>NC_134363.1:45039643-46251310 GCF_048569485.1 Anomaloglossus baeobatrachus
TATCAATACCCACCGAAAGGAACAATTTCGCCTCAAAATGGAAAAAAAATTGCAATACCCCCGAAAGGAACAATTTCGCTTCAAAATGGCCAAAAGTTGCAATACCCCCCCAAAGGATCAATTCCGCCTCAAAATGGCAAAAAATTGCAATACCCCCCAAAGGAACAATTTCGCTTCAAAATGGCCAAAAGTTGCAATACCCCCCCAAAGGAACAATTTCGCTTCAAAATGGAAAAAAATTGCAATACCCCCCCAAAGGAACAATTTCGCTTCAAAATGCCGAAAAGTTGCAATACCCCCCCAAAGGAACAATTTCGCTTCAAAATGGCCAAAAGTTACAATACCCCCCCAAAGGAACAATTTCGCCTCAAAATGGCCAAAAAGTGTAATACCCCCCCAAAGGAACAATTTCGCTTCAATATGGCCAAAAGTTGCAATACCCCCCCAAAGGAACAATTTCGTCTCAAAATGGCAAAAAATTGCAATACCCCCCCAAAGGAACAATTTCGCCTCAAAATGGCCAAAAGTTGCAATGCCCCCCCAAAGGAACAATTTCGCTTCAAAATGTCGAAAAGTTTAAATACCCCCCGAAAGGAACAATTTTGCTTCAAAATAGCCAAAAGTTGCAATACCCCCCCAAAGGAACAATTTCGCTTCAAAATGGCCAAAAGTTGAAAAACCCCCCCAAAGGAACAATTTCGCTTCAAAATGCCGAAAAGTTCCAATACCCCCCCAAAGGAACAATTTCGCTTCAAAATGCCGAAAAGTTTAAATACCCCCCGAAAGGAACAATTTCGCTTCAAAATGGCCAAAAGTTGCAATACCCCCCAAAGGAACAATTTCGCCTCAAAATGCCGAAAAGTTGCAATACCCCCAAAGGAACAATTTCGCTTCAAAATGGTCAAAAGTTGCAATACCCCGCCAAAGGAACAATTTCGCTTCAAAATGGCCAAAAGTTGCAATACCCCCCCAAAGGAACAATTTCGCTTCAAAATGCCGAAAAGTTGCAATGCCCCCCCAAAGGAACAATTTCGCTTCAAAATGGTCAAAAGTTGAAATACCCCCCCAAAGGAACAATTTCGCCTCAAAATGCCGAAAAGTTTAAATACCCCCCGAAATGAACAATTTTGCTTCAAAATGGCCAAAAGTTGCAATACCCCCCCAAAGGAACAATTTCGCCTCAAAATGGCAAGAAATTGCAATACCCCCCCAAAGGAACAATTTCGCCTCAAAATGCCGAAAAGTTGCAATACCCCCCGAAAGGAACAATTTCGCCTCAAAATGCCGAAAAGTTGCAATACCCCCCCAAAGGAACAACTTCGCTTCAAAATGCCGAAAAGTTGCAATGCCCCCCCAAAGGAACAATTTTGCTTCAAAATGGCCAAAAGTTGCAATACCCCCCCAAAGGAACAATTTCGCCTCAAAATGCCGAAAAGTTTAAATACCCCCCCAAAGGTACAATTTCGCTTCAAAATGGCAAAAAATTGCAATACCCCCCGAAAGGAACAATTTCGCTTCAAAATGGCCGAAAAGTTGCAATGCCCCCCAAAGGAACAATTTTGCTTCAAAATGGCCAAAAGTTGCAATACCCCCCCAAAGGAACAATTTCGCCTAAAAATGGCAAAAAATTGTAATACCCCCCCAAAGGAACAATTTCGCTTCAATATGGACAAAAGTTGCAATACCCCCCCAAAGGAACAATTTCGCCTCAAAATGGCAAAAAATTGCAATACCCCCCCAAAGGAACAATTTCGCCTCAAAATGCTGAAAAGTTGCAATACCCCCCGAAACGAACAATTTCACTTCAAAATGTCCAAAAGTTGCAATACCCCCCCAAAGGAACAATTTCGCCTCAAAATGCCGAGAAGTATCAATACCCACCGAAAGGAACAATTTCGCCTCAAAATGGAAAAAAAATTGCAATACCCCCCCAAAGGATCAATTCCGCCTCAAAATGGCAAAAAATTGCAATACCCCCCAAAGGAACAATTTCGCTTCAAAATGGCCAAAAGTTGCAATACCCCCCCAAAGGAACAATTTCGCCTCAAAATGGAAAAAAATTGCAATACCCCCCCAAAGGAACAATTTCGCTTCAAAATGCCGAAAAGTTGCAATACCCCCCCAAAGGAACAATTTCGCTTCAAAATGGCCAAAAGTTACAATACCCCCCAAAGGAACAATTTCGCCTCAAAATGGCCAAAAAGTGTAATACCCCCCCAAAGGAACAATTTCGCTTCAATATGGCCAAAAGTTGCAATACCCCCCCAAAGGAACAATTTCGTCTCAAAATGGCAAAAAATTGCAATACCCCCCCAAAGGAACAATTTCGCCTCAAAATGCTGAAAAGTTGCAATACCCCCCGAAAGGAACAATTTCGCTTCAAAATGGCCAAAAGTTGCAATGCCCCCCCAAAGGAACAATTTCGCTTCAAAATGGCCAAAAGTTGCAATACCCCCCCAAAGGAACAATTTCGCCTCAAAATGTCGAAAAGTTCCAATACCCCCCCAAAGGAACAATTTCGCTTCAAAATGCCGAAAAGTTTAAATACCCCCCGAAAGGAACAATTTCGCTTCAAAATGGCCAAAAGTTGCAATACCCTCCCAAAGGAACAATTTCGCCTCAAAATGGAAAAAAATTGCAATACCCCCCAAAGGAACAATTTCGCCTCAAAATGCCGAAAAGTTGCAATACCCCTCCAAAGGAACAATTTCGCTTCAAAATGGTCAAAAGATGCAATACCCCCCCAAAGGAACAATTTCGCTTCAAAATGCCGAAAAGTTGCAATACCCCCCGAAAGGAACAATTTCGCTTCAAAATGCCGAAAAGTTTAAATACCCCCCGAAAGGAACAATTTCGCTTCAAAATGGCCAAAAGTTGCAATACCCTCCCAAAGGAACAATTTCGCCTCAAAATGGAAAAAAATTGCAATACCCCCCAAAGGAACAATTTCGCCTCAAAATGCCGAAAAGTTGCAATACCCCCCTAAAGGAACAATTTTGCTTCAAAATGGCCAAAAGTTGCAATACCCCCCCAAAGGAACAACTTCGCTTCAAAATGCCGAAAAGTTGCAATGCCCCCCCAAAGGAACAATTTTGCTTCAAAATGGCCAAAAGTTGCAATACCCCCCCAAAGGAACAGCTTCGCTTCAAAATGCCGAAAAGTTGCAATGCCCCCCCAAAGGAACAATTTCGCTTCAAAATGGCCAAAAGTTGCAATACCCCCCAAAGGAACAATTCCGCCTCTAAATGGCAAAAAATTGCAATACCCCCCCAAAGGAACAATTTCGCTTCAAAATGGCCAAAAGTTGCATTACCCCCCAAAGGAACAATTTCGCCTCAAAATGCCGAAAAGTTGCAATACCCCCCCAAAGGAACAATTTCGCTTCAAAATGGCCAAAAGTTGCAATACACCCCCAAAGGAACAATTTCGCCTCAAAATGGAAAAAAATTGCAATACCCCCCCAAAGGAACAATTTTGCCTCAAAATGCCGAAAAGTTGCAATACCCCCCAAAGGAACAATTTCGCTTCAAAATGGCCAAAAGTTGCAATACCCCCCAAAGGAACAATTTCGCCTCAAAATGAAAAAAAAATGCAATACCCCCCCAAAGGAACAATTTTGCCTCAAAATGCCGAAAAGTTGCAATACCCCCAAAGGAACAATTTCGCTTCAAAATGGCCAAAAGTTGCAATACCCCCCCAAAGGAACAATTTCGCCTCAAAATGCCGAAAAGTTGCAATACCCCCCTAAAGGAACAATTTCGCTTCAAGATGGCCAAAAGTTGCAATACCCCCCCAAAGGAACAACTTCGCTTCAAAATGCCGAAAAGTTGCAATGCCCCCCCAAAGGAACAATTTTGCTTCAAAATGGCCAAAAGTTGCAATACCCCCACAAAGGAACAATTTCGCCTCAAAATGGCAAGAAATTGCAAAACCCCCCCAAAGGAACAATTTCGCCTCAAAATGCCGAAAAGTTGCAATACCCCCCGAAAGGTACAATTTCGCTTCAAAATGGCCAAAAGTTGCAATACCCCCCCAAAGGAACAATTTCGCCTCAAAATAGAAAAAAATTGCAATACCCCCCCAAAGGAACAATTTCGCTTCAAAATGCCGAAAAGTTGCAATACCCCCCCAAAGGAACAATTTCGCTTCAAAATGACCAAAAGTTGCAATACCCCCCCAAAGGAACAATTTCGCCTCAAAATGGCCAAAAATTGTAATACCCCCCGAAAGGAACAATTTCGCTTCAAAATGGCCAAAAGTTGCAATACCCCCCAAAGGAACAATTCCGCCTCAAAATGGCAAAAAATTGCAATACCCCCCCAAAGGAACAATTTCGCTTCAAAATGGCCAAAAGTTGCAATACCCCCCCAAAGGAACAATTTCGCCTCAAAATGCCGAAAAGTTGCAATACCCCCCGAAAGGAACAATTTCGCTTCAAAATGGCCAAAAGTTGCAATACCCCCCCAAAGGAACAATTTTGCTTCAAAATGCCGAAAAGTTGCAATACCCCCCGAAAGGAACAATTTCGCCTCAAAATGAAAAAAAAATTGCAATTACCCCCCCAAAGGAACAATTTCGCTTCAAAATGGCCAAAAGTTACAATACCCCCCCAAAGGAACAATTTCGCCTCAAAATGGTTAAAAATTGTAATACCCCCCCAAAGGAACAATTTCGCTTCAATATGGCAAAAAGTTGCAATACCCCCCCAAAGGAACAGTTTTGCCTCAATATGGCAAAAAATTGCAATACCCCCCCAAAGGAACAATTTCGCTTCAAAATGGCCAAAAGTTGCAATACCCCCCCAAAGGAACAATTTCGCCTCAAAATGGCAAAAAATTGCAATACCACCCCAAAGGAACAATTTCGCCTCAAAATGCCGAAAAGTTGCAATACCCCCCCAAAGGAACAATTTCGCTTCAAAATGGCCAAAAGTTGCAATACCCCCAAAGGAACAATTTCGCCTCAAAATGCCGAAAAGTTGCAATACCCCTTGAAAGGAACAATTTCGCTTCAAAATGGCCAAAAGATGCAATACCCCCCAAAGCAACAATTTCGCCTCAAAATGGCAAAAAATGGCAATACCCCCCAAAGGAACTATTTCGCCTCAAAATGCTGAAAAGTTGCAATACCCCCCAAAAGGAACAATTTCACTTCAAAATGGCCAAAAGTTGCAATACCCCCCCAAAGGAACAATTTCACCTCAAAATGGCACAAAATTGCAATACCCCCCCAAGGAACAATTTCGCTTCAAAATGCCGAAAAGTTGCAATACCACCCCAAAGGTACAATTTCGCTTCAAAATGGCAAAAAATTGCAATACCCCCCGAAAGGAACAATTTCGCCTCAAAATGAAAAAAAAATTGCATTACCCCCCCAAAGGAACAATTTCGCCTCAAAATGCCGAAAAGTTGCAATACCCCCCCAAAGGAACAATTTCGCTTCAAAATGGCCAAAAATTGCAATACCCCCCAAAGGAACAACTTCGCTTCAAAATGCCAAAAAGTTGCAATGCCCCCCCAAAGGAACAATTTTGCTTCAAAATGGCCAAAAGTTGCAATACCCCCCCAAAGGAACAATTTCGCCTCAAAATGCCGAAAAGTTTAAATACCCCCCGAAAGGAACAATTTCGCCTCAAAATGGCTAGAAATTGCAAAACCCCCCAAGGGAACAATTTCGCCTCAAAATGCCGAAAAGTTGCAATACCCCCCGAAAGGAACAATTTCGCTTCAAAATGGCCAAAAGTTGCAATACCCCCCAAAGGAACAATTCCACCTCAAAATGGCAAAAAATTGCAATACCCCCCCAAAGGAAAAATTTCGCTTCAAAATGGCCAAAAGTTGCAATACCCCCCCAAAGGAACAATTTCACCTCAAAATGCCGAAAAGTTGCAATACCCCCCGAAAGGAACAATTTCGCTTCAAAATGGCCAAAAGTTGCAATACCCCCCCAAAGGAACAATTTCGCCTCAAAATGGAAAAAAATTGCAATACCCCCCGAAAGGAACAATATCGCTTCAAAATGCCGAAAAGTTGCAATACCCCCCCAAAGGAACAATTTCGATTCACAATGGCCAAAAGTTGCAATACCCCCCCAAAGGAACAATTTCGCTTCAATATGGCCAAAAGTTGAAATACCCCCCGAAAGGAACAATTTCGCTTCAAAATGCCGAAAAGTTGCAATACTCCCCCAAAGGAACAATTTCGCTTCAAAATGGCCAAAAGTTGCAATACCCCCCCAAAGGAACAATTTCGCCTCAAAATGGCCAAAAATTGTAATACCCCCCGAAAGGAACAATTTCGCTTCAAAATGATTAAAAGTTGCAATACCCCCCCAAAGGAACAGTTCCGCCTCAAAATGGCAAAAAATTGCAATACCCCCCCAAAGGAACAATTTCGCTTCAAAATGGCCAAAAGTTGCAATACCCCCCCAAAGGAACAATTTCGCCTCAAAATGCCGAAAAGTTGCAATACCCCCCGAAAGGAACAATTTCGCTTCAAAATGGCCAAAAGTTGCAATACCCCCCCAAAGGAACAATTTCGCCTCAAAATGGAAAAAAATTGCAATACCCCCCGAAAGGAACAATATCGCTTCAAAATGCCGAAAAGTTGCAATACCCCCCCAAAGGAACAATTTCGATTCAAAATGGCCAAAAGTTGCAATACCCCCCCAAAGGAACAATTTCGCTTCAATATGGCCAAAAGTTGAAATACCCCCCAAAGGAACAGTTACGCCTCAAAATGGCAAAAAATTGCAATACCCCCCCAAAGGAACAATTTCCCCTCAAAATGGCAAAAAATTGCAATACCACCCCAAAGGAACAATTTCGCCTCAAAATGCCGAAAAGTTGCAATACCCCTCGAAAGGAACAATTTTGCTTCAAAATGGCCAAAAGTTGCAATACCCCCCCGAAGGAACAATTTCGCCTCAAAATGCCGAAAAGTTGCAATACCCCCCGAAAGGAACAATTTCGCTTCAAAATGGCCAAAAGTTGCAATACCCCCCAAAGGAACAATTTCGCCTCAAAATGCCGAAAAGTTGCAATACCCCCCGAAAGGAACAATTTCGCTTCAAAATGGCCAAAAGTTGCAATACCCCCCCAAAGGAACAATTTCGCCTCAAAATGCCGAAAAGTTGCAATACCCCTTGAAAGGAACAATTTCGCTTCAAAATGGCCAAAAGATGCAATACCCCCCAAAGCAACAATTTCGCCTCAAAATGGCAAAAAATTGCAATACCCCCCGAAAGGAATAATTTCGCTTCAATATAGCCAAAAGTTGCAATACCCCCCCAAAGGAACAATTCCGCCTCAAAATGGCAAAAAATTGCAATACCCCCCCAAAGGAACAATTTCGCTTCAAAATGGCCAAAAGTTGCAATAACCCCCCAAAGGAACAATTTCGCTTCAAAATGCCGAAAAGTTGCAATACCCCCCAAAGGAACAATTTCGCTTCAAAATGGCCAAAAGTTGCAATACCCCCCCAAAGGAACAATTTCGCCCCAAAATGGCCAAAAATTGTAATACCCCCCCAAAGGAACAATTTCGCTTCAATATGGCCAAAAGTTGCAATACCCTCCCAAAGGAACAGTTTCGCCTCAAAATGGCAAAAAATTGCAATACCCCCCAAAGGAACAATTTCGCTTCAAAATGGCCAAAAGTTGTAATACCCCCCCCAAAGGAACAATTTCGCCTCAAAATGGCAAAAAATTGCAATACCACCCCAAAGGAACAATTTCGCCTCAAAATGCCGAAAAGTTGCAATACCCCCCAAAGGAACAATTTCGCTTCAAAATGGCCTAAAGTTTCAATACCCCCCCGAAGGAACAATTTCGCCTCAAAATGCCGAAAAGTTGCAATATCCCCCGAAAGGAACAATTTCGCTTCAAAATGGCCAAAAGTTGCAATACCCCCCCAAAGGAACAATTTCGCCTCAAAATGGCAAAAAATTGCAATACCCCCCCAAAGGAACAATTTCGCTTCAAAATGTCGAAAAGTTGCAATACCTCGCCAAAGGAACAATTTCGCTTCAAAATGGCCAAAAGTTGCAATACCCCCCCAAAGGAACAATTTCGCCTCAAAATGGCCAAAAATTGTAATAGCCCCCCAAAGGAACAATTTCGCTACAAAATGGCCAAAAGTTGCAATACCCCCCCAAAGGAACAATTTCGCCTCAAAATGGCAAAAAATTGCAATACCACCCCAAAGCAACAATTTCGCCTCAAAATGCCAAAAAGTTGCAATACCCCCCCAAAGGAACAATTTCGCCTCAAAATGGCAAAAAATTGCAATACCACCCCAAAGGAACAATTTCGCCTCAAAATGCCGAAAAGTTGCAATACCCCCCAAAGGAACAATTTCGCTTCAAAATGGCCAAAAGTTTCAATACCCCCCCAAAGGAACAATTTCACCTCAAAATGGCAAAAAATTGCAATACCCCCCAAAGGAACAATTTCGCCTCAAAATGCCGAAAAGTTGCAATATCCATCAAAAGGAACAATTTCGCTTCAAAATGGCCAAAAGTTGCAATACCCCCCCGAAGGAACAATTTCGCCTCAAAATGCCGAAAAGTTGCAATACCCCCCGAAAGGAACAATTTCGCTTCAAAATGGCCAAAAGTTGCAATACCCCCAAAGGAACAATTTCGCCTCAAAATGCAGAAAAGTTGCAATACCCCCCGAAAGGAACAATTTCGCTTCAAAATGGCCAAAAGTTGCAATACCCCCAAAGGAACAATTTCGCCTCAAAATGCAGAAAAGTTGCAATACCCCCCGAAAGGAACAATTTCGCTTCAAAGAGGCCAAAAGTTGCAATACCCCCCCAAAGGAACAATTTCGCCTCGAAATGCCGAAAAGTTGCAATACCCCTTGAAAGGAACAATTTCGCTTCAAAATGGCAAAAAGATGCAATACCCCCAAAGCAACAATTTCGCCTCAAAATGGCAAAAAATTGCAATACCCCCCCAAAGGAACAATTTCGCCTAAAAATGGCCAAAAATTGTAATACCCCCCCAAAGAAACAATTTCGCTTCAATATGAACAAAAGTTGCAATACCCCCCCAAAGGAACAATTTCCCCTCAAAATGGCAAACAATTGCAATACCCCCCCAAAGGAACAATTTCGGTTCAAAATGGCCAAAAGTTGCAATACCCCCCCAAACGAACAATTTCGCCTCAAAATGGCAAAAAATGGCAATACCCCCCAAAGGAACTATTTCGCTTCAAAATGGCCAAAAATTGTAATACCCCCCCAAAGAAACAATTTCGCTTCAATATGGACAAAAGTTGCAATACCCCCCCAAGGAACAATTTCGCCTCAAAATGGCAAAAAATTGCAATACCCCCCAAAGGAACAATTTCGGTTCAAAATGGCCAAAAGTTCAAAAGTTGCAATACCCCCCCAAACGAACGATTTCGCCTCAAAATGGCAAAAAATGGCAATACCCCCGAAAGGAACAATTTCGCTTCAAAATATAAAAAAAATTGCAATACCCCCCGAAAGGAACAATTTCGCCTCAAAATGAAAAAAAAATTGCAATACCCCCCCAAAGGAACAATTTCGCTTCAAAATGCCGAAAAGTTGCAATACCCCCCCAAAGGAACAATTTCGCCTCAAAATGCCGAAAAGTTGCAATACCCCCCCAAAGGAAAAATTTCGCTTCAAAATGGCCAAAAGTTGCAATACCCCCCCAACGGAACAATTTCGCCTCAAAATGCTGAAAAGTTTAAATACCCCCTGAAAGGAACAATTTTGCCTCAAAATGCCGAAAAGTTGAAATACCCCCCGAAAGGAACAATTTCGCTTCAAAATGGCCAAAAGTTGCAATACCCCCCCAAAGGAACAATTTCGCCTCAAAATGGAAAAAAATTGCAATACCCCCCCAAAGGAACAATTTCGCTTCAAAATGCCGAAAAGTTGCAATACCCCCCAAAGGAACAATTTCGCTTCAAAATGGCCAAAAGTTGCAATACCCCTCCAAAGGAACAATTTCGCCTCAAAATGGCCAAAAATTGTAATACCCCCCCAAAGGAACAATTTCGCTTCAATATGGCCAAAAGTTGCAATACCCCCCCAAGGAAACACTTTCGCCTCAAAATGGCCAAAAATTGTAATACCCCCCGAAAGGAACAATTTCGCTTCAAAATGGCCAAAAGTTGCAATACCCCCCCAAAGGAACAATTTCGCCTCAAAATGGCAAAAAATTGCAATACCACCCCAAAGGAACAATTTCGCCTCAAAATGCCGAAAAGTTGCAATACCCCCCAAAGGAACAATTTCGCTTTAAAATGGCCAAAAGTTTCAATACCTCCCCAAAGGAACAATTTCGCCTCAAAATGGCAAAAAATTGCAATACCCCCCAAAGGAACAATTTCGCCTCAAAATGCCGAAAAGTTGCAATACCCATCCAAAGGAACAATTTCGCTTCAAAATGGCCAAAAGTTGCAATACCCCCCCGAAGGAACAATTTCGCCTCAAAATGCCGAAAAGTTGCAATACCCCCCGAAAGGAACAATTTCGCTTCAAAATGGCCAAAAGTTGCAATACCCCCAAAGGAACAATTTCGCCTCAAAATGCAGAAAATTTGCAATACCCCCCGAAAGGAACAATTTCGCTTCAAAATGGCCAAAAGTTGCAATACCCCCAAAGGAACAGTTTCGCCTCAAAATGCAGAAAAGTTGCAATACCCCCCGAAAGGAACAATTTCGCTTCAAAATGGCCAAAAGTTGCAATACCCCCCAAAGGAACAATTTCGCCTCGAAATGCCGAAAAGTTGCAATACCCCTTGAAAGGAACAATTTCGCTTCAAAATGGCAAAAAATTGCAATACCCCCCAAAGGAACAATTTCGCTTCAAAATGCCGAAAAGTTGCAATACCCCCCCAAAGGAACAATTTCGCTTCAAAATGGCCAAAAGTTGCAATACCCCCCCAAAGGAACAATTTCGCCTCAAAATGGCCAAAAATTGTAATACCCCCCAAAGGAACAATTTCGCTTCAATATGGCCAAAAGTTTCAATACCCCCCAAAGGAACAGTTTCGCCTCAAAATGGCAAAAAATTGCAATACCCCCCCAAAGGAACAATTTCGCTTCAAAATGGCCAAAAGTTGCAATACCCCCAAAGGAACAATTTCGCCTCAAAATGCAGAAAAGTTGCAATACCCCCCGAAAGGAACAATTTCGCTTCAAAATGGCCAAAAGTTGCAATACGCCCAAAGGAACAGTTTCGCCTCAAAATGCAGAAAAGTTGCAATACCCCCTGAAAGGAACAATTTCGCTTCAAAATGGCCAAAAGTTGCAATACCCCCCCAAAGGAACAATTTCGCCTCGAAATGCCGAAAAGTTGCAATACCCCTTGAAAGGAACAATTTCGCTTCAAAATGGCAAAAAGATGCAATACCCCCAAAGCAACAATTTTGCCTCAAAATATAAAAAAAATTGCAATACCCCCCGAAAGGAACAATTTCGCCTCAAAATGGCCAAAAATTGCAATACCCCCCGAAAGGAACAATTTCGCTTCAAAATGGCCAAAAGTTGCAATACCCCCCCAAAGGAACAATTCCGCCTCAAAATGGCAAAAAATTGCAATACCCCCCCAAAGGAACAATTTCGCTTCAAAATGACGAAAAGTTTAAATACCCCCCGAAAGGAACAATTTCGCTTCAAAATGCCGAAAACTTTAAATACCCCCCGAAAGGAACAATTTCGCTTCAAAATGGCCAAAAGTTGCAATACCCCCCCAAAGGAACAATTTCGCCTCAAAATGGCCAGAAATTGCAAAACCCCCCCCAAAGGAACAATTTCGCCTCAAAATGCCGAAAAGTTGCAATACCCCCCCAAAGGAACAATTCCACCTCAAAATGGCAAAAAATTGCAATACCCCCCAAAGGAACAATTTCGCTTCAAAATGCCGAAAAGTTGCAATACCCCCCCAATGGAACAATTTCGCTTCAAAATGGCCAAAAGTTGCAATACCCCCCCAAAGGAACAATTTCGCCTCAAAATGGCCAAAAATTGTAATACCCCCCAAAGGAACAATTTCGCTTCAATATGGCCAAAAGTTTCAATACCCCCCAAAGGAACAGTTTCGCCTCAAAATGGCAAAAAATTGCAATACCCCCCCAAAGGAACAATTTCGCTTCAAAATGGCCAAAAGTTGCAATACCCCCCCAAAGGAACAATTTCGCCTCAAAATGGCAAAAAATTGCAATACCACCCCAAAGGAGCAATTTCGCCTCAAAATGCCGAAAAGTTGCAATACCCCCCGAAAGTAACAATTTCGCTTCAAAATGGCCAAAAGTTGCAATACCCCCCCAAAGGAACAATTTCGCCTCAAAATGGCAAAAAATTGCAATACCCCCAAAGGAACAATTTTGCCTCAAAATGCCGAAAAGTTGCAAAATCCCCCAAAGGAATAATTTCGCTTCAAAATGGTCAAAAGTTGCAATACCCCCCGAAGGAACAATTTCGCCTCAAAATGAAAAAAAAATTGCAATACCCCCCCAAAGGAGCAATTTCGCCTCAAAATGCCGAAATGTTGCAATACCCCCCGAAAGGAACAATTTCGCTTCAAAATGGCCAAAAGTTGCAATACCCCCCCAAAGGAACAATTTCACCTCAAAATGGCAAAAAATTGCAATACCCCCAAAGGAACAATTTCGCCTCAAAATGCCGAAAAGTTGCAATACCCCCCAAAGGAATAATTTCGCTTCAAAATGGTCAAAAGTTGCAATACCCCCCGAAAGGAACAATTTCGCCTCAAAATGGAAAAAAAATTGCAATACCCCCCCAAAGGAACAATTTCGCCTCAAAATGCCGAAAAGTTGCAATACCCCCCGAAAGGAACAATTTCGCCTCAAAATGGCAAAAAATTGCAATACCCCCAAAGGAACAATTTCGCCTCAAAATGCCGAAAAGTTGCAATATCCCCCAAAGGAATAATTTCGCTTCAAAATGGTCAAAAGTTGCAATACCCCCCCGAAGGAACAATTTCGCCTCAAAATGAAAAAAAAATTGCAATACCCCCCCAAAGGAACAATTTCGCCTCAAAATGCCGAAAAGTATCAATACCCCCCGAAAGGAACAATTTTGCTTCAAAATGGCCAAAAGTTGCAATACCCCCCCAAAGGAACAATTTTGCCTCAAAATGGAAAAAAATTGCAATACTCCCCCAAAGGAACAATTTCGCTTCAAAATGGCAAAAAATTGCAATACCCCCCCAAAGGAACAATTTCGCTTCAAAATGGCCAAAAGTTACAATACCCCCCCAAAGGAACAATTTCGCCATAAAAAGGCCAAAAATTGTAATACCCCCCCAAAGGAACAATTTCGCTTCAATATGGCCAAAAGTTGCAATACCCCCCGAAAGGAACAATTTCGCTTCAAGATGGCCAAAAGTTGCAATACCCACCCAAAGGAACAATTTTGCTTCAAAATGCCGAAAAGTTGCAATGCCCCCCCCAAAGGAACAATTTCGCTTCAAAATGGCCAAAAGTTGCAATACCCCCCAAAGGAACAATTTCGCCTCAAAATGCCGAAAAGTTTAAATACCCCCCGAAAGGAACAATTTTGCTTCAAAATAGCCAAAAGTTGCAATACCCCCCCAAAGGAACAATTTCGCTTCAAAATGGCCAAAAGTTGCAACTCCCCCCCAAAGGAACAATTTCGCCTCAAAATGGAAAAAAAATTGCAATACCCCCCCAAAGGAACAATTTCGCCTCAAAATGCCGAAAAGTTGCAATACCCCCCGAAAGGAACAATTTCGCTTCAAAATGGCCAAAAGGTGCAGTACCCCCCCAAAGGATCAATTCCGCCTCAAAATGGCAAAAAATTGCAATACCCCCCCAAAGGAACAATTTAGCTTCAAAATGGCCACAAGTTGCAATACCCCCCCAAAGGAACAATTTCGCCTCAAAATGCCGAAAATTGCAATACCCCCCGAAAGGAACAATTTCGCTTCAAAATGGCCAAAAGTTGCAATACCCCCCCAAAGGAACAATTTCACCTCAAAATGGAAATAAATTGCAATACACCCCCAAAGGAACAATTTCGCTTCAAAATGCCGAAAAGTTGCAATACCCCCCCAAAGGAACAATTTCGCCTCAAAATGCCGAAAAGTTGCAATACCCCCCCAAAGGAACCATTTCGCTTCAAAATGGCCAAAAGTTGCAATACCCCACCAAAGGAACAATTTCGCTTCAAAATGCCGAAAAGTTGCAATGCCCCCCCAGAGGAACAATTTCGCTTCAAAATGGCCAAAAGTTGCAATACCCCCCCAAAGGAACAATTTCGCCTCAAAATGCCGAAAAGTTTAAATACCCCCCGAAAGGAACAATTTCGCTTCAAAATGGCCAAAAGTTGCAATACCCCCCCAAAGGAACAATTTCGTCTCAAAATGGCAAGAAATTGCAATACCCCCCAAAGGAACAATTTCGCCTCAAAATGGTAAGAAATTACAATACCCCCCAAAGGAACAATTTCGCTTCAAAATGCCGATAAGTTGCAATGCCCCCCAAAGGAACAATTTCGCTTCAAAATGGCCAAAAGTTGCAATACCCCCCGAAAGGAACAAATTCGCTTCAAAATGGCAAAAAGTGTCAATACCCCCCCAAAGGAACAATTTCGCCTCAAAATGCCGAAAAGTATCAATACCCGCCGAAAGGAACAATTTCGCCTCAAAATGGCCAAAAATTGTAATACCCCCCAAAGGAACAATTTCGCTTCAATATGGCCAAAAGTTGCAATACCCCCCCAAAGGAACAATTTCGCCTCAAAATGGAAAAAAAATTGCAATACCCCCCCAAAGGAACAATTTCGCCTCAAAATGGCCAAAAATTGTAATACCCCCAAAGGAACAATTTCGCCTCAAAATGCCGAAAAGTTGCAATACCCCCCGAAAGGAACAATTTCGCCGCAAAATGAAAAAAAAATTGCAATACCCCCCCAAAGGAACAATTTCGCTTCAAAATGCCGAAAAGTTGCAATACCCCCCCAAAGGAACAATTTCGCCTCAAAATGCCGAAAAGTTTAAATACCCCCCGAAAGGAACAATTTCGCTTCAAAATGGCCAAAAGTTGCAATACCCTCCCAAAGGAACAATTTCGCCGCAAAATGAAAAAAAAATTGCAATACCCCCCCAAAGGAACAATTTCGCCTCAAAATGGCAAGAAATTACAATACCACCCAAAGGAACAATTTCGCTTCAAAATGGCGAAAAGTTGCAATGCCCCCCCCAAAGGAACAATTTCGCTTCAAAATGGCCAAAAGTTGCAATACCCCCCGAGAGGAACAAATTCGCTTCAAAATGGCCAAAAGTGTCAATACCCCCACCAAAGGAACAATTTCGCCTCAAAATGCCGAAAAGTATCAATACCCGCCGGAAGGAACAGTTTCGCCTCAAAATGGCCAAAAATTGTAATAACCCCCAAAGGAACAATTTCGCTTCAATATGGCCAAAAGTTGCAATACCCCCCCAAAGGAACAATTTCGCCTCAAAATGAAAAAAAAATTGCAATACCCCCCCAAAGGAACAATTTCGCCTAAAAATGCCGAAAAGTTGCAATACCCCCGAAAGGAACAATTTCGCTTCAAAATGGCCAAAAGTTGCAATACCCCCCCCAAAGGATCAATTCCGCCTCAAAATGGCAAAAAATTGCAATACCCCCCAAAGGAACAATTTCGCTTCAAAATGGCCAAAAGTTGCAATACCCCCCCAAAGGAACAATTTCGCCTCAAAATGGCAAAAAATTGCAATACCCCCCAAAGGAACAATTTCGCTTCAAAATGCCGAAAAGTTGCAATGCCCCCACAAAGGAACAATTTCGCTTCAAAATGGCCAAAAGTTGCAATACCCCCCCAAAGGAACAATTTCGCCTCAAAATGGAAAAAAATTGCAATACCCCCCCAAAGGAACAATTTTGCTTCAAAATGGCGAAAAGTTGCAATGCCCCCCCAAAGGAACAATTTCGCTTCAAAATGGCCAAAAGTTGCAATACCCCCCGAAAGGAACAAATTCGCTTCAAAATGGCAAAAAGTGTCAATACCCCCCCAAAGGAACAATTTCGCTTCAAAATGCCGAAAAGTTGCAATACCCCCCCAAAGAAACAATTTCGCCTCAAAATGGCCAAAAATTGTAATACCCCCCCAAAGGAACAATTTCGCCTCAAAATGGAAAAAAAATTGCAATACACCCCCAAATGAACAATTTCGCCTCAAAATGCCGAAAAGTTGCAATACCCCCCGAAAGGAACAATTTCGCCACAAAATGAAAAAAAAATTGCAATACCCCCCCAAAGGAACAATTTCGCTTCAAAATGCCGAAAAGTTGCAATACCCCCCAAAGGAACAATTTCGCCTCAAAATGCCGAAAAGTTGCAATACCCCCCCAAAGGAACAATTTCGCTTCAAAATGGTCAAAAGTTGCAATACCCCCCCAAAGGAACAATTTCGCTTCAAAATGGCCAAAAGTTGCAATACCCCACCAAAGGAACAATTTCGCTTCAAAATGCCGAAAAGTTGCAATGCCCCCCCAAAGGAACAATTTCGCCTCAAAATGCCGAAAAGTTTAAATACCCCCCGAAAGGAACAATTTCGCTTCAAAATGGCCAAAAGTTGCAATACCCTCCCAAAGGAACAATTTCGCCTCAAAATGGCAAGAAATTGCAATACCCCCCCAAAGGAACAATTTCGCCTCAAAATGGCAAGAAATTACAATACCACCCAAAGGAACAATTTTGCTTCAAAATGGCGAAAAGTTGCAATGCCCCCCCAAAGGAACAATTTCGCTTCAAAATGGCCAAAAGTTGCAATACCCCCCCAAAGGAACAATTTCGCCTCAAAATGCCGAAAAGTATCAATACCCGCCGGAAGGAACAATTTCGCCTCAAAATGGCCAAAAATTGTAATACCCCTCAAAGGAACAAATTCGCTTCAATATGGCCAAAAGTTGCAATACCCCCCCAAAGGAACAATTTCGCCTCAAAATGAAAAAAAAATTGCAATACCCCCCCAAAGGAACAATTTCGCCTAAAAATGCCGAAAAGTTGCAATACCCCCCAAAGGAACAATTTCGCTTCAAAATGGCCAAAAGTTGCAATACCCCCCAAAGCATCAATTCCGCCTCAAAATGGCAAAAAATTGCAATACCCCCCAAAGGAACAATTTCGCTTCAAAATGGCCAAAAGTTGCAATACCCCCCCAAAGGAACAATTTCGCCTCAAAATGGAAAAAAATTGCAATACCCCCCCAAAGGAACAATTTCGCTTCAAAATGCCGAAAAGTTGCAATGCCCCCCCAAAGGAACAATTTCGCTTCAAAATGGCCAAAAGTTGCAATACCTTCCCAAAGGAACAATTTCGCCTCAAAATGGAAAAAAATTGCAATACCCCCCAAAGGAACAATTTCGCTTCAAAATGCCGAAAAGTTGCAATACCCCACCAAAGGAAAAATTTCGTTTCAAAATGGCCAAAAGTTGCAATACCCCCCCAAAGGAACAATTTCGCCTCAAAATGGCCAAAAATTGTAATACCCCCCAAAGGAACAATTTCACCTCAAAATGCTGAAAAGTTGCAATACCCCCCGAAAGGAACACTTTCGCTTTAAAATGCCTAAAAGTTGTAATGCCCCCCGAAAGGAACAATTTCGCTTCAAAATGGCCAAATGTTGCAATACCCCCCCAAAGGAACAATTTCGCCTCAAAATGGCAAAAAATTGCAATACCCCCCCAAAGGAACAATTTCGCCACAAAATGGAAGAAAAATTGCAATACCCCCCCAAAGGAACAATTTCGCTTCAAAATGGCCAAAAGTTGCAATACCCCCCCAAAGGAACAATTTCGCTTCAAAATGCCGAAAAGTTGCAATACCCCACCAAAGGAACAATTTCGTTTCAAAATGGCCAAAAGTTGCAATACCCCCCCAAAGGAACAATTTCGCCTCAAAATGGCCAAAAATTGTAATACCCCCCCAAAGGAACAATTTCGCTTCAATATGGCCAAAAGTTGCAATACCCCCCGAAAGGAACAATTTCGCTTCAAGATGGCCAAAAGTTGCAATACCCCCCCAAAGGAACAATTTTGCTTCAAAATGGCCACAAGTTGCAATACCCCCCCAAAGGAACAATTTCGCCTCAAAATGCCGAAAATTGCAATACCCCCCGAAAGGAACAATTTCGCTTCAAAATGGCCAAAAGTTGCAATACCCCCCCAAAGGAACAATTTCGCCTCAAAATGGAAAAAAAAATTGCAATACACCCCCAAAGGAACAATTTCGCCTCAAAATGCCGAAAAGTTGCAATACCCCCCGAATGGAACAATTTCGCCTCAAAATGAAAAAAAAATTGCAATACCCCCCCAAAGGAACAATTTCGCTTCAAGATGGCCAAAAGTTGCAATACCCCCCCAAAGGAACAATTTTGCTTCAAAATGGCCACAAGTTGCAATACCCCCCCAAAGGAACAATTTCGCCTCAAAATGCCGAAAATTGCAATACCCCCCGAAAGGAACAATTTCGCTTCAAAATGGCCAAAAGTTGCAATACCCCCCCAAAGGAACAATTTCGCCTCAAAATGGAAAAAAAATTGCAATACACCCCCAAAGGAACAATTTCGCCTCAAAATGCCGAAAAGTTGCAATACCCCCCGAATGGAACAATTTCGCCTCAAAATGAAAAAAAAATTGCAATACCCCCCCAAAGGAACAATTTCGCTTCAAAATGCCGAAAAGTTGCAATACCCCCCCAGAGGAACAATTTCGCTTCAAAATGGCCAAAAGTTGCAATACCCCCCCAAAGGAACAATTTCACCTCAAAATGCCGAAAAGTTTAAATACCCCCCGAAAGGAACAATTTCGCTTCAAAATGGCCAAAAGTTGCAATACCCCCCCAAAGGAACAATTTCGTCTCAAAATGGCAAGAAATTGCAATACCCCCCAAAGGAACAATTTCGCCTCAAAATGGCAAGAAATTACAATACCCCCCAAAGGAACAATTTCGCTTCAAAATGCCGAAAAGTTGCAATGCCCCCCCAAAGGAACAATTTCGCTTCAAAATGGCCAAAAGTTGCAATACCCCCCGAAAGGAACAAATTCGCTTCAAAATGGCAAAAAGTGTCAATACCCCCCCAAAGGAACAATTTCGCCTCAAAATGCCGAAAAGTATCAATACCCGCCGAAAGGAACAATTTCGCCTCAAAATGGCCAAAAATTGTAATACCCCCCAAAGGAACAATTTTGCCTCAAAATGGCAAGAAATTACAATACCCCCCAAAGGAACAATTTCGCTTCAAAATGCCGAAAAGTTGCAATGCCCCCCCAAAGGAACAATTTCGCTTCAAAATGCCGAAAAGTTGCACTACCCACCCAAAGGAACAATTTCGCCTCAAAATGCCGAAAAGTTTAAATACCCCCCGAAAGGAACAATTTCGCTTCAAAATGGCCAAAAGTTGCAATACCCTCCCAAAGGAACAATTTCGCCTCAAAATGGCAAGAAATTGCAATACCCCCCCAAAGGAACAATTTCGCCTCAAAATGGCAAGAAATTACAATACCACCCAAAGGAACAATTTCGCTTCAAAATGGCGAAAAGTTGCAATGCCCCCCCAAAGGAACAATTTCGCTTCAAAATGGCCAAAAGTTGCAATACCCCCCGAAAGGAACAAATTCGCTTCAAAATGGCCAAAAGTGTCAATACCCCCCCCAAGGGAACAATTTCGCCTCAAAATGCCGAAAAGTATCAATACCCGCCGGAAGGAACAATTTCGCCTCAAAATGGCCAAAAATTGTAATACCCCCCAAAGGAACAATTTCGCTTCAATATGGCCAAAAGTTGCAATACCCCCCCAAAGGAACAATTTCGCCTCAAAATGAAAAAAAAATTGCAATACCCCCCCAAAGGAACAATTTTGCCTAAAAATGCCGAAAAGTTGCAATACCCCCCAAAGGAACAATTTCGCTTCAAAATGGCCAAAAGTTGCAATACCCCCCCAAAGGATCAATTCCGCCTCAAAATGGCAAAAAATTGCAATACCCCCCAAAGGAACAATTTCGCTTCAAAATGGCCAAAAGTTGCAATACCCCCCCAAAGGAACAATTTCGCCTCAAAATGGCAAAAAATTGCAATACCCCCCAAAGGATCAATTTCGCTTCAAAATGCCGAAAAGTTGCAATGCCCCCACAAAGGAACAATTTCGCTTCAAAATGGCCAAAAGTTGCAATACCCCCCCAAAGGAACAATTTCGCCTCAAAATGGAAAAAAATTGCAATACCCCCCAAAGGAACAATTTCGCTTCAAAATGCCGAAAAGTTGCAATACCCCACCAAAGGAACAATTTCGTCTCAAAATGGCAAGAAATTGCAATACCCCCCAAAGGAACAATTTCGCCTCAAAATGGCAAGAAATTACAATACCCCCCAAAGGAACAATTTCGCTTCAAAATGCCGAAAAGTTGCAATGCCCCCCCAAAGGAACAATTTCGCTTCAAAATGGCCAAAAGTTGCAATACCCCCCGAAAGGAACAAATTCGCTTCAAAATGGCAAAAAGTGTCAATACCCCCCAAAGGAACAATTTCGCCTCAAAATGCCGAAAAGTATCAATACCCGCCGAAAGGAACAATTTCACCTCAAAATGGCCAAAAATTGTAATACCCCCCAAAGGAACAATTTCGCCTCAAAATGGCAAGAAATTACAATACCCCCCAAAGGAACAATTTCGCTTCAAAATGCCGAAAAGTTGCAATGCCCCCCCAAAGGAACAATTTCGCTTCAAAATGCCGAAAAGTTGCAATACCCCCCCAAAGGAACAATTTCGCCTCAAAATGCCGAAAAGTTTAAATACCCCCCCAAAGGAACAATTTCGCCTCAAAATGGCAAGAAATTGCAATACCCCCCCAAAGGAACAATTTCGCCTCAAAATGGCAAGAAATTACAATACCACCCAAAGGAACAATTTCGCTTCAAAATGGCGAAACGTTGCAATGCCCCCCCTAAGGAACAATTTCGCTTCAAAATGGCCAAAAGTTGCAATACCCCCCGAAAGGAACAAATTCGCTTCAAAATGGCCAAAAGTGTCAATACCCCCCCCAAGGGAACAATTTCGCCTCAAAATGCCGAAAAGTATCAATACCCGCCGGAAGGAACAATTTCGCCTCAAAATGGCCAAAAATTGTAATACCCCCCAAAGGAACAATTTCGCTTCAATATGGCCAAAAGTTGCAATACCCCCCCAAAGGAACAATTTCGCCTCAAAATGAAAAAAAAATTGCAATACCCCCCCAAAGGAACAATTTCGCCTAAAAATGCCGAAAAGTTGCAATACCCCCCAAAGGAACAATTTCGCTTCAAAATGGCCAAAAGTTGCAATACCCCCCCAAAGGATCAATTCCGCCTCAAAATGGCAAAAAATTGCAATACCCCCCAAAGGAACAATTTCGCTTCAAAATGGCCAAAAGTTGCAATACCCCCCCAAAGGAACAATTTCGCCTCAAAATGGCAAAAAATTGCAATACCCCCCAAAGGAACAATTTTGCTTCAAAGTGCCGAAAAGTTGCAATGCCCCCACAAAGGAACAATTTCGCTTCAAAATGGCCAAAAGTTGCAATACCCCCCCAAAGGAACAATTTCGCCTCAAAATGGAAAAAAAATTGCAATACCCCCCCAAAGGAACAATTTCACCTCAAAATGGAAAAAAATTGCAAAACCCCCCCAAAGGAACAATTTCGCCTCAAAATGCCGAAAAGTTGCAATACCCCCCGAAAGGAACAATTTCGCCGCAAAATGAAAAAAAAATTGCAATACCCCCCCAAAGGAACAATTTCGCTTCAAAATGCCGAAAAGTTGCAATACCCCCCCAAAGGAACAATTTCGCCTCAAAATGCCGAAAAGTTGCAATACCCCCCCAAAGGAACAATTTCGCTTCAAAATGGTCAAAAGTTGCAATACCCCCCCAAAGGAACAATTTCGCTTCAAAATGGCCAAAAGTTGCAATACCCCACCAAAGGAACAATTTCGCCTCAAAATGCCGAAAAGTTTAAATACCCCCCGAAAGGAACAATTTCGCTTCAAAATGGCCAAAAGTTGCAATACCCTCCCAAAGGAACAATTTCGCCTCAAAATGGCAAGAAATTGCAATACCCCCCCAAAGGAACAATTTCGCCTCAAAATGGCAAGAAATTGCAATACCCCCCCAAAGGAACAATTTCGCTTCAAAATGGTCAAAAGTTGCAATACCACCCAAAGGAACAATTTTGCTTCAAAATGGCGAAAAGTTGCAATGCCCCCCCAAAGGAACAATTTCGCTTCAAAATGGCCAAAAGTTGCAATACCCCCCGAAAGGAACAAATTCGCTTCAAAATGGCCAAAAGTGTCAATACCCCCCCAAAGGAACAATTTCGCCTCAAAATGCCGAAAAGTATCAATACCCGCCGGAAGGAACAATTTCGCCTCAAAATGGTCAAAAATTGTAATACCCCCCAAAGGAACAATTTCGCTTCAATATGGCCAAAAGTTGCAATACCCCCCCAAAGGAACAATTTCGCCTCAAAATGAAAAAAAAATTGCAATACCCCCCCAAAGGAACAATTTCGCCTAAAAATGCCGAAAAGTTGCAATACCCCCCAAAGGAACAATTTCGCTTCAAAATGGCCAAAAGTTGCAATACCCCCCCCAAAGGATCAATTCCGCCTCAAAATGGCAAAAAATTGCAATACCCCCCAAAGGAACAATTTCGCTTCAAAATGGCCAAAAGTTGCAATACCCCCCCAAAGGAACAATTTCGCCTCAAAATGGAAAAAAATTGCAATACCCCCCCAAAGGAACAATTTCGCTTCAAAATGCCGAAAAGTTGCAATGCCCCCCCAAAGGAACAATTTCGCTTCAAAATGGCCAAAAGTTGCAATACCCCCCCAAAGGAACAATTTCGCCTCAAAATGGAAAAAAATTGCAATACCCCCCAAAGGAACAATTTCGCTTCAAAATGCCGAAAAGTTGCAATACCCCACCAAAGGAAAAATTTCGTTTCAAAATGGCCAAAAGTTGCAATACCCCCCCAAAGGAACAATTTCACCTCAAAATGCTGAAAAGTTGCAATACCCCCCGAAAGGAACACTTTCGCTTTAAAATGCCGAAAAGTTGTAATGCCCCCTGAAAGGAACAATTTCGCTTCAAAATGGCCAAAAGTTGCAATACCCCCCCAAAGGAACAATTTCGCCTCAAAATGGCAAAAAATTGCAATACCCCCCCAAAGGAACAATTTCGCCTCAAAATGGAAGAAAAATTGCAATACCCCCCCAAAGGAACAATTTCGCTTCAAAATGGCCAAAAGTTGCAATACCCCCCAAAGGAACAATTTCGCTTCAAAATGCGAAAAGTTGCAATACCCCACCAAAGGAACAATTTCGTTTCAAAATGGCCAAAAGTTGCAATACCCCCCCAAAGGAACAATTTCGCCTCAAAATGGCCAAAAATTGTAATACCCCCCCAAAGGAACAATTTCGCTTCAATATGGCCAAAAGTTGCAATACCCCCCGAAAGGAACAATTGCGCTTCAAAATGGCCAAAAGTTGCAATACCCTCCCAAAGGAACAATTTCGCCTCAAAATGCCGAAAAGTTTAAATACAACCCGAAAGGAACAATTTTGCTTCAAAATAGCCAAAAGTTGCAATACCCCCCCAAAGGAACAATTTCGCTTCAAAATGGCCAAAAGTTGCAACTCCCCCCCAAAGGAACAATTTCGCCTCAAAATGGAAAAAAAATTGCAATACCCCCTCAAAGGAACAATTTCGCCTCAAAATGCCGAAAAGTTGCAATACCCCCCCGAAAGGAACAATTTCGCTTCAAAATGGCCAAAAGGTGCAATACCCCCCCAAAGGATCAATTCCGCCTCAAAATGGCAAAAAATTGCAATACCCCCCCAAAGGAACAATTTAGCTTCAAAATGGCCAAAAGTTGCAATACCCCCCCAAAGGAACAATTTCGCCTCAAAATTGAAAAAAAATTGCAATACACCCCCAAAGGAACAATTTCGCCTCAAAATGCCGAAAAGTTGCAATACCCCCCGAATGGAACAATTTCGCCTCAAAATGAAAAAAAAATTGCAATACCCCCCCAAAGGAACAATTTCGCTTCAAAATGCCGAAAAGTTGCAATACCCCCCCAAAGGAACAATTTCGTCTCAAAATGGTCACAAGTTGCAATACCCCCCCAAGGAACAATTTCGCTTCAAAATGGCCAAAAGTTGCAATACCCCACCAAAGGAACAATTTCGCTTCAAAATGCCGAAAAGTTGCAATGCCCCCCCAGAGGAACAATTTCGCTTCAAAATGGCCAAAAGTTGCAATACCCCCCCAAAGGAACAATTTCGCCTCAAAATGCCGAAAAGTTTAAATACCCCCCGAAAGGAACAATTTCGCTTCAAAATGGCCAAAAGTTGCAATACCCTCCCAAAGGAACAATTTCGCCTCAAAATGGCAAGAAATTGCAATACCCCCCCAAAGGAACAATTTCGCCTCAAAATGGCAAGAAATTACAATACCACCCAAAGGAACAATTTTGCTTCAAAATGGCGAAAAGTTGCAATGCCCCCCCAAAGGAACAATTTCGCTTCAAAATGGCCAAAAATTGCAATACCCCCCGAAAGGAACAAATTCGCTTCAAAATGGCCAAAAGTGTCAATACCCCCCCAAAGGAACAATTTCGCCTCAAAATGCCGAAAAGTATCAATACCCGCCGGAAGGAACAATTTCGCCTCAAAATGGCCAAAAATTGTAATACCCCCCAAAGGAACAATTTCGCTTCAATATGGCCAAAAGTTGCAATACCCCCCCAAAGGAAAAATTTCGCCTCAAAATGAAAAAAAAATTGCAATACCCCCCCAAAGGAACAATTTCGCCTAAAAATGCCGAAAAGTTGCAATACCCCCCAAAGGAACAATTTCGCTTCAAAATGGCCAAAAGTTGCAATACCCCCCCAAAGGATCAATTCCGCCTCAAAATGGCAAAAAATTGCAATACCCCCAAAGGAACAATTTCGCTTCAAAATGGCCAAAAGTTGCAATACCCCCCCAAAGGAACAATTTCGCCTCAAAATGGAAAAAAATTGCAATACCCCCCCAAAGGAACAATTTCGCTTCAAAATGCCGAAAAGTTGCAATGCCCCCCCAAAGGAACAATTTCACCTCAAAATGCTGAAAAGTTGCAATACCCCCCGAAAGGAACACTTTCGCTTTAAAATGCCGAAAAGTTGTAATGCCCCCCGAAAGGAACAATTTCGCTTCAAAATGGCCAAAAGTTGCAATACCCCCCCAAAGGAACAATTTCGCCTCAAAATGGCAAAAAATTGCAATACCCCCCCAAATGAACAATTTCGCCTCAAAATGGAAGAAAAATTGCAATACCCAACCAAAGGAACAATTTCGCTTCAAAATGGCCAAAAGTTGCAATACCCCCCCAAAGGAACAATTTCGCTTCAAAATGCCGAAAAGTTGCAATACCCCACCAAAGGAACAATTTCGTTTCAAAATGGCCAAAAGTTGCAATACCCCCCCAAAGGAACAATTTCGCCTCAAAATGGCCAAAAATTGTAATACCCCCCCAAAGGAACAATTTCGCTTCAATATGGCCAAAAGTTGCAATACCCCCCGAAAGGAACAATTTCGCTTCAAGATGGCCAAAAGTTGCAATACCCCCCAAAGGAACAATTTTGCTTCAAAATGCCGAAAAGTTGCAATGCCCCCCCAAAGGAACAATTTCGCTTCAAAATGGCCAAAAGTTGCAATACCCTCCCAAAGGAACAATTTCGCCTCAAAATGCCGAAAAGTTTAAATACCCCCCGAAAGGAACAATTTTGCTTCAAAATAGCCAAAAGTTGCAATACCCCCCCAAAGGAACAATTTCGCTTCAAAATGGCCAAAAGTTGCAACTCCCCCCCAAAGGAACAATTTCGCCTCAAAATGGAAAAAAAATTGCAATACCCCCCCAAAGGAACAATTTCGCCTCAAAATGCCGAAAAGTTGCAATACCCCCCCGAAAGGAACAATTTCGCTTCAAAATGGCCAAAAGGTGCAATACCCCCCCAAAGGATCAATTCCGCCTCAAAATGGCAAAAAATTGCAATACCCCCCCAAAGGAACAATTTAGCTTCAAAATGGCCACAAGTTGCAATACCCCCCCAAAGGAACAATTTCGCCTCAAAATGCCGAAAATTGCAATACCCCCCCAAAGGAACAATTTCGCCTCAAAATGGAAAAAAAAATGCAATACACCCCCAAAGGAACAATTTCGCCTCAAAATGCCGAAAAGTTGCAATACCCCCCGAATGGAACAATTTCGCCTCAAAATGAAAAAAAAATTGCAATACCCCCCCAAAGGAACAATTTCGCTTCAAAATGCCGAAAAGTTGCAATACCCCCCCAAAGGAACAATTTCGCCTCAAAATGGTCAAAAGTTGCAATACCCCCCCAAGGAACAATTTCGCTTCAAAATGGCCAAAAGTTGCAATACCCCACCAAAGGAACAATTTCGCTTCAAAATGCCGAAAAGTTGCAATGCCCCCCCAGAGGAACAATTTCGCTTCAAAATGGCCAAAAGTTGCAATACCCCCCCAAAGGAACAATTTCGCCTCAAAATGCCGAAAAGTTTAAATACCCCCCGAAAGGAACAATTTCGCTTCAAAATGGCCAAAAGTTGCAATACCCCCCCAAAGGAACAATTTCGTCTCAAAATGGCAAGAAATTGCAATACCCCCCAAAGGAACAATTTCGCCTCAAAATGGCAAGAAATTACAATACCCCCCAAAGGAACAATTTCGCTTCAAAATGCCGAAAAGTTGCAATGCCCCCCCAAAGGAACAATTTCGCTTCAAAATGGCCAAAAGTTGCAATACCCCCCGAAAGGAACAAATTCGCTTCAAAATGGCAAAAAGTGTCAATACCCCCCCAAAGGAACAATTTCGCCTCAAAATGCCGAAAAGTATCAATACCCGCCGAAAGGAACAATTTCGCCTCAAAATGGCCAAAAATTGTAATACCCCCCAAAGGAACAATTTCGCTTCAATATGGCCAAAAGTTGCAATACCCCCCCAAAGGAACAATTTCGCCTCAAAATGGAAAAAAAATTGCAATACCCCCCCAAAGGAACAATTTCACCTCAAAATGGAAAAAAATTGCAATACCCCCCCAAAGGAACAATTTCGCTTCAAAATGCCGAAAAGTTGCAATACCCCCCCAAAGGAACAATTTCACCTCAAAATGGCCAAAAATTGTAATACCCCCCCAAAGGAACAATTTCGCCTCAAAATGGAAAAAAAATTGCAATACACCCCCAAATGAACAATTTCGCCTCAAAATGCCGAAAAGTTGCAATACCCCCCGAAAGGAACAATTTCGCCGCAAAATGAAAAAAAATTTGCAATACCCCCCCAAACAAACAATTTCGCTTCAAAATGCCGAAAAGTTGCAATACCCCCCCAAAGGAACAATTTCGCCTCAAAATGCCGAAAAGTTGCAATGCCCCCCCAAAGGAACAATTTCGCTTCAAAATGGCCAAAAGTTGCAATACCCCCCCAAAGGAACAATTTCGCCTCAAAATGCCGAAAAGTTTAAATACCCCCCGAAAGGAACAATTTCGCTTCAAAATGGCCAAAAGTTGCAATACCCTCCCAAAGGAACAATTTCGCCTCAAAATAGCAAGAAATTGCAATACCCCCCCAAAGGAACAATTTCGCCTCAAAATGGCAAGAAATTACAATACCACCCAAAGGAACAATTTCGCTTCAAAATGCCGAAAAGTTGCAATGCCCCCCCAAAGGAACAATTTCGCTTCAAAATGGCCAAAAGTTGCAATACCCCCCGAAAGGAACAAATTCGCTTCAAAATGGCCAAAAGTGTCAATACCCCCCCCAAAGGAACAATTTCGCCTCAAAATGCCGAAAAGTATCAATACCCGCCGGAAGGAACAATTTCGCCTCAAAATGGCCAAAAATTGTAATACCCCCCAAAGAAACAATTTCGCTTCAATATGGCCAAAAGTTGCAATACCCCCCCAAAGGAACAATTTCGCCTCAAAATGAAAAAAAAATTGCAATACCCCCCCAAAGGAACAATTTCGCCTAAAAATGCCGAAAAGTTGCAATACCCCCAAAGGAACAATTTCGCTACAAAATGGCCAAAAGTTGCAATACCCCCCCAAAGGATCAATTCCGCCTCAAAATGGCAAAAAATTGCAATACCCCCAAAGGAACAATTTCGCTTCAAAATGGCCAAAAGTTGCAATACCCCCCCAAAGGAACAACTTCGCCTCACAATGCCGAAAAGTATCAATACCCCCCGAAAGGAACAATTTCGCTTAAAAATGGCCAAAAGTTGCAATACCCCCCCAAAGGAACAATTTCGCCTCAAAATGGAAAAAAATTGCAATACCCCCCCAAAGGAACAATTTCGCTTCAAAATGCCGAAAAGTTGCAATGCCCCCCCAAAGGAACAATTTCGCTTCAAAATGGCCAAAAGTTGCAATACCCCCCCAAAGGAACAATTTCGTCTCAAAATGGAAAAAAATTGCAATACCCCCAAAGGAACAATTTCGCTTCAAAATGCCGAAAAGTTGCAATACCCCACCAAAGGAACAATTTCGTTTCAAAATGGCCAAAAGTTGCAATACCCCCCCAAAGGAACAATTTCGCCTCAAAATGGCCAAAAACTGTAATACCCCCCCAAAGGAACAATTTCGCTTCAATATGGCCAAAAGTTGTAATACCCCCCAAAGGAACAATTTCGCCTCAAAATGGCAAAAAATTGCAATACCCCCCCAAAGGAACAATTTCACCTCAAAATGCTGAAAAGTTGCAATACCCCCCGAAAGGAACACTTTCGCTTTAAAATGCCGAAAAGTTGTAATGCCCCCCGAAAGGAACAATTTCGCTTCAAAATGGCCAAAAGTTGCAATATTCCCCCAAAGGAACAATTTCGCCTCAAAATGGAAGAAAAATTGCAATACCCCCCCAAAGGAACAATTTCGCTTCAAAATGGCCAAAAGTTGCAATACCCCCCCAAAGGAACAATTTCGCCTCAAAATGGCAAAAGTTGCAATACCCCCCGAAAGGAACAATTTCGCCTCAAAATGGCAAAAAATTGCAATACCCCCCCAAAGGAACAATTTTGCCTCAAAATGCCGAAAAGTTGCAATACCCCCCGAAAGGAACAATTTTGCTTCAAAATGGCCAAAAGGTGCAATACCCCCCCAAAGGAACAATTCCGCCTCAAAATGGCAAAAAATTGTAATACCCCCAAAGGAACAATTTCGCTTCAATATGGCCAAAAGTTGCAATACCCCCCCAAAGGAACAGTTTCGCCTCAAAATGGCAAAAAATTGCAATACCCCCCCAAAGGAACAATTTCGCTTCAATATGGCCAAAAGTTGCAATACCCCCCCCAAAGGAACAGTTTCGCCTCAAAATGGCAAAAAATTGCAATACCCCCCCAAAGGAACAATTTCGCTTCAAAATGGCCAAAAGTTGCAATACCCCCCCAAAGGAACAATTTCGCCTCAAAATGGCAAAAAAATGCAATACCCCCAAAGGAACAATTTCGCCTCAAAATTCTGAAAAGTTGCAATACCCCCCGAAAGGAACAATTTCGCTTCAAAATGGCCAAAAGTTGCAATACACCCCCAAAGGAACAATTTTGCCTCAAAATGGCAAAAAATTGCAATACCCCCCCAAAGGAACAATGTCGCTTCAAAATGCCAAAAAGTTGCAATACCCCCCCAAAGGTACAATTTCGCTTCAAAATGGCCAAAAGTTGCAATACCCCCCCAAAGGAACAATTTCGCCGCAAAATGCCGAAAAGTTGCAATACCCCCCGAAAGGAACTATTTCGCTTCAAAATGGCCAAAAGTTGCAATACCCCCCCAAAGGAACAATTTCGCCTCAAAATGGAAAAAAATTGCAATACCCCCCCAAAGGAACAATTTCGCTTCAAAATGCCGAAAAGTTGCAATACCCCCCCAAAGGAACAATTTCGCTTCAAAATGGCCAAAAGTTGCAATACCCCCCCAAAGTAACAATTTCGCCTCAAAATGGCCAAAAATTTTAATACCCCCAAAGGAACAATTTCGCTTCAATATGGCCAAAAGTTGCAATACCCCCCCAAAGGAACAGTTTCGCCTCAAAATGGCAAAAAATTGCAATACCCCCCAAAGGAACAATTTGGCTTCAAAATGGCCAAAAGTTGCAATACCCCCCCAAAGGAACAATTTCGCCTCAAAATGGCAAAAAATTGCAATACCTCCCCAAAGGAACAATTTCGCCTCAAAATGGCAAAAAATTGCAATACCCCCCAAAGGAACAATTTCGCTTCAAAATGGCCAAAAGGTGCAATACCACCCCAAAGGAACAATTTCGCCTCAAAATGCCGAAAAGTTGCAATACCCCCGAAAGGAACAATTTCGCTTCAAAATGGCCAAAAGTTGTAATACCCCCCGAAAGGAACAATTTCGCCTCAAAATGGCAAAAAATTGCAATACCCCCCCAAAGGAACAATTTCGCCTCAAAATGCCGAAAAGTTGCAATACCCCCTCAAAGGAACAATTTCGCCTCAAAATGGAAAAAAAATTGCAATACCCCCCCAAAGGAACAATTTCGCCTCAAAATGCCGAAAAGTTGCAATACCCCCCGAAAGGAACAATTTCGCTTCAAAATGGCCAAAAGTTGTAATACCCCCCCAAAGGAACAATTTCGCTTCAATATGGCCAAAAGTTGCAATACCCCCCCAAAGGAACAATTTCGCCTCAAAATGGCAAAAAATTGCAATACCCCCCAAAGGAACAATTTCGCCTCAAAATGCTGAAAAGTTGCAATACCCCCCGAAAGGAACAATTTCGCTTCAAAATGGCCAAAAGTTGCAATACCCCCCTAAAGGAACAATTTCGCCTCAAAATGGCAAAAAATTGCAATACCCCCCCAAAGGAACAATTTCGCCTCAAAATGGAAGAAAAATTGCAATACCCCCAAAGGAACAATTTCGCTTCAAAATGGCCAAAAGTTGCAATACCCCCCCAAAGGAACAATTTCGCCTCAAAATGCCGAAAAGTTGCAATACCCCCCGAAAGGAACAAATTCACCTCAAAATGGCAAAAAATTGCAATACCCCCCCCAAAGGAACAATTTCGCTTCAAAATGCCGAAAAGTTGCAATACCCCCTCAAAGGAACAATTTCGCCTCAAAATGTAAAAAAAATTGCAATACCCCCCCAAAGGAACAATTTCGCCTCCAAATGGCCAAAAATTGTAATACCCCCCCAAAGGAACAGTTTCGCCTCAAAATGGCAAAAAATTGCAATACCCCCCAAAGGAACAATTTCACTTCAAAATGGCCAAAAGTTGCAATACCCCCCCAAAGGAACAATTTCGCCTCAAAATGGCAAAAAATTGCAATACCCCCCAAAGGAACAATTTCGCCTCAAAATGCCGAAAAGTTGCAATACCCCCTCAAAGGAACAATTTCGCCTCAAAATGGAAAAAAAATTGCAATACCCCCCCAAAGGAACAATTTCGCCTCAAAATGCCGAAAAGTTGCAATACCCCCCGAAAGGAACAATTTCGCTTCAAAATGGCCAAAAGTTGTAATACCCCCCCAAAGGAACAATTTCGCTTCAATATGGCCAAAAGTTGCAATACCCCCCCAAAGGAACAATTTCGCCTCAAAATGGCAAAAAATTGCAATACCCCCCAAAGGAACAATTTCGCCTCAAAATGCTGAAAAGTTGCAATACCCCCCGAAAGGAACAATTTCGCTTCAAAATGGCCAAAAGTTGCAATACCCCCCTAAAGGAACAATTTCGCCTCAAAATGGCAAAAAATTGCAATACCCCCCCAAAGGAACAATTTCGCCTCAAAATGGAAGAAAAATTGCAATACCCCCAAAGGAACAATTTCGCTTCAAAATGGCCAAAAGTTGCAATACCCCCCCAAAGGAACAATTTCGCCTCAAAATGCCGAAAAGTTGCAATACCCCCCGAAAGGAACAAATTCACCTCAAAATGGCAAAAAATTGCAATACCCCCCCCAAAGGAACAATTTCGCTTCAAAATGCCGAAAAGTTGCAATACCCCCTCAAAGGAACAATTTCGCCTCAAAATGTAAAAAAAATTGCAATACCCCCCCAAAGGAACAATTTCGCCTCCAAATGGCCAAAAATTGTAATACCCCCCCAAAGGAACAGTTTCGCCTCAAAATGGCAAAAAATTGCAATACCCCCCAAAGGAACAATTTCACTTCAAAATGGCCAAAAGTTGCAATACCCCCCCAAAGGAACAATTTCGCCTCAAAATGGCAAAAAAATGCAATACCCCCCAAAGGAAAAATTTCGCCTCAAAATGCTGAAAAGTTGCAATACCCCCCGAAAGGAACAATTTCGCTTCAAAATGGCCAAAAGTTGCAATACCCCCCAAAGGAACAATTTCGCCTCAAAATGCCGAAAAGTTGCAATACCCCCCGAAAGGAACAATTTCGCTTCAAAATGGCCAAAAGTTGCAATACCCCCCCAAAGGAACAATTTCGCCTCAAAATGGCAAAAAATTGCAATATCCCCCAAAGGAACAATTTCGCTTCAAAATGCCGAAAAGTTGCAATACCCCCCCAAAGGTACAATTTCGCTTCAAAATGGCCAAAAGTTGCAATACCCCCCCAAAGGAACAATTTCGCCTCAAAATGGCAAAAAATTGCAATACCCCCCCAAAGGAACAATTTCGCCTCAAAATGCCGAAAAGTTGCAATACCCCCCCAAAGGTACAATTTCGCTTCAAAATGGCCAAAAGTTGCAATACCCCCCCAAAGGAACAATTCCGCCTCAAAATGGCAAAAAATTGTAATCCCCCCCAAAGGAACAATTTCGCTTCAATATGGCCAAAAGTTGCAATACCCCCCCAAAGGAACAGTTTCGCCTCAAAATGGCAAAAAATTGCAATACCCCCCCAAAGGAACAATTTCGCTTCAAAATGGCCAAAAGTTGCAATACCCCCCCAAAGGAACAATTTCGCCTCAAAATGGCAAAAAAATGCAATACCCCCCAAAGGAACAATTTCGCCTCAAAATTCTGAAAAGTTGCAATACCCCCCCAAAGGTACAATTTCGCTTCAAAATGGCCAAAAGTTGCAATACACCCCCAAAGGAACAATTTCGCTTCAAAATGCCAAAAAGTTGCAATACCCCCCCAAAGGTACAATTTCGCTTCAAAATGGCCAAAAGTTGCAATACCCCCCCAAAGGAACAATTTTGCCGCAAAATGCCGAAAAGTTGCAATACCCCCCGAAAGGAACTATTTCGCTTCAAAATGGCCAAAAGTTGCAATACCCTCCCAAAGGAACAATTTCGCCTCAAAATGGAAAAAAATTGCAATACCCCCCCAAAGGAACAATTTCGCTTCAAAATGCCGAAAAGTTGCAATACCCCCCCAAAGGAACAATTTCGCTTCAAAATGGCCAAAAGTTGCAATACCCCCCCAAAGTAACAATTTCGCCTCAAAATGGCCAAAAATTTTAATACCCCCAAAGGAACAATTTCGCTTCAATATGGCCAAAAGTTGCAATACCCCCCCAAAGGAACAGTTTCGCCTCAAAATGGCAAAAAATTGCAATACCCCCCCAAAGGAACAATTTCGCCTCAAAATGGCAAAAAATTGCAATACCCCCCCAAAGGAACAATTACGCTTCAAAATGGCCAAAAGTTGCAATACCCCCCCAAAGGAACAATTTCGCCTCAAAATGGCAAAAAATTGCAATACCCCCCCAAAGGAACAATTTCGCCTCAAAATGCCGAAAAGTTGCAATACCCCCCCAAAGGTACAATTTCGCTTCAAAATGGCCAAAAGTTGCAATACCCCCCAAAGTAACAATTTTGCCTCAAAATGGCCAAAAATTTTAATCCCCCAAAGGAACAATTTGGCTTCAAAATGGCCAAAAGTTGCAATACCCCCCCAAAGGAACAATTTCGCCTCAAAATTGCAAAAAATTGCAATACCCCCCCAAAGGAACAATTTCGCCTCAAAATGCTGAAAAGTTGCAATACCCCCCGAAAGGAACAATTTCACTTCAAAATGGCCAAAAGTTGCAATACCCCCCCAAAGGAACAATTTTGCCTCAAAATGGCAAAAAATTGCAATAGCCCCCCAAAGGAACAATTTCGCCTCAAAATGGCAAAAAATTGCAATACCCCCCCCAAAGGAACAATTTCGCTTCAAAATGGCCAAAAGGTGCAATTCCACCCCAAAGGAACAATTTCGCTTCAAAATGACCATAAGTTGCAATACCCCCCCAAAGGAATAATTTCGCCTCAAAATGCCGAAAAGTTGCAATAACCCCCCAAGGAACAATTTCGCTTCAAAATGGCCAAAAGTTGCAATACCCCCCCAAAGGAACAATTTCGCCTCAAAATGGCCAAATATTGTAATACCCCCCCAAAGGAACAATTTCGCTTCAATATGGCCAAAAGTTGCAATACCCCCCCAAAGGAACAATTTCGCTTCAAAATGGCCAAAAGTTACAATACCCCCCAAAGGAACAATTTCGCCTCAAAATGGCCAAAAATTGTAATACCCCCCCAAAGGAACAATTTCGCTTCAATATGGCCAAAAGTTGCAATACCCCCCGAAAGGAACAATTTCGCTTCAAAATGGCCAAAAGTTGCAATAACCCCCCAAAGGAACAATTTCGCTTCAAAATGCCGAAAAGTTGCAATGCCCCCCCAAAGGAACAATTTCGCTTCAAAATGGCCAAAAGCTGCAATACCCCCCAAAGGAACAATTTTGCATCAAAATGCCGAAAAGTTTAAATACCCCCCCAAAGGAACAATTTCGCCTCAAAATGGCAAAAAATTGCAATACCCCCCAAAGGAACAATTTCGCCTCAAAATGCTGAAAAGTTGCAATACCCCCCGAAAGGAACAATTTCGCTTCAAAATGGCCAAAAGTTGCAATACCCCCCCAAAGGAACAATTTCGCTTCAAAATGCCAAAAAGTGCAATACCCCCCCAAAGGTATAATTTCGCTTCAAAATGGCCAAAAGTTGCAATACCCCCCCAAAGGAACAATTTCGCCTCAAAATGCCGAAAAGTTGCAATACCCCCCGAAAGGAACTATTTCGCTTCAAAATGGCCAAAAGTTGCAATACCCCCAAAAGGAACAATTTCGCCTCAAAATGGAAAAAAATTGCAATACCCCCCCAAAGGAATAATTACGCTTCAAAATACATAAAAGTTGCAATACCCCCCCAAAGGAACAATTTCGCTTCAAAATGGCCAAAAGTTGCAATACCCCCCCAAAGTAACAATTTTGCCTCAAAATGGCCAAAAATTTTAATCCCCCCCAAAGGAACAATTTGGCTTCAAAATGGCCAAAAGTTGCAATACCCCCCCAAAGGAACAATTTCGCCTCAAAATTGCAAAAAATTGCAATACCCCCTTAAAGAAACAATTTCGCCTCAAAATACTGAAAAGTTGCAATAACCCCCGAAAGGAACAATTTCACTTCAAAATGGCCAAAAGTTGCAATACCCCCCCAAAGGAACAATTTTGCCTCAAAATGGCAAAAAATTGCAATAGCCCCCCAAAGGAACAATTTCGGCTCAAAAAAGGCAAAAAATTGCAATACCCCCCAAAGGAACAATTTCGCTTCAAAATGGCCAAAAGGTGCAATTCCACCCCAAAGGAACAATTTCGCCTCAAAATGGCAAAAAATTGCAATACCCCCCCAAAGGAACAATTTTGCTTCAAAATGACCAAAAGTTGCAATACCCCCCCCAAAGGAATAATTTTGCCTCAAAATGCCGAAAAGTTGCAATACCCCCCCAAGGAACAATTTCGCTTCAAAATGGCCAAAAGTTGCAATACCCCCCAAAGGAACAATTTCGCCTCAAAATGGCCAAAAATTGTAATACCCCCCCAAAGGAACAATTTCGCTTCAATATGGCCAAAAGTTGCAATACCCCCCGAAAGGAACAATTTCGCTTCAAAATGGCCAAAAGTTGCAATACCCCCCCCAAAGGAACAATTTTGCTTCAAAATGCCGAAAAGTTGCAATGCCCCCCCAAAGGAACAATTTCGCTTCAAAATGGCCAAAAGTTTAAATACCCACCGAAAGGAACAATTTTGCTTCAAAATAGCCAAAAGTTGCAATACCCCCCCAAAGGAACAATTTCGCTTTAAAGTTGCCAAAAGTTGCAACAACCCCCCAAAGGAACAATTTCGCCTCAAAATGGAAAAAAAATTGCAATACCCCCCCAAAGGAACAATTTCGCCTCAAAATGCCGAAAAGTTGCAATACCCCCCGAAAGGAACAATTTCGCTTTAAAATGGCCAAAAGTTGCAATACCCCCCCAAAGGATCAATTCCGCCTCAAAATGGCAAAAAATTGCAATACCCCCCCAAAGGAACAATTTCGCTTCAAAATGCCGAAAAGTTGCAATACCCCCCCAAAGGAACAATTTCGCCTCACAATGCCGAAAAGTATCAATACCCCCCAAAGGAACAATTTCGCTTCAAAATGGCCAAAAGTTACAATACCCCCCTAAGGAACAATTTCGCCTCAAAATGGCCAAAAATTGTAATACCCCCCCAAAGGAACAATTTCGCTTCAATATGGCCAAAAGTTGCAATACCCCCCGAAAGGAACAATTTCGCTTCAAAATGGCCAAAAGTTGCAATAACCCCCCAAAGGAACAATTTCGCTTCAAAATGCCGAAAAGTTGCAATGCCCCCCCAAAGGAACAATTTCGCTTCAAAATGGCCAAAAGCTGCAATACCCCCAAAGGAACAATTTCGCATCAAAATGCCGAAAAGTTTAAATACCCCCCGAAAGGAACAATTTTGCTTCAAAATAGCCAAAAGTTGCAATACCCCCCCAAAGGAACAATTTCGCTTCAAAATGGCTAAAAGTTGCAACACCCCCCCAAAGGAACAATTTCGCCTCAAAATGGAAAAAAAATTGCAATACCCCCCAAAGGAACAATTTCGCCTCAAAATGCCGAAAAGTTGCAATACCTCCCGAAAGGAACAATTTCGCTTCAAAATGGCCAAAAGTTGCAATACCCCCCCAAAGGAACAATTTCGCCTCAAAATGGCAAAGAAATTGCAATATCCCCCAAAGGAACTATTTCGCTTCAAAATGCCGAAAAGTTGCAATACCCCCCCAAAGGTACAATTTCGCTTCAAAATGGCCAAAAGTTGCAATACCCCCAAAGGAACAATTTCGCCTCAAAATGGCAAAAAATTGCAATACCCCCCAAAGAAACAATTTCGCCTCAAAATGCCGAAAAGTTGCAATACCCCCCCAAAGGTACAATTTCGCTTCAAAATGGCCAAAAGTTGCAATACCCCCCCAAAGGAACAATTCCGCCTCAAAATGGCAAAAAATTGTAATACCTCCCCCAAAGGAACAATTTCGCTTCAATATGGCCAAAAGATGCAATACCCCCCACAAAGGAACAGTTTCGCCTCAAAATGGCAAAAAATTGCAATACCCCCCAAAGGAACAATTTCGCTTCAAAATGGCCAAAAGTTGCAATACCCCCCAAAGGAACAATTTCGCCTCAAAATGGCAAAAAATTGCAATACCCCCCAAAGGAACAATTTCGCCTCAAAATGCTGAAAAGTTGCAATACCCCCCGAAAGGAACAATTTCGCTTCAAAATGGCCAAAAGTTGCAATACCCCCCCAAAGGAACAATTTCGCTTCAAAATGCCAAAAAGTTGCAATACCCCCCCAAAGGTACAATTTCGCTTCAAAATGGCCAAAAGTTGCAATACCCCCCCAAAGGAACAATTTCGCCTCAAAATGCCGAAAAGTTGCAATACCCCCCGAAAGGAACTATTTCGCTTCAAAATGGCCAAAAGTTGCAATACCCCCAAAAGGAACAATTTCGCCTCAAAATGGAAAAAAATTGCAATACCCCCCCAAAGGAATAATTACGCTTCAAAATACATAAAAGTTGCAATACCCCCCCAAAGGAACAATTTCGCTTCAAAATGGCCAAAAGTTGCAATACCATCCCAAAGTAACAATTTTGCCTCAAAATGGCCAAAAATTTTAATCCCCCCCAAAGGAACAATTTGGCTTCAAAATGGCCAAAAGTTGCAATACCCCCCCAAAGGAACAATTTCGCCTCAAAATTTCAAAAAATTGCAATACCCCCTTAAAGAAACAATTTCGCCTCAAAATGCTGAAAAGTTGCAATAACCCCCGAAAGGAACAATTTCACCTCAAAATGGCAAAAAATTGCAATAGCCCCCCAAAGGAACAATTTCGGCTCAAAAATGGCAAAAAATTGCAATACTTCCCAAAGGAACAATTTCGCTTCAAAATGGCCAAAAGGTGCAATTCCACCCCAAAGGAACAATTTCGCCTCAAAATGGCAAAAAATTGCAATACCCCCCCAAAGGAACAATTTCGCTTCAATATGGCCAAAAGTTGCAATACCCCCCGAAAGGAACAATTTCGCTTCAAAATGGCCAAAAGTTGCAATACCCCCCAAAGGAACAATTTCGCTTCAAAATGCCGAAAAGTTGCAATGCCCCCCCAAAGGAACAATTTCGCTTCAAAATGGCCAAAAGCTGCAATACCCCCCAAAGGAACAATTTCGCCTCAAAATGCCGAAAAGTTTAAATACCCAGCGAAAGGAACAATTTTGCTTCAAAATAGCCAAAAGTTGCAATACCCCCCCTAAAGGAACAATTTCGCTTTAAAGTGGCCAAAAGTTGCAACAACCCCCCAAAGGAACAATTTCGCCTCAAAATGGAAAAAAAATTGCAATACCCCCCCAAAGGAACAATTTCGCCTCAAAATGCCGAAAAGTTGCAATACCCCCCGAAAGGAACAATTTCGCTTTAAAATGGCCAAAAGTTGCAATACCCCCCCAAAGGATCAATTCCGCCTCAAAATGGCAAAAAATTGCAATACCCCCCCAAAGGAACAATTTCGCTTCAAAATGCCGAAAAGTTGCAATACCCCCCCAAAGGAACAATTTCGCCTCACAATGCCGAAAAGTATCAATACCCCCCAAAGGAACAATTTCGCTTCAAAATGCCGAAAAGTTGCAATACCCCCCCAAAGGAACAATTTCGCTTCAAAATGGCCAAAAGTTGCAATACCCCCCAAAGGAACAATTTCGCCTCAAAATGGCCAAAAATTGTAATACCCCCCCAAAGGAACAATTTCGCTTCAATATGGCCAAAAGTTGCAATACCCCCCCAAAGGAACAATTTCGCCTCAAAATGGCAAAAAATTGCAATACCCCCCCAAAGGAACAATTTCGCCTCAAAATGCTGAAAAGTTGCAATACCCCCCGAAAGGAACAATTTCGCTTCAAAATGGGCAAAAGTTGCAATACTTCCCCAAAGGAAAAATTTCGCCTCAAAAGGGAAAAAAATTGCAATACCCCCCCAAAGGAAAAATTTCGCTTCAAAATGCCGAAAAGTTGCAATACCCCCCCAAAGGATCAATTTCGCTTCAATATGGCCAAAAGTTGCAATACCCCCCCAAAGGAACTATTTCGCCTCAAAATGGCAAAAAATTGCAATACCCCCCCCAAAGGAACAATTTCGCTTCAAAATGCCGAAAAGTTGAAATGCCCCCCCAAAGGAATAATTTCGCTTCAAAATGGCCAAATGTTGCAATACCCCCCCAAAGGAACAATTTCGCCTCAAAATGCCGAAAAGTTTAAATACCCCCCGAAAAGAACAATTTCGCTTCAAAATGGCCAAAAGTTGCAATACCCCCCCAAAGGAACAATTTCGCCTCAAAATGTCCAAAAATTGTAATACCCCCCCAAAGGAACAATTTCGCTTCAATATGGCCAAAAGTTGCAATACCCCCCAAAAGAACAATTTCGCCTCAAAATGCCGAAAAGTTTAAATACCCCCCCAAAGGAACAATTTCGCCTCAAAATGGCAAGAAATTGCAATACCCCCCCAAAGGAACAATTTCGCCTCAAAATGCCGAAAAGTTGCAATACCCCCCCAAAGGAACAATTTCGCTTCAAAATGGCCAAAAGTTGCAATACCCCCCCAAAGGAACAATTTCGCCTCAAAATGGAAAAAAAATTGCAATACCCCCCAAAGGAACAATTTCGCCTCAAAATGCCGAAAAGTTGCAATACCCCCCGAAAGGAACAATTTCGCTTCAAAATGGCCAAAAGTTGCAATACCCCCCCAAAGGATCAATTCCGCCTCAAAATGGCAAAAAATTGCAATACCCCCCCAAAGGAACAATTTCGCTTCAAAATGGCCAAAAGTTGCAATACCCCCCCAAAGGAACAATTTCGCCTCAAAATGCCGAAAAGTTGCAATACCCCCCGAAAGGAACAATTTCGCTTCAAAATGGCCAAAAGTTGCAATACCCCCCCAAAGGAACAATTTCGCCTCAAAATGGCAAGAAATTGCAATACCCCCCCAAAGGAACAATTTCGCCTCAAAATGCCGAAAAGTTGCAATACCACCCCAAAGGAACAATTTCGCTTCAAAATGGCCAAAAGTTGCAATACCCCCCCAAAGGAACAATTTCGCCTCAAAATGGAAAAAAAATTAGAATACCCCCCCAAAGGAACAATTTCGCCTCTAAATGCCGAAAAGTTGCAATACCCCCCGAAAGGAACAATTTCGCTTCAAAATGGCCAAAAGTTGCAATACCCCCCCAAAGAATCAATTCCGCCTCAAAATGGCAAAAAATTGCAATACCCCCCCAAAGGAACAATTACGCTTCAAAATGCATAAAAGTTGCAATACCCCCCCAAAGGAACAATTTCGCTTCAAAATGGCCAAAAGTTGCAATACCCCCCCAAAGTAACAATTTTGCCTCAAAATGGCCAAAAATTTTAATCCCCCCAAAGGAACAATTTGGCTTCAAAATGGCCAAAAGTTGCAATACCCCCCCAAAGTAACAATTTTGCCTCAAAATGGCCAAAAATTTTAATCCCCCCCAAAGGAACAATTTGGCTTCAAAATGGCCAAAAGTTTCAATACCCCCCCAAAGGAACAATTTCGCCTCAAAATTGCAAAAAATTGCAATACCCCCCCAAAGAAACAATTTCGCCTCAAAATGCTGAAAAGTTGCAATAACCCCCGAAAGGAACAATTTCACTTCAAAATGGCCAAAAGTTGCAATACCCCCCCAAAGGAACAATTTTGCCTCAAAATGGCAAAAAATTGCAATAGCCCCCCAAAGGAACAATTTCGCCTCAAAATGGCAAAAAATTGCAATACCCCCCCAAAGGAACAATTTCGCTTCAAAATGGCCAAAAGGTGCAATTCCACCCCAAAGGAACAATTTCGCCTCAAAATGGCAAAAAATTGCAATACCCCCCCAAAGGAACAATTTCGCTTCAAAATGACCAAAAGTTGCAATACCCCCCCAAAGGAATAATTTTGCCTCAAAATGCCGAAAAGTTGCAATACCCCCCCAAGGAACAATTTCGCTTCAAAATGGCCAAAAGTTGCAATACCCCCCCAAAGGAACAATTTCGCCTCAAAATGGCCAAAAATTGTAATACCCCCCAAAGGAACAATTTCGCTTCAATATGGCCAAAAGTTGCAATACCCCCCGAAAGGAACAATTTCGCTTCAAAATGGCCAAAAGTTGCAATACCCCCCCAAAGGAACAATTTCGCTTCAAAATGCCGAAAAGTTGCAATGCCCCCCCAAAGGAACAATTTCGCCTCAAAATGCCGAAAAGTTTAAATACCCCCCGAAAGGAACAATTTCGCTTCAAAGTGGCCAAAAGTTGCAATACCCCCCCAAAGAATCAATTCCGCCTCAAAATGGCAAAAAATTGCAATACCCCCCCAAAGGAACAATTACGCTTCAAAATGCATAAAAGTTGCAATACCCCCCCAAAGGAACAATTTCGCTTCAAAATGGCCAAAAGTTGCAATACCCCCCAAAGTAACAATTTTGCCTCAAAATGGCCAAAAATTTTAATCCCCCCAAAGGAACAATTTGGCTTCAAAATGGCCAAAAGTTGCAATACCCCCCCAAAGGAACAATTTCGCCTCAAAATTGCAAAAAATTGCAATACCCCCCCAAAGGAACAATTTCGCCTCAAAATGCTGAAAAGTTGCAATACCCCCGAAAGGAACAATTTCACTTCAAAATGGCCAAAAGTTGCAATACCCCCCCAAAGGAACATTTTCGCCTCAAAACGGCAAAAAATTGCAATACCCCCCAAAGGAACAATTTCGCCTCAAAATGCTGAAAAGTTGCAATACCCCCCGAAAGGAACAATTTCGCTTCAAAATGGCCAAAAGTTGCAATACCCCCCCAAAGGAACAATTTCGCCTCAAAATGGCAAAAAATTGCAATACCCCCCCAAAGGAACAATTTCGCTTCAAAATGCCAAAAAGTTGCAATACCCCCCCAAAGGTACAATTTCGCTTCAAAATGGCCAAAAGTTGCAATACCCCCCCAAAGGAACAATTTCGCCTCAAAATGCCGAAAAGTTGCAATACCCCCCGAAAGGAACTATTTCGCTTCAAAATGGCCAAAAGTTGCAATACCCCCCAAAAGGAACAATTTTGCCTCAAAATGGAAAAAAATTGCAATACCCCCCCAAAGGAATAATTACGCTTCAAAATACATAAAAGTTGCAATACCCCCCCAAAGGAACAATTTCGCTTCAAAATGGCCAAAAGTTGCAATACCCCCCCAAAGTAACAATTTTGCCTCAAAATGGCCAAAAATTTTAATCCCCCCCAAAGGAACAATTTGGCTTCAAAATGGCCAAAAGTTTCAATACCCCCCCAAAGGAACAATTTCGCCTCAAAATTGCAAAAAATTGCAATACCCCCCCAAAGAAACAATTTCGCCTCAAAATGCTGAAAAGTTGCAATAACCCCCGAAAGGAACAATTTCACTTCAAAATGGCCAAAAGTTGCAATACCCCCCCAAAGGAACAATTTTGCCTCAAAATGGCAAAAAATTGCAATAGCCCCCCAAAGGAACAATTTCGCCTCAAAATGGCAAAAAATTGCAATACCCCCCCAAAGGAACAATTTCGCTTCAAAATGGCCAAAAGGTGCAATTCCACCCCAAAGGAACAATTTCGCCTCAAAATGGCAAAAAATTGCAATACCCCCCCAAAGGAACAATTTCGCTTCAAAATGACCAAAAGTTGCAATACCCCCCCAAAGGAATAATTTTGCCTCAAAATGCCGAAAAGTTGCAATACCCCCCCAAGGAACAATTTCGCTTCAAAATGGCCAAAAGTTGCAATACCCCCCCAAAGGAACAATTTCGCCTCAAAATGGCCAAAAATTGTAATACCCCCCCAAAGGAACAATTTCGCTTCAATATGGCCAAAAGTTGCAATACCCCCCGAAAGGAACAATTTCGCTTCAAAATGGCCAAAAGTTGCAATACCCCCCCAAAGGAACAATTTCGCTTCAAAATGCCGAAAAGTTGCAATGCCCCCCCAAAGGAACAATTTCGCTTCAAAATGGCCAAAAGCTGCAATACCCCCCAAAGGAACAATTTCGCCTCAAAATGCCGAAAAGTTTAAATACCCCCCGAAAGGAACAATTTTGCTTCAAAATAGCCAAAAGTTGCAATACCCCCCCAAAGGAACAATTTCGCTTCAAAGTGGCCAAAAGTTGCAACAACCCCCCAAAGGAACAATTTCGCCTCAAAATGGAAAAAAAATTGCAATACCCCCCAAAAGAACAATTTCGCCTCAAAATGCCGAAAAGTTTAAATACCCCCCCGAAAAGAACAATTTCGCTTCAAAATGGCCAAAAGTTGCAATACCCCCCCAAAGGAACAATTTCGCCTCAAAATGGCAAGAAATTGCAATACCCCCCCAAAGGAACAATTTCGCCTCAAAATGGCCAAAAGTTGCAATACCCCCCCAAAGGAACAATTTCGCCTCAAAATGGAAAAAAAATTGCAATACCCCCAAAGGAACAATTTCGCCTCAAAATGCCGAAAAGTTGCAATACCCCCCGAAAGGAACAATTTCGCTTCAAAATGGCCAAAAGTTGCAATACCCCACCAAAGGATCAATTCCGCCTCAAAATGGCAAAAAATTGCAATACCCCCCCAAAGGAACAATTTCGCTTCAAAATGGCCAAAAGTTGCAATACCCCCCCAAAGGAACAATTTCGCCTCAAAATGCCGAAAAGTTGCAATACCCCCCGAAAGGAACAATTTCGCCTCAAAATGGCAAAAAATTGCAATACCCCCCCAAAGGAACAATTTCGCTTCAAAATGCCGAAAAGTTGCAATACCCCCCGAAAGGAACAATTTCGCTTCAAAATGGCCAAAAGTTGCAATACCCCCCCCAAAGGAACAATTTCGCCTCAAAATGGCAAGAAATTGCAATACCCCCCCAAAGGAACAATTTCGCCTCAAAATGCCGAAAAGTTGCAATACCACCCCAAAGGAACAATTTCGCTTCAAAATGGCCAAAAGTTGCAATACCCCCCCAAAGGAACAATTTCGCCTCAAAATGGAAAAAAAATTAGAATACCCCCCCAAAGGAACAATTTCGCCTCTAAATGCCGAAAAGTTGCAATACCCCCCGAAAGGAACAATTTCGCTTCAAAATGGCCAAAAGTTGCAATACCCCCCCAAAGAATCAATTCCGCCTCAAAATGGCAAAAAATTGCAATACCCCCCCAAAGGAACAATTACGCTTCAAAATGCATAAAAGTTGCAATACCCCCCCAAAGGAACAATTTCGCTTCAAAATGGCCAAAAGTTGCAATACCCCCCCACAGTAACAATTTTGCCTCAAAATGGCCAAAAATTTTAATCCCCCCAAAGGAACAATTTGGCTTCAAAATGGCCAAAAGTTGCAATACCCCCCCAAAGGAACAATTTCGCCTCAAAATTGCAAAAAATTGCAATGCCCCCCCAAAGGAACAATTTCGCCTCAAAATGCTGAAAAGTTGCAATACCCCCGAAAGGAACAATTTCACTTCAAAATGGCCAAAAGTTGCAATACCCCCCAAAGGAACATTTTCGCCTCAAAATGGCAAAAAATTGCAATACCCCCCAAAGGAACAATTTCGCCTCAAAATGCTGAAAAGTTGCAATACCCCCCGAAAGGAACAATTTCGCTTCAAAATGGCCAAAAGTTGCAATACCCCCCCAAAGGAACAATTTCGCCTCAAAATGGCAAAAAATTGCAATACCCCCCCAAAGGAACAATTTCGCTTCAAAATGCCAAAAAGTTGCAATACCCCCCCAAAGGTACAATTTCGCTTCAAAATGGCCAAAAGTTGCAATACCCCCCCAAAGGAACAATTTCGCCTCAAAATGCCGAAAAGTTGCAATACCCCCCAAAAGGAACAATTTCGCCTCAAAATGGAAAAAAATTGCAATACCCCCCCAAAGGAATAATTACGCTTCAAAATACATAAAAGTTGCAATACCCCCCCAAAGGAACAATTTCGCTTCAAAATGGCCAAAAGTTGCAATACCCCCCCAAAGTAACAATTTTGCCTCAAAATGGCCAAAAATTTTAATCCCCCCCAAAGGAACAATTTGGCTTCAAAATGGCCAAAAGTTGCAATACCCCCCCAAAGGAACAATTTCGCCTCAAAATTGCAAAAAATTGCAATACCCCCCCAAAGAAACAATTTCGCCTCAAAATGCTGAAAAGTTGCAATAACCCCCGAAAGGAACAATTTCACTTCGAAATGGCCAAAAGTTGCAATACCCCCCCAAAGGAACAATTTTGCCTCAAAATGGCAAAAAATTGCAATAGCCCCCCAAAGGAACAATTTCGCCTCAAAATGGCAAAAAATTGCAATACCCCCCCAAAGGAACAATTTCGCTTCAAAATGGCCAAAAGGTGCAATTCCACCCCAAAGGAACAATTTCGCCTCAAAATGGCAAAAAATTGCAATACCCCCCCAAAGGAACAATTTCGCTTCAAAATGACCAAAAGTTGCAATACCCCCCCAAAGGAATAATTTTGCCTCAAAATGCCGAAAAGTTGCAATACCCCCCCAAGGAACAATTTCGCTTCAAAATGGCCAAAAGTTGCAATACCCCCCCAAAGGAACAATTTCGCCTCAAAATGGCCAAAAATTGTAATACCCCCCCAAAGGAACAATTTCGCTTCAATATGGCCAAAAGTTGCAATACCCCCCGAAAGGAACAATTTCGCTTCAAAATGGCCAAAAGTTGCAATACCCCCCCAAAGGAACAATTTCGCTTCAAAATGCCGAAAAGTTGCAATGCCCCCCCAAAGGAACAATTTCGCTTCAAAATGGCCAAAAGCTGCAATACCCACCAAAGGAACAATTTCGCTTCAAAATAGCCAAAAGTTGCAATACCCCCCCAAAGGAACAATTTCGCTTCAAAGTGGCCAAAAGTTGCAACAACCCCCCAAAGGAACAATTTCGCCTCAAAATGGAAAAAAAATTGCAATACCCCCCCAAAGGAACAATTTCGCCTCAAAATGCCGAAAAGTTGCAATACCCCCCGAAAGGAACAATTTCGCTTCAAAATGGCCAAAAGTTGCAATACCCCCCCAAAGGATCAATTCCGCCTCAAAATGGCAAAAAATTGCAATACCCCCCCAAAGGAACAATTTCGCTTCAAAATGCCGAAAAGTTGCAATATCCCCCCAAAGGAACAATTTCGCCTCACAATGCCGAAAAGTATCAATACCCCCCCAAAGGAACAATTTCGCTTCAAAATGCCGAAAAGTTGCAATACCCCCCCAAAGGAACAATTTCGCTTCAAAATGGCCAAAAGTTGCAATACCCCCAAAGGAACAATTTCGCCTCAAAATGGCCAAAAATTGTAATACCCCCCAAAGGAACAATTTCGCTTCAATATGGCCAAAAGTTGCAATACCCCCCCAAAGGAACAATTTCGCCTCAAAATGGCAAAAAATTGCAATACCCCCCCAAAGGAACAATTTCGCCTCAAAATGCTGAAAAGTTGCAATACCCCCCGAAAGGAACAATTTCGCTTCAAAATGGCCAAAAGTTGCAATACTTCCCCAAAGGAACAATTTCGCCTCAAAAGGGAAAAAAATTGCAATACCCCCCCAAAGGAACAATTTCGCTTCAAAATGCCGAAAAGTTGCAATACCCCCCCAAAGGAACAATTTCGCTTCAATATGGCCAAAAGTTGCAATACCCCCCCAAAGGAACAATTTCGCCTCAAAATGGCAAAAAATTGCAATACCCCCCCAAAGGAACAATTTCGCCTCAAAATGCTGAAAAGTTGCAATACCCCCCGAAAGGAACAATTTCGCTTCAAAATGCCGAAAAGTTGAAATGCCCCCCCAAAGGAATAATTTCGCTTCAAAATGGCCAAATGTTGCAATACCCCCCCAAAGGAACAATTTCGTCTCAAAATGGCAAAAAATTGCAATACCCCCCCAAAGGAACAATTTCGCCTCAAAATGCCAAAAAGTTTAAATACCCCCCGAAAAGAACAATTTCGCTTCAAAATGGCCAAAAGTTGCAATACCCCCCCAAAGGAACAATTTCGCCTCAAAATGTCCAAAAATTGTAATACCCCCCCAAAGGAACAATTTCGCTTCAATATGGCCAAAAGTTGCAATACCCCCCCAAAGAACAATTTCGCCTCAAAATGCCGAAAAGTTTAAATACCCCCCCGAAAAGAACAATTTCGCTTCAAAATGGCCAAAAGTTGCAATACCCCCCCAAAGGAACAATTTCGCCTCAAAATGGCAAGAAATTGCAATACCCCCCCAAAGAAACAATTTCGCCTCAAAATGCTGAAAAGTTGCAATAACCCCCGAAAGGAACAATTTCACTTCAAAATGGCCAAAAGTTGCAATACCCCCCCAAAGGAATAATTTTGCCTCAAAATGCCGAAAAGTTGCAATACCCCCCCAAGGAACAATTTCGCTTCAAAATGGCCAAAAGTTGCAATACCCCCCCAAAGGAACAATTTCGCCTCAAAATGGCCAAAAATTGTAATACCCCCCCAAAGGAACAATTTCGCTTCAATATGGCCAAAAGTTGCAATACCCCCCGAAAGGAACAATTTCGCTTCAAAATGGCCAAAAGTTGCAATACCTCCCCAAAGGAACAATTTCGCTTCAAAATGCCGAAAAGTTGCAATGCCCCCCCAAAGGAACAATTTCGCTTCAAAATGGCCAAAAGCTGCAATACCCCCCAAAGGAACAATTTCGCCTCAAAATGCCGAAAAGTTTAAATACCCCCCGAAAGGAACAATTTTGCTTCAAAATAGCCAAAAGTTGCAATACCCCCCCAAAGGAACAATTTCGCTTCAAAGTGGCCAAAAGTTGCAACAGCCCCCCAAAGGAACAATTTCGCCTCAAAATGGAAAAAAAATTGCAATACCCCCCCAAAGGAACAATTTCGCCTCAAAATGCCGAAAAGTTGCAATACCCCCCGAAAGGAACAATTTCGCTTCAAAATGGCCAAAAGTTGCAATACCCCCCAAAAGGAACAATTTCGCTTCAAAATGGCCAAAAGTTGCAATACCCCCCCAAAGTAACAATTTTGCCTCAAAATGGCCAAAAATTTTAATCCCCCCCAAAGGAACAATTTGGCTTCAAAATGGCCAAAAGTTGCAATACCCCCCCAAAGGAACAATTTCGCCTCAAAATTGCAAAAAATTGCAATACCCCCCCAAAGAAACAATTTCGCCTCAAAATGCCGAAAAGTTGCAATATCCCCCCAAAGGAACAATTTCGCCTCACAATGCCGAAAAGTATCAATACCCCCCCAAAGGAACAATTTCGCTTCAAAATGCCGAAAAGTTGCAATACCCCCCCAAAGGAACAATTTCGCTTCAAAATGGCCAAAAGTTGCAATACCCCCAAAGGAACAATTTCGCCTCAAAATGGCCAAAAATTGTAATACCCCCCAAAGGAACAATTTCGCTTCAATATGGCCAAAAGTTGCAATACCCCCCCAAAGGAACAATTTCGCCTCAAAATGGCAAAAAATTGCAATACCCCCCCAAAGGAACAATTTCGCCTCAAAATGCTGAAAAGTTGCAATACCCCCCGAAAGGAACAATTTCGCTTCAAAATGGCCAAAAGTTGCAATACTTCCCCAAAGGAACAATTTCGCCTCAAAAGGGAAAAAAATTGCAATACCCCCCCAAAGGAACAATTTCGCTTCAAAATGCCGAAAAGTTGCAATACCCCCCCAAAGGAACAATTTCGCTTCAATATGGCCAAAAGTTGCAATACCCCCCCAAAGGAACAATTTCGCCTCAAAATGGCAAAAAATTGCAATACCCCCCCAAAGGAACAATTTCGCCTCAAAATGCTGAAAAGTTGCAATACCCCCCGAAAGGAACAATTTCGCTTCAAAATGCCGAAAAGTTGAAATGCCCCCCCAAAGGAATAATTTCGCTTCAAAATGGCCAAATGTTGCAATACCCCCCCAAAGGAACAATTTCGCCTCAAAATGGCAAAAAATTGCAATACCCCCCCAAAGGAACAATTTCGCCTCAAAATGCCGAAAAGTTTAAATACCCCCCGAAAAGAACAATTTCGCTTCAAAATGGCCAAAAGTTGCAATACCCCCCCAAAGGAACAATTTCGCCTCAAAATGTCCAAAAATTGTAATACCCCCCCAAAGGAACAATTTCGCTTCAATATGGCCAAAAGTTGCAATACCCCCCCAAAGAACAATTTCGCCTCAAAATGCCGAAAAGTTTAAATACCCCCCGAAAAGAACAATTTCGCTTCAAAATGGCAAAAAGTTGCAATACCCCCCCAAAGGAACAATTTCGCCTCAAAATGGCAAGAAATTGCAATACCCCCCAAAGGAACAATTTCGCCTCAAAATGCCGAAAAATTTCAATACCCCCCCAAAGGAACAATTTCGCCTCAAAATGGCCAAAAATTGTAATACCCCCCCAAAGGATCAATTCCGCCTCAAAATGGCAAAAAATTGCAATACCCCCCCAAATGAACAATTTCGCTTCAAAATGGCCAAAAGTTGCAATACCCCCCCAAAGGAACAATTTCGCCTCAAAATGCCGAAAAGTTGCAATACCCCCCGAAAGGAACTATTTCGCTTCAAAATGGCCAAAAGTTGCAATACCCCCCAAAAGGAACAATTTCGCTTCAAAATGGCCAAAAGTTGCAATACCCCCCCAAAGTAACAATTTTGCCTCAAAATGGCCAAAAATTTTAATCCCCCCCAAAGGAACAATTTGGCTTCAAAATGGCCAAAAGTTGCAATACCCCCCCAAAGGAACAATTTCGCCTCAAAATTGCAAAAAATTGCAATACCCCCCCAAAGAAACAATTTCGCCTCAAAATGCTGAAAAGTTGCAATAACCCCCGAAAGGAACAATTTCACTTCAAAATGGCCAAAAGTTGCAATACCCCCCCAAAGGAATAATTTTGCCTCAAAATGCCGAAAAGTTGCAATACCCCCCCAAGGAACAATTTCGCTTCAAAATGGCCAAAAGTTGCAATACCCCCCCAAAGGAACAATTTCGCCTCAAAATGGCCAAAAATTGTAATACCCCCCCAAAGGAACAATTTCGCTTCAATATGGCCAAAAGTTGCAATACCCCCCGAAAGGAACAATTTCGCTTCAAAATGGCCAAAAGTTGCAATACCTCCCCAAAGGAACAATTTCGCTTCAAAATGCCGAAAAGTTGCAATGCCCCCCCAAAGGAACAATTTCGCTTCAAAATGGCCAAAAGCTGCAATACCCCCCAAAGGAACAATTTCGCCTCAAAATGCCGAAAAGTTTAAATACCCCCCGAAAGGAACAATTTTGCTTCAAAATAGCCAAAAGTTGCAATACCCCCCCAAAGGAACAATTTCGCTTCAAAGTGGCCAAAAGTTGCAACAGCCCCCCAAAGGAACAATTTCGCCTCAAAATGGAAAAAAATTGCAATACCCCCCCAAAGGAACAATTTCGCCTCAAAATGCCGAAAAGTTGCAATACCCCCCGAAAGGAACAATTTCGCTTCAAAATGGCCAAAAGTTGCAATACCTCCCCAAAGGATCAATTCCGCCTCAAAATGGCAAAAAATTGCAATACCCCCCCAAAGGAACAATTTCGCTTCAAAATGCCGAAAAGTTGCAATATCCCCCCAAAGGAACAATTTCGCCTCACAATGCCGACAAGTATCAATACCCCCCCAAAGGAACAATTTCGCTTCAAAATGCCGAAAAGTTGCAATACCCCCCCAAAGGAACAATTTCGCTTCAAAATGGCCAAAAGTTGCAATACCCCCAAAGGAACAATTTCGCCTCAAAATGGCCAAAAATTGTAATACCCCCAAAGGAACAATTTCGCTTCAAAATGCCGAAAAGTTGCAATACCCCCCCAAAGGAACAATTTCGCCTCAAAATGGCAAAAAATTGCAATACCCCCCCAAAGGAACAATTTCGCCTAAAATGCTGAAAAGTTGCAATACCTCCCGAAAGGAACAATTTCGCTTCAAAATGGCCAAAAGTTGCAATACTTCCCCAAAGGAACAATTTTGCCTCAAAAGGGAAAAAAATTGCAATACCCCCCCAAAGGAACAATTTCGCTTCAAAATGCCGAAAAGTTGCAATACCCCCCCAAAGGAACAATTTCGCTTCAATATGGCCAAAAGTTGCAATACCCCACCAAAGGAACAATTTCGCCTCAAAATGGCAAAAAATTGCAATACCCCCCCAAAGGAACAATTTCGCCTCAAAATGCTGAAAAGTTGCAATACCCCCCGAAAGGAACAATTTCGCTTCAAAATGCCGAAAAGTTGAAATGCCCCCCCAAAGGAATAATTTCGCTTCAAAATGGCCAAATGTTGCAATACCCCCCCAAAGGAACAATTTCGCCTCAAAATGGCAAAAAATTGCAATACCCCCCCAAAGGAACAATTTCGCCTCAAAATGCCGAAAAGTTTAAATACCCCCCGAAAAGAACAATTTCGCTTCAAAATGGCCAAAAGTTGCAATACCCCCCCAAAGGAACAATTTCGCCTCAAAATGTCCAAAAATTGTAATACCCCCCCAAAGGAACAATTTCGCTTCAATATGGCCAAAAGTTGCAATACCCCCCCAAAGAACAATTTCGCCTCAAAATGCCGAAAAGTTTAAATACCCCCCCGAAAAGAACAATTTCGCTTCAAAATGGCCAAAAGTTGCAATACCCCCCCAAAGGAACAATTTCGCCTCAAAATGGCAAGAAATTGCAATACCCCCCCAAAGGAACAATTTCGCCTCAAAATGCCGAAAAGTTGCAATACCCCCCCAAAGGAACAATTTCGCTTCAAAATGGCCAAAAGTTGCAATACCCCCCCAAAGGAACAATTTCACCTCAAAATGGAAAAAAAATTGCAATACCCCCCCAAAGGAACAATTTCGCCTCAAAATGCCGAAAAGTTGCAATACCCCCCGAAAGGAACAATTTCGCTTCAAAATGGCCAAAAGTTGCAATACCCCCCCAAAGGATCAATTCCGCCTCAAAATGGCAAAAAATTGCAATACCCCCCAAAGGAACAATTTCGCTTCAAAATGGCCAAAAGTTGCAATACCCCCCAAAGGAACAATTTCGCCTCAAAATGCCGAAAAGTTGCAATACCCCCCGAAAGGAACAATTTCGCCTCAAAATGGAAAAAAATTGCAATACCCCCCAAAGGAACAATTTCGCTTCAAAATGCCGAAAAGTTGCAATACCCCCCGAAAGGAACAATTTCGCTTCAAAATGGCCAAAAGTTGCAATACCCCCCAAAGGAACAATTTCGCCTCAAAATGGCAAGAAATTGCAATACCCCCCCAAAGGAACAATTTCGCCTCAAAATGCCGAAAAATTGCAATACCCCCCCAAAGGAACAATTTCGCTTCAAAATGGCCAAAAGTTGCAATACCCCCCCAAAGGAACAATTTCGCCTCAAAATGGAAAAAAAATTAGAATACCCCCCCAAAGGAACAATTTCGCCTCAAAATGCCGAAAAGTTGCAATACCCCCCGAAAGGAACAATTTCGCTTCAAAATGGCCAAAAGTTGCAATACCCCCCCAAAGAATCAATTCCGCCTCAAAATGGCAAAAAATTGCAATACCCCCCCAAAGGAACAATTTCGCCTCAAAATGGAAAAAAATTGCAATACCCCCCCAAAGGAACAATTACGCTTCAAAATGCATAAAAGTTGCAATACCCCCCCAAAGGAACAATTTCGCTTCAAAATGGCCAAAAGTTGCAATACCCCCCCAAAGTAACAATTTTGCCTCAAAATGGCCAAAAATTTTAATCCCCCCAAAGGAACAATTTAGCTTCAAAATGGCCAAAAGTTGCAATACCCCCCCAAAGGAACAATTTCGCCTCAAAATTGCAAAAAATTGCAATACCCCCCAAAAGGAACAATTTCGCCTCAAAATGCTGAAAAGTTGCAATACCCCCCCAAAGGAACAATTTCGCTTCAAAATGGCCAAAAGGTGCAATTCCACCCCAAAGGAACAATTTCGCCTCAAAATGGCAAAAAATTGCAATACCCCCCCAAAGGAACAATTTCGCTTCAAAATGACCAAAAGTTGCAATACCCCCCCAAAGGAATAATTTCGCCTCAAAACACCGAAAAGTTGCAATAACCCCCCAAGGAACAATTTCGCTTCAAAATGGCCAAAAGTTGCAATACCCCCCAAAGGAACAATTTCGCCTCAAAATGGCCAAAAATTGTAATACCCCCCAAAGGAACAATTTCGCTTCAATATGGCCAAAAGTTGCAATACCCACCGAAAGGAACAATTTCGCTTTAAAATGGCCAAAAGTTGCAATAACCCCCCAAAGGAACAATTTCGCTTCAAAATGCCGAAAAGTTGCAATGCCCCCCCAAAGGAACAATTTCGCTTCAAAATGGCCAAAAGCTGCAATACCCCCCAAAGGAACAATTTCGCCTCAAAATGCCGAAAAGTTTAAATACCCCCCGAAAGGAACAATTTTGCTTCAAAATAGCCAAAAGTTGCAATACCCCCCAAAGGAACAATTTCGCTTCAAAATGGCCAAAAGTTGCAACACCCCCCCAAAGGAACAATTTCGCCTCAAAATGGCAAAAAAATTGCAATATCCCCCAAAGGAACAATTTCGCTTCAAAATGCCGAAAAGTTGCAATACCCCCCCAAAGGTACAATTTCGCCTCAAAATGGCAAAAAATTGCAATACCCCCCCCAAGGAACAATTCCGCCTCAAAATGGCAAAAAATTGTAATACCCCCCCAAAGGAACAATTTCGCTTCAATATGGCCAAAAGATGCAATACCCCCCACAAAGGAACAGTTTCGCCTCAAAATGCCAAAAAATTGCAATACCCCCCCAAAGGAACAATTTCGCTTCAAAATGGCCAAAAGTTGCAATACCCCCCCAAAGGAACAATTTCGCCTCAAAATGGCAAAAAATTGCAAGACCCCCCAAAGGAACAATTTCGCCTCAAAATGCTGAAAAGTTGCAATACCCCCCGAAAGGAACAATTTCGCTTCAAAATGGCCAAAAGTTGCAATACCCCCCAAAGGAACAATTTCGCCTCAAAATGGCAAAAAATTGCAATACCCCCCCAAAGGAACAATTTCGCTTCAAAATGCCAAAAAGTTGCAATACCCCCCCAAAGGTACAATTTCGCTTCAAAATGGCCAAAAGTTGCAATACCCCCCCAAAGGAACAAATTCGCCTCAAAATGCCGAAAAGTTGCAATACCCCCCGAAAGGAACTATTTCGCTTCAAAATGGCCAAAAGTTGCAATACCCCCCAAAAGGAACAATTTCGCCTCAAAATGGAAAAAAATTGCAATACCCCCCCAAAGGAATAATTACGCTTCAAAATACATAAAAGTTGCAATACCCCCCCAAAGGAACAATTTCGCTTCAAAATGGCCAAAAGTGGCAATACCCCCCCAAAGTAACAATTTTGCCTCAAAATGGCCAAAAATTTTAATCCCCCCAAAGGAACAATTTGGCTTCAAAATGGCCAAAAGTTGCAATACCCCCCCCAAAGGAACAATTTCGCCTCAAAACTGCAAAAAATTGCAATACCCCCCCAAAGGAACAATTTCGCCTCAAAATGCTGAAAAGTTGCAATAACCCCCGAAAGGAACAATTTCACTTCAAAATGGCCAAAAGTTGCAATACCCCCCCAAAGGAACAATTTTGCCTCAAAATGGCAAAAAATTGCAATAGCCCCCCAAAGGAACAATTTCGCCTCAAAATGGCAAAAAAATGCAATACCCTCCCAAAGGAACAATTTCGCTTCAAAATGGCCAAAAGGTGCAATTCCACCCCAAAGGAACAATTTCGCCTCAAAATGGCAAAAAATTGCAATACCCCCACAAAGGAATAATTTTGCCTCAAAATGCCGAAAAGTTTAAATACCCCCCGAAAGGAACAATTTTGCTTCAAAATAGCCAAAAGTTGCAATACCCCCCCAAAGGAACAATTTCGCTTCAAAGTGGCCAAAAGTTGCAACAACCCCCCAAAGGATCAATTCCGCCTCAAAATGGCAAAAAATTGCAATACCCCCCCAAAGGAACAATTTCGCTTCAAAATGCTGAAAAGTTGCAATACCCCCCAAAGGAACAATTTCGCCTCAAAATGGCCAAAAATTGTAATACCCCCCCAAAGGAACAATTTCGCTTCAATATGGCCAAAAGTTGCAATACCCCCCCAAAGGAACAATTTCGCCTCAAAATGGCAAAAAATTGCAATACCCCCCCAAAGGAACAATTTCGCCTCAAAATGCTGAAAAGTTGCAATACCCCCCGAAAGGAACAATTTCGCTTCAAAATGGCCAAAAGTTGCAATACTTCCCCAAAGGAACAATTTCGCCTCAAAAGGGAAAAAAATTGCAATACCCCCCCAAAGGAACAATTTCGCTTCAAAATGCCGAAAAGTTGCAATACCCCCCCAAAGGAACAATTTCGCTTCAATATGGCCAAAAGTTGCAATACCCCCCCAAAGGAACAATTTCGCCTCAAAATGGCAAAAAATTGCAATACCCCCCCAAAGGAACAATTTCGCCTCAAAATGCTGAAAAGTTGCAATACCCCCCGAAAGGAACAATTTCGCTTCAAAATGCCGAAAAGTTGAAATGCCCCCCCAAAGGAATAATTTCGCTTCAAAATGGCCAAATGTTGCAATACCCCCCCCAAAGGAACAATTTCGCCTCAAAATGCCGAAAAGTTTAAATACCCCCCGAAAAGAACAATTTCGCTTCAAAATGGCCAAAAGTTGCAATACCCCCCCAAAGGAACAATTTCGCCTCAAAATGTTCAAAAATTGTAATACCCCCCAAAGGAACAATTTCGCTTCAATATGGCCAAAAGTTGCAATACCCCCCAAAGAACAATTTCGCCTCAAAATGTTGAAAAGTTTAAATACCCCCCCGAAAAGAACAATTTCGCTTCAAAATGGCCAAAAGTTGCAATACCCCCCCAAAGGAACAATTTCGCCTCAAAATGGCAAGAAATTGCAATACCCCCCCAAAGGAACAATTTCGCCTCAAAATGCCGAAAAGTTGCAATACCCCCCCAAAGGAACAATTTCGCTTCAAAATGGCCAAAAGTTGCAATACCCCCCGAAAGGAACAATTTCGCCTCAAAATGGAAAAAAATTGCAATACCCCCCCAAAGGAACAATTTCGCTTCAAAATGCCGAAAAGTTGCAATACCCCCCGAAAGGAACAATTTCGCTTCAAAATGGCCAAAAGTTGCAATACCCCCCCCAAAGGAACAATTTCGCCTCAAAATGGCAAGAAATTGCAATACCCCCCCAAAGGAACAATTTCGCCTCAAAATGCCGAAAAGTTGCAATACCCCCCCAAAGAAACAATTTCGCTTCAAAATGCCGAAAAGTTGCAATACCCCCAGAAAGGAACAATTTCGCCTCAAAATGGAAAAAAATTGCAATACCCCCCCAAAGGAACAATTTCGCTTCAAAATGCCGAAAAGTTGCAATACCCCCCGAAAGGAACAATTTCGCTTCAAAATGGCCAAAAGTTGCAATACCCCCCCAAAGGAACAATTTCGCCTCAAAATGTCCAAAAATGGTAATACCCCCCCAAAGGAACAATTTCGCTTCAATATGGCCAAAAGTTGCAATACCCCCTCAAAGGAACAATTTCGCCTCAAAATGGCAAAAAATTGCAATACCCCCCCAAAGGAACAATTTCGCCTCAAAATGCTGAAAAGTTGCAATATCGCCCGAAAGGAACAATTTCGCTTCAAAATGGCCAAAAGCTGCAATACCCCACCAAAGGAACAATTTCGCCTCAAAATGGCAAAGAATTGCAATACCCCCCAAAGGAACAATTTCGCTTCAAAATGCCGAAAAGTTGCAATACCCCCCGAAAGGAACAATTTCGCCTCAAAATGGCCAAAAATTGTAATACCCCCCCAAAGGAACAATTTTGCCTCAAAATGCTGAAAAGTTGCAATACCCCCCGAAAGGAACAATTTCGCTTCAAAATGGCCAAAAGTTGCAATACCCCCCCAAAGGAACAATTTCGCCTCAAAATGGCAAAAAATTGCAATACCCCCAAAGGAACAATTTCGCTTCAAAATGCCGAAAAGTTGCAATACCCCCCAAAGGTACAATTTCGCTTCAAAATGGCCAAAAGTTGCAATACCCCCCAAAGGAACAATTTCGCCTCAAAATGGAAGAAAAATTGCAATACCCCCCCAAAGGAACAATTTCGCCTCAAAATGCCGAAAAGTTGCAATACCCCCCGAAAGGAACAATTTCGCTTCAAAATGGCCAAAAGTTGCAATACCCCCCCAAAGGAACAATTCCGCCTCAAAATGGCAAAAAATTGCAATACCCCCCCAAAGGAACAATTTCGCTTCAAAATGGCCAAAAGTTGCAATACCCCCCCAAACGAACAATTTCGCCTCAAAATGGCAAAAAATTGCAATACCCCCCAAAGGAACAATTCCGCCTCAAAATAGCAAAAAATTGTAATACCCCCCCAAAGGAACAATTTCGCTTCAATATGTCCAAAAGTTGCAATACCCCCCCAAAGGAACAGTTTCGCCTCAAAATGCCAAAAAGTTGCAATACCCCCCGAAAGGAACTATTTCGCTTCAAAATGGCCAAAAGTTGCAATACCCCCCCAAAGGAACAATTTCGCCTAAAAAGGGAAAAAAATTGCAATACCCCCCAAAGGAACAATTTCGCTTCAAAATGCCGAAAAGTTGCAATACCCCCCAAAGGAACAATTTCACTTCAAAATGGCCAAAAGTTGCAATACCCCCCCAGAGGAACAATTTCGCCTCAAAATGGCAAAAAATTGTGATACCCCCCCAAAGGAACAATTTCGCTTCAAAATGCCAAAAAGTTGCAATACCCCCCCAAAGGAACAATTTCGCCTCAAAATGCCGAAAAGTTGCAATACCCCCCGAAAGGAACTATTTCGCTTCAAAATGGCCAAAAGTTGCAATACCCCCCCAAAGGAACAATTTCGCCTCAAAATGGAAAAAAATTGCAATACCCCCCAAAGGAACAATTTCGCTTCAAAATGCCGAAAAGTTGCAATACCCCCCCAAAGTAACAATTTCGCCTCAAAATGGCCAAAAATTTTAATACCCCCAAAGGAACAATTTCGCTTCATTATGGCCAAAAGTTGCAATACCCCCCCAAAGGAACAGTTTCGCCTCAAAATGGCAAAAAATTGCAATACCCCCCCAAAGGAACCATTTCGCTTCAAAATGACCAAAAGTTGCAATACCCCCCCAAAGGAACAATTTCGCCTCAAAATGGCCAAAAGATGCAATTCCCCCCCCAAAGGAACAGTTTCGCCTCAAAATGGCAAAAAATTGCAATACCCCCCCAAAGGAACAATTTCGCTTCAAAATGGCCAAAAGTTGCAATACCCACCCAAAGGAACAATTTCGCCTCAAAATGGCAAAAAATTGCAATACCCTCCAAGGGAACAATTTCGCCTCAAAATGCTGAAAAGTTGCAATAACCCCCGAAAGGTACAATTTCGCTTCAAAATGGCCAAAAGTTGCAATACCCCCCAAAGGAACAATTTCGCCTCAAAATGGAAGAAAAAATGCAATACCCCCCCAAAGGAACAATTTCGCCTCAAAATGCAGAAAAGTTGCAATACCCCCCGAAAGGAACAATTTCGCTTCAAAATGGCCAAAAGTTCCAATACCCCCCCAAAGGAACAATTCCGCCTCAAATTGGCAAAAAATTGTAATACCCCCCCAAAGGAACAATTTTGCTTCCATATGGTCAAAAGATGCAATACCCCCCAAAGGAACAGTTTCGCCTCAAAATGGCAAAACATTGCAATACCCCCCCAAAGTAACAATTTCGCTTCAAAATGGACAAAAGTTGCAATACCCCCCCAAAGTAACAATTTCGCCTCAAAATGGCAAAAAATTGCAATACCCCCCAAAGGAACAATTTCGCCTCAAAATGCTGAAAAGTTGCAATACCCCCCGAAAGGAACAATTTCGCTTCAAAATGGCCAAAAGTTGCAATACCCCCCCAAAGGAACAATTTCGCCTCAAAATGGCAAAAAATTGCAATACCCCCCCAAAGGTACAATTTCGCTTCAAAATGGCCAAAAGTTGCAATACCCCCCCAAAGGAACAATTTCGCTTCAAAATGGCCAAAAGTTGCAATACCCCCCCAAAGGAACAATTTCGCCTGAAAATGGAAAAAAATTGCAATTCCCCCCCAAAGGAACAATTACGCTTCAAAATGCCGAAAAGTTGCAATACCCCCCCAAAGGAACAATTTCGCTTCAAAATGGCCAAAAGTTGCAATACCCCCCCAAAGTAACAATTTCGCCTCAAAATGGCCAAAAATTTTAATACCCCCCAAAGGAACAATTTCACTTCAATATGGCCAAAAGTTGCAATACCCCCCCAAAGGAACAGTTTCACCTCAAAATGGCAAAAAATTGCAATACCCCCCGAAAAGAACAATTTCGCCTCAAAATGCTGAAAAGTTGCAATACCCCCCGAAAGGAACAATTTCACTTCAAAATGGCCAAAAGTTGCAAAACCCCCCCAAAGGAACAATTTTGCCTCAAAATGGCAAAAAATTGCAATACCCCCCCAAAGGAACAATTTCGCCTCAAAATGGCAAAAAATTGAAATACCCCCCAAAGGAACAATTTCGCTTCAAAATGGCCAAAAGGTGCAATACCACCCCAAAGGAACAATTTCGCCTCAAAATGGCAAAAAATTGCAAGACCCCCCCAAAGGAACAATTTCGCTTCAAAATGATGAAAAGTTGCAATACCCCCCGAAAGGAACAATTTCGCTTCAAAATGGCCAAAAGTTGCAATACCCCCCCAAAGGAACAGTTTCGCCTCAAAATGGCAAAAAATTGCAATACCCCCCCAAAGGAACAAAGTCGCTTCAAAATGGCCAAAAGTTGCAATACCACCCCAAAGGAACAATTTCGCCTCAAAATGGCAAAAAATTGCAATACCCCCCAAAGGAACAATTTCGCCTCAAAATGCTGAAAAGTTGCAATACCCCCCGAAAGGTACAATTTCGCTTCAAAATGGCCAAAAATTGCAATACGCCCCAAAGGAACAATTTCGCCTCAAAATGGAAGAAAAATTGCAATACCCCCCCAAAGGAACAATTTCGCCTCAAAATGCCGAAAAGTTGCAATACCCCCCAAAAGGAACAATTTCGCTTCAAAATGGCCAAAAGTTGCAATACCCCCCCAAAGAATCAATTCCGCCTCAAAATGGCAAAAAATTGCAATACCCCCCCGAAAGGAACAATTTCGCCTCAAAATGGAAAAAAATTGCAATACCCCCCCAAAGGAACAATTTCGCTTCAAAATGCCGAAAAGTTGCAATACCCCCCGAAAGGAACAATTTCGCTTCAAAATGGCCAAAAGTTGCAATACCCCCCCAAAGGAACAATTTCGCCTCAAAATGTCCAAAAATGGTAATACCCCCCCAAAGGAACAATTTCGCCTCAAAATGGCAAAAAATTGCAATACCCCCCAAAGGAACAATTTCGCCTCAAAATGCTGAAAAGTTGCAATACCCCCCGAAAGGTACAATTTCGCTTCAAAATGGCCAAAAATTGCAATACGCCCCAAAGGAACAATTTCGCCTCAAAATGGAAGAAAAATTGCAATACCCCCCCAAAGGAACAATTTCGCCTCAAAATGCCGAAAAGTTGCAATACCCCCCAAAAGGAACAATTTCGCTTCAAAATGGCCAAAAGTTGCAATACCCCCCCAAAGAATCAATTCCGCCTCAAAATGGCAAAAAATTGCAATACCCCCCCGAAAGGAACAATTTCGCCTCAAAATGGAAAAAAATTGCAATACCCCCCCAAAGGAACAATTTCGCTTCAAAATGCCGAAAAGTTGCAATACCCCCCGAAAGGAACAATTTCGCTTCAAAATGGCCAAAAGTTGCAATACCCCCCCAAAGGAACAATTTCGCCTCAAAATGTCCAAAAATGGTAATACCCCCCCAAAGGAACAATTTCGCTTCAATATGGCTAAAAGTTGCAATACCCCCTCAAAGGAACAATTTCGCCTCAAAATGGCAAAAAATTGCAATACCCCCCCAAAGGAACAATTTCGCCTCAAAATGCTGAAAAGTTGCAATACCCCCCGAAAGGAACAATTTCGCTTCAAAATGGCCAAAAGCTGCAATACCCCCCCAAAGGAACAATTTCGCCTCAAAATGGCAAAAAATTGCAATACCCCCCCAAAGGAACAATTTCGCTTCAAAATGCCGAAAAGTTGCAATACCCCCCGAAAGGAACAATTTCGCTTCAAAATGGCCAAAAGTTGCAATACCCCCCAAAGGAACAATTTCGCCTCAAAATGGCCAAAAATTGTAATACCCCCCCAAAGGAACAATTTCGCCTCAAAATGCTGAAAAGTTGCAATACCCCCCGAAAGGAACAATTTCGCTTTAAAATGGCCAAAAGTTGCAATACCCCCCCAAAGGAACAATTTCGCCTCAAAATGGCAAAAAATTGCAATACCCCCCAAAGGAACAATTTCGCTTCAAAATGCCGAAAAGTTGCAATACCCCCCAAAGGTACAATTTCGCTTCAAAATGGCCAAAAGTTGCAATACCCCCCAAAGGAACAATTTCGCCTCAAAATGGAAGAAAAATTGCAATACCCCCCCAAAGGAACAATTTCGCCTCAAAATGCCGAAATTTTGCAATACCCCCCGAAAGGAACAATTTCGCTTCAAAATGGCCAAAAGTTGCAATACCCCCCCAAAGGAACAATTCCGCCTCAAAATTGCAAAAAATTGCAATACCCCCCCAAAGGAACAATTTCGCTTCAAAATGGCCAAAAGTTGCAATACCCCCCCAAACGAACAATTTCGCCTCAAAATGGCAAAAAATTGCAATACCCCCCAAAGGAACAATTCCGCCTCAAATAGCAAAAAATTGTAATACCCCCCCAAAGGAACAATTTCGCTTCAATATGTCCAAAAGTTGCAATACCCCCCCAAAGGAACAGTTTCGCCTCAAAATGCCAAAAAGTTGCAATACCCCCCGAAAGGAACTATTTCGCTTCAAAATGGCCAAAAGTTGCAATACCCCCCCAAAGGAACAATTTCGCCTAAAAAGGGAAAAAAATTGCAATACCCCCCAAAGGAACAATTTCGCTTCAAAATGCCGAAAAGTTGCAATACCCCCCGAAAGGAACAATTTCGCTTCAAAATGGCCAAAAGTTGCAATACCCCCCCAAAGTAACAATTTCGCCTCAAAATGGCCAAAAATTTTAATACCCCCAAAGGAACAATTTCGCTTCATTATGGCCAAAAGTTGCAATACCCCCCCAAAGGAACAGTTTCGCCTCAAAATGGAAAAAAATTGCAATACCCCCCCAAAGGAACAATTTGGCTTCAAAATGGCCAAAAGTTGCAATACCCCCCGAAAGGAACAATTTCGCCTCAAAATGGCAAAAAATTGCAATACCCCCCAAAGGAACAATTCCGCCTCAAAATGGCAAAAAATTGTAATACCCCCCCAAAGGAACAGTTTCGCCTCAAAATGGAAGAAAAATTGCAATACCCCCCAAAGGAACAATTTCGCCTCAAAATGCTGAAAAGTTGCAATACCCCCCGAAAGGAACAATTTCACTTCAAAATGGCCAAAAGTTGCAATACCCCCCCAGAGGAACAATTTCGCCTCAAAATGGCAAAAAATTGCGATACCCCCCCAAAGGAACAATTTCGCTTCAAAATGCCAAAAAGTTGCAATACCCCCCCAAAGGAACAATTTCGCCTCAAAATGCCGAAAAGTTGCAATACCCCCCGAAAGGAACTATTTCGCTTCAAAATGGCCAAAAGTTGCAATACCCCCCAAAGGAACAATTTCGCCTCAAAATGGAAAAAAATTGCAATACCCCCCAAAGGAACAATTTCGCTTCAAAATGCCGAAAAGTTGCAAAACCCCCTAAAGTAACAATTTCGCCTCAAAATGGCCAAAAATTTTAATACCCCCAAAGGAACAATTTCGCTTCATTATGGCCAAAAGTTGCAATACCCCCCCAAAGGAACAGTTTCGCCTCAAAATAGCAAAAAATTGCAATACCCCCCCAAAGGAACAATTTGGCTTCAAAATGGCCAAAAGTTGCAATACCCCCCGAAAGGAACAATTTCATTTCAAAATGGCCAAAAGTTGCAATACCCCCCCCAAAGGAACAATTTCGCTTCAAAATGGCAAAAAATTGCAATACCCCCCCAAAGGAACCATTTCGCTTCAAAATGACCAAAAGTTGCAATACCCCCCCAAAGGAACAATTTCGCCTCAAAATGGCCAAAAGATGCAATTCCCCCCCCAAAGGAACAGTTTCGCCTCAAAATGGCAAAAAATTGCAATACCCCCCCAAAGGAACAATTTCGCTTCAAAATGGCCAAAAGTTGCAATACCCACCCAAAGGAACAATTTCGCCTCAAAATGGCAAAAAATTGCAATACCCCCCAAGGGAACAATTTCGCCTCAAAATGCTGAAAAGTTGCAATAACCCCCGAAAGGTACAATTTCGCTTCAAAATGGCCAAAAGTTGCAATACCCCCCAAAGGAACAATTTCGCCTCAAAATGGAAGAAAAATTGCAATACCCCCCCAAAGGAACAATTTCGCCTCAAAATGCCGAAAACTTGCAATACCCCCCGAAAGGAACAATTTCGCTTTAAAATGGCCAAAAGTTCCAATACCCCCCCAAAGGAACAATTTCGCTTCAAAATGGCCAAAAGTTGCAATACCCCCCAAAGGAACAATTTCGCCTCAAAATGGAAGAAAAATTGCAATACCCCCCCAAAGGAACAATTTCGCCTCAAAATGCAGAAAAGTTGCAATACCCCCCGAAAGGAACAATTTCGCTTCAAAATGGCCAAAAGTTCCAATACCCCCCCAAAGGAACAATTCCGCCTCAAAATGGCAAAAAATTGTAATACCCCCCAAAGGAACAGTTTCGCCTCAAAATTGTAAAAAATTGCAATACCCCCCCAAAGGAACAATTTCGCTACAAAATGGACAAAAGTTGCAATACCCCCCCAAAGGAACAATTTCGCCTCAAAATGGCAAAAAATTGCAATACCCCCAAAGGAACAATTTCGCCTCAAAATGCTGAAAAGTTGCAATACCCCCCGAAAGGAACAATTTCGCTTCAAAATGGCCAAAAGTTGCAATACCCCCCCAAAGGAACAATTTCGCCTCAAAATGGCAAAAAATTGCAATACCCCCCCAAAGGTACAATTTCGCTTCAAAATGGCCAAAAGTTGCAATACCCCCCCAAAGGAACAATTTCGCTTCAAAATGGCCAAAAGTTGCAATACCCCCCCAAAGGAACAATTTCGCCTCAAAATGCCGAAAAGTTGCAATACCCCCCGAAAGGAACTATTTCGCTTCAAAATGGCCAAAAGTTGCAATACCCCCCCAAAGGAACAATTTCGCCTGAAAATGGAAAAAAATTGCAATTCCCCCCCAAAGGAACAATTACGCTTCAAAATGCCGAAAAGTTGCAATACCCCCCCAAAGGAACAATTTCGCTTCAAAATGGCCAAAAGTTGCAATACCCCCCAAAGTAACAATTTCGCCTCAAAATGGCCAAAAATTTTAATACCCCCCAAAGGAACAATTTCACTTCAATATGGCCAAAAGTTGCAATACCCCCCCAAAGGAACAGTTTCACCTCAAAATGGCAAAAAATTGCAATACCCCCCGAAAAGAACAATTTCGCCTCAAAATGCTGAAAAGTTGCAATACCCCCCGAAAGGAACAATTTCACTTCAAAATGGCCAAAAGTTGCAAAACCCCCCCAAAGGAACAATTTTGCCTCAAAATGGCAAAAAATTGCAATACCCCCCCAAAGGAACAATTTCGCCTCAAAATGGCAAAAAATTGAAATACCCCCCAAAGGAACAATTTCGCTTCAAAATGGCCAAAAGGTGCAATACCACCCCAAAGGAACAATTTCGCCTCAAAATGGCAAAAAATTGCAAGACCCCCCCAAAGGAACAATTTCGCTTCAAAATGACCAAAAGTTGCAATACCCCCCCAAAGGAACAATTTCGCCTCAAAATGCTGAAAAGTTGCAATACCCCCCGAAAGGAACAATTTCGCTTCAAAATGGCCAAAAGTTGCAATACCCCCCCAAAGGAACAATTTCGCCTCAAAATGGCAAAAAATTGCAATACCCCCCCAGAGGAACAATTTCGCTTCAAAATGACCAAAAGTTGCAATACCCCCCCAAAGGAACAATTTCGCCTCAAAATGGCCAAAAGATGCAATACCCCCCCAAAGGAACAGTTTCGCCTCAAAATGGCAAAAAATTGCAATACCCCCCCAAAGGAACAATTTCGCTTCAAAATGGCCAAAAGTTGCAATACCACCCCAAAGGAACAATTTCGCCTCAAAATGGCAAAAAATTGCAATACCCCCCAAAGGAACAATTTCGCCTCAAAATGCTGAAAAGTTGCAATACCCCCCGAAAGGTACAATTTCGCTTCAAAATGGGCAAAAATTGCAATACGCCCCAAAGGAACAATTTCGCCTCAAAATGGAAGAAAAATTGCAATACCCCCCCAAAGGAACAATTTCGCCTCAAAATGCCGAAAAGTTGTAATACCCTTCGAAAGGAACAATTTCGCTTCAATATGGCCAAAAGATGCAATACCCCCCCCAAAGGAACAGTTTCGCCTCAAAATGGCAAAAAATTGCAATACGCCCCCAAAGGAACAATTTCGCTTCAAAATGGCCAAAAGTTGCAATACCCCCCCAAAGGAACAATTTCGCCTCAAAATGGCAAAAAATTGCAATACCCCCCAAAGGAAAAATTTCGCCTCAAAATGGCCAAAAGTTGCAATACCCCCCCAAAGGAACAATTTTGCCTAAAAATGGCAAAAAATTGCAATACCCCCCCAAAGGAACAATTTCGCTTCAAAATGGCCAAAAGTTGCAATACCCCCCCAAAGGAACAATTTCGCCTCAAAATGCCGAAAAGTTGCAATACCCCCCCAAAGGAACAATTTCGCTTCAAAATGGCCAAAAGTTGCAATACCCCCCCAAAGTAACAATTTCGCTTCAAAATGGCCAAAAATTTTAATACCCCCAAAGGAACAATTTCGCCTCAAAATAGCAAAAAATTGCAATAACCCCCAAAGGAACAATTTCGCCTCAAAATGGAAGAAAAATTGCAATAACCCCCCAAAGGAACAATTTCGCCTCAAAATGCCGAAAAATTGCAATACCCCCCGAAAGGAACAATTTCGCTTCAAAATGGCCAAAAGTTGCAATACCCCCTTAAAGGAACAATTTCGCCTCAAAATGGCAAAAAATTGCAATATCCCCCAAAGGAACAATTTCGCTTCAAAATGCCGAAAAGTTGCAATACCCCCCCAAAGGAACAATTTCGCTTCAAAATGGCAAAAAATTGCAATCCCTTCCCAAAGGAACAATTTCGCTTCAAAATGGCCAAAAGTTGCAATACCCCCCCAAAGGAACAATTTTGCCTCAAAATGGCAAAAAATTGCAATACCCCCCAAAGGAACAATTTCGCCTCAAAATGCTGAAAAGTTGCAATACCCCCCGAAAGGTACAATTTCGCTTCAAAATGGCCAAAAGTTGCAATACCCCCCAAAGGAACAATTTCGCCTCAAAATGGAAGAAAAATTGCAATACCCCCCCAAAGGAACAATTTCGCCTCAAAATGCCGAAAAGTTGCAATACCCCCCCAAAGGAACAATTTCGCTTCAAAATGACCAAAAGTTGCTATACCCCCCCAAAGGAACAATTTCGCCTCAAAATGGCCAAAAGATGCAATACCCCCCCCCCAAAGGAACAGTTTCGCCTCAAAATGGCAAAAAATTGCAATCCCTTCCCAAAGGAACAATTTCGCTTCAAAATGGCCAAAAGTTGCAATACCCCCCCAAAGGAACAATTTTGCCTCAAAATGGCAAAAAATTGCAATACCCCCCAAAGGAACAATTTCGCCTCAAAATGCTGAAAAGTTGCAATACCCCCCGAAAGGTACAATTTCGCTTCAAAATGGCCAAAAGTTGCAATACCCCCCAAAGGAACAATTTCGCCTCAAAATGGAAGAAAAATTGCAATACCCCCCCAAAGGAACAATTTCGCCTCAAAATGCCGAAAAGTTGCAATACCCCCCGAAAGGAACAGTTTCGCCTCAAAATGGCAAAAAATTGCAATACCCCCCAAAGGAACAATTTCGCTTCAAAATGGCCAAAAGTTGCAATACCCCCCCAAAGGAACAATTTCGCCTCAAAATGCTGAAAAGTGGCAATACCCCCCGAAAGGAACAATTTCGCTTCAAAATGGCCAAAAGTTGCAATACCCCCCCAAAGGAACAATTTCGCTTCAAAATGGCAAAAAATTGCAATACCCCCCCAAAGGAACAATTTCGCTTCAAAATGACCAAAAGTTGCAATACCCCCCCAAAGGAACAATTTCGCCTCAAAATGGCCAAAAGATGCAATACCCCCCCCCCAAAGGAACAGTTTCGCCTCAAAATGGCAAAAAATTGCAATCTCTTCCCAAAGGAACAATTTCGCTTCAAAATGGCCAAAAGTTGCAATACCCCCCCAAAGGAACAATTTCGCCTCAAAATGGCCAAAAGATGCAATACCCCCCCCCAAAGGAACAGTTTCGCCTCAAAATGGCAAAAAATTGCAATATCCCCCAAAGGAACAATTTCGCTTCAAAGTGCCGAAAAGTTGCAATACCCCCCCCAAAGGAACAATTTCGCTTCAAAATCGCAAAAAATTGCAATACCCCCCCCAAAGGAACAATTTCGCTTCAAAATGACCAAAAGTTGCAATACCCCCCAAAGGAACAATTTCGCCTCAAAATGGCCAAAAGATGCAATACCCCCCCCCCCAAAGGAACAATTTTGCCTCAAAATGGCAAAAAATTGCAATACCCCCCAAAGGAACAATTTCGCCTCAAAATGCTGAAAAGTTGCAATACCCCCCGAAAGGTACAATTTCGCTTCAAAATGGCCAAAAGTTGCAATACCCCCCCAAAGGAACAATTTCGCTTCAAAATGGCCAAAAGTTGCAATACCCCCCCAAAGGAACAATTTCGCCTCAAAATGGCAAAAAATTGCAATACCCCCCAAAAGGAACAATTTCGCTTCAAAATGCCAAAAAGTTGCAATACCCCCCCAAAGGAACAATTTCGCCTCAAAATGGCAAAAAATTGCAATACCCCCCAAAAGGAACAATTTCGCCTCAAAATGGAAAAACATTGCAATTCCCCCCCAAAGGAACAATTACGCTTCAAAATGCCGAAAAGTTGCAATACCCCCCCAAAGGAACAATTTCGCTTCAAAATGGCCAAAAGTTGCAATACCCCCCCAAAGTAACAATTTCGCTTCAAAATGGCCAAAAATTTTAATACCCCCCAAAGGAATGATTTCGCTTCAATATGGCCAAAAGTTGCAATACCCCCCCAAAGGAACAGTTTCGCCTCAAAATGGCAAAAAATTGCAATACCCCCCAAAGGAACAATTTGGCTTCAAAATGGCCAAAAGTTGCAATACCCCCGAAAGGAACAATTTCGCCTCAAAATGGCAAAAAATTTCAATACCCCCCCAAAGGAACAATTTTGCCTCAAAATGGCAAATAATTGCAATACCCCCCAAAGGAACAATTTCGCTTCAAAATGGCCAAAAGGTGCAATACCACCCCAAAGGAACAATTTCGCCTCAAAATGGCAAAATATTGCAATACCCCCCCAAAGGAACAATTTCGCTTCAAAATGACCAAAAGTTGCAATACCCCCCCAAAGGAACAATTTCGCTTCAAAATGCCGAAAAGTTGCAATACCCCCCCAAAGGAACAATTTCGCTTCAAAATGGCCAAAAGTTGCAATACCCCCCCAAAGGAACAATTTCGCCCCAATATGGTCAAAAATTGTAATACCCCCCGAAAGGAACAATTTCGCTTCAATATGGCCAAAAGTTGCAATACCCCCCCAAAGGAACAATTTCGCCTCAAAATGCTGAAAAGTTGCAATACCCCCCGAAAGGTACAATTTCGCTTCAAAATGGGCAAAAATTGCAATACGCCCCAAAGGAACAATTTCGCCTCAAAATGGAAGAAAAATTGCAATACCCCCCCAAAGGAACAATTTCGCCTCAAAATGCCGAAAAGTTGTAATACCCCCCGAAAGGAACAATTTCGCTTCAATATGGCCAAAAGATGCAATACCCCCCCCAAAGGAACAGTTTCGCCTCAAAATGGCAAAAAATTGCAATACGCCCCCAAAGGAACAATTTCGCTTCAAAATGGCCAAAAGTTGCAATACCCCCCCAAAGGAACAATTTCGCCTCAAAATGGCAAAAAATTGCAATACCCCCCAAAGGAAAAATTTCGCCTCAAAATGGCCAAAAGTTGCAATACCCCCCCAAAGGAACAATTTTGCCTAAAAATGGCAAAAAATTGCAATACCCCCCCAAAGGAACAATTTCGCTTCAAAATGGCCAAAAGTTGCAATACCCCCCCAAAGGAACAATTTCGCCTCAAAATGCCGAAAAGTTGCAATACCCCCCCAAAGGAACAATTTCGCTTCAAAATGGCCAAAAGTTGCAATACCCCCCAAAGTAACAATTTCGCTTCAAAATGGCCAAAAATTTTAATACCCCCAAAGGAACAATTTCGCCTCAAAATAGCAAAAAATTGCAATAACCCCCAAAGGAACAATTTCGCCTCAAAATGGAAGAAAAATTGCAATAACCCCCCAAAGGAACAATTTCGCCTCAAAATGCCGAAAAATTGCAATACCCCCCGAAAGGAACAATTTCGCTTCAAAATGGCCAAAAGTTGCAATACCCCCTTAAAGGAACAATTTCGCCTCAAAATGGCAAAAAATTGCAATATCCCCCAAAGGAACAATTTCGCTTCAAAATGCCGAAAAGTTGCAATACCCCCCCAAAGGAACAATTTCGCTTCAAAATGGCAAAAAATTGCAATCCCTTCCCAAAGGAACAATTTCGCTTCAAAATGGCCAAAAGTTGCAATACCCCCCCAAAGGAACAATTTTGCCTCAAAATGGCAAAAAATTGCAATACCCCCCAAAGGAACAATTTCGCCTCAAAATGCTGAAAAGTTGCAATACCCCCCGAAAGGTACAATTTCGCTTCAAAATGGCCAAAAGTTGCAATACCCCCCAAAGGAACAATTTCGCCTCAAAATGGAAGAAAAATTGCAATACCCCCCCAAAGGAACAATTTCGCCTCAAAATGCCGAAAAGTTGCAATACCCCCCCAAAGGAACAATTTCGCTTCAAAATGACCAAAAGTTGCTATACCCCCCCAAAGGAACAATTTCGCCTCAAAATGGCCAAAAGATGCAATACCCCCCCCCCCCAAAGGAACAGTTTCGCCTCAAAATGGCAAAAAATTGCAATCCCTTCCCAAAGGAACAATTTCGCTTCAAAATGGCCAAAAGTTGCAATACCCCCCCAAAGGAACAATTTTGCCTCAAAATGGCAAAAAATTGCAATACCCCCCAAAGGAACAATTTCGCCTCAAAATGCTGAAAAGTTGCAATACCCCCCGAAAGGTACAATTTCGCTTCAAAATGGCCAAAAGTTGCAATACCCCCCAAAGGAACAATTTCGCCTCAAAATGGAAGAAAAATTGCAATACCCCCCCAAAGGAACAATTTCGCCTCAAAATGCCGAAAAGTTGCAATACCCCCCGAAAGGAACAGTTTCGCCTCAAAATGGCAAAAAATTGCAATACCCCCCAAAGGAACAATTTCGCTTCAAAATGGCCAAAAGTTGCAATACCCCCCCAAAGGAACAATTTCGCCTCAAAATGCTGAAAAGTGGCAATACCCCCCGAAAGGAACAATTTCGCTTCAAAATGGCCAAAAGTTGCAATACCCCCCCAAAGGAACAATTTCGCTTCAAAATGGCAAAAAATTGCAATACCCCCCCAAAGGAACAATTTCGCTTCAAAATGACCAAAAGTTGCAATACCCCCCCAAAGGAACAATTTCGCCTCAAAATGGCCAAAAGATGCAATACCCCCCCCCCAAAGGAACAGTTTCGCCTCAAAATGGCAAAAAATTGCAATCTCTTCCCAAAGGAACAATTTCGCTTCAAAATGGCCAAAAGTTGCAATACCCCCCCAAAGGAACAATTTCGCCTCAAAATGGCCAAAAGATGCAATACCCCCCCCCAAAGGAACAGTTTCGCCTCAAAATGGCAAAAAATTGCAATATCCCCCAAAGGAACAATTTCGCTTCAAAGTGCCGAAAAGTTGCAATACCCCCCCCAAAGGAACAATTTCGCTTCAAAATCGCAAAAAATTGCAATACCCCCCCCAAAGGAACAATTTCGCTTCAAAATGACCAAAAGTTGCAATACCCCCCAAAGGAACAATTTCGCCTCAAAATGGCCAAAAGATGCAATACCCCCCCCCCCCAAAGGAACAATTTTGCCTCAAAATGGCAAAAAATTGCAATACCCCCCAAAGGAACAATTTCGCCTCAAAATGCTGAAAAGTTGCAATACCCCCCGAAAGGTACAATTTCGCTTCAAAATGGCCAAAAGTTGCAATACCCCCCCAAAGGAACAATTTCGCTTCAAAATGGCCAAAAGTTGCAATACCCCCCCAAAGGAACAATTTCGCCTCAAAATGGCAAAAAATTGCAATACCCCCCAAAAGGAACAATTTCGCTTCAAAATGCCAAAAAGTTGCAATACCCCCCCAAAGGAACAATTTCGCCTCAAAATGGCAAAAAATTGCAATACCCCCCAAAAGGAACAATTTCGCCTCAAAATGGAAAAACATTGCAATTCCCCCCCAAAGGAACAATTACGCTTCAAAATGCCGAAAAGTTGCAATACCCCCCCAAAGGAACAATTTCGCTTCAAAATGGCCAAAAGTTGCAATACCCCCCCAAAGTAACAATTTCGCTTCAAAATGGCCAAAAATTTTAATACCCCCCAAAGGAATGATTTCGCTTCAATATGGCCAAAAGTTGCAATACCCCCCCAAAGGAACAGTTTCGCCTCAAAATGGCAAAAAATTGCAATACCCCCCAAAGGAACAATTTGGCTTCAAAATGGCCAAAAGTTGCAATACCCCCGAAAGGAACAATTTCGCCTCAAAATGGCAAAAAATTTCAATACCCCCCCAAAGGAACAATTTTGCCTCAAAATGGCAAATAATTGCAATACCCCCCCAAAGGAACAATTTCGCCTCAAAATGGCAAAAAATTGCAATACCCCCCAAAGGAACAATTTCGCTTCAAAATGGCCAAAAGGTGCAATACCACCCCAAAGGAACAATTTCGCCTCAAAATGGCAAAATATTGCAATACCCCCCCAAAGGAACAATTTCGCTTCAAAATGACCAAAAGTTGCAATACCCCCCCAAAGGAACAATTTCGCTTCAAAATGCCGAAAAGTTGCAATACCCCCCCAAAGGAACAATTTCGCTTCAAAATGGCCAAAAGTTGCAATACCCCCCCAAAGGAACAATTTCGCCCCAATATGGTCAAAAATTGTAATACCCCCCGAAAGGAACAATTTCGCTTCAATATGGCCAAAAGTTGCAATACCCCCCCAAAGGAACAATTTCGCCTCAAAATGGCGAAAAATTGCAATACCCCCCCAAAGGAACAATTTCGCTTCAAAATGGCAAAAAATTGCAATACCCCCCAAAGGAACAATTTCGCCTCAAAATGGCCAAAAGTTGCAATACCCCCCAAAGGAACAGTTTCGCTTCAAAATGGCCAAAAGTTGCAATACCCCCCCAAAGGAGCAATTCCGCCTCAAAATGGCAAAAAATTGTAATACCCCCCCAAAGGAACAATTTTGCTTCAATATGGCCAAAAGTTGCAATACCCCCCCCAAAGGAACAGTTTTGCCTCAAAATGGCAAAAAATTGCAATACCCCCCAAAGGAACAATTTCGCCTCGAAATGCTGAAAAGTTGCAATACCCCCCGAAAGGAACATTTTCGCTTCAAAATGGCCAAAAGTTGCAATACCCCCCCAAAGGAACAATTTAGCCTCAAAATGGCAAAATATTGCAATACCCCCCAAAAGAAACAATTTCGCTTCAAAATACCAAAAAGTTGCAATACCCCCCCCGAAAGGAACAATTTCGCTTCAATATGGCAAAAAATTGCAATACCCCCCCAAAGGAACAATTTTACTTCAAAATGGCCAAAAGATGCAATACCACCCCAAAGGAACAATTTCGCCTCAAAATGGCAAAAAATTGCAATACCCCCCCAAAGGAACAATTTCGCTTCAAAATGGCCAAAAGTTGCAATACCCCCCCAAAGGAACAATTTCGCCTCAAAATGGCAAAAAATTGCAATACCCCCCAAAGGAACAATTTCGCCTCAAAATGCCGAAAAGTTGCAATACCCCCCGAAAGGAACAATTTCGCTTCAAAATGGCCAAAAGTTGCAATACCCCCCCAAAGGAACAGTTTCGCTTCAAAATGGCCAAAAGTTGCAATACCCCCCCAAAGGAACAATTCCGCCTCAAAATGGCAAAAAATTGTAATACCCCCCCAAAGGAACAATTTCGCTTCAATATGGCCAAAAGTTGCAATACCCCCCCAAAGGAACAGTTTCGCCTCAAAATGGCAAAAAATTGCAATACCCCCCCAAAGGAACAATTTGGCTTCAAAATGGCCAAAAGTTGCAATACCCCCCCAAAGGAACAATTTCGCCTCAAAATGGTAAAAAATTGCAATACCCCCCCAAAGGAACAATTTCGCTTCAAAATGTCCAAAAGGTGCAATACCCCCCCAAAGGAACAATTTCGCCTCAAAATGGCCAAAAATTGTAATACCACCCCAAAGGAACAATTTCGCCTCAAAATGGCAAAAAATTGCAATACCCCCCAAAGGAACAATTTCGCCTCAAAATGCTGAAAAGTTGCAATACCCCCGAAAGGAACAATTTCGCTTCAAAATGGCCAAAAGTTGCAATACCCCCCCAAGGAACAATTTCGCCTCAAAATGCCGAAAAGTTGCAATACCCCCCGAAAGGAACAATTTCGCTTCAAAATGGCCAAAAGTTGCAATACCCCCCCAAAGGAACAATTTCGCCTCAAAATGGCAAGAAATTGCAATACCCCCCCAAAGGAACAATTTCGCCTCAAAATGCCGAAAAGTTGCAATACCCCCCCAAAGGAACAATTTCGCCTCAAAATGGCAAAAAATTGCAATACCCCCCCAAAGGAACAATTTCGCTTCAAAATGGCCAAAAGTTGCAATACCCCCCCAAAGGAACATTTTCGCCTCAAAATGGCGAAAAATTGTAATACCCCCCCAAAGGAACAATTTCGCTTCAAGATGGCCAAAAGTTGCAAAACCCCCCCAAAGGAACAATTTCGCCTCAAAATGGCAAAAAATTGCAATGCCCCCCAAAGGAACAATTTCGCTTCAAAATGCCGAAAAGTTGCAATACCCCCCGAAAGGAACAATTTCGCTTCAAAATGGCCAAAAGTTGCAATACCCCCCAAAGGAACAATTCCGCCTCAAAATGGCAAAAAATTGCAATAACCCCCCAAAGGAACAATTTCGCTTCAAAATGGCCAAAAGTTGCAATACCCCCCCAAAGGAACATTTTCGCCTCAAAATGGCGAAAAATTGTAATACCCCCCAAAGGAACAATTTCGCTTCAATATGGCCAAAAGTTGCAATACCCCCCCTAAAGGAACAATTTTGCCTCAAAATGGCAAAAAATTGCAATGCCCCCCAAAGGAACAATTTCGCTTCAAAATGGCCAAAAGTTGCAATACCCTTCCCAAAGGAACAATTTCGCCTCAAAATGGCAAAAAATTGCAATACCCCCCAAAGGAACAATTTCGCCTCAAAATGCTGAAAAGTTGCAATACCCCCCGAAAGGAACAATTTCGCTTCAAAATGGCCAAAAGTTGCAATACCCCCCCAAAGGAAAAATTTCGCCTCAAAATAGCAAAAAATTGCAATATCCCCCAAAGGAACAATTTCGCTTCAAAATGCCGAAAAGTTGCAATACCCCCTGAAAGGAACAATTTCGCTTCAAAATGGCCTAAAGTTGCAATACCCCCCAAAGGAACAATTCCGCCTCAAAATGGCAAAAAATTGCAATACCCCCCCAAAGGAACAATTTCGCTTCAAAATGGCCAAAAGTTGCAATACCCCCCCAAAGGAACAATTTCGCCTCAAAATGACAAAAAATTGCAATGCCCCCCCAAAGGAACAATTTCGCTTCAAAATGGCCAAAAGTTGCAATACCCCCCCAAAGGAACAATTTCGCCTCAAAATGGCAAGAAATTGCAATACCCCCCCAAAGGAACAATTTCGCCTCAAAATGCCGAAAAGTTGCAATACCCCCCCAAAGGAACAACTTCGCTTCAAAATGGCCAAAAGTTGCAATACCCCCCCCAAAGGAACAATTTCGCATCAAAATGGAAAAAAAATTGCAATACCCCCCAAAGGAACAATTTCGCCTCAAAATGCTGAAAAGTTGCAATACCCCCCGAAAGGAACAATTTCGCTTCAAAATGGCCAAAAGTTGCAATACCCCCCCAAAGGAACAATTTCGCCTCAAAATGGCAAAAAATTGCAATATCCCCCAAAGGAACAATTTCGCTTCAAAATGGCCAAAAGTTGCAATACCCCCCAAAGGAACAATTCCGCCTCAAAATGGCAAAAAATTGCAATACCCCCCCCAAAGGAACAATTTCGCTTCAAAATGGCCAAAAGTTGCAATACCCCCCCAAAGGAACAATTTCGCCTCAAAATGGCCAAAAATTGTAATACCCCCCCAAAGGAACAATTTTGCTTCAATATGGCCAAAAGTTGCAATACCCCCCCAAAGGAACAATTTCGCTTCAAAATGGCCAAAAGTTGCAATACCCCCCCAAAGGAACAGTTTCGCCTCAAAATGGCAAAAAATTGCAATACCCCCCCAAAGGAACAATTTCGCTTCAAAATGGCCAAAAGTTGCAGTACCTCCCCAAAGGAACAATTTCGCCTCAAAATGGAAAAAAATTGCAATACCCCCCCAAAGGAACAGTTTCGCTTCAAAATGCCAAAAAGTTGCAATACCCCCCCAAAGGAACAATTTCGCTTCAAAATGGCCAAAAGTTGCAATACCCCCCCAAAGGAACAATTTCGCTTCAAAACGACCAAAAGTTGCAATACCCCCCCAAAGGAACAATTTCGCCTCAAAATGGCAAAAAATTGCAATACCCCCCAAAGGAACAAATTCACTTCAAAATGACCAAAAGTTGCAATACCCCCCGAAAGGAACAATTTCGCCTCAAAATGGCCAAAAGTTGCAATACCCCCCCAAAGGAACAATTTCGCCTCAAAATGCCGAAAAGTTGCAATACCCCCCGAAAGGAAAAATTTCGCTTCAAAATGGCCAAAAGTTACAATACCCCCCCAAAGGAACAATTTCGCTTCAATATGGCCTAAAGTTGCAATACCCCCCCAAAGGAACAGTTTCACCTCAAAATGGCAAAAAATTGCAATACCCCCCCAAAGGAACAATTTCGCTTCAAAATGGCCAAAAGTTGCCATACCCCCCCAAAGGAACAATTTCGCCTCAAAATGGAAAAAAATTGCAATACCCCCCCAAAGGAACAATTTCGCTTCAAGATGCCAAAAAGTTGCAATACCCCCCCAAAGGAACAATTTCGCTTCAAAATGGCCAAAAGTTGCAATACCCGCCCAAAGGAACAATTTCGCCTCAAAATGGCAAAAAATTGCAATACCCCCCAAATGAACAATTTCGCTTCAAAATGACCAAAAGTTGCAATACCCCCCGAAAGGAACAATTTCGCCTCAAAATGGCCAAAAGTTGCAATACCCCCCGAAAGGAACAATTTCGCCTCAAAATGCCGAAAAGTTGCAATACCCCCCAAAGGAACAACTTCGCTTCAAAATGGCCAAAAGTTGCAATACCCCCCCCCCAAAGGAACAATTTCGCATCAAAATGGAAAAAAAATTGCAATACCCCCCAAAGGAACAATTTCGCCTCAAAATGGCAAAAAATTGCAATACCCCCCTAAAGGAACAATTTCGCTTCAAAATGGCCAAAAGGTGCAATACCCCCCCAAAGGAACAATTTCGCCTCAAAATGCCGAAAAGTTGCAATACCCCCCAAAAGGAACAATTTCGCTTCAAAATGGCCAAAAGTTGCAATACCCCCCCAAAGGAACAATTTCGCCTCAAAATGGCGAAAAATTGTAATACCCCCCCAAAGGAACAATTTCGCTTCAATATGGCCGAAACTTGCAATACCCCCCCAAAGGAACAATTTCGCCTCAAAATGGCAAAAAATTGCAATGCCCCCTCAAAGGAACAATTTCGCTTCAAAATGGCCAAAAGTTGCAATACCCTCCCAAAGGAACAATTTCGCCTCAAAATGGCAAAAAAATGCAATACCCCCCAAAGGAACAATTTCGCCTCAAAATGCTGAAAAGTTGCAATACCCCCCGAAAGGAACAATTTCGCTTCAAATATGGCCAAAAGTTGCAATACCCCCCCAAAGGAACAGTTTCGCCTCAAAATGGCAAAAAATTGCAATACCCCCCAAAGGAACAATTTCGCTTCAAAATGGCCAAAAGTTGCAGTACCCCCCCAAAGGAACAATTTCGCCTCAAAATGGAAAAAAATTGCAATACCCCCCCAAAGGAACAATTTCGCTTCAAAATGCCAAAAAGTTGCAATACCCCCCCAAAGGAACAATTTCGCTTCAAAATGGCCAAAAGTTGCAATACCCCCCCAAAGGAACAATTTCGCTTCAAAATGACCAAAAGTTGCAATACCCCCCCAAAGGAACAATTTCGCCTCAAAATGGCAAAAAATTGCAATACCCCCCCAAAGGAACAAATTCACTTCAAAATGACCAAAAGTTGCAATACCCCCCGAAAGGAACAATTTCGTCTCAAAATGGCCAAAAGTTGCAATACCCCCCCAAAGGAACAATTTCGCCTCAAAATGCCGAAAAGTTGCAATACCCCCCGAAAGGAAAAATTTCGCTTCAAAATGGCCAAAAGTTGCAATACCCCCCCAAAGGAACAATTTCGCCTCAAAATGGCTAAAAGTTGCAATACCCTCCCAAAGGAACAATTTTGCCTCAAAATGGCAAAAAATTGCAATACCCCCCAAAGGAACAATTTCGCTTCAAAATGGCCAAAAGTTGCAATACCCCCCAAAGGAACAATTTCGCTTCAAAATGGCCAAAAGGTGCAATACCCCCCCCAAAGGAACAATTTCGCCTCAAAATGCCGAAAAGTTGCAATACCCCCCAAAAAGGAACAATTTTGCTTCAAAATGGCCAAAAGTTGCAATACCCCCCAAAGGAACAATTTCGCCTCAAAATGGCGAAAAATTGTAATACCCCCCAAAGGAACAATTTCGCTTCAATATGGCCAAAAGTTGCAATACCCCCCCAAAGGAACAATTTCGCCTCAAAATGCCGAAAAGTTGCAATACCCCCCGAAAGGAACTATTTCGCTTCAAAATGGCCAAAAGTTGCAATACCCCCCCAAAGGAAAAATTTCGCTTCAAAATGGCCAAAAGTTGCAATACCCCCCCAAAGGAACAATTTCGCTTCAAAACGACCAAAAGTTGCAATACCCCCCCAAAGGAACAATTTCGCCTCAAAATGGCAAAAAATTGCAATACCCCCCCAAAGGAACAAATTCACTTCAAAATGACCAAAAGGTGCAATACCCCCCCAAAGGAACAATTTCGCCTCAAAATGGCCAAAAGTTGCAATACCCCCCCAAAGGAACAATTTCGCCTCAAAATGCCGAAAAGTTGCAATACCCCCCGAAAGGAAAAATTTCGCTTCAAAATGGCCAAAAGTTACAATACCCCCCCAAAGGAACAATTTCGTCTCAAAATGGCAAGAAATTGCAATACCCCCCCAAAGAAACAATTTCGTCTCAAAATGCCGAAAAGTTGCAATACCCCCCCAAAGGAACAATTTCGCCTAAAAATGGCCAAAAATTGTAATACCCCCCCAAAGGAACAATTTCGCTTCAATATGGCCAAAAGTTGCAATACCCCCCCAAAGGAACAGTTTCACCTCAAAATGGCAAAAAATTGCAATACCCCCCCAAAGGAACAATTTCGCTTCAAAATGGCCAAAAGTTGCCATACCCCCCCAAAGGAACAATTTCGCCTCAAAATGGAAAAAAATTGCAATACCCCCCCAAAGGAACAATTTCGCTTCAAGATGCCAAAAAGTTGCAATACCCCCCCAAAGGAACAATTTCGCTTCAAAATGGCCAAAAGTTGCAATACCCGCCCAAAGGAACAATTTCGCCTCAAAATGGCAAAAAATTGCAATACCCCCCAAATGAACAATTTCGCTTCAAAATGACCAAAAGTTGCAATACCCCCCGAAAGGAACAATTTCGCCTCAAAATGGCCAAAAGTTGCAATACCCCCCGAAAGGAACAATTTCGCCTCAAAATGGCAAGAAATTGCAATACCCCCCCAAAGGAACAATTTCGCCTCAAAATGCCGAAAAGTTGCAATACCCCCCAAAGGAACAACTTCGCTTCAAAATGGCCAAAAGTTGCAATACCCCCCCCAAAGGAACAATTTCGCATCAAAATGGAAAAAAAATTGCAATACCCCCCAAAGGAACAATTTCGCCTCAAAATGGCAAAAAATTGCAATACCCCCCTAAAGGAACAATTTCGCTTCAAAATGGCCAAAAGGTGCAATACCCCCCCAAAGGAACAATTTCGCCTCAAAATGCCGAAAAGTTGCAATACCCCCCAAAAGGAACAATTTCGCTTCAAAATGGCCAAAAGTTGCAATACCCCCCCAAAGGAACAGTTTCGCCTCAAAATGGCAAAAAATTGCAATACCCCCCAAAGGAACAATTTCGCTTCAAAATGGCCAAAAGTTGCAGTACCCCCCCAAAGGAACAATTTCGCCTCAAAATGGAAAAAAATTGCAATACCCCCCCAAAGGAACAATTTCGCTTCAAAATGCCAAAAAGTTGCAATACCCCCCCAAAGGAACAATTTCGCTTCAAAATGGCCAAAAGTTGCAATACCCCCCCAAAGGAACAATTTCGCTTCAAAATGACCAAAAGTTGCAATACCCCCCCAAAGGAACAATTTCGCCTCAAAATGGCAAAAAATTGCAATACCCCCCCAAAGGAACAAATTCACTTCAAAATGACCAAAAGTTGCAATACCCCCCCAAAGGAACAATTTCGCCTCAAAATGGCTAAAAGTTGCAATACCCTCCCAAAGGAACAATTTTGCCTCAAAATGGCAAAAAATTGCAATACCCCCCAAAGGAACAATTTCGCTTCAAAATGGCCAAATTTGCAATACCCCCCAAAGGAACAATTTCGCTTCAAAATGGCCAAAAGGTGCAATACCCCCCCCAAAGGAACAATTTCGCCTCAAAATGCCGAAAAGTTGCAATACCCCCCAAAAAGGAACAATTTTGCTTCAAAATGGCCAAAAGTTGCAATACCCCCCAAAGGAACAATTTCGCCTCAAAATGGCGAAAAATTGTAATACCCCCCAAAGGAACAATTTCGCTTCAATATGGCCAAAAGTTGCAATACCCCCCCAAAGGAACAATTTCGCCTCAAAATGGCAAAAAATTGCAATGCCCCCCCAAAGGAACAATTTCGCTTCAAAATGGCCAAAAGTTGCAATACCCTCCCAAAGGAACAATTTCGCCTCAAAATGGCAAAAAATTGCAATACCCCCCAAAGGAACAATTTCGCCTCAAAATGCTGAAAAGTTGCAATACCCCCCGAAAGGAACAATTTCGCTTCAAAATGGCCAAAAGTTGCAATACCCCCCAAAGGAACAATTCCGCCTCAAAATGGCAAAAAATTGCAATACCCCCCCCAAAGGAACAATTTCGCTTCAAAATGGCCAAAAGTTGCAATACCCCCCCAAAGGAACAATTTCGCCTCAAAAAATGCCGAAAAGTTGCAATACCCCCCCAAAGGAACAATTTCGCTTCAATATGGCCAAAAGTTGCAATACCCCCCCAAAGGAACAGTTTCGCCTCAAAATGGCAAAAAATTGCAATACCCCCCCAAAGGAACAATTTCGTTTCAATATGCTAAAAAGTTGCAATACCCCCCGAAAGGAACAATTTCGCCTCAAAATGGAAAAAAAATTGCAATACCCCCCAAAGGAACAATTTCGCCTCAAAATGCCGAAAAGTTGCAATACCCCACGAAAGGAACAATTTCGCCTCTAAATGGCAAAAAATTGCAATATCCCCCAAAGGAACAATTTCGCTTCAAAATGCCGAAAAGTTGCAATACCCCCCGAAAGGAACAATTTCGCTTCAAAATGGCCAAAAGTTGCAATACCCCGCAAAGGAACAATTCCGACTCAAAATGGCAAAAAATTGCAATACCCCCCCCAAAGGAACAATTTCGCTTCAAAATGGCAAAAAGTTGCAATACCCCCCCAAAGGAACAATTTCGCCTCAAAATGGCCAAAAATTGTAATACCCCCCCAAAGGAACAATTTCGCTTCAATATGGCCAAAAGTTGCAATACCCCCCCAAAGGAACAATTTCGCCTCAAAATGGCAAAAAATTGCAATACCCCCCCAAGGAACAAATTCACTTCAAAATGACCAAAAGTTGCAATACCCCCCGAAAGGAACAATTTCGCCTTAAAATGGCCAAAAGTTGCAATACCCCCCCAAAGGAACAATTTCGCCTCAAAATGCCGAAAAGTTGCAATACCCCCGAAAGGAAAAATTTCGCTTCAAAATGGCCAAAAGTTGCAATACCCCCCCAAAGGAACAATTTCGCCTCAAAATGGAAAAAAATTGCAATACCCCCCCAAAGGAACAATTTCGCTTCAAGATGCCAAAAAGTTGCAATACCCCCCCAAAGGAAGAATTTCGCTTCAAAATGGCTAAAAGTTGCAATACCCCCCCAAAGGAACAATTTCGCTTCAAAATGACCAAAAGTTGCAATACCCCCCCAAAGGAACAATTTCGCCTCAAAATGGCAAAAAATTGCAAAACCCCCTTAAAGGAACAAATTCACTTCAAAATGACCAAAAGTTGCAATACCCCCCGAAAGGAACAATTTCGTCTCAAAATGCCGAAAAGTTGCAATACCCCCCGAAAGGAAAAATTTCGCTTCAAAATGGCCAAAAGTTGCAATACCCCCCCAAAGGAACAATTTCGCCTCAAAATGGAAAAAAATTGCAATACCCCCCCAAAGGAACAATTTCGCTTCAAGATGCATAAAAGTTGCATTACCCCCCAAAGGAAGAATTTCGCCTCAAAATGCCGAAAAGTTGCAATACCCCCCGAAAGGAACAATTTCTCTTCAAAATGGCCAAAAGTTGCAATACCCCCCGAAAGGAACAATTTCGCCTCAAAATGGCAAGAAATTGCAATACCCCCCCAAAGGAACAATTTCGCCTCAAAATGCCGAAAAGTTGCAATACCCCCCCAAAGGAACAACTTCGCTTCAAAATGGCCAAAAGTTGCAATACCCCCCCCAAAGGAACAATTTCGCATCAAAATGGAAAAAAAATTGCAATACCCCCCAAAGGAACAATTTCGCCTCAAAATGGCAAAAAATTGCAATACCCCCTAAAGGAACAATTTCGCTTCAAAATGGCCAAAAGGTGCGATACCCCCCCAAAGGAACAATTTCGCCTCAAAATGCCGAAAAGTTGCTATACCCCCCAAAAGGAACAATTTCGCTTCAAAATGGCCAAAAGTTGCAATACCCCCCCAAAGGAACAATTTCGCCTCAAAATGGCGAAAAATTGTAATACCCCCCAAAGGAACAATTTCGCCTCAAAATGCTGAAAAGTTGCAATACCCCCCGAAAGGAACAATTTCGCTTCAAAATGGCTAAAAGTTGCAATACCCCCCCAAAGGAACAATTTCGCCTCAAAATGGCAAAAAATTGCAATATCCCCCAAAGGAACAATTTCGCTTCAAAATGCCGAAAAGTTGCAATACCCCCCGAAAGGAACAATTTCGCTTCAAAATAACCAAAAGTTCCAATACCCCCCAAAGGAACAATTCCACCTCAAAATGGCCAAAAATTGCAATACCCCCCCCAAAGGAACAATTTCGCTTCAAAATGGCCAAAAGTTGCAATACCCCCCCAAAGGAACAATTTCGCCTCAAAATGGCCAAAAATTGTAATACCCCCCAAAGGAACAATTTCGCTTCAATATGGCCAAAAGTTGCAATACCCCCCCAAAGGAACAATTTCGCTTCAAAATGGCCAAAAGTTGCAATACCCCCCAAAGGAACAATTTCGCCTCAAAATGGAAAAAAATTGCAATACCCCCCAAAGGAACAATTTCGCTTCAAAATGCCAAAAAGTTGCAATACCCCCCCAAAGGAAGAATTTCGCTTCAAAATGGCCAAAAGTTGCAATACCCCCCCAAAGGAACAATTTCGCTTCAAAATGACCAAAAGTTGCAATACCCCCCTAAAGGAACAATTTCGCCTCAAAATGGCAAAAAATTGCAAAACCCCCTTAAAGGAACAATTTCGTCTCAAAATGCCGAAAAGTTGCAATACCCCCCCAAAGGAAAAATTTCGCTTCAAAATGACCAAAAGTTGCAATACCCCCCGAAAGGAACAATTTCGTCTCAAAATGCCGAAAAGTTGCAATACCCCCCGAAAGGAAAAATTTCGCTTCAAAATGGCCAAAAGTTGCAATACCCCCCCAAAGGAACAATTTCGCCTCAAAATGGCAAGAAATTGCAATACCCCCCCAAAGGAACAATTTCGCCTCAAAATGGCCAAAAATTGTAATACCCCCCCAAAGGAACAATTTCGCTTCAATATGGCCAAAAGTTGCAATACCCCCCCCAAAGGAACAGTTTCGCCTCAAAATGGCAAAAAAATGCAATACCCCCCCAAAGGAACAATTTCGCTTCAAAATGGCCAAAAATTGCAATACCCCCCCAAAGGAACAATTTCGCCTCAAAATGGAAAAAAATTGCAATACCCCCCCAAAGGAACAATTTCGCTTCAAGATGCATAAAAGTTGCATTACCCCCCAAAGGAAGAATTTCGCCTCAAAATGCCGAAAAGTTGCAATACCCCCCGAAAGGAACAATTTCTCTTCAAAATGGCCAAAAGTTGCAATACCCCCCGAAAGGAACAATTTCGCCTCAAAATGGCAAGAAATTGCAATACCCCCCCAAAGGAACAATTTCGCCTCAAAATGCCGAAAAGTTGCAATACCCCCCCAAAGGAACAACTTCGCTTCAAAATGGCCAAAAGTTGCAATACCCCCCCCCCAAAGGAACAATTTCGCATCAAAATGGAAAAAAAATTGCAATACCCCCCAAAGGAACAATTTCGCCTCAAAATTGCAAAAAATTGCAATACCCCCCTAAAGGAACAATTTCGCTTCAAAATGGCCAAAAGGTGCGATACCCCCCCAAAGGAACAATTTCGCCTCAAAATGCCGAAAAGTTGCAATACCCCCCAAAAGGAACAATTTCGCTTCAAAATGGCCAAAAGTTGCAATACCCCCCCAAAGGAACAATTTCGCCTCAAAATGGCAAAAAATTGCAATGCCCCCCAAAGGAACAATTTCGCTTCAAGATGCCAAAAAGTTGCAATTCCCCCCCAAAGGAACAATTTCGCTTCAAAATGGCCAAAAGTTGCAATACCCCCCCAAAGGAACAATTGCGCCTCAAAATGGAAAAAAATTGCAATACCCCCCCAAAGGAACAATTTCGCTTCAATATGGCCAAAAGTTGCAATACCCCCCAAAAGGAACAGTTTCGCCTCAAAATGGCAAAAAATTGCAATACCCCCCAAAGGAACAATTTCGCCTCAAAATGGAAAAAAATTGCAATACCCGCCCAAAGGAACAATTTCGCTTCAAAATGCTGAAAAGTTGCAATACCCCCCGAAAGGAACAATTTCGCCTCAAAATGGAAAAAAAATTGCAATACCCCCCAAAGGAACAATTTCGCCTCAAAATGCCGAAAAGTTGCAATACTCCACGAAAGGAACAATTTCGCCTCAAAATGGCAAAAAATTGCAATATCCCCCAAAGGAACAATTTCGCTTCAAAATGCCGAAAAGTTGCAATACCCCCCCAAAGGAACAATTTCGCTTCAAAATGGCCAAAAGTTGCAATACCCCCCCAAGGAACAATTTCGCCTCAAAATGGCCAAAAATTGTAATACCCCCCCAAAGGAACAATTTCGCTTCAATATGGCCAAAAGTTGCTATACCCCCCCAAAGGAACAGTTTCGCCTCAAAATGGCAAAAAATTGCAATACCCCCCCAAAGGAACAATTTCGCTTCAAAATGCCAAAAAGTTGCAATACCCCCCCAAAGGAACAATTTTGCTTCAAAATGGCCAAAAGTTGCAATACCCCCCCAAAGGAACAATTTCGCTTCAAAATGACCAAAAGTTGCAATACCCCCCCAAAGGAACAATTTCGCCTCAAAATGGCAAAAAATTGCAATACCCCCCCAAAGGAACAAATTCACTTCAAAATGACCAAAAGTTGCAATACCCCCCGAAAGGAACAATTTCGCCTTAAAATGGCCAAAAGTTGCAATACCCCCCCAAAGGAACAATTTCGCCTCAAAATGCCGAAAAGTTGCAATACCCCCGAAAGGAAAAATTTCGCTTCAAAATGGCCAAAAGTTGCAATACCCCCCCAAAGGAACAATTTCGCCTCAAAATGCCGAAAAGTTGCAATACCCCCCAAAAGGAACAATTTCGCTTCAAAATGGCCAAAAGTTGCAATACCCCCCCAAAGGAACAATTTCGCCTCAAAATGGCGAAAAATTGTAATACCCCCCCAAAGGAACAATTTCGCTTCAAAATGGCCAAAAGTTGCAATACCCTCCCAAAGGAACAATTTCGCCTCAAAATGGCAAAAAATTGCAATACCCCCCAAAGGAACAATTTCGCCTCAAAATGCTGAAAAGTTGCAATACCCCCCGAAAGGAACAATTTCGCTTCAAAATGCCAAAAAGTTGCAATACCCCCCCAAAGGAAGAATTTCGCTTCAAAATGGCCAAAAGTTGCAATACCCCCCCAAAGGAACAATTTTGCTTCAAAATGACCAAAAGTTGCAATACCCCCCCCAAAGGAACAATTTCGCCTCAAAATGGCCAAAAGTTGCAATACCCCCCCAAAGGAACAATTTCGCCTCAAAATGCCGAAAAGTTGCAATATCCCCCCAAAGGAACAATTTCGCCTCAAAATGGCCAAAAATTGTAATACCCCCCCAAAGGAACAGTTTCGCCTCAAAATGGCAAAAAATTGCAATACCCCCCAAAGGAACAATTTCGCTTCAAAATGGCCAAAAGTTGCAATACCCCCCCAAAGGAACAATTTCGCCTCAAAATGGAAAAAAATTGCAATACCCCCCCAAGGAACAATTTCGCTTCAAGATGCCAAAAAGTTGCAATACCCCCCCAAAGGAACAATTTCGCTTCAAAATGGCCAAAAGTTGCAATACCCCCCCAAAGGAACAATTTCGCCTCAAAATGGCAAAAAATTGCAATACCCCCCCAAAGGAACAATTTCGCCTCAAAATGCCGAAAAGTTGCAATACCCCCCGAAAGGAACAATTTCGCTTCAAAATGGCCAAAAGTTGCAATACCCCCCCCAAAGGAACAATTTCGCCTCAAAATGGCAAGAAATTGCAATACCCCCCCAAAGGAACAATTTCGCCTCAAAATGCCGAAAAGTTTCAATACCCCCCCAAAGGAACAATTTCGCCTCAAAATGGCCAAAAATTGTAATACCCCCCCAAAGGAACAATTTCGCTTCAATATGGCCAAAAGTTGCAATACCCCCCCAAAGGAACAGTTTCGCCTCAAAATGGCAAAAAATTGCAATACCCCCCAAAGGAACAATTTCGCTTCAAAATGGCCAAAAGTTGCAATACCCCCCCAAAGGAACAATTTCGCCTCAAAATGGAAAAAAATTGCAATACCCCGCCAAAGGAACAATTTCGCTTCAAGATGCCAAAAAGTTGCAATACCCCCCCAAAGGAACAATTTCACTTCAAAATGGCCAAAAGTTGCAATACCCCCCCAAAGGAACAATTTCGCCTCAAAATGGCAAAAAATTGCAATACCCCCCCCAAAGGAACAATTTCGCTTCAAAATGACCAAAAGTTGCAATACCCCCCGAAAGGAATAATTTCGCCTCTAAATGACCAAAAGTTGCAATACCCCCCCAAAGGAACAATTTCGCCTCAAAATGCCGAAAAGTTGCAATACCCCCCGAAAGGAACAATTTCGCTTCAAAATGGCCAAAAGTTGCAATACCCCCCCAAAGGAACAATTTCGCCTCAAAATGCCGAAAAGTTGCAATACCCCTCCAAAGGAACAATTTCGCTTCAAAATGGCCAAAAGTTGCAATACCCCCCAAAGGATCAATTTCGCCTCAAAATGGAAAAAAAATTGCAATACCCCCCCAAAGGAACAATTTCGCTTCAAAATGGCCAAAAGTTGCAATACCCCCCAAAGGAACAATTTTCGCCTCAAAATGGAAAAAAATTGCAATACCCCCCCAAAGGAACAATTTCGCTTCAAAATGCCAAAAAGTTGCAATACCCCCCCAAAGGAACAATTTCGCTTCAAAATGGCCAAAAGTTTCAATACCCCCCCAAAGGAACAATTTCGCCTCAAAATGGCCAAAAATTGTAATACCCCCCCAAAGGAACAATTTCGCTTCAATATGGCCAAAAGTTGCAATACCCCCCCAAAGGAACAGTTTCGCCTCAAAATGACAAAAAATTGCAATACCCCCCAAAGGAACAATTTCGCCTCAAAATGGAAAAAAATTGCAATACCCGCCCAAAGGAACAATTTCGCTTCAAAATGGTCAAAAGTTGCAATACCCCCCCAAAGGAACAGTTTCGCTTCAAAATGGCAAAAAATTGCAATACCCCCCCAAAGTAACAATTTCGCCTCAAAATGGTGAAAAGTTGCAAAACCCCCCGAAAGGAACAATTTCGCTTCAAAATGGCCAAAAGTTGCAATACCCCCCCAAAGGAACAATTTCGCTTCAAAATGCCAAAAAGTTGCAATACCCCCCCAAAGGAACAATTTCGCTTCAAAATGGACAAAAGTTGCAATACCCCCCCAAAGGAACAATTTTGCCTCAAAATGGCAAAAAATTGCAATACCCCCCCAAAGGAACAATTTCGCTTCAAAATGACCAAAAGTTGCAATACTACCCGAAAGGAACAATTTCGCCTCTAAATGGCCAAAAGTTGCAATACCCCCCCAAAGGAACAATTTCGCCTCAAAATGCCGAAAAGTTGCAATACCCCCCGAAAGGAACAATTTCGCTTCAAAATGGCCAAAAGTTGCAATACCCACCCAAAGTAACAATTTCGCCTCAAAATGCTAAGAAATTGCAATACCCCCCCAAAGGAACAATTTCGCCTCAAAATGCCGAAAAGTTGCAATACCCCCCCAAAGGAACAATTTCGCTTCAAAATTTCCAAAAGTTGCAATACCCCCCAAAGGATCAATTTCGCCTCAAAATGGAAAAAAAATTGCAATACCCCCCAAAGGAACAATTTCGCTTCAAAATGGCCAAAAGTTGCAATCCCCCCCCAAAGGAACAATTTTCGCCTCAAAATGGAAAAAAAATTGCAATACCCCCCCAAAGGAACAATTTCCCTTCAAAATGCCAAAAAGTTGCAATACCCCCCCAAAGGAACAATTTCGCCTCAAAACGGCCAAAAATTGTAATACCCCCTAAAGGAACAATTTCGCTTCAATATGGCCAAAAGTTGCAATACCCCCCCAAAGGAACAGTTTCGTTTCAAAATGGCCAAAAGTTGCAATACCCCCCCCAAAGGAACAATTTCGCCTCAAAATGGAAAAAAATTGCATTACCCCCCCAAAGGAACAATTTCGCTTCAAAATGCCGAAAAGTTGCAATACCCGCCCAAAGGAACAATTTCGCTTCAAAATGGCCAAAAGGTGAATAACCCCCTCAAAGGAACAATTTCGCCTCAAAATGGCCAAAAATTATAATACCCCCCCAAAGGAACAATTTCGCTTCAATGTGGCCAAAAGTTGCAATACCCCCCCAAAGGAACAGTTTCACCTCAAAATGGCAAAAAATTGCAATACCCCCCCCAAAGTAACAATTTCGCTTCAAAATGCTGAAAAGTTGCAATACCCCCCGAAAGGAACAATTTCGCCTCAAAATGGAAAAAAAATTGCAATACCCCCCCAAAGGAACAATTTCGCCTCAAAATGCCGAAAAGTTGCAATACCCCCCGAAAGGAACAATTTCGCTTCAAAATGGCCAAAAGTTGCAATACCCCCCCAAAGGAACAATTTCGCCTCAAAATGGCAAAAAATTGCAATACCCCCCAAAGGAACAATTTCGCTTCAAAATGGCCAAAAGTTGCAATACCCCCCCAAAGGAACAATTTCGCCTCAAAATGGCAAAAAATTGCAATACCCCCCCAAAGGAACAATTTCGCTTCAAAATGGCCAAAAGTTGCAATACCTCCCCACAGGAACAATTTCGCCTCAAAATGGCAAAAAATTGCAATACCCCCCAAAGGAACAATTTCGCCTCAAAATAGCAAAAAATTGCAATACCCCCCCAAAGGAACAATTTCGCTTCAAAATGGCCAAAAGTTGCAAAACCCCCTTAAAGGAACGATTTCGCCTAAAAATGCCGAAAAGTTGCAATACCCCCCAAAAGGAACAATTTCGCTTCAAAATGGCCAAAAGTTGCAATACCACCCCAAAGGAACAGTTTCGCCTCAAAATGGCAAAAAATTGCAATACCCCCCCAAAGGAACAATTTCGCTTCAAAATGCCAAAAAGTTGCAATACCCCCCGAAAGGAACAATTTCGCTTCAAAATGACCAAAAGTTGCAATACCCCCCGAAAGGATCAATTTCGCCTCAAAATGGCCAAAAGTTGCAATACCCCCCCAAAGGAACAATTTCGTCTCAAAATGCCGAAAAGTTGCAATACCCCCCGAAAGGAACAATTTCGCTTCAAAATGGCCAAAAGTTGCAATATTCCCCCAAAGGAACAATTTCGCCTCAAAATGGCAAGAAATTGCAATACCCCCCAAAGGAACAATTTCGCCTCAAAATGCCGAAAAGTTGCAATACCCCCCCAAAGGAACAATTTCGCTTCAATATGGCCAAAAGTTGCAATACCCCCCCAAAGGAACAATTTCGCTTCAAAATGGCCAAAAGTTGCAATACCCCCCCAAAGGAACAATTTCGCCTCAAAATGGCCAAAAATTGTAATACCCCCCAAAGGAACAATTTCGCTTCAATATAGCCAAAAGTTGCAATACCCCCCAAAGGAACAATTTCGCCTCAAAATGGAAAAAAATTGCAATACCCCCCAAAGGAACAATTTCGCTTGAAAATGGCCAAAAGTTGCAATACCCCCCCAAAGCAACAATTTCGCCTCAAAATGGAAAAAAATTGCAATATCCCCCCAAAGGAACAATTTCGCTTGAAAATGCAAAAAAGTTGCAATACCCCCCCAAAGGAACAATTTCGCTTCAAAATGGACAAAAGTTGCAATACCCCCCCCCAAAGGCACAATTTCGCCTCAAAATGGCAAAAAATTGCAATACCCCCCCAAAGGAACAATTTCGCTTCAAAATGACCAAAAGTTGCAATATCCCCCGAAAGGAACAATTTCGCCTCAAAATGCCGAAAAGTTGCAATACCCCCCGAAAGGAACAATTTCGCTTCAAAATGGCCAAAAGTTGCAATACCCCCCCAAAGGAACAATTTCGCCTCAAAATGGCAAGAAATTGCAATACCCCCCCAAAGGAACAATTTCGCCTCAAAATGCCGAAAAGTTGCAATACCCCCCCAAAGGAACAATTTTGCTTCAAAATTTCCAAAAGTTGCAATACCCCCCAAAGGATCAATTTCGCCTCAAAATGGAAAAAAATTGCAATACCCCCCCAAAGGAACAATTTCGCTTCAAAATGGCCAAAAGTTGCAATACCCCCCCAAAGGAACAATTTTCGCCATAAAATGGAAAAAAATTGCAATACCCCCCAAAGGAACAATTTCGCTTCAAAATGCCGAAAAGTTGCAATACCCGCCCAAAGGAACAATTTCGCTTCAAAATGGCCAAAAGGTGCAATACCCCGCCAAAGGAACAATTTCGCCTCAAAATGGCCAAAAATTGTAATACCCCCCCAAAGGAACAGTTTCGCCTCAAAATGGCAAAAAATTGCAATACCCCCCAAAGTAACAATTTCGCTTCAAAATGCTGAAAAGTTGCAATACCCCCCGAAAGAAACAATTTCGCCTCAAAATGGAAAAAAAATTGCAATACCCCCCCAAAGGAACAATTTCGCCTCAAAATGCCGAAAAGTTGCAATACCCCCCGAAAGGAACAATTTCGCTTCAAAATGGCCAAAAGTTGAAATACCCCCCCAAAGGAACAATTTCACCTCAAAATGGGAAAAAATTGCAATACCCCCCAAAGGAACAATTTCGCTTCAAAATGGCCAAAAGTTGCAATACCCCCCCCCAAAGGATCAATTTCGCCTCAAAATGGCAAAAAATTGCAATACCCCCCCAAAGGAACAATTTCGCCTCAAAATGCTAAAAAGTTGCAATACCCCCCGAAAGAAACAATTTCGCTTCAAAATGGCCAAAAGTTGCAATACCCCCCCAAAGGAACAATTTCGCTTCAAAATGGCAAAAAATTGCAATACCCCCCCAAAGGAACAATTTCGCTTCAAAATGACCAAAAGTTGCAATACCCCCCGAAAGGAACAATTTCGCCTCTAAATGGCCAAAAGTTGCAATACCCCCCCAAAGGAACAATTTCGCCTCAAAATGCCGAAAAGTTGCAATACCCCCCGAAAGGAACAATTTCGCTTCAAAATGGCCAAAAGTTGCAATACCCCCCCAAGGAACAATTTCGCCTCAAAATGGCAAGAAATTGCAATACCCCCCCAAAGGAACAATTTCGCCTCAAAATGCCGAAAAGTTGCAATACCCCCCCAAGGAACAATTTCGCTTCAAAATGGCCAAAAGTTGAAATACCCCCCCAAAGGAACAATTTCACCTCAAAATGGCAAAAAATTGCAATACCCCCCAAAGGAACAATTTCGCTTCAAAATGGCCAAAAGTTGCAATACCCCCCCAAAGGAACAATTTCGCTTCAAAATGCCAAAAAGTTGCAATACCCCCCCAAAGGAACAATTTCGCTTCAAAATGGACAAAAGTTGCAATACCCCCCCAAAGGAACAATTTTGCCTCAAAATGGCAAAAAATTGCAATACCCCCCAAAGGAACAATTTCGCTTCAAAATGACCAAAAGTTGCAATACCCCCCGAAAGGAACAATTTCGCTTCAAAATGGCCAAAAGTTGCAATACCCCCCCAAAGGAACAATTTCGCCTCAAAATGGCAAGAAATTGCAATACCCCCCAAAGGAACAATTTCGCCTCAAAATGCCGAAAAGTTGCAATACCCCCCCAAAGGAATAATTTCGCTTCAAAATTTCCAAAAGTTGCAATACCCCCCAAAGGATCAATTTCGCCTCAAAATGGAAAAAAAATTGCAATACCCCCCCAAAGGAACAATTTCGCTTCAAAATGGCCAAAAGTTGCAATACCCCCCCAAAGGAACAATTTTCGCCTCAAAATGGAAAAAAATTGCAATACCCCCCCAAAGGAACAATTTCACTTAAAAATTGCCAAAAGTTGCAATACCCCCCCAAAGGAACAATTTCGCCTCAAAATGGCCAAAAATTGTAATACCCCCCAAAGGAACAATTTCGCTTCAATATGGCAAAAAGTTGCAATACCCCCCCAAAGGAACAGTTTCGCCTCAAAATGGCAAAAAATTGCAATACCCCCCAAAGGAACAATTTCGCTTCAATATGGCAAAAAGTTGCAATACCCCCCCAAAGGAACAATTTCGCCTCAAAATGGCCAAAAATTATAATACCCCCCCAAAGGAACAATTTCGCTTCAATGTGGCCAAAAGTTGCAATACCCCCCCAAAGGAACAGTTTCACCTCAAAATGGCAAAAAATTGCAATACCCCCCCAAAGTAACAATTTCGCTTCAAAATGCTGAAAAATTGCAATACCCCCCCAAAGGAACAATTTCGCCTCAAAATGCCGAAAAGTTGCAATACCCCCCGAAAGGAACAATTTCGCTTCAAAATGGCCAAAAGTTGCAATACCCCCCCAAAGGAACAATTTCGCCTCAAAATGCTGAAAAGTTGCAATACCCCCCGAAAGGAACAATTTCGCTTCAAAATGGCCAAAAGTTGCAATACTCCCCCAAAGGAACAATTTCGCCTCAAAATGGCAAAAAATTGCAATACCCCCCCAAAGGAACAATTTCGCCTCAAAATGCTGAAAAGTTGCAATACCCCCCGAAAAGAACAATTTCGCCTCAAAATGGCAAAAAATTGCAATACCCCCCCAAAGGAACAATTTCGCTTCAAAATGCCGAAAGGTTGCAATACCCCCCCAAAGGTACAATTTCACTTCAAAATGACCAAAAGTTGCAATACCCCCCCAAAGGAACAATTTCGCCTCAAAATGGAAAAAAAATTGCAATACCCCCCAAAAGGAACAATTTCGCCTCAAAATGCCAAAAAGTTGCAATACGCCCCGAAAGGAACAATTTCGCTTCAAAATGGCCAAAAGTTGCAATACCCCCCAAAGGAACAATTTCGCCTTAAAATGGCAAAAAATTGCAATACCCCCCAAAGGAACAATTTCGCTTCAAAATGGCCAAAAGTTGCAATACCCCCCCAAAGGATCAGTTTCGCCTCAAAATGGCAAAAAATTGCAATACCCCCCCAAAGTAACAATTTCGCTTCAAAGTGCTGAAAAGTTGCAATACCCCCCGAAAGGAACAATTTCGCCTCAAAATGGAAAAAAAATTGCAATACCCCCCCAAAGGAACAATTTCACCTCAAAATGCCGAAAAGTTGCAATACCCCCCCAAAGGAACAATTTCGCTTCAAAATGGCAAAAAATTGCAATACCCCCCCAAAGGAACAATTTCGCTTCAAAATGGCCAAAAGTTGCAATACCCCCTCAAAGGAACAATTTCACCTCAAAATGGCAAAAAATTGCAATACCCCCCAAAGGAACAATTTCACCTCAAAATAGCAAAAAATTGCAATACCCCCCCAAAGGAACAATTTCGCTTCAAAATGGCCAAAAGTTGCAATACCCCCCCAAAGGAACAATTTCGCCTCAAAATGCCGAAAAGTTGCAATACCCCCCGAAAGGAACAATTTCGCTTCAAAATGGCCAAAAGTTGCAATACCACCCCAAAGAAACAATTTCGCCTCAAAATGGAAAAAATTGCAATACCCCCCAAAGGAACAATTTCGCTTCAAAATGGCCAAAAAGTTGCAATACCCCCCCAAAGGAACAATTTCGCTTCAAAATGGCCAAAAGTTGCAATACGCCCCAAAAGGAACAATTTCGCCTCAAAATGGCCAAAAATTGTAATACTCCCCCAAAGGAACAATTTCGCTTCAATATGGCCAAAAGTTGCAATACCCCCCCCAAAGGAACAAATTCGCCTCAAAATGGCAAAAAATTGCAATACCCCCCCAAAGGAACAATTTCGTTTCAAAATGGCCAAAAGTTGCAATACCCCCCCAAAGGAACAATTTCGCCTCAAAATGGAAAAAAATTGCAATACCCCCCCAAAGGAACAATTTCGCTTCAAAATGCTCAAAAGTTGCAATACCCCCGAAAGGAACAATTTCGCTTCAAAATGGCCAAAAGTTGCAATACTCCCCCAAAGGAACAATTTCGCTTCAATGTGGCCAAAAGTTGCAATACCCCCCCAAAGGAACAGTTTCGCCTCAAAATGGCAAAAAATTGCAATACCCCCCAAAGTAACAATTTCGCTTCAAAATGACCAAAAGTTGCAATACCCCCCAAAGGAACAATTTCGCCTCAAAATGCCGAAAAGTTGCAATACCCCCCGAAAGGAACAATTTCGCTTCAAAATGCTGAAAAGTTGCAATACCCCCCCAAAGGAACAATTTCGCCTCAAAATGGCAAAAAATTGCAATACCCCCCAAAGGAACAATTTCGCTTCAAAATGGCCAAAAGTTGCAATACCCCCCCAAAAGAACAATTTCGCCTCAAAATGGCAAAAAATTGCAATACCCCCCAAAGGAACAATTTCGCCTCAAAATAGCAAAAAATTGCAATACCCCTCCAAAGGAACAATTTCGCTTCAAAATGGCCAAAAGTTGCAATACCCCCCCAAAGGAACAATTTCGCCTCAAAATGCCAAAAAGTTGCAATACCCCCCGAAAGGAACAATTTCGCTTCAAAATGCCGAAAAGTTGCAATACCCCCCGAAAGGAACAATTTCGCTTCAAAATGGCCAAAAGTTGCAATACCCCCCAAAAGGAACAATTTCGCTTCAAAATGGCCAAAAGTTGCAATACCCCCCCAAGGAACAATTTCGCCTCAAAATGGCGAAAAATTGCAATACCCCCCGAAAGGAACAATTTCGCTTCAAAATGGCCAAAAGTTGCTATACCCCCCCAAAGGAACAATTTCGCCTCAAATTGGCAAAAAATTGCAATATCCCCCAAAGGAACAATTTCGCTTCAAAATGCCGAAAAGTTGCAATACCCCCCGAAAGGAACAATTTCGCTTCAAAATGGCCAAAAGTTGCTATACCCCCCCAAAGGAACAATTTCGCCTCAAATTGGCAAAAAATTGCAATATCCCCCAAAGGAACAATTTCGCTTCAAAATGCCGAAAAGTTGCAATACCCCCCAAAAGGAACAATTTCGCTTCAAAATGGCCAAAAGTTGCAATACCCCCCCAAAGGAACAATTTCGCCTAAAAATGGCCAAAAATTGTAATACCCCCCCCCAAAGGAACAATTTCGCTTCAATATGGCCAAAAGTTGCAATACCCCCCCAAAGGAACAATTTCGCTTCAAAATGGCCAAAAGTTGCAATACCCCCCCAAAGGAACAATTTCGCTTCAAAATGGCCAAAAATTGTAATACCCCCCCAAAGGAACAATTTCGCTTTAATATGGCCAAAAGTTGCAATACCCCCCCAAAGGAACAATTTCGCTTCAAAATGGCCAAAAGTTGCAATACCCCCCAAAGGAACAATTTTGCCTCAAAATGGCCAAAAATTGTAATACCCCCCCAAAGGAACAATTTCGCTTCAATATGGCCAAAAGTTGCAATACCCCCCCAAAGGAACAGTTTTGCCTCAAAATGGCAAAAAATTGCAAAACCCCCCCAAAGGAACAATTTCGCTTCAAAATGGCCAAAAGTTGCAATACCCCCCAAAGGAACAATTTTGCCTCAAAATGGCAAAAAATTGCAATACCCCCCAAAGGAACAATTTCGCTTCAAAATGACCAAAAGTTGCAATACCCCCCGAAAGGAACAATTTCGCCTCAAAATGGCCAAAAGTTGCAATACCCCCCCAAAGGAACAATTTCGCCTCAAAATGCCGAAAAGTTGCAATACCCCCCGAAAGGAACAATTTCGCTTCAAAATGGCCAAAAGTTGCAATACCCCCCCAAAGGAACAATTTCGCCTCAAAATGGCAAAAAATTGCAATACCCCCCAAAGGAACAATTTCGCTTCAAAATGGCCAAAAGTTGCAATACCCCCCCAAAGGAACAATTTCGCTTCAAAATGGCCAAAAGTTGCAATACCCCCCCAAAGGAACAATTTCGCCTCAAAATGGCAAAAAATTGCAATACCCCCCAAAGGAACAATTTCGCCTCAAAATAGCAAAAAATTGCAATACCCCTCCAAAGGAACAATTTCGCTTCAAAATGGCCAAAAGTTGCAATACCCCCCCAAAGGAACAATTTCGCTTCAAAATGCCGAAAAGTTGCAATACCCCCCGAAAGGAACAATTTCGCTTCAAAATGGCCAAAAGTTGCAATACCCCCCAAAAGGAACAATTTCGCTTCAAAATGGCCAAAAGTTGCAATACCCCCCCAAAGGAACAATTTCGCCTCAAAATGGCGAAAAATTGTAATACCCCCCCAAAGGAACAATTTCGCTTCAATATGGCCAAAAGTTGCAATACCCCCCCAAAGGAACAATTTCGCCTCAAAATGGTAAAAAATTGCAATGCCCCCCCAAAGGAACAATTTCGCTTCAAAATGGCCAAAAGTTGCAATACCCTCCCAAAGGAACAATTTCGCCTCAAAATGGCAAAAAATTGCAATACCTCCCAAAGGAACAATTTCGCTTCAAAATGGCCAAAAGTTGCTATACCCCCCCAAAGGAACAATTTCGCCTCAAATTGGCAAAAAATTGCAATATCCCCCAAAGGAACAATTTCGCTTCAAAATGGCCAAAAGTTGCAATACCCCCCCAAAGGAACAATTTCGCCTAAAAATGGCCAAAAATTGTAATACCCCCCCAAAGGAACAATTTCGCTTCAATATGGCCAAAAGTTGCAATACCCCCCCAAAGGAACAATTTCGCTTCAAAATGGCCAAAAGTTGCAATACCCCCCCAAAGGAACAATTTCGCTTCAAAATGGCCAAAAGTTGCAATACCCCCCCAAAGGAACAATTTTGCCTCAAAATGGCCAAAAGTTGCTATACCCCCCCAAAGGAACAATTTCGCCTAAAAATGGCCAAAAATTGTAATACCCCCCCAAAGGAACAATTTCGCTTCAATATGGCCAAAAGTTGCAATACCCCCCCAAAGGAACAATTTCGCTTCAAAATGGCCAAAAGTTGCAATACCCTCCCAAAGGAACAATTTCGCCTCAAAATGACAAAAAATTGCAATACCTCCCAAAGGAACAATTTCGCTTCAAAATGGCCAAAAGTTGCTATACCCCCCAAAGGAACAATTTCGCCTAAAAATGGCCAAAAATTGTAATACCCCCCCAAAGGAACAATTTCGCTTCAATATGGCCAAAAGTTGCAATACCCCCCCAAAGGAACAATTTCGCTTCAAAATGGCCAAAAGTTGCAATACCCCCCCAAAGGAACAATTTTGCCTCAAAATGGCCAAAAATTGTAATACCCCCCCAAAGGAACAATTTCGCTTCAATATGGCCAAAAGTTGCAATACCCCCCCAAAGGAACAGTTTTGCCTCAAAATGGCAAAAAATTGCAAAACCCCCCCAAAGGAACAATTTCGCTTCAAAATGGCCAAAAGTTGCAATACCCCCCAAAGGAACAATTTCGCCTCAAAATGGCAAAAAATTGCAATACCCCCCAAAGGAACAATTTCGCCTCAAAATAGCAAAAAATTGCAATACCCCTCCAAAGGAACAATTTCGCTTCAAAATGGCCAAAAGTTGCAATACCCCCCCAAAGGAACAATTTCGCTTCAAAATGCCGAAAAGTTGCAATACCCCCCGAAAGGAACAATTTCGCTTCAAAATGGCCAAAAGTTGCAATACCCCCCAAAAGGAACAATTTCGCTTCAAAATGGCCAAAAGTTGCAATACCCCCCCAAAGGAACAATTTCGCCTCAAAATGGCGAAAAATTGTAATACCCCCCCAAAGGAACAATTTCGCTTCAATATGGCCAAAAGTTGCAATACCCCCCCAAAGGAACAATTTCGCCTCAAAATGGTAAAAAATTGCAATGCCCCCCCAAAGGAACAATTTCGCTTTAAAATGGCCAAAAGTTGCAATACCCTCCCAAAGGAACAATTTCGCCTCAAAATGGCAAAAAATTGCAATACCTCCCAAAGGAACAATTTCGCTTCAAAATGGCCAAAAGTTGCTATACCCCCCCAAAGGAACAATTTCGCCTCAAATTGGCAAAAAATTGCAATATCCCCCAAAGGAACAATTTCGCTTCAAAATGGCCAAAAGTTGCAATACCCCCCCAAAGGAACAATTTCGCCTAAAAATGGCCAAAAATTGTAATACCCCCCCAAAGGAACAATTTCGCTTCAATATGGCCAAAAGTTGCAATACCCCCCCAAAGGAACAATTTCGCTTCAAAATGGCCAAAAGTTGCAATACCCCCCCAAAGGAACAATTTCGCTTCAAAATGGCCAAAAGTTGCAATACCCCCCCAAAGGAACAATTTTGCCTCAAAATGGCCAAAAGTTGCTATACCCCCCCAAAGGAACAATTTCGCCTAAAAATGGCCAAAAATTGTAATACCCCCCCAAAGGAACAATTTCGCTTCAATATGGCCAAAAGTTGCAATACCCCCCCAAAGGAACAATTTCGCTTCAAAATGGCCAAAAGTTGCAATACCCTCCCAAAGGAACAATTTCGCCTCAAAATGACAAAAAATTGCAATACCTCCCAAAGGAACAATTTCGCTTCAAAATGGCCAAAAGTTGCTATACCCCCCAAAGGAACAATTTCGCCTAAAAATGGCCAAAAATTGTAATACCCCCCCAAAGGAACAATTTCGCTTCAATATGGCCAAAAGTTGCAATACCCCCCCAAAGGAACAATTTCGCTTCAAAATGGCCAAAAGTTGCAATACCCCCCCAAAGGAACAATTTTGCCTCAAAATGGCCAAAAATTGTAATACCCCCCCAAAGGAACAATTTCGCTTCAATATGGCCAAAAGTTGCAATACCCCCCCAAAGGAACAGTTTTGCCTCAAAATGGCAAAAAATTGCAAAACCCCCCCAAAGGAACAATTTCGCTTCAAAATGGCCAAAAGTTGCAATACCCCCCAAAGGAACAATTTCGCCTCAAAATGGAAAAAAATTGCAATACCCCCCCAAAGGAACAATTTCGCTTCAAAATGCCAAAAAGTTGCAATACCCCCCCAAAGGAACAATTTCGCTTCAAAATGGCCAAAAGTTGCAATACCCCCCAAAGGAACATTTTCGCTTCAAAATGACCAAAAGTTGCAATACCCCCCCAAAGGAACAATTTTGCCTCAAAATGGCAAAAAATTGTAATACCCCCAAAGGAACAATTTCGCTTCAAAATGACCAAAAGTTGCAATACCCCCCGAAAGGAACAATTTCGCCTCAAAATGGCCAAAAGTTGCAATACCCCCCCAAAGGAACAATTTCGCCTCAAAATGCCGAAAAGTTGCAATACCCCCCGAAAGGAACAATTTCGCTTCAAAATGGCCAAAAGTTGCAATACTCCCCCAAAGGAACAATTTCGCCTCAAAATGGCAAGAAATTGCAATACCCCCCCAAAGGAACAATTTCGCCTCAAAATGCCGAAAAGTTGCAATACCCCCCCAAAGGAACAATTTCACTTCAAAATGGCCAAAAGTTGCAATACCCCCCAAAGGATCAATTTCGCCTCAAAATGGAAAAAAAATTGCAATACCCCCCCAAAGGAACAATTTCGCTTCAAAATGGCCAAAACTTGCAATACCCCCCAAAGGAACAATTTTCGCCTCAAAATGGAAAAAAACTGCAATACCCCCCCAAAGGAACAATTTCGCTTCAAAATGGCCAAAACTTGCAATACCCCCCAAAGGAACAATTTTCGCCTCAAAATGGAAAACAATTGCAATACCCCCCCAAAGGAACAATTTCCCTTCAAAATGCCAAAAAGTTGCAATACCCCCCCAAAGGAACAATTTCGCTTCAAAATGGCCAAAAGTTGCAATACCCCCCAAAAGGAACAATTTCGCCTCAAAATGGCCAAAAATTGTAATACCCCCCCAAAGGAACAATTTCGCTTCAATATGGTCAAAAGTTGCAATACCCCCCCAAAGGAACAATTTCGCCTCAAAATGGAAAAAAATTGCAATACCCCCCAAAGGAACAATTTCGCTTCAAAATGCCGAAAAGTTGCAATACCCGCTCAAAGGAACAATTTCGCTTCAAAATGGCCAAAAGTTGCAATACCCCCCCAAAGGAACAATTTCGCCTCAAAATGGACAAAAATTGTAATACTCCCCCAAAGGAACAATTTCGCTTCAATGTGGCCAAAAGTTGCAATACCCCCCCAAAGGAACAGTTTCGCCTCAAAATGGCAAAAAATTGCAATACCCCCCCAAAGGAACAATTTCGCTTCAAAATGCTGAAAAGTTGCAATACCCCCGAAAGGAACAATTTCGCCTCAAAATGGAAAAAAAATTGCAATACCCCCCAAAGGAACAATTTCGCCTCAAAATGCCGAAAAGTTGCAATACCCCCCCAAAGGAACAATTTCGCTTCAATATGGCCAAAAGTTGCAATACCCCCCCAAAGGAACAGTTTTGCCTCAAAATGGCAAAAAATTGCAAAACCCCCCCAAAGGAACAATTTCGCTTCAAAATGGCCAAAAGTTGCAATACCCACCAAAGGAACAATTTTGCCTCAAAATGGCAAAAAATTGCAATACCCCCCAAAGGAACAATTTCGCTTCAAAATGACCAAAAGTTGCAATACCCCCCGAAAGGAACAATTTCGCCTCAAAATGGCCAAAAGTTGCAATACCCCCCCAAAGGAACAATTTCGCCTCAAAATGCCGAAAAGTTGCAATACCCCCCGAAAGGAACAATTTCGCTTCAAAATGGCCAAAAGTTGCAATACCCCCCCAAAGGAACAATTTCGCATCAAAATGGCAAAAAATTGCAATACCCCCCAAAGGAACAATTTCGCTTCAAAATGGCCAAAAGTTGCAATACCCCCCCAAAGGAACAATTTCGCTTCAAAATGGCCAAAAGTTGCAATACCCCCCCAAAGGAAAAATTTCGCCTCAAAATGGCAAAAAATTGCAATACCCCCCAAAGGAACAATTTCGCCTCAAAATAGCAAAAAATTGCAATACCCCTCCAAAGGAACAATTTCGCTTCAAAATGGCCAAAAGTTGCAATACCCCCCCAAAGGAACAATTTCGCCTCAAAATGCCGAAAAGTTGCAATACCCCCCGAAAGGAACAATTTCGCTTCAAAATAGCCAAAAGTTGCAATACCACCCCAAAGGAAAAATTTCGCCTCAAAATGGAAAAAATTGCAATACCCCCCCAAAGGAACAATTTCGCTTCAAAATGCCGAAAAGTTGCAATACCCCCCGAAAGGAACAATTTCGCTTCAAAATGGCCAAAAGTTGCAATACCCCCCCCAAAGGAACAATTTCGCCTCAAAATGGCGAAAAATTGTAATACCCCCCCAAAGGAACAATTTCGCTTCAATATGGCCAAAAGTTGCAATACCCCCCCAAAGGAACAATTTCGCCTCAAAATGGCAAAAAATTGCAATGCCCCCCCAAAGGAACAATTTCGCTTCAAAATGGCCAAAAGTTGCAATACCCTCCCAAAGGAACAATTTCGCCTCAAAATGGCAAAAAATTGCAATACCTCCCAAAGGAACAATTTCGCCTCAAAATGCTGAAAAGTTGCAATACCCCCCGAAAGGAACAATTTCGCTTCAAAATGGCCAAAAGTTGCTATACCCCCCCAAAGGAACAATTTCGCTTCAAAATGGCCAAAAGTTGCAATACCCCCCCAAAGGAACAATTTCGCCTAAAAATGGCCAAAAATTGTAATACCCCCCCAAAGGAACAATTTCGCTTCAATATGGCCAAAAGTTGCAATACCCCCCCAAAGGAACAATTTCGCTTCAAAATGGCCAAAAGTTGCAATACCCCCCCAAAGGAACAATTTCGCTTCAAAATGGCCAAAAGTTGCAATACCCCCCCAAAGGAACAATTTCGCCTAAAAATGGCCAAAAATTGTAATACCCCCCCAAAAGAACAATTTCGCTTTAATATGGCCAAAAGTTGCAATACCCCCCCAAAGGAACAATTTCGCTTCAAAATGGCCAAAAGTTGCAATACCCCCCCAAAGGAACAATTTTGCCTCAAAATGGCCAAAAATTGTAATACCCCCCCAAAGGAACAATTTCGCTTCAATATGGCCAAAAGTTGCAATACCCCCCCAAAGGAACAATTTCGCTTCAAAATGGCCAAAAGTTGCAATACCCCCCAAAGGAACAATTTCGCTTCAAAATGACCAAAAGTTGCAATACCCCCCCAAAGGAACAATTTTGCCTCAAAATGGCAAAAAATTGCAATACCCCCAAAGGAACAATTTCGCTTCAAAATGACCAAAAGTTGCAATACCCCCCGAAAGGAACAATTTCGCCTCAAAATGGCCAAAAGTTGCAATACCCCCCCAAAGGAACAATTTCGCCTCAAAATGCCGAAAAGTTGCAATACCCCCCGAAAGGAACAATTTCGCTTCAAAATGGCCAAAAGTTGCAATACCCCCCAAAAGGAACAATTTCGCTTCAAAATGGCCAAAAGTTGCAATACCCCCCCAAAGGAACAATTTCGCCTCAAAATGGCGAAAAATTGTAATACCCCCCCAAAGGAACAATTTCGCTTCAATATGGCCAAAAGTTGCAATACCCCCCCAAAGGAACAATTTTGCCTCAAAATGGCAAAAAATTGCAATGCCCCCCCAAAGGAACAATTTCGCCTCAAAATGGCAAAAAATTGCAATACCTCCCAAAGGAACAATTTCGCCTCAAAATGCTGAAAAGTTGCAATACCCCCCGAAAGGAACAATTTCGCTTCAAAATGGCCAAAAGTTGCTATACCCCCCCAAAGGAACAATTTCGCTTCAAAATGGCCAAAAGTTGCAATACCCCCCCAAAGGAACAATTTCGCCTAAAAATGGCCAAAAATTGTAATACCCCCCCAAAGGAACAATTTCGCTTCAATATGGCCAAAAGTTGCAATACCCCCCCAAAGGAACAATTTCGCTTCAAAATGGCCAAAAGTTGCAATACCCCCCCAAAGGAACAATTTCGCTTCAAAATGGCCAAAAGTTGCAATACCCCCCCAAAGGAACAATTTCGCCTAAAAATGGCCAAAAATTGTAATACCCCCCCAAAGGAACAATTTCGCTTCAATATGGCCAAAAGTTGCAATACCCCCCCAAAGGAACAATTTCGCTTCAAAATGGCCAAAAGTTGCAATACCCCCCCAAAGGAACAATTTCGCCTAAAAATGGCCAAAAATTGTAATACCCCCCCAAAGGAACAATTTCGCTTCAATATGGCCAAAAGTTGCAATACCCCCCAAAGGATCAATTTCGCCTCAAAATGGAAAAAAAATTGTAATACCCCCCCAAAGGAACAATTTCGCTTCAAAATGGCCAAAACTTGCAATACCCCCCCAAAGGAACAATTTTCGCCTCAAAATGGAAAAAAATTGCAATACCCCCCCAAAGGAACAATTTCACTTCAAAATGGCCAAAAGTTGCAATACCCCCCAAAAGGAACAATTTCGCCTCAAAATGGCCAAAAATTGTAATACCCCCCCAAAGGAATAATTTCGCTTCAATATGGCAAAAAGTTGCAATACCCCCCCAAAGGAACAATTTCGCCTCAAAATGGAAAAAAATTGCAATACCCCCCCAAAGGAACAATTTCGCTTCAAAATGCCGAAAAGTTGCAATACCCGCCCAAAGGAACAATTTCGCTTCAAAATGGCCAAAAGTAGCAATACCCCCCCAAAGGAACAATTTCGCCTCAAAATGGCCAAAAATTGTAATACCCCCCCAAAGGAACAATTTCGCTTCAATGTGGCCAAAAGTTGCAATACCCCCCAAAGGAACAGTTTCGCCTCAAAATGGCAAAAAATTGCAATACCCCCCCAAAGTAACAATTTCACTTCAAAATGACCAAAAGTTGCAATACCCCCCCAAAGGAACAATTTCGCTTCAAAATGCTGAAAAGTTGCAATACCCCCGAAAGGAACAATTTCGCCTCAAAATGGAAAAAAAATTGCAATACCCCCCCAAAGGAACAATTTCGCCTCAAAATGCCGAAAAGTTGCAATACCCCCCGAAAGGAACAATTTCGCTTCAAAATGGCCAAAAGTTGCAATACACCCCCAAAGGAACAATTTCGCCTCAAAATGGCAAAAAATTGCAATACCCCCCCAAAGGAACAATTTCGCCTCAAAATAGCAAAAAATTGCAATACCCCCCCACAGGAAGAATTTCGCTTCAAAATGGCCAAAAGTTGCAATACCCCCCCAAAGGATCAATTTCGCCTCAAAATGGCAAAAAATTGCAATACCCCCCCAAAGGAACAATTTCGCCTCAAAATGGTGAAAAGTTGCAATACCTCCCGAAAGGAACAATTTCGCTTCAAAATGGCCAAAAGTTGCAATACCCCCCAAAGGAACAATTTCGCTTCAAAATGCCGAAAAGTTGCAATACCCCCCCAAAGGTACAATTTCACTTCAAAATGACCAAAAGTTGCAATACCCCCCCAAAGGAACAGTTTCGCCTCAAAATGGCAAAAAATTGCAATACCCCCCCAAGTAACAATTTCGCTTCAAAAAGACCAAAAGTTGCAATACCCCCCAAAGGAACAATTTCACCTCAAAATGGCAAAAAATTGCAATACCCCCCCAAAGGAACATTTTCGCTTCAAAATGCTGAAAAGTTGCAATACCCCCGAAAGGAACAATTTCGCCTCAAAATGGAAAAAAAATTGCAATACCCCCCAAAGGAACAATTTCGCCTCAAAATGCCGAAAAGTTGCAATACCCCCCGAAAGGAACAATTTCGCTTCAAAATGGCCAAAAGTTGCAATACCCCCCCAAAGGAACAATTTCGCCTCAAAATGGCAAAAAATTGCAATACCCCCAAAGGAACAATTTCGCTTCAAAATGGCCAAAAGTTGCAATACCCCCCCAAAGGATCAATTTCGCCTCAAAATGGCAAAAAATTGCAATACCCCCCAAAGGAACAATTTCGCCTCAAAATGCCGAAAAGTTGCAATACCCCCCCAAAGGAACAATTTCGCCTAAAAATGGCCAAAAATTGTAATACCCCCCCAAAGGAACAATTTCGCTTCAAAATGGCCAAAAGTTGCAAAACCCCCCCAAAGGAACAATTTCGCCTAAAAATGGCCAAAAATTGTAATACCCCCCCAAAGGAACAATTTCGCTTCAATATGGCCAAAAGTTGCAATACCCCCCAAAGGATCAATTTCGCCTCAAAATGGAAAAAAAATTGCAATACCCCCCCAAAGGAACAATTTCGCTTCAAAATGGCCAAAACTTGCAATACCCCCCCAAAGGAACAATTTCACTTCAAAATGGCCAAAAGTTGCAATACCCCCCAAAAGGAAGAATTTCGCCTCAAAATGGCCAAAAATTGTAATACCCCCCCAAAGGAATAATTTCGCTTCAATATGGCCAAAAGTTGCAATACCCCCCCAAAGGAACAATTTCGCCTCAAAATGGAAAAAAATTGCAATACCCCCCCAAAGGAACAATTTCGCTTCAAAATGCCGAAAAGTTGCAATACCCGCCCAAAGGAACAATTTCGCTTCAAAATGGCCAAAAGTAGCAATACCACCCCAAAGGAACAATTTCGCCTCAAAATGGCCAAAAATTGTAATACCCCCCCAAAGGAACAATTTCGCTTCAAAATGGCCAAAAGTTGCAATACCCCCCCAAAGGAACAGTTTCGCCTCAAAATGGAAAAAAATTGCAATACCCCCCCAAAGGAACAATTTCGCTTCAAAATGCCGAAAAGTTGCAATACCCGCCCAAAGGAACAATTTCGCTTCAAAATGGCCAAAAGTAGCAATACCCCCCCAAAGGAACAATTTCGCCTCAAAATGGCCAAAAGTAGCAATACCCCCCCAAAGGAACAATTTCGCTTCAAAATGGCCAAAAGTTGCAATACCCCCCCAAAGGAACAGTTTCGCCTCAAAATGGCAAAAAATTGTAATACCCCCCCAAAGGAACAATTTCGCTTCAAAATGGCCAAAACTTGCAATACCCCCCCAAAGGAACAATTTTCGCCTCAAAATGGAAAAAAATTGCAATACCCCCCCAAAGGAACAATTTCACTTCAAAATGGCCAAAAGTTGCAATACCCCCCAAAAGGAACAATTTCGCCTCAAAATGGCCAAAAATTGTAATACCCCCCCAAAGGAATAATTTCGCTTCAATATGGCAAAAAGTTGCAATACCCCCCCAAAGGAACAATTTCGCCTCAAAATGGAAAAAAATTGCAATACCCCCCCAAAGGAACAATTTCGCTTCAAAATGCCGAAAAGTTGCAATACCCGCCCAAAGGAACAATTTCGCTTCAAAATGGCCAAAAGTAGCAATACCCCCCCAAAGGAACAATTTCGCCTCAAAATGGCCAAAAATTGTAATACCCCCCCAAAGGAACAATTTCGCTTCAATGTGGCCAAAAGTTGCAATACCCCCCAAAGGAACAGTTTCGCCTCAAAATGGCAAAAAATTGCAATACCCCCCCAAAGTAACAATTTCACTTCAAAATGACCAAAAGTTGCAATACCCCCCCAAAGGAACAATTTCGCTTCAAAATGCTGAAAAGTTGCAATACCCCCGAAAGGAACAATTTCGCCTCAAAATGGAAAAAAAATTGCAATACCCCCCCAAAGGAACAATTTCGCCTCAAAATGCCGAAAAGTTGCAATACCCCCCGAAAGGAACAATTTCGCTTCAAAATGGCCAAAAGTTGCAATACACCCCCAAAGGAACAATTTCGCCTCAAAATGGCAAAAAATTGCAATACCCCCCCAAAGGAACAATTTCGCCTCAAAATAGCAAAAAATTGCAATACCCCCCCACAGGAAGAATTTCGCTTCAAAATGGCCAAAAGTTGCAATACCCCCCCAAAGGATCAATTTCGCCTCAAAATGGCAAAAAATTGCAATACCCCCCCAAAGGAACAATTTCGCCTCAAAATGGTGAAAAGTTGCAATACCTCCCGAAAGGAACAATTTCGCTTCAAAATGGCCAAAAGTTGCAATACCCCCCAAAGGAACAATTTCGCTTCAAAATGCCGAAAAGTTGCAATACCCCCCCAAAGGTACAATTTCACTTCAAAATGACCAAAAGTTGCAATACCCCCCCAAAGGAACAGTTTCGCCTCAAAATGGCAAAAAATTGCAATACCCCCCCAAGTAACAATTTCGCTTCAAAAAGACCAAAAGTTGCAATACCCCCCAAAGGAACAATTTCACCTCAAAATGGCAAAAAATTGCAATACCCCCCCAAAGGAACATTTTCGCTTCAAAATGCTGAAAAGTTGCAATACCCCCGAAAGGAACAATTTCGCCTCAAAATGGAAAAAAAATTGCAATACCCCCCAAAGGAACAATTTCGCCTCAAAATGCCGAAAAGTTGCAATACCCCCCGAAAGGAACAATTTCGCTTCAAAATGGCCAAAAGTTGCAATACCCCCCCAAAGGAACAATTTCGCCTCAAAATGGCAAAAAATTGCAATACCCCCAAAGGAACAATTTCGCTTCAAAATGGCCAAAAGTTGCAATACCCCCCCAAAGGATCAATTTCGCCTCAAAATGGCAAAAAATTGCAATACCCCCCAAAGGAACAATTTCGCCTCAAAATGCCGAAAAGTTGCAATACCCCCCCAAAGGAACAATTTCGCCTAAAAATGGCCAAAAATTGTAATACCCCCCCAAAGGAACAATTTCGCTTCAATATGGCCAAAAGTTGCAATACCCCCCCAAAGGAACAATTTCGCTTCAAAATGGCCAAAAGTTGCAATACCCCCCCAAAGGAACAATTTCGCTTCAAAATGGCCAAAAGTTGCAAAACCCCCCCAAAGGAACAATTTCGCCTAAAAATGGCCAAAAATTGTAATACCCCCCCAAAGGAACAATTTCGCTTCAATATGGCCAAAAGTTGCAATACCCCCCAAAGGATCAATTTCGCCTCAAAATGGAAAAAAAATTGCAATACCCCCCCAAAGGAACAATTTCGCTTCAAAATGGCCAAAACTTGCAATACCCCCCCAAAGGAACAATTTCACTTCAAAATGGCCAAAAGTTGCAATACCCCCCAAAAGGAAGAATTTCGCCTCAAAATGGCCAAAAATTGTAATACCCCCCCAAAGGAATAATTTTGCTTCAATATGGCCAAAAGTTGCAATACCCCCCAAAGGAACAATTTCGCCTCAAAATGGAAAAAAATTGCAATACCCCCCCAAAGGAACAATTTCGCTTCAAAATGCCGAAAAGTTGCAATACCCGCCCAAAGGAACAATTTCGCTTCAAAATGGCCAAAAGTAGCAATACCACCCCAAAGGAACAATTTCGCCTCAAAATGGCCAAAAATTGTAATACCCCCCCAAAGGAACAATTTCGCTTCAAAATGGCCAAAAGTTGCAATACCCCCCCAAAGGAACAGTTTCGCCTCAAAATGGAAAAAAATTGCAATACCCCCCCAAAGGAACAATTTCGCTTCAAAATGCCGAAAAGTTGCAATACCCGCCCAAAGGAACAATTTCGCTTCAAAATGGCCAAAAGTAGCAATACCCCCCCAAAGGAACAATTTCGCCTCAAAATGGCCAAAAGTAGCAATACCCCCCCAAAGGAACAATTTCGCTTCAAAATGGCCAAAAGTTGCAATACCCCCCCAAAGGAACAGTTTCGCCTCAAAATGGCAAAAAATTGCAATACCCCCCCAAAGTAACAATTTCACTTCAAAATGACCAAAAGTTGCAATACCCCCCCAAAGGAACAGTTTCGCCTCAAAATGGCAAAAAATTGCAATACCCCCCCAAAGGAACAATTTCGCTTCAAAATGCTGAAAAGTTGCAATACCCCCGAAAGGAACAATTTCGCTTCAAAATAGCCAAAAGTTGCAATACCACCCCAAAGGAAAAATTTCGCCTCAAAATGGAAAAAATTGCAATACCCCCCCAAAGGAACAATTTCGCTTCAAAATGCCGAAAAGTTGCAATACCCCCCGAAAGGAACAATTTCGCTTCAAAATGGCCAAAAGTTGCAATACCCCCCCAAAGGAACAATTTCGCCTCAAAATGGCGAAAAATTGTAATACCCCCCCAAAGGAACAATTTCGCTTCAATATGGCCAAAAGTTGCAATACCCCCCCAAAGGAACAATTTCGCCTCAAAATGGCAAAAAATTGCAATGCCCCCCCAAAGGAACAATTTCGCTTCAAAATGGCCAAAAGTTGCAATACCCTCCCAAAGGAACAATTTCGCCTCAAAATGGCAAAAAATTGCAATACCTCCCAAAGGAACAATTTCGCCTCAAAATGCTGAAAAGTTGCAATACCCCCCGAAAGGAACAATTTCGCTTCAAAATGGCCAAAAGTTGCTATACCCCCCCAAAGGAACAATTTCGCTTCAAAATGGCCAAAAGTTGCAATACCCCCCCAAAGGAACAATTTCGCCTAAAAATGGCCAAAAATTGTAATACCCCCCCAAAGGAACGATTTCGCTTCAATATGGCCAAAAGTTGCAATACCCCCCCAAAGGAACAATTTCGCTTCAAAATGGCCAAAAGTTGCAATACCCCCCCAAAGGAACAATTTCGCTTCAAAATGGCCAAAAGTTGCAATACCCCCCCAAAGGAACAATTTCGCCTAAAAATGGCCAAAAATTGTAATACCCCCCCAAAGGAACAATTTCGCTTTAATATGGCCAAAAGTTGCAATACCCCCCCAAAGGAACAATTTCGCTTCAAAATGGCCAAAAGTTGCAATACCCCCCCAAAGGAACAATTTTGCCTCAAAATGGCCAAAAATTGTAATACCCCGCCAAAGGAACAATTTCGCTTCAATATGGCCAAAAGTTGCAATACCCCCCCAAAGGAACAGTTTTGCCTCAAAATGGCAAAAAATTGCAATACCCCCCAAAGGAACAATTTCGCTTCAAAATGCCAAAAAGTTGCAATACCCCCCCAAAGGAACAATTTCGCTTCAAAATGGCCAAAAGTTGCAATACCCCCCAAAGGAACAATTTCGCTTCAAAATGACCAAAAGTTGCAATACCCCCCCAAAGGAACAATTTTGCCTCAAAATGGCAAAAAATTGCATTACCCCCAAAGGAACAATTTCGCTTCAAAATGACCAAAAGTTGCAATACCCCCCGAAAGGAACAATTTCGCCTCAAAATGGCCAAAAGTTGCAATACCCCCCCAAAGGAACAATTTCGCCTCAAAATGCCGAAAAGTTGCAATACCCCCCGAAAGGAACAATTTCGCTTCAAAATGGCCAAAAGTTGCAATACCCCCCAAAAGGAACAATTTCGCTTCAAAATGGCCAAAAGTTGCAATACCCCCCCCCAAAGGAACAATTTCGCCTCAAAATGGCGAAAAATTGTAATACCCCCCCAAAGGAACAATTTCGCTTCAATATGGCCAAAAGTTGCAATACCCCCCCAAAGGAACAATTTTGCCTCAAAATGGCAAAAAATTGCAATGCCCCCCCAAAGGAACAATTTCGCCTCAAAATGGCAAAAAATTGCAATACCTCCCAAAGGAACAATTTCGCCTCAAAATGCTGAAAAGTTGCAATACCCCCCGAAAGGAACAATTTCGCTTCAAAATGGCCAAAAGTTGCTATACCCCCCCAAAGGAACAATTTCGCTTCAAAATGGCCAAAAGTTGCAATACCCCCCCAAAGGAACAATTTCGCCTAAAAATGGCCAAAAATTGTAATACCCCCCCAAAGGAACAATTTCGCTTCAATATGGCCAAAAGTTGCAATACCCCCCCAAAGGAACAATTTCGCTTCAAAATGGCCAAAAGTTGCAATACCCCCCCAAAGGAACAATTTCGCTTCAAAATGGCCAAAAGTTGCAATACCCCCCCAAAGGAACAATTTCGCCTAAAAATGGCCAAAAATTGTAATACCCCCCCAAAGGAACAATTTCGCTTCAATATGGCCAAAAGTTGCAATACCCCCCCAAAGGAACAATTTCGCTTCAAAATGGCCAAAAGTTGCAATACCCCCCAAAGGAACAATTTCGCCTAAAAATGGCCAAAAATTGTAATACCCCCCCAAAGGAACAATTTCGCTTCAATATGGCCAAAAGTTGCAATACCCCCCAAAGGATCAATTTCGCCTCAAAATGGAAAAAAAATTGTAATACCCCCCCAAAGGAACAATTTCGCTTCAAAATGGCCAAAACTTGCAATACCCCCCCAAAGGAACAATTTTCGCCTCAAAATGGAAAAAAATTGCAATACCCCCCCAAAGGAACAATTTCACTTCAAAATGGCCAAAAGTTGCAATACCCCCCAAAAGGAACAATTTCGCCTCAAAATGGCCAAAAATTGTAATACCCCCCCAAAGGAATAATTTCGCTTCAATATGGCAAAAAGTTGCAATACCCCCCCAAAGGAACAATTTCGCCTCAAAATGGAAAAAAATTGCAATACCCCCCCAAAGGAACAATTTCGCTTCAAAATGCCGAAAAGTTGCAATACCCGCCCAAAGGAACAATTTCGCTTCAAAATGGCCAAAAGTAGCAATACCCCCCCAAAGGAACAATTTCGCCTCAAAATGGCCAAAAATTGTAATACCCCCCCAAAGGAACAATTTCGCTTCAATGTGGCCAAAAGTTGCAATACCCCCCAAAGGAACAGTTTCGCCTCAAAATGGCAAAAAATTGCAATACCCCCCCAAAGTAACAATTTCACTTCAAAATGACCAAAAGTTGCAATACCCCCCCAAAGGAACAATTTCGCTTCAAAATGCTGAAAAGTTGCAATACCCCCGAAAGGAACAATTTCGCCTCAAAATGGAAAAAAAATTGCAATACCCCCCCAAAGGAACAATTTCGCCTCAAAATGCCGAAAAGTTGCAATACCCCCCGAAAGGAACAATTTCGCTTCAAAATGGCCAAAAGTTGCAATACCCCCCCAAAGGAACAATTTCGCCTCAAAATGGCAAAAAATTGCAATACCCCCCCAAAGGAACAATTTCGCCTCAAAATAGCAAAAAATTGCAATACCCCCCCAAAGGAAGAATTTCGCTTCAAAACGGCCAAAAGTTGCAATACCCCCCCAAAGGATCAATTTCGCCTCAAAATGGCAAAAAATTGCAATACCCCCCCAAAGGAACAATTTCGCCTCAAAATGCTGAAAAGTTGCAATACCTCCCGAAAGGAACAATTTCGCTTCAAAATGGCCAAAAGTTGCAATACCCCCCAAAGGAACAATTTCGCTTCAAAATGCCGAAAAGTTGCAATACCCCCCCAAAGGTACAATTTCACTTCAAAATGACCAAAAGTTGCAATACCCCCCCAAAGGAACAGTTTCGCCTCAAAATGGCAAAAAATTGCAATACCCCCCCAAGTAACAATTTCGCTTCAAAAAGACCAAAAGTTGCAATACCCCCCAAAGGAACAATTTCACCTCAAAATGGCAAAAAATTGCAATACCCCCCCAAAGGAACAATTTCGCTTCAAAATGCTGAAAAGTTGCAATACCCCCGAAAGGAACAATTTCGCCTCAAAATGGAAAAAAAATTGCAATACCCCCCAAAGGAACAATTTCGCCTCAAAATGCCGAAAAGTTGCAATACCCCCCGAAAGGAACAATTTCGCTTCAAAATGGCCAAAAGTTGCAATACCCCCCCAAAGGAACAATTTCGCCTCAAAATGGCAAAAAATTGCAATACCCCCAAAGGAACAATTTCGCTTCAAAATGGCCAAAAGTTGCAATACCCCCCCAAAGGATCAATTTCGCCTCAAAATGGCAAAAAATTGCAATACCCCCCAAAGGAACAATTTCGCCTCAAAATGCCGAAAAGTTGCAATACCCCCCGAAAGGAACAATTTCGCTTCAAAATGGCCAAAAGTTGCAATACCCCCCCAAAGGAACAATTTCGCCTAAAAATGGCCAAAAATTGTAATACCCCCCCAAAGGAACAATTTCGCTTCAATATGGCCAAAAGTTGCAATACCCCCCCAAAGGAACAATTTCGCTTCAAAATAGCCAAAAGTTGCAATACCCCCCCAAAGGAACAATTTCGCTTCAAAATGGCCAAAAGTTGCAATACCCCCCCAAAGGAACAATTTCGCCTAAAAATGGCCAAAAATTGTAATACCCCCCCAAAGGAACAATTTCGCTTCAATATGGCCAAAAGTTGCAATACCCCCCAAAGGATCAATTTCGCCTCAAAATGGAAAAAAAATTGCAATACCCCCCCAAAGGAACAATTTCGCTTCAAAATGGCCAAAACTTGCAATACCCCCCCAAAGGAACAATTTCACTTCAAAATGGCCAAAAGTTGCAATACCCCCCAAAAGGAACAATTTCGCCTCAAAATGGCCAAAAATTGTAATACCCCCCCAAAAGAATAATTTCGCTTCAATATGGCCAAAAGTTGCAATACCCCCCCAAAGGAACAATTTCGCCTCAAAATGGAAAAAAATTGCAATACCCCCCCAAAGGAACAATTTCGCTTCAAAATGCCGAAAAGTTGCAATACCCGCCCAAAGGAACAATTTCGCTTCAAAATGGCCAAAAGTAGCAATACCCCCCCAAAGGAACAATTTCGCCTCAAAATGGCCAAAAATTGTAATACCCCCCCAAAGGAACAATTTCGCTTCAAAATGGCCAAAAGTTGCAATACCCCCCCAAAGGAACAGTTTCGCCTCAAAATGGAAAAAAATTGCAATACCCCCCCAAAGGAACAATTTCGCTTCAAAATGCCGAAAAGTTGCAATACCCGCCCAAAGGAACAATTTCGCTTCAAAATGGCCAAAAGTAGCAATACCCCCCCAAAGGAACAATTTCGCCTCAAAATGGCCAAAAGTAGCAATACCCCCCCAAAGGAACAATTTCGCTTCAAAATGGCCAAAAGTTGCAATACCCCCCCAAAGGAACAGTTTCGCCTCAAAATGGCAAAAAATTGCAATACCCCCCCAAAGTAACAATTTCACTTCAAAATGACCAAAAGTTGCAATACCCCCCCAAAGGAACAATTTCGCTTCAAAATGCTGAAAAGTTGCAATACCCCCGAAAGGAACAATTTCGCCTCAAAATGGAAAAAAAATTGCAATACCCCCCCAAAGGAACAATTTCGCCTCAAAATGCCGAAAAGTTGCAATACCCCCCGAAAGGAACAATTTCACTTCAAAATGGCCAAAAGTTGCAATACCCCCCCAAAGGAACAATTTCGCCTCAAAATGGCAAAAAATTGCAATACCCCCCCAAAGGAACAATTTCGCCTCAAAATAGCAAAAAATTGCAATACCCCCGCAAAGGATCAATTTCGCCTCAAAATGCTGAAAAGTTGCAATACCCCCGAAAGGAACAATTTCGCTTCAAAATGGCCAAAAGTTGCAATACCCCCCCAAAGGAACAATTTCGCTTCAATGTGGCCAAAAGTTGCAATACCCCCCAAAGGAACAATTTCGCCTCAAAATGGCAAAAAATTGAAATCCCCCCCAAAGGAACAATTTCGCTTCAAAATGACCAAAAGTTGCAATACCCCCCCAAAGGAACAATTTCGCCTCAAAATGGCAAAAAATTGCAATACCCCCCAAAGGAACAATTTCGCCTCAAAATAGCAAAAAATTGCAATACCCCCCCAAAGGAACAATTTCGCTTCAAAATGGCCAAAAGTTGCAATACCCCCCCAAAGGAACAATTTCGCCTCAAAATGCCGAAAAGTTGCAATACCCCCCGAAAGGAACAATTTCGCTTCAAAATGGCCAAAAGTTGCAATACTCCCCGAAAGGAACAATTTCGCTTCAAAATGGCCAAAAGTTGCAATACCCTCCCAAAGGAACAATTTCGCCTCAAAATGACAAAAAATTGCAATACCCCCCAAAGGAACAATTTCGTCTCAAAATGCTGAAAAGTTGTAATACCCCCCCGAAAGGAACAATTTCGCTTCAAAATGGCCAAAAGTTGCAATACCCCCCCAAAGGAACAATTTCGCCTCAAATTGGCAAAAAATTGCAATACCCCCGCAAAGGAACAATTTCGCCTCAAAATGCTGAAAAGTTGCAATACCCCGAAAGGAACAATTTCGCTTCAAAATGGCCAAAAGTTGCAATACCCCCCCAAAGGAACAATTTCGCTTCAATGTGGCCAAAAGTTGCAATACCCCCCAAAGGAACAATTTTGCCTCAAAATGGCAAAAAATTGAAATCCCCCCCCCAAAGGAACAATTTCGCTTCAAAATGCTGAAAAGTTGCAATACCCCCCGAAAGGAACAATTTCGCCTCAAAATGGCAAAAAATTGCAATACCCCCCAAAGGAACAATTTCGCTTCAAAATGGCCAAAAGTTGCAATACCCCCCCAAAGGAACAATTTCGCCTCAAAATGGCAAAAAATTGCAATACCCCCCCAAAGGAACAATTTCGCTTCAAAATGGCCAAAAGTTGCAATACCCCCCCAAAGGAACAATTTCGCCTCAAAATGGCAAAAAATTGCAATACCCCCCAAAGGAACAATTTCGCCTCAAAATAGCAAAAAATTGCAATACCCCCCAAAGGAACAATTTCGCTTCAAAATGGCCAAAAGTTGCAATACCCCCCCAAAGGAACAATTTCGCCTCAAAATGCCGAAAAGTTGCAATACCCCCCGAAAGGAACAATTTCGCTTCAAAATGGCCAAAAGTTGCAATACTCCCCGAAAGGAACAATTTCGCTTCAAAATGGCCAAAAGTTGCAATACCCTCCCAAAGGAACAATTTCGCCTCAAAATGACAAAAAATTGCAATACCCCCCAAAGGAACAATTTCGTCTCAAAATGCTGAAAAGTTGCAATACCCCCCCGAAAGGAACAATTTCGCTTCAAAATGGCCAAAAGTTGCAATACCCCCCCAAAGGAACAATTTTGCTTCAATGTGGCCAAAAGTTGCAATACCCCCCAAAGGAACAATTTCGCCTCAAAATGGCAAAAAATTGAAATCCCCCCCCAAAGGAACAATTTCGCTTCAAAATGCTGAAAAGTTGCAATACCCCCCAAAAGGAACAATTTCGCCTCAAAATGGAAAAAAAATTGCAATACCCCCCCAAAGGAACAATTTCGCCTCAAAATGCCGAAAAGTTGCAATACCCCCCGAAAGGAACAATTTCGCCTCAAAATGGCAAAAAATTGCAATACCCCCCAAAGGAACAATTTCGCTTCAAAATGGCCAAAAGTTGCAATACCCCCCCAAAGGAACAATTTCGCCTCAAAATGGCAAAAAAGTTGCAATACCCCCCCAAAGGAACAATTTCGCTTCAAAATGGCCAAAAGTTGCAATACCCCCCCAAAGGAACAATTTCACCTCAAAATGGCAAAAAATTGCAATACCCCCCAAAGGAACAATTTCGCCTCAAAATAGCAAAAAATTGCAATACCCCCAAAGGAACAATTTCGCTTCAAAATGGCCAAAAGTTGCAATACCCCCCGAAAGAAACAATTTCGCTTCAAAATGGCCAAAAGTTGCAATACCCCCCGAAAGGAACAATTTCGCTTCAAAATGGCCAAAAGTTGCAATACCCTCCCAAAGGAACAATTTTGCCTCAAAATGACAAAAAATTGCAATACCCCCCAAAGGAACAATTTCGTCTCAAAATGCTGAAAAGTTGCAATACCCCCCCGAAAGGAACAATTTCGCTTCAAAATGGCCAAAAGTTGCAATACCCCCCCAAAGGAACAATTTCGCCTCAAATTGGCAAAAAATTGCAATATCCCCCAAAGGAACAATTTCGCTTCAAAATGCCGAAAAGTTGCAATATCCCCCGAAAGGAATAATTTCGCTTCAAAATGGCCAAAAGTTGCAATACCCCCCCAAAGGAACAATTCCGCCTCAAAATCCCGAAAAGTTGCAATATCCCCCGAAAGGAACAATTTCGCTTCAAAATGGCCAAAAGTTGCAATACCCCCCAAAGGATCAATTTCGCCTCAAAATGGAAAAAAATTGCAATACCCCCCCAAAGGAACAATTTCCCTTCAAAATGCCAAAAAGTTGCAATACCCCCCCAAAGGAACAATTTCGCTTCAAAATGGCCAAAAGTTGCAATACCCCCCAAAAGGAACAATTTCGCCTCAAAATGGCCAAAAATTGTAATACCCCCCAAAGGAACAATTTCGCTTCAATATGGCCAAAAGTTGCAATACCCCCCAAAGGAACAATTTCGCCTCAAAATGGAAAAAAATTGCAATACCCCCCCAAAGGAACAATTTCGCTTCAAAATGCCGAAAAGTTGCAATACCCGCCCAAAGGAACAATTTCGCTTCAAAATGGCCAAAAGTTGCAATACCCCCCCAAAGGAACAATTTCGCCTCGAAATGGCCAAAAATTGTAATACCCCCCCCAAAGGAACAATTTCGCTTCAATGTGGCCAAAAGTTGCAATACCCCCCCAAAGGAACAGTTTCGCCTCAAAATGGCAAAAAATTGCAATACCCCCCCAAAGTAACAATTTCGCTTCAAAATGACCAAGAGTTGCAATACCCCCCAAAGGAACAATTTCGCCTCAAAATGGCAAAAAATTGCAATACCCCCCCAAAGGAACAATTTCGCTTCAAAATGGCCAAAAGTTGCAATACCCCCCCAAAGGATCAATTTCGCCTCAAAATGGCAAAAAATTGCAATACCCCCCCAAAGGAACAATTTCGCTTCAAAATGCCAAAAAGTTGCAATACCCCCCCAAAGGAACAATTTCGCTTCAAAATGGCCAAAAGTTGCAATACCCCCCAAAAGGAACAATTTCGCCTCAAAATGGCCAAAAATTGTAATACCCCCCAAAGGAACAATTTCGCTTCAATATGGCCAAAAGTTGCAATACCCCCCCAAAGGAACAATTTCGCCTCAAAATGGAAAAAAATTGCAATACCCCCCCAAAGGAACAATTTCGCTTCAAAATGCCGAAAAGTTGCAATACCCGCCCAAAGGAACAATTTCGCTTCAAAATGGCCAAAAGTTGCAATACCCCCCCAAAGGAACAATTTCGCCTCGAAATGGCCAAAAATTGTAATACCCCCCCCAAAGGAACAATTTCGCTTCAATGTGGCCAAAAGTTGCAATACCCCCCCAAAGGAACAGTTTCGCCTCAAAATGGCAAAAAATTGCAATACCCCCCCAAAGTAACAATTTCGCTTCAAAATGACCAAGAGTTGCAATACCCCCCAAAGGAACAATTTCGCCTCAAAATGGCAAAAAATTGCAATACCCCCCCAAAGGAACAATTTCGCTTCAAAATGGCCAAAAGTTGCAATACCCCCCCAAAGGATCAATTTCGCCTCAAAATGGCAAAAAATTGCAATACCCCCCCAAAGGAACAATTTCCCCTCAAAATGCCGAAAAGTTGCAATACCTCCCGAAAGGAACAATTTCGCTTCAAAATGGCGAAAAGTTGCAATACCCCCCCAAAGGTACAATTTCACTTCAAAATGACCAAAAGTTGCAATACCCCCCCAAAGGAACAATTTCGCCTCAAAATGGAAAAAAAACTGCAATACCCCCCAAAGGAACAATTTCGCCTCAAAATGCCGAAAAGTTGCAATACCCCCCGAAAGGAACAATTTCGCTTCAAAATGGCCAAAAGTTGCAATACCCCCCCAAAGGAACAATTTCGCCTCAAAATGGCAAAAAATTGCAATACCCCCCCAAAGGAACAATTTCGCTTCAAAATGGCCAAAAGTTGCAATACCCCCCCCAAAGGAACAATTTCGCCTCAAAATGGCAAAAAATTGCAATACTCCCCAAAGGAACAATTTCGTCTCAAAATAGCAAAAAATTGCAATACCCCCCCAAAGGAACAATTTCGCTTCAAAATGGCCAAAAGTTGCAATACCCCCCAAAGGAACAATTTCGCCTCAAAATGCCGAAAAGTTGCAATACCCCCCGAAAGGAACAATTTCGCTTCAAAATGGCCAAAAGTTGCAATACTCCCCGAAAGGAACAATTTCGCTTCAAAATGGCCAAAAGTTGCAATACCCTCCCAAAGGAACAATTTCGCCTCAAAATGACAAAAAATTGCAATACCCCCCAAAGGAACAATTTCGTCTCAAAATGCTGAAAAGTTGCAATACCCCCCCAAAGGAACAATTTCGCCTCAAATTGGCAAAAAATTGCAATACCCCCGCAAAGGAACAATTTCGCCTCAAAATGCTGAAAAGTTGCAATATCCCCCGAAAGGAACAATTTCGCTTCAAAATGGCCAAAAGTTGCAATACCCCCCCAAAGGAACAATTTCGCTTCAAAATGGCCAAAAGTTGCAATACCCCCCCAAAGGAACAATTTCGCTTCAATGTGGCCAAAAGTTGCAATACCCCCCAAAGGAACAATTTTGCCTCAAAATGGCAAAAAATTGAAATCCCCCCCCAAAGGAACAATTTCGCTTCAAAATGCTGAAAAGTTGCAATACCCCCCGAAAGGAACAATTTCGCCTCAAAATGCCGAAAAGTTGCAATACCCCCCGAAAGGAACAATTTCGCCTCAAAATGGCAAAAAATTGCAATACCCCCCAAAGGAACAATTTCGCTTCAAAATGGCCAAAAGTTGCAATACCCCCCCAAAGGAACAATTTCGCCTCAAAATGGCAAAAAATTGCAATACCCCCCCAAAGGAACAATTTCGCTTCAAAATGGCCAAAAGTTGCAATACCCCCCCAAAGGAACAATTTCGCCTCAAAATGGCAAAAAATTGCAATACCCCCCAAAGGAACAATTTCGCCTCAAAATAGCAAAAAATTGCAATACCCCCCCAAAGGAACAATTTCGCTTCAAAATGGCCAAAAGTTGCAATACCCCCCCAAGGAACAATTTCGCCTCAAAATGCCGAAAAGTTGCAATACCCCCCGAAAGGAACAATTTCGCTTCAAAACGGCCAAAAGTTGCAATACTCCCCGAAAGGAACAATTTCGCTTCAAAATGGCCAAAAATTGCAATACCCTCCCAAAGGAACAATTTCGCCTCAAAATGACAAAAAATTGCAATACCCCCCAAAGGAACAATTTCGTCTCAAAATGCTGAAAAGTTGCAATACCCCCCCAAAGGTACAATTTCGCTTCAAAATGGCCAAAAGTTGCAATACCCCCCCAAAGGAACAATTTCGCCTCAAATTGGCAAAAAATTGCAATATCCCCCAAAGGAACAATTTCGCTTCAAAATGCCGAAAAGTTGCAATATCCCCCGAAAGGAACAATTTCGCTTCAAAATGGCCAAAAGTTGCAATACCCCCCAAAGGAACAATTCCGCCTCAAAATGGCAAAAAATTGCAACCCCCCCAAAGGAACAATTTCGCTTCAAAATGGCCAAAAGTTGCAATACCAACCCAAAGGAACAATTTCGCCTCAAAATGGCCAAAAATTGTAATACCCCCCCAAAGGAACAATTTCGCTTCAATATGGCCAAAAGTTGCAATACCCCCCAAAGGAACAATTTCGCTTCAAAATGGCCAAAAGTTGCAATACCCCCCCAAAGGAACAATTTCGCCTCAAAATGGAAAAAAATTGCAATACCCCCCCAAAGGAACAATTTCGCTTCAAAATGACCAAAAGTTGCAATACCCCCCCAAAGGAACAATTTCGCTTCAAAATGACCAAAAGTTGCAATACCCCCCGAAAGGAACAATTTCGCCTCAAAATGGCCAAAAGTTGCAATACCCCCGCCAAAGGAACAATTTTGCCTCAAAAATCCGAAAAGTTGCAATACCCCCCCAAAGGAACAATTTCGCTTTAAAATGACCAAAAGTTGCAATACCCCCCCAAAGGAACAATTTCGCCTCAAAATGGCCAAAAATTGTAATACCCCCCCAAAGGAACAATTTCGCTTCAATATGGCCAAAAGTTGCAATACCCCCCCAAAGGAACAGTTTCGCCTCAAAATGGAAAAAAATTGCAATACCCCCCCAAAGGAACAATTTTGCTTCAAAATGCCGAAAAGTTGCAATACCCGCCCAAAGGAACAATTTCGCTTCAAAATGGCCAAAAGTTGCAATACCCCCCCAAAGGAACAGTTTCGCCTCAAAATGGCAAAAAATTGCAATACCCCCCCAAAGTAACAATTTCGCTTCAAAATGACCAAAAGTTGCAATACCCCCCAAAGGAACAATTTCGCCTCAAAAGGGCAAAAAATTGCAATATCCCCCAAAGGAACAATTTCGCTTCAAAATGCCGAAAAGTTGCAATACCCCCCGAAAGGAACAATTTCGCTTCAAAATGGCCAAAAGTTGCAATACCCCCCCAAAGGAACAATTTCGCCTCAAAATGGCCAAAAATTGTAATACCCCTCCGAAGGAACAATTTCGCTTCAATATGGCCAAAAGTTGCAATACCCCCCCAAAGGAACAATTTCGCTTCAAAATGGCCAAAAGTTGCAATACCCCCCCAAAGGAACAATTTCGCCTCAAAATGGCCAAAAATTGTAATACCCCCCCAAAGGAACAATTTCGCTTCAATATGGCCAAAAGTTGCAATACCCCCCCAAAGGAACAGTTTCGCCTCAAAATGGCAAAAAATTGCAATACGCCCCCAAAGGAACAATTTCGCTTCAAAATGGCCAAAAGTTGCAAAACCCTTCCAAAGGAACAATTTCGCCTCAAAATGGCAAAAAATTGCAATACCCCCCCAAAGGAACAATTTCGCTTCAAAATGACCAAAAGTTGCAATACCCCCCCAAAGGAACAATTTCGCTTCAAAATGACCAAAAGTTGCAATACCCCCCGAAAGGAACAATTTCGCCTCAAAATGGCCAAAAGTTGCAATACCCCCGCCAAAGGAACAATTTTGCCTCAAAAATCCGAAAAGTTGCAATACCCCCCCAAAGGAACAATTTCGCTTTAAAATGACCAAAAGTTGCAATACCCCCCCAAAGGAACAATTTCGCCTCAAAATGGCCAAAAATTGTAATACCCCCCCAAAGGAACAATTTCGCTTCAATATGGCCAAAAGTTGCAATACCCCCCCAAAGGAACAGTTTCGCCTCAAAATGGAAAAAAATTGAAATCCCCCCCCAAAGGAACAATTTCGCTTCAAAATGCTGAAAAGTTGCAATACCCCCCGAAAGGAACAATTTCGCCTCAAAATGCCGAAAAGTTGCAATACCCCCCGAAAGGAACAATTTCGCCTCAAAATGGCCAAAAGTTGCAATACCCCCCCCAAAGGAACAGTTTCGCCTCAAAATGGAAAAAAATTGCAATACCCCCCCAAAGGAACAATTTTGCTTCAAAATGCCGAAAAGTTGCAATACCCGCCCAAAGGAACAATTTCGCTTCAAAATGGCCAAAAGTTGCAATACCCCCCCAAAGGAACAGTTTCGCCTCAAAATGGCAAAAAATTGCAATACCCCCCCAAAGTAACAATTTCGCTTCAAAATGACCAAAAGTTGCAATACCCCCCAAAGGAACAATTTCGCCTCAAAAGGGCAAAAAATTGCAATATCCCCCAAAGGAACAATTTCGCTTCAAAATGCCGAAAAGTTGCAATACCCCCCGAAAGGAACAATTTCGCTTCAAAATGGCCAAAAGTTGCAATACCCCCCCAAAGGAACAATTTCGCCTCAAAATGGCCAAAAATTGTAATACCCCTCCGAAGGAACAATTTCGCTTCAATATGGCCAAAAGTTGCAATACCCCCCCAAAGGAACAATTTCGCTTCAAAATGGCCAAAAGTTGCAATACCCCCCCAAAGGAACAATTTCGCCTCAAAATGGCCAAAAATTGTAATACCCCCCCAAAGGAACAATTTCGCTTCAATATGGCCAAAAGTTGCAATACCCCCCCAAAGGAACAGTTTCGCCTCAAAATGGCAAAAAATTGCAATACCCCCCCAAAGGAACAATTTCGCTTCAAAATGGCCAAAAGTTGCAAAACCCTTCCAAAGGAACAATTTCGCCTCAAAATGGCAAAAAATTGCAATACCCCCCCAAAGGAACAATTTCGCTTCAAAATGACCAAAAGTTGCAATACCCACCGAAAGAAACAATTTCGCCTCAAAATGGCCAAAAGTTGCAATACCCCCCCAAAGGAACAATTTCGCCTCAAAATGCCGAAAAGTTGCAATACTCCCCGAAAGGAACAATTTCGCTTCAAAATGGCAAAAAGTTGCAATACCCCCCCAAAGGAACAATTTCGCCTCAAAATGGCAAGAAATTGCAATACCCCCCCAAAGGAACAATTTCGCCTCAAAATGGCCAAAAGTTGCAATACCCCCCCCAAAGGAACAATTTCGCCTCAAAATGGCCAAAAATTGTAATACCCCCCCAAAGGAACAATTTCGCTTCAATATGGCCAAAAGTTGCAATACCCCCCCAAAGGAACAGTTTCGCCTCAAAATGGCAAAAAATTGCAATACCCCCCCAAAGGAACAATTTCGCTTCAAAATGGCCAAAAGTTGCAATACCCCCCCAAAGGAACAGTTTCGCCTCAAAATGGCAAAAAATTGCAATACCCCCCCCAAAGGAACAATTTCGCTTCAAAATGGCCAAAAGTTGCAATACCCCCCCAAAGGAACAATTTCGCCTCAAAATGGAAAAAAATTGCAATACCCCCCCAAAGGAACAATTTCGCTTCAAAATGCCAAAAAGTTGCAATACCCCCCCAAAGGAACAATTTCGCTTCAAAATGGCCAAAAGTTGCAATACCCCCCCAAAGGAACAATTTCGCCTCAAAATGGCAAAAAATTGCAATACCCCCCAAAGGAACAATTTCGCCTCAAAATGGCAAAAAATTGCAATACCCCCCCAAAGGAACAATTTCGCCTTACAATGCCGAAAAGTATCAATACCCCCCGAAAGGAACAATTTCGCTTCAAAATGGCCAAAAGTTGCAATACCCCCCCAAAGGAACAATTTCGCCTCAAAATGGAAAAAAATTGCAATACCCCCCCAAAGGAACAATTTCGCTTCAAAATGGCCAAAAGTTGCAATACCCCCCCAAAGGAACAGTTTCGCCTCAAAATGGCAAAAAATTGCAATACCCCCCCAAAGGAACAATTTCGCTTCAAAATGGCCAAAAGTTGCAATACCCCCCCAAAGGAACAGTTTCGCCTCAAAATGGCCAAAAGTTGCAATACCCCCCCAAAGGAACAATTTCGCCTCAAAATGGAAAAAAATTGCAATACCCCCCCAAAGGAACAATTTCGCTTCAAAATGCCAAAAAGTTGCAATACCCCCCCAAAGGAACAATTTCGCTTCAAAATGGCCAAAAGTTGCAATACCCCCCCAAAGGAACAATTTCGCCTCAAAATGGCAAAAAATTGCAATACCCCCAAAGGAACAATTTCGCCTCAAAATGGCAAAAAATTGCAATACCCCCCCAAAGGAACAATTTCGCCTTACAATGCCGAAAAGTATCAATACCCCCCGAAAGGAACAATTTTGCTTCAAAATGGCCAAAAGTTGCAATACCCCCCCAAAGGAACAATTTCGCCTCAAAATGGAAAAAAATTGCAATACCCACCCAAAGGAACAATTTCGCTTCAAAATGCCTAAAAGTTGCAATACCCCCCCAAAGGAACAATTTTGCTTCAAAATGGCCAAAAGTTGCAATACCCCCCAAAGGAACAATTTCGCCTCAAAATGGCCAAAAGTTGCAATATCCCCCCAAAGGAACAATTTCGCCTCAAAATGGCAAAAAATTGCAATACCCCCCCCAAAGGAACAGTTTCGCTTCAAAATGCCGAAAAGTTGCAATACCCCCCGAAAGGAACAATTTCGCTTCAAAATAGCCAAAAGTTGCAATACCCCCCCAAAGGAACAATTTCGCCTCAAAATGGCCAAAAATTGTAATACCCCCCCAAAGGAACAATTTCGCTTCAATATGGCCAAAAGTTTCAATACCCCCCCAAAGGAACAATTTCGCCTTACAATGCCGAAAAGTATCAATACCCCCCGAAAGGAACAATTTCGCTTCAAAATGGCCAAAAGTTGCAATACCCCCCCAAAGGAACAATTTCGCCTCAAAATGGAAAAAAATTGCAATACCCCCCCAAAGGAACAATTTCGCTTCAAAATGCCGAAAAGTTGCAATACCCCCCCAAAGGAACAATTTCGCTTCAAAATGGCCAAAAGTTGCAATACCCCCTAAAGGAACAATTTCGCCTCAAAATGGCCAAAAGTTGCAATATCCCCCAAAGGAACAATTTCGCCTCAAAATGGCAAAAAATTGCAATACCCCCCCAAAGGAACAATTTCGCTTCAAAATGCCGAAAAGTTGCAATACCCCCCAAAGGAACAATTTCGCTTCAAAATGGCCAAAAATTGCAATACCCCCCCAAGGAACAATTTCGCCTCAAAATGCTGAAAAGTTGTAATGCCCCCCCAAAGGAACAATTTCGCTTCAAAATGGCCAAATGTTACAATACCCCCCCAAAGGAACAATTTCGCCTCAAAATGCCGAAAAGTTTAAATACCCCCCCGAAAAGAACAATTTCGCTTCAAAATGGCCAAAAGTTGCAATACCCCCCCAAAGGAACAGTTTCGCATCAAAATGGCAAAAAATTGCAATACCCCCCCAAAGGAACAATTTTGCTTCAAAATGGCCAAAAGTTGCAATACCCCCCCAAAGGAACAATTTCCCCTCAAAATGGCAAAAAATTGCAATACCCCCCCAAAGGAACAATTTCGCCTCAAAATGCCGAAAAGTTGCAATACCCCACGAAAGGAACAACTTCGCTTCAAAATGGCCAAAAGTTGCAATACCCCCCCAAAGGATCAATTCCGCCTCAAAATGGCAAAAAATTGCAATACCCCCCAAAGGAACAATTTCGCTTCAAAATGGGCAAAAGTTGCAATACCCCCCCAAAGGAACAATTTCGCCTCAAAATGCCGAAAAGTTGCAATACCCCCCGAAAGGAACAATTTCGCCTCAAAATGGACAAAAATTGTAATACCCCCCCAAAGGAACAATTTCGCTTCAATATGGCCAAAAGTTGCAATACCCCCCCAAAGGAACAATTTCGCCTCAAAATGGCAAAAAATTGCAATACCCCCCAAAGGAACAATTTCGCCTCAAAATGCTGAAAAGTTGCAATACCCCCCGAAAGGAACAATTTCGCTTCAAAATGGCCAAAAGTTGCAATACCCCCCCAAAGGAACAATTTCGCCTCAAAATGGCAAAAAATTACAATACCCCCCAAAGGTACAATTTCGCTTCAAAATGGCCAAAAGTTGCAATACCCCCCCAAAGGAACAATTTCGCCTCACAATGGAAGAAAAATTGCAATACCCCCAAAGGAACAATTTCGCCTCAAAATGCGGAAAAGTTGCAATACCCCCCGAAAGGAACAATTTCGCCTCAAAATGACAAAAAATTGCAATACCCCCCCAAAGGAACATTTTCGCCTCAAAATGCCGAAAAGTTGCAATACCCCCTCAAAGGAACAATTTCGCCTCAAAATGGAAGAAAAATTGCAATACCCCCAAAGGAACAATTTCGCCTCAAAATGCGGAAAAGTTGCAATACCCCCCGAAAGGAACAATTTCGCCTCAAAATGACAAAAAATTGCAATACCCCCCCAAAGGAACAATTTCGCCTCAAAATGCCGAAAAGTTGCAATACCCCCTCAAAGGAACAATTTCGCCTCAAAATGGCAAAAAATTGTAATACCCCCCCAAAGGAACAATTTCGCTTCAATATGGCCAAAAGTTGCAATACCCCCCCAAAGGAACAGTTTCGCCTCAAAATGGCAAAAAATTGCAATACCCCCCCAAAGGAACAATTTCGCTTCAAAATGGCCAAAAGTTGCAATACCCCCCCAAAGGAACTATTTCGCCTCAAAATGGCAAAAAATTGCAATACCCCCCAAAGGAACAATTCCGCCTCAAAATGGCAAAAAATTGTAATACCCCCCCAAAGGAACAATTTCGCTTCAATATGGCCAAAAGTTGCAATACCCCCCCAAAGGAACAGTTTCGCCTCAAAATGGCAAAAAATTGCAATACCCCCCCAAAGGAACAATTTCGCCTCAAAATGCCGAAAAGTTGCAATACCCCCCGAAAGGAACTATTTCGCTTCAAAATGGCCAAAAGTTGCAATACCCCCCCAAAGTAACAATTTCGCCTCAAAATGGCCAAAAATTTTAATACCCCCAAAGGAACAATTTCACTTCAATATGGCCAAAAGTTGCAATACCCCCCCAAAGGAACAATTTCGCCTCAATATGGAAAAAAATTGCAATACCCCCCAAAGGAACAATTTCGCTTCAAAATGCCGAAAAGTTGCAATACCCCCCCAAAGGAACAATTTCGCTTCAAAATGGCCAAAAGTTGCAATACCCCCCCAAAGGAACTATTTCGCCTCAAAATGGCAAAAAATTGCAATACCCCCCAAAGGAACAATTCCGCCTCAAAATGGCAAAAAATTGTAATACCCCCCCAAAGGAACAATTTCGCTTCAATATGGCCAAAAGTTGCAATACCCCCCCAAAGGAACAATTTCGCCTTAATATGGAAAAAAATTGCAATACCCCCCCAAAGGAACAATTTCGCTTCAAAATGCCGAAAAGTTGCAATACCCCCCCAAAGGAACAATTTCGCTTCAAAATGGCCAAAAGTTGCAATACCCCCCCAAAGTAACAATTTCGCCTCAAAATGGCCAAAAATTTTAATACCCCCAAAGGAACAATTTCACTTCAATATGGCCAAAAGTTGCAATACCCCCCCAAAGGAACAGTTTCGCCTCAAAATGGCAAAAAATTGCAATACCCCCCCAAAGGAACAATTTGGCTTCAAAATCGCCAAAAGTTGCAATACCCCCCCAAAGGAACAATTTCGCCTCAAAATGGCAAGAAATTACAATACCCCCCCAAAGGAACAATTTCGCCTCAAAATGCTGAAAAGTTGCAATAACCCCCGAAAGGAACAATTTCGCTTCAAAATGGCCAAAAGTTGCAATACCCCCCCAAAGGAACAATTTCGCCTCAAAATGGCAAAAAATTGCAATATCCCCCAAAGGAACAATTTCGCTTCAAAATGTCGAAAAGTTGCAATACCCCCCCAAAGGAACAATTTCGCTTCAAAATGGCAAAAAATTGCAATACCCCCCCAAAGGAACAATTTCGCTTCAAAATTACCAAAAGTTGCAATACCCCCCCAAAGGAACAATTTCGCCTCAAAATGGCCAAAAATTGCAATACCCCCCAAAGGAACAATTCCGCCTCAAAATGCTGAAAAGTTGCAATACCCCCCGAAAGGAACAATTTCGCTTCAAAATGGCCAAAAGTTGCAATACCCCCCCAAAGGAACAATTTCGCCTCAAAATGGCAAAAAATTGCAATACCCCCCAAAGGAACAATTTCGCTTCAAAATGCCAAAAAGTTGCAATACCCCCCCAAAGGAACAATTTCGCCTCAAAATGCCGAAAAGTTGCAATACCCCCCGAAAGGAACTATTTCGCTTCAAAATGGCCAAAAGTTGCATACCCCCCCAAAGGAACAATTTCGCCTCAAAATGGCAAAAAATTGCAATACCCCCCAAAGGAACAATTCCGCCTCAAAATGCTGAAAAGTTGCAATACCCCCCCAAAGGAACAATTTCGCCTCAAAATGCCGAAAAGTTGCAATACCCCCCGAAAGGAACTATTTCGCTTCAAAATGGCCAAAAGTTGCAATACCCACCCAAAGGAACAATTTCGTCTCAAAATGGCAAAAAATTGTAATACTTCCCCAAGGAACAATTTCGCTTCAATATGGCCAAAAGTTGCAATACCCCCCCAAAGGAACAGTTTCGCCTCAAAATGGCAAAAAATTGCAATACCCCCCCAAAGGAACAATTTCGCTTCAAAATGGCCAAAAGTTGCAATACCCCCCCAAAGGAACTATTTCGCCTCAAAATGGCAAAAAATTGCAATACCCCCCAAAGGAACAATTCCGCCTCAAAATGGCAAAAAATTGTAATACCCCCCCAAAGGAACAATTTCGCTTCAATATGGCGAAAAGTGGCAATACCCCCCCAAAGGAACAGTTTCGCCTCAAAATGGCAAAAAATTGCAATACCCCCCCAAAGGAACAATTTCGCTTCAAAATGGCCAAAAGTTGCAATACCCCCCCAAAGGAACAATTTCGCCTCAAAATGGCAAAAAATTGCAATACCCCCCCAAAGGAACAATTTCGCCTCAAAATGCAGAAAAGTTGCAATACCCCCCGAAAGGAACTATTTCGCTTCAAAATGGCCAAAAGTTGCAATACCCCACAAAGGAACAATTTCGCCTCAAAATGCCGAAAAGTTGCAATACCCCCCCAAAGGAACAATTTCGCTTCAAAATGCCGAAAAGTTGCAATACCCCCATAAAGGAACAATTTCGCTTCAAAATGGCCAAAAGTTGCAATACCCCCCCAAAGGAACAATTTCGCCTCAAAATGGCAAAAAATTGCAATACCCCCCAAAGGAACAATTCCGCCTCAAAATGGTAAAAAATTGTAATACCCCCCCAAGGAACAATTTCGCTTCAATATGGCCAAAAGTTGCAATACCCCCCCAAAGGAACAGTTTCGCCTCAAAATGGCAAAAAATTGCAATACCCCCCCAAAGGAACAATTTCGCTTCAAAATGGCCAAAAGTTGCAATACCCCCAAAGGAACAATTTCGCCTCAATATGGAAAAAAATTGCAATACCCCCCAAAGGAACAATTTCGCTTCAAAATGCCGAAAAGTTGCAATACCCCCCCAAAGGAACAATTTCGCTTCAAAATGGCCAAAAGTTGCAATACCCCCCCAAAGTAACAATTTCGCCTCAAAATGGCCAAAAATTGTAATACCCCCCAAAGGAACAATTTCGCTTCAATTTGGCCAAAAGTTGCAATACCCCCCCAAAGGAACAGTTTCGCCTCAAAATGGCAAAAAATTGCAATACCCCCCCAAAGGAACAATTTGGCTTCAAAATGGCCAAAAGTTGCAATACCCCCCCAAAGGAACAATTTCGCCTCAAAATGGCAAGAAATTACAATACCCCCCCAAAGGAACAATTTCGCCTCAAAATGCTGAAAAGTTGCAATAACCCCCGAAAGGAACAATTTCGCTTCAAAATGGCCAAAAGTTGCAATACCCCCCCAAAGGAACAATTTCGCCTCAAAATGGCAAGAAATTGCAATACCCCCCCAAAGGAACAATTTCGCTTCAAAATGCCGAAAAGTTGCAATACCCCCCAAAAGGAACAATTTCGCCTCAAAATGGCAAAAAATTGCAATATCCCCCAAAGGAACAATTTCGCTTCAAAATGGCCAAAAGTTGCAATACCCCCTTAAAGGAACAATTTCGCCTCAAAATGGCCAAAAATTGTAATACCCCTCCAAAGGAACAATTTCGCTTCAATATGGCCAAAAGTTGCAATACCCCCCCAAAGGAACAATTTCGCTTCAAAATGGCCAAAAGTTGCAATACCCCCCCAAAGGAACAATTTCTCCTCAAAATGGCCAAAAATTGTAATACCCCCCCAAAGGAACAATTTCGCTTCAATATGGCCAAAAGTTGCAATACCCCCCCAAAGGAACAGTTTCGCCTCAAAATGGCAAAAAATTGCAATACCCCCCCAAAGGAACAATTTCGCTTCAAAATGGCCAAAAGTTGCAATACCCCCCCAAAGCAACAATTTCGCCTCAAAATGGAAAAAAATTGCAATACCCCCCCAAAGGAACAATTTCGCTTCAAAATGCCAAAAAGTTGCAATACCCCCCCAAAGGAACAATTTCGCTTCAAAATGGCCAAAAGTTGCAATACCCCCCCAAAGGAACAATTTCGCTTCAAAATGACCAAAAGTTGCAATACCCCCCCAAAGTAACAATTTCGCCTCAAAATGGCAAAAAATTGCAATACCCCCCCAAAGGAACAATTTCGCTTCAAAATGACGAAAAGTTGCAATACCCCCCGAAAGGAACAATTTCGCTTCAAAATGGCCAAAAGTTGCAATACCCCCCCAAAGGAACAATTTCGCTTCAAAATGACCAAAAGTTGCAATACCCCCCGAAAGGAACAATTTCGCCTCTAAATGGCCAAAAGTTGCAATACCCCCCCAAAGGAACAATTTCGCCTCAAAATGCCGAAAAGTTGCAATACCCCCCGAAAGGAACAGTTTCGCTTCAAAATGGCCAAAAGTTGCAATACCCCCCCAAAGGAACAATTTCGCCTCAAAATGGCAAGAAATTGCAATACCCCCCAAAGGAACAATTTCGCCTCAAAATGCCGAAAAGTTGCAATACCCCCCCAAAGGAACAATTTCGCTTCAAAATGGCCAAAAGTTGCAATACCCCCCAAAGGATCAATTTCGCCTCAAAATGGAAAAAAAATTGCAATACCCCCCCAAAGGAACAATTTCGCTTCAAAATGGCCAAAAGTTGCAATACCCCCCCAAAGGAACAGTTTCGCCTCAAAATGGCAAAAAATTGCAATACCCCCCAAAGGAACAATTTCGTTTTAAAATGGCCAAAAGTTGCAATACCCCCCCAAAGGAACAGTTTCGCCTCAAAATGGCAAAAAATTGCAATACCCCCCCAAAGGAACAATTTCGCTTCAAAATGGCCAAAAGTTGCAATACCCCCCCAAAGCAACAATTTCGCCTCAAAATGGAAAAAAATTGCAATACCCCCCCAAAGGAACAATTTCGCCTCAAAATGGAAAAAAAATTGCAATACCCCCCCAAAGGAACAATTTCGCTTCAAAATGGCCAAAAGTTGCAATACCCCCCCAAAGGAACAGTTTCGCCTCAAAATGGCAAAAAATTGTAATACCCCCCCAAAGGAACAATTTCGCTTCAATATGGCCAAAAGTTGCAATACCCCCCCAAAGGAACAGTTTCGCCTCAAAATGGCAAAAAATTGCAATACCCCCCCAAAGGAACAATTTCGCTTCAAAATGGCCAAAAGTTGCAATACCCCCCCAAAGCAACAATTTCGCCTCAAAATGGAAAAAAATTGCAATACCCCCCCAAAGGAACAATTTCGCTTCAAAATGCCAAAAAGTTGCAATACCCCCCCAAAGGAACAATTTCGCTTCAAAATGGCCAAAAGTTGCAATACCCCCCCAAAGGAACAATTTCGCTTCAAAATGACCAAAAGTTGCAATACCCCCCCAAAGTAACAATTTCGCCTCAAAATGGCAAAAAATTGCAATACCCCCCCAAAGGAACAATTTCGCTTCAAAATGACGAAAAGTTGCAATACCCCCCGAAAGGAACAATTTCGCTTCAAAATGGCCAAAAGTTGCAATACCCCCCCAAAGGAACAATTTCGCTTCAAAATGACCAAAAGTTGCAATACCCCCCGAAAGGAACAATTTCGCCTCTAAATGGCCAAAAGTTGCAATACCCCCCCAAAGGAACAATTTCGCCTCAAAATGCCGAAAAGTTGCAATACCCCCCGAAAGGAACAGTTTCGCTTCAAAATGGCCAAAAGTTGCAATACCCCCCCAAAGGAACAATTTCGCCTCAAAATGGCAAGAAATTGCAATACCCCCCAAAGGAACAATTTCGCCTCAAAATGCCGAAAAGTTGCAATACCCCCCCAAAGGAACAATTTCGCTTCAAAATGGCCAAAAGTTGCAATACCCCCCAAAGGATCAATTTCGCCTCAAAATGGAAAAAAAATTGCAATACCCCCCCAAAGGAACAATTTCGCTTCAAAATGGCCAAAAGTTGCAATACCCCCCCAAAGGAACAGTTTCGCCTCAAAATGGCAAAAAATTGCAATACCCCCCAAAGGAACAATTTCGTTTTAAAATGGCCAAAAGTTGCAATACCCCCCCAAAGGAACAATTTCGCCTCAAAATGGAAAAAAAATTGCAGAACCCCCCCAAAGGAACAATTTCGCTTCAAAATGCCGAAAAGTTGCAACACCCGCCCAAAGGAACAATTTCGCTTCAAAATGGCCAAAAGTTGCAATACCCCCCCAAAGGAACAGTTTCGCCTCAAAATGGCAAAAAATTGCAATACCCCCCCAAAGTAACAATTTCGCTTCAAAATGACCAAAAGTTGCAATACCCCCCAAAGGAACAATTTCGCCTCAAAATGGCCAAAAGTTGCAATACCCCCCCAAAGGAACAGTTTCGCCTCAAAATGGCAAAAAATTGCAATACCCCTCCAAAGTAACAATTTCGCTTCAAAATGACCAAAAGTTGCAATACCCCCCGAAAGGAACAATTTCGCTTCAAAATGGCCAAAAGTTGCAATACCCCCCCAAAGGAACAATTTCGCTTCAAAATGGCCAAAAGTTGCAATACCCTCCCAAAGGAACAATTTCGCCTCAAAATGGCCAAAAATTGTAATACCCCCCCAAAGGAACAATTTCGCTTCAATATGGCCAAAAGTTGCAATACCCCCCCAAAGGAACAGTTTCGCCTCAAAATGGCAAAAAATTGCAATACCCCCCCAAAGGAACAATTTCGCTTCAAAATGGCCAAAAGTTGCAATACCCCCCCAAAGCAACAATTTCGCCATAAAATGGAAAAAAATTGCAATACCCCCCCAAAGGAACAATTTCGCTTCAAAATGCCAAAAAGTTGCAATACCCCCCCAAAGGAACAATTTCGCTTCAAAATGGCCAAAAGTTGCAATACCCCCCCAAAGGAACAATTTCGCTTCAAAATGTCCAAAAGTTGCAATACCCCCCCAAAGTAACAATTTTGCCTCAAAATGGCAAAAAATTGCAATACCCCCCAAAGGAACAATTTCGCTTCAAAATGACCAAAAGTTGCAATACCCCCCGAAAGGAACAATTTCGCCTCAAAATGGCCAAAAGTTGCAATACCCCCCCAAAGGAACAATTTCGCCTCAAAATGCCGAAAAGTTGCAATACCCCCCGAAAGGAACAATTTCGCTTCAAAATGGCCAAAAGTTGCAATACCCCCCCAAAGGAACAATTTCGCCTCAAAATGGCAAGAAATTGCAATACCTCCCCAAAGGAACAATTTCGCCTCAAAATGCCGAAAAGTTGCAATACCCCCCGAAAGGAACTATTTCGCTTCAAAATGGCCAAAATTTGCAATACCCCCCCCAAAGGAACAATTTCGCCTCAATATGGAAAAAAATTGCAATACCCCCCAAAGGAACAATTTCGCTTCAAAATGCCGAAAAGTTGCAATACCCCCCCAAAGGAACAATTTCGCTTCAAAATGGCCAAAAGTTGCAATACCCCCCAAAGGAACAATTCCGCCTCAAAATGGCAAAAAATTGTAATACCCCCCCAAAGGAACAGTTTCGCCTCAAAATGGCAAAAAATTGCAATACCCCCCCAAAGGAACAATTTGGCTTCAAAATCGCCAAAAGTTGCAATACCCCCCCAAAGGAACAATTTCGCCTCAAAATGGCAAGAAATTACAATACCCTCCCAAAGGAACAATTTCGCCTCAAAATGCTGAAAAGTTGCAATAACCCCCGAAAGGAACAATTTCGCTTCAAAATGGCCAAAAGTTGCAATACCCCCCCAAAGGAACAATTTCGCCTCAAAATGGCAAAAAATTGCAATATCCCCCAAAGGAACAATTTCGCTTCAAAATGTCGAAAAGTTGCAATACCCCCCCAAAGGAACAATTTCGCTTCAAAATGGCAAAAAATTGCAATACCCCCCCAAAGGAACAATTTCGCTTCAAAATTACCAAAAGTTGCAATACCCCCCCAAAGGAACAATTTCGCCTCAAAATGGCCAAAAATTGCAATACCCCCCAAAGGAACAATTCCGCCTCAAAATGCTGAAAAGTTGCAATACCCCCCGAAAGGAACAATTTTGCTTCAAAATGGCCAAAAGTTGCAATACCCCCCCAAAGGAACAATTTCGCCTCAAAATGGCAAAAAATTGCAATACCCCCCAAAGGAACAATTTCGCTTCAAAATGCCAAAAAGTTGCAATACCCCCCCAAAGGAACAATTTCGCCTCAAAATGCCGAAAAGTTGCAATACCCCCCGAAAGGAACTATTTCGCTTCAAAATGGCCAAAAGTTGCATACCCCCCCAAAGGAACAATTTCGCCTCAAAATGGCCAAAAGTTGCAATACCCCCCCAAAGTAACAATTTCGCCTCAAAATGGCCAAAAATTTTAATACCCCCAAAGGAACAATTTCGCTTCAATATGGCAAAAAAGTTGCAATACCCCCCCAAAGGAACAGTTTCGCCTCAAAATGGCAAAAAATTGCAATACCCTCCCAAAGGAACAATTTCGCCTCAAAATGCTGAAAAGTTGCAATAACCCCCGAAAGGAACAATTTCGCTTCAAAATGGCCAAAAGTTGCAATACCCCCCCAAAGGAACAATTTCGCCTCAAAATGGCAAAAAATTGCAATATCCCCCAAAGGAACAATTTCGCTTCAAAATGTCGAAAAGTTGCAATACCCCCCCAAAGGAACAATTTCGCTTCAAAATGGCAAAAAATTGCAATACCCCCCCAAAGGAACAATTTCGCTTCAAAATTACCAAAAGTTGCAATACCCCCCCAAAGGAACAATTTCGCCTCAAAATGGCCAAAAATTGCAATACCCCCCAAAGGAACAATTCCGCCTCAAAATGCTGAAAAGTTGCAATACCCCCCGAAAGGAACAATTTTGCTTCAAAATGGCCAAAAGTTGCAATACCCCCCCAAAGGAACAATTTCGCCTCAAAATGGCAAAAAATTGCAATACCCCCCAAAGGAACAATTTCGCTTCAAAATGCCAAAAAGTTGCAATACCCCCCCAAAGGAACAATTTCGCCTCAAAATGCCGAAAAGTTGCAATACCCCCCGAAAGGAACTATTTCGCTTCAAAATGGCCAAAAGTTGCATACCCCCCCAAAGGAACAATTTCGCCTCAAAATGGCAAAAAATTGCAATACCCCCAAAGGAACAATTCCGCCTCAAAATGCTGAAAAGTTGCAATACCCCCCGAAAGGAACAATTTCGCCTCAAAATGCCGAAAAGTTGCAATACCCCCCGAAAGGAACAGTTTCGCTTCAAAATGGCCAAAAGTTGCAATACCCCCCCAAAGGAACAATTTCGCCTCAAAATGGCAAGAAATTGCAATACCCCCCAAAGGAACAATTTCGCCTCAAAATGCCGAAAAGTTGCAATACCCCCCCAAAGGAACAATTTCGCTTCAAAATGGCCAAAAGTTGCAATACCCCCCAAAGGATCAATTTCGCCTCAAAATGGAAAAAAAATTGCAATACACCCCCAAAGGAACAATTTCGCTTCAAAATGGCCAAAAGTTGCAATACCCCCCCAAAGGAACAGTTTCGCCTCAAAATGGCAAAAAATTGCAATACCCCCCAAAGGAACAATTTCGTTTTAAAATGGCCAAAAGTTGCAATACCCCCCCAAAGGAACAATTTCGCCTCAAAATGGAAAAAAAATTGCAGAACCCCCCCAAAGGAACAATTTCGCTTCAAAATGCCGAAAAGTTGCAACACCCGCCCAAAGGAACAATTTCGCTTCAAAATGGCCAAAAGTTGCAATACCCCCCCAAAGGAACAGTTTCGCCTCAAAATGGCAAAAAATTGCAATACCCCCCCAAAGTAACAATTTCGCTTCAAAATGACCAAAAGTTGCAATACCCCCCAAAGGAACAATTTCGCTTCAAAATGCCAAAAAGTTGCAATACCCCCCCAAAGGAACAATTTCGCCTCAAAATGCCGAAAAGTTGCAATACCCCCCGAAAGGAACTATTTCGCTTCAAAATGGCCAAAAGTTGCATACCCCCCCAAAGGAACAATTTCGCCTCAAAATGGCAAAAAATTGCAATACCCCCAAAGGAACAATTCCGCCTCAAAATGCTGAAAAGTTGCAATACCCCCCGAAAGGAACAATTTCGCCTCAAAATGCCGAAAAGTTGCAATACCCCCCGAAAGGAACAGTTTCGCTTCAAAATGGCCAAAAGTTGCAATACCCCCCCAAAGGAACAATTTCGCCTCAAAATGGCAAGAAATTGCAATACCCCCCAAAGGAACAATTTCGCCTCAAAATGCCGAAAAGTTGCAATACCCCCCCAAAGGAACAATTTCGCTTCAAAATGGCCAAAAGTTGCAATACCCCCCAAAGGATCAATTTCGCCTCAAAATGGAAAAAAAATTGCAATACACCCCCAAAGGAACAATTTCGCTTCAAAATGGCCAAAAGTTGCAATACCCCCCCAAAGGAACAGTTTCGCCTCAAAATGGCAAAAAATTGCAATACCCCCCAAAGGAACAATTTCATTTTAAAATGGCCAAAAGTTGCAATACCCCCCCAAAGGAACAATTTCGCCTCAAAATGGAAAAAAAATTGCAGAACCCCCCCAAAGGAACAATTTCGCTTCAAAATGCCGAAAAGTTGCAACACCCGCCCAAAGGAACAATTTCGCTTCAAAATGGCCAAAAGTTGCAATACCCCCCCAAAGGAACAGTTTCGCCTCAAAATGGCAAAAAATTGCAATACCCCCCCAAAGTAACAATTTCGCTTCAAAATGACCAAAAGTTGCAATACCCCCCAAAGGAACAATTTCGCCTCAAAATGGCCAAAAGTTGCAATACCCCCCCAAAGGAACTATTTCGCTTCAAAATGGCCAAAAGTTGCAATACCCTCCCAAAGGAACAATTTCGCCTCAAAATGGCCAAAAATTGTAATACCCCCCAAAGGAACAATTTCGCTTCAATATGGCCAAAAGTTGCAATACCCCCCCAAAGGAACAGTTTCGCCTCAAAATGGCAAAAAATTGCAATACCCCCCCAAAGGAACAATTTCGCTTCAAAATGGCAAAAAGTTGCAATACCCCCCCAAAGGAACAATTTCGCTTCAAAATGGCCAAAAGTTGCAATACCCCCCCAAAGGAACAATTTCGCTTCAAAATGACCAAAAGTTACAATACCCCCCCAAAGTAACAATTTTGCCTCAAAATGGCAAAAAATTGCAATACCCCCCAAAGGAACAATTTCGCTTCAAAATGACCAAAAGTTGCAATACCCCCCGAAAGGAACAATTTCGCCTCAAAATGGCCAAAAGTTGCAATACCCCCCCAAAGGAACAATTTCGCCTCAAAATGCCGAAAAGTTGCAATACCCCCCGAAAGGAACAATTTCGCTTCAAAATGGCCAAAAGTTGCAATACCCACCCAAAGGAACAATTTCGCCTCAAAATGGCAAGAAATTGCAATACCTCCCCAAAAGAACAATTTCGCCTCAAAATGCCGAAAAGTTGCAATACCCCCCCAAAGGAACAATTTCGCTTCAAAATGGCCAAAAGTTGCAATACCCCCCCAAAGGAACAGTTTCGCCTCAAAATGGCAAAAAATTGCAATACCCCCCCAAAGGAACAATTTCGCCTCAAAATGCCGAAAAGTTGCAATACCCCCCAAAAGGAACTATTTCGCTTCAAAATGGCCAAAATTTGCAATACCCCCCCAAAGGAACAATTTCGCCTCAATATGGAAAAAAATTGCAATACCCCCCAAAGGAACAATTCCGCCTCAAAATGGCCAAAAGTTGCAATACCCCCCCAAAGGAACAGTTTCGCCTCAAAATGGCAAAAAATTGCAATACCCCCCCAAAGGAACAATTTCGCTTCAAAATGCCGAAAAGTTGCAATACCCCCCCAAAGGAACAATTTCGCTTCAAAATGGCCAAAAGTTGCAATACCCCCCCAAAGGAACTATTTCGCCTCAAAATGGCAAAAAATTGCAATACCCCCCAAAGGAACAATTCCGCCTCAAAATGGCAAAAAATTGTAATACCCCCCCAAAGGAACAATTTCGCTTCAATATGGCCAAAAGTTGCAATACCCCCCCAAAGGAACAGTTTCGCCTCAAAATGGCAAAAAATTGCAATACCCCCCCAAAGGAACAATTTCGCTTCAAAATGGCCAAAAGTTGCAATACCCCCCCAAAGTAACAATTTTGCCTCAAAATGGCCAAAAATTTTAATACCCCCAAAGGAACAATTTCGCTTCAATATGGCAAAAAAGTTGCAATACCCCCCCAAAGGAACAGTTTCGCCTCAAAATGGCAAAAAATTGCAATACCCCCCCAAAGGAACAATTTGGCTTCAAAATCGCCAAAAGTTGCAATACCCCCCCAAAGGAACAATTTCGCCTCAAAATGGCAAGAAATTACAATACCCTCCCAAAGGAACAATTTCGCCTCAAAATGCTGAAAAGTTGCAATAACCCCCGAAAGGAACAATTTCGTTTCAAAATGGCCAAAAGTTGCAATACCCCCCCAAAGGATCAATTTCGCCTCAAAATGGCAAAAAATTGCAATATCCCCCAAAGGAACAATTTCGCTTCAAAATGTCGAAAAGTTGCAATACCCCCCCAAAGGAACAATTTCGCTTCAAAATGGCAAAAAATTGCAATACCCCCCCAAAGGAACAATTTCGCTTCAAAATTACCAAAAGTTGCAATACCCCCCCAAAGGAACAATTTCGCCTCAAAATGGCCAAAAATTGCAATACCCCCCAAAGGAACAATTCCGCCTCAAAATGCTGAAAAGTTGCAATACCCCCCGAAAGGAACAATTTTGCTTCAAAATGGCCAAAAGTTGCAATACCCCCCCAAAGGAACAATTTCGCCTCAAAATGGCAAAAAATTGCAATACCCCCCAAAGGAACAATTTCGCTTCAAAATGCCAAAAAGTTGCAATACCCCCCCAAAGGAACAATTTCGCCTCAAAATGCCGAAAAGTTGCAATACCCCCCGAAAGGAACTATTTCGCTTCAAAATGGCCAAAAGTTGCAATACCCCCCCAAAGGAACTATTTCGCCTCAAAATGGCAAAAAATTGCAATACCCCCCAAAGGAACAATTCCGCCTCAAAATGGCAAAAAATTGTAATACCCCCCCAAAGGAACAATTTCGCTTCAATATGGCCAAAAGTGGCAATACCCCCCCAAAGGAACAGTTTCGCCTCAAAATGGCAAAAAATTGCAATACCCCCCAAAGGAACAATTTCGCTTCAAAATGGCCAAAAGTTGCAATACCCCCCCAAAGGAACAATTTCGCCTCAAAATGGCAAAAAATTGCAATACCCCCCCAAAGGAACAATTTCGCCTCAAAATGCCGAAAAGTTGCAATACCCCCCGAAAGGAACTATTTCGCTTCAAAATGGCCAAAAGTTGCAATACCCCCCCAAAGGAACAATTTCGCCTCAAAATGCCGAAAAGTTGCAATACCCCCCCAAAGGAACAATTTCGCTTCAAAATGCCGAAAAGTTGCAATACCCCCATAAAGGAACAATTTCGCTTCAAAATGGCCAAAAGTTGCAATACCCCCCCAAAGGAACAATTTCGCTTCAAAATGGCAAAAAATTGCAATACCCCCCAAAGGAACAATTCCGCCTCAAAATGGCAAAAAATTGTAATACCCCCCCAAGGAACAATTTCGCTTCAATATGGCCAAAAGTTGCAATACCCCCCCAAAGGAACAGTTTCGCCCCAAAATGGCAAAAAATTGCAATACCCCCCCAAAGGAACAATTTCGCTTCAAAATGGCCAAAAGTTGCAATACCCCCCAAAGGAACAATTTCGCCTCAATATGGAAAAAAATTGCAATACCCCCCAAAGGAACAATTTCGCTTCAAAATGCCGAAAAGTTGCAATACCCCCCCAAAGGAACAATTTCGCTTCAAAATGGCCAAAAGTTGCAATACCCCCCCAAAGTAACAATTTCGCCTCAAAATGGCCAAAAATTGTAATACCCCCCAAAGGAACAATTTCGCTTCAATTTGGCCAAAAGTTGCAATACCCCCCCAAAGGAACAGTTTCGCCTCAAAATGGCAAAAAATTGCAATACCCCCCCAAAGGAACAATTTGGCTTCAAAATGGCCAAAAGTTGCAATACCCCCCCAAAGGAACAATTTCGCCTCAAAATGGCAAGAAATTACAATACCCCCCCAAAGGAACAATTTCGCCTCAAAATGCTGAAAAGTTGCAATAACCCCCGAAAGGAACAATTTCGCTTCAAAATGGCCAAAAGTTGCAATACCCCCCCAAAGGAACAATTTCGCTTCAAAATGGCCAAAAGTTGCAATACCCCCCAAAGGATCAATTTCGCCTCAAAATGGAAAAAAAATTGCAATACCCCCCCAAAGGAACAATTTCGCTTCAAAATGCCGAAAAGTTGCAATACCCCCCAAAAGGAACAATTTCGCCTCAAAATGGCAAAAAATTGCAATATCCCCCAAAGGAACAATTTCGCTTCAAAATGGCCAAAAGTTGCAATACCCCCTTAAAGGAACAATTTCGCCTCAAAATGGCCAAAAATTGTAATACCCCTCCAAAGGAACAATTTCGCTTCAATATGACCAAAAGTTGCAATACCCCCCCAAAGGAACAATTTCTCCTCAAAATGGCCAAAAATTGTAATACCCCCCCAAAGGAACAATTTCGCTTCAATATGGCCAAAAGTTGCAATACCCCCCCAAAGGAACAGTTTCGCCTCAAAATGGCAAAAAATTGCAATACCCCCCCAAAGGAACAATTTCGCTTCAAAATGGCCAAAAGTTGCAATACCCCCCCAAAGCAACAATTTCGCCTCAAAATGGAAAAAAATTGCAATACCCCCCCAAAGGAACAATTTCGCTTCAAAATGCCAAAAAGTTGCAATACCCCCCCAAAGGAACAATTTCGCTTCAAAATGGCCAAAAGTTGCAATACCCCCCCAAAGGAACAATTTCGCTTCAAAATGACCAAAAGTTGCAATACCCCCCCAAAGTAACAATTTCGCCTCAAAATGGCAAAAAATTGCAATACCCCCCCAAAGGAACAATTTCGCTTCAAAATGACGAAAAGTTGCAATACCCCCCGAAAGGAACAATTTCGCTTCAAAATGGCCAAAAGTTGCAATACCCCCCCAAAGGAACAATTTCGCTTCAAAATGACCAAAAGTTGCAATACCCCCCGAATGGAACAATTTCGCCTCTAAATGGCCAAAAGTTGCAATACCCCCCCAAAGGAACAATTTCGCCTCAAAATGCCGAAAAGTTGCAATACCCCCCAAAGGAACAATTTCGCTTCAAAATGGCCAAAAGTTGCAATACCCCCCCAAAGGAACAGTTTCGCCTCAAAATGGCAAAAAATTGCAATACCCCCCAAAGGAACAATTTCGTTTTAAAATGGCCAAAAGTTGCAATACCCCCCCAAAGGAACAATTTCGCCTCAAAATGGAAAAAAAATTGCAGAACCCCCCCAAAGGAACAATTTCGCTTCAAAATGCCGAAAAGTTGCAACACCCGCCCAAAGGAACAATTTCGCTTCAAAATGGCCAAAAGTTGCAATACCCCCCCAAAGGAACAGTTTCGCCTCAAAATGGCAAAAAATTGCAATACCCCCCCAAAGTAACAATTTCGCTTCAAAATGACCAAAAGTTGCAATACCCCCCAAAGGAACAATTTCGCCTCAAAATGGCCAAAAGTTGCAATACCCCCCCAAAGGAACAGTTTCGCCTCAAAATGGCCAAAAATTGTAATACCCCTCCAAAGGAAAAATTTCGCTTCAATATGGCCAAAAGTTGCAATACCCCCCCAAAGGAACAATTTCGCTTCAAAATGGCCAAAAGTTGCAATACCCCCCCAAAGGAACAATTTCTCCTCAAAATGGCCAAAAATTGTAATACCCCCCCAAAGGAACAATTTCGCTTCAATATGGCCAAAAGTTGCAATACCCCCCCAAAGGAACAGTTTCGCCTCAAAATTGCAAAAAATTGCAATACCCCCCCAAAGGAACAATTTCGCTTCAAAATGGCCAAAAGTTGCAATACCCCCCCAAAGCAACAATTTCGCCTCAAAATGGAAAAAAATTGCAATACCCCCCCAAAGGAACAATTTCGCTTCAAAATGCCAAAAAGTTGCAATACCCCCCCAAAGGAACAATTTCGCTTCAAAATGGCCAAAAGTTGCAATACCCCCCCAAAGGATCAATTTCGCCTCAAAATGGCAAAAAATTGCAATACCCCCCCAAAGGAACAATTTCCCCTCAAAATGCCGAAAAGTTGCAATACCTCCCGAAAGGAACAATTTCGCTTCAAAATGGCGAAAAGTTGCAATACCCCCCCAAAGGTACAATTTCACTTCAAAATGACCAAAAGTTGCAATACCCCCCAAAGGAACAATTTCGCCTCAAAATGGAAAAAAAACTGCAATACCCCCCAAAGGAACAATTTCGCCTCAAAATGCCGAAAAGTTGCAATACCCCCCGAAAGGAACAATTTCGCTTCAAAATGGCCAAAAGTTGCAATACCCCCCCAAAGGAACAATTTCGCCTCAAAATGGCAAAAAATTGCAATACCCCCCCAAAGGAACAATTTCGCTTCAAAATGGCCAAAAGTTGCAATACCCCCCCCAAAGGAACAATTTCGCCTCAAAATGGCAAAAAATTGCAATACTCCCCAAAGGAACAATTTCGTCTCAAAATAGCAAAAAATTGCAATACCCCCCCAAAGGAACAATTTCGCTTCAAAATGGCCAAAAGTTGCAATACCCCCCAAAGGAACAATTTCGCCTCAAAATGCCGAAAAGTTGCAATACCCCCCGAAAGGAACAATTTCGCTTCAAAATGGCCAAAAGTTGCAATACTCCCCGAAAGGAACAATTTCGCTTCAAAATGGCCAAAAGTTGCAATACCCTCCCAAAGGAACAATTTCGCCTCAAAATGACAAAAAATTGCAATACCCCCCAAAGGAACAATTTCGTCTCAAAATGCTGAAAAGTTGCAATACCCCCCCAAAGGAACAATTTCGCCTCAAATTGGCAAAAAATTGCAATACCCCCGCAAAGGAACAATTTCGCCTCAAAATGCTGAAAAGTTGCAATATCCCCCGAAAGGAACAATTTCGCTTCAAAATGGCCAAAAGTTGCAATACCCCCCCAAAGGAACAATTTCGCTTCAAAATGGCCAAAAGTTGCAATACCCCCCCAAAGGAACAATTTCGCTTCAATGTGGCCAAAAGTTGCAATACCCCCCAAAGGAACAATTTTGCCTCAAAATGGCAAAAAATTGAAATCCCCCCCCAAAGGAACAATTTCGCTTCAAAATGCTGAAAAGTTGCAATACCCCCCGAAAGGAACAATTTCGCCTCAAAATGCCGAAAAGTTGCAATACCCCCCGAAAGGAACAATTTCGCCTCAAAATGGCAAAAAATTGCAATACCCCCCAAAGGAACAATTTCGCTTCAAAATGGCCAAAAGTTGCAATACCCCCCCAAAGGAACAATTTCGCCTCAAAATGGCAAAAAATTGCAATACCCCCCCAAAGGAACAATTTCGCTTCAAAATGGCCAAAAGTTGCAATACCCCCCCAAAGGAACAATTTCGCCTCAAAATGGCAAAAAATTGCAATACCCCCCAAAGGAACAATTTCGCCTCAAAATAGCAAAAAATTGCAATACCCCCCCAAAGGAACAATTTCGCTTCAAAATGGCCAAAAGTTGCAATACCCCCCCAAGGAACAATTTCGCCTCAAAATGCCGAAAAGTTGCAATACCCCCCGAAAGGAACAATTTCGCTTCAAAACGGCCAAAAGTTGCAATACTCCCCGAAAGGAACAATTTCGCTTCAAAATGGCCAAAAGTTGCAATACCCTCCCAAAGGAACAATTTCGCCTCAAAATGACAAAAAATTGCAATACCCCCCAAAGGAACAATTTCGTCTCAAAATGCTGAAAAGTTGCAATACCCCCCCAAAGGTACAATTTCGCTTCAAAATGGCCAAAAGTTGCAATACCCCCCCAAAGGAACAATTTCGCCTCAAATTGGCAAAAAATTGCAATATCCCCCAAAGGAACAATTTCGCTTCAAAATGCCGAAAAGTTGCAATATCCCCCGAAAGGAACAATTTCGCTTCAAAATGGCCAAAAGTTGCAATACCCCCCAAAGGAACAATTCCGCCTCAAAATGGCAAAAAATTGCAACCCCCCCAAAGGAACAATTTCGCTTCAAAATGGCCAAAAGTTGCAATACCAACCCAAAGGAACAATTTCGCCTCAAAATGGCCAAAAATTGTAATACCCCCCCAAAGGAACAATTTCGCTTCAATATGGCCAAAAGTTGCAATACCCCCCAAAGGAACAATTTCGCTTCAAAATGGCCAAAAGTTGCAATACCCCCCCAAAGGAACAATTTCGCCTCAAAATGGAAAAAAATTGCAATACCCCCCCAAAGGAACAATTTCGCTTCAAAATGACCAAAAGTTGCAATACCCCCCCAAAGGAACAATTTCGCTTCAAAATGACCAAAAGTTGCAATACCCCCCGAAAGGAACAATTTCGCCTCAAAATGGCCAAAAGTTGCAATACCCCCGCCAAAGGAACAATTTTGCCTCAAAAATCCGAAAAGTTGCAATACCCCCCCAAAGGAACAATTTCGCTTTAAAATGACCAAAAGTTGCAATACCCCCCCAAAGGAACAATTTCGCCTCAAAATGGCCAAAAATTGTAATACCCCCCCAAAGGAACAATTTCGCTTCAATATGGCCAAAAGTTGCAATACCCCCCCAAAGGAACAGTTTCGCCTCAAAATGGAAAAAAATTGCAATACCCCCCCAAAGGAACAATTTTGCTTCAAAATGCCGAAAAGTTGCAATACCCGCCCAAAGGAACAATTTCGCTTCAAAATGGCCAAAAGTTGCAATACCCCCCCAAAGGAACAGTTTCGCCTCAAAATGGCAAAAAATTGCAATACCCCCCCAAAGTAACAATTTCGCTTCAAAATGACCAAAAGTTGCAATACCCCCCAAAGGAACAATTTCGCCTCAAAAGGGCAAAAAATTGCAATATCCCCCAAAGGAACAATTTCGCTTCAAAATGCCGAAAAGTTGCAATACCCCCCGAAAGGAACAATTTCGCTTCAAAATGGCCAAAAGTTGCAATACCCCCCCAAAGGAACAATTTCGCCTCAAAATGGCCAAAAATTGTAATACCCCTCCGAAGGAACAATTTCGCTTCAATATGGCCAAAAGTTGCAATACCCCCCCAAAGGAACAATTTCGCTTCAAAATGGCCAAAAGTTGCAATACCCCCCCAAAGGAACAATTTCGCCTCAAAATGGCCAAAAATTGTAATACCCCCCCAAAGGAACAATTTCGCTTCAATATGGCCAAAAGTTGCAATACCCCCCCAAAGGAACAGTTTCGCCTCAAAATGGCAAAAAATTGCAATACGCCCCCAAAGGAACAATTTCGCTTCAAAATGGCCAAAAGTTGCAAAACCCTTCCAAAGGAACAATTTCGCCTCAAAATGGCAAAAAATTGCAATACCCCCCCAAAGGAACAATTTCGCTTCAAAATGACCAAAAGTTGCAATACCCCCCCAAAGGAACAATTTCGCTTCAAAATGACCAAAAGTTGCAATACCCCCCGAAAGGAACAATTTCGCCTCAAAATGGCCAAAAGTTGCAATACCCCCGCCAAAGGAACAATTTTGCCTCAAAAATCCGAAAAGTTGCAATACCCCCCCAAAGGAACAATTTCGCTTTAAAATGACCAAAAGTTGCAATACCCCCCCAAAGGAACAATTTCGCCTCAAAATGGCCAAAAATTGTAATACCCCCCCAAAGGAACAATTTCGCTTCAATATGGCCAAAAGTTGCAATACCCCCCCAAAGGAACAGTTTCGCCTCAAAATGGAAAAAAATTGAAATCCCCCCCCAAAGGAACAATTTCGCTTCAAAATGCTGAAAAGTTGCAATACCCCCCGAAAGGAACAATTTCGCCTCAAAATGCCGAAAAGTTGCAATACCCCCCGAAAGGAACAATTTCGCCTCAAAATGGCCAAAAGTTGCAATACCCCCCCCAAAGGAACAGTTTCGCCTCAAAATGGAAAAAAATTGCAATACCCCCCCAAAGGAACAATTTTGCTTCAAAATGCCGAAAAGTTGCAATACCCGCCCAAAGGAACAATTTCGCTTCAAAATGGCCAAAAGTTGCAATACCCCCCCAAAGGAACAGTTTCGCCTCAAAATGGCAAAAAATTGCAATACCCCCCCAAAGTAACAATTTCGCTTCAAAATGACCAAAAGTTGCAATACCCCCCAAAGGAACAATTTCGCCTCAAAAGGGCAAAAAATTGCAATATCCCCCAAAGGAACAATTTCGCTTCAAAATGCCGAAAAGTTGCAATACCCCCCGAAAGGAACAATTTCGCTTCAAAATGGCCAAAAGTTGCAATACCCCCCCAAAGGAACAATTTCGCCTCAAAATGGCCAAAAATTGTAATACCCCTCCGAAGGAACAATTTCGCTTCAATATGGCCAAAAGTTGCAATACCCCCCCAAAGGAACAATTTCGCTTCAAAATGGCCAAAAGTTGCAATACCCCCCCAAAGGAACAATTTCGCCTCAAAATGGCCAAAAATTGTAATACCCCCCCAAAGGAACAATTTCGCTTCAATATGGCCAAAAGTTGCAATACCCCCCCAAAGGAACAGTTTCGCCTCAAAATGGCAAAAAATTGCAATACCCCCCCAAAGGAACAATTTCGCTTCAAAATGGCCAAAAGTTGCAAAACCCTTCCAAAGGAACAATTTCGCCTCAAAATGGCAAAAAATTGCAATACCCCCCCAAAGGAACAATTTCGCTTCAAAATGACCAAAAGTTGCAATACCCACCGAAAGAAACAATTTCGCCTCAAAATGGCCAAAAGTTGCAATACCCCCCCAAAGGAACAATTTCGCCTCAAAATGCCGAAAAGTTGCAATACTCCCCGAAAGGAACAATTTCGCTTCAAAATGGCAAAAAGTTGCAATACCCCCCCAAAGGAACAATTTCGCCTCAAAATGGCAAGAAATTGCAATACCCCCCCAAAGGAACAATTTCGCCTCAAAATGGCCAAAAGTTGCAATACCCCCCCCAAAGGAACAATTTCGCCTCAAAATGGCCAAAAATTGTAATACCCCCCCAAAGGAACAATTTCGCTTCAATATGGCCAAAAGTTGCAATACCCCCCCAAAGGAACAGTTTCGCCTCAAAATGGCAAAAAATTGCAATACCCCCCCAAAGGAACAATTTCGCTTCAAAATGGCCAAAAGTTGCAATACCCCCCCAAAGGAACAGTTTCGCCTCAAAATGGCAAAAAATTGCAATACCCCCCCAAAGGAACAATTTCGCTTCAAAATGGCCAAAAGTTGCAATACCCCCCCAAAGGAACAATTTCGCCTCAAAATGGAAAAAAATTGCAATACCCCCCCAAAGGAACAATTTCGCTTCAAAATGCCAAAAAGTTGCAATACCCCCCCAAAGGAACAATTTCGCTTCAAAATGGCCAAAAGTTGCAATACCCCCCCAAAGGAACAATTTCGCCTCAAAATGGCAAAAAATTGCAATACCCCCCAAAGGAACAATTTCGCCTCAAAATGGCAAAAAATTGCAATACCCCCCCAAAGGAACAATTTCGCCTTACAATGCCGAAAAGTATCAATACCCCCCGAAAGGAACAATTTCGCTTCAAAATGGCCAAAAGTTGCAATACCCCCCCAAAGGAACAATTTCGCCTCAAAATGGAAAAAAATTGCAATACCCCCCCAAAGGAACAATTTCGCTTCAAAATGGCCAAAAGTTGCAATACCCCCCCAAAGGAACAGTTTCGCCTCAAAATGGCAAAAAATTGCAATACCCCCCCAAAGGAACAATTTCGCTTCAAAATGGCCAAAAGTTGCAATACCCCCCCAAAGGAACAGTTTCGCCTCAAAATGGCCAAAAGTTGCAATACCCCCCCAAAGGAACAATTTCGCCTCAAAATGGAAAAAAATTGCAATACCCCCCCAAAGGAACAATTTCGCTTCAAAATGCCAAAAAGTTGCAATACCCCCCCAAAGGAACAATTTCGCTTCAAAATGGCCAAAAGTTGCAATACCCCCCAAAGGAACAATTTCGCCTCAAAATGGCAAAAAATTGCAATACCCCCAAAGGAACAATTTCGCCTCAAAATGGCAAAAAATTGCAATACCCCCCCAAAGGAACAATTTCGCCTTACAATGCCGAAAAGTATCAATACCCCCCGAAAGGAACAATTTTGCTTCAAAATGGCCAAAAGTTGCAATACCCCCCCAAAGGAACAATTTCGCCTCAAAATGGAAAAAAATTGCAATACCCCCCCAAAGGAACAATTTCGCTTCAAAATGCCTAAAAGTTGCAATACCCCCCCAAAGGAACAATTTTGCTTCAAAATGGCCAAAAGTTGCAATACCCCCCAAAGGAACAATTTCGCCTCAAAATGGCCAAAAGTTGCAATATCCCCCCAAAGGAACAATTTCGCCTCAAAATGGCAAAAAATTGCAATACCCCCCCCAAAGGAACAGTTTCGCTTCAAAATGCCGAAAAGTTGCAATACCCCCCGAAAGGAACAATTTCGCTTCAAAATAGCCAAAAGTTGCAATACCCCCCCAAAGGAACAATTTCGCCTCAAAATGGCCAAAAATTGTAATACCCCCCCAAAGGAACAATTTCGCTTCAATATGGCCAAAAGTTTCAATACCCCCCCAAAGGAACAATTTCGCCTTACAATGCCGAAAAGTATCAATACCCCCCGAAAGGAACAATTTCGCTTCAAAATGGCCAAAAGTTGCAATACCCCCCCAAAGGAACAATTTCGCCTCAAAATGGAAAAAAATTGCAATACCCCCCCAAAGGAACAATTTCGCTTCAAAATGCCGAAAAGTTGCAATACCCCCCCAAAGGAACAATTTCGCTTCAAAATGGCCAAAAGTTGCAATACCCCCTAAAGGAACAATTTCGCCTCAAAATGGCCAAAAGTTGCAATATCCCCCAAAGGAACAATTTCGCCTCAAAATGGCAAAAAATTGCAATACCCCCCCAAAGGAACAATTTCGCTTCAAAATGCCGAAAAGTTGCAATACCCCCCCAAAGGAACAATTTCGCTTCAAAATGGCCAAAAATTGCAATACCCCCCCAAGGAACAATTTCGCCTCAAAATGCTGAAAAGTTGTAATGCCCCCCCAAAGGAACAATTTCGCTTCAAAATGGCCAAATGTTACAATACCCCCCCAAAGGAACAATTTCGCCTCAAAATGCCGAAAAGTTTAAATACCCCCCCGAAAAGAACAATTTCGCTTCAAAATGGCCAAAAGTTGCAATACCCCCCCAAAGGAACAGTTTCGCATCAAAATGGCAAAAAATTGCAATACCCCCCCAAAGGAACAATTTTGCTTCAAAATGGCCAAAAGTTGCAATACCCCCCCAAAGGAACAATTTCCCCTCAAAATGGCAAAAAATTGCAATACCCCCCCAAAGGAACAATTTCGCCTCAAAATGCCGAAAAGTTGCAATACCCCACGAAAGGAACAACTTCGCTTCAAAATGGCCAAAAGTTGCAATACCCCCCCAAAGGATCAATTCCGCCTCAAAATGGCAAAAAATTGCAATACCCCCCAAAGGAACAATTTCGCTTCAAAATGGGCAAAAGTTGCAATACCCCCCCAAAGGAACAATTTCGCCTCAAAATGCCGAAAAGTTGCAATACCCCCCGAAAGGAACAATTTCGCCTCAAAATGGACAAAAATTGTAATACCCCCCCAAAGGAACAATTTCGCTTCAATATGGCCAAAAGTTGCAATACCCCCCCAAAGGAACAATTTCGCCTCAAAATGGCAAAAAATTGCAATACCCCCCAAAGGAACAATTTCGCCTCAAAATGCTGAAAAGTTGCAATACCCCCCGAAAGGAACAATTTCGCTTCAAAATGGCCAAAAGTTGCAATACCCCCCCAAAGGAACAATTTCGCCTCAAAATGGCAAAAAATTACAATACCCCCCAAAGGTACAATTTCGCTTCAAAATGGCCAAAAGTTGCAATACCCCCCCAAAGGAACAATTTCGCCTCACAATGGAAGAAAAATTGCAATACCCCCAAAGGAACAATTTCGCCTCAAAATGCGGAAAAGTTGCAATACCCCCCGAAAGGAACAATTTCGCCTCAAAATGACAAAAAATTGCAATACCCCCCCAAAGGAACATTTTCGCCTCAAAATGCCGAAAAGTTGCAATACCCCCTCAAAGGAACAATTTCGCCTCAAAATGGAAGAAAAATTGCAATACCCCCAAAGGAACAATTTCGCCTCAAAATGCGGAAAAGTTGCAATACCCCCCGAAAGGAACAATTTCGCCTCAAAATGACAAAAAATTGCAATACCCCCCCAAAGGAACAATTTCGCCTCAAAATGCCGAAAAGTTGCAATACCCCCTCAAAGGAACAATTTCGCCTCAAAATGGCAAAAAATTGTAATACCCCCCCAAAGGAACAATTTCGCTTCAATATGGCCAAAAGTTGCAATACCCCCCCAAAGGAACAGTTTCGCCTCAAAATGGCAAAAAATTGCAATACCCCCCCAAAGGAACAATTTCGCTTCAAAATGGCCAAAAGTTGCAATACCCCCCCAAAGGAACTATTTCGCCTCAAAATGGCAAAAAATTGCAATACCCCCCAAAGGAACAATTCCGCCTCAAAATGGCAAAAAATTGTAATACCCCCCCAAAGGAACAATTTCGCTTCAATATGGCCAAAAGTTGCAATACCCCCCCAAAGGAACAGTTTCGCCTCAAAATGGCAAAAAATTGCAATACCCCCCCAAAGGAACAATTTCGCCTCAAAATGCCGAAAAGTTGCAATACCCCCCGAAAGGAACTATTTCGCTTCAAAATGGCCAAAAGTTGCAATACCCCCCCAAAGTAACAATTTCGCCTCAAAATGGCCAAAAATTTTAATACCCCCAAAGGAACAATTTCACTTCAATATGGCCAAAAGTTGCAATACCCCCCCAAAGGAACAATTTCGCCTCAATATGGAAAAAAATTGCAATACCCCCCAAAGGAACAATTTCGCTTCAAAATGCCGAAAAGTTGCAATACCCCCCCAAAGGAACAATTTCGCTTCAAAATGGCCAAAAGTTGCAATACCCCCCCAAAGGAACTATTTCGCCTCAAAATGGCAAAAAATTGCAATACCCCCCAAAGGAACAATTCCGCCTCAAAATGGCAAAAAATTGTAATACCCCCCCAAAGGAACAATTTCGCTTCAATATGGCCAAAAGTTGCAATACCCCCCCAAAGGAACAATTTCGCCTTAATATGGAAAAAAATTGCAATACCCCCCCAAAGGAACAATTTCGCTTCAAAATGCCGAAAAGTTGCAATACCCCCCCAAAGGAACAATTTCGCTTCAAAATGGCCAAAAGTTGCAATACCCCCCCAAAGTAACAATTTCGCCTCAAAATGGCCAAAAATTTTAATACCCCCAAAGGAACAATTTCACTTCAATATGGCCAAAAGTTGCAATACCCCCCCAAAGGAACAGTTTCGCCTCAAAATGGCAAAAAATTGCAATACCCCCCCAAAGGAACAATTTGGCTTCAAAATCGCCAAAAGTTGCAATACCCCCCAAAGGAACAATTTCGCCTCAAAATGGCAAGAAATTACAATACCCCCCCAAAGGAACAATTTCGCCTCAAAATGCTGAAAAGTTGCAATAACCCCCGAAAGGAACAATTTCGCTTCAAAATGGCCAAAAGTTGCAATACCCCCCCAAAGGAACAATTTCGCCTCAAAATGGCAAAAAATTGCAATATCCCCCAAAGGAACAATTTCGCTTCAAAATGTCGAAAAGTTGCAATACCCCCCCAAAGGAACAATTTCGCTTCAAAATGGCAAAAAATTGCAATACCCCCCCAAAGGAACAATTTCGCTTCAAAATTACCAAAAGTTGCAATACCCCCCCAAAGGAACAATTTCGCCTCAAAATGGCCAAAAATTGCAATACCCCCCAAAGGAACAATTCCGCCTCAAAATGCTGAAAAGTTGCAATACCCCCCGAAAGGAACAATTTCGCTTCAAAATGGCCAAAAGTTGCAATACCCCCCCAAAGGAACAATTTCGCCTCAAAATGGCAAAAAATTGCAATACCCCCCAAAGGAACAATTTCGCTTCAAAATGCCAAAAAGTTGCAATACCCCCCCAAAGGAACAATTTCGCCTCAAAATGCCGAAAAGTTGCAATACCCCCCGAAAGGAACTATTTCGCTTCAAAATGGCCAAAAGTTGCATACCCCCCCAAAGGAACAATTTCGCCTCAAAATGGCAAAAAATTGCAATACCCCCCAAAGGAACAATTCCGCCTCAAAATGCTGAAAAGTTGCAATACCCCCCCAAAGGAACAATTTCGCCTCAAAATGCCGAAAAGTTGCAATACCCCCCGAAAGGAACTATTTCGCTTCAAAATGGCCAAAAGTTGCAATACCCCCCCAAAGGAACAATTTCGTCTCAAAATGGCAAAAAATTGTAATACTTCCCCAAGGAACAATTTCGCTTCAATATGGCCAAAAGTTGCAATACCCCCCCAAAGGAACAGTTTCGCCTCAAAATGGCAAAAAATTGCAATACCCCCCCAAAGGAACAATTTCGCTTCAAAATGGCCAAAAGTTGCAATACCCCCCCAAAGGAACTATTTCGCCTCAAAATGGCAAAAAATTGCAATACCCCCCAAAGGAACAATTCCGCCTCAAAATGGCAAAAAATTGTAATACCCCCCCAAAGGAACAATTTCGCTTCAATATGGCGAAAAGTGGCAATACCCCCCCAAAGGAACAGTTTCGCCTCAAAATGGCAAAAAATTGCAATACCCCCCCAAAGGAACAATTTCGCCTCAAAATGCAGAAAAGTTGCAATACCCCCCGAAAGGAACTATTTCGCTTCAAAATGGCCAAAAGTTGCAATACCCCACAAAGGAACAATTTCGCCTCAAAATGCCGAAAAGTTGCAATACCCCCCCAAAGGAACAATTTCGCTTCAAAATGCCGAAAAGTTGCAATACCCCCATAAAGGAACAATTTCGCTTCAAAATGGCCAAAAGTTGCAATACCCCCCCAAAGGAACAATTTCGCCTCAAAATGGCAAAAAATTGCAATACCCCCCAAAGGAACAATTCCGCCTCAAAATGGTAAAAAATTGTAATACCCCCCCAAGGAACAATTTCGCTTCAATATGGCCAAAAGTTGCAATACCCCCCCAAAGGAACAGTTTCGCCTCAAAATGGCAAAAAATTGCAATACCCCCCCAAAGGAACAATTTCGCTTCAAAATGGCCAAAAGTTGCAATACCCCCAAAGGAACAATTTCGCCTCAATATGGCAAAAAATTGCAATACCCCCCAAAGGAACAATTCCGCCTCAAAATGGCAAAAAATTGTAATACCCCCCCAAAGGAACAATTTCGCTTCAATATGGCGAAAAGTGGCAATACCCCCCCAAAGGAACAGTTTCGCCTCAAAATGGCAAAAAATTGCAATACCCCCCCAAAGGAACAATTTCGCCTCAAAATGCAGAAAAGTTGCAATACCCCCCGAAAGGAACTATTTCGCTTCAAAATGGCCAAAAGTTGCAATACCCCACAAAGGAACAATTTCGCCTCAAAATGCCGAAAAGTTGCAATACCCCCCCAAAGGAACAATTTCGCTTCAAAATGCCGAAAAGTTGCAATACCCCCATAAAGGAACAATTTCGCTTCAAAATGGCCAAAAGTTGCAATACCCCCCCAAAGGAACAATTTCGCCTCAAAATGGCAAAAAATTGCAATACCCCCCAAAGGAACAATTCCGCCTCAAAATGGTAAAAAATTGTAATACCCCCCCAAGGAACAATTTCGCTTCAATATGGCCAAAAGTTGCAATACCCCCCCAAAGGAACAGTTTCGCCTCAAAATGGCAAAAAATTGCAATACCCCCCCAAAGGAACAATTTCGCTTCAAAATGGCCAAAAGTTGCAATACCCCCAAAGGAACAATTTCGCCTCAATATGGAAAAAAATTGCAATACCCCCCAAAGGAACAATTTCGCTTCAAAATGCCGAAAAGTTGCAATACCCCCCCAAAGGAACAATTTCGCTTCAAAATGGCCAAAAGTTGCAATACCCCCCCAAAGTAACAATTTCGCCTCAAAATGGCCAAAAATTGTAATACCCCCCAAAGGAACAATTTCGCTTCAATTTGGCCAAAAGTTGCAATACCCCCCCAAAGGAACAGTTTCGCCTCAAAATGGCAAAAAATTGCAATACCCCCCCAAAGGAACAATTTGGCTTCAAAATGGCCAAAAGTTGCAATACCCCCCCAAAGGAACAATTTCGCCTCAAAATGGCAAGAAATTACAATACCCCCCCAAAGGAACAATTTCGCCTCAAAATGCTGAAAAGTTGCAATAACCCCCGAAAGGAACAATTTCGCTTCAAAATGGCCAAAAGTTGCAATACCCCCCCAAAGGAACAATTTCGCCTCAAAATGGCAAGAAATTGCAATACCCCCCCAAAGGAACAATTTCGCTTCAAAATGCCGAAAAGTTGCAATACCCCCCAAAAGGAACAATTTCGCCTCAAAATGGCAAAAAATTGCAATATCCCCCAAAGGAACAATTTCGCTTCAAAATGGCCAAAAGTTGCAATACCCCCTTAAAGGAACAATTTCGCCTCAAAATGGCCAAAAATTGTAATACCCCTCCAAAGGAACAATTTCGCTTCAATATGGCCAAAAGTTGCAATACCCCCCCAAAGGAACAATTTCGCTTCAAAATGGCCAAAAGTTGCAATACCCCCCCAAAGGAACAATTTCTCCTCAAAATGGCCAAAAATTGTAATACCCCCCCAAAGGAACAATTTCGCTTCAATATGGCCAAAAGTTGCAATACCCCCCCAAAGGAACAGTTTCGCCTCAAAATGGCAAAAAATTGCAATACCCCCCCAAAGGAACAATTTCGCTTCAAAATGGCCAAAAGTTGCAATACCCCCCCAAAGCAACAATTTCGCCTCAAAATGGAAAAAAATTGCAATACCCCCCCAAAGGAACAATTTCGCTTCAAAATGCCAAAAAGTTGCAATACCCCCCCAAAGGAACAATTTCGCTTCAAAATGGCCAAAAGTTGCAATACCCCCCCAAAGGAACAATTTCGCTTCAAAATGACCAAAAGTTGCAATACCCCCCCAAAGTAACAATTTCGCCTCAAAATGGCAAAAAATTGCAATACCCCCCCAAAGGAACAATTTCGCTTCAAAATGACGAAAAGTTGCAATACCCCCCGAAAGGAACAATTTCGCTTCAAAATGGCCAAAAGTTGCAATACCCCCCCAAAGGAACAATTTCGCTTCAAAATGACCAAAAGTTGCAATACCCCCCGAAAGGAACAATTTCGCCTCTAAATGGCCAAAAGTTGCAATACCCCCCCAAAGGAACAATTTCGCCTCAAAATGCCGAAAAGTTGCAATACCCCCCGAAAGGAACAGTTTCGCTTCAAAATGGCCAAAAGTTGCAATACCCCCCCAAAGGAACAATTTCGCCTCAAAATGGCAAGAAATTGCAATACCCCCCAAAGGAACAATTTCGCCTCAAAATGCCGAAAAGTTGCAATACCCCCCCAAAGGAACAATTTCGCTTCAAAATGGCCAAAAGTTGCAATACCCCCCAAAGGATCAATTTCGCCTCAAAATGGAAAAAAAATTGCAATACCCCCCCAAAGGAACAATTTCGCTTCAAAATGGCCAAAAGTTGCAATACCCCCCCAAAGGAACAGTTTCGCCTCAAAATGGCAAAAAATTGCAATACCCCCCAAAGGAACAATTTCGTTTTAAAATGGCCAAAAGTTGCAATACCCCCCCAAAGGAACAATTTCGCCTCAAAATGGAAAAAAAATTGCAGAACCCCCCCAAAGGAACAATTTCGCTTCAAAATGCCGAAAAGTTGCAACACCCGCCCAAAGGAACAATTTCGCTTCAAAATGGCCAAAAGTTGCAATACCCCCCCAAAGGAACAGTTTCGCCTCAAAATGGCAAAAAATTGCAATACCCCCCCAAAGTAACAATTTCGCTTCAAAATGACCAAAAGTTGCAATACCCCCCAAAGGAACAATTTCGCCTCAAAATGGCCAAAAGTTGCAATACCCCCCCAAAGGAACAGTTTCGCCTCAAAATGGCAAAAAATTGCAATACCCCTCCAAAGTAACAATTTCGCTTCAAAATGACCAAAAGTTGCAATACCCCCCGAAAGGAACAATTTCGCTTCAAAATGGCCAAAAGTTGCAATACCCCCCCAAAGGAACAATTTCGCTTCAAAATGGCCAAAAGTTGCAATACCCTCCCAAAGGAACAATTTCGCCTCAAAATGGCCAAAAATTGTAATACCCCCCCAAAGGAACAATTTCGCTTCAATATGGCCAAAAGTTGCAATACCCCCCCAAAGGAACAGTTTCGCCTCAAAATGGCAAAAAATTGCAATACCCCCCCAAAGGAACAATTTCGCTTCAAAATGGCCAAAAGTTGCAATACCCCCCCAAAGCAACAATTTCGCCATAAAATGGAAAAAAATTGCAATACCCCCCCAAAGGAACAATTTCGCTTCAAAATGCCAAAAAGTTGCAATACCCCCCCAAAGGAACAATTTCGCTTCAAAATGGCCAAAAGTTGCAATACCCCCCCAAAGGAACAATTTCGCTTCAAAATGTCCAAAAGTTGCAATACCCCCCCAAAGTAACAATTTTGCCTCAAAATGGCAAAAAATTGCAATACCCCCCAAAGGAACAATTTCGCTTCAAAATGACCAAAAGTTGCAATACCCCCCGAAAGGAACAATTTCGCCTCAAAATGGCCAAAAGTTGCAATACCCCCCCAAAGGAACAATTTCGCCTCAAAATGCCGAAAAGTTGCAATACCCCCCGAAAGGAACAATTTCGCTTCAAAATGGCCAAAAGTTGCAATACCCCCCCAAAGGAACAATTTCGCCTCAAAATGGCAAGAAATTGCAATACCTCCCCAAAGGAACAATTTCGCCTCAAAATGCCGAAAAGTTGCAATACCCCCCGAAAGGAACTATTTCGCTTCAAAATGGCCAAAATTTGCAATACCCCCCCCAAAGGAACAATTTCGCCTCAATATGGAAAAAAATTGCAATACCCCCCAAAGGAACAATTTCGCTTCAAAATGCCGAAAAGTTGCAATACCCCCCCAAAGGAACAATTTCGCTTCAAAATGGCCAAAAGTTGCAATACCCCCCAAAGGAACAATTCCGCCTCAAAATGGCAAAAAATTGTAATACCCCCCCAAAGGAACAGTTTCGCCTCAAAATGGCAAAAAATTGCAATACCCCCCCAAAGGAACAATTTGGCTTCAAAATCGCCAAAAGTTGCAATACCCCCCCAAAGGAACAATTTCGCCTCAAAATGGCAAGAAATTACAATACCCTCCCAAAGGAACAATTTCGCCTCAAAATGCTGAAAAGTTGCAATAACCCCCGAAAGGAACAATTTCGCTTCAAAATGGCCAAAAGTTGCAATACCCCCCCAAAGGAACAATTTCGCCTCAAAATGGCAAAAAATTGCAATATCCCCCAAAGGAACAATTTCGCTTCAAAATGTCGAAAAGTTGCAATACCCCCCCAAAGGAACAATTTCGCTTCAAAATGGCAAAAAATTGCAATACCCCCCCAAAGGAACAATTTCGCTTCAAAATTACCAAAAGTTGCAATACCCCCCCAAAGGAACAATTTCGCCTCAAAATGGCCAAAAATTGCAATACCCCCCAAAGGAACAATTCCGCCTCAAAATGCTGAAAAGTTGCAATACCCCCCGAAAGGAACAATTTTGCTTCAAAATGGCCAAAAGTTGCAATACCCCCCCAAAGGAACAATTTCGCCTCAAAATGGCAAAAAATTGCAATACCCCCCAAAGGAACAATTTCGCTTCAAAATGCCAAAAAGTTGCAATACCCCCCCAAAGGAACAATTTCGCCTCAAAATGCCGAAAAGTTGCAATACCCCCCGAAAGGAACTATTTCGCTTCAAAATGGCCAAAAGTTGCATACCCCCCCAAAGGAACAATTTCGCCTCAAAATGGCCAAAAGTTGCAATACCCCCCCAAAGTAACAATTTCGCCTCAAAATGGCCAAAAATTTTAATACCCCCAAAGGAACAATTTCGCTTCAATATGGCAAAAAAGTTGCAATACCCCCCCAAAGGAACAGTTTCGCCTCAAAATGGCAAAAAATTGCAATACCCTCCCAAAGGAACAATTTCGCCTCAAAATGCTGAAAAGTTGCAATAACCCCCGAAAGGAACAATTTCGCTTCAAAATGGCCAAAAGTTGCAATACCCCCCCAAAGGAACAATTTCGCCTCAAAATGGCAAAAAATTGCAATATCCCCCAAAGGAACAATTTCGCTTCAAAATGTCGAAAAGTTGCAATACCCCCCCAAAGGAACAATTTCGCTTCAAAATGGCAAAAAATTGCAATACCCCCCCAAAGGAACAATTTCGCTTCAAAATTACCAAAAGTTGCAATACCCCCCCAAAGGAACAATTTCGCCTCAAAATGGCCAAAAATTGCAATACCCCCCAAAGGAACAATTCCGCCTCAAAATGCTGAAAAGTTGCAATACCCCCCGAAAGGAACAATTTTGCTTCAAAATGGCCAAAAGTTGCAATACCCCCCCAAAGGAACAATTTCGCCTCAAAATGGCAAAAAATTGCAATACCCCCCAAAGGAACAATTTCGCTTCAAAATGCCAAAAAGTTGCAATACCCCCCCAAAGGAACAATTTCGCCTCAAAATGCCGAAAAGTTGCAATACCCCCCGAAAGGAACTATTTCGCTTCAAAATGGCCAAAAGTTGCATACCCCCCCAAAGGAACAATTTCGCCTCAAAATGGCAAAAAATTGCAATACCCCCAAAGGAACAATTCCGCCTCAAAATGCTGAAAAGTTGCAATACCCCCCGAAAGGAACAATTTCGCCTCAAAATGCCGAAAAGTTGCAATACCCCCCGAAAGGAACAGTTTCGCTTCAAAATGGCCAAAAGTTGCAATACCCCCCCAAAGGAACAATTTCGCCTCAAAATGGCAAGAAATTGCAATACCCCCCAAGGGAACAATTTCGCCTCAAAATGCCGAAAAGTTGCAATACCCCCCCAAAGGAACAATTTCGCTTCAAAATGGCCAAAAGTTGCAATACCCCCCAAAGGATCAATTTCGCCTCAAAATGGAAAAAAAATTGCAATACACCCCCAAAGGAACAATTTCGCTTCAAAATGGCCAAAAGTTGCAATACCCCCCCAAAGGAACAGTTTCGCCTCAAAATGGCAAAAAATTGCAATACCCCCCAAAGGAACAATTTCGTTTTAAAATGGCCAAAAGTTGCAATACCCCCCCAAAGGAACAATTTCGCCTCAAAATGGAAAAAAAATTGCAGAACCCCCCCAAAGGAACAATTTCGCTTCAAAATGCCGAAAAGTTGCAACACCCGCCCAAAGGAACAATTTCGCTTCAAAATGGCCAAAAGTTGCAATACCCCCCCAAAGGAACAGTTTCGCCTCAAAATGGCAAAAAATTGCAATACCCCCCCAAAGTAACAATTTCGCTTCAAAATGACCAAAAGTTGCAATACCCCCCAAAGGAACAATTTCGCCTCAAAATGGCCAAAAGTTGCAATACCCCCCCAAAGGAACTATTTCGCTTCAAAATGGCCAAAAGTTGCAATACCCTCCCAAAGGAACAATTTCGCCTCAAAATGGCCAAAAATTGTAATACCCCCCCAAAGGAACAATTTCGCTTCAATATGGCCAAAAGTTGCAATACCCCCCAAAGGAACAGTTTCGCCTCAAAATGGCAAAAAATTGCAATACCCCCCCAAAGGAACAATTTCGCTTCAAAATGGCAAAAAGTTGCAATACCCCCCCAAAGGAACAATTTCGCTTCAAAATGGCCAAAAGTTGCAATACCCCCCCAAAGGAACAATTTCGCTTCAAAATGACCAAAAGTTACAATACCCCCCCAAAGTAACAATTTTGCCTCAAAATGGCAAAAAATTGCAATACCCCCCAAAGGAACAATTTCGCTTCAAAATGACCAAAAGTTGCAATACCCCCCGAAAGGAACAATTTCGCCTCAAAATGGCCAAAAGTTGCAATACCCCCCCAAAGGAACAATTTCGCCTCAAAATGCCGAAAAGTTGCAATACCCCCCGAAAGGAACAATTTCGCTTCAAAATGGCCAAAAGTTGCAATACCCACCCAAAGGAACAATTTCGCCTCAAAATGGCAAGAAATTGCAATACCTCCCCAAAAGAACAATTTCGCCTCAAAATGCCGAAAAGTTGCAATACCCCCCCAAAGGAACAATTTCGCTTCAAAATGGCCAAAAGTTGCAATACCCCCCCAAAGGAACAGTTTCGCCTCAAAATGGCAAAAAATTGCAATACCCCCCCAAAGGAACAATTTCGCCTCAAAATGCCGAAAAGTTGCAATACCCCCCAAAAGGAACTATTTCGCTTCAAAATGGCCAAAATTTGCAATACCCCCCCAAAGGAACAATTTCGCCTCAATATGGAAAAAAATTGCAATACCCCCCAAAGGAACAATTCCGCCTCAAAATGGCCAAAAGTTGCAATACCCCCCCAAAGGAACAGTTTCGCCTCAAAATGGCAAAAAATTGCAATACCCCCCCAAAGGAACAATTTCGCTTCAAAATGCCGAAAAGTTGCAATACCCCCCCAAAGGAACAATTTCGCTTCAAAATGGCCAAAAGTTGCAATACCCCCCCAAAGGAACTATTTCGCCTCAAAATGGCAAAAAATTGCAATACCCCCCAAAGGAACAATTCCGCCTCAAAATGGCAAAAAATTGTAATACCCCCCCAAAGGAACAATTTCGCTTCAATATGGCCAAAAGTTGCAATACCCCCCCAAAGGAACAGTTTCGCCTCAAAATGGCAAAAAATTGCAATACCCCCCCAAAGGAACAATTTCGCTTCAAAATGGCCAAAAGTTGCAATACCCCCCCAAAGTAACAATTTTGCCTCAAAATGGCCAAAAATTTTAATACCCCCAAAGGAACAATTTCGCTTCAATATGGCAAAAAAGTTGCAATACCCCCCCAAAGGAACAGTTTCGCCTCAAAATGGCAAAAAATTGCAATACCCCCCCAAAGGAACAATTTGGCTTCAAAATCGCCAAAAGTTGCAATACCCCCCCAAAGGAACAATTTCGCCTCAAAATGGCAAGAAATTACAATACCCTCCCAAAGGAACAATTTCGCCTCAAAATGCTGAAAAGTTGCAATAACCCCCGAAAGGAACAATTTCGTTTCAAAATGGCCAAAAGTTGCAATACCCCCCCAAAGGATCAATTTCGCCTCAAAATGGCAAAAAATTGCAATATCCCCCAAAGGAACAATTTCGCTTCAAAATGTCGAAAAGTTGCAATACCCCCCCAAAGGAACAATTTCGCTTCAAAATGGCAAAAAATTGCAATACCCCCCCAAAGGAACAATTTCGCTTCAAAATTACCAAAAGTTGCAATACCCCCCCAAAGGAACAATTTCGCCTCAAAATGGCCAAAAATTGCAATACCCCCCAAAGGAACAATTCCGCCTCAAAATGCTGAAAAGTTGCAATACCCCCCGAAAGGAACAATTTTGCTTCAAAATGGCCAAAAGTTGCAATACCCCCCCAAAGGAACAATTTCGCCTCAAAATGGCAAAAAATTGCAATACCCCCCAAAGGAACAATTTCGCTTCAAAATGCCAAAAAGTTGCAATACCCCCCCAAAGGAACAATTTCGCCTCAAAATGCCGAAAAGTTGCAATACCCCCCGAAAGGAACTATTTCGCTTCAAAATGGCCAAAAGTTGCAATACCCCCCCAAAGGAACTATTTCGCCTCAAAATGGCAAAAAATTGCAATACCCCCCAAAGGAACAATTCCGCCTCAAAATGGCAAAAAATTGTAATACCCCCCCAAAGGAACAATTTCGCTTCAATATGGCCAAAAGTGGCAATACCCCCCCAAAGGAACAGTTTCGCCTCAAAATGGCAAAAAATTGCAATACCCCCCAAAGGAACAATTTCGCTTCAAAATGGCCAAAAGTTGCAATACCCCCCCAAAGGAACAATTTCGCCTCAAAATGGCAAAAAATTGCAATACCCCCCCAAAGGAACAATTTCGCCTCAAAATGCCGAAAAGTTGCAATACCCCCCGAAAGGAACTATTTCGCTTCAAAATGGCCAAAAGTTGCAATACCCCCCCAAAGGAACAATTTCGCCTCAAAATGCCGAAAAGTTGCAATACCCCCCCAAAGGAACAATTTCGCTTCAAAATGCCGAAAAGTTGCAATACCCCCATAAAGGAACAATTTCGCTTCAAAATGGCCAAAAGTTGCAATACCCCCCCAAAGGAACAATTTCGCTTCAAAATGGCAAAAAATTGCAATACCCCCCAAAGGAACAATTCCGCCTCAAAATGGCAAAAAATTGTAATACCCCCCCAAGGAACAATTTCGCTTCAATATGGCCAAAAGTTGCAATACCCCCCCAAAGGAACAGTTTCGCCCCAAAATGGCAAAAAATTGCAATACCCCCCCAAAGGAACAATTTCGCTTCAAAATGGCCAAAAGTTGCAATACCCCCCAAAGGAACAATTTCGCCTCAATATGGAAAAAAATTGCAATACCCCCCAAAGGAACAATTTCGCTTCAAAATGCCGAAAAGTTGCAATACCCCCCCAAAGGAACAATTTCGCTTCAAAATGGCCAAAAGTTGCAATACCCCCCCAAAGTAACAATTTCGCCTCAAAATGGCCAAAAATTGTAATACCCCCCAAAGGAACAATTTCGCTTCAATTTGGCCAAAAGTTGCAATACCCCCCCAAAGGAACAGTTTCGCCTCAAAATGGCAAAAAATTGCAATACCCCCCCAAAGGAACAATTTGGCTTCAAAATGGCCAAAAGTTGCAATACCCCCCCAAGGAACAATTTCGCCTCAAAATGGCAAGAAATTACAATACCCCCCCAAAGGAACAATTTCGCCTCAAAATGCTGAAAAGTTGCAATAACCCCCGAAAGGAACAATTTCGCTTCAAAATGGCCAAAAGTTGCAATACCCCCCCAAAGGAACAATTTCGCTTCAAAATGGCCAAAAGTTGCAATACCCCCCAAAGGATCAATTTCGCCTCAAAATGGAAAAAAAATTGCAATACCCCCCCAAAGGAACAATTTCGCTTCAAAATGCCGAAAAGTTGCAATACCCCCCAAAAGGAACAATTTCGCCTCAAAATGGCAAAAAATTGCAATATCCCCCAAAGGAACAATTTCGCTTCAAAATGGCCAAAAGTTGCAATACCCCCTTAAAGGAACAATTTCGCCTCAAAATGGCCAAAAATTGTAATACCCCTCCAAAGGAACAATTTCGCTTCAATATGACCAAAAGTTGCAATACCCCCCCAAAGGAACAATTTCTCCTCAAAATGGCCAAAAATTGTAATACCCCCCCAAAGGAACAATTTCGCTTCAATATGGCCAAAAGTTGCAATACCCCCCCAAAGGAACAGTTTCGCCTCAAAATGGCAAAAAATTGCAATACCCCCCCAAAGGAACAATTTCGCTTCAAAATGGCCAAAAGTTGCAATACCCCCCCAAAGCAACAATTTCGCCTCAAAATGGAAAAAAATTGCAATACCCCCCCAAAGGAACAATTTCGCTTCAAAATGCCAAAAAGTTGCAATACCCCCCCAAAGGAACAATTTCGCTTCAAAATGGCCAAAAGTTGCAATACCCCCCCAAAGGAACAATTTCGCTTCAAAATGACCAAAAGTTGCAATACCCCCCCAAAGTAACAATTTCGCCTCAAAATGGCAAAAAATTGCAATACCCCCCCAAAGGAACAATTTCGCTTCAAAATGACGAAAAGTTGCAATACCCCCCGAAAGGAACAATTTCGCTTCAAAATGGCCAAAAGTTGCAATACCCCCCCAAAGGAACAATTTCGCTTCAAAATGACCAAAAGTTGCAATACCCCCCGAATGGAACAATTTCGCCTCTAAATGGCCAAAAGTTGCAATACCCCCCCAAAGGAACAATTTCGCCTCAAAATGCCGAAAAGTTGCAATACCCCCCAAAGGAACAATTTCGCTTCAAAATGGCCAAAAGTTGCAATACCCCCCCAAAGGAACAGTTTCGCCTCAAAATGGCAAAAAATTGCAATACCCCCCAAAGGAACAATTTCGTTTTAAAATGGCCAAAAGTTGCAATACCCCCCCAAAGGAACAATTTCGCCTCAAAATGGAAAAAAAATTGCAGAACCCCCCCAAAGGAACAATTTCGCTTCAAAATGCCGAAAAGTTGCAACACCCGCCCAAAGGAACAATTTCGCTTCAAAATGGCCAAAAGTTGCAATACCCCCCCAAAGGAACAGTTTCGCCTCAAAATGGCAAAAAATTGCAATACCCCCCCAAAGTAACAATTTCGCTTCAAAATGACCAAAAGTTGCAATACCCCCCAAAGGAACAATTTCGCCTCAAAATGGCCAAAAGTTGCAATACCCCCCCAAAGGAACAGTTTCGCCTCAAAATGGCCAAAAATTGTAATACCCCTCCAAAGGAAAAATTTCGCTTCAATATGGCCAAAAGTTGCAATACCCCCCCAAAGGAACAATTTCGCTTCAAAATGGCCAAAAGTTGCAATACCCCCCCAAAGGAACAATTTCTCCTCAAAATGGCCAAAAATTGTAATACCCCCCCAAAGGAACAATTTCGCTTCAATATGGCCAAAAGTTGCAATACCCCCCCAAAGGAACAGTTTCGCCTCAAAATTGCAAAAAATTGCAATACCCCCCCAAAGGAACAATTTCGCTTCAAAATGGCCAAAAGTTGCAATACCCCCCCAAAGCAACAATTTCGCCTCAAAATGGAAAAAAATTGCAATACCCCCCCAAAGGAACAATTTCGCTTCAAAATGCCAAAAAGTTGCAATACCCCCCCAAAGGAACAATTTCGCTTCAAAATGGCCAAAAGTTGCAATACCCCCCCAAAGGAACAATTTCGCTTCAAAATGACGAAAAGTTGCAATACCCCCCGAAAGGAACAATTTCGCTTCAAAATGGCCAAAAGTTGCAATACCCCCCCAAAGGAACAATTTCGCTTCAAAATGACCAAAAGTTGCAATACCCCCCGAATGGAACAATTTCGCCTCTAAATGGCCAAAAGTTGCAATACCCCCCCAAAGGAACAATTTCGCTTCAAAATGGCCAAAAGTTGCAATACCCCCCCAAAGGAACAGTTTCGCCTCAAAATGGCAAAAAATTGCAATACCCCCCAAAGGAACAATTTCGTTTTAAAATGGCCAAAAGTTGCAATACCCCCCCAAAGGAACAATTTCGCCTCAAAATGGAAAAAAAATTGCAGAACCCCCCCAAAGGAACAATTTCGCTTCAAAATGCCGAAAAGTTGCAACACCCGCCCAAAGGAACAATTTCGCTTCAAAATGGCCAAAAGTTGCAATACCCCCCCAAAGGAACAGTTTCGCCTCAAAATGGCAAAAAATTGCAATACCCCCCCAAAGTAACAATTTCGCTTCAAAATGACCAAAAGTTGCAATACCCCCCAAAGGAACAATTTCGACTCAAAATGGCCAAAAGTTGCAATACCCCCCCAAAGGAACAATTTCGCTTCAAAATGGCCAAAAGTTGCAATACCCTCCCAAAGGAACAATTTCGCCTCAAAATGGCCAAAAATTGTAATACCCCCCCAAAGGAACAATTTCGCTTCAAAATGGCCAAAAGTTGCAATACCCCCCCAAAGCAACAATTTCGCCATAAAATGGAAAAAAATTGCAATACCCCCCCAAAGGAACAATTTCGCTTCAAAATGCCAAAAAGTTGCAATACCCCCCCAAAGGAACAATTTCGCTTCAAAATGGCCAAAAGTTGCAATACCCCCCCAAAGGAACAATTTCGCTTCAAAATGACCAAAAGTTGCAATACCCCCCCAAAGTAACAATTTTGCCTCAAAATGGCAAAAAATTGCAATACCCCCCAAAGGAACAATTTCGCTTCAAAATGACCAAAAGTTGCAATACCCCCCGAAAGGAACAATTTCGCCTCAAAATGGCCAAAAGTTGCAATACCCCCCCAAAGGAACAATTTCGCCTCAAAATGCCGAAAAGTTGCAATACCCCCCGAAAGGAACAATTTCGCTTCAAAATGGCCAAAAGTTGCAATACCCCCCAAAGGAACAATTTCGCCTCAAAATGGCAAGAAATTGCAATACCTCCCCAAAGGAACAATTTCGCCTCAAAATGCCGAAAAGTTGCAATACCCCCCCAAAGGAACAATTTCGCTTCAAAATGGCCAAAAGTTGCAATACCCCCCGAAAGGAACAATTTCGCCTCAAAATGGCCAAAAGTTGCAATACCCCCCCAAAGGAACAATTTCGCCTCAAAATGCCGAAAAGTTGCAATACCCCCGAAAGGAACAATTTCGCTTCAAAATGGCCAAAAGTTGCAATACCCCCCCAAAGGAACAATTTCGCCTCAAAATGGCAAGAAATTGCAATACCTCCCCAAAGGAACAATTTCGCCTCAAAATGCCGAAAAGTTGCAATACCCCCCCAAAGGAACAATTTCGCTTCAAAATGGCCAAAATTTGCAATACCCCCCCAAAGGAACAATTTCGCCTCAATATGGAAAAAAATTGCAATACCCCCCAAAGGAACAATTCCGCCTCAAAATGGCAAAAAATTGTAATACCCCCCCAAAGGAACAATTTCGCTTCAATATGGCCAAAAGTTGCAATACCCCCCCAAAGGAACAGTTTCGCCTCAAAATGGCAAAAAATTGCAATACCCCCCCAAAGGAACAATTTCGCTTCAAAATGGCCAAAAGTTGCAATACCCCCCCAAAGTAACAATTTCGCCTCAAAATGGCCAAAAATTTTAATACCCCCAAAGGAACAATTTCGCTTCAATATGGCAAAAAAGTTGCAATACCCCCCCAAAGGAACAGTTTCGCCTCAAAATGGCAAAAAATTGCAATACCCCCCCAAAGGAACAATTTCGCTTCAAAATGGCCAAAATTTGCAATACCCCCCCAAAGGAACAATTTCGCCTCAATATGGAAAAAAATTGCAATACCCCCCAAAGGAACAATTCCGCCTCAAAATGGCAAAAAATTGTAATACCCCCCCAAAGGAACAATTTCGCTTCAATATGGCCAAAAGTTGCAATACCCCCCCAAAGGAACAGTTTCGCCTCAAAATGGCAAAAAATTGCAATACCCCCCCAAAGGAACAATTTCGCTTCAAAATGGCCAAAAGTTGCAATACCCCCCCAAAGTAACAATTTCGCCTCAAAATGGCCAAAAATTTTAATACCCCCAAAGGAACAATTTCGCTTCAATATGGCAAAAAAGTTGCAATACCCCCCCAAAGGAACAGTTTCGCCTCAAAATGGCAAAAAATTGCAATACCCCCCCAAAGGAACAATTTGGCTTCAAAATCGCCAAAAGTTGCAATACCCCCCCAAAGGAACAATTTCGCCTCAAAATGGCAAGAAATTACAATACCCTCCCAAAGGAACAATTTCGCCTCAAAATGCTGAAAAGTTGCAATAACCCCCGAAAGGAACAATTTCGCTTCAAAATGGCCAAAAGTTGCAATACCCCCCCAAAGGAACAATTTCGCCTCAAAATGGCAAAAAATTGCAATATCCCCCAAAGGAACAATTTCGCTTCAAAATGTCGAAAAGTTGCAATACCCCCCCAAAGGAACAATTTCGCTTCAAAATGGCAAAAAATTGCAATACCCCCCCAAAGGAACAATTTCGCTTCAAAATTACCAAAAGTTGCAATACCCCCCCAAAGGAACAATTTCGCCTCAAAATGGCCAAAAATTGCAATACCCCCCAAAGGAACAATTCCGCCTCAAAATGCTGAAAAGTTGCAATACCCCCCGAAAGGAACAATTTTGCTTCAAAATGGCCAAAAGTTGCAATACCCCCCCAAAGGAACAATTTCGCCTCAAAATGGCAAAAAATTGCAATACCCCCCAAAGGAACAATTTCGCTTCAAAATGCCAAAAAGTTGCAATACCCCCCCAAAGGAACAATTTCGCCTCAAAATGCCGAAAAGTTGCAATACCCCCCGAAAGGAACTATTTCGCTTCAAAATGGCCAAAAGTTGCATACCCCCCCAAAGGAACAATTTCGCCTCAAAATGGCAAAAAATTGCAATACCCCCAAAGGAACAATTTCGCCTCAAAATGCCGAAAAGTTGCAATACCCCCCGAAAGGAACTATTTCGCTTCAAAATGGCCAAAAGTTGCAATACCCCCCCAAAGGAACAATTTCGTCTCAAAATGGCAAAAAATTGCAATACCCCCCCAAAGGAACAATTTCGCTTCAAAATGGCCAAAAGTTGCAATACCCCCCCAAAGGAACTATTTCGCCTCAAAATGGCAAAAAATTGCAATGCCCCCCAAAGGAACAATTCCGCCTCAAAATGGCAAAAAATTGTAATACCCCCCCAAAGGAACAATTTCGCTTCAATATGGCCAAAAGTGGCAATACCCCCCCCAAAGGAACAGTTTCGCCTCAAAATTGCAAAAAATTGCAATACCCCCCCAAAGGAACAATTTCGCTTCAAAATGGCCAAAAGTTGCAATACCCCCCCAAAGGAACAATTTTGCCTCAAAATGGCAAAAAATTGCAATACCCCCCCAAAGGAACAATTTCGCCTCAAAATGCCGAAAAGTTGCAATACCCCCCGAAAGGAACTATTTCGCTTCAAAATGGCCAAAAGTTGCAATACCCCCCCAAAGGAACAATTTCGCCTCAAAATGCCGAAAAGTTGCAATACCCCCCCAAAGGAACAATTTCGCTTCAAAATGCCGAAAAGTTGCAATACCCCCCCAAAGGAACAATTTCGCTTCAAAATGGCCAAAAGTTGCAATACCCCCCCAAAGGAACTATTTCGCCTCAAAATGGCAAAAAATTGCAATACCCCCCAAAGGAACAATTCCGACTCAAAATGGCAAAAAATTGTAATACCCCCCCAAAGGAACAATTTCGCTTCAATATGGCCAAAAGTTGCAATACCCCCAAAGGAACAGTTTCGCCTCAAAATGGCAAAAAATTGCAATACCCCCCCAAAGGAACAATTTCGCTTCAAAATGGCCAAAAGTTGCAATACCCCCCCAAAGGAACAATTTCGCCTCAATATGGAAAAAAATTGCAATACCCCCCAAAGGAACAATTTCGCTTCAAAATGCCGAAAAGTTGCAATACCCCCCAAAGGAACAATTTCGCTTCAAAATGGCCAAAAGTTGCAATACCCCCCCAAAGTAACAATTTCGCCTCAAAATGGCCAAAAATTTTAATACCCCCAAAGGAACAATTTCGCTTCAATTTGGCCAAAAGTTGCAATACCCCCCAAAGGATCAATTTCGCCTCAAAATGGAAAAAAAATTGCAATACCCCCCCAAAGGAACAATTTCGCTTCAAAATGGCCAAAAGTTGCAATACCCCCCCAAAGGAACAGTTTCGCCTCAAAATGGCAAAAAATTGCAATACCCCCGAAAGGAACAATTTCGTTTTAAAATGGCCAAAAGTTGCAATACCCCCCCAAAGGAACAATTTTGCCTCAAAATGGGAAAAAATTGCAATACCCCCCCAAAGGAACAATTTCGCTTCAAAATGCCGAAAAGTTGCAATACCCGCCCAAAGGAACAATTTCGCTTCAAAATGGCCAAAAGTTGCAATACCCCCCCAAAGGAACAGTTTCCCCTCAAAATGGCAAAAAATTGCAATACCCCCCCAAAGTAACAATTTCGCTTCAATATGGCCAAAAGTTGCAATACCCCCCCAAAGGAACAATTTCGCTTCAAAATGGCCAAAAGTTGCAATACCCCCCCAAAGGAACAATTTCTCCTCAAAATGGCCAAAAATTGTAATACCCCCCCAAAGGAACAATTTCGCTTCAATATGGCCAAAAGTTGCAATACCCCCCCAAAGGAACAGTTTCGCCTCAAAATGGCAAAAAATTGCAATACCCCCCCAAAGGAACAATTTCGCTTCAAAATGCCGAAAAGTTGCAATACCCCCCGAAAGGAACTATTTCGCTTCAAAATGGCCAAAAGTTGCATACCCCCCCAAAGGAACAATTTCGCCTCAAAATGGCAAAAAATTGCAATACCCCCAAAGGAACAATTTCGCCTCAAAATGCCGAAAAGTTGCAATACCCCCCGAAAGGAACTATTTCGCTTCAAAATGGCCAAAAGTTGCAATACCCCCCCAAAGGAACAATTTCGTCTCAAAATGGCAAAAAATTGCAATACCCCCCCAAAGGAACAATTTCGCTTCAAAATGGCCAAAAGTTGCAATACCCCCCCAAAGGAACTATTTCGCCTCAAAATGGCAAAAAATTGCAATGCCCCCCAAAGGAACAATTCCGCCTCAAAATGGCAAAAAATTGTAATACCCCCCCAAAGGAACAATTTCGCTTCAATATGGCCAAAAGTGGCAATACCCCCCCCAAAGGAACAGTTTCGCCTCAAAATTGCAAAAAATTGCAATACCCCCCCAAAGGAACAATTTCGCTTCAAAATGGCCAAAAGTTGCAATACCCCCCCAAAGGAACAATTTTGCCTCAAAATGGCAAAAAATTGCAATACCCCCCCAAAGGAACAATTTCGCCTCAAAATGCCGAAAAGTTGCAATACCCCCCGAAAGGAACTATTTCGCTTCAAAATGGCCAAAAGTTGCAATACCCCCCCAAAGGAACAATTTCGCCTCAAAATGCCGAAAAGTTGCAATACCCCCCCAAAGGAACAATTTCGCTTCAAAATGCCGAAAAGTTGCAATACCCCCCCAAAGGAACAATTTCGCTTCAAAATGGCCAAAAGTTGCAATACCCCCCCAAAGGAACTATTTCGCCTCAAAATGGCAAAAAATTGCAATACCCCCCAAAGGAACAATTCCGACTCAAAATGGCAAAAAATTGTAATACCCCCCCAAAGGAACAATTTCGCTTCAATATGGCCAAAAGTTGCAATACCCCCAAAGGAACAGTTTCGCCTCAAAATGGCAAAAAATTGCAATACCCCCCCAAAGGAACAATTTCGCTTCAAAATGGCCAAAAGTTGCAATACCCCCCCAAAGGAACAATTTCGCCTCAATATGGAAAAAAATTGCAATACCCCCCAAAGGAACAATTTCGCTTCAAAATGCCGAAAAGTTGCAATACCCCCCAAAGGAACAATTTCGCTTCAAAATGGCCAAAAGTTGCAATACCCCCCCAAAGTAACAATTTCGCCTCAAAATGGCCAAAAATTTTAATACCCCCAAAGGAACAATTTCGCTTCAATTTGGCCAAAAGTTGCAATACCCCCCAAAGGATCAATTTCGCCTCAAAATGGAAAAAAAATTGCAATACCCCCCCAAAGGAACAATTTCGCTTCAAAATGGCCAAAAGTTGCAATACCCCCCCAAAGGAACAGTTTCGCCTCAAAATGGCAAAAAATTGCAATACCCCCGAAAGGAACAATTTCGTTTTAAAATGGCCAAAAGTTGCAATACCCCCCCAAAGGAACAATTTTGCCTCAAAATGGGAAAAAATTGCAATACCCCCCCAAAGGAACACTTTCGCTTCAAAATGCCGAAAAGTTGCAATACCCGCCCAAAGGAACAATTTCGCTTCAAAATGGCCAAAAGTTGCAATACCCCCCCAAAGGAACAATTTCTCCTCAAAATGGCCAAAAATTGTAATACCCCCCCAAAGGAACAATTTCGCTTCAATATGGCCAAAAGTTGCAATACCCCCCCAAAGGAACAGTTTCGCCTCAAAATGGCAAAAAATTGCAATACCCCCCCAAAGGAACAATTTCACTTCAAAATGGCCAAAAGTTGCAATACCCCCCCAAAGCAACAATTTCGCCTCAAAATGGAAAAAAATTGCAATACCCCCCCAAAGGAACAATTTCGCTTCAAAATGCCAAAAAGTTGCAATACCCCCCCAAAGGAACAATTTCGCTTCAAAATGGCCAAAAGTTGCAATACCACCCCAAAGGAACAATTTCGCTTCAAAATGACCAAAAGTTGCAATACCCCCCCAAAGTAACAATTTCGCCTCAAAATGGCAAAAAATTGCAATACCCCCCCAAAGGAACAATTTCGCTTCAAAATGACGAAAAGTTGCAATACCCCCCGAAAGGAACAATTTCGCTTCAAAATGGCCAAAAGTTGCAATACCCCCCCAAAGGAACAATTTCGCTTCAAAATGACCAAAAGTTGCAATACCCCCCGAAAGGAACATTTTCGCTTCAAAATGGCCAAAAGTTGCAATACCCCCCCAAAGGATCAATTTCGCCTCAAAATGGAAAAAAAATTGCAATACCCCCCAAAGGAACAATTTCGTTTTAAAATGGCCAAAAGTTGCAATACCCCCCCAAAGGAACAATTTCGCCTCAAAATGGAAAAAAAATTGCAGAACCCCCCCAAAGGAACAATTTCGCTTCAAAATGCCGAAAAGTTGCAACACCCGCCCAAAGGAACAATTTCGCTTCAAAATGGCCAAAAGTTGCAATACCCCCCCAAAGGAACAGTTTCGCCTCAAAATGGCAAAAAATTGCAATACCCCCCCCCAAAGTAACAATTTCGCTTCAAAATGACCAAAAGTTGCAATACCCCCCCAAAGGAACAGTTTCGCCTCAAAATGGCAAAAAATTGCAATACCCCCCCAAAGTAACAATTTCGCTTCAAAATGACCAAAAGTTGCAATACCCCCCGAAACGAACAATTTCGCCTCAAAATGGAAAAAAAATTGCAATACCCCCCCAAAGGAACAATTTCGTTTCAAAATGACCAATAGTTGCAATACCCGGAAGGCATACACCCCAGAGTACTACAGGAATTGAGTTCTGTGATAGATAGACCATTATTTTTAATCTTTTCAGATTCCTTAATAACAGGGTCGGTACCACAGGACTGGCGCATAGCAAATGTGGTGCCAATATTCAAAAAGGGGACAAAAACTGAGCCGGGAAATTATAGGCCGGTAAGTTTAACCTCTACAGTTGGTAAAATCCTTGAGGGTTTCTTGAGAGATGCTATACTGGAGTATCTTAAGAAAAATAACCTTATGACAGAGTATCAACATGGGTTTATAAGGGATCGATCCTGTCAAACTAATTTGATCGGCTTCTATGAAGAGGTAAGTTCAAGTCTGGACCAGGGAAATGCAGTGGATGTTGTGTATATGGACTTTTCAAAAGCTTTTGATACGGTGCCACACAAAAGGTTGGTACATAAAATGAGAATAATGGGGATAGGGGAAAATATGTGTAACTGGGTTAAAAACTGGCTCAGTGATAGGAAACAAAGGGTGGTTATTAATGGTACGTACTCGGACTGGGTCTCAGTTCATAGTGGGGTACCACAGGGGTCAGTATTGGGCCCGCTTCTTTTCAACATATTTATAAATGACCTTGTTGGGGGCATGCGGAGTAGAATTTCAATATTTGCAGATGATACTAAACTCTGCAGGGTAATCAATACAGAGGAGGATAATTTTATATTACAGGGAGATTTATGTAAATTGGAGGATTGGGCTGAGAAGTGGCAATTGAAGTTTAATGTAGATAAATGTAAGGTCATGCACTTGGGTAGAGGAAATAACATTTATGATTATGTACTTAATTGTAGAACACTGGGTAAAACAGACACAGAAAAAGACTTGGGTGTATGGGTGGATGGTAAACTTCACTTTAGTGGACAGTGTCAGGCAGCTGCTGCCAGGGCTAATAAAATAATGGGATGTATTAAAAGAGGTATAAGTGTTCATGAAAAAAATATAGTTCTACCTCTGTACAAGTCACTAGTGCGACCGCACTTAGAATACTGTGTACAATTCTGGTCACCGATATATAAGAAGGACATAGCTGAACTGGAGAGGGTGCAGAGAAGAGCCACCAAGATTATCAGAAGAATGGGTGGGCTGCAATACCAAGACAGGTTATTAAACTTGGGGTTATTTAGTTTGGAAAAACGAAGGCTTAGGGGGGATCTAATCACAATGTATAAATATATGAGGGGACAGTACAGAGACCTTTCCAAAGATCTTTTCACACCTAGGCCTGCGACTGGAACACGGGGGCATCCGCTACGTCTTGAGGAAAGAAGGTTTAATCATAATCACAGACGAGGATTCTTTACTGTACGAGCAGTGACACTGTGGAACTCTCTGCCGCATGGTGTTGTAATGAGTGATTCACTACTAACATTTAAGCAGAGCCTGGATGCCTTTCTTGAAAAATGTAATATTACCAGTTATGTATATTAGATTTTATGAAAGGGTATTGATCCAGGGAACTAGTCTGATGGCCGGATGTGGAGTCAGGAAGGAAATTTTTTCCCCATTGGAACTTGTTTGCCACATTGGGGTTTTTTTTTTTTGCCTTCCTCTGGATCAACATGTTAGGCTACGGGTTGAACTAGATGGACTTAGAGTCTCCCTTCAACCTTAAAACTATGATACTATGATACTATGATACCCCCCCAAAGGAACAATTTCGCCTCAAAATGGCCAAAAGATGCAATACCCCCCCAAAGGAACAGTTTCGCCTCAAAATGGCAAAAAATTGCAATACCCCCCAAAGGAACAATTTCGCCTCAAAATGCTGAAAAGTTGCAATACCCCCCGAAAGGTACAATTTCGCTTCAAAATAGCCAAAAGTTGCAATACCCCCCAAAGGAACAATTTCGCCTCAAAATGGAAGAAAAATTGCAATACCCCCCCAAAGGAACAATTTCGCCTCAAAATGCCGAAAAGTTGCAATACCCCCCGAAAGGAACAATTTCGCTTCAAAATGGCCAAAAGTTGCAATACCCCCCCAAAGGAACAATTTCGCTTCAAAATGGCCAAAAGTTGCAATACCCCCCCAAAGGAACAATTCCGCCTCAAAATAGCAAAAAATTGTAATACCCCACCAAAGGAACAATTTCGCTTCAATATGGGCAAAAGATGCAATACCCCCCAAAGGAACAGTTTCGCCTCAAAATGGCAAAAAATTGCAATACCCCCCAAAGGAACAATTTCGCTTCAAAATGGCCAAAAGTTGCAATACCCCCCCAAAGGAACAATTTCGCCTCAAAATGGCAAAAAATTGCAATACCCCCCAAAGGAACAATTTCGCCTCAAAATGCTGAAAAGTTGCAATACCCCCCGAAAGGAACAATTTCACTTCAAAATGGCCAAAAGTTGCAATACCCCCCCAAAGGAACAATTTTGCCTCAAAATGGCAAAAAATTGCAATACCCCCCCAAAGGAACAATTTCGCCTCAAAATGGCAAAAAATTGCAATACCCCCCAAAGGAACAATTTCGCTTCAAAATGGCCAAAAGGTGCAATACCACCCCAAAGGAACAATTTCGCCTAAAAATGGCAAAAAATTGCAATACCCCCCAAAGGAACAATTTCGCTTCAAAATGGCCAAAAGTTGCAATACCCCCCCAAAGGAACAATTTCGCCTAAAAATGGCAAAAAATTGCAATACCCCCCCAAAGGAACAATTTCGCTTCAAAATGCCAAAAAGTTGCAATACCCCCCCAAAGGAACAATTTCGCCTCAAAATGGAAAAAAATTGCAATTCCCCCCCAAAGGAACAATTATGCTTCAAAATGCCGAAAAGTTGCAATACCCCCCCAAAGGAACAATTTCGCTTCAAAATGGTCAAAAGTTGCAATACCCCCCCAAAGGAACAGTTTCGCCTCAAAATGGCAAAAAATTGCAATACCCCCCAAAGGAACAATTTGGCTTCAAAATGGCCAAAAGTTGCAATACCCCCCAAAGGAACAATTTCGCCTCAAAATGGCAAAAAATTGCAATACCCCCCCAAAGGAACAATTTCGCCTGAAAATGCTGAAAAGTTGCAATACCCCCCGAAAGGAACAATTTCACTTTAAAATGGCCAAAAGTTGCAATACCCCCCCAAAGGAACAATTTTGCCTCAAAATGGCAAAAAATTGCAATACCCCCCCAAAGGAACAATTTCGCCTCAAAATGGCAAAAAATTGCAATACCCCCCCAAAGGAACAATTTCGCCTCAAAATGGAAAAAAATTGCAATTCCCCCCCAAAGGAACAATTATGCTTCAAAATGCCGAAAAGTTGCAATACCCCCCCAAAGGAACAATTTCGCTTCAAAATGGCCAAAAGTTGCAATACCCCCCAAAGGAACAGTTTCGCCTCAAAATGGCAAAAAATTGCAATACCCCCCAAAGGAACAATTTGGCTTCAAAATGGCCAAAAGTTGCAATACCCCCAAAGGAACAATTTCGCCTCAAAATGGCAAAAAATTGCAATACCCCCCCCAAAGGAACAATTTCGCCTCAAAATGCTGAAAAGTTGCAATACCCCCCGAAAGGAACAATTTCACTTTAAAATGGCCAAAAGTTGCAATACCCCCCCAAAGGAACAATTTTGCCTCAAAATGGCAAAAAATTGCAATACCCCCCCAAAGGAACAATTTCGCCTCAAAATGGCAAAAAATTGTAATACCCCCCCAAAGGAACAATTTCGCTTCAATATGGGCAAAAGATGCAATACCCCCCCAAAGGAACAGTTTCGCCTCAAAATGGCAAAAAATTGCAATACCCCCCCAAAGGAACAATTTCGCTTCAAAATGGCCAAAAGTTGCAATACCCCCCCAAAGGAACAATTTCGCCTCAAAATGGCAAAAAATTGCAATACCCCCCAAAGGAACAATTTCGCCTCAAAATGCTGAAAAGTTGCAATACCCCCCGAAAGGAACAATTTCACTTCAAAATGGCCAAAAGTTGCAATACCCCCCCAAAGGAACAATTTTGCCTCAAAATGGCAAAAAATTGCAATACCCCCCAAAAGGAACAATTTCGCCTCAAAATGGCAAAAAATTGCTTTCGCCTCAAAATGGCAAAAAATTGCAATACCCCCCAAAGGAACAATTTCGCTTCAAAATGGCCAAAAGGTGCAATACCACCCCAAAGGAACAATTTCGCCTAAAAATGGCAAAAAATTGCAATACCCCCCAAAGGAACAATTTCGCTTCAAAATGGCCAAAAGTTGCAATACCCCCCCAAAGGAACAATTTCGCCTAAAAATGGCAAAAAATTGCAATACCTCCCCAAAGGAACAATTTCGCTTCAAAATGCCAAAAAGTTGCAATACCCCCCCAAAGGAACAATTTCGCCTCAAAATGGAAAAAAATTGCAATTCCCCCCCAAAGGAACAATTATGCTTCAAAATGCCGAAAAGTTGCAATACCCCCCCAAAGGAACAATTTCGCTTCAAAATGGTCAAAAGTTGCAATACCCCCCAAAGGAACAGTTTCGCCTCAAAATGGCAAAAAATTGCAATACCCCCCAAAGGAACAATTTGGCTTCAAAATGGCCAAAAGTTGCAATACCCCCCAAAGGAACAATTTCGCCTCAAAATGGCAAAAAATTGCAATACCCCCCCAAAGGAACAATTTCGCCTGAAAATGCTGAAAAGTTGCAATACCCCCCGAAAGGAACAATTTCACTTTAAAATGGCCAAAAGTTGCAATACCCCCCCAAAGGAACAATTTTGCCTCAAAATGGCAAAAAATTGCAATACCCCCCCAAAGGAACAATTTCGCCTCAAAATGGCAAAAAATTGCAATACCCCCCCAAAGGAACAATTTCGCCTCAAAATGGAAAAAAATTGCAATTCCCCCCCAAAGGAACAATTATGCTTCAAAATGCCGAAAAGTTGCAATACCCCCCCAAAGGAACAATTTCGCTTCAAAATGGCCAAAAGTTGCAATACCCCCCAAAGGAACAGTTTCGCCTCAAAATGGCAAAAAATTGCAATACCCCCCAAAGGAACAATTTGGCTTCAAAATGGCCAAAAGTTGCAATACCCCCAAAGGAACAATTTCGCCTCAAAATGGCAAAAAATTGCAATACCCCCCCCAAAGGAACAGTTTCGCCTCAAAATGGCAAAAAATTGCAATACCCCCCAAAGGAACAATTTCGCTTCAAAATGACCAAAAGTTGCAATACCCCCCCAAAGGAACTATTTCGCCTCAAAATGCCGAAAAGTTGCAATACCCCCCCAAAGGAACAATTTCGCTTCAAAATGGCCAAAAGTTGCAATACCCCCCCAAAGGAACAATTTCGCCTCAAAATGGAAAAAAATTGCAATTCCCCCCCAAAGGAACAATTATGCTTCAAAATGCCGAAAAGTTGAAATACCCCCCAAAGGAACAATTTCGCTTCAAAATGGTCAAAAGTTGCAATACCCCCCCAAAGGAACAGTTTCGCCTCAAAATGACCAAAAGTTGCAATACCCCCAAAGGAACAATTTCGCCTCAAAATGGCCAAAAGTTGCAATACCCCCCCAAAGGAACAGTTTCGCCTCAAAATGGCAAAAAATTGCAATACCCCCCCAAAGTAACAATTTCGCTTCAAAATGACCAAAAGTTGCAATACCCCCCGAAACGAACAATTTCGCCTCAAAATGGAAAAAAAATTTCAATACCCCCCCAAAGGAACAATTTCGTTTCAAAATGACCAATAGTTGCAATACCCGGAAGGCATACACCCCAGAGTACTACAGGAATTGAGTTCTGTGATAGATAGACCATTATTTTTAATCTTCTCAGATTCCTTAATAACAGGGTCGGTACCGCAGGACTGGCGCATAGCAAATGTGGTGCCAATATTCAAAAAGGGGACAAAAACTGAGCCGGGAAATCATAGGCCGGTAAGTTTAACCTCTACAGTTGGTAAAATCCTTGAGGGTTTCTTGAGAGATGCTATACTGGAGTATCTTAAGAAAAATAACCTTATGACAGAGTATCAACATGGGTTTATAAGGGATCGATCCTGTCAAACTAATTTGATCGGCTTCTATAAAGAGGTAAGTTCAAGTCTGGACCAGGGAAATGCAGTGGATGTTGTGTATATGGACTTTTCAAAAGCTTTTGATACGGTGCCACACAAAAGGTTGGTACATAAAATGAGAATAATGGGGATAGGGGAAAATATGTGTAACTGGGTTAAAAACTGGCTCAGTGATAGGAAACAAAGGGTGGTTATTAATGGTACGTACTCGGACTGGGTCTCAGTTCATAGTGGGGTACCACAGGGGTCAGTATTGGGCCCGCTTCTTTTCAACATATTTATAAATGACCTTGTTGGGGGCATGCGGAGTAGAATTTCAATATTTGCAGATGATACTAAACTCTGCAGGGTAATCAATACAGAGGAGGATAATTTTATATTACAGGGAGATTTATGTAAATTGGAGGATTGGGCTGAGAAGTGGCAATTGAAGTTTAATGTAGATAAATGTAAGGTCATGCACTTGGGTAGAGGAAATAACATTTATGATTATGTACTTAATTGTAGAACACTGGGTAAAACAGACACAGAAAAAGACTTGGGTGTATGGGTGGATGGTAAACTTCACTTTAGTGGACAGTGTCAGGCAGCTGCTGCCAGGGCTAATAAAATAATGGGATGTATTAAAAGAAGTATAAGTGTTCATGAAAAAAATATAGTTCTACCTCTGTACAAGTCACTAGTGCGACCGCACTTAGAATACTGTGTACAATTCTGGTCACCGATATATAAGAAGGACATAGCTGAACTGGAGAGGGTGCAGAGAAGAGCCACCAAGATTATCAGAAGAATGGGTGGGCTGCAATACCAAGACATGTTATTAAACTTGGGGTTATTTAGTTTGGAAAAACGAAGGCTTAGGGGGGATCTAATCACAATGTATAAATATATGAGGGGACAGTACAGAGACCTTTCCAAAGATCTTTTTACACCTAGGCCTGCGACTGGAACACGGGGGCATCCGCTACGTCTTGAGGAAAGAAGGTTTAATCATAATCACAGACGAGGATTCTTTACTGTACGAGCAGTGACACTGTGGAACTCTCTGCCGCATGGTGTTGTAATGAGTGATTCACTACTAACATTTAAGCAGAGCCTGGATGCCTTTCTTGAAAAATGTAATATTACCAGTTATGTATATTAGATTTTATGAAAGGGTATAGATCCAGGGAACTAGTCTGATGGCCGGATGTGGAGTCAGGAAGGAAATTTTTTCCCCATTGGAACTTGTTTGCCACATTGGGGTTTTTTTTTTTGCCTTCCTCTGGATCAACATGTTAGGCTACGGGTTGAACTAGATGGACTTAGAGTCTCCCTTCAACCTTAAAACTATGATACTATGATACTATGATACCCCCCCAAAGGAACAATTTCGCCTCAAAATGGCCAAAAGATGCAATACCCCCCCCAAAGGAACAGTTTCGCCTCAAAATGGCAAAAAATTGCAATACCCCCCAAAGGAACAATTTCGCCTCAAAATGCTGAAAAGTTGCAATACCCCCGAAAGGTACAATTTCGCTTCAAAATGGCCAAAAGTTGCAATACCCCCCAAAGGAACAATTTCGCCTCAAAATGGAAGAAAAATTGCAATACCCCCCCAAAGGAACAATTTCGCCTCAAAATGCCGAAAAGTTGCAATACCCCCCGAAAGGAACAATTTCGCTTCAAAATGGCCAAAAGTTGCAATACCCCCCCAAAGGAACAATTTCGCTTCAAAATGGGCAAAAGTTGCAATACCCCCCCAAAGGAACAATTCCGCCTCAAAATAGCAAAAAATTGTAATACCCCCCCAAAGGAACAATTTCGCTTCAATATGGGCAAAAGATGCAATACCCCCCCAAAGGAACAGTTTCGCCTCAAAATGGCAAAAAATTGCAATACCCCCCAAAGGAACAATTTCGCTTCAAAATGGCCAAAAGTTGCAATACCCCCCCAAAGGAACAATTTCGCCTCAAAATGGCAAAAAATTGCAATACCCCCCAAAGGAACAATTTCGCCTCAAAATGCTGAAAAGTTGCAATACCCCCCGAAAGGAACAATTTCACTTCAAAATGGCCAAAAGTTGCAATACCCCCCCAAAGGAACAATTTTGCCTCAAAATGGCAAAAAAATGCAATACCCCCCCAAAGGAACAATTTCGCCTCAAAATGGCAAAAAATTGCAATACCCCCCAAAGGAACAATTTCGCTTCAAAATGGCCAAAAGGTGCAATACCACCCCAAAGGAACAATTTCGCCTAAAAATGGCAAAAAATTGCAATACCCCCCAAAGGAACAATTTCGCTTCAAAATGGCCAAAAGTTGCAATACCCCCCCAAAGGAACAATTTCGCCTAAAAATGGCAAAAAATTGCAATACCCCCCCAAAGGAACAATTTCGCTTCAAAATGCCAAAAAGTTGCAATACCCCCCCAAAGGAACAATTTCGCCTCAAAATGGAAAAAAATTGCAATTCCCCCCCAAAGGAACAATTATGCTTCAAAATGCCGAAAAGTTGCAATACCCCCCCAAAGGAACAATTTCGCTTCAAAATGGTCAAAAGTTGCAATACCCCCCCAAAGGAACAGTTTCGCCTCAAAATGGCAAAAAATTGCAATACCCCCCAAAGGAACAATTTGGCTTCAAAATGGCCAAAAGTTGCAATACCCCCCAAAGGAACAATTTCGCCTCAAAATGGCAAAAAATTGCAATACCCCCCCCAAAGGAACAATTTCGCCTCAAAATGCTGAAAAGTTGCAATACCCCCCGAAAGGAACAATTTCACTTTAAAATGGCCAAAAGTTGCAATACCCCCCCAAAGGAACAATTTTGCCTCAAAATGGCAAAAAATTGCAATACCCCCCCAAAGGAACAATTTCGCCTCAAAATGGAAAAAAATTGCAATTCCCCCCCAAAGGAACAATTATGCTTCAAAATGCCGAAAAGTTGCAATACCCCCCCAAAGGAACAATTTCGCTTCAAAATGGCCAAAAGTTGCAATACCCCCCCAAAGGAACAGTTTCGCCTCAAAATGGCAAAAAATTGCAATACCCCCCAAAGGAACAATTTGGCTTCAAAATGGCCAAAAGTTGCAATACCCCCCAAAGGAACAATTTCGCCTCAAAATGGCAAAAAATTGCAATACCCCCCCCAAAGGAACAATTTCGCCTCAAAATGCTGAAAAGTTGCAATACCCCCCGAAAGGAACAATTTCACTTTAAAATGGCCAAAATTTGCAATACCCCCCCAAAGGAACAATTTTGCCTCAAAATGGCAAAAAATTGCAATACCCCCCCAAAGGAACAATTTCGCCTCAAAATGGCAAAAAATTGTAATACCCCCCCAAAGGAACAATTTCGCTTCAATATGGGCAAAAGATGCAATACCCCCCCAAAGGAACAGTTTCGCCTCAAAATGGCAAAAAATTGCAATACCCCCCCAAAGGAACAATTTCGCTTCAAAATGGCCAAAAGTTGCAATACCCCCCCAAAGGAACAATTTCGCCTCAAAATGGCAAAAAATTGCAATACCCCCCAAAGGAACAATTTCGCCTCAAAATGCTGAAAAGTTGCAATACCCCCCGAAAGGAACAATTTCACTTCAAAATGGCCAAAAGTTGCAATACCCCCCCAAAGGAACAATTTTGCCTCAAAATGGCAAAAAATTGCAATACCCCCCCAAAGGAACAATTTCGCCTCAAAATGGCAAAAAATTGCAATACCCCCCAAATGTACAATTTCGCTTCAAAATGGCCAAAAGTTGCAATACCCCCCCCAAAGGAACAATTTCGCCTCAAAATGGAAAAAAATTGCAATTCCCCCCCAAAGGAACAATTATGCTTCAAAATGCCGAAAAGTTGCAATACCCCCCCAAAGGAACAATTTCGCTTCAAAATGGCCAAAAGTTGCAATACCCCCCAAAGGAACAATTTCGCCTCAAAATGGCAAAAAATTGCAATACCCCCCCAAAGGAACAATTTCGCCTCAAAATGCTGAAAAGTTGCAATACCCCCCCAAAGGAACAATTTCGCTTCAAAATGGCCAAAAGTTGCAATACCCCCCAAAGTAACAATTTCGCCTCAAAATGGCCAAAAATATTAATACCCCCCAAAGTAACAATTTCGCTTCAATATGGCCAAAAGTTGCAATACCCCCCCAAAGGAACAGTTTCGCCTCAAAATGGCAAAAAATTGCAATACCCCCCAAAGGAACAATTTCGCTTCAAAATGGCCAAAAGTTGCAATACCCCCCCAAAGGAACAATTTCGCCTCAAAATGGCCAAAAATTGTAATACCCCCCGAAAGGAACAATTTCGCTTCAATATGGCCAAAAGTTGCAATACCCCCGCAAAGGAACAATTTCGCCTCAAAATGGCAAAAAATTGCAATACCCCCCAAAAGGAACAATTTCGCCTCAAAATGCCGAAAAGTTGCAATACCCCCCGAAAGGAACAATTTCGCTTCAAAATGGCCAAAAGTTGCAATACCCCCCCAAAGGAACAATTCCGCCTCAAAATGGCAAAAAATTGTAATACCCCCCCAAAGGAACAATTTCGCCTCAAAATGCCGAAAAGTTTCAATACCGCCCGAAAGGAACAATTTCGCTTCAAAATGGTCAAAAGTTGCAATACCCCCCCAAAGGTACAATTTCGCTTCAAAATGGCCAAAAGTTGCAATAACCCCCAAAGGAACAATTTCGCCTCAAAATGGAAGAAAAATTGCAATACCCCCCCAAAGGAACAATTTCGCCTCAAAATGCAGAAAAGTTGCAATACCCCCCGAAAGGATCAATTTCGCCTCAAAATGCTGAAAAGTTGCAATACCCCCCCAAAGGTACAATTTCGCTTCAAAATGGCCAAAAGTTGCAATAACCCCCAAAGGAACAATTTCGCTTCAAAATGGAAGAAAAATTGCAATACCCCCCCAAAGGAACAATTTCGCCTCAAAATGCCGAAAAGTTGCAATACCCCCCGAAAGGATCAATTTCGCTTCAAAATGGCCAAAAGTTGCAATACCCCCCAAAGGAACAATTTTGCTTCAAAATGGCCAAAAGTTGCAATACCCCCCCAAAGTAACAATTTCGCCTCAAAATGGCCAAAAATTTTAATACCCCCAAAGGAACAATTTCGCCTCAAAATGGCAAAAAATTGCAATATCCCCCAAAGGAACAATTTCGCTTCAAAATGCCGAAAAGTTGCAATACCCCCCCAAAGGAACAATTTCGCTTCAAAATGGAAAAAAATTGCAATACCCCCCCAAAGGAACAATTTGGCTTCAAAATGGCCAAAAGTTGCAATACCCCCCCAAAGGAACAATTTCGCCTCAAAATGGCAAAAAATTGCAATACCCCCCCAAAGGAACAATTTCGCCTCAAAATGCTGAAAAGTTACAATACCCCCCGAAAGGAACAATTTGGCTTTAAAAAGGCCAAAAGTTGCAATACCCCCCCAAAGGAACAATTTCGCCTCAAAATGGCAAAAAATTGCAATATCCCCCAAAGGAACAATTTCGCTTCAAAATGCCGAAAAGTTGCAATACCCCCCCAAAGGAACAATTTCGCTTCAAAATGGCAAAAAATTGCAATACCCCCCCAAAGGAACAATTTCGCTTCAAAATGACCAAAAGTTGCAATACCCCCCCAAATATACAATTTCGCCTCAAAATGGCCAAAAGATGCAATACCTCCCCCAAAGGAACAGTTTCGCCTCAAAATGGCAAAAAATTGCAATACCCCCCCAAAGGAACAATTTCGCTTCAAAATGGCCAAAAGTTGCAATACCCCCCCAAAGGAACAATTTTGCCTCAAAATGGCAAAAAATTGCAATACCCCCCAAAGGAACAATTTCGCCTCAAAATGCTGAAAAGTTGCAATACCCCCCAAAGGAACAATTTCGCCTCAAAATGGAAGAAAAATTGCAATACCCCCCCAAAGGAACAATTTCGCCTCAAAATGCCGAAAAGTTGCAATACCCCCAGAAAGGAACAATTTCGCTTCAAAATGGCTAAAAGTTGCAATACCCCCTAAGGAACAATTTTGCTTCAAAATGGCCAAAAGTTGCAATACCCCCCAAAGGAACAATTCCGCCTTAAAATGGCAAAAAATTGCAATACCCCCCAAAGGAACAATTTCGCTTCAAAATGCTGAAAAGTTGCAATACCCCCCGAAAGGAACAATTTCGCCTCAAAATGCCGAAAAGTTGCAATACCCCCCCAAAAGTACAATTTCGCTTCAAAATTACCAAAAGTTGCAATACCCCCCCAAAGGAACAATTTTGCCTCAAAATGGAAAAAAAATTGCAATACCCCCCCAAAGGAACAATTTCGCCTCAAAATGCCGAAAAGTTGCAATACCCCCCCAAAGGAACAATTTCGCTTCAAAATGGTCAAAAGTTGCAATACCCCCCCAAAGGAACAATTTCACTTCAAAATGGCCAAAAGTTGCAATACCCCCCCAAAGGAACAATTTCACCTCAAAATGGCAAAAAATTGCAATACCCCCCAAAGGAACAATTTCGCCTCAAAATGCCGAAAAGTTGCAATACCCCCCAAAGGAACAATTTCGCTTCAAAATGGTCAAAAGTTGCAATACCCCCCCAAAGGAACAATTTCACTTCAAAATGGCCAAAAGTTGCAATACCACCACAAAGGAACAATTTCACCTCAAAATGGCAAAAAATTGCAATACCCCCCAAAGAAACAATTTCGCTTCAAAATGGCCAAAGGTTGCAATACCCCCCAAAGGAACAATTTCGCCTCAAAATGGCCAAAAGTTGCAATACCCTCCGAAAGGAACAATTTCGCTTCAAAATGGCCAAAAGCTGCAATACCCCCCCCCAAAGGAACAATTTCGCTTCAAAATGCCGAAAAGTTGCAATACCCCCCGAAAGGAACAATTTCGCTTCAAAATGGCCAAAAGATGCAATACCCCCCCAAAGGAACAATTTCACCTCAAAATGGCCAAAAATTGTAATACCCCCCAAAGGAACAATTTCGCCTCAAAATGGCAAACAATTGCAATACCCCCCAAAGGAACAAGTTCGCTTCAAAATGCCGAAAAGTTGCAATACCCCCCCAAAGGAACAATTTCTCTTCAAAATGGCCAAAATTTGCAATACCCTCCCAAAGGAACAATTTTTTACCTCAAAATGGAAAAAAGATTGCAATACCCCCCCAAAGGAACAATTTCGCCTCAAAATGCAGAAAAGTTTCAATACCGCCCGAAAGGAACAATTTCGCTTCAAAATGGTCAAAAGTTGCAATACCCCCCAAAGGAACAATTTCGCTTCAAAATGGCCACCCCCCCAAAGGAACAATTTCGCTTCAAAATGGCCAAAAGTTGCAATACCCCCCCAAAGGAGCAATTTCGCCTAAAAATGGCAAAAAGTTGCAATACCCCCCCAAAGGTACAATTTCGCTTCAAAATGGCCAAAAGTTGCAATACCCCCCCAAAGGAACAATTTCGCCTCAAAATGGCAAAAAATTGCAATACCCCCCAAAGGAACAATTTCGCTTCAAAATGGCCAAAAGGTGCAATACCACCCCAAAGGAACAATTTCGCCTCAAAATGGCAAAAAAGTGCAATACCCCCCCAAAGGAACAATTTCGCTTCAAAATGACCAAAAGTTGCAATACCCCCCCAAAGGAACAGTTTCGCCTCAAAATGGCAAAAAATTGCAATACCCCCCAAAGGAACAATTTGGCTTCAAAATGGCCAAAAGTTGCAATACCCCCCAAAGGAACAATTTCGCCTCAAAATGGAAGAAAAATTGCAATACCCCCCCAAAGGAACAATTTCGCCTCAAAATGCCGAAAAGTTGCAATACCCCCAGAAAGGAACAATTTCGCTTCAAAATGGCTAAAAGTTGCAATACCCCCCTAAGGAACAATTTCGCTTCAAAATGGCCAAAAGTTGCAATACCCCCCCAAAGGAACAATTCCGCCTCAAAATGGCAAAAAATTGCAATACCCCCCAAAGGAACAATTTCGCTTCAAAATGCTGAAAAGTTGCAATACCCCCCGAAAGGAACAATTTCGCTTCAAAATGGGCAAAAGATGCAATACCCCCCCAAAGGAACAGTTTCGCCTCAAAATGGCAAAAAATTGCAATACCCCCCCAAAGGAACAATTTCGCTTCAAAATGGCCAAAAGTTGCAATACCCCCCCAAAGGAACAATTTCGCCTCAAAATGGCAAAAAATTGCAATACCCCCCAAAGGAACAATTTCGCCTCAAAATGCTGAAAAGTTGCAATACCCCCCGAAAGGAACAATTTCACTTCAAAATGGCCAAAAGTTGCAATACCCCCCCAAAGGAACAATTTTGCCTCAAAATGGCAAAAAATTGCAATACCCCCCCAAAGGAACAATTTCGCCTCAAAATGGCAAAAAATTGCAATACCCCCCAAATGTACAATTTCGCTTCAAAATGGCCAAAAGTTGCAATACCCCCCCCAAAGGAACAATTTCGCCTCAAAATGGAAAAAAATTGCAATTCCCCCCCAAAGGAACAATTATGCTTCAAAATGCCGAAAAGTTGCAATACCCCCCCAAAGGAACAATTTCGCTTCAAAATGGCCAAAAGTTGCAATACCCCCCAAAGGAACAATTTCGCCTCAAAATGGCAAAAAATTGCAATACCCCCCCAAAGGAACAATTTCGCCTCAAAATGCTGAAAAGTTGCAATACCCCCCCAAAGGAACAATTTCGCTTCAAAATGGCCAAAAGTTGCAATACCCCCCAAAGTAACAATTTCGCCTCAAAATGGCCAAAAATATTAATACCCCCCAAAGTAACAATTTCGCTTCAATATGGCCAAAAGTTGCAATACCCCCCCAAAGGAACAGTTTCGCCTCAAAATGGCAAAAAATTGCAATACCCCCCAAAGGAACAATTTCGCTTCAAAATGGCCAAAAGTTGCAATACCCCCCCAAAGGAACAATTTCGCCTCAAAATGGCCAAAAATTGTAATACCCCCCGAAAGGAACAATTTCGCTTCAATATGGCCAAAAGTTGCAATACCCCCGCAAAGGAACAATTTCGCCTCAAAATGGCAAAAAATTGCAATACCCCCCAAAAGGAACAATTTCGCCTCAAAATGCCGAAAAGTTGCAATACCCCCCGAAAGGAACAATTTCGCTTCAAAATGGCCAAAAGTTGCAATACCCCCCCAAAGGAACAATTCCGCCTCAAAATGGCAAAAAATTGTAATACCCCCCCAAAGGAACAATTTCGCCTCAAAATGCCGAAAAGTTTCAATACCGCCCGAAAGGAACAATTTCGCTTCAAAATGGTCAAAAGTTGCAATACCCCCCCAAAGGTACAATTTCGCTTCAAAATGGCCAAAAGTTGCAATAACCCCCAAAGGAACAATTTCGCCTCAAAATGGAAGAAAAATTGCAATACCCCCCCAAAGGAACAATTTCGCCTCAAAATGCAGAAAAGTTGCAATACCCCCCGAAAGGATCAATTTCGCCTCAAAATGCTGAAAAGTTGCAATACCCCCCCAAAGGTACAATTTCGCTTCAAAATGGCCAAAAGTTGCAATAACCCCCAAAGGAACAATTTCGCTTCAAAATGGAAGAAAAATTGCAATACCCCCCCAAAGGAACAATTTCGCCTCAAAATGCCGAAAAGTTGCAATACCCCCCGAAAGGATCAATTTCGCTTCAAAATGGCCAAAAGTTGCAATACCCCCCAAAGGAACAATTTTGCTTCAAAATGGCCAAAAGTTGCAATACCCCCCCAAAGTAACAATTTCGCCTCAAAATGGCCAAAAATTTTAATACCCCCAAAGGAACAATTTCGCCTCAAAATGGCAAAAAATTGCAATATCCCCCAAAGGAACAATTTCGCTTCAAAATGCCGAAAAGTTGCAATACCCCCCCAAAGGAACAATTTCGCTTCAAAATGGAAAAAAATTGCAATACCCCCCCAAAGGAACAATTTGGCTTCAAAATGGCCAAAAGTTGCAATACCCCCCCAAAGGAACAATTTCGCCTCAAAATGGCAAAAAATTGCAATACCCCCCCAAAGGAACAATTTCGCCTCAAAATGCTGAAAAGTTACAATACCCCCCGAAAGGAACAATTTGGCTTTAAAAAGGCCAAAAGTTGCAATACCCCCCCAAAGGAACAATTTCGCCTCAAAATGGCAAAAAATTGCAATATCCCCCAAAGGAACAATTTCGCTTCAAAATGCCGAAAAGTTGCAATACCCCCCCAAAGGAACAATTTCGCTTCAAAATGGCAAAAAATTGCAATACCCCCCCAAAGGAACAATTTCGCTTCAAAATGACCAAAAGTTGCAATACCCCCCCAAATATACAATTTCGCCTCAAAATGGCCAAAAGATGCAATACCTCCCCCAAAGGAACAGTTTCGCCTCAAAATGGCAAAAAATTGCAATACCCCCCCAAAGGAACAATTTCGCTTCAAAATGGCCAAAAGTTGCAATACCCCCCCAAAGGAACAATTTTGCCTCAAAATGGCAAAAAATTGCAATACCCCCCAAAGGAACAATTTCGCCTCAAAATGCTGAAAAGTTGCAATACCCCCCAAAGGAACAATTTCGCCTCAAAATGGAAGAAAAATTGCAATACCCCCCCAAAGGAACAATTTCGCCTCAAAATGCCGAAAAGTTGCAATACCCCCAGAAAGGAACAATTTCGCTTCAAAATGGCTAAAAGTTGCAATACCCCCTAAGGAACAATTTTGCTTCAAAATGGCCAAAAGTTGCAATACCCCCCAAAGGAACAATTCCGCCTTAAAATGGCAAAAAATTGCAATACCCCCCAAAGGAACAATTTCGCTTCAAAATGCTGAAAAGTTGCAATACCCCCCGAAAGGAACAATTTCGCCTCAAAATGCCGAAAAGTTGCAATACCCCCCCAAAAGTACAATTTCGCTTCAAAATTACCAAAAGTTGCAATACCCCCCCAAAGGAACAATTTTGCCTCAAAATGGAAAAAAAATTGCAATACCCCCCCAAAGGAACAATTTCGCCTCAAAATGCCGAAAAGTTGCAATACCCCCCCAAAGGAACAATTTCGCTTCAAAATGGTCAAAAGTTGCAATACCCCCCCAAAGGAACAATTTCACTTCAAAATGGCCAAAAGTTGCAATACCCCCCCAAAGGAACAATTTCACCTCAAAATGGCAAAAAATTGCAATACCCCCCAAAGGAACAATTTCGCCTCAAAATGCCGAAAAGTTGCAATACCCCCCAAAGGAACAATTTCGCTTCAAAATGGTCAAAAGTTGCAATACCCCCCCAAAGGAACAATTTCACTTCAAAATGGCCAAAAGTTGCAATACCACCACAAAGGAACAATTTCACCTCAAAATGGCAAAAAATTGCAATACCCCCCAAAGAAACAATTTCGCTTCAAAATGGCCAAAGGTTGCAATACCCCCCAAAGGAACAATTTCGCCTCAAAATGGCCAAAAGTTGCAATACCCTCCGAAAGGAACAATTTCGCTTCAAAATGGCCAAAAGCTGCAATACCCCCCCCCAAAGGAACAATTTCGCTTCAAAATGCCGAAAAGTTGCAATACCCCCCGAAAGGAACAATTTCGCTTCAAAATGGCCAAAAGATGCAATACCCCCCCAAAGGAACAATTTCACCTCAAAATGGCCAAAAATTGTAATACCCCCCAAAGGAACAATTTCGCCTCAAAATGGCAAACAATTGCAATACCCCCCAAAGGAACAAGTTCGCTTCAAAATGCCGAAAAGTTGCAATACCCCCCCAAAGGAACAATTTCTCTTCAAAATGGCCAAAATTTGCAATACCCTCCCAAAGGAACAATTTTTTACCTCAAAATGGAAAAAAGATTGCAATACCCCCCCAAAGGAACAATTTCGCCTCAAAATGCAGAAAAGTTTCAATACCGCCCGAAAGGAACAATTTCGCTTCAAAATGGTCAAAAGTTGCAATACCCCCCAAAGGAACAATTTCGCTTCAAAATGGCCACCCCCCCAAAGGAACAATTTCGCTTCAAAATGGCCAAAAGTTGCAATACCCCCCCAAAGGAGCAATTTCGCCTAAAAATGGCAAAAAGTTGCAATACCCCCCCAAAGGTACAATTTCGCTTCAAAATGGCCAAAAGTTGCAATACCCCCCCAAAGGAACAATTTCGCCTCAAAATGGCAAAAAATTGCAATACCCCCCAAAGGAACAATTTCGCTTCAAAATGGCCAAAAGGTGCAATACCACCCCAAAGGAACAATTTCGCCTCAAAATGGCAAAAAAGTGCAATACCCCCCCAAAGGAACAATTTCGCTTCAAAATGACCAAAAGTTGCAATACCCCCCCAAAGGAACAGTTTCGCCTCAAAATGGCAAAAAATTGCAATACCCCCCAAAGGAACAATTTGGCTTCAAAATGGCCAAAAGTTGCAATACCCCCCAAAGGAACAATTTCGCCTCAAAATGGAAGAAAAATTGCAATACCCCCCCAAAGGAACAATTTCGCCTCAAAATGCCGAAAAGTTGCAATACCCCCAGAAAGGAACAATTTCGCTTCAAAATGGCTAAAAGTTGCAATACCCCCCTAAGGAACAATTTCGCTTCAAAATGGCCAAAAGTTGCAATACCCCCCCAAAGGAACAATTCCGCCTCAAAATGGCAAAAAATTGCAATACCCCCCAAAGGAACAATTTCGCTTCAAAATGCTGAAAAGTTGCAATACCCCCCGAAAGGAACAATTTCGCCTCAAAATGGAAAAAAAATTGCAATACCCCCCAAAGGAACAATTTCGCCTCAAAATGCCGAAAAGTTGCAATACCCCCCGAAAGGAACAATTTTGCCTCAAAATGGAAAAAAAATTGCAATACCCCCCCAAAGGAACAATTTCACCTCAAAATGCCGAAAAGTTTCAATACCGCCCGAAAGGAACAATTTCGCTTCAAAATGGTCAAAAGTTGCAATACCCCCCAAAGGAACAATTTCGCTTCAAAATGGCCACCCCCCCAAAGGAACAATTTCGCTTCAAAATGGCCAAAAGTTGCAATACCCCCCCAAAGGAACAATTTCGCCTAAAAATGGCAAAAAGTTGCAATACCCCCCCAAAGGTACAATTTCGCTTCAAAATGGCCAAAAGTTGCAATACCCCCCAAAGGAACAAGTTCGCTTCAAAATGCCGAAAAGTTGCAATACCCCACCAAAGGAACAATTTCGCTTCAAAATGGCCAAAAGTTGCAATACCCCCCCAAAGGAACAATTTCGCCTAAAAATGGCAAAAAGTTGCAATACCCCCCCAAAGGTACAATTTCGCTTCAAAATGGCCAAAAGTTGCAATACCCCCCCAAAGGAACAATTTCGCCTCAAAATGGAAAAAAATTGCAATTCCCCCCCAAAGGAACAATTATGCTTCAAAATGCCGAAAAGTTGCAATACCCCCCCAAAGGAACAATTTCGCTTCAAAATGGCCAAAAGTTGCAATACCCCCCCAAAGTAACAATTTCGCCTCAAAATGGCCAAAAATATTAATACCCCCCAAAGGAACAATTTCGCTTCAATATGGCCAAAAGTTTCAATACCCCACCAAAGGAACAGTTTCGCCTCAAAATGTCAAAAAATTGCAATACCCCCCAAAGGAACAATTTGGCTTCAAAATGGCCAAAAGTTGCAATACCCCCCAAAGGAACAATTTCGCCTCAAAATGGCAAAAAATTGCAATACCCCCCCAAAGGAACAATTTCGCCTCAAAATGCTGAAAAGTTGCAATACCCCCCAAAGGTACAATTTCGCTTCAAAATGGCCAAAAGTTGCAATTCCCCCCCAAAGGAACAATTATGCTTCAAAATGCGAAAAGTTGCAATACCCCCCCAAAGGAACAATTTCGCTTCAAAATGGCCAAAAGTTGCAATACCCCCCCAAAGTAACAATTTCGCCTCAAAATGGCCAAAAATATTAATACCCCCCAAAGGAACAATTTCGCTTCAATATGGCCAAAAGTTGCAATACCACCCCAAAGGAACAATTTCGCCTCAAAATGGCAAAAAAGTGCAATACCCCCCCAAAGGAACAATTTCGCTTCAAAATGACCAAAAGTTGCAATACCCCCCCAAAGGAACTATTTCGCCTCAAAATGCCGAAAAGTTGCAATACCCCCCCAAAGGAACAATTTCGCCTCAAAATGGCCAAAAATTGTAATACCCCCCGAAAGGAACAATTTCGCCTCAAAATGGCCAAAAATATTAATACCCCCCAAAGGAACAATTTCGCTTCAATATGGCCAAAAGTTTCAATACCCCACCAAAGGAACAGTTTCGCCTCAAAATGTCAAAAAATTGCAATACCCCCCAAAGGAACAATTTGGCTTCAAAATGGCCAAAAGTTGCAATACCCCCCAAAGGAACAATTTCGCCTCAAAATGGCAAAAAATTGCAATACCCCCCCATAGGAACAATTTCGCCTCAAAATGCTGAAAAGTTGCAATTAGAGTTGAGCGCGGTTCGTGGTTCGTGGTTCTCCAGTTCGCGGCTCGAGTGATTTTGGGGCATGTTCTAGATCGAACTAGAACTCGAGCTTTTTGCAAAAGCTCGATAGTTCTAGAAACGTTCGAGAACGGTTCTAGCAGCCAAAAAACAGCTAAATCCTAGCTTGGTTTCTGCTGTAATAGTGTAAGTCACTCTGTGAATCAAACTATTATCACATTTCAGTGTATAGTGTGCGTGAACAGCGCCTTCAGATCACTGCTGTTTCTATAATGGCGATCGCCATTTTTTTTTTTTTTTCTTGTCTTCCTTCCCTAAGCGCGCGCGCCAATCACAGACACACACACACCTAAGTGGACTTTGAGCCAGAGAAGCAACGGCATGTGTGATAGGATCTGCATGTCACATGTCCCTGCATTATAAAACCGGACATTTTCTTCACGAACGCCATTATCTGCCTTCTGCGTCTTTGGTGTCAGACATCAGTGTCGCAGCTCCGTCCTCCTGAGTCCTATAGCCGATACAGCTGTATGCGCTGCATACACAGCGTTAGACAGCTTAGGGAGAGCACATTCTAGCAGTCCTTTTAAGGGCTCAAAGCGGCAGGGTCAGAGAGCCATAAGTGACAGGTCCTGCAAACAGCAACAGCGTCTGTGTAGCCCAGGTCAGGGATTTCCTCCCTGCATTTCACCATTAGGAGGGAATAGAAAGGCAGGCTTCCATTCCTCTACCCAGAGCACCACAATCCTGCCACTGTACCCTCTTGTCCTCTGCACACTCCAACTCATTCTAAGTAAGCCATTATACTAGCAAACACTCAGTGTACCTAGTGGCATCCTAAACGTGGCTATTGGACTTTGCTATAGTCCCACTAGTGCAAAGACATTAGCAGAGCACATCTGCCTGCATTGCACACTCCAAGTTTTTTAAACTAAGCAATTTTACTAGCAAACACTCAGTGTACCTAGTGGCATCCTATACGTGGCTATTGGACTTTGCTATAGTCCCACTAGTGCAAAGACATTTGCAGAGCACGTCTGCCTGCATTGCACACTACAACTTTTTTAAACTAAGCAATTTTACTAGCAAACACTCAGTGTACCTAGTGGCATCCTATACGTGGCTATTGGACTTTGCTATAGTCCCACTAGTGCAAAGACATTTGCAGAGCACGTCTGCCTGCATTGCACACTACAACTTTTTTAAACTAAGCAATTTTACTAGCAAACACTCAGTGTACCTAGTTGCATCCTATACGTGGCTATTGGACTTTGCTATAGTCCCACTAGTGCCAAGACATTTGCAGAGCGCATCTGCCTGCCTTGCACACTCCAACTAATTATAACGAAGCCATTATACTAGCAAACACTCACTGTACCTAGTTGTATCCTAAACGTGGCTATTGTACTTTTGTCAATTCACAGTATTGGAACGTTATTTGCAGCACGTCTGCCTGCATTGCACACTCAAACTTTTTTAAACTCAGCCATTATACTAGCAAACACTCACTGTACCTAGTTGTATCCTAAACGTGGCTATTGTACTTTTGTCAATTCACAGTATTGGAACGTTATTTGCAGGACGTCTGCCTGCATTGCACACTCAAACTTTTTTAAACTCAGCCATTATACTAGCAAACACTCACTGTACCTAGTTGTATCCTAAACGTGGCTATTGTACTTTTGTCAATTCACAGTATTGGAACGTTATTTGCAGCACGTCTGCCTGCATTGCACACTCAAACTTTTTTAAACTCAGCCATTATACTAGCAAACATTCACTGTACCTAGTTGTATCCTAAACGTGGCTATTGTACTTTTGTCAATTCACAGTATTGGAACGTTATTTGCAGGACATCTGCCTGCCTTGCACACTCAAACTTTTTTAAACTCAGCCATTATACTAGCAAACACTCACTGTACCTAGTTGTATCCTAAACGTGGCTATTGTACTTTTGTCAATTCACAGTATTGGAACGTTATTTGCAGGACGTCTGCCTGCATTGCACACTCAAACTTTTTTAAACTCAGCCATTATACTAGCAAACACTCACTGTACCTAGTTGTATCCTAAACGTGGCTATTGTACTTTTGTCAATTCACAGTATTGGAACGTTATTTGCAGGACATCTGCCTGCCTTGCACACTCAAACTTTTTTAAACTCAGCCATTATACTAGCAAACACTCACTGTACCTAGTTGTATCCTAAACGTGGCTATTGTACTTTTGTCAATTCACAGTATTGGAACGTTATTTGCAGGACGTCTGCCTGCATTGCACACTCAAACTTTTTTAAACTCAGCCATTATACTAGCAAACACTCACTGTACCTAGTTGTATCCTAAACGTGGCTATTGTACTTTTGTCAATTCACACTACTGCAAATCTATGTGCAGCACCTCTGCATGACAACCTCGTGCTCTGTTTTTAATAAGCTATAATGATAGCACAAAATACTGCCATTTTGTGGCATCATAGAACTGGCTGTTGTATTCCATTAGTGCCCCACTGGTGACAAGCTATTTCTAGCACCTCTACATCACACCCTCATGCACATTTTGCTACGCTAATGTTATAGCAAACTCATGGAATTCATTGCTGCATTTCATAATTCGGAGGGATAGAAAGTCAGGCTTCCTTTAGCTTTTCCTTCTGTTCATAGACAGCATCTCCAAGACAAATTTCCCCTCCACGTCTAAGTGTGGAGAGGCAGCTAGTGCGCATGCGTGTGCCGATGTACCCCAGCTGCAGCATAATTACAGTGTTTCGCCTAGTGAGTATGCTCAGCCTGACTGTGCCATTCCTGACGCTAAGTTTTCATTTCGGGATACAGCGCATGCTCCCACACTAAGTGTGAAAAGCCTCTTTGCACAGGTGCTTGCATTCCGTGCCGGGTATAAGTCCTGTTTTGGGCATAGACACCATGCTAAAGCTGATAGTCTTTTTTCAGAGACTGTATTTCATGCTACTGAGCATGCTCAGGCACTTCCTGCATCAGAGACTAGGTCCGGTAATGAACTCTTTGGCCCTGGCCCTGATGTGGGGGTCCCATATAGACCACAGGGCATCAGGTGTCCTCCCAAATGGCTTGCAGAGGCCCACACCTATGACTTGTCACCGCATTATTGATGCTCAGACGATGACTGGTGAGGTGTTTGGGTCATGGCAGCCATGAGGTCATCATTGAAGTTGCGTTTCCAAATAGGACGCTAGTTATGCCACTCATGACGTGTCACTCTACTTTTGTCTCCAGGAGGTGCATTGTGGTTCACCCTGGTTTGGGGCGGACCCAGGTTATAAAAGGGGCTGGAGCCAACAAGGAGGTGCGCAGTCTTCTATTATGCTCCGAAAGAGCACACCTCCATGTGTTGAACCCATTGCGGCTTTAGGCCAGAGGTAGGCAGGGATCGGGTGGTGGATGCAGGCCACCACCACAGTTGGTAACGCAGAACGGTTAAGACCAGCTCCTGTCCTAACAGTCCTGCTTGTGCAGCCCAGTGGCATTAACAGGCCTGCTGCTGCTGATGCGCCTGCTGTCCACAGGTGTGGCCCCTACGCACACGGTCAGCGTACTCAATGGCCCCTGTGTTGTTAACAGGGAGTTCCTGGGCTGGGTGGGCATGTGGACCCTGTGACGCTAACAGGGCTCACAGTCTCCAGATCCGAATGGCGTCTAACTCGGTTCAGGCTACTATTAGTTTCATAGCCACACAGCTCTGTATCCTCCACCAAACCTTCAAGTTGCCAACCTCTCCTTTTCCAACTGGGAGCACGGTGGACACTGACTGCTGATGGGGATATATACCTTTCTCTTTCTTATTAATTTTCGTTATATAGCGGTCACAGATTATATACCACTTTATCCAAATCTGCCAGTCCCACTGTAACAGATGTTGTTTCTTCAGCAAATGTTACAGTTGCTTAACCACCAAATCCACGGACCAAAACTTTTTTCCCCTTTCCAACACACCTGTTCCCCTTTCCAACAGCATCTGTCCTTTTTCAACTCATTTTGGGATATGACCAAAAGTGCAACTGTGCAGGGACACCGTACTCAACGCCATCTCAGCACAGCAGCCATCCCTCGGTCCCTCCGATGTGGACAAGTAAAAGACCATTTCCTCCTATCCATGACAAAGCGTTGAGATTCACTCTGTGCAGCACTGGTGTTTAGTGGACAAGTAGATCTAAGATTGCGTACCACATTCTGCAGATACTCCTGTATACGTGCGTCTATTTCTATGGCAGGAATTAGTTCGCCAAATTTTGTCTTGTACCAGGGATCTAACAGTGTGGCAACCCAGTATTCAGGATTAGTTCAAATTCATACAATCCGAGGGTCATGTAGGTAGTGCAGCAAGAAGGCGCTCATGTGTCTTGTGCATCCAGGAGGACCAAGTCCTTGGTGTGTTGGTGGCAGAGAGGTGAGAATCGTGCATCCTTCCTCTGCCCTCTCCCCCCAACCTCGCACAACCGAAATGTGAGCAAGCTCTCACTCATCTGCTGAGTCTTCCATGCCCATCGCCAGTTCGTCCTCCATTTCTTCATGGGCTCCTGCACTTTCATCAACACTTTTTGCTGATACTATGCGCCCTTGTTAATCCCTCTCCCTCACCATGACTGCCGCATAGGTGCCGCTGACCATCTGGACCTCGTAGATCTTGTTATCCCTTCCGCATATGACTCCTCCTGTACTTCCTCCCCTTCCTCTTGTCCCAACACCTGACTCCGAATAATAATTACAGTGTGCTCCATCATGTAGATGACCAGAATTGTCACGCTGAGAATGACATTGCCAGTGCTAAACATCTTCGTCGACATTTCAAAACTGTGTAGCAGGGTGCATAGGTCCTTGATCTGACACCACTCCAGCAGCGTGATCTGCACCACCTCTGGATCAAGTTATCCCAGGCTATATGTCTTACCGTATTTCAGCAGGGCTCTGCGGTGCTGCCACACACGCTGCAACATGTGCAGATTCCAATTCCTGTGTGTCGAAACATCGCATTTACGGCGTTTAACTGCCAGACCCTAAGACTTCCGGAGTGATGAAAGTTGTTGAGCTGCTGTGTGCGCACGATGGAAGTGAGCACATAGCCCACTGCACAAGGCCATGTAGGCCGTGATGGTGTTTTAAAAATTGCTGGCGAATTCGGTTCAACACGTGAGCCCTAAAAGGCACGTGTGTCACATTGCCCTGAGGATGGCCCGCAGCCAGGTTTGCATCATTGCCGCACACGGCTGTTAAGTCACCAACGGAGTCCGCTCCGTCAATTTGTACTCCGGTCGCCAGGTGACAACGTGTTCCTTTCATGAATAGTGCTGATGATGGGAGAGTAGTCGATGCCAGCGGCGCAGGTGGACGCAGGTTATGCTCACCCACTGGGCTGCATTACCTTGACAGATGCAGAATCTCTGGCTGAATGTAGCTGGTGGGTATCTCACAGATGAAATACCATCATTCAGCTACAACCAATGGGAAGACACCACACCCTTTTTTATGCCCATCCTGTCTGCAGACCACTGCCAGACATAGCTATGAACCTCTGGTTAATTTTACCCCCAGTTCAGTTTTATGATTTTGTGTGCTTGTTGTTACCTGACTACTTTTCCTGCTTGCTGTTTATGTACCTTGTTGGCCGATACGCATTTCACCTCTGCTTGTTTTCTGATTCTTTCCTGGCCGTCCCATTCTGTTCCTGTTCCTCAATTAATGTTTTGACCCTGCCTGACTACTATTCTCTGTAATAGCGGTGTGACTCACATTTCCCATACATTTCAAAGTAAAACTTTGACCGCCTGATGGCATTGAGCTCTGCTGCCAGCATAGTAAGGAGGTGTGTGGTAGTCCTTGTGCGCAGTTGCAAGGAAGGGTGGCCTGACCACACAGGGTTTGCGCCAAGGTAGAGGACCCACACGAGGTTGAAGAGGCAGAAGCAGTGTATTAACTTCTACATACAGAACAAGGATTGAAACAACTCGTGGGGACGGCAAGACTTGTACAGCAGACCCTTCTCCATCTCTCACCATAGTTTGCCAGTGCCCAGTCAGTGACATGTAATGACCCTGTCTATGCTTACTGGTCCAAGTATCTGTGTTGAAATGCACCCTGTCGCACACAGATTTTCTCAAGGAAGTGGTGATGTTGTGTGCGACATGCTGGTGTAGCGCGGGCATGCTTTTCTTGGAGAAGCAGTGGTGATTGGGCATCTGGTACTGGGGCACAGCGACAGACATAAGGTCTGTAAAATCCTGTGTGTCCACTACGCGTAAAGGCAGCATTTCGGTAGCCAACAGCTTACAGAGGGATAGAGTCAACCACTTAGCTTTGTCATGGGTCGCAGTAAGTGGCCTTTTATTTGACCACATCTGAGGGACAGAGATCTGGCTGCTGTCTGTAGACGGTGTTGAGTAGGGTGTACCTGGAAAAATGCAGGTTTGTGAGAAAAGTGCAGGCGGAGACATGATGTTGCCTTCATCTTGCCTTCAGATCTGTTCATCTTGTATCATTTTTAAAAAACACAGCAAGCAAGGGTTACTCCAAGCGGAGTCTACCTTTTTTCCCCAAATTGGGCACACAGACACCCCATCAGTGGCAGGACTTGTGCCCTAGTTGCAAACAGGATGTTTTGATTTGCATCAAGCACATTCCAAATCCACAAGCATTTACTCTCCCCAGGATGACACAGGGGTAGTAAATTCCTTCTGGATCCATGACTTGTTCATTTTGATGAACGTCAGTCTGTCCACATTGTCACTGGACAGACGCGTGCGCTTATCTGTCAGCACACACCCAGCAGCACTGAAGACACGTTCAGAGACAACGCTGGCAGCTGGACACGACAAAATCTTCAAGGCGTAACTGGAGAGCTCTTGACATTTTTCTAGATTTGAAGCACAAAAGGAGCAAGGCTCCATTTGCAAAGTCATTGCATCGATGTTCATTTGGAGATACTCCTGTATCATCCTCTCCATCCGTTGACTATGTGACACACTTGATGTCTCTGGTGGCCTTGCAAAGGAGGGTCTAAAAAAATTATGAAAAGATTCCATAAAATTGCTGTTACCAGCACCAGATACGGTCCTACTGGTACGGGTAGACTGTTGAAGATGATGAGGCCGTCCCATGTTTGTCACGTTACAACTGGGAGAATCACTCCCTTCACCTGCACGGTTGTTTGGTGGAAAAGCCGAGCTAAGATCGAGTAACAGCTTCTGCTGATACTCCTGCATACGTGCGTCCCTTTCTATGGGTGGAATTATGTCACAAAATTTGGACTTGTCCCGGGGATCTAATAGTGTGGCAAGCCAGTAGTCATCATCACTTCTAATTTTGACAATACGAGGGTCATGTTGGAGGTAGTGCAACAAGAAGGCACTCATGTGTCTTGCGCAGCCATGCGGACCAAGTCCACGCTGTGTTTGTGGCATAGAGGTGCTAACCGTTCTTTCTTCCTCTGTCATCTCCCCCCAACCTCTTTCAACTTAAATTTGACCAAGGTCCCCCTCATCTGCTGAGTCTTCCATGTCCATGGACAGTTCGTCCTCCATATCTTCATGTCCTCCTGCACCTTCCTCAACATCTCGCCTGCTACCATGCGCCCTTGTTGATCCCTGTCCCCCATGGTCCCATGCCTGCTGCGTTGGTGATGATGAACGTCTGGACCTTGGTGATGTTGTTGTGTCTTGCGCATATGAATCCTCCTGTAGTTCCTCCCCTTCCTGTTGTCCCACCCCCTGACTCCGAATAGTGTTTAGCGTGTGCTCCAGCATGTAAATGACTGTAATCGTCATGCTGATAATGGCATTGTCAGCGCTAAACATATTCGTCGCCATGTCGAAACTGTGCAGAAGGGTGCATAGGTCCGTGATCTGAGATCACTCCATCAGGGTGATCTGCCCCACCTCTGCATCTCGTTGGCCCAGGCTATACGTCATGACGTATTGCACCAGGGCTCTGCGGTGCTGCCACAGTCGCTGTAACATGTGGAGAGTTGAATTCCAGCGTGTCGCCACATCGCATTTCAGGCGATGAACCGGCAGGCCGAAAGACTTCTGGAGCGATGCAAGTCGCTCAGCTGCGGCGCTTGAACGGCGGAAGTGAGCACTGCAGACAGTTTCCGTGCCCTGGTCAGAAGGCCATCTAGGCCGGGATAGTGTGTTAAAAATTGCTGGACAACAAGGTTCAACACGTGAGCCATACAAGGCACGTGTGTCACCTTGCCCAGGCGAAGGGCCGCACCCAGGTTTGCAGCATTGTCGCACACGGCCTTACCAGGCTGCAGGTTGAGTGGAGACAACCATTTATTAAACTCGGACCGCAGAGCTGACCACAACTCCTCAGCTGTGTGACTCTTATTCCCAAGACATGTCAAGCTAAAGACCGCCTGATGCCGTTGCGCTCTGCTGCCAGCATAGTAATGAGGGGTGCGTGATTCTTTCTGCGCAGTGAGAACGCTGGTGGCCTGACCAGGCAGGCTTAGGGCGGAGGTGGAGGACCCAGATGAGGTGGAGGATGCAGAAGCAGTGGCGGAACTTGGACAGACAGAGGATTGACACACAAGTCGTGGGGACGGCAAGACTTGTGCAGCAGACCCTTCACCATCTATCACCATAGTTACCCAGTGCCCAGTCAGCGACATGTAACGTCCCTGTCCATGCTTACTGGTCCAAGTATTGGTGGTGAAATTCACCCGTTCACACACAGAGTTTCTCAAGGAAGCGGTGATATTGTGTGCGACATGCTGGTGTAGCGCGGGCACACCTTTCTTAGAGAAGTAGTGGCGACTAGGCATCTGGTACTGGGGCACAGCGACAGATATAAGGTCTCTAAAATCCTGTGTGTCCACTAGGCGGAAAGGCAGCATTTCTGTAGCCAACAGCTTACAGAGGGATAGAGTCAACCTCTTCGCTTTGTCATGGGTCGAAGGAAGTGGCCTTTTATTTGACCACATCTGAGGGACAGAGATCTGGCTGCTGTGTGTAGACGGTGTTGAGTAGGGTGTCCCTGGAAAAATGCAGCTTTGGGAGGAAAGTGCAGGCGGAGACATGATGTTGCCTTCATCCAAAGTTGGTGCTATCGATGTCTGAGAGAGCTGTACACACTCACTTGTTTCCCCTTCCAAACCAACTGACGACCTACCAAGCAAACTGCCTGTTGCGGTTACAGTGGTGGAAGTTGTGGGTGGAAAAACAGGTGTGACAGCTGTCCCCACAGTCCTAGAAGAGGACGAGCGCGCGGATGCCCTGGAAGGGGCAGGCGGTGGATGGTTGGCTCCACTAGGCCGCATTGCAGCACGGTGAGCTTCCCACCAGGCCATATGATATTTATTCATGTGACGATTCATGGAAGAAGTTGTCAAACTGCTGAGGTTTTGACCTCTACTAAGATAACCATGGCAAATGTTACAGATCACATAATTTGGCCGATCTTTTTTTATGTCAAAAAAGGACCAGGCTAGGCAAGGCTTAGAGGCCATGCGACCTGTTGATCCACCCCGAATAATGCTCAGAGGCAGAGTGGTGGCTGAGGATGCAGTTGTAGACGTGCTACCAGTGCTCCGACTGTGTCCAGGAAGGCGCCAGGTTACTTCGACGTCGGTTGCATCCTCCTCCACCGCCTCTATTGACCTCCTCGAGTGTCTGACTGTGGGTTGACAGTAGGTGGGATCTAGAACGTCATCATCAATTGTTGTGTTTGCACTCCCCTCCCCCTCAGACCGAGTTTCTTCTTGCCCTGACCGAATATTTAAGTTGTCATCCCAATCGGGTATCTGCGTCTCATCTTCATCAGTATGTTCCTCATTGCCTATAACCACAGTTGTTGGAAAGGCAGCATTTTGGTAGCCAACAGTTTGCATTTTATGAAAGTCAACCTCCAAGCCATGTCATGCCCTTCTAAAAGCATGTATAACACAGCGAGGGGACTCCAACCACAGTCTCCCTCGTTGCCACTCACTGGGCCACACACACCCCACTTGACTGGCATCGGTTGAGCCCCCTTTTGAAAAAGAAAAAGATGCTTTGCATGAAGCACTCTCAAAAATACGCGTGCCTTTCCCGTCCCCTGGCTGACCCCGGGGAAGAAAAGTCCTCTGAGAGCCATGACTTGTTCATCTTGGTTCTTTTAGAAACACAGCGAGGGGACTCCAACCACAGTCTCCCTCGTTGCCACTCACTGGGCCACACACACCCCACTTGACTGGCATCGGTTGAGCCCCCTTTTGAAAAAGAAAAAGATGCTTTGCATGAAGCACTCTCAAAAATACGCGTGCCTTTCCCGTCCCCTGGCTGACCCTGGGGAAGAAAAGTCCTCTGAGAGCCATGACTTGTTCATCTTGGTTCTTTTAGAAACACAGCGAGGGGACTCCAACCACAGTCTCCCTCGTTGCCACTCACTGGGCCACACACACCCCACTTGACTGGCATCGGTTGAGCCCCCTTTTGAAAAAGAAAAAGATGCTTTGCATGAAGCACTCTCAAAAATACGCGTGCCTTTCCCGTCCCCTGGCTGACCCCGGGGAAGAAAAGTCCTCTGAGAGCCATGACTTGTTCATCTTGGTTCTTTTAGAAACACAGCGAGGGGACTCCAACCACAGTCTCCCTCGTTGCCACTCACTGGGCCACACACACCCCACTTGACTGGCATCGGTTGAGCCCCCTTTTGAAAAAGAAAAAGATGCTTTGCATGAAGCACTCTCAAAAATACGCGTGCCTTTCCCGTCCCCTGGCTGACCCCGGGGAAGAAAAGTCCTCTGAGAGCCATGACTTGTTCATCTTGGTTCTTTTAGAAACACAGCGAGGGGACTCCAACCACAGTCTCCCTCGTTGCCACTCACTGGGCCACACACACCCCACTTGACTGGCATCGGTTGAGCCCCCTTTTGAAAAAGAAAAAGATGCTTTGCATGAAGCACTCTCAAAAATACGCGTGCCTTTCCCGTCCCCTGGCTGACCCCGGGGAAGAAAAGTCCTCTGAGAGCCATGTCCACATTGTCAGTGGACAGACACGTGTGCTTATCTGCCAGCAGACCCACAGCAGCACTGAAGACAGGTTCCGAGAGAACGCTGGCTGCAGGACACGACAAGATCCCCAAGACGTACGTGGCGAGCTCAGGCAATTTATCAAGATTGGAAGCCAAGAATGAGCAGGGCTCAAGTTGCACAATAATGGCATGTTTCCTTGCATATACTCATATATCTGTGTGTCCTCCTCTTTTTCCTTGTCCAGCTCTTTTGTTTTCGCATGAGTATATGTCCTTGTCACTTTCCCATGTGTTGTGAGTTGTTTGTGACCTTTTGGACACCTTTGAGGGTGTTTTCTAGGTGTTTTTCTGTGTTTGTGATTGCCTGCCATTGTTTCCTATGCAGTTCGAGTTCGGTTCGTCGAACGTTCGACGAACCGAACTCGAACGGGAGGTCCGTTCGGCGAACCAACCTCGAGCCGAACCGCGACCGGTTCGCTCATCTCTAGTTGCAATACCCCCCCAAAGGTACAATTTCGCTTCAAAATGGCCAAAAGTTGCAATAACCCCCAAAGGAACAATTTCGCCTCAAAATGGAAGAAAAATTGCAATACCCCCCCAAAGGAACAATTTCGCCTCAAAATGCCGAAAAGTTGCAATACCCCCCGAAAGGATCAATTTCGCTTCAAAATGGCCAAAAGTTGCAATACCCCCCAAAAGGAACAATTTTGCTTCAAAATGGCCAAAAGTTGCAATACCTCCCCAAAGGAACAATTCCGCCTCAAAATGGCAAAAAATTGTAATACCCCCCCAAAAGGAACAATTTCGCTTCAAAATGCCGAAAAGTTGCAATACCCCCCCAAAGGAACAATTTCGCTTCAAAATGGCCAAAAGTTGCAATACCCCCCCAAAGTAACAATTTCGCCTCAAAATGGCCAAAAATTTTAATACCCCCAAAGGAACAATTTCGCCTCAAAATGGCAAAAAATTGCAATATCCCCCAAAGGAACAATTTCGCTTCAAAATGCCGAAAAGTTGCAATACCCCCCCAAAGGAACAATTTCGCTTCAAAATGGAAAAAAATTGCAATACCCCCCCAAAGGAACAATTTGGCTTCAAAATGGCCAAAAGTTGCAATACCCCCCCAAAGGAACAATTTCGCCTCAAAATGGCAAAAAATTGCAATACCCCCCCAAAGGAACAATTTCGCTTCAAAATGACCAAAAGTTGCAATACCCCCCCAAATATACAATTTCGCCTCAAAATGGCCAAAAGATGCAATACCCCCCCCAAAGGAACAGTTTCGCCTCAAAATGGAAAAAAATTGCAATACCCCCCCAAAGGAACAATTTCGCTTCAAAATGGCCAAAAGTTGCAATACCCCCCCAAAGGAACAATTTTGCCTCAAAATGGCAAAAAATTGCAATACCCCCCAAAGGAACAATTTCGCCTCAAAATGCTGAAAAGTTGCAATACCCCCCAAAGGAACAATTTCGCCTCAAAATGGAAGAAAAATTGCAATACCCCCCCAAAGGAACAATTTCGCCTCAAAATGCCGAAAAGTTGCAATACCCCCAGAAAGGAACAATTTCGCTTCAAAATGGCTAAAAGTTGCAATACCCCCCTAAGGAACAATTTCGCTTCAAAATGGCCAAAAGTTGCAATACCCCCCCAAAGGAACAATTCCGCCTCAAAATGGCAAAAAATTGCAATACCCCCCAAAGGAACAATTTCGCTTCAAAATGCTGAAAAGTTGCAATACCCCCCGAAAGGAACAATTTCGCCTCAAAATGGAAAAAAAATTGCAATACCCCCCAAAGGAACAATTTCGCCTCAAAATGCCGAAAAGTTGCAATACCCCCCGAAAGGAACAATTTCGCCTCAAAATGCCGAAAAGTTGCAATACCCCCCAAAGGTACAATTTCGCTTCAAAATGGCCAAAAGTTGCAATACCCCCCCCAAAGGAACAATTTTGCCTCAAAATGGAAAAAAAATTGCAATACCCCCCCAAAGGAACAATTTCGCCTCAAAATGCCGAAAAGTTGCAATACCCCCCCAAAGGAACAATTTCGCTTCAAAATGGTCAAAAGTTGCAATACCCCCTTAAAGGAACAATTTCACTTCAAAATGGCCAAAAGTTGCAATACCCCCCCAAAGGAACAATTTCATCTCAAAATGGCAAAAAATTGCAATACCCCCCAAAGGAACAATTTCGCCTCAAAATGCCGAAAAGTTGCAATACCCCCCCAAAGGAACAATTTCGCTTCAAAATGGTCAAAAGTTGCAATACCCCCCAAAGGAACAATTTCACTTCAAAATGGCCAAAAGTTGCAATACCACCACAAAGGAACAATTTCACCTCAAAATGGCAAAAAATTGCAATACCCCCCAAAGGAACAATTTCGCTTCAAAATGGCCAAAAGTTGCAATACCCCCCAAAGGAACAATTTCGCCTCAAAATGCCGAAAAGTTGCAATACCCCCCGAAAGGAACAATTTCGCTTCAAAATGGCCAAAAGTTGCAATACCCCCCCCAAAGGAACAATTTCGCCTCAAAATGCCGAAAAGTTGCAATACCCCCCGAAAGGAACAATTTCGCTTCAAAATGGCCAAAAGATGCAATACCCCCCCAAAGGAACAATTTCACCTCAAAATGGCCAAAAATTGTAATACCCCCCCAAAGGAACAATTTCTCTTCAAAATGGCCAAAAGTTGCAATACCCTCCCAAAGGAACAATTTCACCTCAAAATGGAAAAAAGATTGCAATACCCCCCCAAAGGAACAATTTCGCCTCAAAATGCCGAAAAGTTTCAATACCGCCCGAAAGGAACAATTTCGCTTCACAATGGTCAAAAGTTGCAATACCCCCCAAAGGAACAATTTCGCTTCAAAATGGCCACCCCCCCAAAGGAACAATTTGGCTTCAAAATGGCCAAAAGTTGCAATACCCCCCCAAAGGAACAATTTCGCCTAAAAATGGCAAAAAATTGCAATACCCCCCCAAAGGAACAATTTCGCTTCAAAATGCCAAAAAGTTGCAATACCCCCCCAAAGGTACAATTTCGCTTCAAAATGGCCAAAAATTGCAATACCCCCCCAAAGGAACAATTTCGCCTCAAAATGGAAAAAAATTGTAATTCCCCCCCAAAGGAACAATTATGCTTCAAAATGCCGAAAAGTTGCAATACCCCCCCAAAGGAACAATTTCGCTTCAAAATGGCCAAAAGTTGCAATACCCCCCCAAAGTAACAATTTCGCCTCAAAATGGCCAAAAATATTAATACCCCCCAAAGGAACAATTTCGCTTCAATATGGCCAAAAGTTGCAATACCCCCCCAAAGGAACAATTTTGCCTCAAAATGGCAAAAAATTGCAATACCCCCCCAAAGGAACAATTTCGCCTCAAAATGGCAAAAAATTGCAATACCCCCCAAAGGAACAATTTCGCTTCAAAATGGCCAAAAGGTGCAATACCACCCCAAAGGAACAATTTCGCCTCAAAATGGCAAAAAAGTGCAATACCCCCCCAAAGGAACAATTTCGCTTCAAAATGACCAAAAGTTGCAATACCCCCCCAAAGGAACTATTTCGCCTCAACATGCTGAAAAGTTGCAATACCCCCCGAAAGGAACAATTTCACTTCAAAATGGCCAAAAGTTGCAATACCCCCCCAAAGGAACAATTTTGCCTCAAAATGGCAAAAAATTGCAATACCCCCCCAAAGGAACAATTTCGCCTCAAAATGGCAAAAAATTGCAATACCCCCCAAAGGAACAATTTCGCTTCAAAATGGCCAAAAGGTGCAATACCACCCCAAAGGAACAATTTCGCCTAAAAATGGCAAAAAATTGCAATACCCCCCAAAGGAACAATTTCGCTTCAAAATCGCCAAAAGTTGCAATACCCCCCCAAAGGAACAATTTCGCCTAAAAATGGCAAAAAATTGCAATACCCCCCCAAAGGAACAATTTCTCTTCAAAATGGCCAAAAGTTGCAATACCCTCCCAAAGGAACAATTTCACCTCAAAATGGAAAAAAGATTGCAATACCCCCCCAAAGGAACAATTTCGCCTCAAAATGCCGAAAAGTTTCAATACCGCCCGAAAGGAACAATTTCGCTTCACAATGGTCAAAAGTTGCAATACCCCCCAAAGGAACAATTTCGCTTCAAAATGGCCACCCCCCCAAAGGAACAATTTGGCTTCAAAATGGCCAAAAGTTGCAATACCCCCCCAAAGGAACAATTTCGCCTAAAAATGGCAAAAAATTGCAATACCCCCCCAAAGGAACAATTTCGCTTCAAAATGCCAAAAAGTTGCAATACCCCCCCAAAGGTACAATTTCGCTTCAAAATGGCCAAAAATTGCAATACCCCCCCAAAGGAACAATTTCGCCTCAAAATGGAAAAAAATTGTAATTCCCCCCCAAAGGAACAATTATGCTTCAAAATGCCGAAAAGTTGCAATACCCCCCCAAAGGAACAATTTCGCTTCAAAATGGCCAAAAGTTGCAATACCCCCCAAAGTAACAATTTCGCTTTAAAATGGCCAAAAATATTAATACCCCCCAAAGGAACAATTTCGCTTCAATATGGCCAAAAGTTGCAATACCCCCCCAAAGGAACAATTTTGCCTCAAAATGGCAAAAAATTGCAATACCCCCCCAAAGGAACAATTTCGCCTCAAAATGGCAAAAAATTGCAATACCCCCCAAAGGAACAATTTCGCTTCAAAATGGCCAAAAGGTGCAATACCACCCCAAAGGAACAATTTCGCCTCAAAATGGCAAAAAAGTGCAATACCCCCCCAAAGGAACAATTTCGCTTCAAAATGACCAAAAGTTGCAATACCCCCCCAAAGGAACTATTTCGCCTCAACATGCTGAAAAGTTGCAATACCCCCCGAAAGGAACAATTTCACTTCAAAATGGCCAAAAGTTGCAATACCCCCCCAAAGGAACAATTTTGCCTCAAAATGGCAAAAAATTGCAATACCCCCCCAAAGGAACAATTTCGCCTCAAAATGGCAAAAAATTGCAATACCCCCCAAAGGAACAATTTCGCTTCAAAATGGCCAAAAGGTGCAATACCACCCCAAAGGAACAATTTCGCCTAAAAATGGCAAAAAATTGCAATACCCCCCAAAGGAACAATTTCGCTTCAAAATCGCCAAAAGTTGCAATACCCCCCCAAAGGAACAATTTCGCCTAAAAATGGCAAAAAATTGCAATACCCCCCCAAAGGAACAATTTCGCTTCAAAATGCCAAAAAGTTTCAATACCCCCCCAAAGGTACAATTTCGCTTCAAAATGGCCAAAAGTTGCAATACCCCCCCAAAGGAACAATTTCGCCCCAAAATGGAAAAAAATTGCAATTCCCCCCAAAGGAACAATTATGCTTCAAAATGCCGAAAAGTTGCAATACCCCCCGAAAGTAACAATTTCGCTTCAAAATGGCCAAAAGTTGCAATACCCCCCCAAAGTAACAATTTCGCCTCAAAATGGCCAAAAATATTAATACCCCCCAAAGGAACAATTTCGCTTCAATATGGCCAAAAGTTGCAATACCCCCCCAGAGGAACAGTTTCGCCTCAAAATGGAAAAAAATTGCAATACCCCCCAAAGGAACAATTTGGCTTCAAAATGGCAAAAAAGTTGCAATACCCCCCAAAGGAACAATTTCGCCTCAAAATGGCAAAAAATTGCAATACCCCCCCAAAGGAACAATTTCGCTTTAAAATGCTGAAAAGTTGCAATACCCCCCGAAAGGAACAATTTCACTTTAAAATGGCCAAAAGTTGCAATACCCCCCAAAGGAACAATTTTGCCTCAAAATGGCAAAAAATTGCAATACCCCCCCAAAGGAACAATTTCGCCTCAAAATGGCAAAAAATTGCAATATCCCCCAAAGGAACAATTTCGCTTCAAAATGGCCAAAAGGTTCAATACCCCCCCAAAGGAACAATTTCGCCTCAAAATGGCAAAAAATTGCAATACCCCCCCAAAGGAACAATTTCGCTTCAAAATGGCCAAAAGTTGCAATACCCCCCAAAGGAACAATTTCGCCTCAAAATGGCAAAAAATTGCAATACCCCCCCATAGGAACAATTTCGCCTCAAAATGCTGAAAAGTTGCAATACCCCCCCAAAGGTACAATTTCGCTTCAAAATGGCCAAAAGTTGCAATAACCCCCAAAGGAACAATTTCGCCTCAAAATGGAAGAAAAATTGCAATACCCCCCAAAGGAACAATTTCGCCTCAAAATGCCGAAAAGTTGCAATACCCCCCGAAAGGATCAATTTCGCTTCAAAATGGCCAAAAGTTGCAATACCCCCCAAAGGAACAATTTCGCTTCAAAATGGAAAAAAATTGCAATACCCCCCAAAGGAACAATTTGGCTTCAAAATGGCCAAAAGTTGCAATACCCCCCCAAAGGAACAATTTCGCCTCAAAATGGCAAAAAATTGCAATACCCCCCCAAAGGAACAATTTCGCCTCAAAATGCTGAAAAGTTGCAATACCCCCCGAAAGGAACAATTTCGCTTCAAAAAGGCCAAAAGTTGCAATACCCCCCCAAAGGAACAATTTCGCCTCAAAATGGCAAAAAATTGCAATATCCCCCAAAGGAACAATTTCGCTTCAAAATGCCGAAAATTTGCAATACCCCCCCAAAGGAACAATTTCGCTTCAAAATGACCAAAAGTTGCAATACCCCCCCAAATATACAATTTCGCATCAAAATGGCCAAAAGATGCAATACCCCCCCAAAGGAACAGTTTCGCCTCAAAATGGCAAAAAATTGCAATACCCCCCCAAAGGAACAATTTCGCTTCAAAATGGCCAAAAGTTGCAATACCCCCCAAAGGAACAATTTTGCCTCAAAATGGCAAAAAATTGCAATACCCCCCAAAGGAACAATTTCGCCTCAAAATGCTGAAAAGTTGCAATACCCCCCAAAGGAACAATTTCGCCTCAAAATGGAAGAAAAATTGCAATACCCCCCCAAAGGAACAATTTCGCCTCAAAATGCCGAAAAGTTGCAATACCCCCAGAAAGGAACAATTTCGCTTCAAAATGGCCAAAAGTTGCAATACCCCCCAAAGGAACAATTTCGCTTCAAAATGGCCAAAAGTTGCAATACCCCCCAAAGGAACAATTTCGCTTCAAAATGCTGAAAAGTTACAATACCCCCCAAAGGAACAATTTCGCCTCAAAATGGAAGAAAAATTGCAATACCCCCCCAAAGGAACAATTTCGCCTTAAAATGCCGAAAAGTTGCAATACCCCCAGAAAGGAACAATTTCGCTTCAAAATGGCTAAAAGTTGCAATACCCCCCTAAGGAACAATTTCGCTTCAAAATGGCCAAAAGTTGCAATACCCCCCCAAAGGAACAATTTCGCCTCAAAATGGCCAAAAATTGTAATACCCCCCGAAAGGAACAATTTCGCTTCAATATGGCCAAAAGTTGCAATACCCCCCCAAAGGAACAATTTCGCCTCAAAATGGCAAAAAATTGCAATACCCCCCAAAAGGAACAATTTCGCTTCAATATGGCCAAAAGTTGCAATACCCCCCCAAAGGAACAATTTCGCTTCAAAATGGCCAAAAGTTGCAATACCCCCCAAAGGAACAATTTCGCCTCAAAATGGAAGAAAAATTGCAATACCCCCCCAAAGGAACAATTTCGCCTCAAAATGCCGAAAAGTTGCAATACCCCCCGAAAGGAACAATTTCGCTTCAAAATGCCGAGAAGTTGCAATACCCCCCGAAAGGAACAATTTCGCTTTAAAATGGCCAAAAGATGCAATACCCCCCCAAAGGAACAATTTCACCTCAAAATGGCCAAAAATTGTAATACCCCCAAAGGAAAAATTTCGCCTCAAAATGGCAAAAAATTGCAATACCCCCCAAAGGAACAAGTTCGCTTCAAAATGGCCAAAAGTTGCAATACCCTCCCAAAGGAACAATTTCACCTCAAAATGGAAAAAAGATTGCAATACCCCCCCAAAGGAACAATTTCGCCTCAAAATGCCGAAAAGTTTCAATACCGCCCGAAAGGAACAATTTCGCTTCAAAATGGTCAAAAGTTGCAATACCCCCCAAAGGAACAATTTCGCTTCAAAATGGCCACCCCCCCAAAGGAACAATTTCGCTTCAAAATGGCCAAAAGTTGCAATACCCCCCCAAAGGAACAATTTCGCCTAAAAATGGCAAAAAATTGCAATACCCCCCCAAAGGAACAATTTCGCTTCAAAATGCCAAAAAGTTGCAATACCCCCCCAAAGGTACAATTTCGCTTCAAAATGGCCAAAAGTTGCAATACCCCCCCAAAGGAACAATTTCGCCTCAAAATGGAAAAAAATTGCAATTCCCCCCCAAAGGAACAATTATGCTTCAAAATGCCGAAAAGTTGCAATACCCCCCCAAAGGAACAATTTCGCTTCAAAATGGCCAAAAGTTGCAATACCCCCCCAAAGTAACAATTTCGCCTCAAAATGGCCAAAAATATTAATACCCCCCAAAGGAACAATTTCGCTTCAATATGGCCAAAAGTTGCAATACCCCCCCAAAGGAACAGTTTCGCCTCAAAATGGCAAAAAATTGCAATACCCCCCAAAGGAACAAATTCGCTTCAAAATGGCCAAAAGTTGCAATACCCCCCCAAAGGAACAATTTCGCCTCAAAATGGCCAAAAATTGTAATACCCCCCGAAAGGAACAATTTCGCTTCAATATGGCCAAAAGTTGCAATACCCCCCCAAAGGAACAATTTCGCCTCAAAATGGCAAAAAATTGCAATACCCCCCAAAAGGAACAATTTCGCTTCAATATGGCCAAAAGTTGCAATACCCCCCCAAAGGAACAATTTCGCTTCAAAATGGCCAAAAGTTGCAATACCCCCCAAAGGAACAATTTCGCCTCAAAATGGAAGAAAAATTGCAATACCCCCCCAAAGGAACAATTTCGCCTCAAAATGCCGAAAAGTTGCAATACCCCCCGAAAGGAACAATTTCGCTTCAAAATGGCCAAAAGTTGCAATACCCCCCCAAAGGAACAATTCCGCCTCAAAATGGCAAAAAATTGTAATACCCCCCCAAAGGAACAATTTCGCCTCAAAATGCCGAAAAGTTGCAATACCCCCCGAAAGGATCAATTTCGCCTCAAAATGCTGAAAAGTTGCAATACCCCTCAAAAGGTACAATTTCGCTTCAAAATGGCCAAAAGTTGCAATACCCCCCAAAGGAACAATTTCGCTTCAAAATCGCCAAAAGTTGCAATACCCCCCCAAAGGAACAATTTCGCCTAAAAATGGCAAAAAATTGCAATACCCCCCCAAAGGAACAATTTCGCTTCAAAATGCCAAAAAGTTTCAATACCCCCCCAAAGGTACAATTTCGCTTCAAAATGGCCAAAAGTTGCAATACCCCCCCAAAGGAACAATTTCGCCCCAAAATGGAAAAAAATTGCAATTCCCCCCAAAGGAACAATTATGCTTCAAAATGCCGAAAAGTTGCAATACCCCCCGAAAGTAACAATTTCGCTTCAAAATGGCCAAAAGTTGCAATACCCCCCCAAAGTAACAATTTCGCCTCAAAATGGCCAAAAATATTAATACCCCCCAAAGGAACAATTTCGCTTCAATATGGCCAAAAGTTGCAATACCCCCCCAGAGGAACAGTTTCGCCTCAAAATGGCAAAAAATTGCAATACCCCCCAAAGGAACAATTTGGCTTCAAAATGGCAAAAAAGTTGCAATACCCCCCAAAGGAACAATTTCGCCTCAAAATGGCAAAAAATTGCAATACCCCCCCAAAGGAACAATTTCGCTTTAAAATGCTGAAAAGTTGCAATACCCCCCGAAAGGAACAATTTCACTTTAAAATGGCCAAAAGTTGCAATACCCCCCCAAAGGAACAATTTTGCCTCAAAATGGCAAAAAATTGCAATACCCCCCCAAAGGAACAATTTCGCCTCAAAATGGCAAAAAATTGCAATATCCCCCAAAGGAACAATTTCGCTTCAAAATGGCCAAAAGGTTCAATACCCCCCCAAAGGAACAATTTCGCCTCAAAATGGCAAAAAATTGCAATACCCCCCCAAAGGAACAATTTCGCTTCAAAATGGCCAAAAGTTGCAATACCCCCCAAAGGAACAATTTCGCCTCAAAATGGCAAAAAATTGCAATACCCCCCCATAGGAACAATTTCGCCTCAAAATGCTGAAAAGTTGCAATACCCCCCCAAAGGTACAATTTCGCTTCAAAATGGCCAAAAGTTGCAATAACCCCCAAAGGAACAATTTCGCCTCAAAATGGAAGAAAAATTGCAATACCCCCCAAAGGAACAATTTCGCCTCAAAATGCCGAAAAGTTGCAATACCCCCCGAAAGGATCAATTTCGCTTCAAAATGGCCAAAAGTTGCAATACCCCCCAAAGGAACAATTTCGCTTCAAAATGGAAAAAAATTGCAATACCCCCCAAAGGAACAATTTGGCTTCAAAATGGCCAAAAGTTGCAATACCCCCCCAAAGGAACAATTTCGCCTCAAAATGGCAAAAAATTGCAATACCCCCCCAAAGGAACAATTTCGCCTCAAAATGCTGAAAAGTTGCAATACCCCCCGAAAGGAACAATTTCGCTTCAAAAAGGCCAAAAGTTGCAATACCCCCCCAAAGGAACAATTTCGCCTCAAAATGGCAAAAAATTGCAATATCCCCCAAAGGAACAATTTCGCTTCAAAATGCCGAAAATTTGCAATACCCCCCCAAAGGAACAATTTCGCTTCAAAATGACCAAAAGTTGCAATACCCCCCCAAATATACAATTTCGCATCAAAATGGCCAAAAGATGCAATACCCCCCCAAAGGAACAGTTTCGCCTCAAAATGGCAAAAAATTGCAATACCCCCCCAAAGGAACAATTTCGCTTCAAAATGGCCAAAAGTTGCAATACCCCCCAAAGGAACAATTTTGCCTCAAAATGGCAAAAAATTGCAATACCCCCCAAAGGAACAATTTCGCCTCAAAATGCTGAAAAGTTGCAATACCCCCCAAAGGAACAATTTCGCCTCAAAATGGAAGAAAAATTGCAATACCCCCCCAAAGGAACAATTTCGCCTCAAAATGCCGAAAAGTTGCAATACCCCCAGAAAGGAACAATTTCGCTTCAAAATGGCCAAAAGTTGCAATACCCCCCAAAGGAACAATTTCGCTTCAAAATGGCCAAAAGTTGCAATACCCCCCAAAGGAACAATTTCGCTTCAAAATGCTGAAAAGTTACAATACCCCCCAAAGGAACAATTTCGCCTCAAAATGGAAGAAAAATTGCAATACCCCCCCAAAGGAACAATTTCGCCTTAAAATGCCGAAAAGTTGCAATACCCCCAGAAAGGAACAATTTCGCTTCAAAATGGCTAAAAGTTGCAATACCCCCCTAAGGAACAATTTCGCTTCAAAATGGCCAAAAGTTGCAATACCCCCCCAAAGGAACAATTTCGCCTCAAAATGGCCAAAAATTGTAATACCCCCCGAAAGGAACAATTTCGCTTCAATATGGCCAAAAGTTGCAATACCCCCCCAAAGGAACAATTTCGCCTCAAAATGGCAAAAAATTGCAATACCCCCCAAAAGGAACAATTTCGCTTCAATATGGCCAAAAGTTGCAATACCCCCCCAAAGGAACAATTTCGCTTCAAAATGGCCAAAAGTTGCAATACCCCCCAAAGGAACAATTTCGCCTCAAAATGGAAGAAAAATTGCAATACCCCCCCAAAGGAACAATTTCGCCTCAAAATGCCGAAAAGTTGCAATACCCCCCGAAAGGAACAATTTCGCTTCAAAATGCCGAGAAGTTGCAATACCCCCCGAAAGGAACAATTTCACCTCAAAATGGCCAAAAATTGTAATACCCCCAAAGGAAAAATTTCGCCTCAAAATGGCAAAAAATTGCAATACCCCCCAAAGGAACAAGTTCGCTTCAAAATGGCCAAAAGTTGCAATACCCTCCCAAAGGAACAATTTCACCTCAAAATGGAAAAAAGATTGCAATACCCCCCCAAAGGAACAATTTCGCCTCAAAATGCCGAAAAGTTTCAATACCGCCCGAAAGGAACAATTTCGCTTCAAAATGGTCAAAAGTTGCAATACCCCCCAAAGGAACAATTTCGCTTCAAAATGGCCACCCCCCCAAAGGAACAATTTCGCTTCAAAATGGCCAAAAGTTGCAATACCCCCCCAAAGGAACAATTTCGCCTAAAAATGGCAAAAAATTGCAATACCCCCCCAAAGGAACAATTTCGCTTCAAAATGCCAAAAAGTTGCAATACCCCCCCAAAGGTACAATTTCGCTTCAAAATGGCCAAAAGTTGCAATACCCCCCCAAAGGAACAATTTCGCCTCAAAATGGAAAAAAATTGCAATTCCCCCCCAAAGGAACAATTATGCTTCAAAATGCCGAAAAGTTGCAATACCCCCCCAAAGGAACAATTTCGCTTCAAAATGGCCAAAAGTTGCAATACCCCCCCAAAGTAACAATTTCGCCTCAAAATGGCCAAAAATATTAATACCCCCCAAAGGAACAATTTCGCTTCAATATGGCCAAAAGTTGCAATACCCCCCCAAAGGAACAGTTTCGCCTCAAAATGGCAAAAAATTGCAATACCCCCCAAAGGAACAAATTCGCTTCAAAATGGCCAAAAGTTGCAATACCCCCCCAAAGGAACAATTTCGCCTCAAAATGGCCAAAAATTGTAATACCCCCCGAAAGGAACAATTTCGCTTCAATATGGCCAAAAGTTGCAATACCCCCCCAAAGGAACAATTTCGCCTCAAAATGGCAAAAAATTGCAATACCCCCCAAAAGGAACAATTTCGCTTCAATATGGCCAAAAGTTGCAATACCCCCCCAAAGGAACAATTTCGCTTCAAAATGGCCAAAAGTTGCAATACCCCCCAAAGGAACAATTTCGCCTCAAAATGGAAGAAAAATTGCAATACCCCCCCAAAGGAACAATTTCGCCTCAAAATGCCGAAAAGTTGCAATACCCCCCGAAAGGAACAATTTCGCTTCAAAATGGCCAAAAGTTGCAATACCCCCCCAAAGGAACAATTCCGCCTCAAAATGGCAAAAAATTGTAATACCCCCCCAAAGGAACAATTTCGCCTCAAAATGCCGAAAAGTTGCAATACCCCCCGAAAGGATCAATTTCGCCTCAAAATGCTGAAAAGTTGCAATACCCCTCAAAAGGTACAATTTCGCTTCAAAATGGCCAAAAGTTGCAATAACCCCCAAAGGAACAATTTCGCCTCAAAATGGAAGAAAAATTGCAATACCCCCCCAAAGGAACAAATTCGCCTCAAAATGCCGAAAAGTTGCAATACCCCCCGAAAGGATCAATTTCGCTTCAAAATGGCCAAAAGTTGCAATACCCCCCAAAGGAACAATTTTGCTTCAAAATGGCCAAAAGTTGCAATACCCCCCCAAAGTAACAATTTCGCCTCAAAATGGCCAAAAATTTTAATATTCCCAAAGGAACAATTTCACCTCAAAATGGCAAAAAATTGCAATATCCCCCAAAGGAACAATTTCGCTTCAAAATGCCGAAAAGTTGCAATACCCCCCCAAAGGAACAATTTCGCTTCAAAATGGAAAAAAATTGCAATACCCCCCAAAGGAACAATTTGGCTTCAAAATGGCCAAAAGTTGCAATACCCCCCCAAAGGAACAATTTCGCCTCAAAATGGCAAAAAATTGCAATACCCCCCCAAAGGAACAATTTCGCCTCAAAATGCTGAAAAGTTACAATACCCCCCGAAAGGAACAATTTCGCTTTAAAAAGGCCAAAAGTTGCAATACCCCCCCAAAGGAACAATTTCGCCTCAAAATGGCAAAAAATTGCAATATCCCCCAAAGGAACAATTTCGCTTCAAAATGCCGAAAAGTTGCAATACCCCCCCAAAGGAACAATTTCGCTTCAAAATGGCAAAAAATTGCAATACCCCCCCAAAGGAACAATTTCGCTTCAAAATGACCAAAAGTTGCAATACCCCCCCAAATATACAATTTCGCCTCAAAATGGCCAAAAGATGCAATACCCCCCCCAAAGGAACAGTTTCGCCTCAAAATGGCAAAAAATTGCAATACCCCCCCAAAGGAACAATTTCGCTTCAAAATGGCCAAAAGTTGCAATACCCCCCCAAAGGAACAATTTTGCCTCAAAATGGCAAAAAATTGCAATACCCCCCAAAGGAACAATTTCGCCTCAAAATGCTGAAAAGTTGCAATACCCCCCAAAGGAACAATTTCGCCTCAAAATGGAAGAAAAATTGCAATACCCCCCCAAAGGAACAATTTCGCCTCAAAATGCCGAAAAGTTGCAATACCCCCAGAAAGGAACAATTTCGCTTCAAAATGGCTAAAAGTTGCAATACCCCCCTAAGGAACAATTTTGCTTCAAAATGGCCAAAAGTTGCAATACCCCCCCAAAGGAACAATTCCGCCTCAAAATGGCAAAAAATTGCAATACCCCCCCAAAGGTACAATTTCGCTTCAAAATGGCCAAAAGTTGCAATACCCCCCAAAGGAACAATTTTGCCTCAAAATGGAAAAAAAATTGCAATACCCCCCCAAAGGAACAATTTCGCCTCAAAATGCCGAAAAGTTGCAATACCCCCCCAAAGGAACAATTTCGCTTCAAAATGGTCAAAAGTTGCAATACCCCCCCAAAGGAACAATTTCACTTCAAAATGGCCAAAAGTTGCAATACCCCCCCAAAGGAACAATTTCACCTCAAAATGGCAAAAAATTGCAATACCCCCCAAAGGAACAATTTCGCTTTAAAATGCCGAAAAGTTGCAATACCCCCCCAAAGGAACAATTTCGCTTCAAAATTGTCAAAAGTTGCAATACCCCCCCAAAGGAACAATTTCACTTCAAAATGGCCAAAAGTTGCAATACCACCACAAAGGAACAATTTCACCTCAAAATGGCAAAAAATTGCAATACCCCCCAAAGAAACAATTTCGCTTCAAAATGGCCAAAAGTTGCAATACCCCCCAAAGGAACAATTTCGCCTCAAAATGCCGAAAAGTTGCAATACCCCCCGAAAGGAACAATTTCGCTTCAAAATGGCCAAAAGCTGCAATACCCCCCCAAAGGAACAATTTCGCTTCAAAATGCCGAAAAGTTGCAATACCCCCCGAAAGGAACAATTTCGCTTCAAAATGGCCAAAAATTGTAATACCCCCCAAAGGAACAATTTCGCCTCAAAATGGCAAACAATTGCAATACCCCCCCAAAGGAACAAGTTCGCTTCAAAATGCCGAAAAGTTGCAATACCCCCCCAAAGGAACAATTTCTCTTCAAAATGGCCAAAAGTTGCAATACCCTCCCAAAGGAACAATTTCACCTCAAAATGGAAAAAAGATTGCAATACCCCCCCAAAGGAACAATTTCGCCTCAAAATGCCGAAAAGTTTCAATACCGCCCGAAAGGAACAATTTCGCTTCAAAATGGTCACCCCCCCAAAGGAACAATTTCGCTTCAAAATGGCCAAAAGTTGCAATACCCCCCCAAAGGAACAATTTCGCCTAAAAATGGCAAAAAGTTGCAATACCCCCCCAAAGGTACAATTTCGCTTCAAAATGGCCAAAAGTTGCAATACCCCCCCAAAGGAACAATTTCGCCTCAAAATGGCAAAAAATTGCAATACCCCCCAAAGGAACAATTTCGCTTCAAAATGGCCAAAAGGTGCAATACCACCCCAAAGGAACAATTTCGCCTCAAAATGGCAAAAAAGTGCAATACCCCCCCAAAGGAACAATTTCGCTTCAAAATGACCAAAAGTTGCAATACTCCCCCAAAGGAACAGTTTCGCCTCAAAATGGCAAAAAATTGCAATACCCCCCAAAGGAACAATTTGGCTTCAAAATGGCCAAAAGTTGCAATACCCCCCAAAGGAACAATTTCGCCTCAAAATGGCAAAAAATTGCAATACCCCCCCCAAAGGAACAATTTCGCCTCAAAATGCTGAAAAGTTGCAATACCCCCCCAAAGGTACAATTTCGCTTCAAAATGGCCAAAAGTTGCAATACCCCCCCAAAGGAACAATTTCGCCTCAAAATGCTGAAAAGTTGCAATACACCCCGAAAGGATCAATTTCACTTCAAAATGGCCAAAAGTTGCAATACCCCCCAAAGGAACAATTTTGCCTCAAAATGGCAAAAAATTGCAATTCCCCCCCAAAGGAACAATTATGCTTCAAAATGCCGAAAAGTTGCAATACCCCCCCAAAGGAACAATTTCGCTTCAAAATGGCCAAAAGTTGCAATACCCCCCCAAAGTAACAATTTCGCCTCAAAATGGCCAAAAATATTAATACCCCCCAAAGGAACAATTTCGCCTCAAAATGCTGAAAAGTTGCAATACCCCCCAAAGGAACAATTTCGCCTCAAAATGGAAGAAAAATTGCAATACCCCCCCAAAGGAACAATTTCGCCTCAAAATGCCGAAAAGTTGAAATACCCCCAGAAAGGAACAATTTCGCTTCAAAATGGCTAAAAGTTGCAATACCCCCCTAAGGAACAATTTCGCTTCAAAATGGCCAAAAGTTGCAATACCCCCCCAAAGGAACAATTCCGCCTCAAAATGGCAAAAAATTGCAATACCCCCCAAAGGAACAATTTCGCTTCAAAATGCTGAAAAGTTGCAATACCCCCCGAAAGGAACAATTTCGCCTCAAAATGGAAAAAAAATTGCAATACCCCCCAAAGGAACAATTTCGCCTCAAAATGCCGAAAAGTTGCAATACCCCCCGAAAGGAACAATTTCGCCTCAAAATGCCGAAAAGTTGCAATACCCCCCCAAAGGTACAATTTGGCTTCAAAATGGCCAAAAGTTGCAATACCCCCCCAAAGGAACAACTTTGCCTCAAAATGGAAAAAAAATTGCAATACCCCCCCAAAGGAACAATTTCGCCTCAAAATGCCGAAAAGTTGCAATACCCCCCCAAAGGAACAATTTCGCTTCAAAATGGTCAAAAGTTGCAATACCCCCCCAAAGGAACAATTTCACTTCAAAATGGCCAAAAGTTGCAATACCCCCCCAAAGGAACAATTTCACCTCAAAATGGCAAAAAATTGCAATACCCCCCAAAGGAACAATTTCGCCTCAAAATGCCGAAAAGTTGCAATACCCCCCCAAAGGAACAATTTCGCTTCAAAATGGTCAAAAGTTGCAATACCCCCCCAAAGGAACAATTTCACTTCAAAATGGCCAAAAGTTGCAATACCACCACAAAGGAACAATTTCACCTCAAAATGGCAAAAAATTGCAATACCCCCCAAAGAAACAATTTCGCTTCAAAATGGCCAAAAGTTGCAATACCCCCCAAAGGAACAATTTCGCCTCAAAATGCCGAAAAGTTGCAATACCCCCCGAAAGGAACAATTTCGCTTCAAAATGGCCAAAAGCTGCAATACCCCCCCCAAAGGAACAATTTCGCTTGAAAATGCCGAAAAGTTGCAATACCCCCCGAAAGGAACAATTTCGCTTCAAAATGGCCAAAAGATGCAATACCCCCCCAAAGGAACAATTTCACCTCAAAATGGTTAAAATTGTAATACCCCCAAAGGAACAATTTCGCCTCAAAATGGCAAACAATTGCAATACCCCCCCAAAGGAACAAGTTCGCTTCAAAATGCCGAAAAGTTGCAATACCCCCCCAAAGGAACAATTTCTCTTCAAAATGGCCAAAAGTTGCAATACACTCCCAAAGGAACAATTTCACCTCAAAATGGAAAAAAGATTGCAATACCCCCCCAAAGGAACAATTTCGCCTCAAAATGCCGAAAAGTTTCAATACCGCCCGAAAGGAACAATTTCGCTTCAAAATGGTCAAAAGTTGCAATACCCCCCAAAGGAACAATTTCGCTTCAAAATGGCCACCCCCCCAAAGGAACAATTTCGCTTCAAAATGGCCAAAAGTTGCAATACCCCCCCAAAGGAACAATTTCGCCTAAAAATGGCAAAAAGTTGCAATACCCCCCCAAAGGTACAATTTCGCTTCAAAATGGCCAAAAGTTGCAATACCCCCCCAAAGGAACAATTTCGCCTCAAAATGGAAAAAAATTGCAATTCCCCCCCAAAGGAACAATTATGCTTCAAAATGCCGAAAAGTTGCAATACCCCCCCAAAGGAACAATTTCGCTTCAAAATGGCCAAAAGTTGCAAGACCCCCCCAAAGTAACAATTTCGCCTCAAAATGGCCAAAAATATTAATACCCCCCAAAGGAACAATTTCGCTTCAATATGGCCAAAAGTTGCAATACCCCACCAAAGGAACAGTTTCGCCTCAAAATGGCAAAAAATTGCAATACCCCCCAAAGGAACAATTTGGCTTCAAAATGGCCAAAAGTTGCAATACCCCCAAAGGAACAATTTCGCCTCAAAATGGCAAAACATTGCAATACCCCCCCCAAAGGAACAATTTCGCCTCAAAATGCTGAAAAGTTGCAATACCCCCCCAAAGGTACAATTTCGCTTCAAAATGGCCAAAAGTTGCAATACCCCCCCAAAGGAACAATTTCGCCTCAAAATGCTGAAAAGTTGCAATACCCCCCGAAAGGAACAATTTCACTTCAAAATGGCCAAAAGTTGCAATACCCCCCAAAGGAACAATTTTGCCTCAAAATGGCAAAAAATTGCAATTCCCCCCCAAAGGAACAATTATGCTTCAAAATGCCGAAAAGTTGCAATACCCCCCCAAAGGAACAATTTCGCTTCAAAATGGCCAAAAGTTGCAATACCCCCCCAAAGTAACAATTTCGCCTCAAAATGGCCAAAAATATTAATACCCCCAAAGGAACAATTTCGCTTCAATATGGCCAAAAGTTGCAATACCCCCCAAAGGAACAATTTCGCCTCAAAATGGCAAAAAATTGCAATACCCCCCCCCAAAGGAACAATTTCGCCTCAAAATGCTGAAAAGTTGCAATACCCCCTGAAAGGAACAATTTCACTTTAAAATGGCCAAAAGTTGCAATACCCCCCCAAAGGAACAATTTTGCCTCAAAATGGCAAAAAATTGCAATACCCCCCCAAAAGGAACAATTTCGCTTCAAAATGCCGAAAAGTTGCAATACCCCCCCAAAGGAACAATTTCGCTTCAAAATGGCCAAAAGTTGCAATACCCCCCCAAAGTAACAATTTCGCCTCAAAATGGCCAAAAATTTTAATACCCCCAAAGGAACAATTTCGCCTCAAAATGGCAAAAAATTGCAATATCCCCCAAAGGAACAATTTCGCTTCAAAATGCCGAAAAGTTGCAATACCCCCCCAAAGGAACAATTTCGCTTCAAAATGGAAAAAAATTGCAATACCCCCCCAAAGGAACAATTTGGCTTCAAAATGGCCAAAAGTTGCAATACCCCCCCAAAGGAACAATTTCGCCTCAAAATGGCAAAAAATTGCAATACCCCCCCAAAGGAACAATTTCGCCTCAAAATGCTGAAAAGTTGCAATACCCCCCGAAAGGAACAATTTCGCTTCAAAAAGGCCAAAAGTTGCAATACCCCCCCAAAGGAACAATTTCGCCTCAAAATGGCAAAAAAAAATTGCAATATCCCCCAAAGGAACAATTTCGCTTCAAAATGCCGAAAAGTTGCAATACCCCCCCAAAGGAACAATTTCGCTTCAAAATGGCAAAAAATTGCAATACCCCCCCAAAGGAACAATTTCGCTTCAAAATGACCAAAAGTTGCAATACCCCCCCAAATATACAATTTCGCCTCAAAATGGCCAAAAGATGCAATACCCCCCCCAAAGGAACAGTTTCGCCTCAAAATGGAAGAAAAATTGCAATACCCCCCCAAAGGAACAATTTCGCCTCAAAATGCCGAAAAGTTGCAATACCCCCAGAAAGGAACAATTTCGCTTCAAAATGGCTAAAAGTTGCAATACCCCCCTAAGGAACAATTTCGCTTCAAAATGGCCAAAAGTTGCAATACCCCCCCAAAGGAACAATTCCGCCTCAAAATGGCAAAAAATTGCAATACCCCCCAAAGGAACAATTTCGCTTCAAAATGCTGAAAAGTTGCAATACCCCCCGAAAGGAACAATTTCGCCTCAAAATGGAAAAAAAATTGCAATACCCCCCAAAGGAACAATTTCGCCTCAAAATGCCGAAAAGTTGCAATACCCCCCGAAAGGAACAATTTCGCCTCAAAATGCCGAAAAGTTGCAATACCCCCCAAAGGTACAATTTCGCTTCAAAATGGCCAAAAGTTGCAATACCCCCCCAAAGGAACAATTTTGCCTCAAAATGGAAAAAAATTTGCAATACCCCCCCAAAGGAACAATTTCGCCTCAAAATGCCGAAAAGTTGCAATACCCCCCCAAAGGAACAATTTCGCTTCAAAATGGTCAAAAGTTGCAATACCCCCTTAAAGGAACAATTTCACTTCAAAATGGCCAAAAGTTGCAATACCCCCCCAAAGGAACAATTTCACCTCAAAATGGCAAAAAATTGCAATACCCCCCAAAGGAACAATTTCGCCTCAAAATGCCGAAAAGTTGCAATACCCCCCCAAAGGAACAATTTCGCTTCAAAATGGTCAAAAGTTGCAATACCCCCCAAAGGAACAATTTCACTTCAAAATGGCCAAAAGTTGCAATACCACCACAAAGGAACAATTTCACCTCAAAATGGCAAAAAATTGCAATACCCCCCAAAGGAACAATTTCGCTTCAAAATGGCCAAAAGTTGCAATACCCCCCAAAGGAACAATTTCGCCTCAAAATGCCGAAAAGTTGCAATACCCCCGGAAAGGAACAATTTCGCTTCAAAATGGCCAAAAGTTGCAATACCCCCCCCAAAGGAACAATTTCGCCTCAAAATGCCGAAAAGTTGCAATACCCCCCGAAAGGAACAATTTCGCTTCAAAATGGCCAAAAGATGTAATACCCCCCCAAAGGAACAATTTCACCTCAAAATGGCCAAAAATTGTAATACCCCCCAAAGGAACAATTTCGCCTCAAAATGGCAAAAAATTGCAATACCCCCCCAAAGGAACAATTTCTCTTCAAAATGGCCAAAAGTTGCAATACCCTCCCAAAGGAACAATTTCACCTCAAAATGGAAAAAAGATTGCAATACCCCCCCAAAGGAACAATTTCGCCTCAAAATGCCGAAAAGTTTCAATACCGCCCGAAAGGAACAATTTCGCTTCAAAATGGTCAAAAGTTGCAATACCCCCCAAAGGAACAATTTCGCTTCAAAATGGCCACCCCCCCAAAGGAACAATTTCGCTTCAAAATGGCCAAAAGTTGCAATACCCCCCCAAAGGAACAATTTCGCCTAAAAATGGCAAAAAATTGCAATACCCCCCCAAAGGAACAATTTCGCTTCAAAATGCCAAAAAGTTGCAATACCCCCCCAAAGGTACAATTTCGCTTCAAAATTGCCAAAAATTGCAATACCCCCCCAAAGGAACAATTTCGCCTCAAAATGGAAAAAAATTGCAATTCCCCCCCAAAGGAACAATTATGCTTCAAAATGCCGAAAAGTTGCAATACCCCCCCAAAGGAACAATTTCGCTTCAAAATGGCCAAAAGTTGCAATACCCCCCCAAAGTAACAATTTCGCTTTAAAATGGCCAAAAATATTAATACCCGCCAAAAGAACAATTTCGCTTCAATATGGCCAAAAGTTGCAATACCCCCCCAAAGGAACAGTTTCGCCTCAAAATGGCAAAAAATTGCAATACCCCCCCAAAGGAACAATTTCGCTTCAAAATGCCGAAAAGTTGCAATACCCCCCCAAAGGAACAATTTCGCTTCAAAATGGCCAAAAGTTGCAATACCCCCCCAAAGGAACAATTTCGCCTCAAAATGGAAAAAAATTGCAATTCCCCCCCAAAGGAACAATTTCGCTTCAAAATGGCCAAAAGTTGCAATACCCCCCCAAAGTAACAATTTCGCCTCAAAATGGCCAAAAATATTAATACCCCCCAAAGGAACAATTTCGCTTCAATATGGCCAAAAGTTGCAATACCCCCCCAAAGAAACAATTTTGCCTCAAAATGGCAAAAAATTGCAATACCCCCCCAAAGGAACAATTTCGCCTCAAAATGGCAAAAAATTGCAATACCCCCCAAAGGAACAATTTCGCTTCAAAATGGCCAAAAGGTGCAATACCACCCCAAAGGAACAATTTCGCCTCAAAATGGCAAAAAAGTGCAATACCCCCCCAAAGGAACAATTTCGCTTCAAAATGACCAAAAGTTGCAATACCCCCCCAAAGGAACTATTTCACTTCAAAATGGCCAAAAGTTGCAATACCCCCCAAAGGAACAATTTCGCCTCAAAATGGAAAAAAATTGCAATTCCCCCCCAAAGGAACAATTATGCTTCAAAATGCCGAAAAGTTGCAATACCCCCCCAAAGGAACAATTTCGCTTCAAAATGGCCAAAAGTTGCAATACCCCCCCAAAGTAAAAATTTCGCCTCAAAATGGCCAAAAATATTAATACCCCCCAAAGGAACAATTTCGCTTCAATATGGCCAAAAGTTGCAATACCCCCCCAAAGTAACAATTTTGCCTCAAAATGGCAAAAAATTGCAATACCCCCCCAAAGGAACAATTTCGCCTCAAAATGGCAAAAAATTGCAATACCCCCCAAAGGAACAATTTCGCTTCAAAATGGCCAAAAGGTGCAATACCACCCCAAAGGAACAATTTCGCCTCAAAATGGCAAAAAAGTGCAATACCCCCCCAAAGGAACAATTTCGCTTCAAAATGACCAAAAGTTGCAATACCCCCCCAAAGGAACTATTTCGCCTCAACATGCTGAAAAGTTGCAATACCCCCCGAAAGGAACAATTTCACTTCAAAATGGCCAAAAGTTGCAATACCCCCCAAAGGAACAATTTCGCTTCAAAATGGCCAAAAGGTGCAATACCACCCCAAAGGAACAATTTCGCCTAAAAATGGCAAAAAATTGCAATACCCCCCAAAGGAACAATTTCGCTTCAAAATCGCCAAAAGTTGCAATACCCCCCCAAAGGAACAATTTCGCCTAAAAATGGCAAAAAATTGCAATACCCCCCCAAAGGAACAATTTCGCTTCAAAATGCCAAAAAGTTGCAATACCCCCCCAAAGGTACAATTTCGCTTCAAAATGGCCAAAAGTTGCAATACCCCCCCAAAGTAACAATTTCGCCTCAAAATGGCCAAAAATATTAATACCCCCCAAAGGAACAATTTCGCTTCAATATGGCCAAAAGTTGCAATACCCCCCCAAAGGAACAGTTTCGCCTCAAAATGGCAAAAAATTGCAATACCCCCCAAAGGAACAATTTGGCTTCAAAATGGCCAAAAGTTGCAATACCCCCCAAAGGAACAATTTCGCCTCAAAATGGCAAAAAATTGGAATACCCCCCCAAAGGAACAATTTCGCCTCAAAATGGCAAAAAATTGCAATACCCCCCAAAGGAACAATTTCGCTTCAAAATGGCCAAAAGGTTCAATACCCCCCCAAAGGAACAATTTCGCCTCAAAATGGCAAAAAATTGCAATACCCCCCAAAGGAACAATTTCGCTTCAAAATGGCCAAAAGGTGCAATACCACCCCAAAGGAACAATTTCGCCTCAAAATGGCAAAAAAGTGCAATACCCCCCCAAAGGAACAATTTCGCTTCAAAATGACCAAAAGTTGCAATACCCCCCCAAAGGAACTATTTCGCCTCAACATGCTGAAAAGTTGCAATACCCCCCGAAAGGAACAATTTCACTTCAAAATGGCCAAAAGTTGCAATACCCCCCCAAAGGAACAATTTTGCCTCAAAATGGCAAAAAATTGCAATACCCCCCCAAAGGAACAATTTCGCCTCAAAATGGCAAAAAATTGCAATACCCCCCAAAGGAACAATTTCGCTTCAAAATCGCCAAAAGTTGCAATACCCCCCCAAAGGAACAATTTCGCCTAAAAATGGCAAAAAATTGCAATACCCCCCCAAAGGAACAATTTCGCTTCAAAATGCCCAAAAGTTGCAATACCCCCCCAAAGGTACAATTTCGCTTCAAAATGGCCAAAAGTTGCAATACCCCCCCAAAGGAACAATTTTGCCTCAAAATGGAAAAAAATTGCAATTCCCCCCCAAAGGAACAATTATGCTTCAAAATGCCGAAAAGTTGTAATACCCCCCGAAAGGAACAATTTCGCTTCAAAATGGCCAAAAGTTGCAATACCCCCCCAAAGTAACAATTTCGCCTCAAAATGGCCAAAAATATTAATACCCCCCAAAGGAACAATTTCGCTTCAATATGGCCAAAAGTTGCAATACCCCCCCAAAGGAACAGTTTCGCCTCAAAATGGCAAAAAATTGCAATACCCCCCAAAGGAACAATTTGGCTTCAAAATGGCCAAAAGTTGCAATACCCCCCAAAGGAACAATTTCGCCTAAAAATGGCAAAAAATTGCAATACCCCCCAAAGGAACAATTTCGCTTCAAAATGGCCAAAAGGTTCAATACCCCCCCAAAGGAACAATTTCGCCTCAAAATGGCAAAAAATTGCAATACCCCCCAAAGGAACCATTTCGCTTCAAAATGGCCAAAAGGTGCAATACCACCCCAAAGGAACAATTTCGCCTCAAAATGGCAAAAAAGTGCAATACCCCCCCAAAGGAACAATTTCGCTTCAAAATGACCAAAAGTTGCAATACCCCCCCAAAGGAACTATTTCGCCTCAACATGCTGAAAGGTTGCAATACCCCCCGAAAGGAACAATTTCACTTCAAAATGGCCAAAAGTTGCAATACCCCCCCAAAGGAACAATTTTGCCTCAAAATGGCAAAAAATTGCAATACCCCCCAAAGGAACAATTTCGCCTCAAAATGGCAAAAAATTGCAATACCCCCCAAAGGAACAATTTCGCTTCAAAATCGCCAAAAGTTGCAATACCCCCCCAAAGGAACAATTTCGCCTAAAAATGGCAAAAAATTGCAATACCCCCCCAAAGGAACAATTTCGCTTCAAAATGCCAAAAAGTTGCAATACCCCCCCAAAGGTACAATTTCGCTTCAAAATGGCCAAAAGTTGCAATACCCCCCCAAAGGAACAATTTCGCCTCAAAATGGAAAAAAATTGCAATTCCCCCCCAAAGGAACAATTATGCTTCAAAATGCCGAAAAGTTGCAATACCCCCCGAAAGGAACAATTTCGCTTCAAAATGGCCAAAAGTTGCAATACCCCCCCAAAGTAACAATTTCGCCTCAAAATGGCCAAAAATATTAATACCCCCCAAAGGAACAATTTCGCTTCAATATGGCCAAAAGTTGCAATACCCCCCCAAAGGAACAGTTTCGCCTCAAAATGGCAAAAAATTGCAATACCCCCCAAAGGAACAATTTGGCTTCAAAATGGCCAAAAGTTGCAATACCCCCCAAAGGAACAATTTCGCCTAAAAATGGCAAAATATTGCAATACCCCCCCAAAGGAACAATTTCGCTTCAAAATGCCAAAAAGTTGCAATACCCCCCCAAAGGTACAATTTCGCTTCAAAATGGCCAAAAGTTGCAATACCCCCCCAAAGGAACAATTTCGCCTCAAAATGGAAAAAAATTGCAATTCCCCCCCAAAGGAACAATTATGCTTCAAAATGCCGAAAAGTTGCAATACCCCCCCAAAGGAACAATTTCGCTTCAAAATGGCCAAAAGTTGCAATACCCCCCAAAGTAACAATTTCGCCTCAAAATGGCCAAAAATATTAATACCCCCCAAAGGAACAATTTCGCTTCAATATGGCCAAAAGTTGCAATACCCCCCCAAAGGAACAATTTTGCCTCAAAATGGCAAAAAATTGCAATACCCCCCCAAAGGAACAATTTCGCCTCAAAATGGCAAAAAATTGCAATACCCCCCAAAGGAACAATTTCGCTTCAAAATGGCCAAAAGGTGCAATACCACCCCAAAGGAACAATTTCGCCTCAAAATGGCAAAAAAGTGCAATACCCCCCCAAAGGAACAATTTCGCTTCAAAATGACCAAAAGTTGCAATACCCCCCCAAAGGAACTATTTCGCGTCAACATGCTGAAAAGTTGCAATACCCCCCGAAAGGAACAATTTCACTTCAAAATGGCCAAAAGTTGCAATACCCCCCCAAAGGAACAATTTTGCCTCAAAATGGCAAAAAATTGCAGTACCCCCCCAAAGGAACAATTTCGCCTCAAAATGGCAAAAAATTGCAATACCCCCCAAAGGAACAATTTCGCTTCAAAATGGCCAAAAGGTGCATTACCACCCCAAAGGAACAATTTCGCCTAAAAATGGCAAAAAATTGCAATACCCCCCAAAGGAACAATTTCGCTTCAAAATCGCCAAAAGTTGCAATACCCCCCCAAAGGAACAATGTCGCCTAAAAATGGCAAAAAATTGCAATACCCCCCAATGGAACAATTTCGCTTCAAAATGCCAAAAAGTTGCAATACCCCCCCAAAGGTACAATTTCGCTTCAAAATGGCCAAAAGTTGCAATACCCCCCCAAAGGAACAATTTCGCCTCAAAATGGAAAAAAAATTGCAATTCCCCCCCAAAGGAACAATTATGCTTCAAAATGCCGAAAAGTTGCAATACCCCCCGAAAGGAACAATTTCGCTTCAAAATGGCCAAAAGTTGCAATACCCCCCCAAAGTAACAATTTCGCCTCAAAATGGCCAAAAATATTAATACCCCCCAAAGGAACAATTTCGCTTCAATATGGCCAAAAGTTGCAATACCCCCCCAAAGGAACAGTTTCGCCTCAAAATGGCAAAAAATTGCAATACCCCCCAAAGGAACAATTTGGCTTCAAAATGGCCAAAAGTTGCAATACCCCCCAAAGGAACAATTTCGCCTCAAAATGGCAAAAAATTGCAATACCCCCCCAAAGGAACAATTTCGCTTTAAAATGCTGAAAAGTAAGTTGCAATACCCCCCGAAAGGAACAATTTCACTTTAAAATGGCCAAAAGTTGCAATACCCCCCCAAAGGAACAATTTTGCCTCAAAATGGCAAAAAATTGCAATACCCTCCCAAAGGAACAATTTCGCCTCAAAATGGCAAAAAATTGCAATACCCCCCAAAGGAACAATTTCGCTTCAAAATGGCCAAAAGGTTCAATACCACCCCAAAGGAACAATTTCGCCTCAAAATGGCAAAAAAGTGCAATACCCCCCCAAAGGAACAATTTCGCTTCAAAATGGCCAAAAGTTGCAATACCCCCCCAAAGGAACAATTTCGCCTCAAAATGGCCAAAAATTGTAATACCCCCCGAAAGGAACAATTTCGCTTCAATATGGCCAAAAGTTGCAATACCCCCCCAAAGGAACAATTTCGCCTCAAAATGGCAAAAAATTGCAATACCCCCCCAAAGGAACAATTTCGCTTCAAAATGGCCAAAAGTTGCAATACCCCCCAAAGGAACAATTTCGCCTCAAAATGGCAAAAAATTGCAATACCCCCCCATAGGAACAATTTCGCCTCAAAATGCTGAAAAGTTGCAATACCCCCCCAAAGGTACAATTTCGCTTCAAAATGGCCAAAAGTTGCAATAACCCCCAAAGGAACAATTTCGCCTCAAAATGGAAGAAAAATTGCAATACCCCCCAAAGGAACAATTTCGCCTCAAAATGCCGAAAAGTTGCAATACCCCCCGAAAGGATCAATTTCGCTTCAAAATGGCCAAAAGTTGCAATACCCCCCAAAGGAACAATTTTGCTTCAAAATGGCCAAAAGTTGCAATACCCCCCCAAAGGAACAATTCCGCCTCAAAATGGCAAAAAATTGTAATACCCCCCCAAAAGGAACAATTTCGCTTCAAAATGCCGAAAAGTTGCAATACCCCCCCAAAGGTACAATTTCGCTTCAAAATGGCCAAAAGTTGCAATACCCCCCCAAAGGAACAATTTTGCCTCAAAATGGAAAAAAAATTGCAATACCCCCCCAAAGGAACAATTTCGCCTCAAAATGCCGAAAAGTTGCAATACCCCCCAAAGGAACAATTTCGCTTCAAAATGGTCAAAAGTTGCAATACCCCCCCAAAGGAACAATTTCACTTCAAAATGGCCAAAAGTTGCAATACCCCCCCAAAGGAACAATTTCACCTCAAAATGGCAAAAAATTGCAATACCCCCCAAAGGAACAATTTCGCCTCAAAATGCCGAAAAGTTGCAATACCCACCCAAAGGAACAATTTCGCTTCAAAATGGTCAAAAGTTGCAATACCCCCCCAAAGGAACAATTTCACTTCAAAATGGCCAAAAGTTGCAATACCACCACAAAGGAACAATTTCACCTCAAAATGGCAAAAAATTGCAATACCCCCCAAAGGAACAATTTCGCTTCAAAATGGCCAAAAGTTGCAATACCCCCCAAAGGAACAATTTCGCCTCAAAATGCCGAAAAGTTGCAATACCCCCCGAAAGGAACAATTTCGCTTCAAAATGGCCAAAAGTTGCAATACCCCCCCCAAAGGAACAATTTCGCCTCAAAATGCCGAAAAGTTGCAATACCCCCCGAAAGGAACAATTTCGCTTCAAAATGGCCAAAAGATGCAATACCCCCCAAAGGAACAATTTCACCTCAAAATGGCCAAAAATTGCAATACCCCCCCAAAAGGAACAAGTTCGCTTCAAAATGCCGAAAAGTTGCAATACCCCCCCAAAGGAACAATTTCTCTTCAAAATGGCCAAAAGTTGCAATACCCTCCCAAAGGAACAATTTCACCTCAAAATGGAAAAAAGATTGCAATACCCCACCAAAGGAACAATTTCGCCTCAAAATGGTCAAAAGTTGCAATACCCCCCAAAGGAACAATTTCGCTTCAAAATGGCCACCCCCCCAAAGGAACAATTTCGCTTCAAAATGGCCAAAAGTTGCAATACCCCCCCAAAGGTACAATTTCGCTTCAAAATGGCCAAAAGTTGCAATACCCCCCCAAAGGAACAATTTCGCCTCAAAATGGAAAAAAATTGCAATTATTCCCCAAAGGAACAATTATGCTTCAAAATGCCAAAAAGTTGCAATACCCCCCCCCATCTTTTCAGTTAGCCATTAAAAGGTATCAACCACTGAGGACTCTCTGTTCTTTTAAACAATTTTTTTACCCCCCAAAGGAACAATTTCGCTTCAAAATGGCCAAAAGTTGCAATACCCCCCCAAAGTAACAATTTCGCCTCAAAATGGCCAAAAATATTAATACCCCCCAAAGGAACAATTTCGCTTCAATATGGCCAAAAGTTGCAATACCCCCCCAAAGGAACAGTTTCGCCTCAAAATGGCAAAAAATTGCAATACCCCCAAAAGGAACAATTTGGCTTCAAAATGGCCAAAAGTTGCAATACCCCCCAAAGGAACAATTTCGCCTCAAAATGGCAAAAAATTGCAATACCCCCCCCCAAAGGAACAATTTCGCCTCAAAATGCTGAAAAGTTGCAATACCCCCCGAAAGGAACAATTTCACTTCAAAATGGCCAAAAGTTGCAATACCCCCCCAAAGGAACAATTTTGCCTCAAAATGGCAAAAAATTGCAATACCCCCCCAAAGGAACAATTTCGCCTCAAAATGGCAAAAAATTGCAATACCCCCCAAAGGAACAATTTCGCTTCAAAATGGCCAAAAGGTGCAATACCACCCCAAAGGAACAATTTCGCCTAAAAATGGCAAAAAATTGCAATACCCCCCAAAGGAACAATTTCGCCTCAAAATGGCAAAAAATTGCAATACCCCCCAAAGGAACAATTTCGCTTCAAAATGGCCAAAAGGTGCAATACCACCCCAAAGGAACAATTTCGCCTCAAAATGGCAAAAAAGTGCAATACCCCCCCAAAGGAACAATTTCGCTTCAAAATGACCAAAAGTTGCAATACCCCCCCAAAGGAACTATTTCGCCTCAAAATGCTAAAAAGTTGCAATACCCCCCGAAAGGAACAATTTCACTTCAAAATGGCCAAAAGTTGCAATACCCCCCCAAAGGAACAATTTTGCCTCAAAATGGCAAAAAATTGCAATACCCCCCCAAAGGAACAATTTCGCCTCAAAATGGCAAAAAATTGCAATACCCCCCAAAGGAACAATTTCGCTTCAAAATGGCCAAAAGGTGCAATACCACCCCAAAGGAACAATTTCGCCTAAAAATGGCAAAAAATTGCAATACCCCCCAAAGGAACAATTTCGCTTCAAAATGGCCAAAAGTTGCAATACCCCCCCAAAGGAACAATTTCGCCTAAAAATGGCAAAAAATTGCAATACCCCCCCAAAGGAACAATTTCGCTTCAAAATGCCAAAAAGTTGCAATACCCCCCCAAAGGTACAATTTCGCTTCAAAATGGCCAAAAGTTGCAATACCCCCCCAAAGGAACAATTTCGCCTCAAAATGGAAAAAAATTGCAATTCCCCCCCAAAGGAACAATTATGCTTCAAAATGCCGAAAAGTTGCAATACCCCCCCAAAGGAACAATTTGGCTTCAAAATGGCCAAAAGTTGCAATACCCCCCCAAAGTAACAATTTCGCCTCAAAATGGCGAAAAATATTAATACCCCCAAAGGAACAATTTCGCTTCAATATGGCCAAAAGTTGCAATACCCCCCCAAAGGAACAGTTTCGCCTCAAAATGGCAAAAAATTGCAATACCCCCCAAAGGAACAATTTGGCTTCAAAATGGCCAAAAGTTGCAATACCAACCAAAGGAACAATTTCGCCTCAAAATGGCAAAAAATTGCAATACCCTACCCAAAGGAACAATTTCGCCTCAAAATGCTGAAAAGTTGCAATACCCCCCGAAAGGAACAATTTAACTTTAAAATGGCCAAAAGTTGCAATACCCCCCCAAAGGAACAATTTTGCCTCAAAATGGCAAAAAATTGCAATACCCCCCCAAAGGAACAATTTCGCCTCAAAATGGCAAAAAATTGCAATACCCCCCAAAGGAACAATTTCGCTTCAAAATGGCCAAAAGGTGCAATACCACCCCAAAGGAACAATTTCACCTCAAAATGGCAAAAAAGTGCAATACCCCCCCAAAGGAACAATTTCGCTTCAAAATGACCAAAAGTTGCAATACCCCCCCAAAGGAACTATTTCGCCTCAAAATGCCGAAAAGTTGCAATACCCCCCCAAAAGGAACAATTTCGCTTCAAAATGGCCAAAAGTTGCAATACCCCCCCAAAGGAACAATTTCGCCTCAAAATGGCCAAAAATAGTAATACCCCCCGAAAGGAACAATTTCGCTTCAATATGGCCAAAAGTTGCAATACCCCCCCCCAAAGGAACAATTTCGCCTCAAAATGGCTAAAAATTTTAATACCCCGAAAGGAACAATTTCGCCTCAAAATGGCAAAAAAGTGCAATACCCCCCCAAAGGAACAATTTCGCTTCAAAATGACCAAAAGTTGCAATACCCCCCCAAAGGAACTATTTCGCCTCAAAATGCCGAAAAGTTGCAATACCCCCCCAAAAGGAACAATTTCGCTTCAAAATGGCCAAAAGTTGCAATACCCCCCCAAAGGAACAATTTCGCCTCAAAATGGCCAAAAATAGTAATACCCCCCGAAAGGAACAATTTCGCTTCAAAATGACCAAAAATTGTAATACCCCCCCAAAAGGAACAATTTCGCTTCAAAATGCCGAAAAGTTGCTATACCCCCCCAAAGGAACAATTTCGCTTCAAAATGGCCAAAAGTTGCAATACCCCCCCAAAGTAACAATTTCGCCTCAAAATGGCCAAAAATTTTAATACCCCGAAAGGAACAATTTCGCCTCAAAATGGCAAAAAATTGCAATATCCCCCAAAGGAACAATTTCGCTTCAAAATGCCGAAAAGTTGCAATACCCCCCCAAAGGAACAATTTCGCCTAAAAATGGCAAAAAATTGCAATACCCCCCCAAAGGAACAATTTCGCTTCAAAATGCCAAAAAGTTGCAATACCCCCCCAAAGGTACAATTTCGCTTCAAAATGGCCATAAGTTGCAATACCCCCCCAAAGGAACAGTTTCGCCTCAAAATGGCAAAAAATTGCAATACCCCCCAAAGGAACAATTTGGCTTCAAAATGGCCAAAAGTTGCAATACCCCCCAAAGGAACAATTTCGCCTCAAAATGGCAAAAAATTGCAATACCCCCCCAAAGGAACAATTTCGCCTCAAAATGCTGAAAAGTTGCAATTATCCCCGAAAGGAACAATTTCACTTTAAAATGGCCAAAAGTTGCAATACCCCCCCAAAGGAACAATTTTGCCTCAAAATGGCAAAAAATTGCAATACCCCCCCAAAGGAACAATTTCGCCTCAAAATGGCAAAAAATTGCAATACCCCCCAAAGGAACAATTTCGCTTCAAAATGGCCAAAAGGTGCAATACCACCCCAAAGGAACAATTTCGCCTCAAAATGGCAAAAAAGTGCAATACCCCCCCAAAGGAACAATTTCGCTTCAAAATGACCAAAAGTTGCAATACCCCCCCAAAGGAACTATTTCGCCTCAAAATGCTGAAAAGTTGCAATACCCCCCGAAAGGAACAATTTCACTTCAAAATGGCCAAAAGTTGCAATACCCCCCCCCAAAGGAACAATTTTGCCTCAAAATGGCAAAAAATTGCAATACCCCCCCAAAGGAACAATTTCGCCTCAAAATGGCAAAAAATTGCAATACCCCCCAAAGGAACAATTTCGCTTCAAAATGGCCAAAAGGTGCAATACCACCCCAAAGGAACAATTTCGCCTAAAAATGGCAAAAAATTGCAATACCCCCCAAAGGAACAATTTCGCTTCAAAATGGCCAAAAGTTGCAATACCCCCCCAAAGGAACAATTTCGCCTAAAAATGGCAAAAAATTGCAACACCCCCCCAAAGGAACAATTTCGCTTCAAAATGCCAAAAAGTTGCAATACCCCCCCAAAGGTACAATTTCGCTTCAAAATGGCCAAAAGTTGCAATACCCCCCCAAAGGAACAATTTCGCCTCAAAATGGAAAAAAATTGCAATTCCCCCCCAAAGGAACAATTATGCTTCAAAATGCCGAAAAGTTGCAATACCCCCCCAAAGGAACAATTTGGCTTCAAAATGGCCAAAAGTTGCAATACCCCCCCAAAGTAACAATTTCGCCTCAAAATGGCCAAAAATATTAATACCCCCCAAAGGAACAATTTCGCTTCAATATGGCCAAAAGTTGCAATACCCCCCCAAAGGAACAGTTTCGCCTCAAAATGGCAAAAAATTGCAATACCCCCCAAAGGAACAATTTGGCTTCAAAATGGCCAAAAGTTGCAATACCCCCCAAAGGAACAATTTCGCCTCAAAATGGCAAAAAATTGCAATACCCTACCCAAAGGAACAATTTCGCCTCAAAATGCTGAAAAGTTGCAATACCCCCCGAAAGGAACAATTTAACTTTAAAATGGCCAAAAGTTGCAATACCCCCCCAAAGGAACAATTTTGCCTCAAAATGGCAAAAAATTGCAATACCCCCCCAAAGGAACAATTTCGCCTCAAAATGGCAAAAAATTGCAATACCCCCCAAAGGAACAATTTCGCTTCAAAATGGCCAAAAGGTGCAATACCACCCCAAAGGAACAATTTCACCTCAAAATGGCAAAAAAGTGCAATACCCCCCCAAAGGAACAATTTCGCTTCAAAATGACCAAAAGTTGCAATACCCCCCCAAAGGAACTATTTCGCCTCAAAATGCCGAAAAGTTGCAATACCCCCCCAAAAGGAACAATTTCGCTTCAAAATGGCCAAAAGTTGCAATACCCCCCCAAAGGAACAATTTCGCCTCAAAATGGCCAAAAATAGTAATACCCCCCGAAAGGAACAATTTCGCTTCAATATGGCCAAAAGTTGCAATACCCCCCCAAAGGAACAATTTCGCCTCAAAATGGCTAAAAATTTTAATACCCCGAAAGGAACAATTTCGCCTCAAAATGGCAAAAAAGTGCAATACCCCCCCAAAGGAACAATTTCGCTTCAAAATGACCAAAAATTGTAATACCCCCCCAAAAGGAACAATTTCGCTTCAAAATGCCGAAAAGTTGCTATACCCCCCCAAAGGAACAATTTCGCTTCAAAATGCCGAAAAGTTGCAATACCCCCCCAAAGGAACAATTTCGCCTAAAAATGGCAAAAAATTGCAATACCCCCCCAAAGGTACAATTTCGCTTCAAAATGGCCATAAGTTGCAATACCCCCCCAAAGGAACAGTTTCGCCTCAAAATGGCAAAAAATTGCAATACCCCCCAAAGGAACAATTTGGCTTCAAAATGGCCAAAAGTTGCAATACCCCCCAAAGGAACAATTTCGCCTCAAAATGGCAAAAAATTGCAATACCCCCCCAAAGGAACAATTTCGCCTCAAAATGCTGAAAAGTTGCAATTATCCCCGAAAGGAACAATTTCACTTTAAAATGGCCAAAAGTTGCAATACCCCCCCAAAGGAACAATTTTGCCTCAAAATGGCAAAAAATTGCAATACCCCCCCAAAGGAACAATTTCGCCTCAAAATGGCAAAAAATTGCAATACCCCCCAAAGGAACAATTTCGCTTCAAAATGGCCAAAAGGTGCAATACCACCCCAAAGGAACAATTTCGCCTCAAAATGGCAAAAAAGTGCAATACCCCCCCAAAGGAACAATTTCGCTTCAAAATGACCAAAAGTTGCAATACCCCCCCAAAGGAACTATTTCGCCTCAAAATGCTGAAAAGTTGCAATACCCCCCGAAAGGAACAATTTCACTTCAAAATGGCCAAAAGTTGCAATACCCCCCCCAAAGGAACAATTTTGCCTCAAAATGGCAAAAAATTGCAATACCCCCCCAAAGGAACAATTTCGCCTCAAAATGGCAAAAAATTGCAATACCCCCCAAAGGAACAATTTCGCTTCAAAATGGCCAAAAGGTGCAATACCACCCCAAAGGAACAATTTCGCCTAAAAATGGCAAAAAATTGCAATACCCCCCAAAGGAAAAATTTCGCTTCAAAATGGCCAAAAGTTGCAATACCCCCCCAAAGGAACAATTTCGCCTAAAAATGGCAAAAAATTGCAATACCCCCCCAAAGGAACAATTTCGCTTCAAAATGCCAAAAAGTTGCAATACCCCCCCAAAGGTACAATTTCGCTTCAAAATGGCCAAAAGTTGCAATACCCCCCCAAAGGAACAATTTCGCCTCAAAATGGAAAAAAATTGCAATTCCCCCCCAAAGGAACAATTATGCTTCAAAATGCCGAAAAGTTGCAATACCCCCCCAAAGGAACAATTTGGCTTCAAAATGGCCAAAAGTTGCAATACCCCCCCAAAGTAACAATTTCGCCTCAAAATGGCCAAAAATATTAATACCCCCCAAAGGAACAATTTCGCTTCAATATGGCCAAAAGTTGCAATACCCCCCCAAAGGAACAGTTTCGCCTCAAAATGGCAAAAAATTGCAATACCCCCCAAAGGAACAATTTGGCTTCAAAATGGCCAAAAGTTGCAATACCCCCCAAAGGAACAATTTCGCCTCAAAATGGCAAAAAATTGCAATACCCTACCCAAAGGAACAATTTCGCCTCAAAATGCTGAAAAGTTGCAATACCCCCCGAAAGGAACAATTTCGCTTCAAAATGGCCAAAAGTTGCAATACCCCCCCAAAGGAACAATTTCGCCTCAAAATGGCCAAAAATAGTAATACCCCCCGAAAGGAACAATTTCGCTTCAATATGGCCAAAAGTTGCAATACCCCCCCAAAGGAACAATTTCGCCTCAAAATGGCTAAAAATTTTAATACCCCGAAAGGAACAATTTCGCCTCAAAATGGCAAAAAAGTGCAATACCCCCCCAAAGGAACAATTTCGCTTCAAAATGACCAAAAATTGTAATACCCCCCCAAAAGGAACAATTTCGCTTCAAAATGCCGAAAAGTTGCTATACCCCCCCAAAGGAACAATTTCGCTTCAAAATGGCCAAAAGTTGCAATACCCCCCCAAAGTAACAATTTCGCCTCAAAATGGCCAAAAATTTTAATACCCCGAAAGGAACAATTTCGCCTCAAAATGGCAAAAAATTGCAATATCCCCCAAAGGAACAATTTCGCTTCAAAATGCCGAAAAGTTGCAATACCCCCCCAAAGGAACAATTTCGCTTCAAAATGGAAAAAAATTGCAATACCCCCCCAAAGGAACAATTTGGCTTCAAAATGGCCAAAAGTTGCAATACCCCCCCAAAGGAACAATTTCGCCTCAAAATGGCAAAAAATTGCAATACCCCCCCAAAGGAACAATTTCGCCTCAAAATGCTGAAAAGTTGCAATACCCCCCGAAAGGAACAATTTCGCTTCAAAAAGGCCAAAAGTTGCAATACCCCCCCAAAGGAACAATTTCGCCTCAAAATGGCAAAAAATTGCAATATCCCCCAAAGGAACAATTTCGCTTCAAAATGCCGAAAAGTTGCAATACCCCCCCAAAGGAACAATTTCGCTTCAAAATGGTAAAAAATTGCAATACCCCCCCAAAGGAACAATTTCGCTTCAAAATGGCCAAAAGTTGCAATACCCCCCCAAAGGAACAATTTTGCCTCAAAATGGCAAAAAATTGCAATACCCCCCAAAGGAACAATTTCGCCTCAAAATGCTGAAAAGTTGCAATACCCCCAAAGGAACAATTTCGCCTCAAAATGGAAGAAAAATTGCAATACCCCCCCAAAGGAACAATTTCGCCTCAAAATGCCGAAAAGTTGCAATACCCCCAGAAAGGAACAATTTCGCTTCAAAATGGCTAAAAGTTGCAATACCCCCCTAAGGAACAATTTCGCTTCAAAATGGCCAAAAGTTGCAATACCCCCCCCAAAGGAACAATTCCGCCTCAAAATGGCAAAAAATTGCAATACCCCCCAAAGGAACAATTTCGCTTCAAAATGCTGAAAAGTTGCAATACCCCCCGAAAGGAACAATTTCGCCTCAAAATGGAAAAAAAATTGCAATACCCCCAAAGGAACAATTTCGCCTCAAAATGCCGAAAAGTTGCAATACCCCCCGAAAGGAACAATTTCGCCTCAAAATGGCAAAAAATTGCAATATCCCCCAAAGGAACAATTTCGCTTCAAAATGCCGAAAAGTTGCAATACCCCCCGAAAGGAACAATTTCGCTTCAAAATGGCCAAAAGTTGCAATACCCCCCCAAAGGAACAATTCCGCCTCAAAATGGCAAAAAATTGCAATACCCCCCCCAAAGGAACAATTTCGCTTCAAAATGGCCAAAAGTTGCAATACCCCCCCAAAGGAACAGTTTCGCCTCAAAATGGCAAAAAATATCAATACCCCCCCAAAGGAACAATTTCGCTTCAATATGGCCAAAAGTTGCAATACCCCCCCAAAGGAACAATTTCGCTTCAAAATGGCCAAAAGTTGCAATACCCCCCAAAGGAACAATTTCGCCTCAAAATGGAAGAAAAATTGCAATACCCCCCCAAAGGAACAATTTCGCCTCAAAATGCCGAAAAGTTGCAATACCCCCCGAAAGGAACAATTTCGCTTCAAAATGGCCAAAAGTTGCAATACCCCCCCAAAGGAACAATTTCGCTTCAAAATAGCCAAAAGTTGCAATACCCCCCCAAAGGAACAATTCCGCCTCAAAATGGCAAAAAATTGTAATACCCCCCCAAAGGAACAATTTCGCCTCAAAATGCCGAAAAGTTTCAATACCGCCCGAAAGGAACAATTTTGCTTCAAAATGGTCAAAAGTTGCAATACCCCCCCAAAAGGAACAATTTCGCCTCAAAATGGCAAAAAATTGCAATACCCCCCCAAAGGAACAATTTCACTTCAAAATGGCCACCCCCCAAAGGAACAAATTCGCTTCAAAATGGCCAAAAGTTGCAATACCCCCCCAAAGGAACAATTTCGCTTCAAAATGCCAAAAAGTTGCAATACCCCCCAAAGGAACAATTTCGCCTCAAAATGCCGAAAAGTTGCAATACCCCCCCAAAGGAACAGTTTCGCCTCAAAATGGCAAAAAATTGCAATACCCCCCAAAGGAACAATTTCGCTTCAATATGGCCAAAAGTTGCAATACCCCCCCCCCAAAGGAACAATTTCGCTTCAAAATGGCCAAAAGTTGCAATACCCCCCAAAGGAACAATTTCGCCTCAAAATGGAAGAAAAATTGCAATACCCCCCCAAAGGAACAATTTCGCCTCAAAATGCCGAAAAGTTGCAATACCCCCCGAAAGGAACAATTTCGCTTCAAAATGGCCAAAAGTTGCAATACCCCCCCCCAAAGGAACAATTTCGCTTCAAAATAGCCAAAAGTTGCAATACCCCCCCAAAGGAACAATTCCGCCTCAAAATGGCAAAAAATTGTAATACCCCCCCAAAGGAACAATTTCGCCTCAAAATGCCGAAAAGTTTCAATACCGCCCGAAAGGAACAATTTCGCTTCAAAATGGTCAAAAGTTGCAATACCCCCCAAAAGGAACAATTTCGCCTCAAAATGGCAAAAAATTGCAATACCCCCCCAAAGGAACAATTTCACTTCAAAATGGCCACCCCCCAAAGGAACAATTTCGCTTCAAAATGGCCAAAAGTTGCAATACCCCCCCAAAGGAACAATTTCGCTTCAAAATGCCAAAAAGTTGCAATACCCCCCCAAAGGAACAATTTCGCCTCAAAATGCCGAAAAGTTGCAATACCCCCCCCAAAGGAACAATTTCGCTTCAAAACGGTCAAAAGTTGCAATACCCCCCCAAAGGAACAATTTCACTTCAAAATGGCCAAAAGTTGCAATACCCCCCCAAAGGAACAATTTCGCCTCAAAATGCCGAAAAGTTGCAATACCCCCCGAAAGGAACAATTTCGCTTCAAAATGGCCAAAAGTTGCAATTCCCCCCCCAAAGGAACAATTTCACCTCAAAATGGCAAAAAATTGCAATACCCCCCAAAGGAACAATTTCGCTTCAAAATGGCCAAAAGTTGCAATACCCCCCCAAAGGAACAATTTCGCCTCAAAATGCCGAAAAGTTGCAATACCCCCCGAAAGGAACAATTTCGCTTCAAAATGGCCAAAAGTTGCAATTCCCCCCCCAAAGGAACAATTTCGCCTCAAAATGAAAAAAAATTGCAATACCCCCCCAAAGGAACAATTTCGCTTTAAAATGCCGAAAAGTTGCAATACCCCCACAAAGGTACAATTTCGCTTCAAAATGGCCAAAAGTTGCAATACCCCCCCAAAGGAACAATTTTGCCTCAAAATGGAAAAAAAATTGCAATACCGCCCCAAAGGAACAATTTCGCCTCAAAATGCCGAAAAGTTGCAATACCCCCCCAAAGGAACAATTTCGCTTCAAAATGGTCAAAAGTTGCAATACCCCCCCAAAGGAACAATTTCACTTCAAAATGGCCAAAAGTTGCAATACCCCCCCAAAGGAACAATTTCACCTCAAAATGGCAAAAAATTGCAATACCCCCAAAGGAACAATTTCGCCTCAAAATGCCGAAAAGTTGCAATACCCCCCCAAAAAAACAATTTCGCTTCAAAATGGTCAAAAGTTGCAATACCCCCCCAAAGGAACAATTTCACTTCAAAATGGCCAAAAGTTGCAATACCACCACAAAGGAACAATTTCACCTCAAAATGGCAAAAAATTGCAATACCCCCCACAGGAACAATTTCGCCTCAAAATGGCAAAAAATTGCAATACCCCCCCAAAGGAACAATTTCGCCTCAAAATGCCGAAAAGTTGCAATACCCCCCCCAAAGGAACAATTTCGCTTCAAAATGGTCAAAAGTTGCAATACCCCCCCAAAGGAACAATTTCACTTCAAAATGGCCAAAAGTTGCAATACCCCCCCAAAGGAACAATTTCACCTCAAAATGGCAAAAAATTGCAATACCCCCCAAAGGAACAATTTCGCTTCAAAATGGTCAAAAGTTGCAATACCCCCCCAAAGGAACAATTTCACTTCAAAATGGCCAAAAGTTGCAATACCCCCCCAAAGGAACAATTTCACCTCAAAATGGCAAAAAATTGCAATACCCCCCAAAGGAACAATTTCGCTTCAAAATGGCCAAAAGTTGCAATACCCCCCAAAGGAACAATTTCGCCTCAAAATGCCGAAAAGTTGCAATACCCCCCGAAAGGAACAATTTCGCTTCAAAATGGCCAAAAGTTGCAATTCCCCCCCCAAAGGAACAATTTCGCCTCAAAATGAAAAAAAATTGCAATACCCCCCCAAAGGAACAATTTCGCTTTAAAATGCCGAAAAGTTGCAATACCCCCCCAAAGGTACAATTTCGCTTCAAAATGGCCAAAAGTTGCAATACCCCCCCAAAGGAACAATTTTGCCTCAAAATGGAAAAAAAATTGCAATACCCCCCCAAAGGAACAATTTCGCCTCAAAATGCCGAAAAGTTGCAATACCCCCCCAAAGGAACAATTTCGCTTCAAAATGGTCAAAAGTTGCAATACCCCCCCAAAGGAACAATTTCACTTCAAAATGGCCAAAAGTTGCAATACCCCCCCAAAGGAACAATTTCACCTCAAAATGGCAAAAAATTGCAATACCCCCCAAAGGAACAATTTCGCCTCAAAATGCCGAAAAGTTGCAATACCCCCCCAAAGGAACAATTTCGCTTCAAAATGGTCAAAAGTTGCAATACCCCCCCAAAGGAACAATTTCACTTCAAAATGGCCAAAAGTTGCAATACCACCACAAAGGAACAATTTCACCTCAAAATGGCAAAAAATTGCAATACCTCCCAAAGGAACAATTTCGCTTCAAAATGGCCAAAAGTTGCAATACCCCCCAAAGGAACAATTTCGCCTCAAAATGCCGAAAAGTTGCAATACCCCCCGAAAGGAACAATTTCGCTTCAAAATGGCCAAAAGTTGCAATACCCCCCCCAAAGGAACAATTTCGCCTCAAAATGCCGAAAAGATGCAATACCCCCCGAAAGGAACAATTTCGCTTCAAAATGGCCAAAAGATGCAATACCCCCCCAAAGGAACAATTTCACCTCAAAATGGCCAAAAATTGTAATACCCCCCAAAGGAACAATTTCGCCTCAAAATGGCAAAAAATTGCAATACCCCCCCAAAGGAACAAGTTCGCTTCAAAATGCCGAAAAGTTGCAATACCCCCCCAAAGGAACAATTTCTCTTCAAAATGGCCAAAAGTTGCAATACCCTCCCAAAGGAACAATTTCACCTCAAAATGGAAAAAAGATTGCAATACCCCCCCAAAGGAACAATTTCGCCTCAAAATGCCGAAAAGTTTCAATACCGCCCGAAAGGAACAATTTCGCTTCAAAATGGTCAAAAGTTGCAATACCCCCCAAAGGAACAATTTCGCTTCAAAATGGCCACCCCCCAAAGGAACAATTTCGCTTCAAAATGGCCAAAAGTTGCAATACCCCCCCAAAGGAACAATTTCGCCTAAAAATGGCAAAAAATTGCAATACCCCCCCAAAGGAACAATTTCGCTTCAAAATGCCAAAAAGTTGCAATACCCCCCAAAGGTACAATTTCGCTTCAAAATGGCCAAAAGTTGCAATACCCCCCCAAAGGAACAATTTCGCCTCAAAATGAAAAAAAATTGCAATACCCCCCCAAAGGTACAATTTCGCTTCAAAATGGCCAAAAGTTGCAATACCCCCCCAAAGGAACAATTTTGCCTCAAAATGGAAAAAAAATTGCAATACCCCCCCAAAGGAACAATTTCACCTCAAAATGCCGAAAAGTTGCAATACCCCCCCAAAGGAACAATTTCGCTTCAAAATGGTCAAAAGTTGCAATACCCCCCCAAAGGAACAATTTCACTTCAAAATGGCCAAAAGTTGCAATACCCCCCCAAAGGAACAATTTCACCTCAAAATGGCAAAAAATTGCAATACCCCCCAAAGGAACAATTTCGCCTCAAAATGCCGAAAAGTTGCAATACCCCCCCAAAGGAACAATTTCGCTTCAAAATGGTCAAAAGTTGCAATACCCCCCCAAAGGAACAATTTCACTTCAAAATGGCCAAAAGTTGCAATACCACCACAAAGGAACAATTTCACCTCAAAATGGCAAAAAATTGCAATACCCCCCAAGGGAACAATTTCGCTTCAAAATGGCCAAAAGTTGCAATACCCCTTAAAGGAACAATTTCGCCTCAAAATGCCGAAAAGTTGCAATACCCCCCGAAAGGAACAATTTCGCTTCAAAATGGCCAAAAGTTGCAATACCCCCCCCAAAGGAACAATTTCACCTCAAAATGGCCAAAAATTGTAATACCCCCCAAAGGAACAATTTCGCCTCAAAATGGCAAAAAATTGCAATACCCCCCCAAAGGTACAATTTCGCTTCAAAATGGCCAAAAGTTGCAATACCCCCCCAAAGGAACAATTTCGCCTCAAAATGGAAAAAAATTGCAATTCCCCCCCAAAGGAACAATTATGCTTCAAAATGCCGAAAAGTTGCAATACCCCCCCAAAGGAACAATTTCGCTTCAAAATGGCCAAAAGTTGCAATACCCCCCAAAGTAACAATTTCGCCTCAAAATGGCCAAAAATATTAATACCCCCCAAAGGAACAATTTCGCTTCAAAATGGCCAAAAGTTGCAATACCCCCAAAGGAACAATTTCGCCTAAAAATGGCAAAAAATTGCAATACCCCCCAAAGGAACAATTTCGCTTCAAAATGGCCAAAAGTTGCAATACCCCCCCAAAGGAACAATTTCGCCTAAAAATGGCAAAAAATTGCAATACCCCCCCAAAGGAACAATTTCGCTTCAAAATGCCAAAAATTTGCAATACCCCCCAAAGGTACAATTTCGCTTTAAAATGGCCAAAAGTTGCAATACCCCCCCAAAGGAACAATTTCGCCTCAAAATGGAAAAAAATTGAAATTCCCCCCCAAAGGAACAATTATGCTTCAAAATGCCGAAAAGTTGCAATACCCCCCAAAGGAACAATTTCGCTTCAAAATGGCCAAAAGTTGCAATACCCCCCCAAAGTAACAATTTCGCCTCAAAATGGCCAAAAATATTAATACCCCCCAAAGGAACAATTTCGCTTCAATATGGCCAAAAGTTGCAATACCCCCCCAAAGGAACAGTTTCGCCTCAAAATGGCAAAAAATTGCAATACCCCCCAAAGGAACAATTTGGCTTCAAAATGGCCAAAAGTTGCAATACCCCCCAAAGGAACAATTTCGCCTCAAAATGGCAAAAAATTGCAATACCCCCCCCAAAGGAACAATTTCGCCTCAAAATGGCCAAAAGGTGCAATACCACCCCAAAGGAACAATTTCGCCTCAAAATGGCAAAAAAGTGCAATACCCCCCCAAAGGAACAATTTCGCTTCAAAATGACCAAAAGTTGCAATACCCCCCCAAAGGAACTATTTCGCCTCAAAATGCCGAAAAGTTGCAATACCCCCCCAAAGGAACAATTTCGCTTCAAAATGGCCAAAAGTTGCAATACCCCCCCAAAGGAACAATTTCGCCTCAAAATGGCCAAAAATATTAATACCCCCCAAAGGAACAATTTCGCTTCAATATGGCCAAAAGTTGCAATACCCCCCCAAAGGAACAGTTTCGCCTCAAAATGGCAAAAAATTGCAATACCCCCCAAAGGAACAATTTGGCTTCAAAATGGCCAAAAGTTGCAATACCCCCCAAAGGAACAATTTCGCCTCAAAATGGCAAAAAATTGCAATACCCCCCCCAAAGGAACAATTTCGCCTCAAAATGGCCAAAAGGTGCAATACCACCCCAAAGGAACAATTTCGCCTCAAAATGGCAAAAAAGTGCAATACCCCCCCAAAGGAACAATTTCGCTTCAAAATGACCAAAAGTTGCAATACCCCCCAAAGGAACAATTTCGCTTCAAAATGGCCAAAAGTTGCAATACCCCCCAAAGGAACAATTTCGCTTCAAAATGGCCAAAAGTTGCAATACCCCCCCAAAGTAACAATTTCGCCTCAAAATGGCCAAAAATATTAATACCCCCCAAAGGAACAATTTCGCTTCAATATGGCCAAAAGTTGCAATACCCCCCCAAAGGAACAGTTTCGCCTCAAAATGGCAAAAAATTGCAATACCCCCCAAAGGAACAATTTGGCTTCAAAATGGCCAAAAGTTGCAATACCCCCCAAAGGAACAATTTCGCCTCAAAATGGCAAAAAATTGCAATACCCCCCCCAAAGGAACAATTTCGCCTCAAAATGGCCAAAAGGTGCAATACCACCCCAAAGGAACAATTTCGCCTCAAAATGGCAAAAAAGTGCAATACCCCCCCAAAGGAACAATTTCGCTTCAAAATGACCAAAAGTTGCAATACCCCCCCAAAGGAACTATTTCGCCTCAAAATGCCGAAAAGTTGCAATACCCCCCCAAAGGAACAATTTCGCTTCAAAATGGCCAAAAGTTGCAATACCCCCCCAAAGGAACAATTTCGCCTCAAAATGGCCAAAAATTGTAATACCCCCGAAAGGAACAATTTCGCTTCAATATGGCCAAAAGTTGCAATACCCCCCAAAGGAACAATTTCGCCTCAAAATGGCAAAAAATTGCAATACCCCCCAAAGGAACAATTTCGCTTCAAAATGGCCAAAAGTTGCAATACCCCCCAAAGGAACAATTTCGCCTCAAAATGGCAAAAAATTGCAAAACCCCCCCATAGGAACAATTTCGCCTCAAAATGCTGAAAAGTTGCAATACCCCCCCAAAGGTACAATTTCGCTTCAAAATGGCCAAAAGTTGCAATAACCCCCAAAGGAACAATTTCGCCTCAAAATGGAAGAAAAATTGCAATACCCCCCCAAAGGAACAATTTCACCTCAAAATGCCAAAAAGTTGCAATACCCCCCGAAAGGATCAATTTCGCTTCAAAATGGCCAAAAGTTGTAATACCCCCCCAAAAGGAACAATTTCGCTTCAAAATGCCGAAAAGTTGCAATACCCCCCCAAAGGAACAATTTCGCTTCAAAATGGCCAAAAGTTGCAATACCCCCCCAAAGTAACAATTTCGCCTCAAAATGGCCAAAAATTTTAATACCCCCAAAGGAACAATTTCGCCTCAAAATGGCAAAAAATTGCAATATCCCCCAAAGGAACAATTTCGCTTCAAAATGCCGAAAAGTTGCAATACCCCCCCAAAGGAACAATTTCGCTTCAAAATGGCCAAAAGTTGCAATACCCCCCCAAAGGAACAATTTTGCCTCAAAATGGCAAAAAATTGCAATACCCCCCAAAGGAACAATTTCGCCTCAAAATGCTGAAAAGTTGCAATACCCCCCAAAGGAACAATTTCGCCTCAAAATGGAAGAAAAATTGCAATACCCCCCCAAAGGAACAATTTCGCCTCAAAATGCCGAAAAGTTGCAATACCCCCAGAAAGGAAAAATTTCGCTTCAAAATGGCTAAAAGTTGCAATACCCCCCTAAGGAACAATTTCGCTTCAAAATGGCCAAAAGTTGCAATACCCCCCCAAAGGAACAATTCCGCCTCAAAATGGCAAAAAATTGCAATACCCCCCAAAGGAACAATTTCGCTTCAAAATGCTGAAAAGTTGCAATACCCCCCGAAAGGAACAATTTCGCCTCAAAATGGAAAAAAAATTGCAATACCCCCCAAAGGAACAATTTCGCCTCAAAATGCCGAAAAGTTGCAATACCCCCCGAAAGGAACAATTTCGCCTCAAAATGGCAAAAAATTGCAATATCCCCCAAAGGAACAATTTCGCTTCAAAATGCCGAAAAGTTGCAATACCCCCCGAAAGGAACAATTTCGCTTCAAAATGGCCAAAAGTTGCAATACCCCCCCAAAGGAACAATTCCGCCTCAAAATGGCAAAAAATTGCAATACCCCCCCCCAAAGGAACAATTTCGCTTCAAAATGGCCAAAAGTTGCCATACCCCCCCAAAGGAACAATTTCGCTTCAAAATGGCCAAAAGTTGCAATACCCCCCAAAGGAACAATTTCGCCTCAAAATGGAAGAAAAATTGCAATACCCCCCCAAAGGAACAATTTCGCCTCAAAATGCCGAAAAGTTGCAATACCCCCCGAAAGGAACAATTTCGCTTCAAAATGGCCAAAAGTTGCAATACCCCCCCAAAGGAACAATTTCGCTTCAAAATAGCCAAAAGTTGCAATACCCCCCCAAAGGAACAATTCCGCCTCAAAATGGCAAAAAATTGTAATACCCCCCCAAAGGAACAATTTCGCCTCAAAATGCCGAAAAGTTTCAATACCGCCCGAAAGGAACAATTTCGCTTCAAAATGGTCAAAAGTTGCAATACCCCCCAAAAGGAACAATTTCGCCTCAAAATGGCAAAAAATTGCAATACCCCCCCAAAGGAACAATTTCACTTCAAAATGGCCACCCCCCAAAGGAACAATTTCGCTTCAAAATGGCCAAAAGTTGCAATACCCCACCAAAGGAACAATTTCGCTTCAAAATGCCAAAAAGTTGCAATACCCCCTCAAAGGAACAATTTCGCCTCAAAATGCCGAAAAGTTGCAATACCCCCCCCAAAGGAACAATTTCGCTTCAAAATGGTCAAAAGTTGCAATACCCCCCCAAAGGAACAATTTCACTTCAAAATGGCCAAAAGTTGCAATACCCCCCCAAAGGAACAATTTCACCTCAAAATGGCAAAAAATTGCAATACCCCCCAAAGGAACAATTTCGCTTCAAAATGGCCAAAAGTTGCAATACCCCCCCAAAGGAACAATTTCGCCTCAAAATGCCGAAAAGTTGCAATACCCCCCGAAAGGAACAATTTCGCTTCAAAATGGCCAAAAGTTGCAATACCCCCCAAAGGAACAATTTCGCCTCAAAATGCTGAAAAGTTGCAATACCCCCCGAAAGGAACAATTTCGCTTCAAAATGGCCAAAAGTTGCAATACCCCCCAAAAGAACAATTTTGCCTCAAAATGGCAAAAAATTGCAATACCCCCCCCCCAAAGGAACAATTTCGCTTCAAAATGCTGAAAAGTTGCAATACCCCCCGAAAAGAACAATTTCGCCTCAAAATGGAAAAAAAATTGCAATACCCCCCCAAAGGAACAATTTCGCCTCAAAATGCTGAAAAGTTGCAATACCCCCCGAAAGGAACAATTTCGCTTCAAAATGGCCAAAAGTTGCAATTCCCCCCCCAAAGGAACAATTTCGCCTCAAAATGAAAAAAAATTGCAATACCCCCCCAAAGGAACAATTTCGCTTTAAAATGCCGAAAAGTTGCAATACCCCCCCAAAGGTACAATTTCGCTTCAAAATGGCCAAAAGTTGCAATACCCCCCCAAAGGAACAATTTTGCCTCAAAATGGAAAAAAAATTGCAATACCCCCCCAAAGGAACAATTTCGCCTCAAAATGGTCAAAAGTTGCAATACCCCCCCAAAGGAACAATTTCGCTTCAAAATGGCCAAAAGTTGCAATACCCCCCAAAGGAACAATTTCGCCTCAAAATGGAAGAAAAATTGCAATACCCCCCCAAAGGAACAATTTCGCCTCAAAATGCCGAAAAGTTGCAATACCCCCCGAAAGGAACAATTTCGCTTCAAAATGGCCAAAAGTTGCAATACCCCCCCAAAGGAACAATTTCGCTTCAAAATAGCCAAAAGTTGCAATACCCCCCCAAAGGAACAATTCCGCCTCAAAATGGCAAAAAATTGTAATACCCCCCCAAAGGAACAATTTCGCCTCAAAATGCCGAAAAGTTTTAATACCGCCCGAAAGGAACAATTTCGCTTCAAAATGGTCAAAAGTTGCAATACCCCCCAAAAGGAACAATTTCGCCTCAAAATGGCAAAAAATTGCAATACCCCCCCAAAGGAACAATTTCACTTCAAAATGGCCACCCCCCAAAGGAACAATTTCGCTTCAAAATGGCCAAAAGTTGCAATACCCCACCAAAGGAACAATTTCGCTTCAAAATGCCAAAAAGTTGCAATACCCCCCCAAAGGAACAATTTCGCCTCAAAATGCCGAAAAGTTGCAATACCCCCCCCAAAGGAACAATTTCGCCTCAAAATGGTCAAAAGTTGCAATACCCCCCCAAAGGAACAATTTCACTTCAAAATGGCCAAAAGTTGCAATACCCCCCCAAAGGAACAATTTCACCTCAAAATGGCAAAAAATTGCAATACCCCCCAAAGGAACAATTTCGCTTCAAAATGGCCAAAAGTTGCAAAACCCCCCAAAGGAACAATTTCGCCTCAAAATGCCGAAAAGTTGCAATACCCCCCGAAAGGAACAATTTCGCTTCAAAATGGCCAAAAGTTGCAATACCCCCCAAAGGAACAATTTCGCCTCAAAATGCTGAAAAGTTGCAATACCCCCCGAAAGGAACAATTTCGCTTCAAAATGGCCAAAAGTTGCAATACCCCCCAAAAGAACAATTTTGCCTCAAAATGGCAAAAAATTGCAATACCCCCCCCCAAAGGAACAATTTCGCTTCAAAATGCTGAAAAGTTGCAATACCCCCCGAAAAGAACAATTTCGCCTCAAAATGGAAAAAAAATTGCAATACCCCCCCAAAGGAACAATTTCGCCTTAAAATGCTGAAAAGTTGCAATACCCCCCGAAAGGAACAATTTCGCTTCAAAATGGCCAAAAGTTGCAATTCCCCCCCCAAAGGAACAATTTCGCCTCAAAATGAAAAAAAATTGCAATACCCCCCCAAAGGAACAATTTCGCTTTAAAATGCCGAAAAGTTGCAATACCCCCCCAAAGGTACAATTTCGCTTCAAAATGGCCAAAAGTTGCAATACCCCCCCAAAGGAACAATTTTGCCTCAAAATGGAAAAAAAATTGCAATACCCCCCCAAAGGAACAATTTCACCTCAAAATGGTCAAAAGTTGCAATACCCCCCCAAAGGAACAATTTCACTTCAAAATGGCCAAAAGTTGCAATACCCCCCCAAAGGAACAATTTCACCTCAAAATGGCAAAAAATTGCAATACCCCCCCAAAGGAACAATTTCACTTCAAAATGGCCACCCCCCAAAGGAACAATTTCGCTTCAAAATGGCCGAAAGTTGCAATACCCCCCCAAAGGAACAATTTCGCTTCAAAATGGTCAAAAGTTGCAATACCCCCCAAAGGAACAATTTCACTTCAAAATGGCCAAAAGTTGCAATACCACCACAAAGGAACAATTTCACCTGAAAATGGCAAAAAATTGCAATACCCCCCAAAGGAACAATTTCGCTTCAAAATGGCCAAAAGTTGCAATACCCCCAAAGGTACAATTTCGCTTCAAAATGGCCAAAAGTTGCAATACCCCCCCAAAGGAACAATTTCGCCTCAAAATGAAAAAAAATTGCAATACCCCCCCAAAGGTACAATTTCGCTTCAAAATGGCCAAAAGTTGCAATACCCCCCCAAAGGAACAATTTTGCCTCAAAATGGAAAAAAAATTGCAATACCCCCCCAAAGGAACAATTTCACCTCAAAATGCCGAAAAGTTGCAATACCCCCCCAAAGGAACAATTTCGCTTCAAAATGGTCAAAAGTTGCAATACCCCCCCAAAGGAACAATTTCACTTCAAAATGGCCAAAAGTTGCAATACCCCCCCAAAGGAACAATTTCACCTCAAAATGGCAAAAAATTGCAATACCCCCCAAAGGAACAATTTCGCCTCAAAATGCCGAAAAGTTGCAATACCCCCCCAAAGGAACAATTTCGCTTCAAAATGGTCAAAAGTTGCAATACCCCCCCAAAGGAACAATTTCACTTCAAAATGGCCAAAAGTTGCAATACCACCACAAAGGAACAATTTCACCTCAAAATGGCAAAAAATTGAAATTCCCCCAAAGGAACAATTATGCTTCAAAATGCCGAAAAGTTGCAATACCCCCCCAAGGGAACAATTTCGCTTCAAAATGGCCAAAAGTTGCAATACCCCTTAAAGTAACAATTTCGCCTCAAAATGCCGAAAAGTTGCAATACCCCCCAAAGGTACAATTTCGCTTTAAAATGGCCAAAAGTTGCAATACCCCCCCAAAGGAACAATTTCGCCTCAAAATGGAAAAAAATTGAAATTCCCCCCAAAGGAACAATTATGCTTCAAAATGCCGAAAAGTTGCAATACCCCCCCAAAGGAACAATTTCGCTTCAAAATGGCCAAAAGTTGCAATACCCCCCCAAAGTAACAATTTCGCCTCAAAATGGCCAAAAATATTAATACCCCCCAAAGGAACAATTTCGCTTCAATATGGCCAAAAGTTGCAATACCCCCCCAAAGGAACAGTTTCGCCTCAAAATGGCAAAAAATTGCAATACCCCCCAAAGGAACAATTTGGCTTCAAAATGGCCAAAAGTTGCAATACCCCCCAAAGGAACAATTTCGCCTCAAAATGGCAAAAAATTGCAATACCCCCCCCAAAGGAACAATTTCGCCTCAAAATGGCCAAAAGGTGCAATACCACCCCAAAGGAACAATTTCGCCTCAAAATGGCAAAAAAGTGCAATACCCCCCCAAAGGAACAATTTCGCTTCAAAATGACCAAAAGTTGCAATACCCCCCCAAAGGAACTATTTCGCCTCAAAATGCCGAAAAGTTGCAATACCCCCCCAAAGGAACAATTTCGCTTCAAAATGGCCAAAAGTTGCAATACCCCCCCAAAGGAACAATTTCGCCTCAAAATGGCCAAAAATTGTAATACCCCCCGAAAGGAACAATTTCGCTTCAATATGGCCAAAAGTTGCAATACCCCCCCAAAGGAACAATTTCGCCTCAAAATGGCAAAAAATTGCAATACCCCCCCAAAGGAACAATTTCGCTTCAATATGGCCAAAAAATGCAATACCCCCCCAAAGGAACAATTTCGCCTCAAAATGGCAAAAAATTGCAAAACCCCCCCATAGGAACAATTTCGCCTCAAAATGCTGAAAAGTTGCAATACCCCCCCAAAGGTACAATTTCGCTTCAAAATGGCCAAAAGTTGCAATAACCCCCAAAGGAACAATTTCGCCTCAAAATGGAAGAAAAATTGCAATACCCCCCCAAAGGAACAATTTCACCTCAAAATGCCAAAAAGTTGCAATACCCCCCGAAAGGATCAATTTCGCTTCAAAATGCCGAAAAGTTGCAATACCCCCCCAAAGGTACAATTTCGCTTCAAAATGGCCAAAAGTTGCAATAACCCCCAAAGGAACAATTTCGCCTCAAAATGGAAGAAAAATTGCAATACCCCCCCAAAGGAACAATTTCACCTCAAAATGCCAAAAAGTTGTAATACCCCCCCAAAAGGAACAATTTCGCTTCAAAATGCCGAAAAGTTGCAATACCCCCCCAAAGGAACAATTTCGCTTCAAAATGGCCAAAAGTTGCAATACCCCCCCAAAGTAACAATTTCGCCTCAAAATGGCCAAAAATTTTAATACCCCCAAAGGAACAATTTCGCCTCAAAATGGCAAAAAATTGCAATATCCCCCAAAGGAACAATTTCGCTTCAAAATGGCCAAAAGTTGCAATACCCCCCCAAAGGAACAATTTTGCCTCAAAATGGCAAAAAATTGCAATACCCCCCAAAGGAACAATTTCGCCTCAAAATGCTGAAAAGTTGCAATACCCCCCAAAGGAACAATTTCGCCTCAAAATGGAAGAAAAATTGCAATACCCCCCCAAAGGAACAATTTCGCCTCAAAATGCCGAAAAGTTGCAATACCCCCAGAAAGGAAAAATTTCGCTTCAAAATGGCTAAAAGTTGCAATACCCCCCTAAGGAACAATTTCGCTTCAAAATGGCCAAAAGTTGCAATACCCCCCGAAAGGAACAATTTCGCCTCAAAATGGAAAAAAAATTGCAATACCCCCCAAAGGAACAATTTCGCCTCAAAATGCCGAAAAGTTGCAATACCCCCCGAAAGGAACAATTTCGCCTCAAAATGGCAAAAAATTGCAATATCCCCCAAAGGAACAATTTCGCTTCAAAATGCCGAAAAGTTGCAATACCCCCCGAAAGGAACAATTTCGCTTCAAAATGGCCAAAAGTTGCAATACCCCCCCAAAGGAACAATTCCGCCTCAAAATGGCAAAAAATTGCAATACCCCCCCCCAAAGGAACAATTTCGCTTCAAAATGGCCAAAAGTTGCCATACCCCCCCAAAGGAACAATTTCGCTTCAAAATGGCCAAAAGTTGCAATACCCCCCAAAGGAACAATTTCGCCTCAAAATGGAAGAAAAATTGCAATACCCCCCCAAAGGAACAATTTCGCCTCAAAATGCCGAAAAGTTGCAATACCCCCCGAAAGGAACAATTTCGCTTCAAAATGGCCAAAAGTTGCAATACCCCCCCAAAGGAACAATTTCGCTTCAAAATAGCCAAAAGTTGCAATACCCCCCCAAAGGAACAATTCCGCCTCAAAATGGCAAAAAATTGCAATACCCCCCCAAAGGAACAATTTCACTTCAAAATGGCCACCCCCCAAAGGAACAATTTCGCTTCAAAATGGCCAAAAGTTGCAATACCCCACCAAAGGAACAATTTCGCTTCAAAATGCCAAAAAGTTGCAATACCCCCCCAAAGGAACAATTTCGCCTCAAAATGCCGAAAAGTTGCAATACCCCCCCCAAAGGAACAATTTCGCCTCAAAATGGTCAAAAGTTGCAATACCCCCCCAAAGGAACAATTTCACTTCAAAATGGCCAAAAGTTGCAATACCCCCCCAAAGGAACAATTTCACCTCAAAATGGCAAAAAATTGCAATACCCCCCAAAGGAACAATTTCGCTTCAAAATGGCCAAAAGTTGCAAAACCCCCCAAAGGAACAATTTCGCCTCAAAATGCCGAAAAGTTGCAATACCCCCCGAAAGGAACAATTTCGCTTCAAAATGGCCAAAAGTTGCAATACCCCCCAAAGGAACAATTTCGCCTCAAAATGCTGAAAAGTTGCAATACCCCCCGAAAGGAACAATTTCGCTTCAAAATGGCCAAAAGTTGCAATACCCCCCAAAAGAACAATTTTGCCTCAAAATGGCAAAAAATTGCAATACCCCCCCCCAAAGGAACAATTTCGCTTCAAAATGCTGAAAAGTTGCAATACCCCCCGAAAAGAACAATTTCGCCTCAAAATGGAAAAAAAATTGCAATACCCCCCCAAAGGAACAATTTCGCCTTAAAATGCTGAAAAGTTGCAATACCCCCCGAAAGGAACAATTTCGCTTCAAAATGGCCAAAAGTTGCAATTCCCCCCCCAAAGGAACAATTTCGCCTCAAAATGAAAAAAAATTGCAATACCCCCCAAAGGAACAATTTCGCTTTAAAATGCCGAAAAGTTGCAATACCCCCCCAAAGGTACAATTTCGCTTCAAAATGGCCAAAAGTTGCAATACCCCCCCAAAGGAACAATTTTGCCTCAAAATGGAAAAAAAATTGCAATACCCCCCCAAAGGAACAATTTCACCTCAAAATGGTCAAAAGTTGCAATACCCCCCCAAAGGAACAATTTCACTTCAAAATGGCCAAAAGTTGCAATACCCCCCCAAAGGAACAATTTCACCTCAAAATGGCAAAAAATTGCAATACCCCCCCAAAGGAACAATTTCACTTCAAAATGGCCACCCCCCAAAGGAACAATTTCGCTTCAAAATGGCCGAAAGTTGCAATACCCCCCCAAAGGAACAATTTCGCTTCAAAATGGTCAAAAGTTGCAATACCCCCCCAAAGGAACAATTTCACTTCAAAATGGCCAAAAGTTGCAATACCACCACAAAGGAACAATTTCACCTGAAAATGGCAAAAAATTGCAATACCCCCCAAAGGAACAATTTCGCTTCAAAATGGCCAAAAGTTGCAATACCCCCAAAGGTACAATTTCGCTTCAAAATGGCCAAAAGTTGCAATACCCCCCCAAAGGAACAATTTCGCCTCAAAATGAAAAAAAATTGCAATACCCCCCCAAAGGTACAATTTCGCTTCAAAATGGCCAAAAGTTGCAATACCCCCCCAAAGGAACAATTTTGCCTCAAAATGGAAAAAAAATTGCAATACCCCCCCAAAGGAACAATTTCACCTCAAAATGCCGAAAAGTTGCAATACCCCCCCAAAGGAACAATTTCGCTTCAAAATGGTCAAAAGTTGCAATACCCCCCCAAAGGAACAATTTCACTTCAAAATGGCCAAAAGTTGCAATACCCCCCCAAAGGAACAATTTCACCTCAAAATGGCAAAAAATTGCAATACCCCCCAAAGGAACAATTTCGCCTCAAAATGCCGAAAAGTTGCAATACCCCCCCAAAGGAACAATTTCGCTTCAAAATGGTCAAAAGTTGCAATACCCCCCCAAAGGAACAATTTCACTTCAAAATGGCCAAAAGTTGCAATACCACCACAAAGGAACAATTTCACCTCAAAATGGCAAAAAATTGAAATTCCCCCCAAAGGAACAATTATGCTTCAAAATGCCGAAAAGTTGCAATACCCCCCCAAGGGAACAATTTCGCTTCAAAATGGCCAAAAGTTGCAATACCCCTTAAAGTAACAATTTCGCCTCAAAATGCCGAAAAGTTGCAATACCCCCCAAAGGTACAATTTCGCTTTAAAATGGCCAAAAGTTGCAATACCCCCCCAAAGGAACAATTTCGCCTCAAAATGGAAAAAAATTGAAATTCCCCCCAAAGGAACAATTATGCTTCAAAATGCCGAAAAGTTGCAATACCCCCCCAAAGGAACAATTTCGCTTCAAAATGGCCAAAAGTTGCAATACCCCCCCAAAGTAACAATTTCGCCTCAAAATGGCCAAAAATATTAATACCCCCCAAAGGAACAATTTCGCTTCAATATGGCCAAAAGTTGCAATACCCCCCCAAAGGAACAGTTTCGCCTCAAAATGGCAAAAAATTGCAATACCCCCCAAAGGAACAATTTGGCTTCAAAATGGCCAAAAGTTGCAATACCCCCCAAAGGAACAATTTCGCCTCAAAATGGCAAAAAATTGCAATACCCCCCCCAAAGGAACAATTTCGCCTCAAAATGGCCAAAAGGTGCAATACCACCCCAAAGGAACAATTTCGCCTCAAAATGGCAAAAAAGTGCAATACCCCCCCAAAGGAACAATTTCGCTTCAAAATGACCAAAAGTTGCAATACCCCCCCAAAGGAACTATTTCGCCTCAAAATGCCGAAAAGTTGCAATACCCCCCCAAAGGAACAATTTCGCTTCAAAATGGCCAAAAGTTGCAATACCCCCCCAAAGGAACAATTTCGCCTCAAAATGGCCAAAAATTGTAATACCCCCCGAAAGGAACAATTTCGCTTCAATATGGCCAAAAGTTGCAATACCCCCCCAAAGGAACAATTTCGCCTCAAAATGGCAAAAAATTGCAATACCCCCCCAAAGGAACAATTTCGCTTCAATATGGCCAAAAAATGCAATACCCCCCCAAAGGAACAATTTCGCCTCAAAATGGCAAAAAATTGCAAAACCCCCCCATAGGAACAATTTCGCCTCAAAATGCTGAAAAGTTGCAATACCCCCCCAAAGGTACAATTTCGCTTCAAAATGGCCAAAAGTTGCAATAACCCCCAAAGGAACAATTTCGCCTCAAAATGGAAGAAAAATTGCAATACCCCCCCAAAGGAACAATTTCACCTCAAAATGCCAAAAAGTTGCAATACCCCCCGAAAGGATCAATTTCGCTTCAAAATGCCGAAAAGTTGCAATACCCCCCCAAAGGTACAATTTCGCTTCAAAATGGCCAAAAGTTGCAATAACCCCCAAAGGAACAATTTCGCCTCAAAATGGAAGAAAAATTGCAATACCCCCCCAAAGGAACAATTTCACCTCAAAATGCCAAAAAGTTGTAATACCCCCCCAAAAGGAACAATTTCGCTTCAAAATGCCGAAAAGTTGCAATACCCCCCCAAAGGAACAATTTCGCTTCAAAATGGCCAAAAGTTGCAATACCCCCCCAAAGTAACAATTTCGCCTCAAAATGGCCAAAAATTTTAATACCCCCAAAGGAACAATTTCGCCTCAAAATGGCAAAAAATTGCAATATCCCCCAAAGGAACAATTTCGCTTCAAAATGGCCAAAAGTTGCAATACCCCCCCAAAGGAACAATTTTGCCTCAAAATGGCAAAAAATTGCAATACCCCCCAAAGGAACAATTTCGCCTCAAAATGCTGAAAAGTTGCAATACCCCCCAAAGGAACAATTTCGCCTCAAAATGGAAGAAAAATTGCAATACCCCCCCAAAGGAACAATTTCGCCTCAAAATGCCGAAAAGTTGCAATACCCCCAGAAAGGAAAAATTTCGCTTCAAAATGGCTAAAAGTTGCAATACCCCCCTAAGGAACAATTTCGCTTCAAAATGGCCAAAAGTTGCAATACCCCCCCAAAGGAACAATTCCGCCTCAAAATGGCAAAAAATTGCAATACCCCCCAAAGGAACAATTTCGCTTCAAAATGCTGAAAAGTTGCAATACCCCCCGAAAGGAACAATTTCGCCTCAAAATGGAAAAAAAATTGCAATACCCCCCAAAGGAACAATTTCGCCTCAAAATGCCGAAAAGTTGCAATACCCCCCGAAAGGAACAATTTCGCCTCAAAATGGCAAAAAATTGCAATATCCCCCAAAGGAACAATTTCGCTTCAAAATGCCGAAAAGTTGCAATACCCCCCGAAAGGAACAATTTCGCTTCAAAATGGCCAAAAGTTGCAATACCCCCCCAAAGGAACAATTCCGCCTCAAAATGGCAAAAAATTGCAATACCCCCCCCCAAAGGAACAATTTCGCTTCAAAATGGCCAAAAGTTGCCATACCCCCCCAAAGGAACAATTTCGCTTCAAAATGGCCAAAAGTTGCAATACCCCCCAAAGGAACAATTTCGCCTCAAAATGGAAGAAAAATTGCAATACCCCCCCAAAGGAACAATTTCGCCTCAAAATGCCGAAAAGTTGCAATACCCCCCGAAAGGAACAATTTCGCTTCAAAATGGCCAAAAGTTGCAATACCCCCCCAAAGGAACAATTTCGCTTCAAAATAGCCAAAAGTTGCAATACCCCCCCAAAGGAACAATTCCGCCTCAAAATGGCAAAAAATTGTAATACCCCCCCAAAGGAACAATTTCGCCTCAAAATGCCGAAAAGTTTCAATACCGCCCGAAAGGAACAATTTCGCTTCAAAATGGTCAAAAGTTGCAATACCCCCCAAAAGGAACAATTTCGCCTCAAAATGGCAAAAAATTGCAATACCCCCCCAAAGGAACAATTTCACTTCAAAATGGCCACCCCCCAAAGGAACAATTTCGCTTCAAAATGGCCAAAAGTTGCAATACCCCACCAAAGGAACAATTTCGCTTCAAAATGCCAAAAAGTTGCAATACCCCCTCAAAGGAACAATTTCGCCTCAAAATGCCGAAAAGTTGCAATACCCCCCCAAAGGAACAATTTCGCTTCAAAATGGTCAAAAGTTGCAATACCCCCCCAAAGGAACAATTTCACTTCAAAATGGCCAAAAGTTGCAATACCCCCCCAAAGGAACAATTTCACCTCAAAATGGCAAAAAATTGCAATACCCCCCAAAGGAACAATTTCGCTTCAAAATGGCCAAAAGTTGCAATACCCCCCCAAAGGAACAATTTCGCCTCAAAATGCCGAAAAGTTGCAATACCCCCCGAAAGGAACAATTTCGCTTCAAAATGGCCAAAAGTTGCAATACCCCCCAAAGGAACAATTTCGCCTCAAAATGCTGAAAAGTTGCAATACCCCCCGAAAGGAACAATTTCGCTTCAAAATGGCCAAAAGTTGCAATACCCCCCAAAAGAACAATTTTGCCTCAAAATGGCAAAAAATTGCAATACCCCCCCCCAAAGGAACAATTTCGCTTCAAAATGCTGAAAAGTTGCAATACCCCCCGAAAAGAACAATTTCGCCTCAAAATGGAAAAAAAATTGCAATACCCCCCCAAAGGAACAATTTCGCCTCAAAATGCTGAAAAGTTGCAATACCCCCCGAAAGGAACAATTTCGCTTCAAAATGGCCAAAAGTTGCAATTCCCCCCCCAAAGGAACAATTTCGCCTCAAAATGAAAAAAAATTGCAATACCCCCCCAAAGGAACAATTTCGCTTTAAAATGCCGAAAAGTTGCAATACCCCCCCAAAGGTACAATTTCGCTTCAAAATGGCCAAAAGTTGCAATACCCCCCCAAAGGAACAATTTTGCCTCAAAATGGAAAAAAAATTGCAATACCCCCCCAAGGAACAATTTCGCCTCAAAATGGTCAAAAGTTGCAATACCCCCCAAAGGAACAATTTCACCTCAAAATGGCAAAAAATTGCAATACCCCCCAAAGGAACAATTTCGCCTCAAAATGCCGAAAAGTTGCAATACCCCCCGAAAAGAACAATTTCGCCTCAAAATGGCAAAAAATTGCAATATCCCCCAAAGGAACAATTTCGCTTCAAAATGCCGAAAAGTTGCAATACCCCCCGAAAGGAACAATTTCGCTTCAAAATGGCCAAAAGTTGCAATACCCCCCCAAAGGAACAATTCCGCCTCAAAATGGCAAAAAATTGCAATACCCCCCCCCAAAGGAACAATTTCGCTTCAAAATGGCCAAAAGTTGCCATACCCCCCCAAAGGAACAGTTTCGCCTCAAAATGGCAAAAAATTGCAATACCCCCCCAAAGGAACAATTTCGCTTCAATATGGCCAAAAGTTGCAATACCCCCCCAAAGGAACAATTTCGCTTCAAAATGGCCAAAAGTTGCAATACCCCCCAAAGGAACAATTTCGCCTCAAAATGGAAGAAAAATTGCAATACCCCCCCAAAGGAACAATTTCGCCTCAAAATGCCGAAAAGTTGCAATACCCCCCGAAAGGAACAATTTCGCTTCAAAATGGCCAAAAGTTGCAATACCCCCCCAAAGGAACAATTTCGCTTCAAAATAGCCAAAAGTTGCAATACCCCCCCAAAGGAACAATTCCGCCTCAAAATGGCAAAAAATTGTAATATTCCCCCAAAGGAACAATTTCGCCTCAAAATGCCGAAAAGTTTTAATACCGCCCGAAAGGAACAATTTCGCTTCAAAATGGTCAAAAGTTGCAATACCCCCCAAAAGGAACAATTTCGCCTCAAAATGGCAAAAAATTGCAATACCCCCCCAAAGGAACAATTTCACTTCAAAATGGCCACCCCCCAAAGGAACAATTTCGCTTCAAAATGGCCAAAAGTTGCAATACCCCACCAAAGGAACAATTTCGCTTCAAAATGCCAAAAAGTTGCAATACCCCCAAAAGGAACAATTTCGCCTCAAAATGCCGAAAAGTTGCAATACCCCCCCCAAAGGAACAATTTCGCTTCAAAATGGTCAAAAGTTGCAATACCCCCCCAAAGGAACAATTTCACTTCAAAATGGCCAAAAGTTGCAATACCCCCCCAAAGGAACAATTTCACCTCAAAATGGCAAAAAATTGCAATACCCCCCAAAGGAACAATTTCGCTTCAAAATGGCCAAAAGTTGCAAAACCCCCCAAAGGAACAATTTCGCCTCAAAATGCCGAAAAGTTGCAATACCCCCCGAAAGGAACAATTTCGCTTCAAAATGGCCAAAAGTTGCAATACCCCCCAAAGGAACAATTTCGCCTCAAAATGCTGAAAAGTTTCAATACCCCCCGAAAGGAACAATTTCGCTTCAAAATGGCCAAAAGTTGCAATACCCCCCAAAAGAACAATTTTGCCTCAAAATGGCAAAAAATTGCAATACCCCCCCCAAAGGAACAATTTCGCTTCAAAATGCTGAAAAGTTGCAATACCCCCCGAAAAGAACAATTTCGCTTCAAAATGGCCAAAAGTTGCAATTCCCCCCCCAAAGGAACAATTTCGCCTCAAAATGAAAAAAAATTGCAATACCCCCCCAAAGGAACAATTTCGCTTTAAAATGCCGAAAAGTTGCAATACCCCCCCAAAGGAACAATTTTGCCTCAAAATGGAAAAAAAATTGCAATACCCCCCCAAAGGAACAATTTCACCTCAAAATGGTCAAAAGTTGCAATACCCCCCCAAAGGAACAATTTCACTTCAAAATGGCCAAAAGTTGCAATACCCCCCCAAAGGAACAATTTCACCTCAAAATGGCAAAAAATTGCAATACCCCCCAAAGGAACAATTTCGCCTCAAAATGCCGAAAAGTTGCAATACCCCCCGAAAGGAACAATTTCGCTTCAAAATGGCCAAAAGTTGCAATACCCCCCCAAAGGAACAATTCCGCCTCAAAATGGCAAAAAATTGTAATATTCCCCCAAAGGAACAATTTCGCCTCAAAATGCCGAAAAGTTTTAATACCGCCCGAAAGGAACAATTTCGCTTCAAAATGGTCAAAAGTTGCAATACCCCCCAAAAGGAACAATTTCGCCTCAAAATGGCAAAAAATTGCAATACCCCCCCAAAGGAACAATTTCACTTCAAAATGGCCACCCCCCAAAGGAACAATTTCGCTTCAAAATGGCCAAAAGTTGCAATACCCCACCAAAGGAACAATTTCGCTTCAAAATGCCAAAAAGTTGCAATACCCCCCCAAAGGAACAATTTCGCCTCAAAATGCCGAAAAGTTGCAATACCCCCCGAAAGGAACAATTTCGCTTCAAAATGGCCAAAAGTTGCAATACCCCCCCAAAGGAACAATTCCGCCTCAAAATGGCAAAAAATTGTAATATTCCCCCAAAGGAACAATTTCGCCTCAAAATGCCGAAAAGTTTTAATACCGCCCGAAAGGAACAATTTCGCTTCAAAATGGTCAAAAGTTGCAATACCCCCCAAAAGGAACAATTTCGCCTCAAAATGGCAAAAAATTGCAATACCCCCCCAAAGGAACAATTTCACTTCAAAATGGCCACCCCCCAAAGGAACAATTTCGCTTCAAAATGGCCAAAAGTTGCAATACCCCACCAAAGGAACAATTTCGCTTCAAAATGCCAAAAAGTTGCAATACCCCCCCAAAGGAACAATTTCGCCTCAAAATGCCGAAAAGTTGCAATACCCCCCCCAAAGGAACAATTTCGCTTCAAAATGGTCAAAAGTTGCAATACCCCCCCAAAGGAACAATTTCACTTCAAAATGGCCAAAAGTTGCAATACCCCCCCAAAGGAACAATTTCACCTCAAAATGGCAAAAAATTGCAATACCCCCCAAAGGAACAATTTCGCTTCAAAATGGCCAAAAGTTGCAAAACCCCCCAAAGGAACAATTTCGCCTCAAAATGCCGAAAAGTTGCAATACCCCCCGAAAGGAACAATTTCGCTTCAAAATGGCCAAAAGTTGCAATACCCCCCAAAGGAACAATTTCGCCTCAAAATGCTGAAAAGTTTCAATACCCCCCGAAAGGAACAATTTCGCTTCAAAATGGCCAAAAGTTGCAATACCCCCCAAAAGAACAATTTTGCCTCAAAATGGCAAAAAATTGCAATACCCCCCCCAAAGGAACAATTTCGCTTCAAAATGCTGAAAAGTTGCAATACCCCCCGAAAAGAACAATTTCGCTTCAAAATGGCCAAAAGTTGCAATTCCCCCCCCAAAGGAACAATTTCGCCTCAAAATGAAAAAAAATTGCAATACCCCCCCAAAGGAACAATTTCGCTTTAAAATGCCGAAAAGTTGCAATACCCCCCCAAAGGTACAATTTCGCTTCAAAATGGCCAAAAGTTGCAATACCCCCCCAAAGGAACAATTTTGCCTCAAAATGGAAAAAAAATTGCAATACCCCCCCAAAGGAACAATTTCACCTCAAAATGGTCAAAAGTTGCAATACCCCCCCAAAGGAACAATTTCACTTCAAAATGGCCAAAAGTTGCAATACCCCCCCAAAGGAACAATTTCACCTCAAAATGGCAAAAAATTGCAATACCCCCCAAAGGAACAATTTCGCCTCAAAATGGTCAAAAGTTGCAATACCCCCCCAAAGGAACAATTTCACTTCAAAATGGCCAAAAGTTGCAATACCACCACAAAGGAACAATTTCACCTGAAAATGGCAAAAAATTGCAATACCCCCCAAAGGAACAATTTCGCTGCAAAATGGCCAAAAGTTGCAATACCCCTCAAAAGAACAATTTCGCCTCAAAATGCCGAAAAGTTGCAATACCCCCCGAAAGGAACAATTTCGCTTCAAAATGGCCAAAAGTTGCAATACCCCCCCCAAAGGAACAATTTCGCCTCAAAATGCCGAAAAGTTGCAATACCCCCCGAAAGGAACAATTTCGCTTCAAAATGGCCAAAAGATGCAATACCCCCCCAAAGGAACAATTTCACCTCAAAATGGCCAAAAATTGTAATACCCCCCAAAGGAACAATTTCGTCTCAAAATGGCAAAAAATTGCAATACCCCCCAAAGGAACAAGTTCGCTTCAAAATGCCGAAAAGTTGCAATACCCCCCCAAAGGAACAATTTCTCTTCAAAATGGCCAAAAGTTGCAATACCCTCCCAAAGGAACAATTTCACCTCAAAATGGAAAAAAGATTGCAATACCCCCCCAAAGGAACAATTTTGCCTCAAAATGCCGAAAAGTTTCAATACCGCCCGAAAGGAACAATTTCGCTTCAAAATGGTCAAAAGTTGCAATACCCCCCAAAGGAACAATTTCACCTCAAAATGGCAAAAAATTGCAATACCCCCCAAAGGAACAATTTCGCCTCAAAATGCCGAAAAGTTGCAATACCCCCCGAAAGGAACAATTTCGCCTCAAAATGGCAAAAAATTGCAATATCCCCCAAAGGAACAATTTCGCTTCAAAATGCCGAAAAGTTGCAATACCCCCCGAAAGGAACAATTTCGCTTCAAAATGGCCAAAAGTTGCAATACCCCCCCAAAGGAACAATTCCGCCTCAAAATGGCAAAAAATTTCAATACCCCCCCCCAAAGGAACAATTTCGCTTCAAAATGGCCAAAAGTTGCCATACCCCCCCAAAGGAACAGTTTCGCCTCAAAATGGCAAAAAATTGCAATACCCCCCCAAAGGAACAATTTCACTTCAATATGGCCAAAAGTTGCAATACCCCCCCAAAGGAACAATTTCGCTTCAAAATGGCCAAAAGTTGCAATACCCCCCAAAGGAACAATTTCGCCTCAAAATGGAAGAAAAATTGCAATACCCCCCCAAAGGAACAATTTCGCCTCAAAATGCCAAAAAGTTGCAATACCCCCCGAAAGGAACAATTTCGCTTCAAAATGGCCAAAAGTTGCAATACCCCCCCAAAGGAACAATTTCGCTTCAAAATAGCCAAAAGTTGCAATACCCCCCCAAAGGAACAATTCCGCCTCAAAATGGCAAAAAATTGTAATACCCCCCCAAAGGAACAATTTCGCCTCAAAATGCCGAAAAGTTTTAATACCGCCCGAAAGGAACAATTTCGCTTCAAAATGGTCAAAAGTTGCAATACCCCCCAAAAGGAACAATTTCGCCTCAAAATGGCAAAAAATTGCAATACCCCCCCAAAGGAACAATTTCACTTCAAAATGGCCACCCCCCAAAGGAACAATTTCGCTTCAAAATGGCCAAAAGTTGCAATACCCCCCCAAAGGAACAATTCCGCCTCAAAATGGCAAAAAATTGTAATACCCCCCCAAAGGAACAATTTCGCCTCAAAATGCCGAAAAGTTTTAATACCGCCCGAAAGGAACAATTTCGCTTCAAAATGGTCAAAAGTTGCAATACCCCCCAAAAGGAACAATTTCGCCTCAAAATGGCAAAAAATTGCAATACCCCCCCAAAGGAACAATTTCACTTCAAAATGGCCACCCCCCAAAGGAACAATTTCGCTTCAAAATGGCCAAAAGTTGCAATACCCCACCAAAGGAACAATTTCGCTTCAAAATGCCAAAAAGTTGCAATACCCCCCCAAAGGAACAATTTCGCCTCAAAATGCCGAAAAGTTGCAATACCCCCCCCAAAGGAACAATTTCGCCTCAAAATGGTCAAAAGTTGCAATACCCCCCCAAAGGAACAATTTCACTTCAAAATGGCCAAAAGTTGCAATACCCCCCCAAAGGAACAATTTCACCTCAAAATGGCAAAAAATTGCAATACCCCCCAAAGGAACAATTTCGCTTCAAAATGGCCAAAAGTTGCAAAACCCCCCAAAGGAACAATTTCGCCTCAAAATGCCGAAAAGTTGCAATACCCCCCGAAAGGAACAATTTCGCTTCAAAATGGCCAAAAGTTGCAATACCCCCCAAAGGAACAATTTCGCCTCAAAATGGTCAAAAGTTGCAATACCCCCCCAAAGGAACAATTTCACTTCAAAATGGCCAAAAGTTGCAATACCCCCCAAAGGAACAATTTCACCTCAAAATGGCAAAAAATTGCAATACCCCCCAAAGGAACAATTTCGCTTCAAAATGGCCAAAAGTTGCAAAACCCCCCAAAGGAACAATTTCGCCTCAAAATGCCGAAAAGTTGCAATACCCCCCGAAAGGAACAATTTCGCTTCAAAATGGCCAAAAGTTGCAATACCCCCCAAAGGAACAATTTCGCCTCAAAATGCTGAAAAGTTGCAATACCCCCCGAAAGGAACAATTTCGCTTCAAAATGGCCAAAAGTTGCAATACCCCCCAAAAGAACAATTTTGCCTCAAAATGGCAAAAAATTGCAATACCCCCCCAAAGGAACAATTTCGCTTCAAAATGCTGAAAAGTTGCAATACCCCCCGAAAAGAACAATTTCGCCTCAAAATGGAAAAAAAATTGCAATACCCCCCCAAAGGAACAATTTCGCCTCAAAATGCTGAAAAGTTGCAATACCCCCCGAAAGGAACAATTTCGCTTCAAAATGGCCAAAAGTTGCAATTCCCCCCCCAAAGGTACAATTTCGCTTCAAAATGGCCAAAAGTTGCAATACCCCCCCAAAGGAACAATTTTGCCTCAAAATGGAAAAAAAATTGCAATACCCCCCCCAAAGGAACAATTTCACCTCAAAATGGTCAAAAGTTGCAATACCCCCCCAAAGGAACAATTTCACTTCAAAATGGCCAAAAGTTGCAATACCCCCCCAAAGGAACAATTTCACCTCAAAATGGCAAAAAATTGCAATACCCCCCAAAGGAACAATTTCGCCTCAAAATGCCGAAAAGTTGCAATACCCCCCCAAAGGAACAATTTCGCTTCAAAATGGTCAAAAGTTGCAATACCCCCCCAAAGGAACAATTTCACTTCAAAATGGCCAAAAGTTGCAATACCACCACAAAGGAACAATTTCACCTGAAAATGGCAAAAAATTGCAATACCCCCCAAAGGAACAATTTCGCTTCAAAATGGCCAAAAGTTGCAATACCCCTCAAAAGAACAATTTCGCCTCAAAATGCCGAAAAGTTGCAATACCCCCCGAAAGGAACAATTTCGCTTCAAAATGGCCAAAAGTTGCAATACCCCCCCCAAAGGAACAATTTCGCCTCAAAATGCCGAAAAGTTGCAATACCCCCCGAAAGGAACAATTTCGCTTCAAAATGGCCAAAAGATGCAATACCCCCCCAAAGGAACAATTTCACCTCAAAATGGCCAAAAATTGTAATACCCCCCAAAGGAACAATTTCGTCTCAAAATGGCAAAAAATTGCAATACCCCCCAAAGGAACAAGTTCGCTTCAAAATGCCGAAAAGTTGCAATACCCCCCCAAAGGAACAATTTCTCTTCAAAATGGCCAAAAGTTGCAATACCCTCCCAAAGGAACAATTTCACCTCAAAATGGAAAAAAGATTGCAATACCCCCCCAAAGGAACAATTTTGCCTCAAAATGCCGAAAAGTTTCAATACCGCCCGAAAGGAACAATTTCGCTTCAAAATGGTCAAAAGTTGCAATACCCCCCAAAGGAACAATTTCGCTTCAAAATGGCCACCCCCCCAAAGGAACAATTTCGCTTCAAAATGGCCAAAAGTTGCAATACCCCCCCAAAGGAACAATTTCGCCTAAAAATGGCAAAAAATTGCAATACCCCCCCAAAGGAACAATTTCGCTTCAAAATGCCAAAAAGTTGCAATACCCCCCCAAAGGAACAATTTCACCTCAAAATGGAAAAAAGATTGCAATACCCCCCCAAAGGAACAATTTTGCCTCAAAATGCCGAAAAGTTTCAATACCGCCCGAAAGGAACAATTTCGCTTCAAAATGGTCAAAAGTTGCAATACCCCCCAAAGGAACAATTTCGCTTCAAAATGGCCACCCCCCCAAAGGAACAATTTCGCTTCAAAATGGCCAAAAGTTGCAATACCCCCCCAAAGGAACAATTTCGCCTCAAAATGGAAAAAAATTGCAATTCCCCCCCAAAGGAACAATTATGCTTCAAAATGCCGAAAAGTTGCAATACCCCCCCAAAGGAACAATTTTGCTTCAAAATGGCCAAAAGTTGCAATACCCCCTCAAAGTAACAATTTCGCCTCAAAATGGCCAAAAATATTAATACCCCCCAAAGGAACAATTTCGCTTCAATATGGCCAAAAGTTGCAATACCCCCCGAAAGGAACAGTTTCGCCTCAAAATGGCAAAAAATTGCAATACCCCCCAAAGGAACAATTTGGCTTCAAAATGGCCAAAAGTTGCAATACCCCCCAAAGGAACAATTTCGCCTCAAAATGGCAAAAAATTGCAATACCCCCCCAAAGGAACAATTTCGCCTCAAAATGCTGAAAAGTTGCAATACCCCCCGAAAGGAACAATTTCACTTTAAAATGGCCAAAAGTTGCAATACCCCCCCAAAGGAACAATTTTGCCTCAAAATGGCAAAAAATTGCAATACCCCCCCAAAGGAACAATTTCGCCTCAAAATGGCAAAAAATTGCAATACCCCCCAAAGGAACAATTTCGCTTCAAAATGGCCAAAAGGTGCAATACCACCCCAAAGGAACAATTTCGCCTCAAAATGGCAAAAAAGTGCAATACCCCCCAAAGGAACAATTTCGCTTCAAAATGGCCAAAAGTTGCAATACCCCCCCAAAGGAACAATTTCGCCTAAAAATGGCAAAAAATTGCAATACCCCCCCAAAGGAACAATTTCGCTTCAAAATGCCAAAAAGTTGCAATTCCCCCCCAAAGGTACAATTTCGCTTCAAAATGGCCAAAAGTTGCAATACCCCCCCAAAGGAACAATTTCGCCTCAAAATGGAAAAAAATTGCAATTCCCCCCCAAAGGAACACTTATGCTTCAAAATGCCGAAAAGTTGCAATACCCCCCCAAAGGAACAATTTCGCTTCAAAATGGCCAAAAGCTGCAATACCCCCCCAAAGTAACAATTTCGCCTCAAAATGGCCAAAAATATTAATACCCCCCAAAGGAACAATTTCGCTTCAATATGGCCAAAAGTTGCAATACCCCCCCAAAGGAACAGTTTCGCCTCAAAATGGCAAAAAATTGCAATACCCCCCAAAGGAACAATTTGGCTTCAAAATGGCCAAAAGTTGCAATACCCCCCAAAGGAACAATTTCGCCTCAAAATGGCAAAAAATTGCAATACCCCCCCCAAAGGAACAATTTCGCCTCAAAATGCTGAAAAGTTGCAATACCCCCCGAAAGGAACAATTTCACTTTAAAATGGCCAAAAGTTGCAATACCCCCCCAAAGGAACAATTTTGCCTCAAAATGGCAAAAAATTGCAATACCCCCCCAAAGGAACAATTTCGCCTCAAAATGGCAAAAAATTGCAATACCCCCCAAAGGAACAATTTCGCTTCAAAATGGCCAAAAGGTGCAATACCACCCCAAAGGAACAATTTCGCCTCAAAATGGCAAAAAAGTGCAATACCCCCCCAAAGGAACAATTTCGCCTCAAAATGGCAAAAAATTGCAATACCCCCCAAAGAAACAATTTCGCTTCAAAATGGCCAAAAGGTGCAATACCACCCCAAAGGAACAATTTCGCCTCAAAATGGCAAAAAAGTGCAATACCCCCCCAAAGGAACAATTTCGCTTCAAAATGACTAAAAGTTGCAATACCCCCCCAAAGGAACTATTTCGCCTCAAAATGCCGAAAAGTTGCAATACCTCCCCAAAGGAACAATTTCGCTTCAAAATGGCCAAAAGTTGCAATACCCCCCCAAAGAAACAATTTCGCCTCAAAATAGCCAAAAATTGTAATACCCCCCGAAAGGAACAATTTCGCTTCAATATGGCCAAAAGTTGCAATACCCCCCCAAAGGAACAATTTCGCCTCAAAATGGCAAAAAATTGCAATACCCCCCCAAAGGAACAATTTCGCTTCAAAATGGCCAAAAGTTGCAATACCCCCCAAAGGAACAATTTCGCCTCAAAATGGCAAAAAATTGCAATACCCCCCATAGGAACAATTTCGCCTCAAAATGCTGAAAAGTTGCAATACCCCCCCAAAGGTACAATTTCGCTTCAAAATGGCCAAAAGTTGCAATAACCCATAAAGGAACAATTTCGCCTCAAAATGGAAGAAAAATTGCAATACCCCCCCAAAGGAACAATTTCGCCTCAAAATGCCGAAAAGTTGCAATACCCCCCGAAAGGATCAATTTCGCTTCAAAATGGCCAAAAGTTGCAATACCCCCCAAAGGAACAATTTTGCTTCAAAATGGCCAAAAGTTGCAATACCCCCCCAAAGGAACAATTCCGCCTCAAAATGGCAAAAAATTGTAATACCCCCCCAAAAGGAACAATTTCGCTTCAAAATGCCGAAAAGTTGCAATACCCCCCCAAAGGAACAATTTCGCTTCAAAATGGCCAAAAGTTGCAATACCCCCCCAAAGTAACAATTTCGCATCAAAATGGCCAAAAATTTTAATACCCCCAAAGGAACAATTTCGCCTCAAAATGGCAAAAAATTGCAATACCCCCCCAAAGGAACAATTTGGCTTCAAAATGGCCAAAAGTTGCAATACCCCCCCAAAGGAACAATTTCGCCTCAAAATGGCAAAAAATTGCAATATCCCCCAAAGGAACAATTTCGCTTCAAAATTCCGAAAAGTTGCAATACCCCCCCAAAGGAACAATTTCGCTTCAAAATGGCAAAAAATTGCAATACCCCCCCAAAGGAACAATTTCGCTTCAAAATGACCAAAAGTTGCAATACCCCCCCAAATATACAATTTCGCCTCAAAATGGCCAAAAGATGCAATACCCCCCCCAAAGGAACAGTTTCGCCTCAAAATGGCAAAAAATTGCAATACCCCCCGAAAGGAACAAGTTCGCTTCAAAATGGCAAAAAGTTGCAATACCCCCCCAAAGGAACAATTTTGCCTCAAAATGGCAAAAAATTGCAATACCCCCCAAAGGAACAATTTCGCCTCAAAATGCTGAAAAGTTGCAATACCCCCCAAAGGAACAATTTCGCCTCAAAATGGAAGAAAAATTGCAATACCCCCCCAAAGGAACAATTTCGCCTCAAAATGCCGAAAAGTTGCAATACCCCCAGAAAGGAACAATTTCGCTTCAAAATGGCTAAAAGTTGCAATACCCCCCTAAGGAACAATTTCGCTTCAAAATGGCCAAAAGTTGCAATACCCCCCCAAAGGAACAATTCCGCCTCAAAATGGCAAAAAATTGCAATACCCCCCAAAGGAACAATTTCGCTTCAAAATGCTGAAAAGTTGCAATACCCCCCGAAAGGAACAATTTCGCCTCAAAATGGAAAAAAAATTGCAATACCCCCCAAAGGAACAATTTCGCCTCAAAATGCCGAAAAGTTGCAATACCCCCCGAAAGGAACAATTTCGCCTCAAAATGGCAAAAAATTGCAATATCCCCCAAAGGAACAATTTCGCTTCAAAATGCCGAAAAGTTGCAATACCCCCCGAAAGGAACCATTTCGCTTCAAAATGGCCAAAAGTTGCAATACCCCCCCAAAGGAACAATTCCGCCTCAAAATGGCAAAAAATTGCAATACCCCCCCAAAGGAACAATTTCACTTCAAAATGGCCAAAAGTTGCAATACCCCCCCAAAGGAACAGTTTCGCCTCAAAATGGCAAAAAATTGCAATACCCCCCCAAAGGAACAATTTCGCTTCAATATGGCCAAAAGTTGCAATACCCCCCCAAAGGAACAATTTCGCTTCAAAATGGCCAAAAGTTGCAATACCCCCCAAAGGAACTATTTCGCCTCAAAATGCCGAAAAGTTGCAATACCCCCCCAAAGGAACAATTTCGCTTCAAAATGGCCAAAAGTTGCAATACCCCCCCAAAGGAACAATTTCGCCTCAAAATGGCCAAAAATTGTAATACCCCCCGAAAGGAACAATTTCGCTTCAATATGGCCAAAAGTTGCAATACCCCCCCAAAGGAACAATTTCGCCTCAAAATGGCAAAAAATTGCAATACCCCCCCAAAGGAACAATTTCGCTTCAAAATGGCCAAAAGTTGCAATACCCCCCAAAGGAACAATTTCGCCTCAAAATGGCAAAAAATTGCAATACCCCCCCATAGGAACAATTTCGCCTCAAAATGCTGAATAGTTGCAATACCCCCCCAAAGGTACAATTTCACTTCAAAATGGCCAAAAGTTGCAATAACCCATAAAGGAACAATTTCGCCTCAAAATGGAAGAAAAATTGCAATACCCCCCCAAAGGAACAATTTCGCCTCAAAATGCCGAAAAGTTGCAATACCCCCCGAAAGGATCAATTTCGCTTCAAAATGGCCAAAAGTTGCAATACCCCCCAAAGGAACAATTTTGCTTCAAAATGGCCAAAAGTTGCAATACCCCCCCAAAGGAACAATTCCGCATCAAAATGGCAAAAAATTGTAATACCCCCCCAAAAGGAACAATTTCGCTTCAAAATGCCGAAAAGTTGCAATACCCCCCCAAAGGAACAATTTCGCTTCAAAATGGCCAAAAGTTGCAATACCCCCCCAAAGTAACAATTTCGCATCAAAATGGCCAAAAATTTTAATACCCCCAAAGGAACAATTTCGCCTCAAAATGGCAAAAAATTGCAATACCCCCCCAAAGGAACAATTTCGCTTCAAAATGGAAAAAAATTGCAATACCCCCCCAAAGGAACAATTTGGCTTCAAAATGGCCAAAAGTTGCAATACCCCCCCAAAGGAACAATTTCGCCTCAAAATGGCAAAAAATTGCAATACCCCCCCAAAGGAACAATTTCGCCTCAAAATGCTGAAAAGTTGCAATACCCCCCGAAAGGAACAATTTCGCTTCAAAAAGGCCAAAAGTTGCAATACCCCCCCAAAGGAACAATTTCGCCTCAAAATGGCAAAAAATTGCAATATCCCCCAAAGGAACAATTTCGCTTCAAAATTCCGAAAAGTTATAATACCCCCCCATAGGAACAATTTCGCTTCAAAATGGCAAAAAATTGCAATACCCCCCCAAAGGAACAATTTCGCTTCAAAATGACCAAAAGTTGCAATACCCCCCCAAATATACAATTTCGCCTCAAAATGGCCAAAAGATGCAATACCCCCCCCAAAGGAACAGTTTCGCCTCAAAATGGCAAAAAATTGCAATACCCCCCGAAAGGAACAATTTCGCTTCAAAATGGCCAAAAGTTGCAATACCCCCCCAAAGGAACAATTTTGCCTCAAAATGGCAAAAAATTGCAATACCCCCCAAAGGAACAATTTCGCCTCAAAATGCTGAAAAGTTGCAATACCCCCCAAAGGAACAATTTCGCCTCAAAATGGAAGAAAAATTGCAATACCCCCCAAAGGAACAATTTCGCCTCAAAATGCCGAAAAGTTGCAATACCCCCAGAAAGGAACAATTTCGCTTCAAAATGGCTAAAAGTTGCAATACCCCCCTAAGGAACAATTTCGCTTCAAAATGGCCAAAAGTTGCAATACCCCCCCAAAGGAACAATTCCGCCTCAAAATGGCAAAAAATTGCAATACCCCCCAAAGGAACAATTTCGCTTCAAAATGCTGAAAAGTTGCAATACCCCCCGAAAGGAACAATTTCGCCTCAAAATGGAAAAAAAATTGCAATACCCCCCAAAGGAACAATTTCGCCTCAAAATGCCAAAAAGTTGCAATACCCCCCGAAAGGAACAATTTCGCCTCAAAATGGCAAAAAATTGCAATATCCCCAAAGGAACAATTTCGCTTCAAAATGCCGAAAAGTTGCAATACCCCCCGAAAGGAACCATTTCGCTTCAAAATGGCCAAAAGTTGCAATACCCCCCCAAAGGAACAATTCCGCCTCAAAATGGCAAAAAATTGCAATACCCCCCCAAAGGAACAATTTCGCTTCAAAATGGCCAAAAGTTGCAATACCCCCCCAAAGGAACAGTTTCGCCTCAAAATGGCAAAAAATTGCAATACCCCCCCAAAGGAACAATTTCGCTTCAATATGGCCAAAAGTTGCAATACCCCCCCAAAGGAACAATTTCGCTTCAAAATGGCCAAAAGTTGCAATACCCCCCAAAGGAACAATTTCGCCTCAAAATGGAAGAAAAATTGCAATACCCCCCCAAAGGAACAATTTCGCCTCAAAATGCCGAAAAGTTGCAATACCCCCCCAAAGGAACAATTTCGCTTCAAAATAGCCAAAAGTTGCAATACCCCCCCAAAGGAACAATTCCGCCTCAAAATGGCAAAAAATTGTAATACCCCCCCCCCGGAACAATTTCGCCTCAAAATGCCGAAAAGTTTCAATACCGCCCGAAAGGAACAATTTCGCTTCAAAATGGTCAAAAGTTGCAATACCCCCCAAAAGGAACAATTTCGCCTCAAAATGGCAAAAAATTGCAATACCCCCCCAAAGGAACAATTTCGCTTCAAAATGCCAAAAAGTTGCAATACCCCCCCAAAGGAACAATTTCGCCTCAAAATGCCGAAAAGTTGCAATACCCCCCCAAAGGAACAATTTCGCTTCAAAATGGTCAAAAGTTGCAATACCCCCCCAAAGGAATAATTTCACTTCAAAATGGCCAAAAGTTGCAATACCCCCCAAAGGAACAATTTCACCTCAAAATGGCAAAAAATTGCAATACCCCCCAAAGGAACAATTTCGCTTCAAAATGGCCAAAAGTTGCAATACCCCCCAAAGGAACAATTTCGCCTCAAAATGCCGAAAAGTTGCAATACCCCCCGAAAAGGAACAATTTCGCTTCAAAATGGCCAAAAGTTGCAATACCCCCCAAAGGAACAATTTCGCCTCAAAATGCTGAAAAGTTGCAATACCCCCCGAAAGGAACAATTTCGCTTCAAAATGGCCAAAAGTTGCAATACCCCCCCAAAGGAACAATTTCGCCTAAAAATGGCAAAAAATTGCAATACCCCCCCAAAGGAACAATTTCGCTTCAAAATGCCAAAAAGTTGCAATACCCCCCCAAAGGTACAATTTCGCTTCAAAATGGCCAAAAGTTGCAATACCCCCCCAAAGGAACAATTTCGCCTCAAAATGGAAAAAAATTGCAATTCCCCCCCAAAGGAACAATTATGCTTCAAAATGCCGAAAAGTTGCAATATCCCCCCAAAGGAACAATTTCGCTTCAAAATGGCCAAAAGTTGCAATACCCCCCCAAAGGAACAGTTTCGCCTCAAAATGGCCAAAAATATTAATACCCCCCAAAGGAACAATTTCGCTTCAATATGGCCAAAAGTTGCAATACCCCCCCAAAGGAACAGTTTCGCCTCAAAATGGCAAAAAATTGCAATACACCCCAAAGGAATAATTTGGCTTCAAAATGGCCAAAAGTTGCAATACCCCCCAAAGGAACAATTTCGCCTCAAAATGGCAAAAAATTGCAATACCCCGCCAAAGGAACAATTTCGCCTCAAAATGCTGAAAAGTTGCAATACCCCCCGAAAGGAACAATTTCACTTTAAAATGGCCAAAAGTTGCAATACCCCCCCAAAGGAACAATTTTGCCTCAAAATGGCAAAAAATTGCAATACCCCCCCAAAGGAACAATTTCGCCTCAAAATGGCAAAAAATTGCAATACCCCCCAAAGGAACAATTTCGCTTCAAAATGGCCAAAAGGTGCAATACCACCCCAAAGGAACAATTTCGCTTCAAAATGACCAAAAGTTGCAATACCCCCCCAAAGGAACTATTTCGCCTCAAAATGCCGAAAAGTTGCAATACCCCCCCAAAGGAACAATTTCGCTTCAAAATGGCCAAAAGTTGCAATACCCCCCCAAAGGAACAATTTCGACTCAAAATGGCCAAAAATTGTAATACCCCCCGAAAGGAACAATTTCGCTTCAAAATGGCCAAAAGTTGCAATACCCCCCAAAGGAACAATTTCGCCTCAAAATGGCAAAAAATTGCAATACCCCCCCATAGGAACAATTTCGCCTCAAAATGCTGAAAAGTTGCAATACCCCCCCAAAGGTACAATTTCGCTTCAAAATGGCCAAAAGTTGCAATAACCCCCAAAAGGAACAATTTCGCCTCAAAATGGAAGAAAAATTGCAATACCCCCCCAAAGGAACAATTTCGCCTCAAAATGCCGAAAAGTTGCAATACCCCCCGAAAGGATCAATTTCGCTTCAAAATGGCCAAAAGTTGCAATACCCCCCAAAGGAACAATTTTGCTTCAAAATGGCCAAAAGTTGCAATACCCCCCCAAAGGAACAATTCCGCCTCAAAATGGCAAAAAATTGTAATACCCCCCCAAAAGGAACAATTTCGCTTCAAAATGCCGAAAAGTTGCAATACCCCCCCAAAGGAACAATTTCGCTTCAAAATGGCCAAAAGTTGCAATACCCCCCCAAAGTAACAATTTCGCCTCAAAATGGCCAAAAATTTTAATACCCCCAAAGGAACAATTTCGCCTCAAAATGGCAAAACATTGCAATACCCCCCCCAAAGGAACAATTTCGCCTCAAAATGCTGAAAAGTTGCAATACCCCCCAAAAGGAACAATTTCACTTTAAAATGTCCAAAAGTTGCAATACCCCCCCAAAGGAACAATTTTGCCTCAAAATGGCAAAAAATTGCAATACCCCCCCAAAGGAACAATTTCGCCTCAAAATGGCAAAAAAGTGCAATACCCCCCCAAAGGAACAATTTCGCTTCAAAATGACCAAAAGTTGCAATACCCCCCCAAAGGAACTATTTCGCCTCAAAATGCCGAAAAGTTGCAATACCCCCCCAAAGGAACAATTTCGCTTCAAAATGGCCAAAAATTTTAATACCCCCAAAGGAACAATTTCGCCTCAAAATGGCAAAAAATTGCAATATCCCCCAAAGGAACAATTTCGCTTCAAAATGCCGAAAAGTTGCAATACCCCCCCAAAGGAACAATTTCGCTTCAAAATGGAAAAAAATTGCAATACCCCCCCAAAGGAACAATTTGGCTTCAAAATGGCCAAAAGTTGCAATACCCCCCCAAAGGAACAATTTCGCCTCAAAATGGCAAAAAATTGCAATACCCCCCCAAAGGAACAATTTCGCCTCAAAATGCTGAAAAGTTGCAATACCCCCCGAAAGGAACAATTTCGCTTTAAAAAGGCCAAAAGTTGCAATACCCCCCCAAAGGAACAATTTCGCCTGAAAATGGCAAAAAATTGCAATATCCCCCAAAGGAACAATTTCGCTTCAAAATGCCGAAAAGTTGCAATACCCCCCCAAAGGAACAATTTCGCTTCAAAATGGCAAAAAATTGCAATACCCCCCCAAAGGAACAATTTCGCTTCAAAATGACCAAAAGTTGCAATACCCCCCCAAATATACAATTTCGCCTCAAAATGGCCAAAAGATGCAATACCCCCCCAAAGGAACAATTTTGCCTCAAAATGGCAAAAAATTGCAATACTCCCCAAAGGAACAATTTCGCCTCAAAATGCTGAAAAGTTGCAATACCCCCCAAAGGAACAATTTCGCCTCAAAATGGAAGAAAAATTGCAATACCCCCCCAAAGGAACAATTTCGCGTCAAAATGCCGAAAAGTTGCAATACCCCCAGAAAGGAACAATTTCGCTTCAAAATGGCTAAAAGTTGCAATACCCCCCTAAGGAACAATTTCGCTTCAAAATGGCCAAAAGTTGCAATACCCCCCCAAAGGAACAATTCCGCCTCAAAATGGCAAAAAGTTGCAATACCCCCCCAAAGGAACAATTCCGCCTCAAAATGGCAAAAAATTGCAATACCCCCCCCCCAAAGGAACAATTTCGCTTCAAAATGGCCAAAAGTTGCAATACCCCCCCAAAGGAACAGTTTCGCCTCAAAATGGCAAAAAATTGCAATACCCCCCCAAAGGAACAATTTCGCTTCAATATGGCCAAAAGTTGCAATACCCCCCCAAAGGAACAATTTCGCTTCAAAATGGCCAAAAGTTGCAATACCCCCCAAAGGAACAATTTCGCCTCAAAATGGAAGAAAAATTGCAATCCCCCCCAAAGGAACAATTTCGCCTCAAAATGCCGAAAAGTTGCAATACCCCCCGAAAGGAACAATTTCGCTTCAAAATGGCCAAAAGTTGCAATACCCCCCCAAAGGAACAATTTCGCTTCAAAATAGCCAAAAGTTGCAATACCCCCCCAAAGGAACAATTTCGCCTCAAAATGCCGAAAAGTTTCAATACCGCCCGAAAGGAACAATTTCGCTTCAAAATGGTCAAAAGTTGCAATACCCCCCAAAAGGAACAATTTCGCCTCAAAATGGCAAAAAATTGCAATACCCCCCCAAAGGAACAATTTCACTTCAAAATGGCCACCCCCCAAAGGAACAATTTCGCTTCAAAATGGCCAAAAGTTGCAATACCCCCCCAAAGGAACAATTTCGCTTTAAAATGCCGAAAAGTTGCAATACCCCCCCAAAGGTACAATTTCGCTTCAAAATGGCCAAAAGTTGCAATACCCCCCCAAAGGAACAATTTTGCCTCAAAATGGAAAAAAAATTGCAATACCCCCCCAAAGGAACAATTTCGCCTCAAAATGCCGAAAAGTTGCAATACCCCCCAAAGGAACAATTTCGCTTCAAAATGGTCAAAAGTTGCAATACCCCCCCAAAGGAACAATTTCACTTCAAAATGGCCAAAAGTTGCAATACCCCCCCAAAGGAACAATTTCACCTCAAAATGGCAAAAAATTGCAATACCCCCCAAAGGAACAATTTCGCCTCAAAATGCCGAAAAGTTGCAATACCCCCCCAAAGGAACAATTTCGCTTCAAAATGGTCAAAAGTTGCAATACCCCCCCAAAGGAACAATTTCACTTCAAAATGGCCAAAAGTTGCAATACCACCACAAAGGAACAATTTCACCTCAAAATGGCAAAAAATTGCAATACCCCCCCAAAGGAACAATTTCGCTTCAAAATGGCCAAAAGTTGCAATACCCCCCAAAGGAACAATTTCGCCTCAAAATGCCGAAAAGTTGCAATACCCCCCGAAAGGAACAATTTCGCTTCAAAATGGCCAAAAGTTGCAATACCCCCCCCCAAAGGAACAATTTCGCCTCAAAATGCCAAAAAGTTGCAATACCCCCCGAAAGGAACAATTTCGCTTCAAAATGGCCAAAAGATGCAATACCCCCCAAAGGAACAATTTCACCTCAAAATGGCCAAAAATTGTAATACCCCCCAAAGGAACAATTTCGCCTCAAAATGGCAAAAAATTGCAATACCCCCCCAAAGGAACAAGTTCGCTTCAAAATGCCGAAAAGTTGCAATACCCTCCCAAAGGAACAATTTCACCTCAAAATGGAAAAAAGATTGCAATACCCCCCCAAAGGAACAATTTCGCCTCAAAATGCCGAAAAGTTTCAATACCGCCCGAAAGGAACAATTTCGCTTCAAAATGGTCAAAAGTTGCAATGCCCCCCAAAGGAACAATTTCGCTTTAAAATGGCCACCCCCCAAAGGAACAATTTCGCTTCAAAATGGCCAAAAGTTGCAATACCCCCCCAAAGGAACAATTTCGCCTAAAAATAGCAAAAAATTGCAATACCCCCCCAAAGGAACAATTTCGCTTCAAAATGCCAAAAAGTTGCAATACCCCCCCAAAGGTACAATTTCGCTTCAAAATGGCCAAAAGTTGCAATACCCCCCCAAAGGAACAATTTCGCCTCAAAATGGAAAAAAATTGCAATTCCCCCCCAAAGGAACAATTATGCTTCAAAATGCCGAAAAGTTGCAATACCCCCCCAAAGGAACAATTTCGCTTCAAAATGGCCAAAAGTTGCAATACCCCCCCAAAGTAACAATTTCGCCTCAAAATGGCCAAAAATATTAATACCCCCCAAAGGAACAATTTCGCTTCAATATGGCCAAAAGTTGCAATACCCCCCAAAGGAACAATTTGGCTTCAAAATGGCCAAAAGTTGCAATACCCCCCAAAGGAACAATTTCGCCTCAAAATGGCAAAAAATTGCAATACCCCCCCAAAGGAACAATTTCGCCTCAAAATGCTGAAAAGTTGCAATACCCCCCGAAAGGAACAATTTCACTTTAAAATGGCCAAAAGTTGCAATACCCCCCCAAAGGAACAATTTTGCCTCAAAATGGCAAAAAATTGCAATACCCCCCCAAAGGAACAATTTCGCCTCAAAATGGCAAAAAAGTGCAATACCCCCCAAAGGAACAATTTCGCTTCAAAATGGCCAAAAGGTGCAATACCACCCCAAAGGAACAATTTCGCCTCAAAATGGCAAAAAAGTGCAATACCCCCCCAAAAGAACAATTTCGCTTCAAAATGACCAAAAGTTGCAATACCCCCCCAAAGGAACTATTTCGCCTCAAAATGCCGAAAAGTTGCAATACCCCCCCAAAGGAACAATTTCGCTTCAAAATGGCCAAAAGTTGCAATACCCCCCCAAAGGAACAATTTCGCCTCAAAATGGCCAAAAATTGTAATACCCCCCGAAAGGAACAATTTCGCTTCAATATGGCCAAAAGTTGCAATACCCCCCCAAAGGAACAATTTCGCCTCAAAATGGCAAAAAATTGCAATACCCCCCCAAAGGAACAATTTCGCTTCAAAATGGCCAAAAGTTGCAATACCCCCCAAAGGAACAATTTCGCCTCAAAATGGCAAAAAATTGCAATACCCCCCCATAGGAACAATTTCGCCTCAAAATGCTGAAAAGTTGCAATACCCCCCCAAAGGTACAATTTCGCTTCAAAATGGTCAAAAGTTGCAATAACCCATAAAGGAACAATTTCGCCTCAAAATGGAAGAAAAATTGCAATACCCCCCCAAAGGAACAATTTCGCCTCAAAATGCCGAAAAGTTGCAATACCCCCGAAAGGATCAATTTCGCTTCAAAATGGCCAAAAGTTGCAATACCCCCCCAAAGGAACAATTCCGCCTCAAAATGGCAAAAAATTGTAATACCCCCCAAAAGGAACAATTTCGCTTAAAAATGCCGAAAAGTTGCAATACCGCCCCAAAGGAACAATTTCGCTTCAAAATGGCCAAAAGTTGCAATACCCCCCCAAAGTAACAATTTCGCCTCAAAATGGCCAAAAATTTTAATACCCCCAAAGGAACAATTTCGCCTCAAAATGGCAAAAAATTGCAATATCCCCCAAAGGAACAATTTCGCTTCAAAATGCCGAAAAGTTGCAATACCCCCCCAAAAGAACAATTTCGCTTCAAAATGGAAAAAAATTGCAATACCCCCCCAAAGGAACAATTTGGCTTCAAAATGGCCAAAAGTTGCAATACCCCCCCAAAGGAACAATTTCGCCTCAAAATGGCAAAAAATTGCAATACCCCCCCAAAGGAACAATTTCGCCTCAAAATGCTGAAAAGTTGCAATACCCCCCGAAAGGAACAATTTCGCTTCAAAAAGGCCAAAAGTTGCAATACCCCCCCAAAGGAACAATTTCACCTCAAAATGGCAAAAAATTGCAATATCCCCCAAAGGAACAATTTCGCTTCAAAATTCCGAAAAGTTGCAATACCCCCCCAAAGGAACAATTTCGCTTCAAAATGGCAAAAAATTGCAATACCCCCCTAAAGGAACAATTTCGCTTCAAAATGACCAAAAGTTGCAATACCCCCCCAAATATACAATTTCGCCTCAAAATGGCCAAAAGATGCAATACCCCCCCCAAAGGAACAGTTTCGCCTCAAAATGGCAAAAAATTGCAATACCCCCCCAAAGGAACAATTTCGCTTCAAAATGGCCAAAAGTTGCAATACCCCCCCAAAGGAACAATTTTGCCTCAAAATGGCAAAAAATTGCAATACCCCCCAAAGGAACAATTTCGCCTCAAAATGCTGAAAAGTTGCAATACCCCCCAAAGGAACAATTTCGCCTCAAAATGGAAGAAAAATTGCAATACCCCCCCAAAGGAACAATTTCGCCTCAAAATGCCGAAAAGTTGCAATACCCCCAGAAAGGAAAAATTTCGCTTCAAAATGGCTAAAAGTTGCAATACCCCCCTAAGGAACAATTTCGCTTCAAAATGGCCAAAAGTTGCAATACCCCCCCAAAGGAACAATTCCGCCTCAAAATGGCAAAAAATTGCAATACCCCCCAAAGGAACAATTTCGCCTCAAAATGCCGAAAAGTTGCAATACCCCCCGAAAGGAACAATTTCGCCTCAAAATGGCAAAAAATTGCAATATCCCCCAAAGAAACAATTTCGCTTCAAAATGCCGAAAAGTTGCAATACCCCCCGAAAGGAACCATTTCGCTTCAAAATGGCCAAAAGTTGCAATACCCCCCCAAAGGAACAGTTTTGCCTCAAAATGGCAAAAAATTGCAATACCCCCCCAAAGGAACAATTTCGCTTCAAAATGGCCAAAAGTTGCAATACCCCCCCAAAGTAACAATTTCGCCTCAAAATGGCCAAAAATTTTAATACCCCCAAAGGAACAATTTCGCCTCAAAATGGCAAAAAATTGCAATATCCCCCAAAGGAACAATTTCGCTTCAAAATGCCGAAAAGTTGCAATACCCCCCCAAAAGAACAATTTCGCTTCAAAATGGAAAAAAATTGCAATACCCCCCCAAAGGAACAATTTGGCTTCAAAATGGCCAAAAGTTGCAATACCCCCCCAAAGGAACAATTTCGCCTCAAAATGGCAAAAAATTGCAATACCCCCTCAAAGGAACAATTTCGCCTCAAAATGCTGAAAAGTTGCAATACCCCCCGAAAGGAACAATTTCGCTTCAAAAAGGCCAAAAGTTGCAATACCCCCCCAAAGGAACAATTTCACCTCAAAATGGCAAAAAATTGCAATATCCCCCAAAGGAACAATTTCGCTTCAAAATTCCGAAAAGTTGCAATACCCCCCCAAAGGAACAATTTCGCTTCAAAATGGCAAAAAATTGCAATACCCCCCTAAAGGAACAATTTCGCTTCAAAATGACCAAAAGTTGCAATACCCCCCCAAATATACAATTTCGCCTCAAAATGGCCAAAAGATGCAATACCCCCCCCAAAGGAACAGTTTCGCCTCAAAATGGCAAAAAATTGCAATACCCCCCCAAAGGAACAATTTCGCTTCAAAATGGCCAAAAGTTGCAATACCCCCCCAAAGGAACAATTTTGCCTCAAAATGGCAAAAAATTGCAATACCCCCCAAAGGAACAATTTCGCCTCAAAATGCTGAAAAGTTGCAATACCCCCCAAAGGAACAATTTCGCCTCAAAATGGAAGAAAAATTGCAATACCCCCCCAAAGGAACAATTTCGCCTCAAAATGCCGAAAAGTTGCAATACCCCCAGAAAGGAACAATTTCGCTTCAAAATGGCTAAAAGTTGCAATACCCCCCTAAGGAACAATTTCGCTTCAAAATGGCCAAAAGTTGCAATACCCCCCCAAAGGAACAATTCCGCCTCAAAATGGCAAAAAATTGCAATACCCCCCAAAGGAACAATTTCGCCTCAAAATGCCGAAAAGTTGCAATACCCCCCGAAAGGAACAATTTCGCCTCAAAATGGCAAAAAATTGCAATATCCCCCAAAGAAACAATTTCGCTTCAAAATGCCGAAAAGTTGCAATACCCCCCGAAAGGAACCATTTCGCTTCAAAATGGCCAAAAGTTGCAATACCCCCCCAAAGGAACAGTTTTGCCTCAAAATGGCAAAAAATTGCAATACCCCCCCAAAGGAACAATTTCGCTTCAAAATGGCCAAAAGTTGCAATACCCCCCCAAAGGAACAGTTTCGCCTCAAAATGGCAAAAAATTGCAATACCCCCCCAAAGGAACAATTTTGCTTCAAAATGGCCAAAAGTTGCAATACCCCCCAAAGGAACAATTTCGCCTCAAAATGGAAGAAAAATTGCAATACCCCCCCAAAGGAACAATTTCGCCTCAAAATGCCGAAAAGTTGCAATACCCCCCGAAAGGAACAATTTCGCTTCAAAATGGCCAAAAGTTGCAATACCCCCCCAAAGGAACAATTTCGCTTCAAAATAGCCAAAAGTTGCAATACCCCCCCAAAGGAACAATTCCGCCTCAAAATGGCAAAAAATTGTAATACCCCCCCAAAGGAACAATTTCGCCTCAAAATTCCGAAAAGTTTCAATACCGCCCGAAAGGAACAATTTCGCTTCAAAATGGTCAAAAGTTGCAATACCCCCCAAAAGGAACAATTTCGCCTCAAAATGGCAAAAAATTGCAATACCCCCCCAAAGGAACAATTTCACTTCAAAATGGCCACCCCCCAAAGGAACAATTTCGCTTCAAAATGGCCAAAAGGTGCAATACCCCCCAAAGGAACAATTTCGCCTCAAAATGCCGAAAAGTTGCAATACCCCCCCAAAGAAACAATTTCGCTTCAAAATGGTCAAAAGTTGCAATACCCCCCCAAAGGAATAATTTCACTTCAAAATGGCCAAAAGTTGCAATACCTCCCCCAAAGGAACAATTTCACCTCAAAATGGCAAAAAATTGCAATACCCCCCAAAGGAACAATTTCGCTTCAAAATGGCCAAAAGTTGCAATACCCCCCCAAAGGAACAATTTCGCCTCAAAATGCCGAAAAGTTGCAATACCCCCCGAAAGGAACAATTTCGCTTCAAAATGGCCAAAAGTTGCAATACCCCCCAAAGGAACAATTTCGCCTCAAAATGCTGAAAAGTTGCAATACCCCCCGAAAGGAACAATTTCGCTTCAAAATGGCCAAAAGTTGCAATTCCCCCCCAAAGGAACAATTTCGCCTCAAAATGAAAAAAAATTGCAATACCCCCCCAAAGGAACAATTTCGCTTTAAAATGCCGAAAAGTTGCAATACCCCCCCAAAGGTACAATTTCGCTTCAAAATGGCCAAAAGTTGCAATACCCCCCCAAAGGATCAATTTTGCCTCAAAATGGAAAAAAAATTGCAATACCCCCCCAAAGGAACAATTTCGCCTCAAAATGGCAAAAAATTGTAATACCCCCCAAAAGGAACAATTTCGCTTAAAAATGCCGAAAAGTTGCAATACCGCCCCAAAGGAACAATTTCGCTTCAAAATGGCCAAAAGTTGCAATACCCCCCCAAAGTAACAATTTCGCCTCAAAATGGCCAAAAATTTTAATACCCCCAAAGGAACAATTTCGCCTCAAAATGGCAAAAAATTGCAATATCCCCCAAAGGAACAATTTCGCTTCAAAATGCCGAAAAGTTGAAATACCCCCCCAAAAGAACAATTTCGCTTCAAAATGGAAAAAAATTGCAATACCCCCCCAAAGGAACAATTTGGCTTCAAAATGGCCAAAAGTTGCAATACCCCCCCAAAGGAACAATTTCGCCTCAAAATGGCAAAAAATTGCAATACCCCCCCAAAGGAACAATTTCGCCTCAAAATGCTGAAAAGTTGCAATACCCCCCGAAAGGAACAATTTCGCTTCAAAAAGGCCAAAAGTTGCAATACCCCCCCAAAGGAACAATTTCGCCTCAAAATGGCAAAAAATTGCAATATCCCCCAAAGGAACAATTTCGCTTCAAAATTCCGAAAAGTTGCAATACCCCCCCAAAGGAACAATTTCGCTTCAAAATGGCAAAAAATTGCAATACCCCCCTAAAGGAACAATTTCGCTTCAAAATGACCAAAAGTTGCAATACCCCCCCAAATATACAATTTCGCCTCAAAATGGCCAAAAGATGCAATACCCCCCCCAAAGGAACAGTTTCGCCTCAAAATGGCAAAAAATTGCAATACCCCCCCAAAGGAACAATTTCGCTTCAAAATGGCCAAAAGTTGCAATACCCCCCCAAAGGAACAATTTTGCCTCAAAATGGCAAAAAATTGCAATACCCCCCAAAGGAACAATTTCGCCTCAAAATGCTGAAAAGTTGCAATATCCCCCAAAGGAACAATTTCGCCTCAAAATGGAAGAAAAATTGCAATACCCCCCCAAAGGAACAATTTCGCCTCAAAATGCCGAAAAGTTGCAATACCCCCAGAAAGGAACAATTTCGCTTCAAAATGGCTAAAAGTTGCAATACCCCCCTAAGGAACAATTTCGCTTCAAAATGGCCAAAAGTTGCAATACCCCCCCAAAGGAACAATTCCGCCTCAAAATGGCAAAAAATTGCAATACCCCCCAAAGGAACAATTTCGCCTCAAAATGCCGAAAAGTTGCAATACCCCCCGAAAGGAACAATTTCGCCTCAAAATGGCAAAAAATTGCAATATCCCCCAAAGAAACAATTTCGCTTCAAAATGCCGAAAAGTTGCAATACCCCCCGAAAGGAACCATTTCGCTTCAAAATGGCCAAAAGTTGCAATACCCCCCCAAAGGAACAGTTTTGCCTCAAAATAGCAAAAAATTGCAATACCCCCCCAAAGGAACAATTTCGCTTCAAAATGGCCAAAAGTTGCAATACCCCCCCAAAGTAACAGTTTCGCCTCAAAATGGCAAAAAATTGCAATACCCCCCCAAAGGAACAATTTCGCTTCAAAATGGCCAAAAGTTGCAATACCCCCCAAAGGAACAATTTCGCCTCAAAATGGAAGAAAAATTGCAATACCCCCCCAAAGGAACAATTTCGCCTCAAAATGCCGAAAAGTTGCAATACCCCCCGAAAGGAACAATTTCGCTTCAAAATGGCCAAAAGTTGCAATACCCCCCCAAAGGAACAATTTCGCTTCAAAATAGCCAAAAGTTGCAATACCCCCCCCCAAAGGAACAATTCCGCCTCAAAATGGCAAAAAATTGTAATACCCCCCCAAAGGAACAATTTCGCCTCAAAATTCCGAAAAGTTTCAATACCGCCCGAAAGGAACAATTTCGCTTCAAAATGGTCAAAAGTTGCAATACCCCCCAAAAGGAACAATTTCGCCTCAAAATGGCAAAAAATTGCAATACCCCCCCAAAGGAACAATTTCACTTCAAAATGGCCACCCCCCAAAGGAACAATTTCGCTTCAAAATGGCCAAAAGGTGCAATACCCCCCAAAGGAACAATTTCGCCTCAAAATGCCGAAAAGTTGCAATACCCCCCCCAAAGAAACAATTTCGCTTCAAAATGGTCAAAAGTTGCAATACCCCCCCAAAGGAATAATTTCACTTCAAAATGGCCAAAAGTTGCAATACCCCCCCCAAAGGAACAATTTCACCTCAAAATGGCAAAAAATTGCAATACCCCCCAAAGGAACAATTTCGCTTCAAAATGGCCAAAAGTTGCAATACCCCCCCAAAGGAACAATTTCGCCTCAAAATGCCGAAAAGTTGCAATACCCCCCGAAAGGAACAATTTCGCTTCAAAATGGCCAAAAGTTGCAATACCCCCCAAAGGAACAATTTCGCCTCAAAATGCTGAAAAGTTGCAATACCCCCCGAAAGGAACAATTTCGCTTCAAAATGGCCAAAAGTTGCAATTCCCCCCCCAAAGGAACAATTTCGCCTCAAAATGAAAAAAAATTGCAATACCCCCCCAAAGGAACAATTTCGCTTTAAAATGCCGAAAAGTTGCAATACCCCCCCAAAGGTACAATTTCGCTTCAAAATGGCCAAAAGTTGCAATACCCCCCCAAAGGATCAATTTTGCCTCAAAATGGAAAAAAAATTGCAATACCCCCCCAAAGGAACAATTTCGCCTCAAAATGCCGAAAAGTTGCAATACCCCCCCAAAGGAACAATTTCGCTTCAAAATGGTCAAAAGTTGCAATACCCCCCCAAAGGAACAATTTCACTTCAAAATGGCCAAAAGTTGCAATACCCCCCCAAAGGAACAATTTCACCTCAAAATGGCAAAAAATTGCAATACCCCCCAAAGGAACAATTTCGCCTCAAAATGCCGAAAAGTTGCAATACCCCCCCAAAGGAACAATTTCGCTTCAAAATGGCCAAAAGTTGCAATACCACCACAAAGGAACAATTTCACCTCAAAATGGCAAAAAATTGCAATACCCCCCAAAGGAACAATTTCGCTTCAAAATGGCCAAAAGTTGCAATACCCCCCAAAGGAACAATTTCGCCTCAAAATGCCGAAAAGTTGCAATACCCCCCGAAAGGAACAATTTCGCTTCAAAATGGCCAAAAGTTGCAATACCCCCCCAAAGGAACAATTTCGCCTCAAAATGCCGAAAAGTTGCAATACCCCCCGAAAGGAACAATTTCGCTTCAAAATGGCCAAAAGATGCAATACCCCCCCAAAGGAACAATTTCACCTCAAAATGGCCAAAAATTGTAATACCCCCCAAAGGAACAATTTCGCCTCAAAATGGCAAAAAATTGCAATACCCCCCCAAAGGAACAAGTTCGCTTCAAAATGGCCAAAAGTTGCAATACCCCCCCAAAGGAACAATTTCGCCTCAAAATGGAAAAAAATTGCAATTCCCCCCCAAAGGAACAATTATGCTTCAAAATGCCGAAAAGTTGCAATACCCCCCCAAAGGAACAATTTCGCTTCAAAATGGCCAAAAGTTGCAATACCCCCCCAAAGTAACAATTTCGCCTCAAAATGGCCAAAAATATTAATACCCCCCAAAGGAACAATTTCGCTTCAATATGGCCAAAAGTTGCAATACCCCCCCAAAGGAACAGTTTCGCCTCAAAATGGCAAAAAATTGCACTACCCCCCAAAGGAACAATTTGGCATCAAAATGGCCAAAAGTTGCAATACCCCCCAAAGGAACAATTTCGCCTCAAAATGGCAAAAAATTGCAATACCCCCCCAAAGGAACAATTTCGCCTCAAAATGGCAAAAAATTGCAATACCCCCCAAAGGAACAATTTCGCTTCAAAATGGCCAAAAGGTGCAATACCACCCCAAAGGAACAATTTCGCCTAAAAATGGCAAAAAATTGCAATACCCCCCAAAGGAACAATTTCGCTTCAAAATGGCCAAAAGCTGCAATACCCCCCCAAAGGAACAATTTCGCCTAAAAATGGCAAAAAATTGCAATACCCCCCCAAAGGAACAATTTCGCTTCAAAATGCCAAAAAGTTGCAATACCCCCCCAAAGGTACAATTTCGCTTCAAAATGGCCAAAAGTTGCAATACCCCCCCAAAGGAACAATTTCGCCTCAAAATGGAAAAAAATTGCAATTCCCCCCCAAAGGAACAATTATGCTTCAAAATGCCGAAAAGTTGCAATACCCCCCCAAAGGAACAATTTCGCTTCAAAATGGCCAAAAGTTGCAATACCCCCCCAAAGGAACAGTTTCGCCTCAAAATGGCAAAAAATTGCAATACCCCCCAAAGGAATAATTTGGCTTCAAAATGGCCAAAAGTTGCAATACCCCCCAAAGGAACAATTTCGCCTCAAAATGGCAAAAAATTGCAATACCCCCCCAAAGGAACAATTTCGCCTCAAAATGCTGAAAAGTTGCAATACCCCCCGAAAGGAACAATTTCACTTTAAAATGGCCAAAAGTTGCAATACCCCCCCAAAGGAACAATTTTGCCTCAAAATGGCAAAAAATTGCAATACCCCCCCAAAGGAACAATTTCGCCTCAAAATGGCAAAAAATTGCAATACCCCCCAAAGGAACAATTTCGCTTCAAAATGGCCAAAAGGTGCAATACCACCCCAAAGGAACAATTTTGCCTCAAAATGGCAAAAAATTGCAATACCCCCCCAAAGGAACAATTTCGCCTCAAAATGGCAAAAAATTGCAATACCCCCCCAAAGTAACAATTTCGCCTCAAAATGGCCAAAAATATTAATACCCCCCAAAGGAACAATTTCGCTTCAATATGGCCAAAAGTTGCAATACCCCCCCAAAGGAACAGTTTCGCCTCAAAATGGCAAAAAATTGCAATACCCCCCAAAGGAATAATTTGGCTTCAAAATGGCCAAAAGTTGCAATACCCCCCAAAGGAACAATTTCGCCTCAAAATGGCAAAAAATTGCAATACCCCCCCCAAAGGAACAATTTCGCCTCAAAATGCTGAAAAGTTGCAATACCCCCCGAAAGGAACAATTTCACTTTAAAATGGCCAAAAGTTGCAATACCCCCCCAAAGGAACAATTTTGCCTCAAAATGGCAAAAAATTGCAATACCCCCCCAAAGGAACAATTTCGCCTCAAAATGGCAAAAAATTGCAATACCCCCCAAAGGAACAATTTCGCTTCAAAATGGCCAAAAGGTGCAATACCACCCCAAAGGAACAATTTCGCCTCAAAATAGCAAAAAAGTGCAATACCCCCCCAAAGGAACAATTTCGCTTCAAAATGACCAAAAGTTGCAATACCCCCCCAAAGGAACTATTTCGCCTCAAAATGCCGAAAAGTTGCAATACCCCCCCAAAGGAACAATTTCGCTTCAAAATGGCCAAAAGTTGCAATACCCCCACAAAGGAACAATTTCGACTCAAAATGGCCAAAAATTGTAATACCCCCCGAAAGGAACAATTTCGCTTCAGTATGGCCAAAAGTTGCAATACCCCCCCAAAGGAACAATTTCGCCTCAAAATGGCAAAAAATTGCAATACCCCCCCAAAGGAACAATTTCGCTTCAAAATGGCCAAAAGTTGCAATACCCCCCAAAGGAACAATTTCGCCTCAAAATGGCAAAAAATTGCAATACCCCCCCATAGGAACAATTTCGCCTCAAAATGCTGAAAAGTTGCAATACCCCCCCAAAGGAACAATTTCGCTTCAAAATGGCCAAAAGTTGCAATACCCCCCCAAAGTAACAATTTCGCCTCAAAATGGCCAAAAATTTTAATACCCCCAAAGGAACAATTTCGACTCAAAATGGCAAAAAATTGCAATATCCCCCAAAGGAACAATTTCGCTTCAAAATGCCGAAAAGTTGCAATACCCCCCCAAAGGAACAATTTCGCTTCAAAATGGAAAAAAATTGCAATACCCCCCCAAAGGAACAATTTGGCTTCAAAATGGCCAAAAGTTGCAATACCCCCCCAAAGGAACAATTTCGCCTCAAAATGGCAAAAAATTGCAATACCCCCCCAAAGGAACAATTTCGCCTCAAAATGCTGAAAAGTTGCAATACCCCCCGAAAGGAACAATTTCGCTTTAAAAAGGCCAAAAGTTGCAATACCCCCCCAAAAGAACAATTTCGCTTCAAAATGACCAAAAGTTGCAATACCCCCCCAAATATACAATTTCGCCTCAAAATGGCCAAAAGATGCAATACCCCCCCAAAGGAACAATTTTGCCTCAAAATGGCAAAAAATTGCAATACCCCCCAAAAGAACAATTTCGCCTCAAAATGCTGAAAAGTTGCAATACCCCCCAAAGGAACAATTTCGCCTCAAAATGGAAGAAAAATTGCAATACCCCCCCAAAGGAACAATTTCGCTTCAAAATGGCCAAAAGTTGCAATACCCCCCCAAAGGAACAATTTCGCCTCAAAATGGAAAAAAATTGCAATTCCCCCCCAAAGGAACAATTATGCTTCAAAATGCCGAAAAGTTGCAATACCCCCCCAAAGGAACAATTTCGCTTCAAAATGGCCAAAAGTTGCAATACCCCCCCAAAGTAACAATTTCGCCTCAAAATGGCCAAAAATATTAATACCCCCCAAAGGAACAATTTCGCTTCAATATGGCCAAAAGTTGCAATACCCCCCCAAAGGAACAGTTTCGCCTCAAAATGGCAAAAAATTGCAATACCCCCCAAAGGAACAATTTGGCATCAAAATGGCCAAAAGTTGCAATACCCCCCAAAGGAACAATTTCGCCTCAAAATGGCAAAAAATTGCAATACCCCCCCAAAGGAACAATTTCGCCTCAAAATGGCAAAAAATTGCAATACCCCCCAAAGGAACAATTTCGCTTCAAAATGGCCAAAAGGTGCAATACCACCCCAAAGGAACAATTTCGCCTAAAAATGGCAAAAAATTGCAATACCCCCCAAAGGAACAATTTCGCTTCAAAATGGCCAAAAGCTGCAATACCCCCTTAAAGGAACAATTTCGCCTAAAAATGGCAAAAAATTGCAATACCCCCCCAAAGGAACAATTTCGCTTCAAAATGCCAAAAAGTTGCAATACCCCCCCAAAGGTACAATTTCGCTTCAAAATGGCCAAAAGTTGCAATACCCCCCCAAAGGAACAATTTCGCCTCAAAATGGAAAAAAATTGCAATTCCCCCCCAAAGGAACAATTATGCTTCAAAATGCCGAAAAGTTGCAATACCCCCCCAAAGGAACAATTTCGCTTCAAAATGGCCAAAAGTTGCAATACCCCCCCAAAGGAACAGTTTCGCCTCAAAATGGCAAAAAATTGCAATACCCCCCAAAGGAATAATTTGGCTTCAAAATGGCCAAAAGTTGCAATACCCCCCAAAGGAACAATTTCGCCTCAAAATGGCAAAAAATTGCAATACCCCCCCCAAAGGAACAATTTCGCCTCAAAATGCTGAAAAGTTGCAATACCCCCCGAAAGGAACAATTTCACTTTAAAATGGCCAAAAGTTGCAATACCCCCCCAAAGGAACAATTTTGCCTCAAAATGGCAAAAAATTGCAATACCCCCCCAAAGGAACAATTTCGCCTCAAAATGGCAAAAAATTGCAATACCCCCCAAAGGAACAATTTCGCTTCAAAATGGCCAAAAGGTGCAATACCACCCCAAAGGAACAATTTTGCCTCAAAATGGCAAAAAATTGCAATACCCCCCCAAAGGAACAATTTCGCCTCAAAATGGCCAAAAATTGCAATACCCCCCCAAAGTAACAATTTCGCCTCAAAATGGCCAAAAATATTAATACCCCCCAAAGGAACAATTTCGCTTCAATATGGCCAAAAGTTGCAATACCCCCCCAAAGGAACAGTTTCGCCTCAAAATGGCAAAAAATTGCAATACCCCCCAAAGGAATAATTTGGCTTCAAAATGGCCAAAAGTTGCAATACCCCCCAAAGGAACAATTTCGCCTCAAAATGGCAAAAAATTGCAATACCCCCCCCAAAGGAACAATTTCGCCTCAAAATGCTGAAAAGTTGCAATACCCCCCGAAAGGAACAATTTCACTTTAAAATGGCCAAAAGTTGCAATACCCCCCCAAAGGAACAATTTTGCCTCAAAATGGCAAAAAATTGCAATACCCCCCCAAAGGAACAATTTCGCCTCAAAATGGCAAAAAATTGCAATACCCCCCAAAGGAACAATTTCGCTTCAAAATGGCCAAAAGGTGCAATACCACCCCAAAGGAACAATTTCGCCTCAAAATAGCAAAAAAGTGCAATACCCCCCCAAAGGAACAATTTCGTTTCAAAATGACCAAAAGTTGCAATACCCCCCCAAAGGAACTATTTCGCCTCAAAATGCCGAAAAGTTGCAATACCCCCCCAAAGGAACAATTTCGCTTCAAAATGGCCAAAAGTTGCAATACCCCCACAAAGGAACAATTTCGACTCAAAATGGCCAAAAATTGTAATACCCCCCGAAAGGAACAATTTCGCTTCAGTATGGCCAAAAGTTGCAATACCCCCCCAAAGGAACAATTTCGCCTCAAAATGGCAAAAAATTGCAATACCCCCCCAAAGGAACAATTTCGCTTCAAAATGGCCAAAAGTTGCAATACCCCCCAAAGGAACAATTTCGCCTCAAAATGGCAAAAAATTGCAATACCCCCCCATAGGAACAATTTCGCCTCAAAATGCTGAAAAGTTGCAATACCCCCCCAAAGGAACAATTTCGCTTCAAAATGGCCAAAAGTTGCAATACCCCCCCAAAGTAACAATTTCGCCTCAAAATGGCCAAAAATTTTAATACCCCCAAAGGAACAATTTCGACTCAAAATGGCAAAAAATTGCAATATCCCCCAAAGGAACAATTTCGCTTCAAAATGCCGAAAAGTTGCAATACCCCCCCAAAGGAACAATTTCGCTTCAAAATGGAAAAAAATTGCAATACCCCCCCAAAGGAACAATTTCGCCTCAAAATGGCAAAAAATTGCAATACCCCCCCAAAGGAACAATTTCGCCTCAAAATGCTGAAAAGTTGCAATACCCCCCGAAAGGAACAATTTCGCTTTAAAAAGGCCAAAAGTTGCAATACCCCCCCAAAAGAACAATTTCGCTTCAAAATGACCAAAAGTTGCAATACCCCCCCAAATATACAATTTCGCCTCAAAATGGCCAAAAGATGCAATACCCCCCCAAAGGAACAATTTTGCCTCAAAATGGCAAAAAATTGCAATACCCCCCAAAAGAACAATTTCGCCTCAAAATGCTGAAAAGTTGCAATACCCCCCAAAGGAACAATTTCGCCTCAAAATGGAAGAAAAATTGCAATACCCCCCCAAAGGAACAATTTCGCCTCAAAATGCCGAAAAGTTGCAATACCCCCAGAAAGGAACAATTTCGCTTCAAAATGGCCAAAAGTTGCAATACCCCCCCAAAGGAACAATTCCGCCTCAAAATGGCAAAAAATTGCAATACCCCCCAAAGGAACAATTTCGCTTCAAAATGCTGAAAAGTTGCAATACCCCCCGAAAGGAACAATTTCGCCTCAAAATGGAAAAAAAATTGCAATACCCCCCAAAGGAACAATTTCGCCTCAAAATGCCGAAAAGTTGCAATACCCCCCGAAAGGAACAATTTCGCCTCAAAATGGCAAAAAATTGCAATATCCCCCAAAGGAACAATTTCGCTTCAAAATGCCGAAAAGTTGCAATACCCCCCGAAAGGAACAATTTCGCTTCAAAATGGCCAAAAGTTGCAATACCCCCCCAAAGGAACAATTCCGCCTCAAAATGGCAAAAAATTGCAATACCCCCCCCCCAAAGGAACAATTTCGCTTCAAAATGGCCAAAAGTTGCAATACCCCCCCAAAGGAACAGTTTCGCCTCAAAATGGCAAAAAATTGCAATACCCCCCAAAAGGAACAATTTCGCTTCAATATGGCCAAAAGTTGCAATACCCCCCCAAAGGAACAATTTCGCTTCAAAATGGCCAAAAGTTGCAATACCCCCCAAAGGAACAATTTCGCCTCAAAATGGAAGAAAAATTGCAATCCCCCCCAAAGGAACAATTTTGCCTCAAAATGCCGAAAAGTTGCAATACCCCCCGAAAGGAACAATTTCGCTTCAAAATGGCCAAAAGTTGCAATACCCCCCCAAAGGAACAATTTCGCTTCAAAATAGCCAAAAGTTGCAATACCCTCCAAAGGAACAATTTCGCCTCAAAATGCCGAAAAGTTTCAATACCGCCCGAAAGGAACAATTTCGCTTCAAAATGGTCAAAAGTTGCAATACCCCCCAAAAGGAACAATTTCGCCTCAAAATGGCAAAAAATTGCAATACCCCCCCAAAGGAACAATTTCACTTCAAAATGGCCACCCCCCAAAGGAACAATTTCGCTTCAAAATGGCCAAAAGTTGCAATACCCCCCCAAAGGAACAATTTCGCTTCAAAATGCCAAAAAGTTGCAATACCCCCCCAAAGGAACAATTTCGCCTCAAAATGCCGAAAAGTTGCAATACCCCCCCCAAAGGAACAATTTCGCTTCAAAATGGTCAAAAGTTGCAATACCCCCCCAAAGGAACAATTTCACTTCAAAATGGCCAAAAGTTGCAATACCCCCCCCAAAGGAACAATTTCACCTCAAAATGGCAAAAAATTGCAATACCCCCCAAAGGAACAATTTCGCTTCAAAATGGCCAAAAGTTGCAATATCCCCCCAAAGGAACAATTTCGCCTCAAAATGCCGAAAAGTTGCAATACCCCCCGAAAGGAACAATTTCGCTTCAAAATGGCCAAAAGTTGCAATACCCCCCAAAGGAACAATTTCGCCTCAAAATGCTGAAAAGTTGCAATACCCCCCGAAAGGAACAATTTCGCTTCAAAATGGCCAAAAGTTGCAATTCCCCCCCCAAAGGAACAATTTCGCCTCAAAATGAAAAAAAATTGCAATACCCCCCAAAAGGAACAATTTCGCTTTAAAATGCCGAAAAGTTGCAATACCCCCCCAAAGGTACAATTTCGCTTCAAAATGGCCAAAAGTTGCAATACCCCCCCAAAGGAACAATTTTGCCTCAAAATGGAAAAAAAATTGCAATACCCCCCCAAAGGAACAATTTCGCCTCAAAATGCCGAAAAGTTGCAATACCCCCCAAAGGAACAATTTCGCTTCAAAATGGTCAAAAGTTGCAATACCCCCCCAAAGGAACAATTTCACTTCAAAATGGCCAAAAGTTGCAATACCCCCCCCAAAGGAACAATTTCACCTCAAAATGGCAAAAAATTGCAATACCCCCCAAAGGAACAATTTCGCCTCAAAATGCCGAAAAGTTGCAATACCCCCCCAAAGGAACAATTTCGCTTCAAAATGGTCAAAAGTTGCAATACCCCCCCAAAGGAACAATTTCACTTCAAAATGGCCAACAATTGCAATACCACCACAAAGGAACAATTTCACCTCAAAATGGCAAAAAATTGCAATACCCCCCAAAGGAACAATTTCGCTTCAAAATGGCCAAAAGTTGCAATACCCCCCAAAGGAACAATTTCGCCTCAAAATGCCGAAAAGTTGCAATACCCCCCGAAAGGAACAATTTCGCTTCAAGATGGCCAAAAGTTGCAATACCCCCCAAAGGAACAATTTCGCCTCAAAATGCCGAAAAGTTGCAATACCCCCCGAAAGGAACAATTTCGCTTCAAAATGGCCAAAAGATGCAATACCCCCCCAAAGGAACAATTTCACCTCAAAATGGCCAAAAATTGTAATACCCCCCAAAGGAACAATTTCGCCTCAAAATGGCAAAAAATTGCAATACCCCCCCAAAGGAACAAGTTCGCTTCAAAATGCCGAAAAGTTGCAATACCCCCCCAAAGGAACAATTTCTCTTCAAAATGGCCAAAAGTTGCAATACCCTCCCAAAGGAACAATTTCACCTCAAAATGGAAAAAAGATTGCAATACCCCCCCAAAGGAACAATTTCGCCTCAAAATGCCGAAAAGTTTCAATACCGCCCGAAAGGAACAATTTCGCTTCAAAATGGTCAAAAGTTGCAATGCCCCCCAAAGGAACAATTTCGCTTCAAAATGGCCACCCCCCCAAAGGAACAATTTCGCTTCAAAATGGCCAAAAGTTGCAATACCCCCCCAAAGGAACAATTTCGCCTAAAAATGGCAAAAAATTGCAATACCCCCCCAAAGGAACAATTTCGCTTCAAAATGCCAAAAAGTTGCAATACCCCCCCAAAGGTACAATTTCGCTTCAAATTGGCCAAAAGTTGCAATACCCCCCCAAAGGAACAATTTCGCCTCAAAATGGAAAAAAATTGCAATACCCCCCCAAAGGAACAATTTCGCTTCAAAATGGCCAAAAATATTAATACCCCCCAAAGGAACAATTTCGCTTCAATATGGCCAAAAGTTGCAATACCCCCCCAAAGGAACAGTTTCGCCTCAAAATGGCAAAAAGTTGCAATACCCCCCAAAGGAACAATTTGGCTTCAAAATGGCCAAAAGTTGCAATACCCCCCAAAGGAACAATTTCGCCTCAAAATGGCAAAAAATTGCAATACCCCCCCAAAGGAACAATTTCGCCTCAAAATGCTGAAAAGTTGCAATACCCCCCGAAAGGAACAATTTCACTTTAAAATGGCCAAAAGTTGCAATACCCCCCCAAAGGAACAATTTTGCCTCAAAATGGCAAAAAATTGCAATACCCCCCAAAGGAACAATTTCGCTTCAAAATGGCCAAAAGGTGCAATACCACCCCAAAGGAACAATTTCGCCTCAAAATGGCAAAAAAGTGCAATACCCCCCCAAAGGAACAATTTCGCTTCAAAATGACCAAAAGTTGCAATACCCCCCCAAAGGAACAATTTCGCTTCAAAATGGCCAAAAGTTGCAATACCCCCCCAAAGGAACAATTTCGCCTCAAAATGGCCAAAAATTGTAATACCCCCCGAAAGGAACAATTTCGCTTCAATATGGCCAAAAGTTGCAATACCCCCCCAAAGGAACAATTTCGCCTCAAAATGGCAAAAAATTGCAATACCCCCCCAAAGGAACAATTTCGCTTCAAAATGGCCAAAAGTTGCAATACCCCCCAAAGGTACAATTTCGCCTCAAAATGGCAAAAAATTGCAATACCCCCCCATAGGAACAATTTCGCCTCAAAATGCTGAAAAGTTGCAATACCCCCCCAAAGGTACAATTTCGCTTCAAAATGGCCAAAAGTTGCAATACCCCCCAAAGGAACAATTTTGCTTCAAAATGGCCAAAAGTTGCAATACCCCCCCAAAGGAACAATTCCGCCTCAAAATGGCAAAAAATTGTAATACCCCCCCAAAAGGAACAATTTCGCTTCAAAATGCCGAAAAGTTGCAATACCCCCGCAAAGGAACAATTTCGCTTCAAAATGGCCAAAAGTTGCAATACCCCCCCAAAGTAACAATTTCGCCTCAAAATGGCCAAAAATTTTAATACCCCCAAGGGAACAATTTCGCCTCAAAATGGCAAAAAATTGCAATATCCCCCAAAGGAACAATTTCGCTTCAAAATGCCGAAAAGTTGCAATACCCCCCCAAAGGAACAATTTCGCTTCAAAATGGAAAAAAATTGCAATACCCCCCCAAAGGAACAATTTGGCTTCAAAATGGCCAAAAGTTGCAATACCCCCCCAAAGGAACAATTTCGCTTCAAAATGGCCAAAAGTTGCAATACCCCCCCCAAAGGAACAATTTCGCCTCAAAATGCCGAAAAGTTGCAATACCCCCCCGAAAGGAACAAATTCGCTTCAAAATGGCCAAAAGTTGCAATACCCCCCAAAGGAACAATTTCGCCTCAAAATGCTGAAAAGTTGCAATACCCCCCGAAAGGAACAATTTCGCTTCAAAATGGCCAAAAGTTGCAATTCCCCCCCCAAAGGAACAATTTCGCCTCAAAATGAAAAAAAATTGCAATACCCCCCCAAAGGAAAAATTTCGCTTTAAAATGCCGAAAAGTTGCAATACCCCCCCAAAGGTACAATTTCGCTTCAAAATGGCAAAAAGTTGCAATACCCCCCCAAAGGAACAATTTTGCCTCAAAATGGAAAAAAAATTGCAATACCCCCCCAAAGGAACAATTTCGCCTCAAAATGCCGAAAAGTTGCAATACCCCCCAAAGGAACAATTTCGCTTCAAAATGGTCAAAAGTTGCAATACCCCCCCAAAGGAACAATTTCACTTCAAAATGGCCAAAAGTTGCAATACCCCCCCCAAAGGAACAATTTCACCTCAAAATGGCAAAAAATTGCAATACCCCTCAAAGGAACAATTTCGCCTCAAAATGCCGAAAAGTTGCAATACCCCCCCAAAGGAACAATTTCGCTTCAAAATGGTCAAAAGTTGCAATACCCCCCCAAAGGAACAATTTCACTTCAAAATGGCCAAAAGTTGCAATACCACCACAAAGGAACAATTTCACCTCAAAATGGCAAAAAATTGCAATACCCCCCAAAGGAACAATTTCGCTTCAAAATGGCCAAAAGTTGCAATACCCCCCAAAGGAACAATTTCGCCTCAAAATGCCGAAAAGTTGCAATACCCCCCGAAAGGAACAATTTCGCTTCAAAATGGCCAAAAGTTGCAATACCCCCCCAAAGGAACAATTTCGCCTCAAAATGCCGAAAAGTTGCAATACCCCCCGAAAGGAACAATTTCGCTTCAAAATGGCCAAAAGATGCAATACCCCCCCAAAGGAACAATTTCACCTCAAAATGGCCAAAAATTGTAATACCCCCCAAAGGAACAATTTCGCCTCAAAATGGCAAAAAATTGCAATACCCCCCCAAAGGAACAAGTTTGCTTCAAAATGCCGAAAAGTTGCAATACCCCCCCAAAGGAACAATTTCTCTTCAAAATGGCCAAAAGTTGCAATACCCTCCCAAAGGAACAATTTCACCTCAAAATGGAAAAAAGATTGCAATACCCCCCCATAGGAACAATTTCGCCTCAAAATGCCGAAAAGTTTCAATACCGCCCGAAAGGAACAATTTCGCTTCAAAATGGTCAAAAGTTGCAATGCCCCCCAAAGGAACAATTTCGCTTCAAAATGGCCACCCCCCAAAGGAACAATTTCGCTTCAAAATGGCCAAAAGTTGCAATACCCCCCCAAAGGAACAATTTCGCCTAAAAATGGCAAAAAATTGCAATACCCCCCCAAAGGAACAATTTCGCTTCAAAATGCCAAAAAGTTGCAATACCCCCCCAAAGGTACAATTTCGCTTCAAAATGGCCAAAAGTTGCAATACCCCCCCAAAGGAACAATTTCGCCTCAAAATGGAAAAAAATTGCAATTCCCCCCCAAAGGAACAATTTTGCTTCAAAATGCCGAAAAGTTGCAATACCCCCCCAAAGGAACAATTTCGCGTCAAAATGGCCAAAAGTTGCAGTACCCCCCCAAAGTAACAATTTCGCCTCAAAATGGCCAAAAATATTAATACCCCCCAAAGGAACAATTTCGCTTCAATATGGCCAAAAGTTGCAATACCCCCCAAAGGAACAATTTTGCCTCAAAATGGCAAAAAAGTGCAATACCCCCCCAAAGGAACAATTTCGCCTCAAAATGGCAAAAAATTGCAATACCCCCCAAAGGAACAATTTCGCTTCAAAATGGCCAAAAGGTGCAATACCACCCCAAAGGAACAATTTCGCCTCAAAATGGCAAAAAAGTGCAATACCCCCCCAAAGGAACAATTTCGCTTCAAAATGACCAAAAGTTGCAATACCCCCCCAAAGGAACAATTTCGCTTCAAAATGGCGAAAAGTTGCAATAACCCCCCAAAGGAACAATTTCGCCTCAAAATGGCCAAAAATTGTAATACCCCCCGAAAGGAACAATTTCGCTTCAATATGGCCAAGAGTTGCAATACCCCCCCAAAGGAACAATTTCGCCTCAAAATGGCAAAAAATTGCAATACCCCCCCAAAGGAACAATTTCGCTTCAAAATGGCCAAAAGTTGCAATACCCCCCAAAGGAACAATTTCGCCTCAAAATGGCAAAAAATTGCAATACCCCCCCATAGGAACAATTTCGCCTCAAAATGCTGAAAAGTTGCAATACCCCCCCAAAGGTACAATTTCGCTTCAAAATGGCCAAAAGTTGCAATAACCCCCAAAGGAACAATTTCGCCTCAAAATGGAAGAAAAATTGCAATACCCCCCCAAAGGAACAATTTCGCCTCAAAATGCCGAAAAGTTGCAATACCCCCCGAAAGGATCAATTTCGCTTCAAAATGGCCAAAAGTTGCAATACCCCCCAAAGGAACAATTTTGCTTCAAAATGGCCAAAAGGTGCAATACCCCCCCAAAGGAACAATTCCGCCTCAAAATGCTGAAAAGTTGCAATACCCCCCGAAAGGAACAATTTCACCTCAAAATGGAAAAAAAATTGCAATACCCCCCCAAAGGAACAATTTCGCCTCAAAATGCCGAAAAGTTGCAATACCCCCCGAAAGGAACAATTTCGCCTCAAAATGGCAAAAAATTGCAATATCCCCCAAAGGAACAATTTCGCTTCAAAATGCCGAAAAGTTGCAATACCCCCCGAAAGGAACAATTTCGCTTCAAAATGGCCAAAAGTTGCAATACCCCCCCAAAGGAACAATTCCGCCTCAAAATGGCAAAAAATTGCAATACCCCCCCAAAGGAACAATTTTGCTTCAAAATGGCCAAAAGTTGCAATACCCCCCCAAAGGAACAGTTTCGCCTCAAAATGGCAAAAAATTGCAATACCCCCCCAAAGGAACAATTTCGCTTCAATATGGCCAAAAGTTGCAATACCCCCCCAAAGGAACAATTTCGCTTCAAAATGGCCAAAAGTTGCAATACCCCCCCAAAGGAACAATTTCGCCTCAAAATGGCCAAAAATTGTAATACCCCCCCAAAGGAACAATTTCGCTTCAATATGGCCAAAAGTTGCAATACCCCCCCAAAGGAACAGTTTCGCCTCAAAATGGCAAAAAATTGCAATACCCCCCCAAAGGAACAATTTCGCTTCAAAATGGCCAAAAGTTGCAATACCCCCCCAAAAGGAACAATTTCGCCTCAAAATGGAAAAAAATTGCAATACCCCCCCAAAGGAACAATTTCGCTTCAAAATGCCAAAAAGTTGCAATACCCCCCCAAAGGAACAATTTCGCTTCAAAATGGCTAAAAGTTGCAATACCCCCCCAAAGGAACAATTTCGCCTCAAAATGGCAAGAAATTGCAATACCCCCCCAAAGGAACAATTTCGCCTCAAAATGCCGAAAAGTTGCAATACCCCCCAAAGCAACAATTTCGCTTCAAAATGGCCAAAAGTTGCAATACCCCCCAAAAAATCAATTTCGCCTCAAAATGGAAAAAAAATTGCAATACCCCCCCAAAGGAACAATTTCGCTTCAAAATGGCCAAAAGTTGCAATACCCCCCCAAAGGAACAATTTCGCCTCAAAATGGCCAAAAATTGTAATACCCCCCCAAAGGAACAATTTCGCTTCAATGTGGCCAAAAGTTGCAATACCCCCCAAAGGAACAGTTTCGCCTCAAAATGGCAAAAAATTGCAATACCCCCCCAAAGTAACAATTTCGCTTCAAAATGACCAAAAGTTGCAATACACCTCAAAGGAACAATTTCGCCTCAAAATGGCAAAAAATTGCAATACCCCCCAAAGTAACAATTTCGCTTCAAAATGCTGAAAAGTTGCAATACCCCCCGAAAGGAACAATTTCGCCTCAAAATGGAAAAAAAATTGCAATACCCCCCCAAAGGAACAATTTCGCTTCAAAATGGCCAAAAGTTGCAATACCCCCCCAAAGGAACAATTTCGCCTCAAAATGGCAAGAAATTGCAATACCCCCAAAAGGAACAATTTCGCCTCAAAATGCCGAAAAGTTGCAATACCCCCCCAAAGGAACAATTTCGCTTCAAAATGGCCAAAAGTTGCAATACCCCCTCAAAGGAACAATTTCGCCTCAAAATGGCCAAAAATTGTAATACCCCCCCAAAGGAACAATTTCGCTTCAATATGGCCAAAAGTTGCAATACCCCCCCAAAGGAACAGTTTCGCCTCAAATGGCAAAAAATTGCAATACCCCCCCAAAGGAACAATTTCGTTTCAAAATGGCCAAAAGTTGCAATACCCCCCCAAAGGAACAATTTCGCCTCAAAATGGCAAAAAATTGCAATACCCCCTAAAGGAACAATTTCGCTTCAAAAATGGCCAAAAGTTGCAATACCCCCCCAAAAGGATCAATTTCGCCTCAAAATGGCAAAAAATTGCAATACCCCCCCAAAGGAACAATTTCGCCTCAAAATGGCAAAAAATTGCAATACCCCCCAAAGGAACAATTTCGCTTCAAAATGGCCAAAAGTTGCAATACCCCCCCAAAAGGATCAATTTCGCCTCAAAATGGCAAAAAATTGCAATACCCCCCAAAGGAACAATTTCGCCTCAAAATGCTGAAAAGTTGCAATACCCCCCGAAAGGAACAATTTCGCTTCAAAATGGCCAAAAGTTGCAATATTCCCCAAAGCAACAATTTCGCCTCAAAATGGCAAAAACTTGCAATACCCCCCCAAAGGAACAATTTCGCCTCAAAATGGCCAAAAATTGTAATCCCCCCCAAAGGAACAATTTCGCTTCAATATGGCCAAAAGTTGCAATACCCCCCGAAAGGAACAATTTCGCCTCAAAATGGCAAAAAATTGCAATACCCCCCAAAGGAACAATTTCGCGTCAAAATGCCGAAAAGTTGCAATACCCCCCCAAAGGTACAATTTCACTTCAAAATGACCAAAAGCTGCAATACCCCCCCAAAGGAACAATTTCGCCTCAAAATGGAAAAAAAATTGCAATACTCCCCCAAAGGAACAATTTCGCCTCAAAATGCCGAAAAGTTGCAATACCCCCCGAAAGGAACAATTTCGCTTCAAAATGGCCAAAAGTTGCAATACCCCCCAAAGGAACAATTCCGCCTCAAAATGGCAAAAAATTGCAATACCCCCCCAAAGGAACAATTTCGCTTCAAAATGGCCAAAAGTTGCAATACCCCCCCAAAGGAACAGTTTCGCCTCAAAATGGCAAAAAATTGCAATACCCCCCCAAAGGAACAATTTCGCTTCAATATGGCCAAAAGTTGCAATACCCCCCCAAAGGAACAATTTCGCTTCAAAATGGCCAAAAGTTGCAATACCCCCCCAAAGGAACAATTTCGCCTCAAAATGGCCAAAAATTGTAATACCCCCCCAAAGGAACAATTTCGCTTCAATATGGCCAAAAGTTGCAATACCCCCCCAAAGGAACAGTTTCGCCTCAAAATGGCAAAAAATTGCAATACCCCCCCAAAGGAACAATTTCGCTTAAAAATGGCCAAAAGTTGCAATACCCCCCCAAAGGAACAATTTCGCCTCAAAATGGAAAAAAATTGCAATACCCCCCCAAAGGAACAATTTCGCTTCAAAATGCCAAAAAGTTGCAATACCCCCCCAAAGGAACAATTTCGCTTCAAAATGGCTAAAAGTTGCAATACCCCCTCAAAGGAACAATTTCGCTTCAAAATGACCAAAAGTTGCAATACCCCCCCAAAGGAACAATTTCGCTTCAAAATGACCAAAAGTTGCAATACCCCCCCAAAGGAACAATTTCGCCTCAAAATGGCAAGAAATTGCAATACCCCCCCAAAGGAACAATTTCGCCTCAAAATGCCGAAAAGTTGCAATACCCCCCGAAAGGAACAATTTCGCTTCAAAATGGCCAAAAGTTGCAATACCCCCCCAAAGGAACAATTTCGCCTCAAAATGGCAAGAAATTGCAATACCCCCCCAAAGGAACAATTTCGCCTCAAAATGCCGAAAAGTTGCAATACCCCCCCAAAGGAACAATTTCGCTTCAATATGGCCAAAAGTTGCAATACCCCCCCAAAGGAACAACTTCGCTTCAAAATGGCCAAAAGTTGCAATACCCCCACAAAGGAACAATTTCGCCTCAAAATGGCCAAAAATTGTAATACCCCCCCCAAAGGAACAATTTCGCTTCAATTTGGCCAAAAGTTGCAATACCCCCCCAAAGGAACAGTTTCGCCTCAAAATGGCAAAAAATTGCAATAGCCCCCCAAAGGAACAATTTCGCTTCAAAATGGCCAAAAGTTGCAATACCCCCCCAAAGGAACAATTTCGCCCCAAAATGGCAAAAAATTGCAATACCCCCCCAAAGGAACAATTTCGCTTCAAAATGCCAAAAAGTTGCAATACCCCCCCAAAGGAACAATTTCGCCTCAAAATGGCAAAAAATTGCAATACCCCCCCAAAGGAACAATTTCGCTTCAAAATGACCAAAACTTGCAATACCCCCCGAAAGGAACAAATTCGCCTCTAAATGGCCAAAAGTTGCAATACCCCCCCAAAGGAACAATTTCGCCTCAAAATGGCAAGAAATTGCAATACCCCCCCAAAGGAACAATTTCGCCTCAAAATGCCGAAAAGTTGCAATACCCCCCAAAGGAACAATTTCGCTTCAAAATGGCCAAAAGTTGCAATACCCCCCAAAAAATCAATTTCGCCTCAAAATGGAAAAAAAATTGCAATACCCCCCCAAAGGAACAATTTCGCTTCAAAATGGCCAAAAGTTGCAATACCCCCCCAAAGGAACAATTTCGCCTCAAAATGGCCAAAAATTGTAATACCCCCCCAAAGGAACAATTTCGCTTCAATGTGGCCAAAAGTTGCAATACCCCCCAAAGGAACAGTTTCGCCTCAAAATGGCAAAAAATTGCAATACCCCCCCAAAGTAACAATTTCGCTTCAAAATGACCAAAAGTTGCAATACACCTCAAAGGAACAATTTCGCCTCAAAATGGCAAAAAATTGCAATACCCCCCAAAGGAACAATTTCGCTTCAAAATGCTGAAAAGTTGCAATACCCCCCGAAAGGAACAATTTCGCCTCAAAATGGAAAAAAAATTGCAATACCCCCCCAAAGGAACAATTTCGCCTCAAAATGCCAAAAAGTTGCAATACCCCCCGAAAGGAACAATTTCGCTTCAAAATGGCCAAAAGTTGCAATACCCCCCCAAAGGAACAATTTCGCCTCAAAATGGCAAGAAATTGCAATACCCCCCCAAAGGAACAGTTTCGCCTCAAAATGGCAAAAAATTGCAATACCCCCCCAAAGGAACAATTTCGTTTCAAAATGGCCAAAAGTTGCAATACCCCCCCAAAGGAACAATTTCGCCTCAAAATGGCAAAAAATTGCAATACCCCCCAAAGGAACAATTTCGCTTCAAAAATGGCCAAAAGTTGCAATACCCCCCCAAAAGGATCAATTTCGCCTCAAAATGGCAAAAAATTGCAATACCCCCCCAAAGGAACAATTTCGCCTCAAAATGGCAAAAACTTGCAATACCCCCCCAAAGGAACAATTTCGCCTCAAAATGGCCAAAAATTGTAATCCCCCCCAAAGGAACAATTTCGCTTCAATATGGCCAAAAGTTGCAATACCCCCCGAAAGGAACAATTTCGCCTCAAAATGGCAAAAAATTGCAATACCCCCCAAAGGAACAATTTCGCGTCAAAATGCCGAAAAGTTGCAATACCCCCCCAAAGGTACAATTTCACTTCAAAATGACCAAAAGCTGCAATACCCCCCCAAAGGAACAATTTCGCCTCAAAATGGAAAAAAAAATTGCAATACCCCCCCAAAGGAACAATTTCGCCTCAAAATGCCGAAAAGTTGCAATACCCCCCGAAAGGAACAATTTCATTTCAAAATGGCCAAAAGTTGCAATACCCCCCCAAAGGAACAATTTCGCCTCAAAATGGCAAAAAATTGCAATACCCCCCAAAGGAACAGTTTCGCCTCAAAATGGCAAAAAATTGCAATATCCCCCCAAAGTAACAATTTCGCTTCAAAATGACCAAAAGTTGCAATACCCCCCAAAAGAACAATTTTGCCTCAAAATGGCAAAAAATTGCAATACCCACCCAAAGGAACAATTTTGCCTCAAAATGCTGAAAAGTTGCAATACCCCCCGAAAGGAACAATTTCGCTTCAAAATGGCCAAAAGTTGCAATACCCACCCAAAGGAACAATTTCGCCTCAAAATGGCAAAAAATTGCAATACCCCCCAAAGGAACAATTTCGCTTCAAAATGGCCAAAAGTTGCAATACCCCCCCAAAGGAACAATTTCGCTTCAAAATGGCCAAAAGTTGCAATACCCCCCCAAAGGAACAATTTCGCCTCAAAATGGCCAAAAATTGTAATACCCCCCCAAAGGAACAATTTCGCTTCAATATGGCCAAAAGTTGCAATACCCCCCCAAAGGAACAGTTTCGCCTCAAAATGGCAAAAAATTGCAATACCCCCCCAAAGGAACAATTTCGCTTAAAAATGGCCAAAAGTTGCAATACCCCCCCAAAGGAACAATTTCGCCTCAAAATGGAAAAAAATTGCAATACCCCCCCAAAGGAACAATTTCGCTTCAAAATGCCAAAAAGTTGCAATACCCCCCCAAAGGAACAATTTCGCTTCAAAATGGCTAAAAGTTGCAATACCCCCTCAAAGGAACAATTTCGCTTCAAAATGACCAAAAGTTGCAATACCCCCCCAAAGGAACAATTTCGCTTCAAAATGACCAAAAGTTGCAATACCCCCCCAAAGGAACAATTTCGCCTCAAAATGGCAAGAAATTGCAATACCCCCCCAAAGGAACAATTTCGCCTCAAAATGCCGAAAAGTTGCAATACCCCCCGAAAGGAACAATTTCGCTTCAAAATGGCCAAAAGTTGCAATACCCCCCCAAAGGAACAATTTCGCCTCAAAATGGCAAGAAATTGCAATACCCCCCCAAAGGAACAATTTCGCCTCAAAATGCCGAAAAGTTGCAATACCCCCCCAAAGGAACAATTTCGCTTCAATATGGCCAAAAGTTGCAATACCCCCCCAAAGGAACAACTTCGCTTCAAAATGGCCAAAAGTTGCAATACCCCCACAAAGGAACAATTTCGCCTCAAAATGGCCAAAAATTGTAATACCCCCCCCAAGGGAACAATTTCGCTTCAATTTGGCCAAAAGTTGCAATACCCCCCCAAAGGAACAGTTTCGCCTCAAAATGGCAAAAAATTGCAATAGCCCCCCAAAGGAACAATTTCGCTTCAAAATGGCCAAAAGTTGCAATACCCCCCCAAAGGAACAATTTCGCCCCAAAATGGCAAAAAATTGCAATACCCCCCCAAAGGAACAATTTCGCTTCAAAATGCCAAAAAGTTGCAATACCCCCCCAAAGGAACAATTTCGCCTCAAAATGGCAAAAAATTGCAATACCCCCCCAAAGGAACAATTTCGCTTCAAAATGACCAAAACTTGCAATACCCCCCGAAAGGAACAAATTCGCCTCTAAATGGCCAAAAGTTGCAATACCCCCCCAAAGGAACAATTTCGCCTCAAAATGGCAAGAAATTGCAATACCCCCCCAAAGGAACAATTTCGCCTCAAAATGCCGAAAAGTTGCAATACCCCCCAAAGGAACAATTTCGCTTCAAAATGGCCAAAAGTTGCAATACCCCCCAAAAAATCAATTTCGCCTCAAAATGGAAAAAAAATTGCAATACCCCCCCAAAGGAACAATTTCGCTTCAAAATGGCCAAAAGTTGCAATACCCCCCCAAAGGAACAATTTCGCCTCAAAATGGCCAAAAATTGTAATACCCCCCCAAAGGAACAATTTCGCTTCAATGTGGCCAAAAGTTGCAATACCCCCCAAAGGAACAGTTTCGCCTCAAAATGGCAAAAAATTGCAATACCCCCCCAAAGTAACAATTTCGCTTCAAAATGACCAAAAGTTGCAATACACCTCAAAGGAACAATTTCGCCTCAAAATGGCAAAAAATTGCAATACCCCCCAAAGGAACAATTTCGCTTCAAAATGCTGAAAAGTTGCAATACCCCCCGAAAGGAACAATTTCGCCTCAAAATGGAAAAAAAATTGCAATACCCCCCCAAAGGAACAATTTCGCCTCAAAATGCCAAAAAGTTGCAATACCCCCCGAAAGGAACAATTTCGCTTCAAAATGGCCAAAAGTTGCAATACCCCCCCAAAGGAACAATTTCGCCTCAAAATGGCAAGAAATTGCAATACCCCCCCAAAGGAACAGTTTCGCCTCAAAATGGCAAAAAATTGCAATACCCCCCCAAAGGAACAATTTCGTTTCAAAATGGCCAAAAGTTGCAATACCCCCCCAAAGGAACAATTTCGCCTCAAAATGGCAAAAAATTGCAATACCCCCCAAAGGAACAATTTCGCTTCAAAAATGGCCAAAAGTTGCAATACCCCCCCAAAAGGATCAATTTCGCCTCAAAATGGCAAAAAATTGCAATACCCCCCCAAAGGAACAATTTCGCCTCAAAATGGCAAAAACTTGCAATACCCCCCCAAAGGAACAATTTCGCCTCAAAATGGCCAAAAATTGTAATCCCCCCCAAAGGAACAATTTCGCTTCAATATGGCCAAAAGTTGCAATACCCCCCGAAAGGAACAATTTCGCCTCAAAATGGCAAAAAATTGCAATACCCCCCAAAGGAACAATTTCGCGTCAAAATGCCGAAAAGTTGCAATACCCCCCCAAAGGTACAATTTCACTTCAAAATGACCAAAAGCTGCAATACCCCCCCAAAGGAACAATTTCGCCTCAAAATGGAAAAAAAAATTGCAATACCCCCCCAAAGGAACAATTTCGCCTCAAAATGCCGAAAAGTTGCAATACCCCCCGAAAGGAACAATTTCATTTCAAAATGGCCAAAAGTTGCAATACCCCCCCAAAGGAACAATTTCGCCTCAAAATGGCAAAAAATTGCAATACCCCCCAAAGGAACAGTTTCGCCTCAAAATGGCAAAAAATTGCAATATCCCCCCAAAGTAACAATTTCGCTTCAAAATGACCAAAAGTTGCAATACCCCCCAAAAGAACAATTTTGCCTCAAAATGGCAAAAAATTGCAATACCCACCCAAAGGAACAATTTCGCCTCAAAATGCTGAAAAGTTGCAATACCCCCCGAAAGGAACAATTTCGCTTCAAAATGGCCAAAAGTTGCAATACCCACCCAAAGGAACAATTTCGCCTCAAAATGGCAAAAAATTGCAATACCCCCCAAAGGAACAATTTCGCTTCAAAATGGCCAAAAGTTGCAATACCCCCCCAAAGGAACAATTTCGCCTCAAAATGGCAAAAAATTTCAATACCCCCTCAAAGGAACAATTTTGCTTCAAAATGGCTAAAAGTTGCAATACCCCCCCAAAGGAACAATTTCGCCTCAAAATGGCAAAAAATTGCAATACCCCGCCAAAGGAACAATTTCGCTTAAAAATGGCCAAAAGTTGCAATACCCCCCCAAAGGAACAATTTCGCCTCAAAATGCTGAAAAGTTGCAATACCCCCCGAAAGGAACAATTTCGCTTCAAAATGGCCAAAAGTTGCAATACCCCCCAAAGCAACAATTTCGCCTCAAAATGGCAAAAACTTACAATACCCCCCCAAAAGAACAATTTCGCCTCAAAATGGCCAAAAATTGTAATCCCCCCCAAAGGAACAATTTCGCTTCAATATGGCCAAAAGTTGCAATACCCCCCTAAAGGAACAATTTCGCCTCAAAATGGCAAAAAATTGCAATACCCCCCAAAGGAACAATTTCGCTTCAAAATGGCCAAAAGTTGCAATACCCCCCAATGGAACAATTTCGCCTCAAAATGCTGAAAAGTTGCAATACCCCCCGAAAGGAACAATTTCGCCTCAAAATGGCAAAAAATTGCAATACCCCCCAAAGGAACAATTTCGCTTCAAAATGCCGAAAAGTTGCAATAGCCCCCCAAAGGTACAATTTCACTTCAAAATGACCAAAAGCTGCAATACCCCCCCAAAGGAACAATTTCGCCTCAAAATGGAAAAAAAATTGCAATACCCCCCAAAGGAACAATTTCGCCTCAAAATGGCAAAAAATTGCAATACCCCCCAAAGGAACAATTTCGCTTCAAAATGGCCAAAAGTTTCAATACCCCCCAAAGGATCAATTTCTCCTCAAAATGGCAAAAAATTGCAATACCCACCCAAAGGAACAATTTCGCCTCAAAATGCTGAAAAGTTGCAATACCCCCGAAAGGAACAATTTCGCTTCAAAATGGCCAAAAGTTGCAATACCCCCCCAAAAGAACAATTTCGCTTCAATGTGGCCAAAAGTTGCAATACCCCCCCAAAGGAACAGTTTCGCCTCAAAATGGCAAAAAATTGCAATACCCCCCCAAGGTAACAATTTCGCTTCAAAATGACCAAAAGTTGCAATACCCCCTAAAGGAACAATTTCGCCTCAAAATGGCAAAAAATTGCAATACCCCCCCAAAGGAACAATTTCGCTTCAAAATGCTGAAAAGTTGCAATACCCCCCGAAAGGAACAATTTCGCCTCAAAATGGAAAAAAAATTGCAATACCCCCCCAAAGGAACAATTTCGCCTCAAAATGCCGAAAAGTTGCAATACCCCCCGAAAGGAACAATTTCGCTTCAAAGTGGCTAAAAGTTGCAATACCCCCCCAAAGGAACAATTTCGCCTCAAAATGGCAAAAAATTGCAATACCCCCCAAAGGAACAATTTCGCCTCAAAATAGCAAAAAATTGCAATACCCCCCAAAAGGAACAATTTCGCTTCAAAATGGCCAAAAGTTGCAATACCCCCCCAAAGGAACAATTTCGCCTCAAAATGCCGAAAAGTTGCAATACCCCCCGAAAGGAACAATTTCGCTTCAAAATGGCCAAAAGTTGCAATACCACCCCAAAGGAAAAATTTCGCCTCAAAATGGAAAAAATTGCAATACCCCCCAAAGGAACAATTTCGCTTCAAAATGCCGAAAAGTTGCAATACCCCCCAAAGGTACAATTTCACTTCAATATGGCCAAAAGTTGCAATACCCCCCCAAAGGAACAATTTCGCCTCAAAATGGCAAAAAATTGCAAAACCCCCCAAAAGGAACAATTTCGCTTCAAAATGGCCAAAAGTTGCAATACCCCCCCAAAGGAACAATTTCGCCTCAAAATGGCGAAAAATTGCAATGCCCCCCCAAAGGAACAATTTCGCTTCAAAATGGCCAAAAGTTGCAATACCCCCCAAAGGAACAATTTCGCCGCAAAATGCTGAAAAGTTGCAATACCCCCCGAAAGGAACAATTTCGCTTCAAAATGGCCAAAAGTTGCAATACCCCCCCAAAGGAACAATTTCGCCTCAAATTGGCAAAAAATTGCAATATCCCCCAAAGGAACAATTTCGCTTCAAAATGCCGAAAAGTTGCAATACCCCCCAAAAGGAACAATTTCGCTTCAAAATGGCCAAAAGTTGCAATACCCCCCCAAAGGAACAATTTCGCCTCAAAATGGCAAAAATTGTAATACCCCCCCAAAGGAACAATTTCGCTTTAATATGGCCAAAAGTTGCAATACCCCCCCAAAGGAACAATTTCGCTTCAAAATGACCAAAAGTTGCAATACCCCCCCAAAGGAACAATTTCGCCTCAAAATGGCCAAAAATTGTAATACCCCCCCAAAGGAACAATTTCGCTTCAATATGGCAAAAAATTGCAATACCCCCCCAAAGGAACAATTTCGCTTCAAAATGGCCAAAAGTTGCAATACCCCCCCAAAGGAACAATTTCGCCTCAAAATGGAAAAAAATTGCAATACCCCCCCAAAGGAACAATTTCGCTTCAAAATGCCAAAAAGTTGCAATACCCCCCCAAAGGAACAATTTCGCTTCAAAATGGCCAAAAGTTGCAATACCCCCCCAAAGGAACAATTTCGCTTCAAAATGACCAAAAGTTGCAATACCCCCCCAAAGGAACAATTTCACCTCAAAATGGCAAAAAATTGCAATGCCCCCCAAAGGAACAATTTCGCTTCAAAATGGCCAAAAGTTGCAATACCCTCCCAAAGGAACAATTTCGCCTCAAAATGGCAAAAAATTGCAATACCCCCCAAAGGAACAATTTCGCCTCAAAATGCTGAAAAGTTGCAATACCCCCCGAAAGGAACAATTTCGCTTCAAAATGGACAAAAGTTGCAAAACCCCCCAAAGGAACAATTTCGCCTTAAATTGGCAAAAAATTGCAATATCCCCCAAAGGAACAATTTCGCTTCAAAATGCCAAAAAGTTGCAATACCCCCCGAAAGGAACAATTTCGCTTCAAAATGGCCAAAAGTTGCAATACCCCCCCAAAGGAACAATTCCGCCTCAAAATGGCAAAAAATTGCAATACCCCCCCAAAGGAACAATTTCGCTTCAAAATGGCCAAAAGTTGCAATACCCCCCCAAAGGAACAATTTCGCCTCAAAATGGCAAAAATTGTAATACCCCCCCAAAGGAACAATTTCGCTTCAATATAACCAAAAGTTGCAATACCCCCCAAAGGAACAATTTCGCTTCAATATAACCAAAAGTTGCAATACCCCCCAAAGGAACAATTTCGCTTCAATATGGCCAAAAGTTGCAATACCCCCCCAAAGGAACAGTTTCGCCTCAAAATGGCAAAAAATTGTAATACCCCCCCAAAGGAACAATTTCGCCTCAAAATGCTGAAAAGTTGCAATACCCCCCGAAAGGAACAATTTCGCTTCAAAATGGCCAAAAGTTGCAATACCCCCCCAAAGGAACAATTTCGCCTCAAAATGGCCAAAAGTTGCAATACCCCCCCAAAGGAACAGTTTCGCCTCAAAATGGCAAAGAATTGCAATACCCCCCGAAAGGAACAATTTCGCTTCAAAATGGCCAAAAGTTGCAATACCACCCCAAAGGAAAAATTTCGCCTCAAAATGCCGAAAAGTTGCAATACCCCCCGAAAGGAACAATTTCGCTTCAAAGTGGCTAAAAGTTGCAATACCCCCCCAAAGGAACAATTTCGCCTCAAAATGGCAAAAAATTGCAATACCCCCCAAAGGAACAATTTCGCCTCAAAATAGCAAAAAATTGCAATACCCCCCAAAAGGACCAATTTCGCTTCAAAATGGCCAAAAGTTGCAATACCCCCCAAAGGAACAATTTCGCTTCAAAATGCCGAAAAGTTGCAATACCCCCCAAAGGAACAATTTCGCTTCAATATGGCCAAAAGTTGCAATATCCCCCCAAAGGAACAATTTCGCCTCAAAATGGCAAAAAATTGCAATACCCCCCAAAAGGAACAATTTCGCTTCAAAATGGCCAAAAGTTGCAATACCCCCCCAAAGGAACAATTTCGCCTCAAAATGGCGAAAAATTTTAATACCCCCCCAAAGGAACAATTTCGCTTCAATATGGCCAAAAGTTGCAATACCCCCCCCAAAGGAACAATTTCGCCTCAAAATGGCAAAAAATTGCAATCCCCCCCAAAGGAACAATTTCGCTTCAAAATGGCCAAAAGTTGCAATACCCTCCCAAAGGAAATATTTCGCTTTAAAATGGCAAAAAATTGCAATACCCCCCAAAGGAACAATTTCGCCGCAAAATGCTGAAAAATTGCAATACCCCCCGAAAGGAACAATTTCGCTTCAAAATGGCCAAAAGTTGCAATACCCCCCCAAAGGAACAATTTCGCCTCAAATTGGCAAAAAATTGCAATATCCCCCAAAGGAACAATTTCGCTTCAAAATGCCGAAAAGTTGCAATACCCCCCGAAAGGAACAATTTCGCTTCAAAATGGCCAAAAGTTGCTATACCCCCCCAAAGGAACAATTCCGCCTCAAAAATGGCAAAAAATTGCAATACCCCCCCAAAGGAACAATTTCGCTTCAAAATAGCCAAAAGTTGCAATACCCCCCCAAAGGAACAATTTCGCCTCAAAATGGCAAAAATTGTAATACCCCCCAAAGGAACAATTTCGCTTCAATATGGCCAAAAGTTGCAATACCCCCCCAAAGGAACAATTTCGCTTCAAAATGGCCAAAAGTTGCAATACCCCCCCAAAGGAACAATTTCGCCTCAAAATGGCCAAAAATTGTAATACCCCCCCAAAGGAACAATTTCGCTTCAATGTGGCCAAAAGTTGCAATACCCCCCAAAGGAACAGTTTCGCCTCAAAATGGCAAAAAATTGCAATACCCCCCAAAGGAACAATTTCGCTTCAAAATGCTGAAAAGTTGCAATACCCCCCGAAAGGAACAATTTCGCCTCAAAATGGAAAAAAAATTGCAATACCCCCCCAAAGGAACAATTTCGCCTCAAAATGCCGAAAAGTTGCAATACCCCCCGAAAGGAACAATTTCGCTTCAAAATGGCCTAAAGTTGCAATACCCCGCCAAAGGAACAATTTCGCCTCAAAATGGCAAAAAATTGCAATACCCCCCAAAGGAACAATTTCGCTTCAAAATGACCAAAAGTTGCAATACCCCCGTAAGGAACAATTTCGCCTCAAAATGGCAAAAAATTGCAATACCCCCCGAAAGGAGCAATTTCGCTTCAAAATGGCCAACAGTTGCAATACCCCCTGTGAGACTGTGACCGGGGTTATCTATGACGGCCGGTATGTCTCGCCCCGGTTGTGCTCACTCCATGATAGAAAACAACTCCACTCCAGGGTTAATCCTGTTTCCCTACCGGCTGAAGGGAGGGTTAAAAGGAAACAGGAACGAGGGCAGGTGTGCCGGGAGTGAGGGAGTGATCACATCTCCCTGAGTTCTCTGCCGGAGAGGCACACATGTACTATTATGGACTTTTCTTTGGATAATAAACCGTGTGCTGTGAACCTTGGTGCCTGGATCCCGTGTCTTTTTCAGCGCAGCCGACGACGCTACCTCACATATGGTGGAGAATGCGGGCATGACAGCCGGTGAGGTGTAGCTTCCATTTCTGGTGACCCGGTAGCACATGTCCTGGATTCAAGCGGCTATACTACAGCCCAAACCCGGCGACGCCATGGAGGACATACTAAAGCATTTGGCTCAAGCTAATGCACAGCAGCAGCAGACCAATGCACACATACTCCAATCCTTGAAATCGCAGGAACAGAGGCACCAAGAACAGATGGTCCTCCTGGCCAAATCGATCCGTGCCGGACCGGCAGCAACAACCCCGGGACCGGGTGACGTCAGCAGCATCCGGAAAGCGGTGAGACAAGCGTTGCAAAAGATGACCCCGGGGGATGATGTGGAAGCGTTCCTGGCGGTGTTTGAGCGGGTGGCTGAGCGGGAAAAACTGCCGACCCCCCAGTGGGCTGAGGTATTGTCGCCCTATCTGACGGGGGAGCCCCAAAAAGCATATTTGGACCTCTGTACCGAGAACGCCGTAGAATATGCAACCCTGAAAGCCGAAATACTTGCTCGGATGGGGGTGAATACCTATGTACGGGCTCAGCGGGTAAATCAGTGGTTCTATGAGGAAGCCAAACCCGTACGCACACAGGCCTATGACTTGTTGCATCTCGTAAAGAAGTGGTTGCAGCCTGACACTCTGAGCCCGGCGCAAATGGTAGAAAGGGTAGTTGTTGACCGTTTTGTACGCACTTTACCCGTCACCATTCAACGGTGGGTTGGACAGGGCGACCCAAGTACCCTGGACCAATTAGTATGCCTGGTAGAGCGGCATGTGGCTACGCAGGACTTGATACGGGACACAGACTTTGCGTACAGCCCGTCGGTCCGGCCCCTCCAAGCCTAGGGCCAAGGACCCACCGCTGACACCGGTGCGGGAGTCCGCTACCGTCCCGTCTGAGGCCGCACCCTCCGTCCCTGAGGTCCGGAAAACTATGTACCCTAAACGACAACTCGTCAAGGGGGTGTCCTTCCCTATTAGATGTTGGCGGTGCCAGCGGGTGGGACATATGGAAGCCCAGTGTCCACTCACCACGGAGCCCATGGATTGTGGGGTTACCCGGCGAAGTTCAATGTATGCTCAGGTGGTGTGTACCGCTGACCTGGTCTACCCAGAGACTGAGCCCCACTTGTGCCAAATACAGGTGAATGGATGTCCGGTTACAGGCTTGTTGGATTCCGGAAGCTTAGTGACCCTCGTGCGATCAACCCTAAGGGCTAAAGTAAAGGTCCACAGGATGTACCGTGAGGGTGGTTTGCATACATGGGGACCGCCGAGACTATCCCACGGGGATAGTCACCATCACAGCACCTTGCGGTCAGGTGCAACATGAGGTGGGACTTATTAATACTCTTCCCTATGATGTGATCCTAGGAAGGGATCTACCCTATTTTTGGACTTTATGGAAGGGACCTCCTAAGTCCCCTCAGATATTGGTCAGTCCGGGACCTGAGCCCTACAATCCTGAATCCGGGACGCCTGCCGTAGGGGTCCCCATGATAGGGACAGAATGTGAACCTGATAGGTCGCCCCTAGAGGTATTGGCAGGAGAGGCTGAGACGGTCGAGCCCATCCCGGAGTTGGAGGCGTCCCCGGATACGTTTGGGACAGCCCAACTCCAGGACCGTACATTAATACATGCCCGGAGTCGGGTGACAGTAGTTGACGGGGTGGCACAGCTGCCCAGTGCCCAGGTAAGGTACCCCCATTTCGCTCTTAAGCAGGATTTACTCTACCGGGTAGATGAAATACGGGGCGTGGGGGTAGAGCAGTTGGTGGTGCCCCAGCCGTATCGCCGGCGGGTACTCGACTTGGCTCATAAACACCTGATGAGTGGTCACCTAGGGGTCAAGAAAACGCAGGAGCGAATATTGCAAAGGTTCTATTGGCCCGGGGTCTTTGGGGAGGTAAAACGGTTCTGCGAAACCTGCCCGGAGTGTCAGCTTACCGCACCCCTGACCCACTTTCGCAGTCCGTTGGTACCGTTACCCATTATAGAAGTCCCTTTTGAACGGATAGGGATGGATCTGGTGGGGCCCCTCGTAAAGTCTGCTCGAGGGCACCAGCATATCCTAGTGATCGTTGACTATGCCACCCGGTATCCAGAGGCGATACCTCTCAGACATACTGCGGCGAAGCTTATAGCTCGAGAGTTGTTTGCTATGTTCTGCCGGGTGGGGTTGCCCAAGGAGATCCTTACGGATCAGGGGACCCCATTCATGTCTAAAGTGACCAAAGAGCTATGCCGGCTACTCCAGATCAAGCAGTTGCGTACGTCTGTGTATCATCCTCAGACGGATGGGTTAGTAGAACGATTCAATAAAACCCTGAAAACCATGCTCAAAAGGGTGATCTCCAAAGACGGGAAAGACTGGGATATGATGCTTCCCTATTTGATGTTTGCCATACGAGAGGTGCCACAGGCATCCACGGGGTTTTCGCCTTTTGAATTGTTATACGGGCGACATCCCCGGGGATTGTTGGACCTGGCAAAAGAAACCTGGGAACAGGAGCCCACCCCCCATAAAAGTGTGATTGAACACATTTTAGGAACGCAGAACCGCATAAGCGCGGTCATGCCAATTGTGAAGGAGCATTTACAGGAGGCTCAGGCCGCGCAAAGCGGCCGCTACAATAGACAAGCCACCGTGCGGACCTTTAAACCCGGGGATCGGGTGTTGGTATTGATCCCCACGGCGGAAAGTAAATTCCTGGCTCAGTGGCAAGGCCCCTACGAGATAAAGGAAAGAGTCGGGGTGGTCAACTATAAGGTATTGCAGCCCGGTAGGCGGAAACCTGAACAAATATACCATGTCAACCTATTAAAACCTTGGCAGGAACGGGAAAGCCTGATGGTTGATTTTCCCCCATCTCCCTCCTCTTCGGGTCGTTCAAACCCGGCTCCAGCAACCGCCGGAGAGGACGAACCGGAAGTAAGGATTGGAGAAGCCCTCACCAAGCAACAGAGGCGAGAGGCCAGACAGCTGGTTCAGCAGAACCCCGATGTCTTTTCCGAGTTGCCGGGTAGGACCAGTCTGATACGACATGACATTGTCACCGAGCCTCACCTGAAGGTACGCCTGAAGTCATACCGGGTGCCGGAGGCTCGAAGACAAGCCATATCAGAGGAAGTGAAGACAATGCTATGCCTGGGGGTCATCGAAAAATCCCGAAGTGAATGGGCTAGTCCTATTGTCCTAATACCAAAACCCGATGGCTCCTTAAGGTTCTGCAATGACTTTAGGAGATTGAACGAAATATCCAAGTTCGATCTCTACCCCATGCCATGGGTGGATGAGCTGATTGATAGGCTGGGACAGGCGCGATATTTTACCACGCTCGACCTGACCAAGGGGTACTGGCAGGTGCCACTGACGGAGTCCGCCAAGGAGAAAACCGCTTTTGTTATGCCGGAGAATCTCTTCCACTATGTTGTCTTGCCTTTTGGGTTACATGGCGCTCCGGCCACGTTCCAGAGGTTGATGGACTTAGTGCTGGAACCCCACCAGGCGTATGCATCAGCGTACCTTGATGACATCATTATTTACAGCTCCGATTGGCAGACCCACTTGGAACAGGTACAAGCGGTGGTGGACGCGCTTCGAACAGCCGGATTGACAGCCAATCCCAAGAAATGTGCGTTGGGACTCACGGAAGCCCGCTACTTGGGCTACGTAATAAGCCAAGGAGTGATTAAGCCCCAAATTAACAAGGTTGAGGCGATCCAGAAGTGGCCTAGACCCCTGACCACGAAGCAGGTTAGGTCCTTTCTGGGTATCGTGGGGTACTACAGGAGGTTTGTAAAAGATTTTGCGGGACTATCAGCCCCCTTGACGGACCTTCTCAAAGGTAAGAAGTCCGTCATGGTGCGTTGGACTCCGCAGGCCGAGGACTCCTTCCGGGCCCTGAAGGGGGTCCTGTGCGGACAGCCCGTTCTTGTAAACCCTGATTTCCGGAAGGAGTTCATAGTACAGACTGACGCCTCGGAGGTCGGCCTGGGGGCAGTGCTGTCTTAGGTGGTTCAGGGGGAGGAACACCCCGTCACCTTCTTAAGTAGGAAGCTCACCCCTCCCGAGCGGAATTATAGCGTAGTGGAGAAGGAGTGCCTGGCGATCAAGTGGGCCTTGGAGTCCCTACGCTATTACCTGCTGGGACGTCAGTTTCGCTTGGTGACGGATCACTCTCCACTGGTCTGGATGAGGTCGGCCAAGGAACGGAATGCCCGGGTTACCCGGTGGTTCCTTTCTCTGCAGAACTTCCGGTTTACGGTTGAACACCGGGCCGGTAGGTTCCAGGGCAACGCCGATGCCTTGTCCCGCGGCCCGTGTATGATGGCAGGAGTTCAACCCCGCACGCTTGAACTGAGGGGGGGGTATGTGAGACTGTGACCGGGGTTATCTATGACGGCCGGTATGTCTCGCCCCGGTTGTGCTCACTCCATGATAGAAAACAACTCCACTCCAGGGTTAATCCTGTTTCCCTACCGGCTGAAGGGAGGGTTAAAAGGAAACAGGAACGAGGGCAGGTGTGCCGGGAGTGAGGGAGTGATCACATCTCCCTGAGTTCTCTGCCGGAGAGGCACACATGTACTATTATGGACTTTTCTTTGGATAATAAACCGTGTGCTGTGAACCTTGGTGCCTGGATCCCGTGTCTTCTGCAGCGCAGCCGACGACGCTACCTCACACCCCCAAAGGAACAATTCCGCCTCAAAATGGCAAAAAATTGCAATATCCCCCCAAAGGAACAATTTCGCCTCAAAATGGCCAAAAATTGCAATACCCCCCCAAAGGAACAATTTCGCCTCAAAATGGCCAAAAATTGTAATACCCCCCCAAAGGAAAAATTTCGCTTCAATATGGCTAAAAGTTGCAATACCCCCCCAAAGGAACAATTTCGCCTCAAAATGGCAAAAAATTGCAATACCCCCCAAAGGAACAATTTCGCTTCAAAATGACCAAAAGTTGCAATACCCCCCCAAAGGAACAATTTCGCCTCAAAATGCCGAAAAGTTTCAATACCCCCCCAAAGGAACAATTTCGCCTCAAAATGGCAAGAAATTGCAATACCCCCCCAAAGGAACAATTTCGCCTCAAAATGCAGAAAAGTTGCAATACCCCCCCAAAGGAACAATTTCGCTTCAATATGGCCAAAAGTTGCAATACCCCCCCAAAGGAACAATTTCGCTTCAAAATGGCCAAAAGTTCCAATACCTCCCCAAAGGAACAATTTCGCCTCAAAATGGCAAAAAACTGCAATACCCCCCCAAAGGAACAATTTCGCTTCAAAATGGCCAAAAGTTGCAATACCCCCCCAAAGGAACAATTTCGCCTCAAAATGGCAAAAAACTGCAATACCCCCCCAAAGGAACAATTTCGCTTCAAAATGCCAAAAAGTTGCAATACCCCCCAAAGGAACAATTTCGCTTCAAAATGGCCAAAAGTTGCAATACCCCCCCAAAGGAACAATTTCGCCTCAAAATGGCAAGAAATTGCAATACCCCCCCAAAGGAACAATTTCGCCTCAAAATGCCAAAAAGTTGCAATACCCCCCCAAAAGGAACAATTTCGTTTCAAAATGGCCAAAAGTTGCAATACCCCCCAAAGGAACAATTTCGCCTCAAAATGGAAAAAAATTGCAATACCCCCCCAAAGGAACAATTTCGCTTCAATGTGGCCAAAAGTTGCAATACCCCCCCAAAGGAACAGTTTCGCCTCAAAATGGCAAAAAATTGCAATACCCCCCCAAAGTAACAATTTCGCTTCAAAATGACCAAAAGGTACAATACCCCCCCCAAAGGAACAATTTCGCCTCAAAATGGCAAGAAATTGCAATACCCCCCCAAAGGAACAGTTTCGCCTCAAAATTGCAAAAAATTGCAATACCCCCCCAAAGTAACAATTCCGCCTCAAAATGGCAAAAAATTGCAATACCCCCCCAAAGGAACAATTTCGCTTCAAAATGCTGAAAAGTTGCAATACCCCCCGAAAGGAACAATTTTGCCTCAAAATGGAAAAAAAATTGCAATACCCCCCCAAAGGAACAATTTCGCCTCAAAATGCCGAAAAGTTGCAATACCCCCCGAAAGGAACAATTTCGCTTTAAAATGGCCAAAAGTTGCAATACCCTCCCAAAGGAACAATTTCGCCTCAAAATGGCAAAAAATTGCAATACCCCCCAAAGGAACAATTTCGCTTCAAAATGGCCAAAAGTTGCAATACCCCCCCAAAGGAACAATTTCGCCTCAAAATGGCAAAAAATTGCAATACCCCCCAAAGGAACAATTTCGCTTCAAAATGGCCAAAAGTTGCAATACCCCCCCAAAGGAACAATTTCGCCTCAAAATGGCAAAAAATTGCAATACCCCCCAAAGGAACAATTTCGCCTCAAAATAACAAAAAATTGCAATACCCCCCCAAAGGAACAATTTCGCTTCAAAATGGCCAAAAGTTGCAATACCCCCCTAAAGGAACAATTTCGCCTCAAAATGCCGAAAAGTTGCAATACCCCCTGAAAGGAACAATTTCGCTTCAAAATGGCCAAAAGTTGCAATACCACCCCAAAGGAACAATTTCGCCTCAAAATGGAAAAAATTGCAATACCCCCCCAAAGGAACAATTTTGCTTCAATATGGCCAAAAGTTGCAATACCCCCCCAAAGGATCAATTTCGCTTTAAAATGGCAAAAAATTGCAATACCCCCCCAAAGAAACAATTTCGCCTCAAAATGCTGAAAAGTTGCAATACCCCCCGAAAGGAACAATTTCGCTTCAAAATGGCCAAAAGTTGCAATACCCCCCCAAAGGAACAATTTCGCCTCAAAATGGCAAAAAATTGCAATACCACCCCAAAGGAACAATTTCGCTTCAAAATGGCCAAAAGATGCAATACCCCCCAAAGCAACAATTTCGCCTCAAAATTGCAAAAAATTGCAATACCCCCCCCAAAGGAACAATTTCGCCTCAAAATGGCCAAAAATTGTAATCCCCCCCAAAGGAACAATTTCGCTTCAATATGGCCAAAAGTTGCAATACCCCCCCAAAGTAACAATTTCGCCTCAAAATGGCAAAACATTGCAATACCCCCCAAAGGAACAATTTCGCTTCAAAATGGCCAAAAGTTGCAATATCCCCCCAAAGGAACAATTTCGCCTCAAAATGATGAAAAGTTGCAATACCCCCCGAAAGGAACAATTTCGCCTCAAAATGGCAAAAAAATTGCAATACCCCCCAAAGGAACAATTTCGCTTCAAAATGCCGAAAAGTTGCAATATCCCCCCAAAGGTACAATTTCACTTTAAAATGACCAAAAGTTGCAATACCCCCCCAAAGGAACAATTTCGCCTCAAAATGGAAAAAAAATTGCAATACCCCCCCAAAGGAACAATTTCGCCTCAAAGTGCCGAAAAGTTGCAATACCCCCCAAAAGGAACAATTTCGCTTCAAAATGGCCAAAAGTTGCAATACCCCCCCAAAGGATCAATTTCGCCTCAAAATGGCAAAAAATTGCAATACCCCCCAAAGGAACAATTTCGCCTCAAAATGCTGAAAAGTTGCAATACCCCCGAAAGGAACAATTTCGCTTCAAAATGGACAAAAGTTGCAATACCCCCCCAAAGGAACAATTTCTCTTCAATGTGGCTAAAAGTTGCAATACCCCCCCAAAGGAACAGTTTCGTCTCAAAATGGCAAAAAATTGCAATACCCCCACAAAGTAACAATTTCGCTTCAAAATGACCAAAAGTTGCAATACCCCCCAAAGGAACAATTTCGCCTCAAAATGGCAAAAAATTGCAATACCCCCCCAAAGGAACAATTTCGCTTCAAAATGCTGAAAAGTTGCAATACCCCCCGAAAGGAACAATTTCGCCTCAAAATGGAAAAAAAATTGCAATACCCCCCAAAAGGAACAATTTCGCCTCAAAATGCCGAAAAGTTGCAATACCCCCCAAAAGGAACAATTTCGCTTCAAAATGGCCAAAGGTTGCAATACCCCCCCAAAGGAACAATTTCGCCTCAAAATGGCAAAAAATTGCAATACCCCCGAAAGGAACAATTTCGCCTCAAAATGGCAAAAAATTGCAATACCCCCGAAAGGAACAATTTCGCCTCAAAATAGCAAAAAATTGCAATACCTCCCCAAAGGAACAATTTTGCTTCAAAATGGCCAAAAGTTGCAATACCCCCCCAAAGGAACAATTTCGCCTCAAAATGCCGAAAAGTTGCAATACCCCCCGAAAGGAACAATTTCGCTTTAAAATGGCCAAAAGTTGCAATACCACCCCAAAGGAAAAATTTCGCCTCAAAATGGAAAAAATTGCAATACCCCCCCAAAGGAACAATTTCGCTTCAAAATGCCGAAAAGTTGCAATACCCCCCAAAGGAACAATTTCGCTTCAATATGGCCAAAAGTTGCAATACCCCCCCAAAGGAACAATTTCGCCTCAAAATGGCAAAAAATTGCAATACCCCCAAAAAGGAACAATTTCGCTTCAAAATGGCCAAAAGTTGCAATACCCCCCCAAAGGAACAATTTCGCCTCAAAATGGCGAAAAAATTGTAATACCCCCCCAAAGGAACAATTTCGCTTCAATATGGCCAAAAGTTGCAATCCCCCCCAAAGCAACAATTTCGCCTCAAAATGGCAAAAAATTGCAATGCCCCCCCAAAGGAACAATTTCGCTTCAAAATGGCCAAAAGTTGCAATACCCCCCCAAAGGAACAATTTCGCCTCAAATTGGCAAAAAATTGCAATATCCCCCAAAGGAACAATTTCGCTTCAAAATGCCGAAAAGTTGCAATACCCCCCGAAAGGAACAATTTCGCCTCAAAATGGCCAAAAATTGTAATACCCCCCCAAAGGAACAATTTCGCTTCAATATGGCCAAAAGTTGCAATACCCCCCCCAAAGGAAAAATTTCGCCTCAAAATGGCCAAAAATTGTAATACCCCCCCAAAGGAACAATTTTGCTTCAATATGGCCAAAAGTTGCAATACCCCCCCAAAGGAACAATTTCGCCTCAAAATGGCCAAAAATTGGAATACCCCCCGAAAGGAACAATTTCGCTTCAAAATGGCCAAAAGTTGCAATACCCCCCCAAAGGAACAATTTCGCCTCAAAATGGCAAGAAATTGCAATACCCCCCAATGGAACAATTTCGCCTCAAAATGCCGAAAAGTTGCTATACCCCCCAAAGGAACAATTTCGCTTCAAAATGGCCAAAAGTTGCAATACCCCCCAAACGATCAATTTCGCTTCAAAATGGCCAAAAGTTGCAATACCCCCCAAAGGAACATTTTCGCTTCAAAATGGCCAAAAGTTGCAATACCCCCCCAAAGGAACAATTTCGCTTCAATATGGCCAAAAGTTGCAATACCCCCCCAAAGGAACAGTTTCGCCTCAAAATGGCAAAAAATTGCAATACCCCCCCAAAGGAACAATTTCGCTTCAAAATGGCCAAAAGTTGCAATACCCCCCCAAAGGAACAATTTCGCCTCAAAATGGAAAAAAATTGCAATACCCCCCCAAAGGAACAATTTCGCTTCAAAATGCCAAAAAGTTGCAATACCCCCCCAAAGGAACAATTTCGCCTCAAAATGGCAAAAAATTGCAATACCCCCCCAAAGGAACAATTTCGCTTCAAAATGACCAAAAGTTGCAATACCCCCCGAAAGGAACAATTTCGCCTCTAAATAGCCAAAAGTTGCAATACCCCCCCAAAGGAACAATTTCGCCTCAAAATGCCGAAAAGTTGCAATACCCCCCGAAAGGAACAATTTCGCTTCAAAATGGCCAAAAGTTGCAATACCCCCCCAAAGGAACAATTTTCGCCTCAAAATGGAAAAAAATTGCAATACCCCCCCAAAGGAACAATTTCGCTTCAAAATGCCAAAAGTTGCAATACCCCCCAAAGGAACAATTTCGCTTCAAAATGGCCAAAAGTTGCAATACCCCCCCAAAGGAACAATTTTCGCCTCAAAAAGGAAAAAAATTGCAATACCCCCCCAAAGGAACAATTTCGCTTCAAAATGCCAAAAGTTGCAATACCCCCCCAAAGGAACAATTTCGCCTCAAAATGGCCAAAAATTGTAATACCCCCCCAAAGGAACAATTTCGCTTCAATATGGCCAAAAGTTGCAATACCCCCCCAAAGGAACAATTTCGCCTCAAAATGGCCAAAAATTGTAATACCCCCCCAAAGGAACAATTTCGCTTCAATGTGGCCAAAAGTTCCAATACCCCTCCAAAGGAACAGTTTCGCCTCCAAATGGCAAAAAATTGCAATACCCCCCCAAAGGAACAATCTCGCTTCAAAATGCCAAAAAGTTGCAATACCCCCCCAAAGGAACAATTTCGCTTCAAAATGGCCAAAAGTTGCAATACCCCCCCAAAGGAATAATTTCGCCTCAAAATGTGCAAAAATTGTAATACCCCCCCAAAGGAACAATTTCGCTTCAATATGGCCAAAAGTTGCAATACCCCCCCAAAGGAACAGTTTCGCCTCAAAATGGCAAAAAATTGCAATACCCCCCCAAAGGAACAATTTCGTTTCAAAATGGCCAAAAGTTGCAATACCCCCCCAAAGGAACAATTTCGCCTCAAAATGGAAAAAAATTGCAATACCCCCCCAAAGGAACAATTTCGCTTCAAAATGCCGAAAAGTTGCAATACCCGCCCAAAGGAACAATTTCGCTTCAAAATGGCCAAAAGTTGCAATACCCCCCCAAAGGAACAATTTCGCCTCAGAATGGCCAAAAATTGTAATACCCTCCCAAGGAACAATTTCGCTTCAATGTGGCCAAAAGTTCCAATACCCCCCCAAATGAACAGTTTCGCCTCAAAATGGCAAAAAATTGCAATACCCCCCCAAAGTAACAATTTCGCTTCAAAATGACCAAAAGTTGCAATACCCCCCAAAGGAACAATTTTCGCCTCAAAATGGCAAAAAATTGCAATACCCCCCGAAAGGAACAATTTCGCTTCAAAATGCTGAAAAGTTGCAATACCCCCCGAAAGGAACAATTTCGCCTCAAAATGGCAAAAAATTGCAATATCCCCTAAAGGAACAACTTTGCTTCAAAATGCCGAAAAGTTGCAATACCCCCCGAAAGGAACAATTTCGCTTCAAAATGGCCAAAAGTTGCAATACCCCCCCAAAGGAACAATTCCGCCTCAAAATGGCAAAAAATTGCAATATCCCCTAAAGGAACAACTTTGCTTCAAAATGCCGAAAAGTTGCAATACCCCCCCAAAGGAACAATTTCGCTTCAAAATGGCCAAAAGTTGCAATACCCCCCCAAAGGAACAATTTCGCCTCAAAATGGCCAAAAATTGTAATACCCCCCCAAAGGAACAATTTCGCTTCAATATGGCCAAAAGTTGCAATACCCCCCCAAAGGAACAATTTCGCCTCAAAATGGCCAAAAATTGTAATACCCCCCCAAAGGAACAATTTCGCTTCAATGTGGCCAAGAGTTCCAATACCCCTCCAAAGGATTAGTTTCGCCTCCAAATGGCAAAAAATTGCAATACCCCCCCAAAGTAACAATTTCGCTTCAAAATGACCAAAAGTTGCAATACCCCACAAAGGAAAAATTTCACCTCAAAATGGCAAAAAATTGCAATACCCCCCCAAAGGAACATTTTCGCTTCAAAATGGCCAAAAGTTGCAATACCCCCCCAAAGGAACAATTTCGCCTCAAAATGGCCAAAAATTGTAATACCCCCCCAAAGGAACAATTTCGCTTCAATATGGCCAAAAGTTGCAATACCCCCCCAAAGGAACAATTTTCGCCTCAAAATGGAAAAAAATTGCAATACCCCCCCAAAGGAACAATTTCGCTTCAAAATGCCAAAAAGTTGCAATACCCCCCCAAAGGAACAATTTCGCTTCAAAATGTTGAAAAGTTGCAATACCCCCCGAAAGGAACAATTTCGCCTCAAAATGGAAAAAAAATTGCAATACCCCCCCAAAGGAACAATTTCGCCTCAAAATGCCGAAAAGTTGCAATACCCCCCGAAAGGAACAATTTCGCCTCAAAATGGCAAAAATTTGCAATATCCCCTAAAGGAACAACTTTGCTTCAAAATGCCGAAAAGTTGCAATACCCCCCGAAAGGAACAATTTCGCTTCAAAATGGCCAAAAGTTGCAATACCCCCCCAAAGGAACAATTCCGCCTCAAAATGGCAAAAAATTGCAATACCCCCCCAAAGGAACAATTTCGCTTCAAAATGGCCAAAAGTTGCAATACCCCCCCAAAGGAACAATTTCGCCTCAAAATGGCCAAAAATTGTAATACCCCCCCAAAGGAACAATTTCGCTTCAATATGGCCAAAAGTTGCAATACCCCCCAAAGGAACAATTTCGCTTCAAAATGGCAAAAAGTTGCAATACCCCCCCAAAGGAACAATTTCGCCTCAATATGGCCAAAAGTTGCATTACCCCCCAAAGGAACAATTTCGCTTCAAAATGGCCAAAAGTTGCAATACCCCCCCAAAGGAACAATTTCGCCTCAAAATGGCCAAAAATTGTAATACCCCCCCAATGGAACAATTTCGCTTCAATATGGCCAAAAGTTGCAATACCCCCCCAAAGGAACAGTTTCGCCTCAAAATGGCAAAAAATTGCAATACCCCCCCAAAGGAACAATTTCGCTTCAAAATGGCCAAAAGTTGCAATACCCCCCCACAGGAACAATTTCGCCTCAAACTGGAAAAAAATTGCAATACCCCCCAAAGGAACAATTTCGCTTCAAAATGCCAAAAAGTTGCAATACCCCCCCAAAGGAACAATTTCGCTTCAATATGGCCAAAAGTTGCAATACCCCCCCAAAGGAACAATTTCGCTTCAAAATGGCCAAAAGTTGCAATACCCCCCCAAAGGAAAAATTTCGCTTCAAAATGGCCAAAAATTGTAATACCCCCCAAAGGAACAATTTCGCTTCAATATGGCCAAAAGTTGCAATACCCCCCCAAAGGAACAGTTTCGCCTCAAAATGGCAAAAAATTGCAATACCCCCCCAAAGGAACAATTTCGTTTCAAAATGGCCAAAAGTTGCAATACCCCCCCAAAGGAACAATTTCGCCTCAAAATGGAAAAAAATTGCAATACCCCCCCAAAGGAACAATTTCGCTTCAAAATGCCAAAAAGTTGCAATACCCCCCCAAAGGAACAATTTCGCTTCAAAATGGCCTAAAGTTTCAATACCCCCCAAAGGAACAATTTCGCCTCAAAATGGCAAAAAATTGCAATACCCCCCCAAAGGAACAATTTCGCTTCAAAATGACCAAAAGTTGCAATACCCCCCGAAAGGAACAATTTCGCCTCTAAATGGCCAAAAGTTGCAATACCCCCCCAAAGGAACAATTTCGCCTCAAAATGCCGAAAAGTTGCAATACCCCCCGAAAGGAACAATTTCGCTTCAAAATGGCCAAAAGTTGCAATACCCCCCCAAAGGAACAATTTCGCCTCAAAATGGCAAGAAATTGCAATACCCCCCCAAAGGAACAATTTCGCCTCAAAATGCCGAAAAGTTGCAATACCCCCCCAAAGTAACAATTTCGCTTCAAAATGACCAAAAGTTGCAATACCCCACAAAGGAAAAATTTCGCCTCAAAATGGCAAAAAATTGCAATACCCCCCCAAAGGAACATTTTCGCTTCAAAATGGCCAAAAGTTGCAATACCCCCCCAAAGGAACAATTTCGCCTCAAAATGGCCAAAAATTGTAATACCCCCCCAAAGGAACAATTTCGCTTCAATATGGCCAAAAGTTGCAATACCCCCCCAAAGGAACAATTTTCGCCTCAAAATGGAAAAAAATTGCAATACCCCCCCAAAGGAACAATTTCGCTTCAAAATGCCAAAAAGTTGCAATACCCCCCCAAAGGAACAATTTCGCTTCAAAATGCTGAAAAGTTGCAATACCCCCCGAAAGGAACAATTTCGCCTCAAAATGGAAAAAAAATTGCAATACCCCCCCAAAGGAACAATTTCGCCTCAAAATGCCGAAAAGTTGCAATACCCCCCGAAAGGAACAATTTCGCTTCAAAATGGCCAAAAGTTGCAATACCCCCCCAAAGGAACAATTCCGCCTCAAAATGGCAAAAAATTGCAATACCCCCCCAAAGGAACAATTTCGCTTCAAAATGGCCAAAAGTTGCAATACCCCCCCAAAGGAACAATTTCGCCTCAAAATGGCCAAAAATTGTAATACCCCCCCAAAGGAACAATTTCGCTTCAATATGGCCAAAAGTTGCAATACCCCCCCAAAGGAACAATTTCGCTTCAAAATGGCAAAAAGTTGCAATACCCCCCCAAAGGAACAATTTCGCCTCAATATGGCCAAAAGTTGCATTACCCCCCAAAGGAACAATTTCGCTTCAAAATGGCCAAAAGTTGCAATACCCCCCCAAAGGAACAATTTCGCCTCAAAATGGCCAAAAATTGTAACACCCCCCCAATGGAACAATTTCGCTTCAATATGGCCAAAAGTTGCAATACCCCCCCAAAGGAACAGTTTCGCCTCAAAATGGCAAAAAATTGCAATACCCCCCCAAAGGAACAATTTCGCTTCAAAATGGCCAAAAGTTGCAATACCCCCCCACAGGAACAATTTCGCCTCAAACTGGAAAAAAATTGCAATACCCCCCAAAGGAACAATTTCGCTTCAAAATGCCAAAAAGTTGCAATACCCCCCCCAAAGGAACAATTTCGCTTCAATATGGCCAAAAGTTGCAATACCCCCCCAAAGGAACAATTTCGCTTCAAAATGGCCAAAAGTTGCAATACCCCCCCAAAGGAAAAATTTCGCCTCAAAATGGCCAAAAATTGTAATACCCCCCAAAGGAACAATTTCGCTTCAATATGGCCAAAAGTTGCAATACCCCCCCAAAGGAACAGTTTCGCCTCAAATATGCAAAAAATTGCAATACCCCCCCAAAGGAACAATTTCGTTTCAAAATGGCCAAAAGTTGCAATACCCCCCCAAAGGAACAATTTCGCCTCAAAATGGAAAAAAATTGCAATACCCCCCCAAAGGAACAATTTCGCTTCAAAATGCCAAAAAGTTGCAATACCCCCCCAAAGGAACAATTTCGCTTCAAAATGGCCTAAAGTTGCAATACCCCCCCAAAGGAACAATTTCGCCTCAAAATGGCAAAAAATTGCAATACCCCCCCAAAGGAACAATTTCGCTTCAAAATGACCAAAAGTTGCAATACCCCCCGAAAGGAACAATTTCGCCTCTAAATGGCCAAAAGTTGCAATACCCCCCCAAAGGAACAATTTCGCCTCAAAATGCCGAAAAGTTGCAATACCCCCCGAAAGGAACAATTTCGCTTCAAAATGGCCAAAAGTTGCAATACCCCCCCAAAGGAACAATTTCGCCTCAAAATGGCAAGAAATTGCAATACCCCCCCAAAGGAACAATTTCGCCTCAAAATGCCGAAAAGTTGCAATACCCCCCAAAAGGAACAATTTCGCTTCAAAATGGCCAAAAGTTGCAATACCCCCCAAAGGATCAATTTCGCCTCAAAATGGAAAAAAAATTGCAATACCCCCCAAAGGAACAATTTCGCTTCAAAATGGCCAAAAGTTGCAATACCCCCCCAAAGGAACAATTTTCGCCTCAAAATGGAAAAAAATTGCAATACCTTCCCAAAGGAACAATTTCGCTTCAAAATGCCAAAAAGTTGCAATACCCCCCCAAAGGAACAATTTCGCTTCAAAATGGCCAAAAGTTGCAATACCCCCCCCAAAGGAACAATTTCGCCTCAAAATGGCCAAAAATTGTAATACCCCCCCAACGGAACAATTTCGCTTCAATATGGCCAAAAGTTGCAATACCCCCCCAAAGGAACAGTTTCGCCTCAAAATGGCAAAAAATTGCAATACCCCCCAAAGGAACAATTTCGTTTCAAAATGGCCAAAAGTTGCAATACCCCCCCAAAGGAACAGTTTCGCCTCAAAATGGCAAAAAATTGCAATACCCCCCAAAGGAACTGTTGAGGATAAAGAATTGAGTATCCAAAAATACTTAATTCAGCCATTTCATAGACTCAGTTATATAGTTCAGTAGATGTGAACTAACACTCATATTTGTGAATGCTTTTGTTTCTTACTAACATGTATATATGTATATTGTATATTCAGTGTATTTTCCTTAAACTCAGTGTATACTAGGATATATATATATATGTATAGCTTGAAGATGGCCACCATTTCCTGGTTTACACCCAAGACAGATGGACAAAGAGAAATTCCTGGAGCCTAGACTGACCAATCAACGGAGAATATGCAGATCTCTCTACGTCATGAAGCCCTGACCTACGATACTTGATTGGACTAAAACTTTTGTTTACACCCCTTTCACTTCGTGGTCTAATTGTCCGAGAATAAAGATTTTCAGTCTTGCCTCAGACTTGGTCGTGAGAGGAAGAGTTTTAATTAATTTCCAATTAATTACTATTCTTTTTCGCCGTGCACAAACGACATTTTAATTTGGAACAACGATCAGATCGAGGGATCAATTGTATCCCATCCTCAACAGAACAATTTCGTTTCAAAATGGCCAAAAGTTGCAATACCCCCCCAAAGGAACGATGTCGCCTCAAAATGGAAAAAAATTGCAATACCCCCCCTAAGGAACAATTTCGCTTCAAAATGCCGAAAAGTTGCAATACCCGCCCAAAGGAACAATTTCGCTTCAAAATGGCCAAAAGTTGCAATACCCAACCAAAGGAACAATTTCGCCTCTAAATGGCCAAAAGTTGCAATATCCCCCAAAGGAACAATTTCGCCTCAAAATGCCGAAAAGTTGCAATACCCCCCGAAAGGAACAATTTCGCTTCAAAATGCCAAAAAGTTGCAATACCCCCAAAAGGAACAATTTCGCTTCAAAATGGCCTAAAGTTGCAATACCCCCCCAAAGGAACAATTTCGCCTCAAAATGGCAAAAAATTGCAATACCCCCACAAAGGAACAATTTCGCTTCAAAATGACCAAAAGTTGCAATACCCCCCGAAAGGAACAATTTCGCCTCTAAATGGCCAAAAGTTGCAATACCCCCCAAAAGGACCAATTTCGCCTCAAAATGCCGAAAAGTTGCAATACCCCCCGAAAGGAACAATTTCGCTTCAAAATGACCAAAAGTTGCAATACCCCCCGAAAGGAACAATTTCGCCTCAAAATGGCAAGAAATTGCAATACCCCCCCAAAGGAACAATTTCGCCTCAAAATGCCGAAAAGTTGCAATACCCCCCCAAAGGAACAATTTCGCTTCAAAATGGCAAAAAGTTGCAATACCCCCCAAAGGATCAATTTCGCCTCAAAATGGAAAAAAAATTGCAATACCCCCCCAAAGGAACAATTTCGCTTCAAAATGGCCAAAAGTTGCAATACCCCCCCAAAGGAACAATTTTCGGCTCAAAATGGAAAAAAATTGCAATACCTTCCTAAAGGAACAATTTCGCTTCAAAATGCCAAAAAGTTGCAATACCCCCCCAAAGGAACAATTTCGCTTCAATATGGCCAAAAGTTGCAACACCCCCCCAAAGGAACAATTTCGTTTCAAAATGGCCAAAAGTTGCAATACCCCCCCAAAGGAACGATGTCGCCTCAAAATGGAAAAAAATTGCAATACCCCCCCTAAGGAACAATTTCGCTTCAAAATGCCGAAAAGTTGCAATACCCGCCCAAAGGAACAATTTCGCTTCAAAATGGCCAAAAGTTGCAATACCCCCCCAAAGGAACAATTTCGCCTCAAAATGGCCAAAAGTTGCAATACCCCCCCAAAGGAACAATTACGCCTCAAAATGGCAAAAAATTGCAATACCCCCCCAAAGGAACAATTTCGCTTCAAAATGCTGAAAAGTTGCAATACCCCCCGAAAGGAACAATTTCGCCTCAAAATGGAAAAAAAATTGCAATACCCCCCCAAAGAAACAATTTCGCCTCAAAATGCCGAAAAGTTGCAATACCCCCCCAAAGGAACAATTTCACCTCAAAATGGCAAGAAATTGCAATACCCCCCCAAAGGAACAATTTCGCCTCAAAATGCCGAAAAGTTGCAATACCCCCCCAAAGGAACAATTTCGCTTCAAAATGGCCAAAAGTTGCAATACCCCCCAAAGGATCAATTTCGCCTCAAAATGGAAAAAAATTGCAATACCCCCCCAAAGGAACAATTTCGCCTCAAAATGGCCAAAAATTGTAATACCCCCCAACGGAACAATTTCGCTTCAATATGGCCAAAAGTTGCAATACCCCCCCAAAGGAACAGTTTCGTTTCAAAATGGCAAAAAATTGCAATACCCCCCCAAAGGAACCATGTCGCCTCAAAATGGAAAAAAATTGCAATACCCCCCCTAAGGAACAATTTCGCTTCAAAATGCCGAAAAGTTGCAATACCCGCCCAAAGGAACAATTTCGCTTCAAAATGGCCAAAAGTTGCAATACCCCCCCTAAGGAACAATTTCGCTTCAATGTGGCCAAAAGTTGCAATACCCCCCCAAAGGAACAGTTTCGCCTCAAAATGGCAAAAAATTGCAATACCCCCCCAAAGGAACAATTTCGCTTAAAAATGCTGAAAAGTTGCAATACCCCCCCAAAGGAACAATTTCGCCTCAAAATGGAAAAAAAATTGCAATACCCCCCCAAAGAAACAATTTCGCCTCAAAATGGAAAGAAATTGCAATACCCCCCCAAAGGAACAATTTCGCCTCAAAATGCCGAAAAGTTGCAATACCCACCCAAAGGAACAATTTCGCTTCAATATGGCCAAAAGTTGCAATACCCCCCCAAAGGAACAATTTCGCTTCAAAATGGCCAAAAGTTGCAATACCCCCCCAAAGGAACAGTTTCGCCTCAAAATGGCAAAAAATTGCAATACCCCCCCAAAGGAACAATTTCGCTTCAAAATGCCAAAAAGTTGCAATACCCCCCCAAGGAACAATTTCGCCTCAAAATGGCCAAAAGTTGCAATATCCCCCCAAAGGAACAATTTCGCTTCAAAATGGCCAAAAGTTGCAATACCCCCCCAAAGGAACAATTTCGCCTCAAAATGCCAAACAGTTGCAATACCCCCCCAAAGGAACAATTTCGCTTCAAAATGACCAAAAGTTGCAATACCCCCCGAAAGGAACAATTTCGCCTCTAAATGGCCAAAAGTTGCAATATCCCCCCAAAGGAACAATTTCGCCTCAAAATGCCGAAAAGTTGCAATATCCCCCCGAAAGGAACAATTTCGCTTCAAAATGGCCAAAAGTTGCAATACCCCCCCCAAAGGAACAATTACGCCTCAAAATTGCAAGAAATTGCAATACCCCCCAAAGGAACAATTTCGCTTCAAAATGGCCAAAAGTTGCAATACGCCCCAAAGGATCAATTTCGCCTCAAAATGGAAAAAAATTGCAATACCCCCCCAAAGGAACAATTTCGCTTCAAAATGGCCAAAAGTTGCAATACCCCCCAAAGGAACAATTTCGCCTCAAAATGCCAAACAGTTGCAATACCCCCCCCAAAGGAACAATTTCGCTTCAAAATGGCCTAAAGTTGCAATACCCCCCAAGGAACAATTTCGCCTCAAAATGGCAAAAAATTGCAATACCCCCCCAAAGGAACAATTTCGCTTCAAAATGACCAAAAGTTGCAATACCCCCCGAAAGGAACAATTTCGCCTCTAAATGGCCAAAAGTTGCAATACCCCCCAAAGGAACAATTTCGCCGCAAAATGCCGAAAAGTTGCAATACCCCCCGAAAGGAACAATTTCGCTTCAAAATGGCCAAAAGTTGCAATACCCCCCCAAAGGAACAATTTCGCCTCAAAATGCCGAAAAGTTGCAATACCCCCCCCAAAGGAACAATTTCGCTTCAAAATGGCCAAAAGTTGCAATACCCCCCAAAGGATCAATTTCGCCTCAAAATGGAAAAAAAATTGCAATACCCCCCCAAAGGAACAATTTCGCTTCAAAAAGGCCAAAAGTTGCAATACCCCCCCAAAGGAACAATTTTCGCCTCAAAATGGAAAAAAATTGCAATACCTTCCCAAAGGAACAATTTTGCTTCAAAATGCCAAAAAGTTGCAATACCCCCCCAAAGGAACAATTTCGCTTCAAAATGGCCAAAAGTTGCAATACCCCCCCAAAGGATCAGTTTCGCCTCAAAATGGCCAAAAATTGTAATACCCCCCCAAAGGAACAATTTCGCTTCAATGTGGCCAAAAGTTGCAATACCCCCCCCAAAGGAACAGTTTCGCCTCAAAATGGCAAAAAATTGCAATACCCCCCCAAGGTAACAATTTCGCTTCAAAATGCCGAAAAGTTGCAATACCCCCCGAAAGGAACAATTTCGCTTCAAAGTGGCTAAAAGTTGCAATACCCCCCCAAAGGAACAATTTCGCCTCAAAATGGCAAAAAATTGCAATACCCCCCAAAGGAACAATTTCGCCTCAAAATAGCACAAAATTGCAATACCCCCCAAAAGGAACAATTTTGCTTCAAAATGGCCAAAAGTTGCAATACCCCCCCAAAGGAACAATTTCGCCTCAAAATGCCGAAAAGTTGCAATACCCCCCGAAAGGAACAATTTCGCTTCAAAATGGCCAAAAGTTGCAATACCACCCCAAAGGAAAAATTTCGCCTCAAAATGGAAAAAATTGCAATACCCCCCCAAAGGAACAATTTCGCTTCAAAATCCTGAAAAGTTGCAATACCCCCCAAAGGTACAATTTCGCTTCAATATGGCCAAAAGTTGCAATACCCCCCCAAAGGAACAATTTCGCCTCAAAATGGCAAAAAATTGCAAAACCCCCCAAAAGGAACAATTTCGCTTCAAAATGGCCAAAAGTTGCAATACCCCCCCAAAGGAACAATTTCGCCTCAAAATGGCGAAAAATTGTAATACCCCCCCAAAGGAACAATTTCGCTTCAATATGGCCAAAAGTTGCAATACCCCCCCCAAAGGAACAATTTCGCCTCAAAATGGCAAAAAATTGCAATGCCCCCCCAAAGGAACAATTTCGCTTCAAAATGGCCAAAAGTTGCAATACCCTCCCAAAGGAACAATTTCGCCTCAAAATGGCAAAAAATTGCAATACCCCCCAAAGGAACAATTTCGCCGCAAAATGCTGAAAAGTTGCAATACCCCCCGAAAGGAACAATTTCGCTTCAAAATGGCCAAAAGTTGCAATACCCCCCCAAAGGAACAATTTCGCCTCAAATTGGCAAAAAATTGCAATATCCCCCAAAGGAACAATTTCGCTTCAAAATGCCAAAAAGTTGCAATACCCCCCGAAAGGAACAATGTCGCCTCAAAATGGCAAAAATTGTAATACCCCCTCAAAGGAACAATTTCGCTTCAATATGGCCAAAAGTTGCAATACCCCCCCAAAGGAACAATTTCGCTTCAAAATGACCAAAAGTTGCAATACCCCCCCAAAGGAACAATTTCGCCTCAAAATGGCCAAAAATTGTAATACCCCCCCAAAGGAACAATTTCGCTTCAATATGGCCAAAAGTTGCAATACCCCCCCAAAAGGAACAGTTTCGCCTCAAAATGGCAAAAAATTGCAATACCCCCCAAAGGAACAATTTCGCTTCAAAATGGCCAAAAGTTGCAATACCCCCCAAAGGAACAATTTCGCCTCAAAATGGAAAAAAATTGCAATACCCCCCCAAAGGAACAATTTCACTTCAAAATGCCAAAAAGTTGCAATACCCCCCCAAAAGGAACAATTTCGCTTCAAAATGGCCAAAAGTTGCAATACCCCCCCAAAGGAACAATTTTGCTTCAAAATGACCAAAAGTTGTAATACCCCCCCAAAGGAACAATTTCGCCTCAAAATGGCAAAAAATTGCAATGCCCCCCAAAGGAACAATTTCGCTTCAAAATGGCCAAAAGTTGCAATACCCTCCCAAAGGAACAATTTCGCCTTAAAATGGCAAAAAATTGCAATACCCCCCAAAGGAACAATTTCGCCTCAAAATGCTGAAAAGTTGCAATACCCCCCGAAAGGAACAATTTCGCTTCAAAATGGCCAAAAGTTGCAATACCCCCCCAAAGGAACAATTTCGCCTCAAAATGGCCAAAAATTGTAATACCCCCCCAAAGGAACAATTTCGCTTCAATATGGCCAAAAGTTGCAATACCCCCCCAAAGGAACAGTTTCGCCTCAAAATGGAAAAAAATTGCAATACCCCCCCAAAGGAACAATTTCGCTTCAAAATGCCAAAAAGTTGCAATACCCCCCCAAAGGAACAATTTCGCTTCAAAATGGCCAAAAGTTGCAATACCCCCCCAAAGGAACAATTTCGCTTCAAAAATGACCAAAAGTTGCAATACCCCCCCAAAGGAACAATTTCGCTTCAATATGGCCAACAGTTGCAATACCCCCCCAAAGGAACAGTTTCGCCTCAAAATGGCAAAAAATTGCAATATCCCCCAAAGGAACAATTTCACTTCAAAATGCCGAAAAGTTGCAATACCCCCCGAAAGGAACAATTTCGCCTCAAAATGGAAAAAAAATTGCAATACCCCCCCAAAGGAACAATTCCGCCTCAAAATGCCGAAAAGTTGCAATACCCCCCGAAAGGAACAATTTCGCTTCAAAGTGGCTAAAAGTTGCAATACCCCCCCAAAGGAACAATTTCGCCTCAAAATGGCAAAAAATTGCAATACCCCCCAAAGGAACAATTTCGCCTCAAAATGCCGAAAAGTTGCAATACCCCCCGAAAGGAACAATTTCGCTTCAAAACGGCCAAAAGTTGCAATACCACCCCAAAGGAAAAATTTCGCCTCAAAATGCCGAAAAGTTGCAATACCCCCCGAAAGGAACAATTTCGCTTCAAAGTAGCTAAAAGTTGCAATACCCCCCCAAAGGAACAATTTCGCCTCAAAATGCCGAAAAGTTGTAATACCCCCCGAAAGGAACAATTTCGCTTCAAAATGGCCAAAAGTTGCAATACCACCCCAAAGGAAAAATTTCGCCTCAAAATGGAAAAAATTGCAATACCCCCCCAAAGGAACAATTTCGCTTCAAAATGCCGAAAAGTTGCAATACCCTTCAAAGGAACAATTTCGCTTCAATATGGCCAAAAGTTGCAATACCCCTCAAAGGAACAATTTCGCCTCAAAATGGCAAAAAATTGCAATACCCCCCAAAAGGAACAATTTCGCCTCAAAATGGCGAAAAATTGTAATACCCCCCCAAAGGAAAAATTTCGCTTCAATATGGCCAAAAGTTGCAATACCCCCCCCAAAGGAACAATTTCGCCTCAAAATGGCAAAAAATTGCAATGCCCCCCCAAAGGAACAATTTCGCTTCAAAATGGCCAAAAGTTGCAATACCCTCCCAAAGGAAAAATTTCGCCTCAAAATGGCAAAAAGTTGCAATACCCCCCAAAAGAACAATTTCGCCGCAAAATGCTGAAAAGTTGCAATACCCCCCGAAAGGAACAATTTCGCTTCAAAATGGCCAAAAGTTTCAATACCCCCCAAAGGAACAATTTCGCCTCAAATTGGCAAAAAATTGCAATATTCCCCGAAAGGAACAATTTCGCTTCAAAATGGCCAAAAGTTGCAATACCCCCCCAAAGGAACAATTCCGCCTCAAAATGGCAAAAAATTGCAATACCCCCCCAAAGGAACAATTTCGCTTCAAAATGGCCAAAAGTTGCAATACCCCCCCCAAAGGAACAATTTTGCCTCAAAATGGCAAAAATTGTAATACCCCCCAAAGGAACAATTTCGCTTCAATATAACCAAAAGTTGCAATACCCCCCAAAGGAACAATTTCGCTTCAAAATGGCCAAAAGTTGCAATACCCCGCCAAAGGAACAATTTCGCCTCAAAATGGCCAAAAATTGTAATACCCCCCCAAAGGAACAATTTCGCTTCAATATGGCCAAAAGTTGCAATACCCCCCCAAAGGAACAGTTTCGCCTCAAAATGGCAAAAAATTGCAATACCCCCCAAAGGAACAATTTCGCCTCAAAATGCTGAAAAGTTGCAATACCCCCCGAAAGGAACAATTTCGCTTCAAAATGGCCAAAAGTTGCAATACCCCCCCAAAGGAACAATTTCGCCTCAAAATGGCCAAAAGTTGCAATACCCCCCCAAAGTAACAGTTTCGCCTCAAAATGGCAAAAAAATTGCAATACCCCCCGAAAGGAACAATTTCGCTTCAAAATGGGCAAAAGTTGCAATACCACCCCAAAGGAACAATTTCGCTTCAAAATGCCGAAAAGTTGCAATACCCCCCAAAGGAACAATTTCGCTTCAATATGGCCAAAAGTTGCAATATCCCCCCAAAGGAACAATTTCGCCTCAAAATGGCAAAAAATTGCAATACCCCCCAAAAGGAACAATTTCGCTTCAAAATGGCCAAAAGTTGCAATAACCCCCCAAAGGAACAATTTCGCCTCAAAATGGCGAAAAATTGTAATACCCCCCAAAGGAACAATTTCGCTTCAATATGGCCAAAAGTTGCAATACCCTCCCAAAGGAAATATTTCGCCTCAAAATGGCAAAAAATTGCAATACCCCCCAAAGGAACAATTTCGCCGCAAAATGCTGAAAAGTTGCAATACCCCCCGAAAGGAACAATTTCGCTTCAAAATGGCCAAAAGTTGCAATACCCCCCCAAAGGAACAATTTCGCCTCAAATTGGCTAAAAATTGCAATACCCCCCAAAGGAACAATTTCGCTTCAAAATAGCCAAAAGTTGCAATACCCCCCCAAAGGAACAATTTCGCCTCAAAATGGCAAAAATTGTAATACCCCCCCAAAGGAACAATTTCGCTTCAATATGGCCAAAAGTTGCAATACCCCCCCAAAGGAACAATTTCGCTTCAAAATGGCCAAAAGTTGCAATACCCCCCCAAAGGAACAATATCGCCTCAAAATGGCCAAAAATTGTAATACCCCCCAAAGGAACAATTTCGCTTCAATATGGCCAAAAGTTGCAATACCCCCCCAAAGGAACAGTTTCGCCTCAAAATGGCAAAAAATTGCAATACCCCCCCAAAGGAACAATTTCGTTTCAAAATGGCCAAAAGTTGCAATACCCCCCAAAGGAACAATTTCGCCTCAAAATGGAAAAAAATTGCAATACCCCCCCAAAGGAACAATTTCACCTCAAATTGGCAAAAAATTGCAATACCCCCCCAAAGGAACAATTTCGCTTCAAAATAGCCAAAAGTTGCAATACCCCCCCAAAGGAACAATTTCGCCTCAAAATGGCAAAAATTGTAATACCCCCCCAAAGGAACAATTTCGCTTCAATATGGCCAAAAGTTGCAATACCCCCCCAAAGGAACAATTTCGCTTCAAAATGCTGAAAAGTTGCAATACCCGCCCAAAGGAACAATTTTGCTTCAAAATGGCCAAAAGTTGCAATACCCCCCCAAAGGAACAATTTCGCCTCAAAATGGCCAAAAATTGTAATACCCCCCCAAAGGAACAATTTCGCTTCAATGTGGCCAAAAGTTGCAATACCCCCCCAAAGGAACAGTTTTGCCTCAAAATGGCAAAAAATTGCAATACCCCCCCAAAGTAACAATTTCGCTTCAAAATGACCAAAAGTTGCAATACCCCCCAAAGGAACAATTTCGCTTCAAAATGCTGAAAAGTTGCAATACCCCCCAAAAGGAACAATTTCGCCTCAAAATGGAAAAAAAATTGCAATACCCCCCCAAAGGAACAATTTCGCCTCAAAATGCCAAAAAGTTGCAATACCCCCCGAAAGGAACAATTTCGCCTCAAAATGGCAAAAAATTGCAATATCCCCCAAAGGAACAATTTCGCTTCAAAATGCCGAAAAGTTGCAATACCCCCCGAAAGGAACAAATTCGCTTCAAAATGGCCTAAAGTTGCAATACCCCCCCAAAGGAACAATTTCGCTTCAAAATGACCAAAAGTTGCAATACCCCCCGAAAGGAACAATTTCGCCTCAAAATGGCAAAAAATTGCAATATCCCCAAAGGAACAATTTCGCTTCAAAATGCCGAAAAGTTGCAATACCCCCCGAAAGGAACAATTTCGCTTCAAAATGGCCAAAAGTTGCAATACCCCCCCAAAGGAACAATTTCGCCTCAAAATGGCAAAAAATTGCAATAACACCCCAAAGGAACAATTTCGCTTCAAAATGGCCAAAAGATGCAATACCCCCCAAAGCAACAATTTCGCCTCAAAATTGCAAAAAATTGCAATACCCCGCCCAAAGGAACAATTTCGCCTCAAAATGGCCAAAAATTGTAATCCCCCCCAAAGGAACAATTTCGCTTCAATATGGCCAAAAGTTGCAATACCCCCCAAAGGAACAATTTCGCCTCAAAATGGCAAAACATTGCAATACCCCCCAAAAGAACAATTTCGCTTCAAAATGGCCAAAAGTTGCAATATCCCCCCAAAGGAACAATTTCGCCTCAAAATGCTGAAAAGTTGCAATACCCCCCGAAAGGAACAATTTCGCCTCAAAATGGCAAAAAATTGCAATACCCCCCAAAGGAACAATTTCGCTTCAAAATGCCGAAAAGTTGCAATACCCCCCCAAAGGTACAATTTCACTTCAAAATGACCAAAAGTTGCAATACCCCCCCAAAGGAACAATTTCGCCTCAAAATGGAAAAAAAATTGCAATACCCCCCGAAAGGAACAATTTCGCTTCAAAATGGCCAAAAGTTGCAATACCCCCCCCAAAGGATCAATTTCGCCTCAAAATGGCAAAAAATTGCAAAACCCCCCCAAAGGAACAATTTCGCCTCAAAATGCTGAAAAGTTGCAATACCCCCGAAAGGAACAATTTCGCTTCAAAATGGCCAAAAGTTGCAATACCCCCCCAAAGGAACAATTTCTCTTCAATGTGGCTAAAAGTTGCAATACCCCCCCAAAGGAACAGTTTCGTCTCAAAATGGCAAAAAATTGCAATACCCCCACAAAGTAACAATTTCGCTTCAAAATGACCAAAAGTTGCAATACCCCCCAAAGGAACAATTTCGCCTCAAAATGGCAAAAAATTGCAATACCCCCCCAAAGGAACAATTTCGCTTCAAAATGCTGAAAAGTTGCAATACCCCCCGAAAGGAACAATTTCGCTTCAAAATGGAAAAAAAATTGCAATACCCCCCCAAAGGAACAATTTCGCCTCAAAATGCCGAAAAGTTGCAATACCCCTCGAAAGGAACAATTTCGCTTCAAAATGGCCAAAGGTTGCAATACCCCCCCAAAGGAACAATTTCGCCTTAAAATGGCAAAAAATTGCAATACCCCCGAAAGGAACAATTTCGCCTCAAAATGGCCAAAAGTTGCAATACCCCCCCAAAGGAACAATTCCGCCTCAAAATGGCAAAAAATTGCAATACCCACCCCCAAAGGAAAAATTTCGCTTCAAAATGGCCAAAAGTTGCAATACACCCCCAAAAGAACAATTTCGCCTCAAAATGGCCAAAAATTGTAATACCCCCCCAAAGGAACAATTTCGCTTCAATATGGCCAAAAGTTGCAATACCCCCCAAAGGAACAATTTCGCCTCAAAATGGCCAAAAATTGTAATACCCCCCCAAAGGAACAATTTTGCTTCAATATGGCCAAAAGTTGCAATACCCCCCCAAAGGAACAATTTCGCCTCAAAATGGCCAAAAATTGTAATACCCACCCAAAGGAACAATTTCGCTTCAATATGGCCAAAAGTTGCAATACCCCCCCAAAGGAACAGTTTCGCCTCAAAACGGCAAAAAATTGCAATACCCCCCCAAAGGAACAATTTCGCTTCAAAATGGCCAAAAGTTGCAATACCCCCCCAAAGGAACAATTTCGCCTCAAATTGGCAAAAAATTGCAATATCCCCCAAAGGAACAATTTCGCTTCAAAATGCCGAAAAGTTGCAATACCCCCCGAAAGGAACAATTTCGCTTCAAAATGGCCAAAAGTTGCAATACCCCCCGAAAGGAACAATTTCGCTTCAAAATGGCCAAAAGTTGCAATACCCCCCAAAGGAACAATTCCGCCTCAAAATGGCAAAAAATTGCAATACCCCCCAAAGGAACAATTTCGCCTCAAAATGGCCAAAAATTGTAATACCCACCCAAAGGAACAATTTCGCTTCAATATGGCCAAAAGTTGCAATACCCCCCCAAAGGAACAGTTTCGCCTCAAAACGGCAAAAAATTGCAATACCCCCCCAAAGGAACAATTTCGCTTCAAAATGGCCAAAAGTTGCAATACCCCCCCAAAGGAACAATTTCACCTCAAATTGGCAAAAAATTGCAATATCCCCCAAAGGAACAATTTCGCTTCAAAATGCCGAAAAGTTGCAATACCCCCCGAAAGGAACAATTTTGCTTCAAAATGGCCAAAAGTTGCAATACCCCCCGAAAGGAACAATTTCGCTTCAAAATGGCCAAAAGTTGCAATACCCCCCCAAAGGAACAATTCCGCCTCAAAATGGCAAAAAATTGCAATACCCCCCAAAGGAACAATTTCGCTTCAAAATGGCCAAAAGTTGCAATACCCCCCCAAAGGAACAATTTCGCCTCAAAATGGCCAAAAATTGTAATACCCCCCCAAAGGAACAATTTCGCTTCAATATGGCCAAAAGTTGCAATACCCCCCCAAAGGAACAGTTTCGCCTCAAAATGGCAAAAAATTGCAATACCCCCCCAAAGGAACAATTTCGCTTCAAAATGGCCAAAAGTTGCAATACCCCCCCAAAGGAACAATTTCGCCTCAAAATGGAAAAAAATTGCACTACCCCCCCAAAGGAACAATTTCGCTTCAAAATGCCAAAAAGTTGCAATACCCCCCCAAAGGAACAATTTCGCTTCAAAATGGCCAAAAGTTGCAATACCCCCCAAAGGAACAATTTCGCCTCAAAATGGCAAAAAATTACAATACCCCCCCCAAAGGAACAATTTCGCTTTAAAATGGCCAAAAGTTGCAATACCCCCCCAAAGGAACAGTTTCGCCTCAAAATGGCAAAAAATTGCAATACCCCCCAAAGGAACAAATTCGCTTCAAAATGGCCAAAAGTTGCAATACCCCCCCAAAGGAACAATTTCGCCTCAAAATGGCAAAAAATTGCAATACCCCCCCAAAGGAACAATTTCGCTTCAAAATGGCGAAAAGTTGCAATACCCCCCCAAAGGAACAATTTCGCTTCAATATGGCCAAAAGTTGCAATACCCCCCCAAATGAACAATTTCGCCTCAAAATGGCCAAAAATTGTAATACCCCCGAAAGGAACAATTTCGCCTCAAAATGGAAAAAAAATTGCAATACCCCCCCAAAGGAACAATTTCGCTTCAAAATGGCCAAAAGTTGCAATACCCCCCCAAAGGAACAATTTCGCCTCAAAATGGCAAAAAATTGCAATACCCCCCCAAAGGAACAATTTCGCTTCAAAATGGCCAAAAGTTGCAATACCCCCCCAAAGGAACAATTTCGCCTCAAAATGGCCAAAAATTGTAATACCCCCCAAAGGAACAATTTCGCTTCAAAATGGCCAAAAGTTGCAATACCCCCGCAAAGGAACAATTTCGCCTCAAAATGGCAAAAAATTGCAATACCCCCCCAAAGGAACAATTTCGCTTCAAAATGGCCAAAAGTTGCAATACCCCCCCAAAGGAACAATTTCGCTTCAAAATGGCCAAAAGTTGCAATACCCCCCCAAAGGAACAATTTCGCTTCAAAATGCCAAAAAGTTGCAATACCCCCCCAAAGGAACAATTTCGCTTCAAAATGGCCAAAAGTTGCAATACCCCCCCCAAAGGAACAATTTCGCTTCAAAATGACCAAAAGTTGCAATACCCCCCCAAAGGAACAATTTCGCCTCAAAATGGCAAAAAATTGCAATACCCCCCCAAACGAACAATTTCGCTTCAAAATGACCAAAAGTTGCAATACCCCCCGAAAGGAACAATTTCGCCTCAAAATGGCCAAAAGTTGCAATACCCCCCCAAAGGAACAATTTCACCTCAAAATGCCGAAAAGTTGCAATACCCCCCGAAAGGAACAATTTCGCTTCAAAATGGCCAAAAGTTGCAATACCCCCCCAAAGGAACAATTTCGCCTCAAAATGCCGAAATTTGCAATACCCCCCCAAAGGAACAATTTCGCTTCAATATGGCCAAAAGTTGCAATACCCCCCAAAGGAACAATTTCGCTTCAAAATGACCAAAAGTTGCAATACCCCCCCAAAGGAACAATTTCGCCTCAAAATGGCAAAAAATTGCAATACCCCCCAAAGGAACAAGTTCGCTTCAAAATGCCAAAAAGTTGCAATACCCCCCCAAAGGAACAATTTCGCTTCAAAATGGCCAAAAGTTGCAATACCCCCCCAAAGGAACAATTTCGCCTCAAAATGGCAAAAAATTGCAATACCCCCCCAAAGGAACAATTTCGCTTCAAAATGACCAAAAGTTGCAATACCCCCCGAAAGGAACAATTTCGCCTCTAAATGGCCAAAAGTTGCAATACCCCCCAAAGGAACAATTTCGCCTCAAAATGCCGAAAAGTTGCAATACCCCCCGAAAGGAACAATTTCGCTTCAAAATGGCCAAAAGTTGCAATACCCCCCCAAAGGAACAATTTCGCCTCAAAATGGCAAGAAATTGCAATATCCCCCAATGGAACAATTTCGCTTCAAAATGCCAAAAAGTTGCAATACCCCCCAAAGGAACAATTTCGCCTCAAAATGGCCAAAAATTGTAATACCCCCCCAAAGGAACAATTTCGCTTCAATATGGCCAAAAGTTGCAATACCCCCCAAAGGAACAATTTCGCTTCAAAATGACCAAAAGTTGCAATACCCCCCCAAAGGAACAATTTCGCCTCAAAATGGCAAAAAATTGCAATACCCCCCAAAGGAACAATTTCGCTTCAAAATGCCAAAAAGTTGCAATACCCCCCCAAAGGAACAATTTCGCTTCAAAATGACCAAAAGTTGCAATACCCCCCCAAAGGAACAATTTCGCCTCAAAATGGCAAAAAATTGCAATACCCCCCAAAGGAACAATTTCGCTTCAAAATGCCAAAAAGTTGCAAGACCCCCCCAAAGGAACAATTTCGCTTCAAAATGGCCAAAAGTTGCAATACCCCCCCAAAGGAACAATTTCGCCTCAAAATGGCAAAAAATTGCAATACCCCCCCAAAGGAACAATTTCGCTTCAAAATGACCAAAAGTTGCAATACCCCCCGAAAGGAACAATTTCGCCTCTAAATGGCCAAAAGTTGCAATACCCCCCAAAGGAACAATTTCGCCTCAAAATGCCGAAAAGTTGCAATACCCCCCGAAAGGAACAATTTCGCTTCAAAATGGCCAAAAGTTGCAATACCCCCCCAAAGGAACAATTTCGCCTCAAAATGGCAAGAAATTGCAATACCCCCCAATGGAACAATTTCGCCACAAAATGCCGAAAAGTTGCAATACCCCCCAAAGGAACAATTTCGCTTCAAAATGGCCAAAAGTTGCAATACCCCCCAAACGATCAATTTCGCCTGAAAATGGAAAAAAAGTTGCAATACCCCCCCAAAGGAACATTTTCGCTTCAATATGGCCAAAAGTTGCAATACCCCCCCAAAGGAACAATTTCGCCTCAAAATGGAAAAAAATTGCAATACCCCCCCAAAGGAACAATTTCGCTTCAAAATGCCAAAAAGTTGCAATACCCCCCCAAAGGAACAACTTCGCTTCAAAATGGCCAAAAGTTGCAATGCCCCCCCAAAGGAACAATTTCGCCTCAAAATGGCAAAAAATTGCAATACCCCCCCAAAGGAACAATTTCGCTTCAAAATGACCAAAAGTTGCAATACCCCCCGAAAGGAACAATTTCGCCTCTAAATAGCCAAAAGTTGCAATACCCCCCCAAAGGAACAATTTCGCCTCAAAATGGCATGAAATTGCAATACCCCCCCAATGGAACAATTTCGCCTCAAAATGCCGAAAAGTTGCAATACCCCCCCAAAGGAACAATTTCGCTTCAAAATAGCCAAAAGTTGCAAAACCCCCCAAAGGATTAATTTCGCCTCAAAATGGAAAAAAAATTGAAATACCCCCAAAGGAACAATTTCGCTTCAAAATGCCAAAAAGTTGCAATACCCCCCCAAAGAAACAATTTCGCTTCAAAATGGCCAAAAGTTGCAATACCCCCCCAAAGGAACAATTTCGCCTCAAAATGGCCAAAAATTGTAATACCCCCCCAAAGGAACAATTTCGCTTCAATATGGCCAAAAGTTGCAATACCCCCCCAAAGGAACAATTTCGCCTCAAAATGGCCAAAAATTGTAATACCCCCCAAAGGAACAATTTCGCCTCAAAATGCCGAAAAGTTGCAATCCCCCCCAAAGGAACAATTTCGCTTCAAAATGGCCAAAAGTTGCAATACCCCCCCCAAAGGAACAATTTCGCTTCAAAATGGCCAAAAGTTGCAATACCCCCCCAAAGGAACAATTTCGCCTCAAAATGGCCAAAAATTGTAATACCCCCCCAAAGGAACAATTTCGCCTCAAAATGCCGAAAAGTTGCAATCCCCCCCCAAAGGAACAATTTCGCTTCAAAATGGCCAAAAGTTGCAATACCCCCCCAAAGGAACAATTTCGCCTCAAAATGGCCAAAAATTGTAATACCCCCCCAAAGGAACAATTTCGCTTCAATATGGCCAAAAGTTGCAATACCCCCCCAAAGGAACAATTTCGCCTCAAAATGGCAAAAAATTGCAATACCCCCCCAAAGGAACAATTTCGCCTCAAAATGGCCAAAAGTTGCAATACCCCCCCAAAGGAACAATTTCGCCTCAAAATGGAAAAAAATTGCAATACCCCCCAAAGGAACAATTTCGCTTCAAAATGGCCAAAAGTTGCAATACCCCCCCAAAGGAACAATTTCGCCTCAAAATGGCAAAAAATTGCAATACCCCCCCAAAGGAACAATTTCGCTTCAAAATGACCAAAAGTTGCAATACCCCCCGAAAGGAACAATTTCGCCTCTAAATGGCCAAAAGTTGCAATACCCCCCAAAGGAACAATTTCGCCTCAAAATGGAAAAAAAGTTGCAATACCCCCCCAAAGGAACATTTTCGCTTCAAAATGGCCAAAAGTTGCAATACCCCCCCAAAGGAACAATTTCGCCTCAAAAAATGGCCAAAAATTGTAATACCCCCCCAATGGAACAATTTCGCTTCAATATGGCCAAAAGTTGCAATACCCCCCCAAAGGAACAATTTCGCCTCAAAATGGCAAAAAATTGCAATACCCCCCCAAAGGAACAATTTCGCTTCAAAATGGCCAAAAGTTGCAATACCCCCCCAAAGGAACAATTTCGCCTCAAAATGGAAAAAAATTGCAATACCCCCCCAAAGGAACAATTTCGCTTCAAAATGCCAAAAAGTTGCAATACCCCCCCAAAGGAACAATTTCGCTTCAAAATGGCCAAAAGTTGCAATACCCCCCCAAAGAAACAACTTCGCCTCAAAATGGCAAAAAAATTGCAATACCCCCCCAAAGGAACAATTTCGCTTCAAAATGACCAAAAGTTGCAATACCCCCCGAAAGGAACAATTTCGCCTCTAAATAGCCAAAAGTTGCAATACCCCCCCAAAGGAACAATTTCGCCTCAAAATGCCGAAAAGTTGCAATACCCCCCGAAAGGAACAATTTCGCTTCAAAATGGCCAAAAGTTGCAATACCCCCCCAAAGGAACAATTTCGCCTCAAAATGGCAAGAAATTGCAATACCCCCCCAATGGAACAATTTCGCCTCAAAATGCCGAAAAGTTGCAATACCCCCCCGAAAGGAACAATTTCGCTTCAAAATGGCCAAAAGTTGCAATACCCCCCCAAAGGAACAATTTCGCCTCAAAATGCCGAAAAGTTGCAATACCCCCCCAAAGGAACAATTTCGCTTCAATATGGCCAAAAGTTGCAATACCCCCCCAAAGGAACAATTTCGCCTCAAAATGGCCAAAAATTGTAATACCCCCCAAAGGAACAATTTCGCTTCAATATGGCCAAAAGTTGCAATACCCCCCCAAAGGAACAGTTTCGCCTCAAAATGGCAAAAAGTTGCAATACCCCCCCAAAGGAACAATTTCGCCTCAAAATGGCCAAAAATTGTAATACCCCCCCAAAGGAACAATTTCGCTTCAATATGGCCAAAAGTTGCAATACCCCCCCAAAGGAACAATTTCGCCTCAAAATGGAAAAAAATTGCAATACCCCCCAAAGGAACAATTTCGCTTCAAAATGCCAAAAAGTTGCAATACCCCCCCGAAGGAACAATTTCGCTTCAAAATGGCCAAAAGTTGCAATACCCCCCCAAAGGTACAATTTCGCCTCAAAATGGCAAAAAATTACAATACCCCCCCAAAGGAACAATTTCGCTTAAAAATGGCCAAAAGTTGCAATACCCCCCAAAGGAACAATTTCGCTTCAATATGGCCAAAAGTTGCAATACCCCCCCAAAGGAACAGTTTCGCCTCAAAATGGCAAAAAATTGCAATACCCCCCCAAAAGAACAATTTCGCTTCAAAATGGCGAAAAGTTGCAATACCCCCCCAAAGGAACAATTTCGCTTCAATATGGCCAAAAGTTGCAATACCCCCCAAAGGAACAATTTCGCCTCAAAATGGCCAAAAATTGTAATACCCCCCCAAAGGAACAATTTCGCCTCAAAATGCCGAAAAGTTGCAATCCCCCCCCAAAGGAACAATTTCGCTTCAAAATGGCCAAAAGTTGCAATACCCCCCCAAAGGAACAGTTTCGCCTCAAAATGGCAAAAAATTGTAATACCCCCCCAAAAGAACAATTTCGCTTCAAAATGGCCAAAAGTTGCAATACCCCCCAAAGGAACAGTTTCGCCTCAAAATGGGAAAAAATTGCAATACCCCCCAAAGGAACAATTTCGCTTCAAAATGACCAAAAGTTGCAATACCCCCCCAAAGGAACAATTTCGCCTCAAAATGGCAAAAAATTGCAATACCCCCCCAAAGGAACAATTTCGCCTCAAAATGGAAAAAAATTGCAATACCCCCAAAGGAACAATTTCGCTTCAAAATGCCAAAAAGTTGCAATACCCCCCCAAAGGAACAATTTCGCCTCAAAATGGCAAAAAAATTGCAATACCCCCCCAAAGGAACAATTTCGCTTCAAAATGACCAAAAGTTGCAATACCCCCCGAAAGGAACAATTTCGCCTCTAAATGGCCAAAAGTTGCAATACCCCCCAAAGGAACAATTTCGCCTCAAAATGCCGAAAAGTTGCAATACCCCCCGAAAGGAACAATTTCGCTTCAAAATGGCCAAAAGTTGCAATACCCCCCCAAAGGAACAATTTCGCCTCTAAATGGCAAGAAATTGCAATACCCCCCAATGGAACAATTTCGCCTCAAAATGCCGAAAAGTTGCAATACCCCCCAAAGGAACAATTTCGCTTCAAAATGGCCAAAAGTTGCAATACCCCCCAAACGATCAATTTCGCCTCAAAATGGAAAAAAAGTTGCAATACCCCCCCAAAGGAACATTTTCGCTTCAAAATGGCCAAAAGTTGCAATACCCCCCCAAAGGAACAATTTCGCCTCAAAAAATGGCCAAAAATTGTAATACCCCCCCAAAGGAACAATTTCTCTTCAATATGGCCAAAAGTTGCAATACCCCCCCAAAGGAACAATTTCGCCTCAAAATGGAAAAAAATTGCAATACCCCCCCAAAGGAACAATTTCGCTTCAAAATGCCAAAAAGTTGCAATACCCCCCCAAAAGGAACAACTTTGCTTCAAAATGGCCAAAAGTTGCAATACCCCCCCAAAGGAACAATTTCGCCTCAAAATGGCAAAAAATTGCAATACCCCCCCAAAGGAACAATTTCGCTTCAAAATGACCAAAAGTTGCAATACCCCCCGAAAGGAACAATTTCGCCTCTAAATAGCCAAAAGTTGCAATACCCCCCCAAAGGAACAATTTCGCCTCAAAATGCCGAAAAGTTGCAATACCCCCCCGAAAGGAACAATTTCGCTTCAAAATGCAAAAAAGTTGCAATACCCCCCCAAAGAAACAATTTCGCTTCAAAATGGCCAAAAGTTGCAATACCCCCCCAAAGGAACAATTTCGCCTCAAAATGGCCAAAAATTGTAATACCCCCCCAAAGGAACAATTTCGCTTCAATATGGCCAAAAGTTGCAATACCCCCCAAAGGAACAATTTCGCCTCAAAATGGCCAAAAATTGTAATACCCCCCCAAAGGAACAATTTCGCCTCAAAATGGCCAAAAATTGTAATACCCCCCCAAAGGAACAATTTCGCCTCAAAATGGCCAAAAGTTGCAATACCCCCCCAAAGGAACAGTTTCGCCTCAAAATGGCAAAAAATTGCAATACCCCCCAAAGGAACAATTTCGCTTCAAAATGGCCAAAAGTTGCAATACCCCCCCAAAGGAACAATTTCGCCTAAAAATGGCCAAAAGTTGCAATACCCCCCAAAGGAACAATTTCGCCTCAAAATGGAAAAAAAGTTGCAATACCCCACCAAAGGAACATTTTCGCTTCAAAATGGCCAAAAGTTGCAATACCCCCCCAAAGGAACAATTTCTCCTCAAAAAATGGCCAAAAATTGTAATACCCCCCCAAAGGAACAATTTCGCTTCAAAATGGCCAAAAGTTGCAAAACCCCCCAAAGGATTAATTTCGCCTCAAAATGGAAAAAAAATTGAAATACCCCCAAAGGAACAATTTCGCTTCAAAATGCCAAAAAGTTGCAATACCCCCCCAAAGGAACAATTTCGCCTCAAAATGGCCAAAAATTGTAATACCCCCCCAAAGGAACAATTTCGCTTCAATATGGCCAAAAGTTGCAATACCCCCCCAAAGGAACAATTTCGCCTCAAAATGGCCAAAAATTGTAATACCCTCCCAAAGGAACAATTTCGCCTCAAAATGCCGAAAAGTTGCAATCCCCCCCCAAAGGAACAATTTCGCTTCAAAATGGCCAAAAGTTGCAATACCCCCCCAAAGGAACAATTTCGCCTCAAAATGGCCAAAAATTGTAATACCCCCCCAAAGGAACAATTTCGCTTCAATATGGCCAAAAGTTGCAATACCCCCCCAAAGGAACAATTTCGCTTCAAAATGGCCAAAAGTTGCAATACCCCCCCAAAGGAACAATTTCGCTTCAAAATGGCCAAAAGTTGCAATACCCCCCCAAAGGAACAATTTCGCCTCAAAATGGCCAAAAATTGTAATACCCCCCCCAAGGAACAATTTCGCTTCAAAATGGCCAAAAGTTGCAATACCCCCCCAAAGGAACAATTTCGCCTCAAAATGGCAAAAAATTGCAATACCCCCCCAAAGGAACAATTTCGCTTCAAAATGGCCAAAAGTTGCAATACCCCCCCAAAGGAACAATTTCGCTTCAAAATGGCCAAAAGTTGCAATACCCCCCCAAAGGAACAATTTCGCTTCAAAATGCCAAAAAGTTGCAATACCCTCCCAAAGGAACAATTTCGCTTCAAAATGGCCAAAAGTTGCAATACCCCCCCAAAGGAACAATTTCGCCTCAAAATGGCAAAAAATTGCAATACCCCCCAAACGAACAATTTCGCTTCAAAATGACCAAAAGTTGCAATACCCCCCGAAAGGAACAATTTCGCCTCAAAATGGCCAAAAGTTGCAATACCCCCCCAAAGGAACAATTTCGCCTCAAAATGCCGAAAAGTTGCAATACCCCCCGAAAGGAACAATTTCGCATAAAAATGGCCAAAATTTGCAATACCCCCCCAAAGGAACAATTTCGCCTCAAAATGCCGAAAAGTTGCAATACCCCCCCAAAGGAACAATTTCGCTTCAATATGGCCAAAAGTTGCAATACCCCCCCAAAGGAACAATTTCGCCTCAAAATGGCCAAAAATTGTAATACCCCCCAAAGGAACAATTTCGCTTCAATATGGCCAAAAGTTGCAATACCCCCCCAAAGCAACAGTTTCGCCTCAAAATGGCAAAAAGTTGCAATACCCCCCCAAAGGAACAATTTCGCCTCAAAATGGCCAAAAATTGTAGTACCTCCCCAAAGGAACAATTTCGCTTGAATATGGCCAAAAGTTGCAATACCCCCCCAAAGGAACAGTTTCGCCTCAAAATGGCAAAAAATTGCAATACCCCCCCAAAGGAACAATTTCGCTTCAAAATGGCCAAAAGTTGCAATACCCCCCAAAGGAACAATTTCGCCTCAAAATGGCCAAAAATTGTAATACCCCCCCAAAGGAACAATTTCGCCTCAAAATGCCGAAAAGTTGCAATCCCCCCCAAAGGAACAATTTCGCTTCAAAATGGCCAAAAGTTGCAATACCCCCCCAAAGGAACAATTTCGCCTCAAAATGGCCAAAAATTGTAATACCCCCCCAAAGGAACAATTTCGCTTCAATATGGCCAAAAGTTGCAATACCCCCCCAAAGGAACAGTTTCGCCTCAAAATGACAAAAAATTGCAATACCCCCCCAAATTTACAATTTCGCTTCAAAATGACCAAAAGTTGCAATACCCCCCCAAAGGAACAATTTCGCCTCAAAATGGCAAAAAATTGCAATACCCCCCCAAAGGAACAATTTCGCTTCAAAATGGCCAAAAGTTGCAATACCCCCCCAAAGGAACAATTTCGCCTCAAAATGGAAAAAAATTGCAATACCCCCCAAAGGAACAATTTCGCTTCAAAATGCCAAAAAGTTGCAATACCCCCCCAAAGGAACAATTTCGCTTCAAAATGGCCAAAAGTTGCAATACCCCCCCAAAGGAACAATTTCGCTTCAAAATGACCAAAAGTTGCAATACCCCCCGAAAGGAACAATTTCGCCTCTAAATGGCCAAAAGTTGCAATACCCCCCAAAGGAACAATTTCGCCTCAAAATGCCGAGAAGTTGCAATACCCCCCGAAAGGAACAATTTCGCTTCAAAATGGCCAAAAGTTGCAATACCCCCCCAAAGGAACAATTTCGCCTCAAAATGGCAAGAAATTGCAATACCCCCCAATGGAACAATTTCGCCTCAAAATGCCGAAAAGTTGCAATACCCCCCAAAGGAACAATTTAGCTTCAAAATGGCCAAAAGTTGCAATACCCCCCAAACGATCAATTTCGCCTCAAAATGGAAAAAAAGTTGCAATACCCCCCCAAAGGAACATTTTCGCTTCAAAATGGCCAAAAGTTGCAATTCCCCCCCAAAGGAACAATTTCGCCTCAAAAAATGGCCAAAAATTGTAATACCCCCCCAAAGGAACAATTTCGCTTCAATATGGCCAAAAGTTGCAATACCCCCCCAAAGGAACAGTTTCGCCTCAAAATGACAAAAAATTGCAATACCCCCCCAAAGGAACAATTTCGCTTCAAAATGACCAAAAGTTGCAATACCCCCCCAAAGGAACAATTTCGCCTCAAAATGGCAAAAAATTGCAATACCCCCCCAAAGGAACAATTTCGCTTCAAAATGGCCAAAAGTTGCAATACCCCCCCAAAGGAACAATTTCGCCTCAAAATGGAAAAAAATTGCAATACCCCCCAAAGGAACAATTTCGCTTCAAAATGCCAAAAAGTTGCAATACCCCCCCAAAGGAACAATTTCGCTTCAAAATGGCCAAAAGTTGCAATACCCCCCCAAAGGAACAATTTCGCCTCAAAATGGCAAAAAATTGCAATACCCCCCCAAAGGAACAATTTCGCTTCAAAATGACCAAAAGTTGCAATACCCCCCGAAAGGAACAATTTCGCCTCTAAATGGCCAAAAGTTGCAATACCCCCCAAAGGAACAATTTCGCCTCAAAATGCCGAAAAGTTGCAATACCCCCCGAAAGGAACAATTTCGCTTCAAAATGGCCAAAAGTTGCAATACCCCCCCAAAGGAACAATTTCGACTCAAAATGGCAAGAAATTGCAATACCCCCCAATGGAACAATTTCGCCTCAAAATGTCGAAAAGTTGCAATACCCCCCAAAGGAACAATTTCGCTTCAAAATGGCCAAAAGTTGCAATACCCCCCAAACGATCAATTTCGCCTCAAAATGGAAAAAAAGTTGCAATACCCCCCCAAAGGAACATTTTCGCTTCAAAATGGCCAAAAGTTGCAATACCCCCCCAAAGGAACAATTTCGCCTCAAAAAATGGCCAAAAATTGTAATACCCCCCCAAAGGAACAATTTCGCCTCAAAATGGCAAAAAATTGCAATACCCCCCCAAAGGAACAATTTCGCTTCAAAATGGCCAAAAGTTGCAATACCCCCCCAAAGGAACAATTTCGCCTCAAAATGGCAAAAAATTGCAATACCCCCCCAAAGGAACAATTTCGCTTCAAAATGACCAAAAGTTGCAATACCCCCCGAAAGGAACAATTTCGCCTCTAAATAGCCAAAAGTTGCAATACCCCCCCAAAGGAACAATTTCGCCTCAAAATGCCGAAAAGTTGCAATATCCCCCGAAAGGAACAATTTCGCTTCAAAATGGCCAAAAGTTGCAATACCCCCCCAAAGGAACAATTTCGCCTCAAAATGGCAAGAAATTGCAATACCCCCCAATGGAACAATTTCGCCTCAAAATGGCCAAAAGTTGCAAAACCCCCCAAAGGATTAATTTCGCCTCAAAATGGAAAAAAAATTGAAATACCCCCAAAGGAACAATTTCGCTTCAAAATGGCCAAAAGTTGCAATACCCCCCCAAAGGAACAATTTCGCCTCAAAATGGCCAAAAATTGTAATACCCCCCAAAGGAACAATTTCGCTTCAATATGGCCAAAAGTTGCAATACCCCCCCAAAGGAACAATTTCGCTTCAATGTGGCCAAAAGTTCCAATACCCCTCCAAAGGAACAGTTTCGCCTCAAAATGGCAAAAAATTGCAATACCCCCCCAAAGTAACAATTTCGCTTCAAAATGACCAAAAGTTGCAATACCCCCAAAGGAAAAATTTCGCCTCAAAATGGCAAAAAATTGCAATACCCCCCCAAAGGAACAATTTCGCTTCAAAATGGCCAAAAGTTGCAATACCCCCCCAAAGGAACAATTTCGCTTCAAAATGGCCAAAAATTGCAATACCCCCCCAAAGGAACAATTTCGCTTCAAAATGACCAAAAGTTGCAATACCCCCCGAAAGGAACAATTTCGCCTCTAAATGGCCAAAAGTTGCAATACCCCCCAAAGGAACAATTTCGCCTCAAAATGCCGAAAAGTTGCAATACCCCCCGAAAGGAACAATTTCGCTTCAAAATGGCCAAAAGTTGCAATACCCCCCCAAAGGAACAATTTCGCCTCAAAATGGCAAGAAATTGCAATACCCCCCAATGGAACAATTTCGCCTCAAAATGCCGAAAAGTTGCAATACCCCCCAAAGGAACAATTTCGCTTCAAAATGGCCAAAAGTTGCAATACCCCCCAAACGATCAATTTCGCCTCAAAATGGAAAAAAAGTTGCAATACCCCCCCAAAGGAACATTTTCGCTTCAAAATGGCCAAAAGTTGCAATTCCCCCCCAAAGGAACAATTTCGCCTCAAAAAATGGCCAAAAATTGTAATACCCCCCCAAAGGAACAATTTCGCTTCAATATGGCCAAAAGTTGCAATACCCCCCCAAAGGAACAGTTTCACCTCAAAATGACAAAAAATTGCAATACCCCCCCAAAGGAACAATTTCGCTTCAAAATGACCAAAAGTTGCAATACCCCCCCAAAGGAACAATTTCGCCTCAAAATGGCAAAAAATTGCAATACCCCCCCAAAGGAACAATTTCGCTTCAAAATGGCCAAAAGTTGCAATACCCCCCCAAAGGAACAATTTCGCCTCTAAATGGCCAAAAGTTGCAATACCCCCCAAAGGAACAATTTCGCCTCAAAATGCCGAAAAGTTGCAATACCCCCCGAAAGGAACAATTTCGCTTCAAAATGGCCAAAAGTTGCAATACCCCCCCAAAGGAACAATTTCGCCTCAAAATGGCAAGAAATTGCAATACCCCCCAATGGAACAATTTCGCCTCAAAATGCCGAAAAGTTGCAATACCCCCCAAAGGAACAATTTCGCTTCAAAATGGCCAAAAGTTGCAATACCCCCCAAACGATCAATTTCGCCTCAAAATGGAAAAAAAGTTGCAATACCCCCCCAAAGGAACATTTTCGCTTCAAAATGGCCAAAAGTTGCAATTCCCCCCCAAAGGAACAATTTCGCCTCAAAAAATGGCCAAAAATTGTAATACCCCCCCAAAGGAACAATTTCGCTTCAATATGGCCAAAAGTTGCAATACCCCCCCAAAGGAACAGTTTCGCCTCAAAATGACAAAAAATTGCAATACCCCCCCAAAGGAACAATTTCGCTTCAAAATGACCAAAAGTTGCAATACCCCCCCAAAGGAACAATTTCGCCTCAAAATGGCAAAAAATTGCAATACCCCCCAAAGGAACAATTTCGCTTCAAAATGCCAAAAAGTTGCAATACCCCCCCAAAGGAACAATTTCGCTTCAAAATGGCCAAAAGTTGCAATACCCCCCCAAAGGAACAATTTCGCCTCAAAATGGCAAAAAATTGCAATACCCCCCCAAAGGAACAATTTCGCTTCAAAATGACCAAAAGTTGCAATACCCCCCGAAAGGAACAATTTCGCCTCTAAATGGCCAAAAGTTGCAATACCCCCCAAAGGAACAATTTCGCCTCAAAATGCCGAAAAGTTGCAATACCCCCCGAAAGGAACAATTTCGCTTCAAAATGGCCAAAAGTTGCAATACCCCCCCAAAGGAACAATTTCGCCTCAAAATGGCAAGAAATTGCAATACCCCCCAATGGAACAATTTCGCCTCAAAATGTCGAAAAGTTGCAATACCCCCCAAAGGAACAATTTCGCTTCAAAATGGCCAAAAGTTGCAATACCCCCCAAACGATCAATTTCGCCTCAAAATGGAAAAAAAGTTGCAATACCCCCCCAAAGGAACATTTTCGCTTCAAAATGGCCAAAAGTTGCAATACCCCCCCAAAGGAACAATTTCGCCTCAAAAAATGGCCAAAAATTGTAATACCCCCCCAAAGGAACAATTTCGCCTCAAAATGGCAAAAAATTGCAATACCCCCCCAAAGGAACAATTTCGCTTCAAAATGGCCAAAAGTTGCAATACCCCCCCAAAGGAACAATTTCGCCTCAAAATGGCAAAAAATTGCAATACCCCCCCAAATGAACAATTTCGCTTCAAAATGACCAAAAGTTGCAATACCCCCCGAAAGGAACAATTTCGCCTCTAAATAGCCAAAAGTTGCAATACCCCCCCAAAGGAACAATTTCGCCTCAAAATGCCGAAAAGTTGCAATACCCCCCGAAAGGAACAATTTCGCTTCAAAATGGCCAAAAGTTGCAATACCCCCCCAAAGGAACAATTTCGCCTCAAAATGGCAAGAAATTGCAATACCCCCCAATGGAACAATTTCGCCTCAAAATGGCCAAAAGTTGCAAAACCCCCCAAAGGATTAATTTCGCCTCAAAATGGAAAAAAAATTGAAATACCCCCAAAGGAACAATTTCGCTTCAAAATGGCCAAAAGTTGCAATACCCCCCCAAAGGAACAATTTCGCCTCAAAATGGCCAAAAATTGTAATACCCCCCAAAGGAACAATTTCGCTTCAATATGGCCAAAAGTTGCAATACCCCCCCAAAGGAACAATTTCGCCTCAAAATGGCCAAAAATTGTAATACCTCCCCAAAGGAACAATTTCGCTTTAATATGGCCAAAAGTTGCAATACCCCCCCAAAGGAACAATTTTCGCCTCAAACAGGAAAAAATTGCAATACCCCCCCAAAGGAACAATTTCGCTTCAAAATGCCAAAAAGTTGCAATACCCCCCCAAAGGAACAATTTCGCTTCAAAATGGCCAAAAGTTGCAATACCCCCCCAAAGGAATAATTTCGCCTCAAAATGGGCAAAAATTGTAATACCCCCCCAAAGGAACAATTTCGCTTCAATATGGCCAAAAGTTGCAATACCCCCCCAAAGGAACAGTTTCGCCTCAAAATGGCAAAAAATTGCAATACCCCCCCAAAGGAACAATTTCGCCTCAAAATGGCCAAAAATTGTAATACCCCCCCAAAGGAACAATTTCGCTTCAATGTGGCCAAAAGTTCCAATACCCCTCCAAAGGAACAGTTTCGCCTCAAAATGGCAAAAAATTGCAATACCCCCCCAAAGTAACAATTTCGCTTCAAAATGACCAAAAGTTGCAATACCCCCAAAGGAAAAATTTCGCCTCAAAATGGAAAAAAATTGCAATACCCCCCAAAGGAACAATTTCGCTTCAAAATGCCGAAAAGTTGCAATACCCTCCCAAAGGAACAATTTCGCTTCAAAATGGCCAAAAGTTGCAATACCCCCCCAAAGGAACAATTTCGCCTCAGAATGGCCAAAAATTGTAATACCCCCCCAAGGAACAATTTCGCTTCAATGTGGCCAAAAGTTCCAATACCCCCCCAAAGGAACAGTTTCGCCTCAAAATGGCCAAAAATTGCAATACCCCCCCAAAGGAACAATTTCGCCTCAAAATGGCCAAAAATTGTAATACCCCCCCAAAGGAACAATTTCGCTTCAATATGGCCAAAAGTTGCAATACCCCCCCAAAGGGACAGTTTCGCCTCAAAATGGCAAAAAATTGCAATACCCCCCAAAGGAACAATTTCGCTTCAAAATGGCCAAAAGTTGCAATACCCCCCCAAAGGAACAATTTCGCTTCAAAATGGCCAAAAGTTGCAATACCCCCCCAAAGGAACAATTTCGCCTCAAAATGGCAAAAAATTGCAATACCCCCCCAAAGGAACAATTTCGCTTCAAAATGACCAAAAGTTGCAATATCCCCCGGAAGGAACAATTTCGCCTCTAAATGGCCAAAAGTTGCAATACCCCCCAAAGGAACAATTTCGCCTCAAAATGCCGAAAAGTTGCAATACCCCCCGAAAGGAACAATTTCGCTTCAAAATGGCCAAAAGTTGCAATACCCCCCCAAAGGAACAATTTCGCCTCAAAATGGCAAGAAATTGCAATACCCCCCAATGGAACAATTTCGCCTCAAAATGCCGAAAAGTTGCAATACCCCCCAAAGGAACAATTTCGCTTCAAAATGGCCAAAAGTTGCAATACCCCCCAAACGATCAATTTCGCTTCAAAATGGCCAAAAGTTGCAATACCCCCCAAAGGAACATTTTCGCTTCAAAATGGCCAAAAGTTGCAATACCCCCCCAAAGGAACAATTTCGCCTCAAAATGGCCAAAAATTGTAATACCCCCCCAAAGGAACAATTTCGCTTCAATATGGCAAAAAATTGCAATACCCCCCCAAAGGAACAATTTCGCTTTAAAATGGCCAAAAGTTGCAATACCCCCCCAAAGGAACAATTTCGCCTCAAAATGGCAAAAAATTGCAATACCCCCAAAGGAACAATTTCGCTTCAAAATGACCAAAAGTTGCAATACCCCCCGAAAGGAACAATTTCGCCTCTAAATAGCCAAAAGTTGCAATACCCCCCCAAAGGAACAATTTCGCCTCAAAATGGCAAAAAATTGCAATACCCCCCCAAAAGAACAATTTCGCTTCAAAATGACCAAAAGTTGCAATATCCCCCGGAAGGAACAATTTCGCCTCTAAATGGCCAAAAGTTGCAAAACCACCCAAAGGATTAATTTCGCCTCAAAATGGAAAAAAAATTGCAATACCCCCCAAAGGAACAATTTCGCTTCAAAATGGCCAAAAGTTGCAATACCCCCCCAAAGGAACAATTTTCGCCTCAAAATGGAAAAAAATTGCAATACCCCCCCAAAGGAACAATTTCGCTTCAAAATGCCAAAAAGTTGCAATACCCCCCCAAAGAAACAATTTCGCTTCAATATGGCCAAAAGTTGCAATACCCCCCCAAAGGAACAATTTCGCTTCAATGTGGCCAAAAGTTCCAATACCCCTCTAAAGGAACAGTTTTGCCTCCAAATGGCAAAAAATTGCAATACCCCCCCAAAGTAACAATTTCGCTTCAAAATGACCAAAAGTTGCAATACCCCCCAAAGGAAAAATTTCGCCTCAAAATGGCAAAAAATTGCAATACCCCCCCAAAGGAACATTTTCGCTTCAAAATGGCCAAAAGTTGCAATACCCCCCCAAAGGAACAATTTCGCCTCAAAATGGCCAAAAATTGTAATACCCCCCCAAAGGAACAATTTCGCTTCAATATGGCCAAAAGTTGCAATACCCCCCCAAAGGAACAATTTTCGCCTCAAAATGGGCAAAAATTGCAATACCCCCCCAAAGGAACAATTTCGCTTCAAAATGGCCAAAAATTGCAATACCCCCCCAAAGGAACAATTTCGCTTCAAAATGGCCAAAAGTTGCAATACCCCCCAAAGGAATAATTTCGCCTCAAAATGGGCAAAAATTGTAATACCCCCCCAAAGGAACAATTTCGCTTCAAAATGCCGAAAAGTTGCAATACCCCCCCAAAGGAACAATTTCGCTTCAAAATGGCCTAAAGTTGCAATACCCCCCCAAAGGAACAATTTCGCCTCAAAATGGCAAAAAATTGCAATACCCCCCCAAAGGAACAATTTCGCTTCAAAATGACCAAAAGTTGCAATACCCCCCGAAAGGAACAATTTCGCCTCTAAATGGCCAAAAGTTGCAATATCCCCCCAAAGGAACAATTTCGCCTCAAAATGCCGAAAAGTTGCAATACCCCCCGAAAGGAACAATTTCGCTTCAAAATGGCCAAAAGTTGCAATACCCCCCCAAAGGAACAATTTCGCCTCAAAATGGAAAAAAATTGCAATACCCCCCCAAAGGAACAATTTCGCTTCAAAATGCCAAAAAGTTGCAATACCCCCCAAAGGAACAATTTCGCTTCAAAATGGCCTAAAGTTGCAATACCCCCCCAAAGGAACAATTTCGCCTCAAAATGGCAAAAAATTGCAATACCCCCCCAAAGGAACAATTTCGCTTCAAAATGACCAAAAGTTGCAATACCCCCCGAAAGGAACAATTTCGCCTCTAAATGGCCAAAAGTTGCAATACCCCCCCAAAGGAACAATTTCGCCTCAAAATGCCGAAAAGTTGCAATACCCCCCGAAAGGAACAATTTCGCTTCAAAATGGCCAAAAGTTGCAATACCCCCCCAAAGGAACAATTTCGCCTCAAAATGGCAAGAAATTGCAATACATTCCCAAAGGAACAATTTCGCCTCAAAATGCCGAAAAGTGGCAATACCCCCCCAAAGGAACAATTTCGCTTCAAAATGGCCAAAAGTTGCAATACCCCCCAAAGGATCAATTTCGCCTCAAAATGGAAAAAAAATTGCAATACCCCCCCAAAGGAACAATTTCGCTTCAAAATGGCCAAAAGTTGCAATACCCCCCCAAAGGAACAATTTTCGCCTCAAAATGGAAAAAAATTGCAATACCTTCCCAAAGGAACAATTTCGCTTCAAAATGCCAAAAAGTTGCAATACCCCCCCAAAGGAACAATTTCGCTTCAAAATGGCCAAAAGTTGCAATACCCCCCCCAAAGGAACAGTTTCGCCTCAAAATGGCAAAAAATTGCAATACCCACCAAAGGAACAATTTCGTTTCAAAATGGCCAAAAGTTGCAATACCCCCCCAAAGGAACGATGTCGCCTCAAAATGCCGAAAAGTTGCAATACCCCCCCAAAGGAACAATTTCGCTTCAAAATGGCAAAAAGTTGCAATACCCCCCCAAAGGAACAATTTCGCTTCAAAATGGCCAAAAGTTGCAATACCCCCCCAAAGGAACAATTTTCGCCTCAAAATGGGCAAAAATTGCAATACCCCCCCAAAGGAACAATTTCGCTTCAAAATGGCCAAAAATTGCAATACCCCCCCAAAGGAACAATTTCGCTTCAAAATGGCCAAAAGTTGCAATACCCCCCAAAGGAATAATTTCGCCTCAAAATGGGCAAAAATTGTAATACCCCCCCAAAGGAACAATTTCGCTTCAAAATGCCGAAAAGTTGCAATACCCCCCCAAAGGAACAATTTCGCTTCAAAATGGCCTAAAGTTGCAATACCCCCCCAAAGGAACAATTTCGCCTCAAAATGGCAAAAAATTGCAATACCCCCCCAAAGGAACAATTTCGCTTCAAAATGACCAAAAGTTGCAATACCCCCCGAAAGGAACAATTTCGCCTCTAAATGGCCAAAAGTTGCAATATCCCCCCAAAGGAACAATTTCGCCTCAAAATGCCGAAAAGTTGCAATACCCCCCGAAAGGAACAATTTCGCTTCAAAATGGCCAAAAGTTGCAATACCCCCCCAAAGGAACAATTTCGCCTCAAAATGGAAAAAAATTGCAATACCCCCCCAAAGGAACAATTTCGCTTCAAAATGCCAAAAAGTTGCAATACCCCCCAAAGGAACAATTTCGCTTCAAAATGGCCTAAAGTTGCAATACCCCCCCAAAGGAACAATTTCGCCTCAAAATGGCAAAAAATTGCAATACCCCCCCAAAGGAACAATTTCGCTTCAAAATGACCAAAAGTTGCAATACCCCCCGAAAGGAACAATTTCGCCTCTAAATGGCCAAAAGTTGCAATACCCCCCCAAAGGAACAATTTCGCCTCAAAATGCCGAAAAGTTGCAATACCCCCCGAAAGGAACAATTTCGCTTCAAAATGGCCAAAAGTTGCAATACCCCCCCAAAGGAACAATTTCGCCTCAAAATGGCAAGAAATTGCAATACATTCCCAAAGGAACAATTTCGCCTCAAAATGCCGAAAAGTGGCAATACCCCCCCAAAGGAACAATTTCGCTTCAAAATGGCCAAAAGTTGCAATACCCCCCAAAGGATCAATTTCGCCTCAAAATGGAAAAAAAATTGCAATACCCCCCCAAAGGAACAATTTCGCTTCAAAATGGCCAAAAGTTGCAATACCCCCCCAAAGGAACAATTTTCGCCTCAAAATGGAAAAAAATTGCAATACCTTCCCAAAGGAACAATTTCGCTTCAAAATGCCAAAAAGTTGCAATACCCCCCCAAAGGAACAATTTCGCTTCAAAATGGCCAAAAGTTGCAATACCCCCCCCAAAGGAACAGTTTCGCCTCAAAATGGCAAAAAATTGCAATACCCACCAAAGGAACAATTTCGTTTCAAAATGGCCAAAAGTTGCAATACCCCCCCAAAGGAACGATGTCGCCTCAAAATGCCGAAAAGTTGCAATACCCCCCCAAAGGAACAATTTCGCTTCAAAATGGCAAAAAGTTGCAATACCCCCCAAAGGATCAATTTCGCCTCAAAATGGAAAAAAAATTGCAATACCCCCCCAAAGGAACAATTTCGCTTCAAAATGGCCAAAAGTTGCAATACCCCCCCAAAGGAACAATTTTCGGCTCAAAATGGAAAAAAATTGCAATACCTTCCTAAAGGAACAATTTCGCTTCAAAATGCCGAAAAGTTGCAATACCCCCCCAAAGGAACAATTTCGCCTCAAAATGGCCAAAAATTGTAATACCCCCCAAAGGAACAATTTCGCTTCAATGTGGCCAAAAGTTGCAATACCCCCCAAAGGAACAGTTTCGCCTCAAAATGGCAAAAAATTGCAATACCCCCCAAAGTAACAATTTCGCTTCAAAATGCTGAAAAGTTGCAATACCCCCCCAAAGGAACAATTTCGCCTCAAAATGGAAAGAAATTGCAATACCCCCCCAATGGAACAATTTCGCCACAAAATGCCGAAAAGTTGCAATACCCCCCCAAAGGAACAATTTCGCCTCAAAATGGCAAGAAATTGCAATACCCCCCCAAAGGAACAATTTCGCCTCAAAATGCCAAAAAGTTGCAATACCCCCCTTAAAGGAACAATTTCGCTTCAATGTGGCCAAAAGTTGCAATACCCCCCAAAGGATCAATTTCGCCTCAAAATGGAAAAAAAATTGCAATACCCCCCAAGGAACAATTTTGCTTCAAAATGGCCAAAAGTTGCAATACCCCCCCAAAGGAACAATTTCGCTTCAAAATGGCCAAAAGTTGCAATACCCCCCCAAAGGAACAATTTCGCCTCAAAATGGCCAAAAATTGTAATACCCCCCCAACGGAACAATTTCGCTTCAATATGGCCAAAAGTTGCAATACCCCCCCAAAGAAACAGTTTCGCCTCAAAATGGCAAAAATTTGCAATACCCCCCCAAAGGAACAATTTTGTTTCAAAATGGCCAAAAGTTGCAATACCCCCCGAAAGGAACAATTTCGCTTCAAAATGGCCAAAAGTTGCAATACCCCCCCAAAGGAACAATTTCGCCTCAAAATGCCGAAAAGTTGCAATACCCCCCGAAAGGAACAATTTCGCTTCAAAATGGCCAAAAGTTGCAATACCCCCCCAAAGGAACAATTTCGCCTCAAAATGGCAAGAAATTGCAATACCCCCCCAAAGGAACAACTTCGCCTCAAAATGCCGAAAAGTTGCAATACCCCCCCCAAAGGAACAATTTCGCTTCAAAATGGCCAAAAGTTGCAATACCCCCCAAAGGATCAATTTCGCCTCAAAATGGAAAAAAAATTGCAATACCCCCCCAAAGGAACAATTTCGCTTCAAAATGGCCAAAAGTTGCAATACCCCCCCAAAGGAACAATTTTCGCCTCAAAATGGAAAAAAATTGCAATACCTTCCCAAAGGAACAATTTCGCTTCAAAATGCCAAAAAGTTGCAATACCCCCCCAAAGGAACAATTTCGCTTCAAAATGGCCAAAAGTTGCAATACCCCCCCAAAGGAACAGTTTCGCCTCAAAATGGCCAAAAATTGTAATACCCCCCCAACGGAACAATTTCGCTTCAATATGGCCAAAAGTTGCAATACCCCCCAAAGGAACAGTTTCGCCTCAAAATGGCAAAAAATTGCAATACCCCCCCAAAGTAACAATTTCGCTTCAAAATGACTAAAAGTTGCAATACCCCCCAAAGGAACAATTTCGCCTCAAAATGGCAAAAAATTGCAATGCCCCCCCAAAGGAACAATTTCACTTCAAAATGCTGAAAAGTTGCAATACCCCCCGAAAGGAACAATTTCGCCTCTAAATGGCCAAAAGTTGCAATACCCCCCCAAAGGAACAATTTCGCCTCAAAATGGCAAGAAATTGCAATACCCCCCCAAAGGAACAATTTCGCCTCAAAATGCCGAAAAGTTGCAATACCCCCCCCAAAGGAACAATTTCGCTTCAAAATGGCCAAAAGTTGCAATACTCCCCAAAAGGAACAATTTCGCCTCAAAATGGCAAAAAATTGTAATACCCCCCCAAAGTAACAATTTCGCTTCAAAATGACCAAAAGTTGCAATACCCCCCAAAGGAACAATTTCGCCTCAAAATGCTGAAAAGTTGCAATACCCCCCGAAAGGAACAATTTCGCCTCAAAATGGAAAAAAATTGCAATACCCCCCAAAGGAACAATTTCGCCTCAAAATGGCCAAAAGTTGCAATACCCCCCCAAAGGAACAATTTCGCCTCAAAATGGCAAAAAATTGCAATACCCCCCAAAGGAACAATTTCGCCTCAAAATGGCAAAAAATTGCAATACCCCCCAAAGGAACAATTTCGCTTCAAAATGGCCAAAAGTTGCAATACCCCCCAAAGGAACAATTTCGCCTCAAAATGGCAAAAAATTGCAATACCCCCCCAAAGGAACAATTTCGCTTCAAAATGGCCAAAAGTTCCAATACCCCCCCAAAGGAACAATTTCGCTTCAAAATGGCCAAAAGTTGCAATACCCCCCCAAGGGAACAATTTCGCCTCAAAATGGCCAAAAATTGCAATACCCCCCCAAAGGAACAGTTTCGCCTCAAAATGGCAAAAAATTGCAATACCCCCCCAAAGGAACAATTTTGTTTCAAAATGGCCAAAAGTTGCAATACCCCCCAAAGGAACAATTTCGCCTCAAAATGGCAAAAAATTGCAATACCCCCCAAAGGAACAATTTCGCCTCAAAATGGCAAAAAATTGCAATACCCCCCAAAGGAACAATTTCGCTTCAAAATGGCCAAAAGTTGCAATACCCCCCAAAGGAACAATTTCGCCTCAAAATGGCAAAAAATTGCAATACCCCCCCAAAGGAACAATTTCGCTTCAAAATGGCCAAAAGTTCCAATACCCCCCCAAAGGAACAATTTCGCTTCAAAATGGCCAAAAGTTGCAATACCCCCCCAAAGGAACAATTTCGCCTCAAAATGGCCAAAAATTGCAATACCCCCCAAAGGAACAGTTTCGCCTCAAAATGGCAAAAAATTGCAATACCCCCCCAAAGGAACCATGTCGCCTCAAAATGGAAAAAAATTGCAATACCCCCCCTAAGGAACAATTTCGCTTCAAAATGGCCAAAAGTTGCAATACCCCCCCAAAGGAACAATTTCGCCTCAAAATGGCCAAAAATTGTAATATTCCCCCAAAGGAACAATTTCGCTTCAAAATGACCAAAAGTTGCAATACCCCCCAAAGGAACAATTTCGCCTCAAAATGGCAAAAAATTGCAATAACCCCCCGAAAGGAACAATTTCGCTTTAAAATGCTGAAAAGTTGCAATACCCCCCCAAAGGAACAATTTCGCCTCAAAATGGAAAAAAATTGCAATACCCCCCCAAAGGAACAATTTCGCTTCAAAATGGCCAAAAGTTGCAATACCCCCCAAAGGAACAATTTCGCCTCAAAATGGCAAAAAATTGCAATACCCCCAAAGGAACAATTTCGCCTCAAAATGGCAAAAAATTGCAATACCCCCCAAAGGAACAATTTCGCTTCAAAATGGCCAAAAGTTGCAATACCCCCCAAAGGAACAATTTCGCCTCAAAATGGCAAAAAATTGCAATACCACCCCAAAGGAACAATTTCGCCTCAAAATGGAAAAAATTGCAATACCCCCCCCCAAAGGAACAATTTCGCTTCAAAATGCCGGAAAGTTGCAATACCCCCCAAAGGAACATTTTCGCTTCAAAATGGCCAAAAGTTGCAATACCCCCCAAAGGATCAATTTTGCCTCAAAATGGAAAAAAATTGCAATACCCCCCCAAAGGAACAATTTCGCCTCAAAATGGCAAAAAATTGCAATACCCCCCAAACGATCAATTTCGCCTCAAAATGGAAAAAAAGTTGCAATACCCCCCCAAAGGAACATTTTCGCTTCAAAATGGCCAAAAGTTGCAATTCCCCCCCAAAGGAACAATTTCGCCTCAAAAAATGGCCAAAAATTGTAATACCCCCCCAAAGGAACAATTTCGCTTCAATATGGCCAAAAGTTGCAATACCCCCCCAAAGGAACAGTTTCGCCTCAAAATGACAAAAAATTGCAATACCCCCCCAAAGGAACAATTTCGCTTCAAAATGACCAAAAGTTGCAATACCCCCCCAAAGGAACAATTTCGCCTCAAAATGGCAAAAAATTGCAATACCCCCCCAAAGGAACAATTTCGCTTCAAAATGGCCAAAAGTTGCAATACCCCCCCAAAGGAACAATTTCGCCTCAAAATGGAAAAAAATTGCAATACCCCCCAAAGGAACAATTTCGCTTCAAAATGCCAAAAAGTTGCAATACCCCCCCAAAGGAACAATTTCGCTTCAAAATGGCCAAAAGTTGCAATACCCCCCCAAAGGAACAATTTCGCTTCAAAATGACCAAAAGTTGCAATACCCCCCGAAAGGAACAATTTCGCCTCTAAATGGCCAAAAGTTGCAATACCCCCCAAAGGAACAATTTCGCCTCAAAATGCCGAAAAGTTGCAATACCCCCCGAAAGGAACAATTTCGCTTCAAAATGGCCAAAAGTTGCAATACCCCCCCAAAGGAACAATTTCGCCTCAAAATGGCAAGAAATTGCAATACCCCCCAATGGAACAATTTCGCCTCAAAATGTCGAAAAGTTGCAATACCCCCCAAAGGAACAATTTCGCTTCAAAATGGCCAAAAGTTGCAATACCCCCCAAACGATCAATTTCGCCTCAAAATGGAAAAAAAGTTGCAATACCCCCCCAAAGGAACATTTTCGCTTCAAAATGGCCAAAAGTTGCAATACCCCCCCAAAGGAACAATTTCGCCTCAAAAAATGGCCAAAAATTGTAATACCCCCCCAAAGGAACAATTTCGCCTCAAAATGGCAAAAAATTGCAATACCCCCCCAAAGGAACAATTTCGCTTCAAAATGGCCAAAAGTTGCAATACCCCCCCAAAGGAACAATTTCGCCTCAAAATGGCAAAAAATTGCAATACCCCCCCAAAGGAACAATTTCGCTTCAAAATGACCAAAAGTTGCAATACCCCCCGAAAGGAACAATTTCGCCTCTAAATAGCCAAAAGTTGCAATACCCCCCCAAAGGAACAATTTCGCCTCAAAATGCCGAAAAGTTGCAATACCCCCCGAAAGGAACAATTTCGCTTCAAAATGGCCAAAAGTTGCAATACCCCCCCAAAGGAACAATTTCGCCTCAAAATGGCAAGAAATTGCAATACCCCCCAATGGAACAATTTCGCCTCAAAATGGCCAAAAGTTGCAAAACCCCCCAAAGGATTAATTTCGCCTCAAAATGGAAAAAAAATTCAAATACCCCCAAAGGAACAATTTCGCTTCAAAATGGCCAAAAGTTGCAATACCCCCCCAAAGGAACAATTTCGCCTCAAAATGGCCAAAAATTGTAATACCCCCCAAAGGAACAATTTCGCTTCAATATGGCCAAAAGTTGCAATACCCCCCCAAAGGAACAATTTCGCCTCAAAATGGCCAAAAATTGTAATACCCCCCCAAAGGAACAATTTCGCTTCAATGTGGCCAAAAGTTCCAATACCCCTCCAAAGGAACAGTTTCGCCTCAAAATGGCAAAAAATTGCAATACCCCCCCAAAGTAACAATTTCGCTTCAAAATGACCAAAAGTTGCAATACCCCCAAAGGAAAAATTTCGCCTCAAAATGGCAAAAAATTGCAATACCCCCCCAAAGGAACAATTTCGCTTCAAAATGGCCAAAAGTTGCAATACCCCCCCAAAGGAACAATTTCGCTTCAAAATGGCCAAAAATTGTAATACCCCCCCAAAGGAACAATTTCGCTTTAATATGGCCAAAAGTTGCAATACCCCCCCAAAGGAACAATTTTCGCCTCAAACAGGAAAAAAATTGCAATACCCCCCCAAAGGAACAATTTCGCTTCAAAATGCCAAAAAGTTGCAATACCCCCCCAAAGGAACAATTTCGCTTCAAAATGGCCAAAAGTTGCAATACCCCCCCAAAGGAATAATTTCGCCTCAAAATGGGCAAAAATTGTAATACCCCCCCAAAGGAACAATTTCGCTTCAATGTGGCCAAAAGTTCCAATACCCCTCCAAAGGAACAGTTTCGCCTCAAAATGGCAAAAAATTGCAATACCCCCCCAAAGTAACAATTTCGCTTCAAAATGACCAAAAGTTGCAATACCCCCAAAGGAAAAATTTCGCCTCAAAATGGAAAAAAATTGCAATACCCCCCAAAGGAACAATTTCGCTTCAAAATGCCGAAAAGTTGCAATACTCTCCCAAAGGAACAATTTCGCTTCAAAATGGCCAAAAGTTGCAATACCCCCCCAAAGGAACAATTTCGCCTCAGAATGGCCAAAAATTGTAATACCCCCCCAAGGAACAATTTCGCTTCAATGTGGCCAAAAGTTCCAATACCCCCCCAAAGGAACAGTTTCGCCTCAAAATGGCCAAAAATTGCAATACCCCCCCAAAGGAACAATTTCGCCTCAAAATGGCCAAAAATTGTAATACCCCCCCAAAGGAACAATTTCGCTTCAATATGGCCAAAAGTTGCAATACCCCCCCAAAGGGACAGTTTCGCCTCAAAATGGCAAAAAATTGCAATACCCCCCAAAGGAACAATTTCGCTTCAAAATGGCCAAAAGTTGCAATACCCCCCCCAAAGGAACAATTTCGCTTCAAAATGGCCAAAAGTTGCAATACCCCCCCAAAGGAACAATTTCGCCTCAAAATGGCAAAAAATTGCAATACCCCCCCAAAGGAACAATTTCGCTTCAAAATGACCAAAAGTTGCAATATCCCCCGGAAGGAACAATTTCGCCTCTAAATGGCCAAAAGTTGCAATACCCCCCAAAGGAACAATTTCGCCTCAAAATGCCGAAAAGTTGCAATACCCCCCGAAAGGAACAATTTCGCTTCAAAATGGCCAAAAGTTGCAATACCCCCCCAAAGGAACAATTTCGCCTCAAAATGGCAAGAAATTGCAATACCCCCCAATGGAACAATTTCGCCTCAAAATGCCGAAAAGTTGCAATACCCCCCAAAGGAACAATTTCGCTTCAAAATGGCCAAAAGTTGCAATACCCCCCAAACGATCAATTTCGCTTCAAAATGGCCAAAAGTTGCAATACCCCCCAAAGGAACATTTTCGCTTCAAAATGGCCAAAAGTTGCAATACCCCCCCAAAGGAACAATTTCGCCTCAAAATGGCCAAAAATTGTAATACCCCCCCAAAGGAACAATTTCGCTTCAATATGGCAAAAAATTGCAATACCCCCCCAAAGGAACAATTTCGCTTTAAAATGGCCAAAAGTTGCAATACCCCCCCAAAGGAACAATTTCGCCTCAAAATGGCCAAAAATTGTAATACCCCCCCAAAGGAACAATTTCGCTTCAATATGGCAAAAAATTGCAATACCCCCCAAAGGAACAATTTCGCTTTAAAATGGCCAAAAGTTGCAATACCCCCCCAAAGGAACAATTTCGCCTCAAAATGGCAAAAAATTGCAATACCCCCAAAGGAACAATTTCGCTTCAAAATGACCAAAAGTTGCAATACCCCCCGAAAGGAACAATTTCGCCTCTAAATAGCCAAAAGTTGCAATACCCCCCCAAAGGAACAATTTCGCCTCAAAATGGCAAAAAATTGCAATACCCCCCCAAAGGAACAATTTCGCTTCAAAATGACCAAAAGTTGCAATATCCCCCGGAAGGAACAATTTCGCCTCTAAATGGCCAAAAGTTGCAAAACCCCCCAAAGGATTAATTTCGCCTCAAAATGGAAAAAAAATTGCAATACCCCCAAAGGAACAATTTCGCTTCAAAATGGCCAAAAGTTGCAATACCCCCCCAAAGGAACAATTTTCGCCTCAAAATGGAAAAAAATTGCAATACCCCCCCAAAGGAACAATTTCGCTTCAAAATGCCAAAAAGTTGCAATACCCCCCCAAAGAAACAATTTCGCTTCAATATGGCCAAAAGTTGCAATACCCCCCCAAAGGAACAATTTCGCTTCAATGTGGCCAAAAGTTTCAATACCCCTCTAAAGGAACAGTTTTGCCTCCAAATGGCAAAAAATTGCAATACCCCCCCAAAGTAACAATTTTGCTTCAAAATGACCAAAAGTTGCAATACCCCCAAAGGAAAAATTTCGCCTCAAAATGGCAAAAAATTGCAATACCCCCCCAAAGGAACAATTTCGCTTCAAAATGGCCAAAAGTTGCAATACCCCCCCAAAGGAACAATTTCGCTTCAAAATGGCCAAAAATTGTAATACCCCCCCAAAGGAACAATTTCGCTTTAATATGGCCAAAAGTTGCAATACCCCCCCAAAGGAACAATTTTCGCCTCAAACAGGAAAAAAATTGCAATACCCCCCCAAAGGAACAATTTCGCTTCAAAATGCCAAAAAGTTGCAATACCCCCCCAAAGGAACAATTTCGCTTCAAAATGGCCAAAAGTTGCAATACCCCCCCAAAGGAATAATTTCGCCTCAAAATGGGCAAAAATTGTAATACCCCCCCAAAGGAACAATTTCGCTTCAATGTGGCCAAAAGTTCCAATACCCCTCCAAAGGAACAGTTTCGCCTCAAAATGGCAAAAAATTGCAATACCCCCCCAAAGTAACAATTTCGCTTCAAAATGACCAAAAGTTGCAATACCCCCAAAGGAAAAATTTCGCCTCAAAATGGAAAAAAATTGCAATACCCCCCAAAGGAACAATTTCGCTTCAAAATGCCGAAAAGTTGCAATACTCTCCCAAAGGAACAATTTCGCTTCAAAATGGCCAAAAGTTGCAATACCCCCCCAAAGGAACAATTTCGCCTCAGAATGGCCAAAAATTGTAATACCCCCCCAAGGAACAATTTCGCTTCAATGTGGCCAAAAGTTCCAATACCCCCCCAAAGGAACAGTTTCGCCTCAAAATGGCCAAAAATTGCAATACCCCCCCAAAGGAACAATTTCGCCTCAAAATGGCCAAAAATTGTAATACCCCCCCAAAGGAACAATTTCGCTTCAATATGGCCAAAAGTTGCAATACCCCCCCAAAGGGACAGTTTCGCCTCAAAATGGCAAAAAATTGCAATACCCCCCAAAGGAACAATTTCGCTTCAAAATGGCCAAAAGTTGCAATACCCCCCCCAAAGGAACAATTTCGCTTCAAAATGGCCAAAAGTTGCAATACCCCCCCAAAGGAACAATTTCGCCTCAAAATGGCAAAAAATTGCAATACCCCCCCAAAGGAACAATTTCGCTTCAAAATGACCAAAAGTTGCAATATCCCCCGGAAGGAACAATTTCGCCTCTAAATGGCCAAAAGTTGCAATACCCCCCAAAGGAACAATTTCGCCTCAAAATGCCGAAAAGTTGCAATACCCCCCGAAAGGAACAATTTCGCTTCAAAATGGCCAAAAGTTGCAATACCCCCCCAAAGGAACAATTTCGCCTCAAAATGGCAAGAAATTGCAATACCCCCCAATGGAACAATTTCGCCTCAAAATGCCGAAAAGTTGCAATACCCCCCAAAGGAACAATTTCGCTTCAAAATGGCCAAAAGTTGCAATACCCCCCAAACGATCAATTTCGCTTCAAAATGGCCAAAAGTTGCAATACCCCCCAAAGGAACATTTTCGCTTCAAAATGGCCAAAAGTTGCAATACCCCCCCAAAGGAACAATTTCGCCTCAAAATGGCCAAAAATTGTAATACCCCCCCAAAGGAACAATTTCGCTTCAATATGGCAAAAAATTGCAATACCCCCCCAAAGGAACAATTTCGCTTTAAAATGGCCAAAAGTTGCAATACCCCCCCAAAGGAACAATTTCGCCTCAAAATGGCCAAAAATTGTAATACCCCCCCAAAGGAACAATTTCGCTTCAATATGGCAAAAAATTGCAATACCCCCCCAAAGGAACAATTTCGCTTTAAAATGGCCAAAAGTTGCAATACCCCCCCAAAGGAACAATTTCGCCTCAAAATGGCAAAAAATTGCAATACCCCCAAAGGAACAATTTCGCTTCAAAATGACCAAAAGTTGCAATACCCCCCGAAAGGAACAATTTCGCCTCTAAATAGCCAAAAGTTGCAATACCCCCCCAAAGGAACAATTTCGCCTCAAAATGGCAAAAAATTGCAATACCCCCCCAAAGGAACAATTTCGCTTCAAAATGACCAAAAGTTGCAATATCCCCCGGAAGGAACAATTTCGCCTCTAAATGGCCAAAAGTTGCAAAACCCCCCAAAGGATTAATTTCGCCTCAAAATGGAAAAAAAATTGCAATACCCCCAAAGGAACAATTTCGCTTCAAAATGGCCAAAAGTTGCAATACCCCCCCAAAGGAACAATTTTCGCCTCAAAATGGAAAAAAATTGCAATACCCCCCCAAAGGAACAATTTCGCTTCAAAATGCCAAAAAGTTGCAATACCCCCCCAAAGAAACAATTTCGCTTCAATATGGCCAAAAGTTGCAATACCCCCCCAAAGGAACAATTTCGCTTCAATGTGGCCAAAAGTTTCAATACCCCTCTAAAGGAACAGTTTTGCCTCCAAATGGCAAAAAATTGCAATACCCCCCCAAAGTAACAATTTCGCTTCAAAATGACCAAAAGTTGCAATACCCCCCAAAGGAAAAATTTCGCCTCAAAATGGCAAAAAATTGCAATACCCCCCCAAAGGAACATTTTCGCTTCAAAATGGCCAAAAGTTGCAATACCCCCCCAAAGGAACAATTTCGCCTCAAAATGGCCAAAAATTGTAATACCCCCCCAAAGGAACAATTTCGCTTCAATATGGCCAAAAGTTGCAATACCCCCCCAAAGGAACAATTTTCGCCTCAAAATGGGCAAAAATTGCAATACCCCCCCAAAGGAACAATTTCGCTTCAAAATGGCCAAAAATTGCAATACCCCCCCAAAGGAACAATTTCGCTTCAAAATGGCCAAAAGTTGCAATACCCCCCAAAGGAATAATTTCGCCTCAAAATGGGCAAAAATTGTAATACCCCCCCAAAGGAACAATTTCGCTTCAAAATGCCGAAAAGTTGCAATACCCGCCCAAAGGAACAATTTCGCTTCAAAATGGCCAAAAGTTGCAATACCCCCCCAAAGGAACAATTTCGCCTCAGAATGGCCAAAAATTGTAATACCCCCCCAAGGAACAATTTCGCTTCAATGTGGCCAAAAGTTCCAATACCCCCCCCAAAGGAACAGTTTCGCCTCAATATGGCCAAAAGTTGCAATACCCCCCCAAAGGAACAATTTCGCTTAAAAATGGCCAAAAGTTGCAATACCCCCCCAAAGGAAAAATTTCGCCTCAAAATGGCCAAAAATTGTAATACCCCCCAAAGGAACAATTTCGCTTCAATATGGCCAAAAGTTGCAATACCCCCCCAAAGGAACAATTTCGCTTCAAAATGGCCTAAAGTTGCAATACCCCCCCAAAGGAACAATTTCGCCTCAAAATGGCAAAAAGTTGCAATATCCCCCCAAAGGAACAATTTCGCCTCAAAATGGCAAAAAATTGCAATACCCCCCCAAAGGAACAATTTCGCTTCAAAATGACCAAAAGTTGCAATTAGAGTTGAGCGCGGTTCGTGGTTCGTGGTTCTCCAGTTCGCGGCTCGAGTGATTTTGGGGCATGTTCTAGATCGAACTAGAACTCGAGCTTTTTGCAAAAGCTCGGTAGTTCTAGAAACGTTCGAGAACGGTTCTAGCAGCCAAAAAACAGCTAAATCATAGCTTGGTTTCTGCTGTAATAGTGTAAGTCACTCTGTGAATCAAACTATTATCACATTTCAGTGTATAGTGTGCGTGAACAGCGCCTTCAGATCACTGCTGTTTCTATAATGGCGATCGCCATTTTTTTTTTTTTTTTTTCTTGTCTTCCTTCCCTAAGCGCGCGCGTCTTGTGGGGCGGGCCAGCATGTCAGCCAATCCCAGACACACACACAGCTAAGTGGACTTTGAGCCAGAGAAGCAACGGCATGTGTGATAGGATCTGCATGTCACATGTCCCTGCATTATAAAACCGGACATTTTCTTCACGGACGCCATTATCTGCCTTCTGCGTCTTTGGTGTCAGACATCACTGTCGCAGCTCCGTCTTCCTGAGTCCTATAGCCGATACAGCTGTATGCGCTGCATACACAGCGTTAGACAGCTTAGGGAGAGCACTTTATAGCAGTCCTTTTAAGGGCTCCAACCGGCAGGGTCAGAGAGCCATAGGTGACAGGTCCTGCAAACAGCAACAGCGTCTGTGTAGCCCAGGTCAGGGATTTCCTACCTGCATTTCACCATTAGGAGGGAATAGAAAGGCAGTCTTCCATTCCTCTACCCAGAGCACCACAATCCTGCCACTGTACCCTCTTGTCCTCTGCACACTCCAACTGATAACTAAGCCATTATACTAGCAAACACTCAGTGTACCTAGTGGCATCCTATACGTGGCTATTGGACTTTGCTATAGTCCCACTAGTGCAAAGACATTTGCAGAGCGCGTCTGCCTGCGTTGCACACTACAACTCATTCTAACCAAGCCATTATACTAGCAAACACTCAGTGTACCTAGTGGCATCCTATACGTGGCTATTGGACTTTGCTATAGTCCCACTAGTGCAAAGACATTTGCAGAGCGCGTCTGCCTGCGTTGCACACTACAACTCATTCTAACCAAGCCATTATACTAGCAAACACTCAGTGTACCTAGTGGCATCCTATACGTGGCTATTGGACTTTGCTATAGTCCCACTAGTGCAAAGACATTTGCAGAGCGCGTCTGCCTGCGTTGCACACTACAACTCATTCTAACCAAGCCATTATACTAGCAAACACTCAGTGTACCTAGTGGCATCCTATACGTGGCTATTGGACTTTTCTATAGTCCCACTAGTGCAAAGACATTTGCAGAGCGCGTCTGCCTGCGTTGCACACTACAACTCATTCTAACCAAGCCATTATACTAGCAAACACTCAGTGTACCTAGTGGCATCCTATACGTGGCTATTGGACTTTGCTATAGTCCCACTAGTGCAAAGACATTTGCAGAGCGCGTCTGCCTGCGTTGCACACTACAACTCATTCTAACCAAGCCATTATACTAGCAAACACTCAGTGTACCTAGTGGCATCCTATACGTGGCTATTGGACTTTGCTATAGTCCCACTAGTGCAAAGACATTTGCAGAGCGCGTCTGCCTGCGTTGCACACTACAACTCATTCTAACCAAGCCATTATACTAGCAAACACTCAGTGTACCTAGTGGCATCCTATACGTGGCTATTGGACTTTGCTATAGTCCCACTAGTGCAAAGACATTTGCAGAGCGCGTCTGCCTGCGTTGCACACTACAACTCATTCTAACCAAGCCATTATACTAGCAAACACTCAGTGTACCTAGTGGCATCCTATACGTGGCTATTGGACTTTGCTATAGTCCCACTAGTGCAAAGACATTTGCAGAGCGCGTCTGCCTGCGTTGCACACTACAACTCATTCTAACCAAGCCATTATACTAGCAAACACTCAGTGTACCTAGTGGCATCCTATACGTGGCTATTGGACTTTGCTATAGTCCCACTAGTGCAAAGACATTTGCAGAGCGCGTCTGCCTGCGTTGCACACTACAACTCATTCTAACCAAGCCATTATACTAGCAAACACTCAGTGTACCTAGTGGCATCCTATACGTGGCTATTGGACTTTGCTATAGTCCCACTAGTGCAAAGACATTTGCAGAGCGCGTCTGCCTGCGTTGCACACTACAACTCATTCTAACCAAGCCATTATACTAGCAAACACTCAGTGTACCTAGTGGCATCCTATACGTGGCTATTGGACTTTGCTATAGTCCCACTAGTGCAAAGACATTTGCAGAGCGCGTCTGCCTGCGTTGCACACTACAACTCATTCTAACCAAGCCATTATACTAGCAAACACTCAGTGTACCTAGTGGCATCCTATACGTGGCTATTGGACTTTGCTATAGTCCCACTAGTGCAAAGACATTTGCAGAGCGCGTCTGCCTGCGTTGCACACTACAACTCATTCTAACCAAGCCATTATACTAGCAAACACTCAGTGTACCTAGTGGCATCCTATACGTGGCTATTGGACTTTGCTATAGTCCCACTAGTGCAAAGACATTTGCAGAGCGCGTCTGCCTGCGTTGCACACTACAACTCATTCTAACCAAGCCATTATACTAGCAAACACTCAGTGTACCTAGTGGCATCCTATACGTGGCTATTGGACTTTGCTATAGTCCCACTAGTGCAAAGACATTTGCAGAGCGCGTCTGCCTGCGTTGCACACTACAACTCATTCTAACCAAGCCATTATACTAGCAAACACTCAGTGTACCTAGTGGCATCCTATACGTGGCTATTGGACTTTGCTATAGTCCCACTAGTGCAAAGACATTTGCAGAGCGCGTCTGCCTGCGTTGCACACTACAACTCATTCTAACCAAGCCATTATACTAGCAAACACTCAGTGTACCTAGTGGCATCCTATACGTGGCTATTGGACTTTGCTATAGTCCCACTAGTGCAAAGACATTTGCAGAGCGCGTCTGCCTGCGTTGCACACTACAACTCATTCTAACCAAGCCATTATACTAGCAAACACTCAGTGTACCTAGTGGCCTCCTATACGTGGCTATTGGACTTTGCTATAGTCCCACTAGTGCAAAGACATTTGCAGAGCGCGTCTGCCTGCGTTGCACACTACAACTCATTCTAACCAAGCCATTATACTAGCAAACACTCAGTGTACCTAGTGGCATCCTATACGTGGCTATTGGACTTTGCTATAGTCCCACTAGTGCAAAGACATTTGCAGAGCGCGTCTGCCTGCGTTGCACACTACAACTCATTCTAACCAAGCCATTATACTAGCAAACACTCAGTGTACCTAGTGGCATCCTATACGTGGCTATTGGACTTTGCTATAGTCCCACTAGTGCAAAGACATTTGCAGAGCGCGTCTGCCTGCGTTGCACACTACAACTCATTCTAACCAAGCCATTATACTAGCAAACACTCAGTGTACCTAGTGGCATCCTATACGTGGCTATTGGACTTTGCTATAGTCCCACTAGTGCAAAGACATTTGCAGAGCGCGTCTGCCTGCGTTGCACACTACAACTCATTCTAACCAAGCCATTATACTAGCAAACACTCAGTGTACCTAGTGGCATCCTATACGTGGCTATTGGACTTTGCTATAGTCCCACTAGTGCAAAGACATTTGCAGAGCGCGTCTGCCTGCGTTGCACACTACAACTCATTCTAACCAAGCCATTATACTAGCAAACACTCAGTGTACCTAGTGGCATCCTATACGTGGCTATTGGACTTTGCTATAGTCCCACTAGTGCAAAGACATTTGCAGAGCGCGTCTGCCTGCGTTGCACACTACAACTCATTCTAACCAAGCCATTATACTAGCAAACACTCAGTGTACCTAGTGGCATCCTATACGTGGCTATTGGACTTTGCTATAGTCCCACTAGTGCAAAGACATTTGCAGAGCGCGTCTGCCTGCGTTGCACACTACAACTCATTCTAACCAAGCCATTATACTAGCAAACACTCAGTGTACCTAGTGGCCTCCTATACGTGGCTATTGGACTTTGCTATAGTCCCACTAGTGCAAAGACATTTGCAGAGCGCGTCTGCCTGCGTTGCACACTACAACTCATTCTAACCAAGCCATTATACTAGCAAACACTCAGTGTACCTAGTGGCATCCTATACGTGGCTATTGGACTTTGCTATAGTCCCACTAGTGCAAAGACATTTGCAGAGCGCGTCTGCCTGCGTTGCACACTACAACTCATTCTAACCAAGCCATTATACTAGCAAACACTCAGTGTACCTAGTGGCATCCTATACGTGGCTATTGGACTTTGCTATAGTCCCACTAGTGCAAAGACATTTGCAGAGCGCGTCTGCCTGCGTTGCACACTACAACTCATTCTAACCAAGCCATTATACTAGCAAACACTCAGTGTACCTAGTGGCATCCTATACGTGGCTATTGGACTTTGCTATAGTCCCACTAGTGCAAAGACATTTGCAGAGCGCGTCTGCCTGCGTTGCACACTACAACTCATTCTAACCAAGCCATTATACTAGCAAACACTCAGTGTACCTAGTGGCATCCTATACGTGGCTATTGGACTTTGCTATAGTCCCACTAGTGCAAAGACATTTGCAGAGCGCGTCTGCCTGCGTTGCACACTACAACTCATTCTAACCAAGCCATTATACTAGCAAACACTCAGTGTACCTAGTGGCATCCTATACGTGGCTATTGGACTTTGCTATAGTCCCACTAGTGCAAAGACATTTGCAGAGCGCGTCTGCCTGCGTTGCACACTACAACTCATTCTAACCAAGCCATTATACTAGCAAACACTCAGTGTACCTAGTGGCATCCTATACGTGGCTATTGGACTTTGCTATAGTCCCACTAGTGCAAAGACATTTGCAGAGCGCGTCTGCCTGCGTTGCACACTACAACTCATTCTAACCAAGCCATTATACTAGCAAACACTCAGTGTACCTAGTGGCATCCTATACGTGGCTATTGGACTTTGCTATAGTCCCACTAGTGCAAAGACATTTGCAGAGCGCGTCTGCCTGCGTTGCACACTACAACTCATTCTAACCAAGCCATTATACTAGCAAACACTCAGTGTACCTAGTGGCATCCTATACGTGGCTATTGGACTTTGCTATAGTCCCACTAGTGCAAAGACATTTGCAGAGCGCGTCTGCCTGCGTTGCACACTACAACTCATTCTAACCAAGCCATTATACTAGCAAACACTCAGTGTACCTAGTGGCATCCTATACGTGGCTATTGGACTTTGCTATAGTCCCACTAGTGCAAAGACATTTGCAGAGCGCGTCTGCCTGCGTTGCACACTACAACTCATTCTAACCAAGCCATTATACTAGCAAACACTCAGTGTACCTAGTGGCATCCTATACGTGGCTATTGGACTTTGCTATAGTCCCACTAGTGCAAAGACATTTGCAGAGCGCGTCTGCCTGCGTTGCACACTACAACTCATTCTAACCAAGCCATTATACTAGCAAACACTCAGTGTACCTAGTGGCATCCTATACGTGGCTATTGGACTTTGCTATAGTCCCACTAGTGCAAAGACATTTGCAGAGCGCGTCTGCCTGCGTTGCACACTACAACTCATTCTAACCAAGCCATTATACTAGCAAACACTCAGTGTACCTAGTGGCATCCTATACGTGGCTATTGGACTTTGCTATAGTCCCACTAGTGCAAAGACATTTGCAGCACGTCTGCCTGCGTTGCACACTCCAACTAATTATAACTAAGTTGCATTGTCAGGGATATTTATTCTTTATTATTCTGCTGTTAATAAAGCTAGACCACCACTGCAATCTTCACCACCTCTCAATTTTTACTACCACATTTTCAGTCCACAATCTTGTCGCAATCAACATGAGTGGCAAAATGACAGATGCTGGTGGAAAGGGGAAGAGGCGTGGTGGAAAAGGCAAAAAAGGTTTTGTCCGTGGGGAAGGTGGCAAAGCTCCATTATCATCTGCTGAAGATAGACCATCTACCAGCAAAAGTAAGATGTCTACTACTTACCGTGGACAATCCGATGTGCTCCCTTTTTTACGGACACGAACAACAGGAAGAAAGGTAGATGATGGGCAAAAAAGGAAAATGCTTGAATGGATCTCAAGTGGTCCAACAAGTGCCCTCTCAGCCACTTCAAGTACCGCATCCAAAAAACACCAGTCCTCTGAGTTGTCATCCCAATCACACTTGATTTCTCCCAGCTCTGAAGTCTCCATCAGCCCTGCACAGTATGGTGGAACTGAGATGGCTGAGTCTGCAGAGCTGTTCAGTCACACTATAGCCTGGGAATCAGAGGTCTGCTCCCAAGCTACAGTGAGTACAGAACAGGAAATGGTCTGCAGTGATGCCCAGAACCTTTGTGACTCAGATTCAGGCCGTGAGGACCAAGTTTCTGAGCATAATGTTGACCCTTTGTCACAAACTGTAACACCTGTGGTTATAGACAATGAGGAACATACTGATGAAGATGAGACGCAGATACCCGATTGGGATGACAACTTAAATATTCCGTCAGGGCAAGAAGAGGCTCGGTCTGAGGGGGAGGGGAGTGCAAACACAACAATTGATGATGACGTTCTAGATCCCACCTACTGTCAACCCCCAGTCAGGCACTCGAGGAGGTCAACAGAGGCGGTGGAGGAGGATGCAACCGACGACGAAGTTACCTTGCGCCTTCCTGGACAGAGTCGGAGCACTGGTAGCACGTCTACAACTGCATCCTCAGCCACCACTCTGCCTATGAGCATTATTCGGGGTGGATCAACAGGTCGCATGGCCTCTAAGCCTTGCCTAGCCTGGTCCTTTTTTCACATCGAAAAAGATCGCCCAACTCATGTGATATGTAACATTTGTCATGATTCTCTTAGTAGAGGTCAAAAGCTCAGCAGTTTGACAACTTCTTCCATGAATCGTCACATGAATAAATATCATAAGTCCCGGTGGGAAGCTCACCGTGCTGCAATGCGGCCTAGCGGAGCGAACCATCCACCGCCCGCCCCTTCCACTGCATCCGCGCGCTCTTCATCTTCTAGGACTGTGGGGACAGCTGCCACACCTGTTTTTCCACGCAAAACTTCCACCACTGTAACCGCAACAGGCAGTTTGCTTGTAAGGTCGTCAGTTGGTTTGGAAGGGGAAACAAGTGAGTGTGTACAGCTCTCTCAGACATCGATAGCACCAACGTTGGATGAAGGCAACATCATGTCTCCGCCTGCACTTTCCTCACAAACCTGCATTTTTCCAGGGACACCCTACTCAACACCGTCTACACACAGCAGCCAGATCTCTGTCCCTCAGATGTGGTCAAATAAAAGGCCACTTCCTCCGACCCATGACAAAGCTAAGAGGTTGACTCTATCCCTCTGTAAGCTGTTGGCTACCGAAATGCTGCCTTTCCGCCTAGTGGACACACAGGATTTTAGAGACCTTATGTCTGTCGCTGTGCCCCAGTACCAGATGCCTAGTCGCCACTACTTCTCTAAGAAAGGTGTGCCCGCGCTACACCAGCATGTCGCACACAACATCACCGCTTCCTTGAGAAACTCTGTGTGTGAACGGGTGCATTTCACCACCGATACTTGGACCAGTAAGCATGGACAGGGACGTTACATGTCGCTGACTGGGCACTGGGTAACTATGGTGATAGATGGTGAAGGGTCTGCTGCACAAGTCTTGCCGTCCCCACGACTTGTGTGTCAATCCTCTGTCTGTCCAAGTTCCGCCACTGCTTCTGCATCCTCCACCTCATCTGGGTCCTCCACCTCCGCCCCAAGCCTGCCTGGTCAGGCCACCAGCGTTCTCACTGCGCAGAAGGAATCACGCACCCCTCATTACTATGCTGGCAGCAGAGCGCAACGGCATCAGGCGGTCTTTAGCTTGACATGTCTTGGTAATAAGAGTCACACAGCTGAGGAGTTGTGGTCAGCTTTGCGGTCCGAGTTTAATAAATGGTTGTCTCCACTCAAACTGCAGCCTGGTAAGGCCGTGTGCGACAATGCTGCAAACCTGGGTGCGGCACTTCGCCTGGGCAAGGTGACACACGTACCTTGTATGGCTCACGTGTTGAACCTTGTCGTGCAGCAATTTTTAACACACTATCCCGGCCTAGATGGCCTTCTGAACAGGGCACGAAAACTGTCAGCTCACTTCCGCCGTTCAAGCGCCGCAGCAGAGCGACTTGCATCGCTCCAGAAGTCTTTCGGCCTGCCGGTTCATCGCCTGAAATGCGATGTGGCGACACGCTGGAATTCAACTCTCCACATGTTACAGCGACTGTGGCAGCACCGCAGAGCCCTGGTGCAATACGTCATGACGTATAGCCTGGGCCAACGAGATGCAGAGGTGGGGCAGATCACCCTGATGGAGTGGTCTCAGATCAAGGACCTATGCACCCTTCTGCACAGTTTCGACATGGCGACGAATATGTTTAGCTCTGACAATGCCATTATCAGCATGACGATTCCAGTCATTTACATGCTGGAGCACACGCTAAACACTATTCGGAGTCAGGGGGTGGGACAACATGAAGGGGAGGAACTACAGGAGGATTCATATGCGCAAGGGACAACAACATCACGAAGGTCCAGACGTTCATCATCACCAACGCAGCAGGCATGGGACCATGGGGGACAGGGATCGACAAGGGCGCATAGTAGCAGGCGAAATGTTGAGCAAGGTGCAGGAGAACATGAAGAAATGGAGGACGAACTGTCCATGGACATGGAAGACTCAGCGGATGAGGGAGACCTTGGTCAAATTTCAGTTGAAAGAGGTTGGGGTCAGATGTCAGAGGAAGAAAGAACGGGTAGCACCTCTATGCCACAAACACAGCATGGACTTGGTCCGCATGGCTGCGCAAGACACATGAGTGCCTTTTTGTTGCACTACCTCCAACATGACAGTCGTATTGTCAAAATTAGAAGTGATGATGACTACTGGATTGCCACACTATTAGATCCCCGGTACAAGTCCAAATTTTGTGACATAATTCCAGCCATAGAAAGGGACGCACGTATGCAGGAGTATCAGCAGAAGCTGTTACTAGATCTTAGCTCGGCTTTTCCACCAAACAACCGTGCAGGTGCAGGGAGTGAATCTCCCAGTTGTAACTTGACAAACATGGGACGGTCTCGTCATCTTCAACAGTCTACCCGTACCAGTAGGACCTTTTCTGGTGCCGGTAACAGCAATTTTATGGAATCTTTTCATAATTTTTTTAGACCCTCTTTTGCAAGGCCACCAGAGACAACAAGTCTGACACATAGTCAACGGCTGGAGAGGATGATACAGGAGTATCTCCAAATGAACATCGATGCCATGACTGTGCAACTGGAGCCTTGCTCCTTTTGGGCTTCAAACCTACAAAAATGGCCAGAGCTCGCAACTTACGCCTTGGAGATTTTGTCGTGTCCAGCTGCCAGCGTTGTCTCTGAACGTGTATTCAGTGCTGCTGGGTGTGTGCTGACAGATAAGCGCACGCGTCTGTCCAGTGACAATGTGGACAGACTGACGTTCATCAAAATGAACAAGTCATGGATCCAGAAGGAATTTACTACCCCTGTGTCATCCTGGGGAGAGTAAATGCTTGTGGATTTGGAATGTGCTTGATGCAAATCAAAACATCCTGTTTGCAACTAGGGCCCAAGTGCTGCCACTGATGGGGTGGGTGTCTGTGTGGCCCAATTTTTGGAAAAAAGGGAGACTCCGCTTGGAGTAACCCTTGCTTACATTGTTTTTAAAAGAAGCCAAGATGAACAAGTCATGGGTCAGCAAAGACTTTGCTACCTACCCCGGTGTCATCCTGGGGACGGCTAAGAATAGCGTATTTTTGAATGTGCTTGATGCAAATCAAAACATCCTGTTTGCAACTAGGGCCCAAGTGCTGCCACTGATGTGGTGGGTGTCTGTGTGGCCCAATTTTTGGAAAAAAGGGAGACTCCGCTTGGAGTAACCCTTGCTTGCTGTGTTTTTAAAAGAAGCCAAGATGAACAGAGCTGGGATCAGGAAAGACTTTGCTACCTACCCCGGTGTCATCCTGGGGACGGATAAGAATGGCGTATTTTTGAATGTGCTTGATGCAAATCTAGCTGTGAAGTGTACAACTGGGGCACAACTGCTGCCACTGAATGGGTGGGTGTGTGTGGGGCCCAATTTTTGGAAAAAAGGGGAGACTCCGCTTGGAGTAACCCTTGCTTACATTGTTTTTAAAAGAAGCCAAGATGAACAAGTCATGGGTCAGCAAAGACTTTGCTACCTACCCCAGTGTCATCCTGGGGACGGCTAAGAATAGCGTATTTTTGAATGTGCTTGATGCAAATCAAAACATCCTGTTTGCAACTAGGGCCCAAGTGCTGCCACTGATGGGGTGGGTGTCTGTGTGGCCCAATTTTTGGAAAAAAGGGAGACTCCGCTTGGAGTAACCCTTGCTTGCTGTGTTTTTAAAAGAAGCCAAGATGAACAGAGCTGGGATCAGGAAAGACTTTGCTACCTACCCCGGTGTCATCCTGTGGACGGCTAAGAATAGCGTATTTTTGAATGTGCTTGATGCAAATCAAAACATCCTGTTTGCAACTAGGGCCCAAGTGCTGCCACTGATGGGGTGGGTGTCTGTGTGGCCCAATTTTTGGAAAAAAGGGAGACTCCGCTTGGAGTAACCCTTGCTTGCTGTGTTTTTAAAAGAAGCCAAGATGAACAGAGCTGGGATCAGGAAAGACTTTGCTACCTACCCCGGTGTCATCCTGGGGACGGTTAAGAATAGCGTATTTTTGAATGTGCTTGATGCAAATCAAAACATCCTGTTTGCAACTAGGGCCCAAGTGCTGCCACTGATGGGGTGGGTGTCTGTGTGGCCCAATTTTTGGAAAAAAGGGAGACTCCGCTTGGAGTAACCCTTGCTTGCTGTGTTTTTAAAAGAAGCCAAGATGAACAGAGCTGGGATCAGGAAAGACTTTGCTACCTACCCCGGTGTCATCCTGGGGACGGATAAGAATGGCGTATTTTTGAATGTGCTTGATGCAAATCTAGCTGTGAAGTGTACAACTGGGGCACAACTGCTGCCACTGAAGGGGTGGGTGTGTGGGGCCCAATTTTTGGAAAAAAGGGAGACTCCGCTTGGAGTCACCTTGCGGTGTTTTACATGACTTTAGAAGGGCGTGCCATGCCTATATCTGTGTGTCCTCCTCTTTTTCCTTGTCCAGCTGTTTTGTTTTCGCATGAGTACATGTCCTTGTCACTTTCCCATGTGTTTGTGTTGTGTTGTGAGTTGTTTGTCACCTTTTGGACACCTTTGAGGGTGTTTTCTAGGTGTTTTACTGTGTTTGTGATTGCCTGCCATTGTTTCCTATGGGCTCGAGTTCGGTTCGTCGAACGTTCGACGAGCCGAACTCGAGCCAGACCCCCCGTTCGGCGAACCGCCTCGAGCCGAACCGGGACCGGTTCGCTCATCTCTAGTTGCAATATCCCCCGGAAGGAACAATTTCGCCTCTAAATGGCCAAAAGTTGCAAAACCCCCAAAGGATTAATTTCGCCTCAAAATGGAAAAAAAATTGCAATACCCCCCAAAGGAACAATTTCGCTTCAAAATGGCCAAAAGTTGCAATACCCCCCCAAAGGAACAATTTTCGCCTCAAAATGGAAAAAAATTGCAATACCCCCCCAAAGGAACAATTTCGCTTCAAAATGCCAAAAAGTTGCAATACCCCCCCAAAGAAACAATTTCGCTTCAATATGGCCAAAAGTTGCAATACCCCCCCAAAGGAACAATTTTGCTTCAATGTGGCCAAAAGTTCCAATACCCCTCTAAAGGAACAGTTTTGCCTCCAAATGGCAAAAAATTGCAATACCCCCCCAAAGTAACAATTTTGCTTCAAAATGACCAAAAGTTGCAATACCCCCCAAAGGAAAAATTTCGCCTCAAAATGGCAAAAAATTGCAATACCCCCCCAAAGGAACAATTTCGCTTCAATATGGCCAAAAGTTGCAATACCCCCCCAAAGGAACAATTTTCGCCTCAAAATGGGCAAAAATTGCAATACCCCCCCAAAGGAACAATTTCGCTTCAAAATGGCCAAAAATTGCAATACCCCCCCAAAGGAACAATTTCGCTTCAAAATGGCCAAAAGTTGCAATACCCCCCAAAGGAATAATTTCGCCTCAAAATGGGCAAAAATTGTAATACCCCCCCAAAGGAACAATTTCGCTTCAAAATGCCGAAAAGTTGCAATACCCGCCCAAAGGAACAATTTCGCTTCAAAATGGCCAAAAGTTGCAATACCCCCCCAAAGGAACAATTTCGCCTCAGAATGGCCAAAAATTGTAATACCCCCCCAAGGAACAATTTCGCTTCAATGTGGCCAAAAGTTCCAATACCCCCCCAAAGGAACAGTTTCGCCTCAATATGGCCAAAAGTTGCAATACCCCCCCAAAGGAACAATTTCGCTTCAAAATGGCCAAAAGTTGCAATACCCCCCCAAAGGAAAAATTTCGCCTCAAAATGGCCAAAAATTGTAATACCCCCCAAAGGAACAATTTCGCTTCAATATGGCCAAAAGTTGCAATACCCCCCCAAAGGAACAATTTCGCTTCAAAATGGCCTAAAGTTGCAATACCCCCCCAAAGGAACAATTTCGCCTCAAAATGGCAAAAAATTGCAATACCCCCCCAAAGGAACAATTTCGCTTCAAAATGACCAAAAGTTGCAATACCCCCCGAAAGGAACAATTTCGCCTCTAAATGGCCAAAAGTTGCAATATCCCCCCAAAGGAACAATTTCGCCTCAAAATGCCGAAAAGTTGCAATACCCCCCGAAAGGAACAATTTCGCTTCAAAATGGCCAAAAGTTGCAATACCCCCCCAAAGGAACAATTTCGCCTCAAAATGGAAAAAAATTGCAATACCCCCCCAAAGGAACAATTTCGCTTCAAAATGCCAAAAAGTTGCAATACCCCCCAAAGGAACAATTTCGCCTCAAAATGGAAAAAAATTGCAATACCCCCCCAAAGGAACAATTTCGCTTCAAAATGCCAAAAAGTTGCAATACCCCCCAAAGGAACAATTTCGCTTCAAAATGGCCTAAAGTTGCAATACCCCCCCAAAGGAACAATTTCGCTTCAAAATGACCAAAAGTTACAATACCCCCCGAAAGGAACAATTTCGCCTCTAAATGGCCAAAAGTTGCAATACCCCCCCAAAGGAACAATTTCGCCTCAAAATGCCGAAAAGTTGCAATACCCCCCGAAAGGAACAATTTCGCTTCAAAATGGCCAAAAGTTGCAATACCCCCCCAAAGGAACAATTTCGCCTCAAAATGGCAAGAAATTGCAATACATTCCCAAAGGAACAATTTCGCCTCAAAATGCCGAAAAGTGGCAATACCCCCCCAAAGGAACAATTTCGCTTCAAAATGGCCAAAAGTTGCAATACCCCCCAAAGGATCAATTTCGCCTCAAAATGGAAAAAAAATTGCAATACCCCCCCAAAGGAACAATTTCGCTTCAAAATGGCCAAAAGTTGCAATACCCCCCCAAAGGAACAATTTTCGCCTCAAAATGGAAAAAAATTGCAATACCTTCCCAAAGGAACAATTTCGCTTCAAAATGCCAGAAAGTTGCAATACCCCCCCAAAGGAACAATTTCGCTTCAAAATGGCCAAAAGTTGCAATACCCCCCCCAAAGGAACAGTTTCGCCTCAAAATGGCAAAAAATTGCAATACCCACCAAAGGAACAATTTCGTTTCAAAATGGCCAAAAGTTGCAATACCCCCCCAAAGGAACGATGTCGCCTCAAAATGCCGAAAAGTTGCAATACCCCCCCAAAGGAACAATTTCGCTTCAAAATGGCAAAAAGTTGCAATACCCCCCAAAGGATCAATTTCGCCTCAAAATGGAAAAAAAATTGCAATACCCCCCCAAAGGAACAATTTCGCTTCAAAATGGCCAAAAGTTGCAATACCCCCCCAAAGGAACAATTTTCGGCTCAAAATGGAAAAAAATTGCAATACCTTCCTAAAGGAACAATTTCGCTTCAAAATGCCGAAAAGTTGCAATACCCCCCCAAAGGAACAATTTCGCCTCAAAATGGCCAAAAATTGTAATACCCCCCAAAGGAACAATTTCGCTTCAATGTGGCCAAAAGTTGCAATACCCCCCAAAGGAACAGTTTCGCCTCAAAATGGCAAAAAATTGCAATACCCCCCCAAAGTAACAATTTCGCTTCAAAATGCTGAAAAGTTGCAATACCCCCCCAAAGGAACAATTTCGCCTCAAAATGGAAAGAAATTGCAATACCCCCCCAATGGAACAATTTCGCCACAAAATGCCGAAAAGTTGCAATACCCCCCCAAAGGAACAATTTCGCCTCAAAATGGCAAGAAATTGCAATACCCCCCCAAAGGAACAATTTCGCCTCAAAATGCCAAAAAGTTGCAATACCCCCCTTAAAGGAACAATTTCGCTTCAATGTGGCCAAAAGTTGCAATACCCCCCAAAGGATCAATTTCGCCTCAAAATGGAAAAAAAATTGCAATACCCCCCAAGGAACAATTTTGCTTCAAAATGGCCAAAAGTTGCAATACCCCCCCAACGGAACAATTTCGCTTCAATATGGCCAAAAGTTGCAATACCCCCCCAAAGAAACAGTTTCGCCTCAAAATGGCAAAAATTTGCAATACCCCCCCAAAGGAACAATTTTGTTTCAAAATGGCCAAAAGTTGCAATACCCCCCGAAAGGAACAATTTCGCTTCAAAATGGCCAAAAGTTGCAATACCCCCCCAAAGGAACAATTTCGCCTCAAAATGCCGAAAAGTTGCAATACCAACCGAAAGGAACAATTTCGCTTCAAAATGGCCAAAAGTTGCAATACCCCCCCAAAGGAACAATTTCGCCTCAAAATGGCAAGAAATTGCAATACCCCCCCAAAGGAACAACTTCGCCTCAAAATGCCGAAAAGTTGCAATACCCCCCCCAAAGGAACAATTTCGCTTCAAAATGGCCAAAAGTTGCAATACCCCCCAAAGGATCAATTTCGCCTCAAAATGGAAAAAAAATTGCAATACCCCCCCAAAGGAACAATTTCGCTTCAAAATGGCCAAAAGTTGCAATACCCCCCCAAAGGAACAATTTTCGCCTCAAAATGGAAAAAAATTGCAATACCTTCCCAAAGGAACAATTTCGCTTCAAAATGCCAAAAAGTTGCAATACCCCCCCAAAGGAACAATTTCGCTTCAAAATGGCCAAAAGTTGCAATACCCCCCCAAAGGAACAGTTTCGCCTCAAAATGGCCAAAAATTGTAATACCCCCCCAACGGAACAATTTCGCTTCAATATGGCCAAAAGTTGCAATACCCCCCCAAAGGAACAGTTTCGCCTCAAAATGGCAAAAAATTGCAATACCCCCCCAAAGTAACAATTTCGCTTCAAAATGACCAAAAGTTGCAATACCCCCCAAAGGAACAATTTCGCCTCAAAATGGCAAAAAATTGCAATGCCCCCCCAAAGGAACAATTTCACTTCAAAATGCTGAAAAGTTGCAATACCCCCCGAAAGGAACAATTTCGCCTCAAAATGGCAAGAAATTGCAATACCCCCCCAAAGGAACAATTTCGCCTCAAAATGCCGAAAAGTTGCAATACCCCCCCCAAAGGAACAATTTCGCTTCAAAATGGCCAAAAGTTGCAATACTCCCCAAAAGGAACAATTTCGCCTCAAAATGGCAAAAAATTGTAATACCCCCCCAAAGTAACAATTTCGCTTCAAAATGACCAAAAGTTGCAATACCCCCCAAAGGAACAATTTCGCCTCAAAATGCTGAAAAGTTGCAATACCCCCCGAAAGGAACAATTTCGCCTCAAAATGGAAAAAAAATTGCAATACCCCCCCAAAGAAACGATTTCGCCTCAAAATGCCGAAAAGTTGCAATACCCCCCGAAAGGAACAATTTCGCTTCAAAATGGCCAAAAGTTGCAATACCCCCCCAAAGGAACAATTTCGCCTCAAAATGGCAAAAAATTGCAATACCCCCCAAAGGAACAATTTCGCCTCAAAATGGCAAAAAATTGCAATACCCCCCAAAGGAACAATTTCGCTTCAAAATGGCCAAAAGTTGCAATACCCCCCAAAGGAACAATTTCGCCTCAAAATGGCAAAAAATTGCAATACCCCCCCAAAGGAACAATTTCGCTTCAAAATGGCCAAAAGTTCCAATACCCCCCCAAAGGAACAATTTCGCTTCAAAATGGCCAAAAGTTGCAATACCCCCCCAAGGGAACAATTTCGCCTCAAAATGGCCAAAAATTGCAATACCCCCCCAAAGGAACAGTTTCGCCTCAAAATGGCAAAAAATTGCAATACCCCCCCAAAGGAACAATTTTGTTTCAAAATGGCCAAAAGTTGCAATACCCCCCCAAAGGAACAATTTCGCCTCAAAATGGCAAAAAATTGCAATACCCCCCAAAGGAACAATTTCGCCTCAAAATGGCAAAAAATTGCAATACCCCCCAAAGGAACAATTTCGCTTCAAAATGGCCAAAAGTTGCAATACCCCCCAAAGGAACAATTTCGCCTCAAAATGGCAAAAAATTGCAATACCCCCCCAAAGGAACAATTTCGCTTCAAAATGGCCAAAAGTTCCAATACCCCCCCAAAGGAACAATTTCGCTTCAAAATGGCCAAAAGTTGCAATACCCCCCCAAAGGAACAATTTCGCCTCAAAATGGCCAAAAATTGCAATACCCCCCAAAGGAACAGTTTCGCCTCAAAATGGCAAAAAATTGCAATACCCCCCCAAAGGAACCATGTCGCCTCAAAATGGAAAAAAATTGCAATACCCCCCCTAAGGAACAATTTCGCTTCAAAATGGCCAAAAGTTGCAATACCCCCCCAAAGGAACAATTTCGCCTCAAAATGGCCAAAAATTGTAACACCCCCCCAAAGGAACAATTTCGCTTCAAAATGACCAAAAGTTGCAATACCCCCCAAAGGAACAATTTCGCCTCAAAATGGCAAAAAATTGCAATAACCCCCCGAAAGGAACAATTTCGCTTTAAAATGCTGAAAAGTTGCAATACCCCCCCAAAGGAACAATTTCGCCTCAAAATGGAAAAAAATTGCAATACCCCCCCAAAGGAACAATTTCGCTTCAAAATGGCCAAAAGTTGCAATACCCCCCAAAGGAACAATTTCGCCTCAAAATGGCAAAAAATTGCAATACCCCCCAAAGGAACAATTTCGCCTCAAAATGGCAAAAAATTGCAATACCCCCCAAAGGAACAATTTCGCTTCAAAATGGCCAAAAGTTGCAATACCCCCCAAAGGAACAATTTCGCCTCAAAATGGCAAAAAATTGCAATACCACCCCAAAGGAACAATTTCGCCTCAAAATGGAAAAAATTGCAATACCCCCCCCAAAGGAACAATTTCGCTTCAAAATGCCGGAAAGTTGCAATACCCCCCAAAGGAACATTTTCGCTTCAAAATGGCCAAAAGTTGCAATACCCCCCAAAGGATCAATTTTGCCTCAAAATGGAAAAAAATTGCAATACCCCCCCAAAGGAACAATTTCGCCTCAAAATGCCGAAAAGTTGCAATACCCCCCAAAGGAACAATTTCGCTTCAATATGGCCAAAAGTTGCAATACCCCCCAAAGGAACAATTTCGCTTCAAAATGGCCAAAAGTTGCAATAACCCCCCAAAGGAACAATTTCGCTTCAAAATGACCAAAAGTTGAAATACCCCCCGAAAGGAACAATTTTGCCTCTAAATGGCCAAAAGTTGCAATACCCCCCGAAAGGAACAATTTCGCTTCAAAATGGCCAAAAGTTGCAATACCCCCCAAAGGATCAATTTCGCCTCAAAATGGAAAAAAAATTGCAATACCCCCCCAAAGGAACAATTTCGCTTCAAAATGGCCAAAAGTTGCAATACCCCCCCAAAGGAACAATTTTCGCCTCAAAATGGAAAAAAATTGCAATACCCCCCCAAAGGAACAATTTCGCTTCAAAATGACCAAAAGTTGCAATACCCCCCGAAAGGAACAATTTCGCCTCTAAATGGCCAAAAGTTGCAATACCCCCCCAAAGGAACAATTTCGCCTCAAAATGCCGAAAAGTTGCAATACCCCCCGAAAGGAACAATTTCGCTTCAAAATGGCCAAAAGTTGCAATACCCCCCCAAAGGAACAATTTCGCCTCAAAATGGCAAGAAATTGCAATACCCCCCCAAAGGAACAATTTCGCCTCAAAATGCCGAAAAGTTGCAATACCCCCCCAAAGGAACAATTTCGCTTCAAAATGGCCAAAAGTTGCAATACCCCCCAAAGGATCAATTTCGCCTCAAAATGGAAAAAAAATTGCAATACCCCCCCAAAGGAACAATTTCGCTTCAAAATGGCCAAAAGTTGCAATACCCCCCCAAAGGAACAATTTTCGCCTCAAAATGGAAAAAAATTGCAATACCCCCCCAAAGGAACAATTTCGCTTGAAAATGCTGAAAAGTTGCAATACCCGCCCAAAGGAACAATTTCGCTTCAAAATGGCCAAAAGTTGCAATACCCCCCCAAAGGAACAATTTCGCCTCAAAATGGCCAAAAATTGTAATACCCCCCCAAAGGAACAATTTCGCTTCAATGTGGCCAAAAGTTGCAATACCCCCCCAAAGTAACAATTTCGCTTCAAAATGACCAAAAGTTGCAATACCCCCCAAAGGAACAATTTCGCCTCAAAATGCCAAAAAATTGCAATACCCCCCCAAAGGAACAATTTCGCTTCAAAATGGCCAAAAGTTGCAATACCCCCCAAAGGAACAATTTTCGCCTCAAAATGGAAAAAAATTGCAATACCCCCCCAAAGGAACAATTTCGCTTCAAAATGGCGAAAAGTTGCAATACCCCCCCAAAGGAACAATTTCGCCTCAAAATGGCAAAAAATTGCAATACCCCCCCAAAGGAACAATTTCGCTTCAAAATGACCAAAAGTTGCAATACCCCCCGAAAGGAACAATTTCGCCTCTAAATGGCCAAAGGTTCAATACCCCCCCAAAGGAACAATTTCGCCTCAAAATGCCGAAAAGTTGCAATACCCCCCCAAAGGAACAATTTCGCCTCAAAATGCCGAAAAGTTGCAATACCCCCCCAAAGGAACAATTTCGCTTCAAAATGGCCAAAAGTTGCAATACCCCCCAAAGGATCAATTTCGCCTCAAAATGGAAAAAAAATTGCAATACCCCCCCAAAGGAACAATTTCGCTTCAAAATGGCCAAAAGTTGCAATACCCCCCCAAAGGAACAATTTTCGCCTCAAAATGGAATAAAATTGCAATACCCCCCCAAAGGAACAATTTCGCTTGAAAATGCTGAAAAGTTTCAATACCCGCCCAAAGGAACAATTTCGCTTCAAAATGGCCAAAAGATGCAATACCCCCCCAAAGGAACAATTTCGCCTCAAAATGGCCAAAAATTGTAATACCCCCCAAAGGAACAATTTCGCTTCAAAGTGGCCAAAAGTTGCAATACCCCCCCAAAGTAACAATTTCGCTTCAAAATGACCAAAAGTTGCAATACCCCCCCAAAGGAACAATTTCGCTTCAAAATGGCCAAAAGTTGCAATACCCCCCCAAAGGAACAATTTCGCCTCAAAATGGCAAAAAATTGCAATACCCCCCCAAAGGAACAATTTCGCTTCAAAATGACCAAAAGTTGCAATACCCCCCCAAAGGAACAATTTCGCTTCAAAATGGCCAAAAGTTGCAATACCCCCCCAAAAGAACTATTTCGCCTCAAAATGCCGAAAAGTTGCAATACCCCCCGAAAGGAACAATTTCGCTTCAAAATGGCCAAAAGTTGCAATACCCCCCAAAGGATCAATTTCGCCTCAAAATGGAAAAAAAATTGCAATACCCCCCCAAAGGAACAATTTCGCTTCAAAATGGCCAAAAGTTGCAATACCCCCCCAAAGGAACAATTTTCGCCTCAAAATGGAAAAAAATTGCAATACCCCCCCAAAGGAACAATTTCGCTTCAAAATGCCAAAAAGTTGCAATACCCCCCCAAAGGAACAATTTCGCTTCAAAATGGCGAAAAGTTGCAATACCCCCCCCAAAGGAACAATTTCGCCTCAAAATGGCAAAAAATTGCAATACCCCCCCAAAGGAACAATTTCGCTTCAAAATGACCAAAAGTTGCAATACCCCCCGAAAGGAACAATTTCGCCTCTAAATGGCCAAAAGTTGCAATACCCCCCCAAAGGAACAATTTCGCCTCAAAATGCCGAAAAGTTGCAATACCCCCCGAAAGGAACAATTTCGCTTCAAAATGGCAAGAAATTGCAATACCCCCCCAAAGGAACAATTTCGCCTCAAAATGCCAAAAAGTTGCAATACCCCCCCAAAGGAACAATTTCGCTTCAAAATGGCCAAAAGTTGCAATACCCCTTAAAGGATCAATTTCGCCTCAAAATGGAAAAAAAATTGCAATACCCCCCCAAAGGAACAATTTCGCTTCAAAATGGCCAAAAGTTGCAATACCCCCCAAAGGAACAATTTTCGCCTCAAAATGGAAAAAAATTGCAATACCCCCCCAAAGGAACAATTTCGCTTGAAAATGCTGAAAAGTTGCAATACCCGCCCAAAGGAACAATTTCGCTTCAAAATGGCCAAAAGTTGCAATACCCCCCCAAAGGAACAATTTCGCCTCAAAATGGCCAAAAATTGTAATACCCCCCAAAGGAACAATTTCGCTTCAATGTGGCCAAAAGTTGCAATACCTCCCCAAAGTAACAATTTCGCTTCAAAATGACCAAAAGTTGCAATACCCCCCAAAGGAACAATTTCGCCTCAAAATGCCAAAAAATTGCAATACCCCCCCAAAAGGAACAATTTCGCTTCAAAATGGCCAAAAGTTGCAATACCCCCCCAAAGGAACAATTTCGCTTCAAAATGGCCAAAAGTTGCAATACCCCCCCAAAGGAACAATTTCGCCTCAAAATGGCAAAAAGTTGCAATACCCCCCCAAAGGAACAATTTCGCCTCAAAATGGCCAAAAATTGTAATACCCCCCCCAAAGGAACAATTTCGCTTGAATATGGCCAAAAGTTGCAATACCCCCCCAAAGGAACAATTTCGCCTCAAAATGGCAAAAAATTGCAATACCCCCCCAAAGGAACAATTTCGCTTCAAAATGGCGAAAAGTTGCAATACCCCCCCAAAGGAACAATTTCGCTTCAATATGGCCAAAAGTTGCAATACCCCCCAAAGGAACAATTTCGCCTCAAAATGCCGAAAAGTTGCAATCCCCCCCAAAGGAACAATTTCGCTTCAAAATGGCCAAAAGTTGCAATACCCCCCCAAAGGAACAATTTCGCCTCAAAATGGCAAAAAATTGCAATACCCCCCCAAAGGAACAATTTCGCTTCAAAATGACCAAAAGTTGCAATACCCCCCGAAAGGAACAATTTCGCTTCAAAATGGCCAAAAGTTGCAATACCCCCCCAAAGAAACAATTTCGCCTCAAAATGGCAAAAAATTGCAATACCCCCCCAAAGGAACAATTTCGCTTCAAAATGACCAAAAGTTGCAATACCCCCCGAAAGGAACAATTTCGCTTCAAAATGGCCAAAAGTTGCAATACCCCCCCAAAGGAACAATTTTCGCCTCAAAATGGAAAAAAATTGCAATACCCCCCCAAAGGAACAATTTCGCTTCAAAATGGCCAAAAGTTGCAATACCCCCCCAAAGGAACAATTTTCGCCTCAAAATGGAAAAAAATTGCAATACCCCCCCAAAGGAACAATTTCGCTTCAAAATGCCGAAAAGTTGCAATACCCCCCCAAAGGAACAATTTCGCCTCAAAATGGAAAAAAATTGCAATACCCCCCCAAAGGAACAATTTCGCTTCAAAATGCCAAAAAGTTGCAATACCCCCCCAAAGGAACAATTACGCTTCAAAATGGCCAAAAGTTGCAATGCCCCCCCCAAAGGAACAATTTCGCCTCAAAATGGCAAAAAATTGCAATACCCCCCCAAAGGAACAATTTCGCTTCAAAATGACCAAAAGTTGCAATACCCCCCGAAAGGAACAATTTCGCCTCAAAATGCCGAAAAGTTGCAATACCCCCCAAAGGAACAATTTCGCCTCAAAATGGCAAGAAATTGCAATACCCCCCCAATGGAACAATTTCGCCTCAAAATGGCCAAAAGTTGCAAAACCCCCCCAAAGGATTAATTTCGCCTCAAAATGGAAAAAAAATTGAAATACCCCCAAAGGAACAATTTCGCTTCAAAATGCCAAAAAGTTGCAATACCCCCCCAAAGAAACAATTTCGCTTCAAAATGGCCAAAAGTTGCAATACCCCCCCAAAGGAACAATTTCGCCTCAAAATGGCCAAAAATTGTAATACCCCCCAAAGGAACAATTTCGCTTCAATATGGCCAAAAGTTGCAATACCCCCCCAAAGGAACAATTTCGCCTCAAAATGGCCAAAAATTGTAATACCCCCCCAAAGGAACAATTTCGCTTCAATGTGGCCAAAAGTTCCAATACCCCTCCAAAGGAACAGTTTCGCCTCAAAATGGCAAAAAATTGCAATACCCCCCAAAGTAACAATTTCGCTTCAAAATGACCAAAAGTTGCAATACCCCCCAAAGGAAAAATTTCGCCTCAAAATGGCAAAAAATTGCAATACCCCCCCAAAGGAACAATTTCGCTTCAAAATGGCCAAAAGTTGCAATACCCCCCCAAAGGAACAATTTCGCCTCAAAATGGCCAAAAATTGTAATACCCCCCCAAAGGAACAATTTCGCTTCAATATGGCCAAAAGTTGCAATACCCCCCCAAAGGAACAATTTTTGCCTCAAAATGGAAAAAAATTGCAATACCCCCCCAAAGGAACAATTTCGCTTCAAAATGGCCAAAAGTTGCAATACCCCCCCAAAGGAACAATTTCGCCTCAAAATGGCCAAAAATTGTAATACCCCCCCAAAGGAACAATTTCGCTTCAATATGGCCAAAAGTTGCAATACCCCCCCAAAGGAACAATTTTTGCCTCAAAATGGAAAAAAATTGCAATACCCCCCCAAAGGAACAATTTCGCTTCAAAATGCCAAAAAGTTGCAATACCCCCCCAAAGGAACAGTTTCGCCTCAAAATGGCAAAAAATTGCAATACCCCCCCAAAGGAACAATTTCGTTTCAAAATGGCCAAAAGTTGCAATACCCCCCCAAAGGAACAATTTCGCCTCAAAATGGAAAAAAATTGCAATACCCCCCAAAGGAACAATTTCGCTTCAAAATGCCGAAAAGTTGCAATACCCGCCCAAAGGAACAATTTCGCTTCAAAATGGCCAAAAGTTGCAATACCCCCCCAAAGGAACAATTTCGCCTCAGAATGGCCAAAAATTGTAATACCCCCCCAAGGAACAATTTCGCTTCAATGTGGCCAAAAGTTCCAATACCCCCCCAAAGGAACAGTTTCACCTCAAAATGGCCAAAAATTGCAATACCCCCCCAAAGGAACAATTTCGCCTCAAAATGGCCAAAAATTGTAATACCCCCCCAAAGGAACAATTTCGCTTCAATATGGCCAAAAGTTGCAATACCCCCCAAAGGAACAGTTTCGCCTCAAAATGGCAAAAAATTGCAATACCCCCCCCAAAGGAACAATTTCGCTTCAAAATGGCCAAAAGTTGCAATACCCCCCCAAAGGAACAATTTCGCCTCAAAATGGAAAAAAATTGCAATACCCCCCAAAGGAACAATTTCGTTTCAAAATGCCAAAAAGTTGCAATACCCCCCCAAAGGAACAATTTCGCTTCAAAATGGCCAAAAGTTGCAATACCCCCCCAAAGGAACAATTTCGCCTCAAAATGGCAAAAAATTGCAATACCCCCCCAAAGGAACAATTTCGCTTCAAAATGACCAAAAGTTGCAATATCCCCCGGAAGGAACAATTTCGCCTCTAAATGGCCAAAAGTTGCAATACCCCCCAAAGGAACAATTTCGCCTCAAAATGCCGAAAAGTTGCAATACCCCCGAAAGGAACAATTTCGCTTCAAAATGGCCAAAAGTTGCAATACCCCCCCCAAAGGAACAATTTCGCCTCAAAATGCCGAAAAGTTGCAATACCCCCCGAAAGGAACAATTTCGCTTCAAAATGCCGAAAAGTTGCAATACCCCCCGAAAGGAACATTTTCGCTTCAAAATGGCCAAAAGTTGCAATACCCCCCCAAAGGAACAATTTCACCTCAAAATGGCCAAAAATTGTAATACCCCCCCAAAGGAACAATTTCGCTTCAATATGGCCAAAAGTTGCAATACCCCCCCTAAGGAACAATTTCGCCTCAAAATGGCAAAAAATTGCAATACCCCCAAAGGAACAATTTCGCTTCAAAATGACCAAAAGTTGCAATACCCCCCGAAAGGAACAATTTCGCCTCTAAATAGCCAAAAGTTGCAATACCCCCCGAAAGGAACAATTTCGCTTCAAAATGACCAAAAGTTGCAATACCCCCCAAAGGAACAATTTCGCTTCAAAATGCCAAAAAGTTGAAATACCCCCCCAAAGAAACAATTTCGCTTCAATATGGCCAAAAGTTGCAATACCCCCCCAAAGGAACAATTTCGCCTCAAAATGGCCAAAAATTGTAATACCCCCCCAAAGGAACAATTTCGCTTCAATGTGGCCAAAAGTTCCAATACCCCTCCAAAGGAACAGTTTCGCCTCCAAATGGCAAAAAATTGCAATACCCCCCCAAAGTAACAATTTCGCTTCAAAATGACCAAAAGTTGCAATACCCCCCAAAGGAAAAATTTCGCCTCAAAATGGCAAAAAATTGCAATACCCCCCCAAAGGAACATTTTCGCTTCAAAATGGCCAAAAGTTGCAATACCCCCCCAAAGGAACAATTTCGCCTCAAAATGGCAAAAAATTGCAATACCCCCCCAAAGGAACAGTTTCGCCTCAAAATGGCAAAAAATTGCAATACCCCCCCAAAGGAACAATTTCGCCTCAAAATGCCGAAAAGTTGCAATACCCGCCCAAAGGAACAATTTCGCTTCAAAATGGCCAAAAGTTGCAATACCCCCCCAAAGGAACAATTTCGCCTCAGAATGGCCAAAAATTGTAATACCCCCCCAAGGAACAATTTCGCCTCAATATGGCCAAAAGTTCCAAAACCCCCCCAAAGGAACAATTTCGCCTCAAAATGGCCAAAAATTGTAATACCCCCCAAAGGAACAATTTCGCTTCAATATGGCCAAAAGTTGCAATACCCCCCCAAAGGAACAGTTTCGCCTCAAAATGGCAAAAAATTGCAATACCCCCCCAAAGGAACAATTTCGCCTCAAAATGGAAAAAAGTTGCAATACCCCCCCAAAGGAACAGTTTCGCCTCAAAATGGCCAAAAGTTGCAATACCCCCCCAAAGGAACAATTTCGCCTCAAAATGGAAAAAAGTTGCAATACCCCCCCAAAGGAACAATTTCGCTTCAAAATGCCAAAAAGTTGCAATACCCCCCCAAAGGAACAATTTCGCTTCAAAATGGCCTAAAGTTGCAATACACCCCCAAAGGAACAATTTCGCCTCAAAATGGCAAAAAATTGCAATACCCCCCCAAAGGAACAATTTTGCTTCAAAATGGCCTAAAGTTGCAATACCCCCCCAAAGGAACAATTTCGCCTCAAAATGGCAAAAAATTGCAATACCCCCCCAAAGGAACAATTTCGCTTCAAAATGACCAAAAGTTGCAATACCCCCCGAAAGGAACAATTTCGCCTCTAAATGGCCAAAAGTTGCAATACCCCCCAAAGGAACAATTTCGCCTCAAAATGCCGAAAAGTTGCAATACCCCCCGAAAGGAACAATTTCGCTTCAAAATGGCCAAAAGTTGCAATACCCCCTAAAGGAACAATTTCGCCTCAAAATGGCAAGAAATTGCAATACCCCCCTAAAGGAACAATTTCGCCTCAAAATGCCGAAAAGTTGCAATACCCCCCCAAAGGAACAATTTCGCTTCAAAATGGCCAAAAGTTGCAATACCCCCCAAAGGATCAATTTCGCCTCAAAATGGAAAAAAATTGCAATACCCCCCCAAAGGAACAATTTCGCTTCAAAATGGCCAAAAGTTGCAATACCCCCCCCAAAGGAACAATTTTCGCCTCAAAATGGAAAAAAATTGCAATACCTTCCCAAAGGAACAATTTCGCTTCAAAATGCCAAAAAGTTGCAATACCCCCCCAAAGGAACAATTTCGCCTCAAAATGGCAAAAAATTGCAATACCCCCCAAAGGAACAATTTCGTTTCAAAATGGCCAAAAGTTGCAATACCCCCCCAAAGGAACGATGTCGCCTCAAAATGGAAAAAAATTGCAATACCCCTCCAAAGGAACAATTTCGCTTCAAAATGCCGAAAAGTTGCAATACCCCCCCAAAGGAACAATTTCGCCTCAAAATGGAAAAAAATTGCAATACCCCCCCAAAGGAACAATTTCGCTTCAAAATGCCAAAAAGTTGCAATACCCCCCCAAAGGAACAATTACGCTTCAAAATGGCCAAAAGTTGCAATACCCCCCCAAAGGAACAATTTCGCCTCAAAATGGCAAAAAATTGCAATACCCCCCCAAAGGAACAATTTCGCTTCAAAATGACCAAAAGTTGCAATACCCCCCGAAAGGAACAATTTCGCCTCAAAATGCCGAAAAGTTGCAATACCCCCCAAAGGAACAATTTCGCCTCAAAATGGCAAGAAATTGCAATACCCCCCCAATGGAACAATTTCGCCTCAAAATGGCCAAAAGTTGCAAAACCCCCCAAAGGATTAATTTCGCCTCAAAATGGAAAAAAATTGTAATACCCCCCCAAAGGAACAATTTCGCTTCAATGTGGCCAAAAGTTCCAATACCCCTCCAAAGGAACAGTTTCGCCTCAAAATGGCAAAAAATTGCAATACCCCCCAAAGTAACAATTTCGCTTCAAAATGACCAAAAGTTGCAATACCCCCCAAAGGAAAAATTTCGCCTCAAAATGGCAAAAAATTGCAATACCCACCCAAAGGAACAATTTCGCTTCAAAATGGCCAAAAGTTGCAATACCCCCCCAAAGGAACAATTTCGCCTCAAAATGGCCAAAAATTGTAATACCCCCCCAAAGGAACAATTTCGCTTCAATATGGCCAAAAGTTGCAATACCCCCCCAAAGGAACAATTTTTGCCTCAAAATGGAAAAAAATTGCAATACCCCCCCAAAGGAACAATTTCGCTTCAAAATGGCCAAAAGTTGCAATACCCCCCCAAAGGAACAATTTCGCCTCAAAATGGCCAAAAATTGTAATACCCCCCCAAAGGAACAATTTCGCTTCAATATGGCCAAAAGTTGCAATACCCCCCAAAGGAACAATTTTTGCCTCAAAATGGAAAAAAATTGCAATACCCCCCCAAAGGAACAATTTCGCTTCAAAATCCCAAAAAGTTGCAATACCCCCCCAAAGGAACAGTTTCGCCTCAAAATGGCAAAAAATTGCAATACCCCCCCAAAGGAACAATTTCGTTTCAAAATGGCCAAAAGTTGCAATACCCCCCCAAAGGAACAATTTCGCCTCAAAATGGAAAAAAATTGCAATACCCCCCAAAGGAACAATTTCGCTTCAAAATGCCGAAAAGTTGCAATACCCGCCCAAAGGAACAATTTCGCTTCAAAATGGCCAAAAGTTGCAATACCCCCCCAAAGGAACAATTTCGCCTCAGAATGGCCAAAAATTGTAATACCCCCCGAGGAACAATTTCGCTTCAATGTGGCCAAAAGTTCCAATACCCCCCCAAAGGAACAGTTTCGCCTCAAAATGGCCAAAAATTGCAATACCCCCCCAAAGGAACAATTTCGCCTCAAAATGGCCAAAAATTGTAATACCCCCCCAAAGGAACAATTTCGCTTCAATATGGCCAAAAGTTGCAATACCCCCCAAAGGAACAGTTTCGCCTCAAAATGGCAAAAAATTGCAATACCCCCCAAAGGAACAATTTCGCTTCAAAATGGCCAAAAGTTGCAATACCCCCCCAAAGGAACAATTTCGCCTCAAAATGGCAAAAAATTGCAATACCCCCCCAAAGGAACAATTTCGCTTCAAAATGGCCAAAAGTTGCAATACCCCCCCAAAGGAACAATTTCGCCTCAAAATGGAAAAAAATTGCAATACCCCCCAAAGGAACAATTTCGCTTCAAAATGCCAAAAAGTTGCAATACCCCCCCAAAGGAACAATTTCGCTTCAAAATGGCCAAAAGTTGCAATACCCCCCCAAAGGAACAATTTCGCCTCAAAATGGCAAAAAATTGCAATACCCCCCGAAAGGAACAATTTCGCTTCAAAATGGCCAAAAGTTGCAATACCCCCCCAAAGGAACAATTTCGCCTCAAAATGCCGAAAAGTTGCAATACCCCCCGAAAGGAACAATTTCGCTTCAAAATGGCCAAAAGTTGCAATACCCCCCAAAGGAACAATTTCGCCTCAAAATGCCGAAAAGTTGCAATACCCCCCGAAAGGAACATTTTCGCTTCAAAATGGCCAAAAGTTGCAATACCCCCCCAAAGGAACAATTTCGCCTCAAAATGGCCAAAAATTGTAATACCCCCCCAAAGGAACAATTTCGCTTCAATATGGCCAAAAGTTGCAATACCCCCCCTAAGGAACAATTTCGCCTCAAAATGGCAAAAAATTGCAATACCCCCAAAGGAACAATTTCGCTTCAAAATGACCAAAAGTTGCAATACCCCCCGAAAGGAACAATTTCGCCTCTAAATAGCCAAAAGTTGCAATACCCCCCGAAAGGAACAATTTCGCTTCAAAATGGCCAAAAGTTGCAAAACCCCCCAAAGGATTAATTTCGCCTCAAAATGGAAAAAAAATTGCAATACCCCCCAAAGGAACAATTTCGCTTCAAAATGCCAAAAAGTTGAAATACCCCCCCCAAAAGAAACAATTTCGCTTCAATATGGCCAAAAGTTGCAATACCCCCCCAAAGGAACAATTTCGCCTCAAAATGGCCAAAAATTGTAATACCCCCCCAAAGGAACAATTTCGCTTCAATGTGGCCAAAAGTTCCAATACCCCTCCAAAGGAACAGTTTCGCCTCCAAATGGCAAAAAATTGCAATACCCCCCCAAAGTAACAATTTCGCTTCAAAATGACCAAAAGTTGCAATACCCCCCAAAGGAAAAATTTCGCCTCAAAATGGCAAAAAATTGCAATACCCCCCCAAAGGAACATTTTCGCTTCAAAATGGCCAAAAGTTGCAATACCCCCCCAAAGGAACAATTTCGCCTCAAAATGGCAAAAAATTGCAATACCCCCCCAAAGGAACAGTTTCGCCTCAAAATGGCAAAAAATTGCAATACCCCCCCAAAGGAACAATTTCGCCTCAAAATGCCGAAAAGTTGCAATACCCGCCCAAAGGAACAATTTCGCTTCAAAATGGCCAAAAGTTGCAATACCCCCCCAAGGAACAATTTCGCCTCAATATGGCCAAAAGTTCCAAAACCCCCCCAAAGGAACAATTTCGCCTCAAAATGGCCAAAAATTGTAATACCCCCCAAAGGAACAATTTCGCTTCAATATGGCCAAAAGTTGCAATACCCCCCCAAAGGAACAGTTTCGCCTCAAAATGGCAAAAAATTGCAATACCCCCCCAAAGGAACAATTTCGCCTCAAAATGGAAAAAAGTTGCAATACCCCCCCAAAGGAACAATTTCGCTTCAAAATGCCAAAAAGTTGCAATACCCCCCCAAAGGAACAATTTCGCTTCAAAATGGCCTAAAGTTGCAATACACCCCCAAAGGAACAATTTCGCCTCAAAATGGCAAAAAATTGCAATACCCCCCCAAAGGAACAATTTCGCTTCAAAATGCCAAAAAGTTGCAATACCCCCCAAAGGAACAATTTCGCTTCAAAATGGCCTAAAGTTGCAATACCCCCCCAAAGGAACAATTTCGCCTCAAAATGGCAAAAAATTGCAATACCCCCCCAAAGGAACAATTTCGCTTCAAAATGACCAAAAGTTGCAATACCCCCCGAAAGGAACAATTTCGCCTCTAAATGGCCAAAAGTTGCAATACCCCCCCAAAGGAACAATTTCGCCTCAAAATGCCGAAAAGTTGCAATACCCCCCGAAAGGAACAATTTCGCTTCAAAATGGCCAAAAGTTGCAATACCCCCCCAAAGGAACAATTTCGCCTCAAAATGGCAAGAAATTGCAATACCCCCCTAAAGGAACAATTTCGCCTCAAAATGCCGAAAAGTTGCAATACCCCCCCAAAGGAACAATTTCGCTTCAAAATGGCCAAAAGTTGCAATACCCCCCAAAGGATCAATTTCGCCTCAAAATGGGGAAAAAATTGCAATACCCCCCCAAAGGAACAATTTCGCTTCAAAATGGCCAAAAGTTGCAATACCCCCCCCAAAGGAACAATTTTCGCCTCAAAATGGAAAAAAATTGCAATACCTTCCCAAAGGAACAATTTCGCTTCAAAATGCCAAAAAGTTGCAATACCCCCCAAAGGAACAATTTCGCCTCAAAATGGCAAAAAATTGCAATACCCCCCAAAGGAACAATTTCGTTTCAAAATGGCCAAAAGTTGCAATACCCCCCCAAAGAAACGATGTCGCCTCAAAATGGAAAAAAATTGCAATACCCCCCCTAAGGAACAATTTCGCTTCAAAATGCCGAAAAGTTGCAATACCCGCCCAAAGGAACAATTTCGCTTCAAAATGGCCAAAAGTTGCAATACCCACCCAAAGGAACAATTTCGCCTCAAAATGCCGAAAAGTTGCAATACCCCCCGAAAGGAACAATTTCGCTTCAAAATGACCAAAAGTTGCAATACCCCCCGAAAGGAACAATTTCGCTTCAAAATGGTCAAAAGTTGCAATACCCCCCCAAAGGAACAATTTCGCCTCAAAATGGCAAGAAATTGCAATACCCCCCCAAAGGAACAATTTCGCCTCAAAATGCCGAAAAGTTGCAATACCCCCCCAAAGGAACAATTTCGCTTCAAAATGGCCAAAAGTTGCAATACCCCCCCAAAGGAACAATTTTCGGCTCAAAATGGAAAAAAATTGCAATACCTTCCTAAAGGAACAATTTCGCTTCAAAATGCCGAAAAGTTGCAATACCCGCCCAAAGGAACAATTTCGCTTCAAAATGGCCAAAAGTTGCAATACCCCCCCAAAGGAACAATTTCACCTCAAAATGGCCAAAAATTGCAATACCCCCCCAAAGTAACAATTTCGCTTCAAAATGCTGAAAAGTTGCAATACCCCCCCAAAGGAACAATTTCGCCTCAAAATGGAAAAAAAATTGCAATACCCCCCCAAAGAAACAATTTCGCCTCAAAATGGAAAGAAATTGCAATACCCCCCCAATGGAACAATTTCGCCACAAAATGCCGAAAAGTTGCAATACCCCCCCAAAGGAACAATTTCGCTTCAAAATGGCCAAAAGTTGCAATACCCCCCAAAGGATCAATTTCGCCTCAAAATGGAAAAAAAATTGCAATACCCCCCAAGGAACAATTTTGCTTCAAAATGGCCAAAAGTTGCAATACCCCCCCAAAGGAACAATTTCGCTTCAAAATGGCCAAAAGTTGCAATACCCCCCAAAGGATCAATTTTCGCCTCAAAATGGAAAAAAATTGCAATACCTTCCCAAAGGAACAATTTCGCTTCAAAATGCCGAAAAGTTGCAATACCCGACCAAAGGAACAATTTCGCTTCAAAATGGCAAAAAATTGCAATACCCCCCCAAAGGAACAATTTCGCTTCAAAATGCTGAAAAGTTGCAATACCCCCCCAAAGGAACAATTTCGCCTCAAAATGGAAAAAAAATTGCAATACCCCCCCAAAGAAACAATTTCGCTTCAAAATGGAAAGAAATTGCAATACCCCCCCAAAGGAACAATTTCGCCTCAAAATGCCGAAAAGTTGCAATACCCACCCAAAGGAACAATTTCGCTTCAATATGGCCAAAAGTTGCAATACCCCCCCAAAGGAACAATTTCGCTTCAAAATGGCCAAAAGTTGCAATACCCCCCCAAAGGAACAATTTCGCCTCAAAAGGTAAAAAAAATTGCAATACCCCCCTAAAGGAACAATTTCGCTTCAAAATGCCAAAAAGTTGCTATACCCCCCCAAAGGAACAATTTCGCTTCAAAATGGCCTAAAGTTGCAATACCCCCCCAAAGGAACAATTTCGCCTCAAAATGGCAAAAAATTGCAATACCCCCCCAAAGGAACAATTTCGCTTCAAAATGACCAAAAGTTGCAATACCCCCCGAAAGGAACAATTTCGCCTCTAAATGGCCAAAAGTTGCAATATCCCCCCAAAGGAACAATTACGCCTCAAAATTGCAAGAAATTGCAATACCCCCCCAAAGGAACAATTTCGCTTCAAAATGGCCAAAAGTTGCAATACCCCCCAAAGGATCAATTTCGCCTCAAAATGGAAAAAAATTGCAATACCCCCCCAAAGGAACAATTTCGCTTCAAAATGGCCAAAAGTTGCAATACCCCCCCAAAGGAACAATTTCGCCTCAAAATGCCGAAAAGTTGCAATACCCCCCGAAAGGAACAATTTCGCTTCAAAATGGCCAAAACTTGCAATACCCCCCCCAAAGGAACAATTTCGCCTCAAAATGGCCAAAAATTGTAATACCCCCCCAAAGGAACAATTTCGCTTCAATGTGGCCAAAAGTTGCAATACCCCCCAAAAGAAACAATTTCGCCTCAAAATGGCAAAAAATTGCAATGCCCCCCCAAAGGAACAATTTCGCTTCAAAATGCTGAAAAGTTGCAATACCCCCCGAAAGGAACAATTTCGCCTCTAAATGGCCAAAAGTTGCAATACCCCCCCAAAGGAACAATTTCGCCTCAAAATGGCAAAAAATTGCAATACCCCCCCAAAGTTACAATTTCGCTTCAAAATGACCAAAAGTTGCAATACCCCCCAAAGGAACAATTTCGCCTCAAAATGGCAAGAAATTGCAATACCCCCCCAAAGGAACAATTTCGCCTCAAAATGCCGAAAAGTTGCAATACCCCCCCAAAGGAACAATTTCGCTTCAAAATGGCCAAAAGTTGCAATACCCCCCAAAGGATCAATTTCGCCTCAAAATGGAAAAAAAATTGCAATACCCCCCCAAAGGAACAATTTCGCTTCAAAATGGCTAAAAGTTGCAATACCCCCCCAAAGGAACAATTTTCGCCTCAAAATGGAAAAAAATTGCAATACCTTCCCAAAGGAACAATTTCGCTTCAAAATGCCAAAAAGTTGCAATACCCCCCCAAAGGAACAATTTCGCTTCAAAATGGCAAAAAATTGCAATACCCCCCCAAAGAAACAACTTCGTTTCAAAATGGCCAAAAGTTGCAATACCCCCCCAAAGGAACCATGTCGCCTCAAAATGGAAAAAAATTGCAATACCCCCCAAGGAACAATTTCGCTTCAAAATGCCGAAAAGTTGCAATACCCGCCCAAAGGAACAATTTCGCTTCAAAATGGCCAAAAGTTGCAATACCCCCCAAAAGGAACAATTTCGCCTCAAAATGGCCAAAAATTGTAATACCCCCCCAAAGGAACAATTTCGCTTCAATGTGGCCAAAAGTTGCAATACCCCCCAAAGGAACAATTTCGCCTCTAAATGGCCAAAAGTTGCAATATCCCCCCAAAGGAACAATTACGCCTCAAAATTGCAAGAAATTGCAATACCCCCCCAAAGGAACAATTTCGCTTCAAAATGGCCAAAAGTTGCAATACCCCCCAAAGGATCAATTTCGCCTCAAAATGGAAAAAAATTGCAATACCCCCCCAAAGGAACAATTTCGCTTCAAAATGGCCAAAAGTTGCAATACCCCCCCAAAGGAACAATTTCGCCTCAAAATGCCGAAAAGTTGCAATACCCCCCGAAAGGAACAATTTCGCTTCAAAATGGCCAAAACTTGCAATACCCCCCCCAAAGGAACAATTTCGCCTCAAAATGGCCAAAAATTGTAATACCCCCCCAAAGGAACAATTTCGCTTCAATGTGGCCAAAAGTTGCAATACCCCCCAAAAGAAACAATTTCGCCTCAAAATGGCAAAAAATTGCAATGCCCCCCCAAAGGAACAATTTCGCTTCAAAATGCTGAAAAGTTGCAATACCCCCCGAAAGGAACAATTTCGCCTCTAAATGGCCAAAAGTTGCAATACCCCCCCAAAGGAACAATTTCGCCTCAAAATGGCAAAAAATTGCAATACCCCCCCAAAGTAACAATTTCGCTTCAAAATGACCAAAAGTTGCAATACCCCCCAAAGGAACAATTTCGCCTCAAAATGGCAAGAAATTGCAATACCCCCCCAAAGGAACAATTTCGCCTCAAAATGCCGAAAAGTTGCAATACCCCCCCAAAGGAACAATTTCGCTTCAAAATGGCCAAAAGTTGCAATACCCCCCAAAGGATCAATTTCGCCTCAAAATGGAAAAAAAATTGCAATACCCCCCCAAAGGAACAATTTCGCTTCAAAATGGCCAAAAGTTGCAATACCCCCCCAAAGGAACAATTTTCGCCTCAAAATGGAAAAAAATTGCAATACCTTCCCAAAGGAACAATTTCGCTTCAAAATGCCAAAAAGTTGCAATACCCCCCCAAAGGAACAATTTCGCTTCAAAATGGCAAAAAATTGCAATACCCCCCCAAAGAAACAACTTCGTTTCAAAATGGCCAAAAGTTGCAATACCCCCCCAAAGGAACCATGTCGCCTCAAAATGGAAAAAAATTGCAATACCCCCCAAGGAACAATTTCGCTTCAAAATGCCGAAAAGTTGCAATACCCGCCCAAAGGAACAATTTCGCTTCAAAATGGCCAAAAGTTGCAATACCCCCCAAAAGGAACAATTTCGCCTCAAAATGGCCAAAAATTGTAATACCCCCCCAAAGGAACAATTTCGCTTCAATGTGGCCAAAAGTTGCAATACCCCCCCAAAGGAACAGTTTCGCCTCAAAATGGCAAAAAAATTGCAATACCCCCCCAAAGTAACAATTTCGCTTCAAAATGACCAAAAGTTGCAATACCCCCCCAAAGGAACAATTTCGCTTCAAAATGGCCAAAAGTTGCAATACCCCCCCAGAGGAACAATTTCGCCTCAAAATGGCAAAAAATTGCAATACCCCCCCAAAGGAACAGTTTTGCCTCAAAATGGCAAAAAATTGCAATACCCCCCCAAAGGAACAGTTTCGCCTCAAAATGGCAAAAAATTGCAATACCCCCCCAAAGGAACAATTTTGTTTCAAAATGGCTAAAAGTTGCAATACCCCCCCAAAGGAACAATATCGCCTCAAAATGGCAAAAAATTGCAATACCCCCCAAAGGAACAATTTCGCTTCAAAATGGCCAAAAGTTGCAATACCCCCCAAAGGAACAATTTCGCCTCAAAATGGCAAAAAATTGCAATACCCCCCAAAGGAACAATTTCGCTTCAAAATGGCCAAAAGTTCCAATACCCCCCCAAAGGAACAATTTCGCTTCAAAATGGCCAAAAGTTGCAATACCCCCCCAAAGGAACAATTTCGCCTCAAAATGGCCAAAAATTGCAATACCCCCCCAAAGGAACAGTTTCGCTTCAAAATGGCCAAAAGTTGCAATACCCCCCCAAATGAACAATTTCGCCTCAAAATGGCCAAAAATTGCAATACCCCCCCAAAGGAACCATGTCGCCTCAAAATGAAAAAAAAATTGCAATACCCCCCTAAGGAACAATTTCGCTTCAAAATGCCGAAAAGTTGCAATACCCGCCCAAAGGAACAATTTCGCCTCAAAATGGCCAACAGTTGCAATACCCCCCAAAGGAACAGTTTCGCCTCAAAATGGCAAAAAATTGCAATAACCCCCCGAAAGGAACAATTTCGCTTCAAAAAGCTGAAAAGTTGCAATACCCCCCCAAAGGAACAATTTCGCCTCAAAATGGAAAAAAATTGCAATACCCCCCCAAAGGAACAATTTCGCTTCAAAATGGCCAAAAGTTGCAATAACCCCCCAAAGGAACAATTTCGCCTCAAAATGGCAAAAAATTGCAATACCCCCCAAAGGAACAATTTCGCCTCAAAATGGCAAAAAATTGCAATACCCCCTAAAGGAACAATTTCGCTTCAAAATGGCAAAAAATTGCAATACCACCCCAAAGGAACAATTTCGCTTCAAAATGCAGAAAGTTGCAATACCCCCCAAAGGAACATTTTCGCTTCAAAATGGCCAAAAGTTGCAATACCCCCCAAAGGATCAATTTTGCCTCAAAATGGAAAAAAATTGCAATACCCCCCCAAAGGAACAATTTCGCTTCAAAATGGCAAAAAATTGCAATACCCCCCCAAAGGAACAATTTTGTTTCAAAATGGCCAAAAGTTGCAATACCCCCCCAAAGGAACAATTTCGCCTCAAAATGGCAAAAAATTGCAATACCCCCCAAAGGAACAATTTCGCTTCAAAATGGCCAAAAGTTGCAATACCCCCCCAAAGGAACAATTTCGCTTCAAAATGACCAAAAGTTGCAATACCCCCCGAAAGGAACAATTCGCCTCTAAATGGCCAAAAGTTGCAATACCCCCCCAAAGGAACAATTTCGCCTCAAAATGCCGAAAAGTTGCAATACCCCCCGAAAGGAACAATTTCGCTTCAAAATGGCCAAAAGTTGCAATACCCCCCCAAAGGAACAATTTCGCCTCAAAATGGCAAGAAATTGCAATACCCCCTCAAAGGAACAATTTCGCCTCAAAATGCCGAAAAATTGCAATACCCCCCCAAAGGAACAATTTTCGCCTCAAAATGGAAAAAAATTGCAATACCCCCCTAAAGGAACAATTTCGCTTGAAAATGCTGAAAAGTTGCAATACCCGCCCAAAGGAACAATTTCGCTTCAAAATGGCCAAAAGTTGCAATACCCCCCCAAAGGAACAATTTCGCCTCAAAATGGCCAAAAATTGTAATACCCCCCCAAAGGAACAATTTCGCTTCAATGTGGCCAAAAGTTGCAATACCCCCCCAAAGTAACAATTTCGCTTCAAAATGACCAAAAGTTGCAATACCCCCCAAAGGAACAATTTCGCCTCAAAATGCCAAAAAATTGCAATACCCCCCCAAAGGAACAATTTCGCTTCAAAATGGCCAAAAGTTGCAATACACCCCCCAAAGGAACAATTTTCGCCTCAAAATGGCAAAAAATTGCAATACCCCCCCAAAGGAACAATTTCGCTTCAAAATGACCAAAAGTTGCAATACCCCCCGAAAGGAACAATTTCGCCTCTAAATGGCCAAAAGTTGCAATACCCCCCAAAGGAACAATTTCGCCTCAAAATGGCCAAAAATTGTAATACCCCCCAAAGGAACAATTTCGCTTCAAAATGGCCAAAAGTTGCAATACCCCCCCAAAGGAACAATTTCGCCTCAAAATGGCAAGAAATTGCAATACCCCCCCAAAGGAACAATTTCGCTTCAAAATGGCCAAAAGTTGCAATACCCCCCAAAGGATCAATTTCGCCTCAAAATGGAAAAAAAATTGCAATACCCCCCCAAAGGAACAATTTCGCTTCAAAATGGCCAAAAGTTGCAATACCCCCCCAAAGGAACAATTTCGCCTCAAAATGGCCAAAAGTTGTAATACCCCCCCAAAGGAACAATTTCGCTTCAAAATGGCCAAAAGTTGCAATACCCCCCCAAAGGAACAATTTCGCTTCAAAATGGCCAAAAGTTGCAATACCCCCCCAAAGGAACAATTTTCGCCTCAAAATGGAAAAAAATTGCAATACCCCCCCAAAGGAACAATTTCGCTTGAAAATGCTGAAAAGTTGCAATACCCGACCAAAGGAACAATTTCGCTTCAAAATGGCCAAAAGTTGCAATACCCCCCCAAAGGAACAATTTCGCCTCAAAATGGCCAAAAATTGTAATACCCCCCCAAAGGAACAATTTCGCTTCAAAGTGGCCAAAAGTTGCAATACCCCCCCAAAGTAACAATTTCGCTTCAAAATGACCAAAAGTTGCAATACCCCCCAAAGGAACAATTTCGCCTCAAAATGCCAAAAAATTGCAATACCCCCTTAAAGGAACAATTTCGCTTCAAAATGCTGAAAAGTTGCAATACCCCCCAAAGGAACAATTTCGCCTCAAAATGGCCAAAAATTGTAATACCCCCCAAAGGAACAATTTCGCTTCAAAATGGCCAAAAGTTGCAATACCCCCCCAAAGGAACAATTCCGCCTCAAAATGGCAAAAAATTGCAATACCCCCCCAAAGGAACAATTTCGCTTCAAAATGCCAAAAAGTTGCAATACCCCCCAAAGGAACAATTCTGCCTCAAAATGGCCAAAAATTGCAATACCCCCCCCAAAGGAACAATTTCACTTCAAAATGACCAAAAGTTGCAATACCCCCCGAAAGGAACAATTTCGCCTCAAAATGGCCAAAAGTTGCAATACCCCCCCAAAGGAACAATTTCGCCTCAAAATGGAAAGAAATTGCAATACCCCCCCAAAGGAACAATTTCGCCTCAAAATGCCAAAAAATTGCAATACCCCCCCAAAGGAACAATTTCGCTTCAAAATGCCGAAAAGTTGCAATACCCCCCCAAAGGAACAATTTCGCTTCAAAATGGCCAAAAGTTGCAATACCCCCCAAAGGAACAATTTCGCCTCAAAATGGCAAAAAAATTGCAATACCCCCCCAAAGGAACAATTTCGCCTCAAAATGCCAAAAAATTGCAATACCCCCCGAAAGGAACAATTTCGCTTCAAAATGGCCAAAAGTTGCAATACCCCCCCAAAGGAACAATTTCGCCTCAAAATGGCAAAAAATTGCAATACCCCCTGTAACGTTGCGCCCTGCAACGTGGGGGTTTCACTCACTTGCAGCGGTGTGAGGTAGCTTCAGCAACACACGTACACAGTCTCTTCATAGAAATTCTGGCAGTTTATTAAAAACACTCAGCATAAACTGCCCTCAAACATAAACAATAAGTCCATAATAGAAGTTTAGCAACTTCCCCACTCTCTGGCTCCTGCCAGCGTACAGCTCTAGCCAAGGTTCCTTCCAGCACCCAGGGCCCTCTGCAGACCCCTGTCTGTCTCTCCTCCTGGAGAGATTCGGCCCTACAGCCCTGGCTGCACTCACCTCAGACTCAATATCAGAGCCTTGTGATCAGCCTCCATGCAGGCTGATACACCCAAAGCTCCTGGCTCTGCTCTCACTTGTTTCCAGTCCACACACTGGACATCTAGAGCCAGCCTCTCTCTAGACTGCCCTAGACACACTTCTCCCAGGTTCAGAGACAGGATTGCTTTAACCCCTGGAGCCACACCCACAGGTGGTAAGGAGTGTGTAATCAGCATTACACACCCTTCCATGGCTCTGCATGTAATGCAATCCTGTGGAACCACAGGTCCCAGCCAGCTTCACATTGCAGAGCACCCACGCTTCTGCAAAACATACCGGCCCTTTGTAATACAGCCGGTTGATACCTCACATACCCTCCCCCTCTGTTCAAACCCGTAGGGGAGAACACTTGCCAATGACCTGGGGCCGCGAGACAGGGAATCCCCGCTGCCATGCCCCACCAGTTGAGAGGGCCGTCCAAGAGCAGTAGTCCCTGAGGCATCGCCCGACACTTTCACCAAACCCTGTCTGGTCAACCTAGGGTTAAAGGACGTCCCATTTCCAGACCGTTCTCTCCCTGACCCCCTCCCAGGGTCACCGTAGTAGAGAGACATGTCCCCAGTCAAACCTACAGTCTTGTCCGAACCTAGGCTTTCTCGAGTACCCCCAAGGCTACTGTCGGGAACTCTAAGCTCATAGCGGCCACTATCTACAGTACATCGTATGTTACCACTCTGTCGGCGATTCCTTTTATCGCGCGTCTGAACTACTGGACCGACACGCCATCTTCCACTTCTTTCCCCTGAACAACGGGTGGAAGACGGCTGCTGTCCCCCACACAGTTGGCGAAGCTGCTCCTTAATTTTCAGGTTTTCTTGCCACAACCGCTCCATGTCACGTACATGGTGTACCCGATATTCAATAAGGCTTCGAATGTTTCCAAGACTCTCTACAGTCCCGACACAAACAAACGGAACCATACCAGCTTCCCTGGGTATCTTGCTCTCATTAGCAGCAGGGATTCTTAATCTCACCAATCCTGATTTATTCACCATGTCTTGCATGACTCGTCCGGTTTTTCCAATGACTCTCCCCACCAGAGCCCGGGGTACTTGGACAATATCTTCCGCCAGACTCTGCGCTTTCCTTTTATACTCTAGCTGTCTAGTGGCTTCTTCCTTTTGCAGTTGGACTTGCCACTTCATACGAACACATCTGAAGTGCATGTCCTTTAGAATAGCCACCCGCTGCCCAGTAATTTCACTGGTGGACAATATCACTAACTGTTCAGCCCCTGGGGTACAGTAGACCTCACACGCTTCCACAGCTCTCTTAAATTCGTCATGCATGCACTCGGTGGCACACGCTTCTCTTAAGTCCTTAGGTATATCCACCATGCACTTGACTACAGAAGTCTCATTCATCCCTGCCACATGCTTGTCAAGTTTAGCTTCCAGAGTCAGCTCTCTTTTGGCCTCCTCTGCTTCAACATGTTTGGTCAGGATTGACACTCGCTGCTCCATCTGCTCCAAGGCTCCCTGGGACTTGGACTGGTACTCTGCCAAGCGACTTCGGAGCTCAGCCACTTCTTTCTCCAGCTCCCTTACTCGACTCTCAGTAGCCTGCCTAAGAAGTGTCTCTTGTTGCAGATGGTCTTTGCTCATCCTCTTGAATGAGTCTTCACTTGCGGACCTCTCTGGTCTACGACACACTATTTCTGAGGCTTCTTCCATCTCAGCTTCAGAACGTTTGGGTTTCAGGCTCTTAGCTGAGCCAATCTTCTTGTCTGCGATCTGGGTCTTACCCACTGAGTCAGTCAGGCTCTCAGCTTCTGATGAGACCTCATGTCCAGACTTCACCTCTTCCTCAGAGGCTCTTTCCGCTTTTACAGCACCTGCTGTGTCTTGGGACTTCACTGCATTCCCTCCAATTTCCACTTGGGTCTCTGCAGTGTCACCCTCTGCCTTCTCTTGGGCATTTACAGCATCGCCTTCTACCAGGGTGTTACGCCCTTCAGCACGGTACTCTGTTCTTCTTAGAACCTTGGCACCATTTTCAACATTCATCACTTCACCACTGGGTAGCTTACCAGTCTTCTCACCATGACCTTTGTGGATTTGTACTCCACCAACACTGCCCTGGATTCCGTCTCCTATATTGTTCTGTAGGATGTCATCTCGTACAGCGCTATCATCCAACAGACCTCCAGCTTCATGCATGGAAATTATAGGAGACACCACCATTACGTCTTTGGTCGGTTCCTCCCCTGCAATTTCACCCTGCTGGTTTCTGTCGTGACAATGTGTCAGTTCAGTCTTTGATTCCTCTTTCTTTTGCAGGATATCACTGTCTGACTTCCGTATCAGGTGTTACTAGCACCATGTTTTCATTAACCAGGCATATCACTTTCTCTGCACCCTCAGACGGCCTACACTGTGCCCCCTCTCGGCGCTTATTACGTCTTCGGGAGGAAGTTTTGCCCCTCTCGCCCATCTGTACCACACTGTACTCGTTTGTCACCTTACTAGAGTCAGTGTCTTTACTGGAGTCATCATCACTCCCCCTGGCATCCTGGACTATCATGTCCCCAATTAACCAGATATCTGCCTCCCTTTCTGGAGCTACCCCGTTTTTAACGGTCACACTATCGTTTATTCCCTTAGTCCTTATGTCACTAAGTTGGGTCCGTCCATCATTTTCTTTGGTCACCCCTAACTTAGCACCTCCTAAAATTGACTGTCCTATCTCCTCCTTACCACACATAACTGCACAACAAGGACCCCTTTTCACCTCCCAATGTGGTGGGGTTTCCTTTGGGCTGTTCCGGCTCTTACACAAGCAACCGTTTACGTCCCCCTGCTTCCACAAGTGCACAAATAATTTAGAGTCCCAACCTATAATAATTGGGTGCAGTAAATCTGAGACTACTCCAACATCATGAGAACCACTGTCCCATGCTGTCTTAATGACCACGCTGGATACCGGGTATTCTGTCTCATTATTGTGGGTGCAGCCGACGTGGATCTTCCTTCCAGGAATCAAGTGGACATCAGAGGTGGCCCTCACCAGGGTCACCAAGCTCCTTGAGTCTACGACCCCTGTTACAGATTCCCCATCCACTTCCACGGAACACAGACGTGGCTTCTCGTCGGATGGGTGGTCTATATTGCAAACAGGACACTTGTGGCATGAACACTGTTGTCCCTGGCTACAGTCCATCTGCGCCACTTCACCCTTGGATTTGGGATGCTCCGCACCCTTTTGGGGGACCACCGCTTTCTGGGACTCCATCCCCTTATGGGCAACCACCCCTTTATGGGACTCCACCCCCTTATGGGCAACCACCCCCTTATGGGCAACCACCCCCTTATGGGAAACCACCCCCTTATGGGCAACCACCCCCTTATGGGCAACCACCCCCTTTTGCGGTTTCCATGCAATGTCCTTAGCCCCCAGTTCACACCGTTTGCCCTTGTCTCCCTGGGCACCCAGTGTCCATACTGGCCCCTGAAGGGAATGCTCAAACTGGTCCATGGCTGTGACATCGCTACACACAGACAGCTCCTGCTGTTCCCGGACCAGGAACTGGTACAGCTCCTCCACAATGTCCGCAGGGACCATTCCCTCTTTTTGGCTTTCAGCCCCCACTGCTGTCACTGGACCTCCAGGCACATGCTGTTGGTGCTGCTGGCTCTGCAGCAGCTGGTTCAGGAGCTCCTCTATGCTGTAACGAAAAAGAGGCACAGGAGGGGCGCTCCAATGGGTAATACCCGGTGGTCAAAGACGGGGGGGGGGGTTAGAGAACCACTAACCTTTCCGGGTTGTACCGCCCGTACAACCAGGATCTCCAGCCTGTGGTGTATCACTGCTCACCAAGCAGGGCCTTGCAATTCCGGCTGGCCTGGAACCTCCAGTCGCTGGACTCTCGCCACTAAAGCACGGGTCCCCAACGACCTGCTGATTCACCGCCAGGTGCTTGAGAGCGCTGTCCCTGTTCGTGGACCCGCCGATCCACCGCCAGCTGCTTGAGTGCGCAGACAATTTTCGTGGACCCTCCGATCCACCACAAACCGCTTCAAAAAATTTTCGTGGACCCACCGATCCACCGCAAGCAGTCCGTATTCACAGGAATATGTCCTAGGCCGTTGCCCCTAGCAACCAGGCTGCGTTGCCCCTAGCAACCAGACCGCATGCCCGCATTCGAGACACCATATGTAACGTTGCGCCCTGCAACGTGGGGGGTTTCACTCACTTGCAGTGGTGTGAGGTAGCTTCAGCAACACACGTACACAGTCTCTTCATAGAAATTCTGGCAGTTTATTAAAAACACTCAGCATAAACTGCCCTCAAACATAAACAATAAGTCCATAATAGAAGTTTAGCAACTTCCCCACTCTCTGGCTCCTGCCAGCGTACAGCTCTAGCCAAGGTTCCTTCCAGCACCCAGGGCCCTCTGCAGACCCCTGTCTGTCTCTCCTCCTGGAGAGATTCGGCCCTACAGCCCTGGCTGCACTCACCTCAGACTCAATATCAGAGCCTTGTGATCAGCCTCCATGCAGGCTGATACACCCAAAGCTCCTGGCTCTGCTCTCACTTGTTTCCAGTCCACACACTGGACATCTAGAGCCAGCGTCTCTCTAGACTGCCCTAGACACACTTCTCCCAGGTTCAGAGACAGGATTGCTTTAACCCCTGGAGCCACACCCACAGGTGGTAAGGAGTGTGTAATCAGCATTACACACCCTTCCATGGCTCTGCATGTAATGCAATCCTGTGGAACCACAGGTCCCAGCCAGCTTCACATTGCAGAGCACCCACGCTTCTGCAAAACATACCGGCCCTTTGTAATACAGCCGGTTGATACCTCACACTACCCAAAGGAACAATTTCGCTTCAAAATGGCCAAAAGTTGCAATACCCCCCCAAAGGAACAATTTCGCCTCAAAATGGCAAAAAATTGCAATACCCCCCAAAGGAACAATTTCGCCTCAAAATGGCCAAAAATTGTAATACCCCCCCAAAGGAACAATTTCGCTTCAATGTGGCCAAAAGTTGCAATACCCCCCAAAGGAACAATTTCGCCTCAAAATGGCAAAAAATTGCAATACCCCGAAAGGAACAATTTCGCTTCAAAATGCTGAAAATTGCAATACCCCCCGAAAGGAACAATTTCGCCTCAAAATGGAAAAAAAATTGCAATACCCCCCCAAAGGAACAATTTCGCCTCAAAATGCCTTAAAGTTGCAATACCCTCCGAAAGGAACAATTTCGCCTCAAAATGGCAAAAAATTGCAATATCCCCCAAAGGAACAATTTCACTTCAAAATGCCGAAAAGTTGCAATACCCCCCGAAAGGAACAAATTCGCTTCAAAATGGCCAAAAGTTGCAATACCCCCCCAAAGGATCAATTCCGCCTCAAAATGGCAAAAAATTGCAATACCCCCCCAAAGGAACAATTTCGCTTCAAAATGGCCAAAAGTTGCAATACCCCCCAAAGGAACAATTTCGCCTCAAAATGACCAAAAATTGTAATACCCCCCAAAGGAACAATTTCGCTTCAATATGGCCAAAAGTTGCAATACCCCCCCCCAAAGGAACAGTTTCGCCTCAAAATGGCAAAAAATTGCAATATCCCGCAAAGGAACAATTTCACTTCAAAATGCCGAAAAGTTGCAATACCCCCCGAAAGGAACAATTTCTCTTCAAAATGGCCAAAAGTTGCAATACCCCCCCAAAGGAACAATTCCGCCTCAAAATGGCAAAAAATTGCAATACCCCCCCCAAAGGAACAATTTCGCTTCAAAATGGCCAAAAGTTGCAATACCCCCCCAAAGGAACAATTTCGCTTCAAAATGGCCAAAAGTTGCAATACTCCCCAAAGGAACAATTTCGCCTCAAAATGGAAAAAAATTGCAATACCCCCCCAAAGGAACAATTTCGCTTCAAAATGCCAAAAAGTTGCAATACCCCCCCAAAGGAACAATTTCACTTCAAAATGCCAAAAAGTTGCAATACCCCCCCAAAGGAACAATTTCGCTTCAAAATGGCCAAAAGTTGCAATACCCCCCCAAAGGAACAATTTCGCCTCAAAATGGCAAAAAATTGCAATACCCCCCCAAAGGAACAATTTCGCTTCAAAATGACCAAAAATTGCAATACCCCCCGAAAGGAACAATTTTGCCTCAAAATGGCCAAAAGTTGCAATACCCCCCCCCAAAGGAACAATTTCGCCTCAAAATGGCAAGAAATTGCAATACCCCCCCAAAGGAACAATTTCGCTTCAAAATGGACAAAAGTTGCAATACCACCCCAAAGGAACAATTTCGCCTCAAAATGGAAAAAATTGCAATACCCCCCAAAAGGAACAATTTCGCTTCAAAATGCCGAAAAGTTGCAATACCCCCCAAAGGATCAATTTCGCCTCAAAATGGAAAAAAAATTGCAATACCCCCCCAAAGGAACAATTTCGCTTTAAAATGGCCAAAAGTTGCAATACCCCCCAAAGGAACAATTTTCGCCTCAAAATGGAAAAAAATTGCAATACCCCCCCAAAGGAACAATTTCGCTTCAAAATGCCAAAAAGTTGCAATACCCCCCCAAAGGAACAATTTCGCTTCAAAATGGCCAAAAATTGCAATACCCCCCCAAAGGAACAATTTCGCCTCAAAATGGCCAAAAATTGTAATACCCCCCCAAAGGAACAATTTCGCTTCAATATGGCCAAAAGTTGCAATACCCCCCCAAAGGAACAGTTTCGCCTCAAAATGGCAAAAAATTGCAATACCCCCCCAAAGGAACAATTTCGCTTCAAAATGGCCAAAAGTTGCAATACCCCCCCAAAGGAACAATTTCGCCTCAAAATGGAAAAAAATTGCAATACCCCCCCAAAGGAACAATTTCGCTTCAAAATGCCGAAAAGTTGCAATACCCGCCCAAAGGAACAATTTCGCTTCAAAATGGCCAAAAATTGCAATACCCCCCCCAAAGGAACAATTTCACTTCAAAATGACCAAAAGTTGCAATACCCCCCGAAAGGAACAATTTCGCCTCAAAATGGCCAAAAGTTGCAATACCCCCCCAAAGGAACAATTTCGCCTCAAAATGGAAAGAAATTGCAATACCCCCGCAAAGGAACAATTTCGCCTCAAAATGCCGAAAAGTTGCAATACCCCCCCAAAGGAACAATTGCGCCTCAAAATGGAAAGAAATTGCAATACCCCCGCAAAGGAACAATTTCGCCTCAAAATGCCGAAAAGTTGCAATACCTCCCCAAAGGAACAATTTCGCTTCAAAATGGCCAAAAGTTGCAATACCCCCCCAAAGGAACAATTTCGCCTCAAAATGGCCAAAAATTGTAATACCCCCCCAAAGGAACAATTTCGCTTCAAAATGGCCAAAAGTTGCAATACTCCCCCAAAGGAACAATTTTGCCTCAAAATGGCCAAAAGTTGCAATACCCCCCCAAAGGAACAATTTCTCTTCAAAATGCCAAAAAGTTGCAATACCCCCCCAAAGGAACTTCGCTTCAAAATGGCCAAAAGTTGCAATACCCCCCCAAAGGAACAATTTCGCCTCAAAATGGCAAAAAATTGCAATACCCCCCAAAGGAACAATTTCGCTTCAAAATGACCAAAAGTTGCAATACCCCCCGAAAGGAACAATTTCGCCTCTAAATGGCCAAAAGTTGCAATACCCCCCCAAAGGAACAATTTCGCCTCAAAATGCCGAAAAGTTGCAATACCCCCCGAAAGGAACAATTTCGCTTCAAAATGGCCAAAAGTTGCAATACCCCCCCAAAGGAAGAATTTCGCCTCAAAATGGCAAGAAATTGCAATACCCCCCAAAGGAACAATTTCGCCTCAAAATGCCGAAAAGTTGCAATACCCCCCCAAAGGAACAATTTCGCTTGAAAATGGCCAAAAGTTGCAATACCCCCCAAAGGATCAATTTCGCCTCAAAATGGATAAAAAATTGCAATACCCCCCCAAAGGAACAATTTTGCTTTAAAATGGCCAAAAGTTGCAATACCCCCCCAAAGGAACAATTTTCGCCTCAAAATGGAAAAAAATTGCAATACCCCCCCAAAGGAACAATTTCGCTTCAAAATGCCGAAAAGTTGCAATACCCGCCCAAAGGAACAATTTCGCTTCAAAATGGCCAAAAGTTGCAATACCCCCCCAAAGGAACAATTTCGCCTCAAAATGGCCAAAAATTGTAATACCCCCCCAAAGGAACAATTTCGCTTCAATGTGGCCAAAAGTTGCAATACCCCTCCAAAGGAACAGTTTCGCCTCAAAATGGCAAAAAATTGCAATACCCCCCCAAAGGAACAATTTCGCCTCAAAATGCCAAAAAATTGCAATACCCCCCCAAAGGAACAATTTCGCTTCAAAATGCTGAAAAGTTGCAATACCCCCCGAAAGGAACAATTTCGCCTCAAAATGGAAAAAAAATTGCAATACCCCCCCAAAGAAACAATTTCGCCTCAAAATGACGAAAAGTTGCAATACCCCCCGAAAGGAACAATTTCGCTTCAAAATGGCCAAAAGTTGCAATACCCCCCAAAGGAACAATTTCGCCTCAAAATGGCAAAAAATTGCAATACCCCCCCAAAGGAACAATTTCGCTTCAAAATGGCCAAAAGTTGCAATACCCCCCCAAAGGAACAATTTCGCCTCAAAATGGCAAAAAATTGCAATACCCCCCAAAGGAACAATTTCGCCTCAAAATAGCAAAAAATTGCAATACCCCCCCAAAGGAACAATTTCGCTTCAAAATGGCCAAAAGTTGCAATACCCCCCCAAAGGAACAATTTCGCCTCAAAATGCCGAAAAGTTGCAATACCCCCGAAAGGAACAATTTCGCTTCAAAATGGCCAAAAGTTGCAATACCACCCCAAAGGAACAATTTCGCCTCAAAATAGCAAAAAATTGCAATACCCCCCCAAAGGAACAATTTCGCTTCAAAATGGCCAAAAGTTGCAATACCCCCCCAAAGGAACAATTTCGCCTCAAAATGCCGAAAAGTTGCAATACCCCCGAAAGGAACAATTTCGCTTCAAAATGGCCAAAAGTTGCAATACCACCCCAAAGGAACAATTTCGCCTCAAAATAGCAAAAAATTGCAATACCCCCCCAAAGGAACAATTTCGCTTCAAAATGGCCAAAAGTTGCAATACCCCCCCAAAGGAACAATTTCGCCTCAAAATGCCGAAAAGTTGCAATACCCCCGAAAGGAACAATTTCGCTTCAAAATGGCCAAAAGTTGCAATACCACCCCAAAGGAACAATTTCGCCTCAAAATAGCAAAAAATTGCAATACCCCCCCAAAGGAACAATTTCGCTTCAAAATGGCCAAAAGTTGCAATACCCCCCCAAAGGAACAATTTCGCCTCAAAATGCCGAAAAGTTGCAATACCCCCGAAAGGAACAATTTCGCTTCAAAATGGCCAAAAGTTGCAATACCACCCCAAAGGAACAATTTCGCCTCAAAATAGCAAAAAATTGCAATACCCCCCCAAAGGAACAATTTCGCTTCAAAATGGCCAAAAGTTGCAATACCCCCCCAAAGGAACAATTTCGCCTCAAAATGCCGAAAAGTTGCAATACCCCCCGAAAGGAACAATTTCGCTTCAAAATGGCCAAAAGTTGCAATACCACCCCAAAGGAACAATTTCGCCTCAAAATGGAAAAAATTGCAATACCCCCCCAAAGGAACAATTTCGCTTCAAAATGCCGAAAAGTTGCAATACCCCCCAAAGGATCAATTTCGCCTCAAAATGGAAAAAAAATTGCAATACCCCCCCAAAGGAACAATTTCGCTTTAAAATGGAAAAAAATTGCAATACCCCCCAAAGGAACAATGTCGCTTCAAAATGCCAAAAAGTTGCAATACCCCCCAAAGGAACAATTTCGCTTCAAAATGGCCAAAAGTTGCAATACCCCCCCAAAAGAACAATTTCGCCTAAAAATGGCCAAAAATTGTAATACCCCCCCAAAGGAACAATTTCGCTTCAATATGGCCAAAAGTTGCAATACCCCCCTAAAGGAACAGTTTCGCCTCAAAATGGCAAAAAATTGCAATACCCCCCCAAAGGAACAATTTCGTTTCAAAATGGCCAAAAGTTGCAATACCCCCCCAAAGGAACAATTTCGCCTCAAAATGGAAAAAAATTGCAATACCCGCCCAAAGGAACAATTTCGCTTCAAAATGGCCAAAAGTTGCAATACCCCCCCAAAGGAACAATTTCGCCTCAAAATGGCCAAAAATTGTAATACCCCCCCAAAGGAACAATTTCGCTTCAATGTGGCCAAAAGTTGCAATACCCCCCAAAGGAACAATTTCGCCTCAAAATGGCAAAAAATTGCAATACCCCCCAAAGGAACAATTTCGCTTCAAAATGCTGAAAAGTTGCAATACCCCCGAAAGGAACAATTTCGCCTCAAAATGGAAAAAAAATTGCAATACCCCCCCAAAGGAACAATTTCGCCTCAAAATGCCGAAAAGTTGCAATACCCCCCGAAAGGAACAATTTCGCCTCAAAATGGCAAAAAATTGCAATATCCCCCAAAGGAACAATTTCACTTCAAAATGCCGAAAAGTTGCAATACCCCCCGAAAGGAACAATTTCGCTTCAAAATGGCCAAAAGTTGCAATACCCCCCCAAAGGAACAATTCCGCCTCAAAATGGCAAAAAATTGCAATACCCCCCCAAATGAACAATTTCGCTTCAAAATGGCCAAAAGTTGCAATACCCCCCCAAAGGAACAATTTCGCCTCAAAATGGCCAAAAATTGTAATACCCCCCAAAGGAACAATTTCGCTTCAATATGGCCAAAAGTTGCAATACCCCCCCAAAGGAACAATTTCGCTTCAAAATGGCCAAAAGTTGCAATACCCCCCCAAAGGAACAATTTCGCCTCAAAATGGCCAAAAATTGTAATACCCCCCCAAAGGAACAATTTCGCTTCAATGTGGCCAAAAGTTGCAATACCCCCCAAAGGAACAATTTCGCCTCAAAATGGCAAAAAATTGCAATACCCCCCAAAGGAACAATTTCGCTTCAAAATGCTGAAAAGTTGCAATACCCCCCGAAAGGAACAATTTCGCCTCAAAATGGAAAAAAAATTGCAATACCCCCCCAAAGGAACAATTTCGCCTCAAAATGCCGAAAAGTTGCAATACCCCCCGAAAGGAACAATTTCGCCTCAAAATGCCAAAAAATTGCAATATCCCCCAAAGGAACAATTTCACTTCAAGATGCCGAAAAGTTGCAATACCCCCCGAAAGGAACAATTTCGCTTCAAAATGGCCAAAAGTTGCAATACCCCCCCAAAGGAACAATTCCGCCTCAAAATGGCAAAAAATTGCAATACCCCCCCAAAGGAACAATTTCGCTTCAAAATGGCCAAAAGCTGCAATACCCCCCCAAAGGAACAATTTCGCCTCAAAATGGCCAAAAATTGTAATACCCCCCAAAGGAACAATTTCGCTTCAATATGGCCAAAAGTTGCAATACCCCCCCAAAGGAACAGTTTCTCCTCAAAATGGCAAAAAAATGCAATACCCCCCAAAGGAACAATTTCGCTTCAAAATGCCAAAAAGTTGCAATACCCCCCCAAAGGAACAATTTCGCTTCAAAATGCCAAAAAGTTGCAATACCCCCCCAAAGGAACAATTTCGCTTCAAAATGGCCAAAAGTTGCAATACCCCCCAAAGGAACAATTTCGCCTCAAAATGGCAAAAAATTGCAATACCCCCCCAAAGGAACAATTTCGCTTCAAAATGACCAAAAATTGCAATACCCCCCGAAAGGAACAATTTCGCCTCAAAATGGCCAAAAGTTGCAATACCCCCCCAAAGGAACAATTTCGCCTCAAAATGCCGAAAAGTTGCAATACCCCCCGAAAGGAACAATTTCGCTTCAAAATGGCCAAAAGTTGCAATACCCCCCCAAAGGAACAATTTCGCCTCAAAATGGCAAGAAATTGCAATACTCCCCCAAAGGAACAATTTCGCTTCAAAATGGCCAAAAGTTGCAATACCACCCCAAAGGAACAATTTCGCCTCAAAATGGAAAAAATTGCAATACCCCCCCAAAGGAACAATTTCGCTTCAAAAAGCCGAAAAGTTGCAATACCCCCCAAAGGAACAATTTCGCTTCAAAATGGCCAAAAGTTGCAATACCCCCCAAAGGATCAATTTCGCCTCAAAATGGAAAAAAAATTGCAATACCCCCCCAAAGGAACAATTTCGCTTTAAAATGGCCAAAAGTTGCAATACCCCCCCAAAGGAACAATTTTCGCCTCAAAATGGAAAAAAATTGCAATACCCCCCGAAAGGAACAATTTCGCTTCAAAATGGCCAAAAGTTGCAATACCCCCCCAAAGGAACAATTTCGCCTCAAAATGGCAAGAAATTGCAATACTCCCCAAAGGAACAATTTCGCTTCAAAAAGCCGAAAAGTTGCAATACCCCCCAAAGGAACAATTTCGCTTCAAAATGGCCAAAAGTTGCAATACCCCCCAAAGGATCAATTTCGCCTCAAAATGGAAAAAAAATTGCAATACCCCCCCAAAGGAACAATTTCGCTTTAAAATGGCCAAAAGTTGCAATACCCCCCCAAAGGAACAATTTTCGCCTCAAAATGGAAAAAAATTGCAATACCCCCCCAAAGGAACAATTTCGCTTCAAAATGCCAAAAAGTTGCAATACCCCCCCAAAGGAACACTTTCGCTTCAAAATTGCCAAAAGTTGCAATACCCCCCAAAGGAACAATTTCGCCTCAAAATGGCTAAAATTGTAATACCCCCCAAAGGAACAATTTCGCTTCAATATGGCCAAAAGTTGCAATACCCCCCTAAAGGAACAGTTTCGCCTCAAAATGGCAAAAAATTGCAATACCCCCACAAAGGAACAATTTCGTTTCAAAATGCCGAAAAGTTGCAATACCCGCCCAAAGGAACAATTTCGCTTCAAAATGGCCAAAAGTTGCAATACCCCCCAAAGGAACAATTTCGCCTCAAAATGGCCAAAAATTGTAATACCCCCCCAAAGGAACAATTTCGCTTCAATGTGGCCAAAAGTTGCAATACCCCCCAAAGGAACAATTTCGCTTCAATGTGGCCAAAAGTTGCAATACCCCCCAAAGGAACAATTTCGCTTCAAAATGCTGAAAAGTTGCAATACCCCCCGAAAGGAACAATTTCGCCTCAAAATGGAAAAAAAATTGCAATTCCCCCCCAAAGGAACAATTTCGCCTCAAAATGCCGAAAAGTTGCAATACCCCCCGAAAGGAACAATTTTGCCTCAAAATGGCCAAAAGTTGCAATACCCCCCCCAAAGGAACAATTCCGCCTCAAAATGGCAAAAAATTGCAATACCCCCCCAAAGGAACAATTTCGCTTCAAAATGGCCAAAAGTTGCAATACCCCCCCAAAGGAACAATTTCGCCTCAAAATGGCCAAAAATTGTAATACCCCCCCAAAGGAACAATTTCGCTTCAATATGGCCAAAAGTTGCAATACCCCCCGAAAGGAACAATTTCGCCTCAAAATGGCAAAAAATTGCAATACCCCCCCAAAGGAACAATTTCGCTTCAAAATGACCAAAAATTGCAATACCCCCCGAAAGGAACAATTTCGCCTCAAAATGCCGAAAAGTTGCAATACCCCCCGAAAGGAACAATTTCGCTTCAAAATGGCCAAAAGTTGCAATACCCCCCCAAAGGAACAATTTTGCCTCAAAATGGCAAGAAATTGCAATACCCCCCCAAAGGAACAATTTCGCTTCAAAATGGCCAAAAGTTGCAATACCACCCCAAAGGAACAATTTCGCCTCAAAATGGAAAAAATTGCAATACCCCCCCAAAAGGAACAATTTCGCTTCAAAAAGCCGAAAAGTTGCAATACCCCCCAAGGGAACAATTTCGCTTCAAAATGGCCAAAAGTTGCAATACCCCCCAAAGGATCAATTTCGCCTCAAAATGGAAAAAAAATTGCAATACCCCCCCCAAAGGAACAATTTCGCTTTAAAATGGCCAAAAGTTGCAAAACCCCCCCAAAGGAACAATTTTCGCCTCAAAATGGAAAAAAATTGCAATACCCCCCCAAGGAACAATTTCGCTTCAAAATGCCAAAAAGTTGCAATACCCCCCCAAAGGAACAATTTCGCTTCAAAATGGCCAAAAGTTGCAATACCCCCCCAAAGGAACAATTTCGCCTCAAAATGGCTAAAATTGTAATACCCCCCCAAAGGAACAATTTCGCTTCAATATGGCCAAAAGTTGCAATACCCCCCTAAAGGAACAGTTTCGCCTCAAAATGGCAAAAAATTGCAATACCCCCCCAAAGGAACAATTTCGTTTCAAAATGCCGAAAAGTTGCAATACCCGCCCAAAGGAACAATTTCGCTTCAAAATGGCCAAAAGTTGCAATACCCCCCCAAAGGAACAATTTCGCCTCAAAATGGCCAAAAATTGTAATACCCCCCCAAAGGAACAATTTCGCTTCAATGTGGCCAAAAGTTGCAATACCCCCCAAAGGAACAATTTCGCTTCATTGTGGCCAAAAGTTGCAATACCCCCCAAAGGAACAATTTCGATTCAAATTGCTGAAACGTTGCAATACCCCCCGAAAGGAACAATTTCGCCTCAAAATGGAAAAAAATTGCAATTCCCCCCCAAAGGAACAATTTCGCCTCAAAATGCCAAAAAGTTGCAATACCCCCCGAAAGGAACAATTTCGCTTCAAAATGGCCAAAAGTTGCAATACCCCCCCAAAGGAACAATTCCGCCTCAAAATGGCAAAAAATTGCAATACCCCCCCCAAAGGAACAATTTCGCTTCAAAATGGCCAAAAGTTCCAATACCCCCCCAAAGGAACAATTTCGCCTCAAAATGGCCAAAAATTGTAATACCCCCCCAAAGGAACAATTTCGCTTCAATATGGCCAAAAGTTGCAATACCCCCCCAAAGGAACAATTTCGCCTCAAAATGGCCAAAAATTGTAATACCCCCCCAAAGGAACAATTTCGCCTCAAAATGGCAAAAAATTGCAATACCCCCCCAAAGGAACAATTTCGCTTCAAAATGACCAAAAATTGCAATACCCCCTGAAAAGGAACAATTTCGCCTCAAAATGCCGAAAAGTTGCAATACCCCCCGAAAGGAACAATTTCGCTTCAAAATGGCCAAAAGTTCCAATACCCCCCCAAAGGAACAATTTTGCCTCAAAATGGCAAGAAATTGCAATACCCCCCCAAAGGAACAATTTCGCTTCAAAATGGCCAAAAGTTGCAATACCACCCCAAAGGAACAATTTCGCCTCAAAATGGAAAAAATTGCAATACCCCCCCAAAAGGAACAATTTCGCTTCAAAAAGCCGAAAAGTTGCAATACCCCCCAAGGGAACAATTTCGCTTCAAAATTGCCAAAAGTTGCAATACCCCCCAAAGGAACAATTTCGCCTCAAAATGGCCAAAAATTGTAATACCCCCCCAAAGGAACAATTTCGCTTCAATGTGGCCAAAAGTTGCAATACCCCCCAAAGGAACAATTTCGCTTCAATGTGGCCAAAAGTTGCAATACCCCCCAAAGGAACAATTTCGCTTCAAAATGCTGAAAAGTTGCAATACCCCCCGAAAGGAACAATTTCGCCTCAAAATGGAAAAAAAATTGCAATTCCCCCCCAAAGGAACAATTTCGCCTCAAAATGCCGAAAAGTTGCAATACCCCCCGAAAGGAACAATTTTGCCTCAAAATTGCAAAAAATTGCAATATCCCCCAAAGGAACAATTTCACTTCAAAATGCCGAAAAGTTGCAATACCCCCGAAAGGAACAATTTCGCTTCAAAATGGCCAAAAGTTGCAATACCCCCCCAAAGGAACAATTCCGCCTCAAAATGGCAAAAAATTGCAATACCCCCCCAAAGGAACAATTTCGCTTCAAAATGGCCAAAAGTTGCAATACCCCCCCAAAGGAACAATTTCGCCTCAAAATGGCCAAAAATTGTAATACCCCCCCAAAGGAACAATTTCGCTTCAATATGGCCAAAAGTTGCAATACCCCCCCAAAGGAACAATTTCGCCTCAAAATGGCAAAAAATTGCAATACCCCCCCCAAAGGAACAATTTCGCTTCAAAATGACCAAAAATTGCAATACCCCCCGAAAGGAACAATTTCGCCTCAAAATGCCGAAAAGTTGCAATACCCCCCGAAAGGAACAATTTCGCTTCAAAATGGCCAAAAGTTGCAATACCCCCCCCAAAGGAACAATTTTGCCTCAAAATGGCAAGAAATTGCAATACCCCCCCAAAGGAACAATTTCGCTTCAAAATGGCCAAAAGTTGCAATACCACCCCAAAGGAACAATTTCGCCTCAAAATGGAAAAAATTGCAATACCCCCCCAAAAGGAACAATTTCGCTTCAAAAAGCCGAAAAGTTGCAATACCCCCCAAGGGAACAATTTCGCTTCAAAATGGCCAAAAGTTGCAATACCCCCCAAAGGATCAATTTCGCCTCAAAATGGAAAAAAAATTGCAATACCCCCCCCAAAGGAACAATTTCGCTTTAAAATGGCCAAAAGTTGCAAAACCCCCCCAAAGGAACAATTTTCGCCTCAAAATGGAAAAAAATTGCAATACCCCCCCAAAGGAACAATTTCGCTTCAAAATGCCAAAAAGTTGCAATACCCCCCGAAAGGAACAATTTCGCTTCAAAATGGCCAAAAGTTGCAATACCCCCCCAAAGGAACAATTTCGCCTCAAAATGGCTAAAATTGTAATACCCCCCCAAAGGAACAATTTCGCTTCAATATGGCCAAAAGTTGCAATACCCCCCTAAAGGAACAGTTTCGCCTCAAAATGGCAAATAATTGCAATACCCCCCCAAAGGAACAATTTCGTTTCAAAATGCCGAAAAGTTGCAATACCCGCCCAAAGGAACAATTTCGCTTCAAAATGGCCAAAAGTTGCAATACCCCCCCAAAGGAACAATTTCGCCTCAAAATGGCCAAAAATTGTAATACCCCCCCAAAGGAACAATTTCGCTTCATTGTGGCCAAAAGTTGCAATACCCCCCAAAGGAACAATTTCGATTCAAATTGCTGAAAAGTTGCAATACCCCCCGAAAGGAACAATTTCGCTTCAAAATGGCCAAAAGTTGCAATACCCCCCCAAAGGAACAATTCCGCCTCAAAATGGCAAAAAATTGCAATACCCCCCCAAAGGAACAATTTCGCTTCAAAATGGCCAAAAGTTGCAATACCCCCCCAAAGGAACAATTTCGCCTCAAAATGGCCAAAAATTGTAATACCCCCCCAAAGGAACAATTTCGCTTCAATATGGCCAAAAGTTGCAATACCCCCCCAAAGGAACAATTTCGCCTCAAAATGGCAAAAAATTGCAATACCCCCCCAAAGGAACAATTTCGCTTCAAAATGACCAAAAATTGCAATACCCCCCGAAAGGAACAATTTCGCCTCAAAATGCCGAAAAGTTGCAATACCAACCGAAAGGAACAATTTCGCTTCAAAATGGCCAAAAGTTGCAATACCCCCCCCAAAGGAACAATTTTGCCTCAAAATGGCAAGAAATTGCAATACCCCCCCAAAGGAACAATTTCGCTTCAAAATGGCCAAAAGTTGCAATACCACCCCAAAGGAACAATTTCGCCTCAAAATGGAAAAAATTGCAATACCCCCCCAAAAGGAACAATTTCGCTTCAAAAAGCCGAAAAGTTGCAATACCCCCCAAGGGAACAATTTCGCTTCAAAATGGCCAAAAGTTGCAATACCCCCCAAAGGATCAATTTCGCCTCAAAATGGAAAAAAAATTGCAATACCCCCCCCAAAGGAACAATTTCGCTTTAAAATGGCCAAAAGTTGCAAAACCCCCCCAAAGGAACAATTTTCGCCTCAAAATGGAAAAAAATTGCAATACCCCCCCAAAGGAACAATTTCGCTTCAAAATGCCAAAAAGTTGCAATGCCCCCCGAAAGGAACAATTTCGCTTCAAAATGGCCAAAAGTTGCAATACCCCCCCAAAGGAACAATTTCGCCTCAAAATGGCTAAAATTGTAATACCCCCCCAAAGGAACAATTTCGCTTCAATATGGCCAAAAGTTGCAATACCCCCCTAAAGGAACAGTTTCGCCTCAAAATGGCAAATAATTGCAATACCCCCCCAAAGGAACAATTTCGTTTCAAAATGCCGAAAAGTTGCAATACCCGCCCAAAGGAACAATTTCGCTTCAAAATGGCCAAAAGTTGCAATACCCCCCCAAAGGAACAATTTCGCCTCAAAATGGCCAAAAATTGTAATACCCCCCCAAAGGAACAATTTCGCTTCATTGTGGCCAAAAGTTGCAATACCCCCCAAAGGAACAATTTCGATTCAAATTGCTGAAAAGTTGCAATACCCCCCGAAAGGAACAATTTCGCCTCAAAATGGAAAAAAAATTGCAATTCCCCCCCAAAGGAACAATTTCGCCTCAAAATGCCAAAAAGTTGCAATACCCCCCGAAAGGAACAATTTCGCTTCAAAATGGCCAAAAGTTGCAATACCCCCCCAAAGGAACAATTTCGCCTCAAAATGGCCAAAAATTGTAATACCCCCCCAAAGGAACAATTTCGCTTCAATATGGCCAAAAGTTGCAATACCCCCCCAAAGGAACAATTTCGCTTCAAAATGGCCAAAAGTTGCAATACCCCCTCAAAGGAACAATTTCGCCTCAAAATGGCCAAAAATTGTAATACCCCCCCAAAGGAACAATTTTGCTTCAATATGGCCAAAAGTTGCAATAACCCCCCAAAGGAAGTTTCGCCTCAAAATGGCAAAAAATTGCAATACCCCCCCAAAGGAACAATTTCGCTTCAAAATGGCCAAAAGTTGCAATACCCCCCCAAAGGAACAGTTTCGCCTCAAAATGGCAAAAAATTGCAATACCCCCCCAAAGGAACAATTTCGCTTCAAAATGGCCAAAAGTTGCAATACCCCCCCAAAGGAACAATTTCGCCTCAAAATGGCCAAAAATTGTAATACCCCCCCAAAGGAACAATTTCGATTCAAAATGGCCAAAAGTTGCAATACCCGCCCAAAGGAACAATTTCGCTTCAATGTGGCCAAAAGTTGCAATACCCCCCAAAGGAACAATTTCGCCTCAAAATGGCAAAAAATTGCAATACCCCCCAAAGGAACAATTTCGCTTCAAAATGCTGAAAAGTTGCAAAACCCCCCGAAAAGAACAATTTCGGCCCAAAATGGAAAAAAAATTGCAATACCCCCCCAAAGGAACAATTTCGCATCAAAATGCCGAAAAGTTGCAATACCCCCCAAAAGGAACAATTTCGCCTCAAAATGGCAAAAAATTGCAATATCCCCCAAAGGAACAATTTCACTTCAAAATGCCGAAAAGTTGCAATACCCCCCGAAAGGAACAATTTCGCTTCAAAATGGCCAAAAGTTGCAATACCCCCCCAAAGGAACAATTCCGCCTCAAAATGGCAAAAAATTGCAATACCCCCCCAAAGGAACAATTTCGCTTCAATATGGCCAAAAGTTGCAATACCCCCCTAAAGGAACAGTTTCGCCTCAAAATGGGAAAAAATTGCAATACCCCCCCAAAGGAACAATTTCGTTTCAAAATGGCCAAAAGTTGCAATACCCCCCAAAGGAACAATTTCGCCTCAAAATGGAAAAAAATTGCAATACCCCCCCAAAGGAACAATTTCGCTTCAAAAGGGCCAAAAGTTGCAATACCCCCCCCCAAAGGAACAATTTCGCCTCAAAATGGCCAAAAATTGTAATACCCCCCAAAGGAACAATTTCGCTTCAATGTGGCCAAAAGTTGCAATACCCCCCGAAAGGAACAATTTCGCCTCAAAATGGCAAAAAATTGCAATATCCCCAAAGGAACAATTTCACTTCAAAATGCCGAAAAGTTGCAATACCCCCCCCAAAGGAACAATTTCGCCTCAAAATGGCCAAAAATTGTAATACCCCCCCAAAGGAACAATTTCGCTTCAATATGGCCAAAAGTTGCAATACCCCCCTAAAGGAACAGTTTCGCCTCAAAATGGCAAAAAATTGCAATACCCCCCCAAAGGAACAATTTCGTTTCAAAATGGCCAAAAGTTGCAATACCCCCCAAAGGAACAATTTCGCCTCAAAATGGAAAAAAATTGCAATCCCCCCAAAGGAACAATTTCGCTTCAAAATGCCGAAAAGTTGCAATACCCGCCCAAAGGAACAATTTCGCTTCAAAATGGCCAAAAGTTGCAATACCCCCCCAAAGGAACAATTTCACCTCAAAATGGCCAAAAATTGTAATACCCCCCAAAGGAACAATTTCGCTTCAATGTGGCCAAAAGTTGCAATACCCCCCAAAGGAACAATTTCGCCTCAAAATGGCAAAAAATTGCAATACCCCCCAAAGGAACAATTTCGCTTCAAAATGCTGAAAAGTTGCAATACCCCCCGAAAGGAACATATTCGCCTCAAAATGGAAAAAAAATTGCAATACCCCCCAAAAGGAACAATTTCGCCTCAAAATGCCAAAAAGTTGCAATACCCCCCGAAGGGAACAATTTCGCTTCAAAATGGCCAAAACTTGCAATACCCCCCCAAAGGAACAATTCCGCCTCAAAATGGCAAAAAATTGCAATACCCCCCCAAAGGAACAATTTCGCTTCAAAATGGCCAAAAGTTGCAATACCCCCCCAAAGGAACAATTTCGCTTCAATATGGCCAAAAGTTTCAATACCCCCCAAAGGAACAATTTCGCCATAAAATGGCCAAAAGTTGCAATACCCCCCCAAAGGAACAATTCCGCCTCAAAATGGCAAAAAATTGCAATACCCCCCCAAAGGAACAATTTCGCCTCAAAATGGCCAAAAATTGTAATACCCCCCCAAAGGAACAATTTCGCTTCAATATGGCCAAAAGTTTCAATACCCCCCCAAAAGAACAATTTCGCCTCAAAATGGCCAAAAATTGTAATACCCCCCAAAGGAACAATTTCGCTTCAATATGGCCAAAAGTTGCAATACCCCCCCAAAGGAACAGTTTCGCCTCAAAATGGAAAAAAATTGCAATACCCCCCGAAAGGAACAATTTCGCTTCAAAATGGCCAAAAGTTGCAATACCCCCCCAAAGGAACAATTTCGCCTCAAAATGGAAAAAAATTGCAATACCCCCCCAAAGGAACAATTTCGCTTCAAAATGCCAAAAAGTTGCAAATCCCCCCCAAAGGAACAATTTCGCTTCAAAATGGCCAAAAGTTGCAATACCCCCCCAAAGGAACAATTTTGCCTCAAAATGGCAAAAAATTGCAATACCCCCCCAAAGTAACAATTTCGCTTCAAAATGACCAAAAATTGCAATACCCCCCGAAATGAACAATTTCGCCTCAAAATGGCCAAAAGTTGCAATACCCCCCCAAAGGAACAATTTCGCTTCAATATGGCCAAAAGTTGCAATACCCCCCCAAAGGAACAATTTCGCTTCAAAATGGCCAAAAGTTGCAATACCCCCCCAAAGGAACAATTTCGCTTCAAAATGCCGAAAAGTTGCAATACCCGCCCAAAGGAACAATTTCGCTTCAAAATGGCCAAAAGTTGCAATACCCCCCCAAAGGAACAATTTCGCCTCAAAATGGCCAAAAATTGCAATACCCCCCCAAAGGAACAATTTCGCTTCAATGTGGCCAAAAGTTGCAATACCCCCCAAAGGAACAATTTCGCCTCAAAATGGCAAAAAATTGCAATACTCCCAAAGGAACAATTTTAGCTTCAAAATGCTGAAAAGTTGCAATACCCCCCGAAAGGAACAATTTCGCCTCAAAATGGAAAAAAAATTGCAATACCTCCCAAAGGAACAATTTCGCCTCAAAATGCCGAAAAGTTGCAATACCCCCCGAAAGGAACAATTTCGCCTCAAAATGGCAAAAAATTGCAATATCCCCCAAATGAACAATTTCACTTCAAAATGCCGAAAAGTTGCAATACCCCCCGAAAGGAAGAATTTCGCCTCAAAATGGCCAAAAATTGTAATACCCCCCCAAAGGAACAATTTCGCTTCAATGTGGCCAAAAGTTGCAATACCCCCCAAAGGAACAATTTCGCCTCAAAATGGCAAAAAATTGCAATACCCCCAAAGGAACAATTTCGCTTCAAAATGCTGAAAAGTTGCAATACCCCCCGAAAGGAACAATTTCGCCTCAAAATGGAAAAAAAATTGCAATACCCCCCCAAAGGAACAATTCCGCCTCAAAATGGCCAAAAGTTGCAATACCCCCCCAAAGGAACAATTTCGCTTCAAAATGGCCAAAAGTTGCAATACCCCCCCAAAGGAACAATTTCGCCTCAAAATGGCCAAAAATTGTAATACCCTCCCAAAGGAACAATTTCGCTTCAATATGGCCAAAAGTTGCAATACCCCCCAAAGGAAGTTTCGCCTCAAAATGGCAAAAAATTGCAATACCCCCCCAAAGGAACAATTTCGCTTCAAAATGGCCAAAAGTTGCAATACCCCCCAAAGGAACAATTTCGCCTCAAAATGGAAAAAAATTGCAATACCCCCCCAAAGGAACAATTTCGCTTCAAAATGCTAAAAAGTTGCAATACCCCCCAAAGGAACAATTTCGCTTCAAAATGCCAAAAAGTTGCAATACCCCCCCAAAGGAACAATTTCGCCTCAAAATGGCAAAAAATTGCAATACCCCCCCAAAGGAACAATTTCGCTTCAAAATGACCAAAAATTGCAATACCCCCCGAAAGGAACAATTTCGCCTCAAAATGCCCAAAAGTTGCAATACCCCCCAAAGGAACAATTTCGCCTCAAAATGCCGAAAAGTTGCAATACCCCCCCCCCCCCGAAAGGAACAATTTCGCTTCAAAATGGCCAAAAGTTGCAAAACCCCCCAAAGGAACAATTTCGCCTCCAAATGGCAAGAAATTGCAATACCCCCCCAAAGGAACAATTTCGCTTCAAAATGGCCAAAAGTTGCAATACCACCCCAAAGGAACAATTTCTCCTCAAAATGGAAAAAATTGCAATACCCCCCCAAAGGAACAATTTCGCATCAAAATGCCGAAAAGTTGCAATACCCCCCCAAAGGAACAATTTCGCCTCAAAATGGCCAAAAATTGTAATACCCCCCCAAAGGAACAATTTCGCTTCAATGTGGCCAAAAGTTGCAATACCCCCCCAAAGGAACAATTTCGCTTCAATGTGGCCAAAAGTTGCAATACCCCCCAAAGGAACAATTTCGCCTCAAAATGGCAAAACATTGCAATACCCCCCAAAGGAACAATTTCGCTTCAAAATGCTGAAAAGTTGCAATACCCCCCGAAAGGAACAATTTCGCCTCAAAATGGAAAAAAAATTGCAATACCCCCCCAAAGGAACAATTTCGCCTCAAAATGCCGAAAAGTTGCAATACCCCCCGAAAGGAACAATTTCGCCTCAAAATGGCAAAAAATTGCAATATCCCCCAAAGGAACAATTTCACTTCAAAATGCCGAAAAGTTGCAATACCCCCCGAAAGGAACAATTTCGCTTCAAAATGGCCAAAAGTTGCAATACCCCCCCAAAGGAACAATTCCGCCTCAAAATGGCAAAAAATTGCAATACCCCCCCAAAGGAACAATTTCGCTTCAAAATGGCCAAAAGTTGCAATACCCCTCCAAAGGAACAATTTCGCCTCAAAATGGCCAAAAATTGTAATACCCCCCAAAGGAACAATTTCGCTACAATATGGCCAAAACTTGCAATACCCCCCCAAAGGAACAATTTCGCTTCAAAATGGCCAAAAGTTGCAATACCCCCCCAAAGGAACAATTTCGCCTCAAAATGGCCAAAAATTGTAATACCCCCCCAAAGGAACAATTTCGCTTCAATATGGCCAAAAGTTGCAATACCCCCCCCAAGGAACAGTTTCGCCTCAAAATGGCAAAAAATTGCAATACCCCCCCAAAGGAACAATTTCGCTTCAAAATGGCCAAAAGTTGCAATACCCCTTCAAAAGAACAATTTCGCCTCAAAATGGAAAAAAATTGCAATACCCCCCCAAAGGAACAATTTCGCTTCAAAATGCCAAAAAGTTGCAATACCCCCCCAAAGGAACAATTTCGCTCCAAAATGCCAAAAAGTTGCAATGCCCCCCCAAAGGAACAATTTCGCTTCAAAATGGCCAAAAGTTGCAATACCCCCCCAAAGGAACAATTTCGCCTCAAAATGGCAAAAAATTGCAATACCCCCCCAAAGGAACAATTTCGCTTCAAAATGACCAAAAATTGCAATACCCCCTGAAAGGAACAATTTCGCCTCAAAATGGCCAAAAGTTGCAATACCCCCCCCAAAGGAACAATTTCGCCTCAAAATGCCGAAAAGTTGCAATACCCCCCGAAAGGAACAATTTCGCTTCAAAATGGCCAAAAGTTGCAATACCCCCCCAAAGGAACAATTTCGCCTCAAAATGGCAAGAAATTGCAATACCCCCCCAAAGGAACAATTTCGCCTCAAAATGCCGAAAAGTTGCAATACCCCCCCAAAGGAACAATTTCGCTTCAATATGGCCAAAAGTTGCAATACCCCCCCAAAGGAACAATTTCGCTTCAAAATGGCCAAAAGTTGCAATACCCCCCCAAAGGAACAATTTCGCCTCAAAATGGCCAAAAATTGTAATACCCCCCCAAAGGAACAATTTCGCTTCAATATGGCCAAAAGTTGCAATACCCCTCCAAAGGAACAATTTCGCCTCAAAATGGCCAAAAATTGTAATACCCCCCAAAGGAACAATTTCGCTACAATATGGCCAAAAGTTGCAATACCCCCCCAAAGGAACAATTTCGCTTCAAAATGGCCAAAAGTTGCAATACCCCCCCAAAGGAACAATTTCGCCTCAAAATGGCCAAAAATTGTAATACCCCCCCAAAGGAACAATTTCGCTTCAATATGGCCAAAAGTTGCAATACCCCCCCAAAGGAACAGTTTCGCCTCAAAATGGCAAAAAATTGCAATACCCCCCCAAAGGAACAATTTCGCTTCAAAATGGCCAAAAGTTGCAATACCCCCCCAAAAGAACAATTTCGCCTCAAAATGGAAAAAAATTGCAATACCCCCCCAAAGGAACAATTTCGCTTCAAAATGCCAAAAAGTTGCAATACCCCCCCAAAGGAACAATTTCGCTCCAAAATGCCAAAAAGTTGCAATACCCCCCCAAAGGAACAATTTCGCTTCAAAATGGCCAAAAGTTGCAATACCCCCCCAAAGGAACAATTTCGCCTCAAAATGGCAAAAAATTGCAATACCCCCCCAAAGGAACAATTTCGCTTCAAAATGACCAAAAATTGCAATACCCCCTGAAAGGAACAATTTCGCCTCAAAATGGCCAAAAGTTGCAATACCCCCCCAAAGGAACAATTTCGCCTCAAAATGCCGAAAAGTTGCAATACCCCCCGAAAGGAACAATTTCGCTTCAAAATGGCCAAAAGTTGCAATACCCCCCCAAAGGAACAATTTCGCCTCAAAATGGCAAGAAATTGCAATACCCCCCCAAAGGAACAATTTCGCCTCAAAATGCCGAAAAGTTGCAATACCCCCCCAAAGGAACAATTTCGCTTCAATATGGCCAAAAGTTGCAATACCCCCCCAAAGGAACAATTTCGCTTCAAAATGGCAAAAAATTGCAATACCCCCCCAAAGGAACAATTTCGCTTCAAAATGACCAAAAATTGCAATACCCCCCGAAAGGAACAATTTCGCCTCAAAATGGCCAAAAGTTGCAATACCCCCCCAAAGGAACAATTTCGCCTCAAAATGCCGAAAAGTTGCAATACCCCCCGAAAGGAACAATTTCGCTTCAAAATGGCCAAAAGTTGCAATACCCCCCCAAAGGAACAATTTCGCTTCAATATGGCCAAAAGTTGCAATACCCCCACAAAGGAACAATTTCGCTTCAATGTGGCCAAAAGTTGCAATACCCCCCAAAGGAACAATTTCGCCTCAAAATGGCAAAAAAATGCAATACCCCCCAAAGGAACAATTTCGCTTCAAAATGCTGAAAAGTTGCAATACCCCCCGAAAGGAACAATTTCGCCTCAAAATGGAAAAAAAATTGCAATACCCCCCCAAAGGAACAATTTCGCCTCAAAATGCCGAAAAGTTGCAATACCCCCCGAAAGGAACAATTTCGCCTCAAAATGGCAAAAAATTGCAATATCCCCCAAAGGAACAATTTCACTTCAAAATGCCGAAAAGTTGCAATACCCCCCGAAAGGAACAATTTCGCTTCAAAATGGCCAAAAGTTGCAATACCCCCCCAAAGGAACAATTCCGCCTCAAAATGGCAAAAAATTGCAATACCCCCCCAAAGGAACAATTTCGCTTCAAAATGGCCAAAAGTTGCAATACCCCTCCAAAGGAACAATTTCGCCTCAAAATGGCCAAAAATTGTAATACCCCCCAAAGGAACAATTTCGCTACAATATGGCCAAAAGTTGCAATACCCCCCCAAAGGAACAATTTCGCTTCAAAATGGCCAAAAGTTGCAATACCCCCCCAAAGGAACAATTTCGCCTCAAAATGGCCAAAAATTGTAATACCCCCCCAAAGGAACAATTTCGCTTCAATATGGCCAAAAGTTGCAATACCCCCCCCAAAGGAACAGTTTCGCCTCAAAATGGCAAAAAATTGCAATACCCCCCCAAAGGAACAATTTCGCTTCAAAATGGCCAAAAGTTGCAATACCCCCCCAAAAGAACAATTTCGCCTCAAAATGGAAAAAAATTGCAATACCCCCCCAAAGGAACAATTTCGCTTCAAAATGCCAAAAAGTTGCAATACCCCCCCAAAGGAACAATTTCGCTCCAAAATGCCAAAAAGTTGCAATACCCCCCCAAAGGAACAATTTAGCTTCAAAATGGCCAAAAGTTGTAATACCCCCCCAAAGGAACAATTTCGCCTCAAAATGGCCAAAAATTGTAATACCCCCCCAAAGGAACAATTTCGCTTCAATATGGCCAAAAGTTGCAATATCCCCCCAAAGGAACAGTTTCGCCTCAAAATGGCAAAAAATTGCAATACCCCCCCAAAGGAACAATTTCGCTTCAAAATGGCCAAAAGTTGCAATACCCCCCCAAAAGAACAATTTCGCCTCAAAATGGAAAAAAATTGCAATACCCCCCCAAAGGAACAATTTCGCTTCAAAATGCCAAAAAGTTGCAATACCCCCCCAAAGGAACAATTTCGCTCCAAAATGCCAAAAAGTTGCAATACCCCCCCAAAGGAACAATTTCGCTTCAAAATGGCCAAAAGTTGCAATACCCCCCCAAAGGAACAATTTCGCCTCAAAATGGCAAAAAATTGCAATACCCCCCCAAAGGAACAATTTCGCTTCAAAATGACCAAAAATTGCAATACCCCCTGAAAGGAACAATTTCGCCTCAAAATGGCCAAAAGTTGCAATACCCCCCCAAAGGAACAATTTCGCCTCAAAATGCCGAAAAGTTGCAATACCCCCCGAAAGGAACAATTTCGCTTCAAAATGGCCAAAAGTTGCAATACCCCCCCAAAGGAACAATTTCGCCTCAAAATGGCAAGAAATTGCAATACCCCCCCAAAGGAACAATTTCGCCTCAAAATGCCGAAAAGTTGCAATACCCCCCCAAAGGAACAATTTCGCTTCAATATGGCCAAAAGTTGCAATACCCCCCCAAAGGAACAATTTCGCTTCAAAATGGCAAAAAATTGCAATACCCCCCCAAAGGAACAATTTCGCTTCAAAATGACCAAAAATTGCAATACCCCCCGAAAGGAACAATTTCGCCTCAAAATGGCCAAAAGTTGCAATACCCCCCAAAGGAACAATTTCGCCTCAAAATGCCGAAAAGTTGCAATACCCCCCGAAAGGAACAATTTCGCTTCAAAATGGCCAAAAGTTGCAATACCCCCCCAAAGGAACAATTTCGCTTCAATATGGCCAAAAGTTGCAATACCCCCACAAAGGAACAATTTCGCTTCAATGTGGCCAAAAGTTGCAATACCCCCCAAAGGAACAATTTCGCCTCAAAATGGCAAAAAAATGCAATACCCCCCAAAGGAACAATTTCGCTTCAAAATGCTAAAAAGTTGCAATACCCCCCGAAAGGAACAATTTCGCCTCAAAATGGAAAAAAAATTGCAATACCCCCCCAAAGGAACAATTTCGCCTCAAAATGCCGAAAAGTTGCAATACCCCCCGAAAGGAACAATTTCGCCTCAAAATGGCAAAAAATTGCAATATCCCCCAAAGGAACAATTTCACTTTAAAATGCCGAAAAGTTGCAATACCCCCCGAAAGGAACAATTTCGCTTCAAAATGGCCAAAAGTTGCAATACCCCCCCAAAGGAACAATTCCGCCTCAAAATGGCAAAAAATTGCAATACCCCCCCAAAGGAACAATTTCGCTTCAAAATGGCCAAAAGTTGCAATACCCCTCCAAAGGAACAATTTCGCCTCAAAATGGCCAAAAATTGTAATACCCCCCAAAGGAACAATTTCGCTACAATATGGCCAAAAGTTGCAATACCCCCCCAAAGGAACAATTTCGCTTCAAAATGGCCAAAAGTTGCAATACCCCCCCAAAGGAACAATTTCGCCTCAAAATGGCCAAAAATTGTAATACCCCCCCAAAGGAACAATTTCGCTTCAATATGGCCAAAAGTTGCAATACCCCCCCAAAGGAACAGTTTCGCCTCAAAATGGCAAAAAATTGCAATACCCCCCCAAAGGAACAATTTCGCTTCAAAATGGCCAAAAGTTGCAATACCCCCCAAAAGAACAATTTCGCCTCAAAATGGAAAAAAATTGCAATACCCCCCCAAAGGAACAATTTCGCTTCAAAATGCCAAAAAGTTGCAATACCCCCCCAAAGGAACAATTTCGCTCCAAAATGCCAAAAAGTTGCAATACCCCCCCAAAGGAACAATTTCGCTTCAAAATGGCCAAAAGTTGCAATACCCCCCCAAAGGAACAATTTCGCCTCAAAATGGCAAAAAATTGCAATACCCCCCCAAAGGAACAATTTCGCTTCAAAATGACCAAAAATTGCAATACCCCCTGAAAGGAACAATTTCGCCTCAAAATGCCGAAAAGTTGCAATACCCCCCGAAAGGAACAATTTCGCTTCAAAATGGCCAAAAGTTGCAATACTCCCCCAAAGGAACAATTTCGCCTCAAAATGGCAAGAAATTGCAATACCCCCCCAAAGGAACAATTTCGCCTCAAAATGCCGAAAAGTTGCAATACCCCCCCAAAGGAACAATTTCGCTTCAATATGGCCAAAAGTTGCAATACCCCCCCAAAGGAACAATTTCGCTTCAAAATGGCCAAAAGTTGCAATACCCCCCCAAAGGAACAATTTCGCCTCAAAATGGCCAAAAATTGTAATACCCCCCCAAAGGAACAATTTCGCTTCAATATGGCCAAAAGTTGCAATACCCCTCCAAAGGAACAATTTCGCCTCAAAATGGCCAAAAATTGTAATACCCCCCAAAGGAACAATTTCGCTACAATATGGCCAAAAGTTGCAATACCCCCCCAAAGGAACAATTTCGCTTCAAAATGGCCAAAAGTTGCAATACCCCCCAAAGGAACATTTTCGCCTCAAAATGGCGAAAAATTGTAATACCCCCCCAAAGGAACAATTTCGCTTCAATATGGCCAAAAGTTGCAATGCCCCCCCAAAGGAACAGTTTCGCCTCAAAATGGCAAAAAATTGCAATAACCCCCCAAAGGAACAATTTCGCTTCAAAATGGCCAAAAGTTGCAATACCCCCCCAAAAGAACAATTTCGCCTCAAAATGGAAAAAAATTGCAATACCCCCCCAAAGGAACAATTTCGCTTCAAAATGCCAAAAAGTTGCAATACCCCCCCAAAGGAACAATTTCGCTCCAAAATGCCAAAAAGTTGCAATACCCCCCCAAAGGAACAATTTCGCTTCAAAATGGCCAAAAGTTGCAATACCCCCCCAAAGGAACAATTTCGCCTCAAAATGGCAAAAAATTGCAATACCCCCCCAAAGGAACAATTTCGCCTCAAAATGACCAAAAATTGCAATACCCCCTGAAAGGAACAATTTCGCCTCAAAATGGCCAAAAGTTGCAATACCCCCCCAAAGGAACAATTTCGCCTCAAAATGCCGAAAAGTTGCAATACCCCCCGAAAGGAACAATTTCGCTTCAAAATGGCCAAAAGTTGCAATACCCCCCCAAAGGAACAATTTCGCCTCAAAATGGCAAGAAATTGCAATACCCCCCCAAAGGAACAATTTCGCCTCAAAATGCCGAAAAGTTGCAATACCCCCCCAAAGGAACAATTTCGCTTCAATATGGCCAAAAGTTGCAATACCCCCCCAAAGGAACAATTTCGCTTCAAAATGGCCAAAAGTTGCAATACCCCCCCAAAGGAACAATTTCGCCTCAAAATGGCCAAAAATTGTAATACCCCCCCAAAGGAACAATTTCGCTTCAATATGGCCAAAAGTTGCAATACCCACCCAAAGGAACAGTTTCGCCTCAAAATGGCAAAAAATTGCAATACCCCCCAAAGGAACAATTTCGCCTCAAAATGCCGAAAAGTTGCAATACCCCCGAAAGGAACAATTTCGCCTCAAAATGGCAAAAAATTGCAATATCCCCCAAAGGAAGAATTTCACTTCAAAATGCCGAAAAGTTGCAATACCCCCCGAAAGGAACAATTTCGCTTCAAAATGGCCAAAAGTTGCAATACCCCCCCAAAGGAACAATTCCGCCTCAAAATGGCAAAAAATTGCAATACCCCTTAAAGGAACAATTTCGCCTCAAAATGGCCAAAAGTTGCAATACCCCCCCAAAGGAACAATTTCGCCTCAAAATGGCCAAAAATTGTAATACCCCCCCAAAGGAACAATTTCGCTTCAATATGGCCAAAAGTTGCAATACCCCCCCAAAGGAACAATTTCGCTTCAAAATGGCCAAAAGTTGCAATACCCCCCCAAAGGAACAATTTCGCCTAAAAATGGCCAAAAATTGTAATACCCCCCAAAGGAACAATTTCGCTTCAATATGGCCAAAAGTTGCAATACCCCACCAAAGGAACAGTTTCGCCTCAAAATGGCAAAAAATTGCAATACCCCCCCAAAGGAACAATTTCGCCTCAAAATGCCGAAAAGTTGCAATATCTCCCAAAGGAACAATTTCACTTCAAAATGCCGAAAAGTTGCAATACCCCCCGAAAGGAACAATTTCGCCTCAAAATGGCCAAAAGTTGCAATACACCCCCAAAGGAACAATTCCGCCTCAAAATGGCAAAAAATTGCAATACCCCCCCCCAAAGGAACAATTTCGCTTCAAAATGGCCAAAAGTTGCAATACCCCCCAAAGGAACAGTTTCGCCTCAAAATGGCAAAAAATTGCAATACCCCCCCAAAGGAACAATTTCGCTTCAAAATGGCCAAAAGTTGCAATACCCCCCCAAAGGAACAATTTCGTCTCAAAATGGAAAAAAATTGCAATACCCCCCCAAAGGAACAATTTCACTTCAAAATGCCAAAAAGTTGCAATACCCCCCGAAAGGAACAATTTCGCTTCAAAATGGCAAAAAGTTGCAATACCCCCCCAAAGGAACAATTTCGCCTCAAAATGGCAAGAAATTGCAATACCCCCCCAAAGGAACAATTTCGCCTCAAAATGCCGAAAAGTTGCAATACCCCCCCAAAGGAAAAATTTCGCTTCAATATGGCCAAAAGTTGCAATACCCCCCCAAAGGAACAATTTCGCTTCAAAATGGCCAAAAGTTGCAATACCCCCCCAAAGGAACAATTTCGCCTCAAAATGGCAAAAAATTGCAATACGCCCCCAAAGGAACAATTTCGCCTCTAAATGGCCAAAAGTTGCAATACCCCCCCAAAGGAACAATTTCGCTTCAATATGGCCAAAAGTTGCAATACCCCCCCAAAGGAACAATTTCGCTTCAAAATGGCCAAAAGTTGCAATACCCCCCCAAAGGAACAATTTCGCCTCAAAATGGCCAAAAATTGTAATACCCCCCCAAAGGAACAATTTCGCTTCAATATGGCCAAAAGTTGCAATACCCCCCCAAAGGAACAGTTTCGCCTCAAAATGGCAAAAAATTGCAATACCCCCCCAAAGGAACAATTTCGCTTCAAAATGGCCAAAAGTTGCAATACCCCCCCAAAAGAACAATTTCGCCTCAAAATGGAAAAAAATTGCAATACCCCCCCAAAGGAACAATTTCGCTTCAAAATGCCAAAAAGTTGCAATACCCCCCCAAAGGAACAATTTCGCTCCAAAATGCCAAAAAGTTGCAATACCCCCCCAAAGGAACAATTTCGCTTCAAAATGGCCAAAAGTTGCAATACCCCCCCAAAGGAACAATTTCGCCTCAAAATGGCAAAAAATGGCAATACCCCCCCAAAGGAACAATTTCGCTTCAAAATGACCAAAAATTGCAATACCCCCTGAAAGGAACAATTTCGCCTCAAAATGGCCAAAAGTTGCAATACCCCCCCAAAGGAACAATTTCGCCTCAAAATGCCGAAAAGTTGAAATACCCCCCGAAAGGAACAATTTCGCTTCAAAATGGCCAAAAGTTGCAATACCCCCCCAAAGGAACAATTTCGCCTCAAAATGGCAAGAAATTGCAATACCCCCCCCAAAGGAACAATTTCGCCTCAAAATGCCGAAAAGTTGCAATACCCCCCAAAGGAACAATTTCGCTTCAATATGGCCAAAAGTTGCAATACCCCCCCAAAGGAACAATTTCGCTTCAAAATGGCCAAAAGTTGCAATACCCCCCCAAAGGAACAATTTCGCCTCAAAATGGCCAAAAATTGTAATACCCCCCCAAAGGAACAATTTCGCTTCAATATGGCCAAAAGTTGCAATACCCCCCCATAGGAACAGTTTCGCCTCAAAATGGCAAAAAATTGCAATACCCCCCAAAGGAACAATTTCGCCTCAAAATGCCGAAAAGTTGCAATACCCCCGAAAGGAACAATTTCGCCTCAAAATGGCAAAAAATTGCAATATCCCCCAAAGGAACAATTTCACTTCAAAATGCCGAAAAGTTGCAATACCCCCCGAAAGAAACAATTTCGCTTCAAAATGGCCAAAAGTTGCAATACCTCCCCAAAGGAACAATTCCGCCTCAAAATGGCAAAAAATTGCAATACCCCTTAAAGGAACAATTTCGCCTCAAAATGGCCAAAAGTTGCAATACCCCCCCAAAGGAACAATTTCGCCTCAAAATGGCCAAAAATTGTAATACCCCCCCAAAGGAACAATTTCGCTTCAATATGGCCAAAAGTTGCAATACCCCCCCAAAGGAACAATTTCGCCTAAAAATGGCCAAAAATTGTAATACCCCCCCAAAGGAACAATTTCGCTTCAATATGGCCAAAAGTTGCAATACCCCCCCAAAGGAACAGTTTCGCCTCAAAATGGCAAAAAATTGCAATACCCCCCCAAAGGAACAATTTCGCCTCAAAATGCCGAAAAGTTGCAATATCTCCCAAAGGAACAATTTCACTTCAAAATGCCGAAAAGTTGCAATACCCCCCGAAAGGAACAATTTCGCCTCAAAATGGCAAAAAATTGCAATACCCCCCCCAAAGGAACAATTTCGCTTCAAAATGGCCAAAAGTTGCAATACCCCCCCAAAGGAACAATTTCGCCTCAAATTAGCCAAAAATTGTAATACCCCCCCAAAGGAACAATTTCGCTTCAATATGGCCAAAAGTTGCAATACCCCCCCAAAGGAACAGTTTCGCCTCAAAATGGCAAAAAATTGCAATACCCCCCCAAAGGAACAATTTCGCTTCAAAATGGCCAAAAGTTGCAATACCCCCCCAAAGGAACAATTTCGCCTCAAAATGGAAAAAAATTGCAATACCCCCCCAAAGGAACAATTTCACTTCAAAATGCCAAAAAGTTGCAATACCCCCCCAAAGGAACAATTTCGCTTCAAAATGGCCAAAAGTTGCAATACCCCCCGAAAGGAACAATTTCGCTTCAAAATGGCAAAAAGTTGCAATACCCCCCCAAAGGAACAATTTCGCCTCAAAATGGCAAGAAATTGCAATACCCCCCCAAAGGAACAATTTCGCCTCAAAATGCCGAAAAGTTGCAATACCCCCCCAAAGGAACAATTTCGCTTCAATATGGCCAAAAGTTGCAATACCCCCCCAAAGGAACAATTTCGCTTCAAAATGGCCAAAAGTTGCAATACCCCCCCAAAGGAACAATTTCGCCTCAAAATGGCAAAAAATTGCAATACGCCCCCAAAGGAACAATTTCGCCTCTAAATGGCCAAAAGTTTCAATACCCCCCCCAAAGGAACAATTTCACCTCAAAATGCCGAAAATTTGCAATACCCCCCGAAAGGAACAATTTCGCTTCAGAATGGCCAAAAGTTGCAATACCCCCCAAAGGAACAATTTCGCTTCAATATGGCCAAAAGTTGCAATACCACCCCAAAGGAACAATTTCTCCTCAAAATGGAAAAAATTGCAATACCCCCCCAAAGGAACAATTTCGCTTCAAAATGCCGAAAAGTTGCAATACCCCCCAAAAGAACAATTTCGCTTCAAAATGGCCAAAAGTTGCAATACCCCCCAAAGGATCAATTTCGCCTCAAAATGGAAAAAAAATTGCAATACCCCCCCAAAGGAAAAATTTCGCTTTAAAATGGCCAAAAGTTGCAATACCCCCCCAAAGGAACAATTTTCGCCTCAAAATGGAAAAAAATTGCATTACCCCCCAAAGAAACAATTTCGCTTCAAAATGCCAAAAAGTTGCAATACCCCCCCAAAGGAACAATTTCGCTTCAAAATGGCCAAAAGTTGCAATACCCCCCCCAAAGGAACAATTTCGCCTCAAAATGGCAAAAAATTGCAATACCCCCCCAAAGGAACAATTTCGTTTCAAAATGGCCAAAAGTTGCAATACCCCCCAAAGGAACAATTTCGCCTCAAAATGGAAAAAAATTGCAATACCCCCCCAAAGGAACAATTTCGCTTCAAAATGCCGAAAAGTTGCAATACCCGCCCAAAGGAACAATTTCGCTTCAAAATAGCCAAAAGTTGCAATACTTCCCCAAAGGAACAATTTCGCCTCAAAATGGCCAAAAATTGTAATACCCCCCCAAAGGAACAATTTCGATTCAATGTGGCCAAAAGTTGCAATACCCCCCAAAGGAACAATTTCGCCTCAAAATGGCAAAAATTGCAATACCCCCCAAAGGAACAATTTCGCTTCAAAATGCTGAAAAGTTGCAATACCCCCCGAAAGGAACAATTTCGCCTCAAAATGGAAAAAAATTGCAATACCCCCCCAAAGGAATAATTTCGCCTCAAAATGCCGAAAAGTTGCAATACCCCCCGAAAGGAACAATTTTGCCTCAAAATGGCAAAAAATTGCAATACCCCCCAAAGGAACAATTCCGCCTCAAAATGCCAAAAAATTGCAATACCCCCCCAAAGGAACAATTTCGCTTCAAAATGGCCAAAAGTTGCAATACCCCCCAAAGGAACAATTTCGCCTCAAAATGGCCAAAAATTGTAATACCCCCCCAAAGGAACAATTTCGCTTCAATATGGCCAAAAGTTGCAATACCCCCCCAAAGGAACAATTTCGCTTCAAAATGGCCAAAAGTTGCAATACCCCCCCAAAGGAACAATTTCGCCTCAAAATGGCCAAAAATTGTAATACCCCCCCAAAGGAACAATTTCGCTTCAATATGGCCAAAAGTTGCAATACCCCCCTAAAGGAACAGTTTCGCCTCAAAATGGCAAAAAATTGCAATACCCCCCCAAATGAACAATTTCGTTTCAAAATGGTCAAAAGTTGCAATACCCCCCAAAGGAACAATTTCGCCTCAAAATGGAAAAAAATTGCAATACCCCCCCAAAGGTACAATTTCGCTTCAAAATGCCAAAAAGTTGCAATACCCCCCCAAAGGAACATTTTCGCTTCAAAATGGCCAAAAGTTGCAATACCCCCCAAAGGAACAATTTCGCCTCAAAATGGCAAAAAATTGCAATACGCCCCCAAAGGAACAATTTCGCTTCAAAATGACCAAAAGTTGCAATACCCCCCGAAAGGAACAATTTCGCCTCTAAATGGCCAAAAGTTGCAATACCCCCCCAAAGGAACAATTTCGCCTCAAAATGCCGAAAAGTTGCAATACCCCCCGAAAGGAACAATTTCGCTTCAAAATGGCCAAAAGTTGCAATACCCCCCCAAAGGAACAATTTCGCCTCAAAATGGAAAGAAATTGCAATACCCCCCAAAGGAACAATTTTCGCCTCAAAATGGAAAAAAATTGCATTACCCCCCCAAAGGAACAGTTTCGCCTCAAAATGGCAAAAAATTGCAATACCCCCCAAAGGAACAATTTCGTTTCAAAATGGCCAAAAGTTGCAATACCCCCCAAAGGAACAATTTCGCCTCAAAATGGAAAAAAATTGCAATACCCCCCCAAAGGAACAATTTCGCTTCAAAATGCCAAAAAGTTGCAATACCCCCCCAAAGGAACAATTTCGCCTCAAAATGGCAAAAAATTGCAATACGCCCCCAAAGGAACAATTTCGCTTCAAAGTGACCAAAAGTTGCAATACCCCCCGAAAGGAACAATTTCGCCTCTAAATGGCCAAAAGTTGCAATACCCCCCCAAAGGAACAATTTCGCCTCAAAATGCCGAAAAGTTGCAATACCCCCCGAAAGGAACAATTTCGCTTCAAAATGGCCAAAAGTTGCAATACCCTCCCAAAGGAACAATTTCGCCTCAAAATGGCAAGAAATTGCAATACCCCCCAAAGGAACAATTTTGCCTCAAAATGGCAAAAAATTGCAATACCCCCCAAAGTAACAATTTCGCTTCAAAATGGCCAAAAGTTGCAATACCCCCCCAAAGGAACAATTTCGCCTCAAAATGGCAAAAAATTGCAATACCCCCCCAAAGGAACAATTTCGCTTCAAAATGGCCAAAAGTTGCAATACCCCCTCAAAGGAACAATTTCGCCTCAAAATGGCAAAAAATTGCAATACCCCCCAAAGGAACAATTTCGCCTCAAAATAGCAAAAAATTGTAATACCCCCCCAAAGGAACAATTTCGCTTCAATATGGCCAAAAGTTGCAATACCCCCCCTAAAGGAACAGTTTTGCCTCAAAATGTCAAAAAATTTCAATACCCCCCCAAAGTAACAATTTCGTTTCAAAATGGCCAAAAGTTGCAATACCCCCCAAAGGAACAATTTCGCCTCAAAATGGAAAAAAATTGCAATACCCCCCAAAGGAACAATTTCGCTTCAAAATGCCGAAAAGTTGCAATACCCGCCCAAAGGAACAATTTCGCTTCAAAATGGCCAAAAGTTGCAATACCCCCCCAAAGGAACAATTTCGCCTCAAAATGGCCAAAAATTGTAATACCCCCCAAAGGAACAATTTCGCTTCAATGTGGCCAAAAGTTGCAATACCCCCCAAAGGAACAATTTCGCCTCAAAATGGCAAAAAATTGCAATACCCCCCAAAGGAACAATTTCGCTTCAAAATGCTGAAAAGTTGCAATACTCCCCGAAAGGAACAATTTCGCCTCAAAATGGAAAAAAAATTGCAATACCCCCCCAAAGGAACAATTTCGCCTCAAAATGCCGAAAAGTTGCAATACCCCCCGAAAAGAACAATTTCGCCTCAAAATGGCAAAAAATTGAAATATCCCCCAAAGGAGCAATTTCACTTCAAAATGCCGAAAAGTTGCAATACCCCCCGAAAGGAACAATTTCGCTTCAAAATGGCCAAAAGTTGCAATACCCCCCCAAAGGAACAATTCCGCCTCAAAATGGCAAAAAATTGCAATACACCCCCAAAGGAACAATTTCGCTTCAAAATGGCCAAAAGTTGCAATACCCCCCCAAAGGAACAATTTCGCCTCAAAATGGCCAAAAATTGTAATACCCCCCCAAAGGAACAATTTCGCTTCAATATGGCCAAAAGTTGCAATACCCCCCCAAAGGAACAATTTCGCTTCAAAATGGCCAAAAGTTGCAATACCCCCCAAAGGAACAATTTCGCCTCAAAATGGCCAAAAATTGTAATACCCCCCCAAAGGAACAATTTCGCTTCAATATGGCCAAAAGTTGCAATACCCCCCCAAAGGAACAGTTTCGCCTCAAAATGGCAAAAAAATTGCAATACCCCCCCAAAGGAACAATTTTGCTTCAAAATGGCCAAAAGTTGCAATACCCCCCCAAAGGAACAATTTCGCCTCAAAATGGAAAAAAATTGCAATACCCCCCCAAAGGAACAATTTCGCTTCAAAATGCCAAAAAGTTGCAATACCCCCCCAAAGGAACAATTTCGCTTCAAAATGCCAAAAAGTTGCAATACCCCCCCAAAGGAACAATTTCGCCTCAAAATGGCAAAAAATTGCAATACCCCCCCAAAGGAACAATTTCGCTTCAAAATGACCAAAAATTGCAATACCCCCGAAAGGAACAATTTCGCCTCCAAATGGCCAAAAGTTGCAATACCCCCCCAAAGGAACAATTTCGCCTCAAAATGGCAAGAAATTGCAATACCCCCCCAAAGGAACAATTTTGCCTCAAAATGGCAAAAAATTGCAATACCCCCCAAAGTAACAATTTCGCTTCAAAATGGCCAAAAGTTGCAATACCCCCCCAAAGGAACAATTTCGCCTCAAAACGGCAAAAAATTGCAATACCCCCCCAAAGGAACAATTTCGCTTCAAAATGGCCTTAAGTTGCAATACCCCCTCAAAGGAACAATTTCGCATCAAATTGGCAAAAAATTCCAATACCCCCCAAAGGAACAATTTCGCCTCAAAATAGCTAAAAATTGCAATACCTCCCCAAAGGAACAATTTCGCTTCAAAATGGCCAAAAGTTGCAATACCACCCCAAAGGATCAATTTCGCCTCAAAATGGAAAAAAAATTGCAATACCCCCCAAAGGAACAATTTCGCTTTAAAATGGCCAAAAGTTGCAATACCCCCCCAAAGGAACAATTTCGCTTCAAAATGGCCAAAAGTTGCAATACCCCCCCAAAGGAACAATTTCGCCTCAAAATGGCCAAAAATTGTAATACCCCCCTAAAGGAACAGTTTCGCCTCAAAATGGCAAAAAATTGCAATACCCCCCCAAAGGAACAATTTCGTTTCAAAATGGCCAAAAGTTGCAATACCCCCCAAAAGAACAGTTTCGCCTCAAAATGGCAAAAAAATTGCAATACCCCCCCAAAGGAACAATTTTGCTTCAAAATGGCCAAAAGTTGCAATACCCCCCCAAAGGAACAATTTCGCCTCAAAATGGAAAAAAATTGCAATACCCCCCCAAAGGAACAATTTCGCTTCAAAATGCCAAAAAGTTGCAATACCCCCCCAAAGGAACAATTTCGCTTCAAAATGCCAAAAAGTTGCAATACCCCCCCAAAGGAACAATTTCGCCTCAAAATGGCAAAAAATTGCAATACCCCCCCAAAGGAACAATTTCGCTTCAAAATGACCAAAAATTGCAATACCCCCGAAAGGAACAATTTCGCCTCCAAATGGCCAAAAGTTGCAATACCCCCCCAAAGGAACAATTTCGCCTCAAAATGGCAAGAAATTGCAATACCCCCCCAAAGGAACAATTTTGCCTCAAAATGGCAAAAAATTGCAATACCCCCCAAAGTAACAATTTCGCTTCAAAATGGCCAAAAGTTGCAATACCCCCCCAAAGGAACAATTTCGCCTCAAAACGGCAAAAAATTGCAATACCCCCCCAAAGGAACAATTTCGCTTCAAAATGGCCAAAAGTTGCAATACCCGCCCAAAGGAACAATTTCGCCTCAAAATGGCCAAAAATTGTAATACCCCCCAAAGGAACAATTTCGCTTCAATGTGGCCAAAAGTTGCAATACCCCCCAAAGGAACAGTTTCGCCTCAAAATGGCAAAAAATTGCAATACCCCCCCAAAGGAACAATTTCGCCTCAAAATGCCGAAAAGTTGCAATACCCCCCGAAAGGAACAATTTCGCCTCAAAATGACAAAAAATTGCAATATCCCCCAAAGGAACAATTTCACTTCAAAATGCCGAAAAGTTGCAATACCCCCCGAAAGGAACAATTTCGCCTCAAAATGGCCAAAAGTTGCAATACCCCCCCAAAGGAACAATTCCGCCTCAAAATGGCAAAAAATTGCAATACCCCCCAAAGGAACAATTTCGCTTTAAAATGGCCAAAAGTTGCAATACCCCCCAAAGGAACAATTTCACCTCAAAATGGCCAAAAATTGTAATACCCCCCCAAAGGAACAATTTCGCTTCAAAATGGCCAAAAGTTGCAATACCCCCCCAAAGGAACAATTTCGCCTCAAAATGGAAAAAAATTGCAATACCCTCCCAAAGGAACAATTTCGCTTCAAAATGCCAAAAAGTTGCAATACCCCCCCAAAGGAACAATTTCGCTTCAAAATGGCCAAAAGTTGCAATACCCCCCCAAAGGAACAATTTCGCTTCAAAATGACCAAAAGTTGCAATACCCCCCCAAAGGAACAATTTCGCCTCAAAATGGCAAAAAATTGCAATACCCCCCCAAAGGAACAATTTTGCTTCAAAATGACCAAAAGTTGCAATACCCCCCGAAAGGAACAATTTCGCCTCAAAATGGCCAAAAGTTGCAATACTTCCCAAAGGAACAATTTCGCCTCAAAATGCCGAAAAGTTGCAATACCCCCCGAAAGGAACAATTTCGCTTCAAAATGGCCAAAAGTTGCAATACCCCCCCAAAGGAACAATTTCGCCACAAAATGGCAAGAAATTGCAATACCCCCCCAAAGGAACAATTTCGCCTCAAAATGCCGAAAAGTTGCAATACCCCCCCAAAGGAACAATTTCGCTTCAATATGGCTAAAAGTTGCAATACCCCCCCAAAGGAACAATTTCGCTTCAAAATGGCCAAAAGTTGCAATACCCCCCCAAAGGAACAATTTCGCCTCAAAATGGCCAAAAATTGTAATACCCCCCAAAGGAACAATTTCGCTTCAATATGGCCAAAAGTTGCAATACCCCCCCAAAGGAACAATTTCGCTTCAAAATGGCCAAAAGTTGCAATACCCCCCAAAGGAACAATTTCGCCTCAAAATGGCCAAAAATTGTAATACCCCCCCAAAGGAACAATTTCGCTTCAATATGGCCAAAAGTTGCAATACCCCCCCAAAGGAACAGTTTCGCCTCAAAATGGCAAAAAATTGCAATACCCCCCCAAAGGAAAGATTTCGCTTCAAAATGGCAAAAAGTTGCAATACCCCCCCAAAGGAACAATTTCGCCTCAAAATGGAAAAAAATTGCAATACCCCCCCAAAGGAACAATTTCGCTTCAAAATGCCAAAAAGTTGCAATACCCCCCAAAGGAACAATTTCGCTTCAAAATGGCCAAAAGTTGCAATACCCCCCCAAAGGAACAATTTCGCCTCAAAATGGCAAAAAATTGCAATACCCCCCCAAAGGAACAATTTCGCTTCAAAATGACCAAAAGTTGCAATACCCCCCGAAAGGAACAATTTCGCCTCAAAATGGCCAAAAGTTGCAATACCCCCCCCAAAGGAACAATTTCGCCTCAAAATGCCGAAAAGTTGCAATACCCCCCGAAAGGAACAATTTCGCTTCAAAATGGCCAAAAGTTGCAATACCCCCCCAAAGGAACAATTTCGCCTCAAAATGGCAAGAAATTGCAATACCCCCCCAAAGGAACAATTTCGCCTCAAAATGCCGAAAAGTTGCAATACCCCCCCAAAGGAACAATTTCGCTTCAAAATGGCCAAAAGTTGCAATACCCCCCCAAAGGAACAATTTCGCCTCAAAATGGCCAAAAATTGTAATACCCCCCCAAAGGAACAATTTCGCTTCAATATGGCCAAAAGTTGCAATACCCCCCCAAAGGAACAGTTTCGCCTCAAAATGGCAAAAAATTGCAATACCCCCCCAAAGGAACAATTTCGCTTCAAAATGGCCAAAAGTTGCAATACCCCCCCAAAGGAACAATTTCGCCTCAAAATGGAAAAAAATTGCAATACCCCCCCAAAGGAAAAATTTCGCTTCAAAATGCCAAAAAGTTGCAATACCCCCCCAAAGGAACAATTTCGCTTCAAAATGGCCAAAAGTTGCAATACTCCCCCAAAGGAACAATTTCGCCTCAAAATGACAAAAAATTGCAATACCCCAAAGGTACAATTTCGCTTCAAAATGGCCAAAAGCTGCAATACCCCCCCAAAGGAACAATTTCGCCTCAATATGGCAAAAAATTGCAATACCCCCCCAAAGGAACAATTTCGCCTCAAAATGCCGAAAAGTTGCAATACCCCCCCAAAGGAACAATTTCGCTTCAATATGGCCAAAAGTTGCAATACCCCCCCAAAGGAACAATTTCGCTTCAAAATGGCCAAAAGTTACAATACCCCCCCAAAGGAACAATTTCGCCTCAAAATGGCCAAAAATTGTAATACCCCCCCAAAGGAACAATTTCGCTTCAATATGGCCAAAAGTTGCAATACCCCCCCAAAGGAACAGTTTCGCCTCAAAATGGCCAAAAGTTGCAATACCCCCCCAAAGGAACAATTTCGCCTCAAAATGGAAAAAAATTGCCATACCCCCCCAAAGGAACAATTTCGCTTCAAAATGCCAAAAAGTTGCAATACCCCCCCAAAGGAACAATTTCGCTTCAAAATGGCCAAAAGTTGCAATACCCCCCCAAAGGAACAATTTCGCCTCAAAATGGCAAAAAATTGCAATACGCCCCCAAAGGAACAATTTCGCTTCAAAATGACCAAAAGTTGCAATACCCCCCGAAAGGAACAATTTCGCCTCTAAATGGCCAAAAGTTGCAATACCCCCCCAAAGGAACAATTTCGCCTCAAAATGCCGAAAAGTTGCAATACCCCCCGAAAGGAACAATTTCGCTTCAAAATGGCCAAAAGTTGCAATACCCCCCCAAAGGAACAATTTCGCCTCAAAATGGCAAGAAATTGCAATACCCCCCAAAGGAACAATTTTGCCTCAAAATGGCAAAAAATTGCAATACCCCCCAAAGTAACAATTTCGCTTCAAAATGGCCAAAAGTTGCAATACCCCCCCAAAGGAACAATTTCGCCTCAAAATGGCAAAAAATTGCAATACCCCCCCAAAGGAACAATTTCGCTTCAAAATGGCCAAAAGTTGCAATACCCCCTCAAAGGAACAATTTCGCCTCAAAATGGCAAAAAATTGCAATACCCCCCAAAGGAACAATTTCGCCTCAAAATAGCAAAAAATTGCAATACCCCCCCAAAGGAACAATTTCGCTTCAAAATGGCCAAAAGTTGCAATACCCCCCCAAGGAACAATTTCGCCTCAAAATGCCGAAAATTTGCAATACCACCCCAAAGGAACAATTTCGCCTCAAAATGGAAAAAATTGCAATACCCCCCCAAAGGAACAATTTCGCTTCAAAATGCCGAAAAGTTGCAATACCCCCCAAAGGAACAATTTCGCTTCAATATGGCCAAAAGTTGCAATACCCCCCCAAGGAACAATTTCGCCTCAAAATGCCGAAAATTTGCAATACCACCCCAAAGGAACAATTTCGCCTCAAAATGGAAAAAATTGCAATACCCCCCCAAAGGAACAATTTCGCTTCAAAATGCCGAAAAGTTGCAATACCCCCCAAAGGAACAATTTCGCTTCAATATGGCCAAAAGTTGCAATACCCCCCAAAGGAACAATTTCGCCTCAAAATGGCAAAAAATTGCAATGCCCCCCAAAGGAACAATTTCGCTTCAAAATGGCCAAAAGTTGCAATACCCCCCCAAAGGATCAATTTCGCCTCAAAAAGGCAAAAATTGCAATACCCCCCCAAAGGAACAATTATGCCTCAAAATGCCGAAAAGTTGCAATACCCCCCCAAAGGAACAATTTCGCTTCAATATGGCCAAAAGTTGCAATACCCCCCCAAAGGAACAATTTCGCTTCAAAATGGCCAAAAGTTGCAATACCCCCCCAAAGGAACAATTTCGCCTCAAAATGGCCAAAAATTGTAATACCCCCCAAAGGAACAATTTCGCTTCAATATGGCCAAAAGTTGCAATACCCCCCCAAAGGAACAGTTTCGCCTCAAAATGGCAAAAAGTTGCAATACCCCCCGAAAGGAACAATTTCGCTTCAAAATGGCCAAAAGTTGCAATACCCCCCCAAAGGAACAATTTCGCCTCAAAATGGCAAAAAATTGCAATACCCCCCCAAAGGAACAATTTCGCTTCAAAATGGCCAAAAGTTGCAATACTCCCCCAAAGGAACAATTTCGCCTCAAAATGACAAAAAATTGCAATACCCCCCAAAGGAACAATTTCGCCTCAAAATGCCGAAAAGTTGCAATACCCCCCGAAAGGAACAATTTCGCCTCAAAATGGCCAAAAGTTGCAATACCCCCCCAAAGGAACAATTTCGCCTCAAAATGCCGAAAAGTTGCAATACCCCCCGAAAGGAACAATTTCGCTTCAAAATGGCCAAAAGTTGCAATACCCCCCCAAAGGAACAATTTCGCTTCAAAATGCCAAAAAGTTGCAATACCCCCCCAAAGGAACAATTTCGCTTCAAAATGACCAAAAGTTGTAATACCCCCCAAAGGAACAATTTCGCCTCAAAATGGCAAAAAATTGCAATACCCCCCCAAAGGAACAATTTCGCTTCAAAATGACCAAAAGTTGCAATACCCCCCGAAAGGAACAATTTCGCCTCAAAATGGCCAAAAGTTGCAATACCCCCCCAAAGGAACAATTTCGCCTCAAAATGCCGAAAAGTTGCAATACCCCCCGAAAGGAACAATTTCGCCTCAAAATGGCAAGAAATTGCAATACCCCCCCAAAGGAACAATTTCGTCTCAAAATGCCGAAAAGTTGCAATACCCCCCGAAAGGAACAATTTCGCTTCAAAATGGCCAAAAGTTGCAATACCCCCCCAAAGGAACAATTTCGCTTCAAAATGACCAAAAGTTGTAATACCCCCCCAAAGGAACAATTTCGCCTCAAAATGGCAAAAAATTGCAATACCCCCCCAAAGGAACAATTTCGCTTCAAAATGGCCAAAAGTTGCAATACCCCCCCAAAGGAACAATTTCGCCTCAAAATGGCAAAAAATTGCAATACCCCCCAAAGGAACAATTTCGCCTCAAAATGCCGAAAAGTTGCAATACCCACCGAAAGGAACAATTTCGCCTCAAAATGGCCAAAAGTTGCAATACCCCCCAAAGGAACAATTTCGCCTCAAAATGCCGAAAAGTTGCAATCCCCCCCGAAAGGAACAATTTCGCTTCAAAATGGCCAAAAGTTGCAATACCCCCCCAAAGGAACAATTTCGCTTCAAAATGCCAAAAAGTTGCAATACCCCCCCAAAGGAACAATTTCGCTTCAAAATGACCAAAAGTTGTAATACCCCCCCAAAGGAACAATTTCGCCTCAAAATGGCAAACAATTGCAATACCCCCCCAAAGGAACAATTTCGCTTCAAAATGACCAAAAGTTGCAATACCCCCCGAAAGGAACAATTTCGCCTCAAAATGGCCAAAAGTTGCAATACCCCCCCAAAGGAACAATTTCGCCTCAAAATGCCGAAAAGTTGCAATACCCCCCGAAAGGAACAATTTCGCTTCAAAATGGCCAAAAGTTGCAATACCCCCCCAAAGGAACAATTTCGCCTCAAAATGGCAAGAAATTGCAATACCCCCCCAAAGGAACAATTTCGCCTCAAAATGGCAAGAAATTGCAATACCCCCCCAAAGGAACAATTTCGCCTCAAAATGCCGAAAAGTTGCAATACCCCCCCAAAGGAACAATTTCGCTTCAATATGGCCAAAAGTTGCAATACCCCCCCAAAGGAACAATTTCGCTTCAAAATGGCCAAAAGTTGCAATACCCCCCCAAAGGAACAATTTCACCTCAAAATGGCCAAAAATTGTAATACCCCCCCAAAGGAACAATTTCGCTTCAATATGGCCAAAAGTTGCAATACCCCCCCAAAGGAACAATTTCGCCTCAAAATGGAAAAAAATTGCAATACCCCCCCAAAGGAACAATTTCGCTTCAAAATGCCAAAAAGTTGCAATAACCCCCAAAGGAACAATTTCGCTTCAAAATGGCCAAAAGTTGCAATACCCCCCCAAAGGAACAATTTCGCTTCAAAATGACCAAAAGTTGCAATACGCCCCCAAAGGAACAATTTCGCTTCAAAATGACCAAAAGTTGCAATACCTCCCGAAAGGAACAATTTCGCCTCTAAATGGCAAGAAATTGCAATACCCCCCAAAGGAACAATTTTGCCTCAAAATGGCAAAAAATTGCAATACCCCCCAAAGTAACAATTTCGCTTCAAAATGGCCAAAAGTTGCAATACCCCCCCAAAGGAACAATTTCGCCTCAAAATGGCAAAAAATTGCAATACCCCCCCAAAGGAACAATTTCGCTTCAAAATGGCCAAAAGTTGCAATACCACCCCAAAGGAACAATTTCGCTTCAAAATGGCCAAAAGTTGCAATACCCCCCCAAAGGAACAATTTCGCCTCAAAATGCCGAAAATTTGCAATACCCCCCGAAAGGAACAATTTCGCTTCAAAATGGCCAAAAGTTGCAATACCACCCCAAAGGAACAATTTCGCCTCAAAATGGAAAAAATTGCAATACCCCCCCAAAGGAACAATTTCGCTTCAAAATGCCGAAAAGTTGCAATACCCCCCAAAGGAACAATTTCGCTTCAATATGGCCAAAAGTTGCAATACCCCCCCAAAGGAACAATTTCGCCTCAAAATGGCAAAAAATTGCAATGCCCCCCAAAGGAACAATTTCGCTTCAAAATGGTCAAAAGTTGCAATACCCCCCCAAAGGAACAATTATGCCTCAAAATGCCGAAAAGTTGCAATACCCCCCCAAAGGAACAATTTCGCCTCAAAATGGCAAAAAATTGCAATACCCCCCCAAAGGAACAATTTCGCTTCAAAATGGCCAAAAGTTGCAATACCACCCCAAAGGAACAATTTCGCTTCAAAATGGCCAAAAGTTGCAATACCCCCCCAAAGGAACAATTTCGCCTCAAAATGCCGAAAATTTGCAATACCCCCCGAAAGGAACAATTTCGCTTCAAAATGGCCAAAAGTTGCAATACCACCCCAAAGGAACAATTTCGCCTCAAAATGGAAAAAATTGCAATACCCCCCCAAAGGAACAATTTCGCTTCAAAATGCCGAAAAGTTGCAATACCCCCCAAAGGAACAATTTCGCTTCAATATGGCCAAAAGTTGCAATACCCCCCCAAAGGAACAATTTCGCCTCAAAATGGCAAAAAATTGCAATGCCCCCCAAAGGAACAATTTCGCCTCAAAAAGGCAAAAATTGCAATACCCCCCCAAAGGAACAATTATGCCTCAAAATGCCGAAAAGTTGCAATACCCCCCCGAAGGAACAATTTCGCTTCAATATGGCCAAAAGTTGCAATACCCCCCCAAAGGAACAATTTCGCTTCAAAATGGCCAAAAGTTGCAATACCCCCCCAAAGGAACAATTTCGCCTCCAAATGGCCAAAAATTGTAATACCCCCCAAAGGAACAATTTCGCTTCAATATGGCCAAAAGTTGCAATACCCCCCCAAAGGAACAGTTTCGCGTCAAAATGGCAAAAAATTGCAATACCCCCCCAAAGGAACAATTTCGCCTCAAAATGCCGAAAAGTTGCATTACCCCCCGAAAGGAACAATTTCGCCTCAAAATGGCAAAAAGTTGCAATACCCCCCGAAAGGAACAATTTCGCTTCAAAATGGCCAAAAGTTGCAATACCCCCCCAAAGGAACAATTTCGTCTCAAAATGGCAAAAAATTGCAATACCCCCCCAAAGGAACAATTTCGCTTCAAAATGGCCAAAAGTTGCAATACCCCCCCCAAAGGAACAATTTCGCCTCAAAATGGCAAAAAATTGCAATACCCCCCAAAGGAACAATTTCGCCTCAAAATGCCGAAAAGTTGCAATACCCCCCGAAAGGAACAATTTCGCCTCAAAATGCCGAAAAGTTGCAATACCCCCCGAAAGGAACAATTTCGCTTCAAAATGGCCAAAAGTTGCAATACCCCCCCAAAGGAACAATTTCGCTTCAAAATGCCAAAAAGTTGCAATACCCCCCCAAAGGAACAATTTCGCTTCAAAATGACCAAAAGTTGTAATACCCCCCAAAGGAACAATTTCGCCTCAAAATGGCAAAAAATTGCAATACCCCCCCAAAGGAACAATTTCGCTTCAAAATGACCAAAAGTTGCAATACCCCCCGAAAGGAACAATTTCGCCTCAAAATGGCCAAAAGTTGCAATACCCCCCCAAAGGAACAATTTCGCCTCAAAATGCCGAAAAGTTGCAATACCCCCCGAAAGGAACAATTTCGCCTCAAAATGGCCAAAAGTTGCAATACCCCCCCAAAGGAACAATTTCGCCTCAAAATGCCGAAAAGTTGCAATACCCCCCGAAAGGAACAATTTCGCTTCAAAATGGCCAAAAGTTGCAATACCCCCCCAAAGGAACAATTTCGCTTCAAAATGCCAAAAAGTTGCAATACCCCCCCAAAGGAACAATTTCGCTTCAAAATGACCAAAAGTTGTAATACCCCCCCAAAGGAACAATTTTGCCTCAAAATGGCAAAAAATTGCAATACCCCCCCAAAGGAACAATTTCGCTTCAAAATGACCAAAAGTTGCAATACCCCCCGAAAGGAACAATTTTGCCTCAAAATGGCCAAAAGTTGCAATACCCCCCCAAAGGAACAATTTCGCCTCAAAATCCTGAAAAGTTGCAATACCCCCCCGAAAGGAACAATTTCGCTTCAAAATGGCCAAAAGTTGCAATACCCCCCCAAAGGAACAATTTCGCCTCAAAATGGCAAGAAATTGCAATACCCCCCCAAAGGAACAATTTCGCCTCAAAATGCCGAAAAGTTGCAATACCCCCCCGAAAGGAACAATTTCGCTTCAATATGGCCAAAAGTTGCAATACCCCCCCGAAAGGAACAATTTCGCTTCAATATGGCCAAAAGTTGCAATACCCCCCCAAAGGAACAATTTCGCTTCAAAATGGCCAAAAGTTGCAATACCCCCCCAAAGGAACAATTTCGCCTCAAAATGGCCAAAAATTGTAATACCCCCCCAAAGGAACAATTTCGCTTCAATATGGCCAAAAGTTGCAATACTCCCCAAAGGAACAATTTCGCCTCAAAATGGAAAAAAATTGCAATACCCCCCCAAAGGAACAATTTCGCTTCAAAATGCCAAAAAGTTGCAATAACCCCCAAAGGAACAATTTCGCTTCAAAATGGCCAAAAGTTACAATACCCCCCCAAAGGAACAATTTCGCTTCAAAATGGCAAAAAATTGCAATACGCCCCCAAAGGAACAATTTCGCTTCAAAATGACCAAAAGTTGCAATACCCCCCGAAAGGAACAATTTCGCCTCTAAATGGCCAAAAGTTGCAATACCACCCAAAGGAACAATTTCGCCTCAAAATGCCGAAAAGTTGCAATATCCCCCGAAAGGAACAATTTCGCTTCAAAATGGCCAAAAGTTGCAATACCCCCCCAAAGGAACAATTTCGCCTCAAAATGGCAAGAAATTTCAATACCCCCCCAAAGGAACAATTTCGCCTCAAAATGGCAAAAAATTGCAATACCCCCCCAAAGGAAAAATTTCGCCTCAAAATGCCGAAAAGTTGCAATACCCCCCCAAAGGAACAATTTCGCTTCAATATGGCCAAAAGTTGCAATACCCCCCCAAAGGAACAATTTCGCTTCAAAATGGCCAAAAGTTGCAATACCCCCCAAAGGAACAATTTCGCTTCAATATGGCCAAAAGTTACAATACCCCCCAAAGGAACAGTTTCGCCTCAAAATGGCAAAAAATTGCAATACCCCCCCAAAGGAACAATTTCGCTTCAAAATGGCCAAAAGTTGCAATACCCCCCCAAAGGAACAGTTTCGCCTCAAAATGGCAAAAAATTGCAATACCCCCCCAAGGAACAATTTCGCTTCAATATGGCCAAAAGTTGCAATACCCCCCCAAAGGAACAATTTCGCCTCAAAATGGCAAAAAATTGCAATGCCCCCCAAAGGAACAATTTCGCTTCAAAATGGCCAAAAGTTGCAATACCCCCCAAAGGATCAATTTCGCCTCAAAAAGGCAAAAAATTGCAATACCCCCCCAAAGGAACAATTTCGCCTCAAAATGCCGAAAAGTTGCAATACCCCCCCAAAGGAACAATTTCGCCTCAAAATAGCAAAAAATTGCAATACCCCCCCAAAGGAACAATTTCGCCTCAAAATGCCGAAAATTTGCAATACCCCCCGAAAGGAACAATTTCGCTTCAAAATGGCCAAAAGTTGCAATACCACCCTAAAGGAACAATTTCGCCTCAAAATGGAAAAAATTGCAATACCCCCCAAAGGAACAATTTCGCTTCAAAATGCCGAAAAGTTGCAATACCCCCCAAAGGAACAATTTCGCTTCAATATGGCCAAAAGTTGCAATACCCCCCCAAAGGAACAATTTCGCCTCAAAATGGCAAAAAATTGCAATGCCCCCCAAAGGAACAATTTCGCTTCAAAATGGCCAAAAGTTGCAATACCCCCCAAAGGATCAATTTCGCCTCCAAAAGGCAAAAAATTGCAATACCCCCCAAAGGAACAATTTCGCCTCAAAATGCCGAAAAGTTGCAATACCCTTCCAAAGGAACAATTTCGCTTCAATATGGCCAAAAGTTGCAATACCCCCCCAAAGGAACAATTTCGCTTCAAAATGGCCAAAAGTTGCAATACCCCCCCAAAGGAACAATTTCGCCTCAAAATGGCAAGAAATTGCAATACCCCCCCAAAGGAACAATTTCGCCTCAAAATGCCGAAAAGTTGCAATACCCCCCCAAAGGATCAATTTCGCTTCAATATGGCCAAAAATTGCAATACCCCCCCAAAGGAACAATTTTGCCTCAAAATGCCGAAAAGTTGCAATACCCCCCGAAAGGAACAATTTCGCCTCAAAATGGCAAAAAATTGCAATATCCCCCAAAGGACCAATTTCACTTCAAAATGCCGAAAAGTAGCAATACCCCCGGAAAGGAACAATTTCGCTTCAAAATGGCCAAAAGTTGCAATACCCCCCCAAAGGAACAATTCCGCCTCAAAATGGCAAAAAATTGCAATAACCCCCAAAGGAACAATTTCGCTTCAAAATGGCCAAAAGTTGCAATACCCCCCCAAAGGAACAATTTCGCCTCAAAATGGCCAAAAATTGTAATACCCCCCCAAAGGAACAATTTCGCTTCAATATGGCCAAAAGTTGCAATACCCCCCCAAAGGAACAATTTCGCTTCAAAATGGCCAAAAGTTGCAATACCCCCCCAAAGGAATAATTTCGACTCAAAATGGTCAAAAATTGTAATACCCCCCCAAAGGAACAATTTCGTTTCAATATGGCCAAAAGTTGCAATACCCCCCCAAAGGAACAGTTTCGCCTCAAAATGGCAAAAAATTGCAATACCCCCACAAAGGAACAATTTGGCTTCAAAATGGCCAAAAGTTGCAATACCCCCCCAAAGGAACAATTTCGCCTCAAAATGGAAAAAAATTGCAATACCCCCCCAAAGGAACAATTTCGCTTCAAAATGCCAAAAAGTTGCAATACCCCCCCCAAAGGAACAATTTCGCTTCAAAATGGCCGAAAGTTGCAATACCCCCCCAAAGGAACAATTTCGCCTCAAAATGGCAAAAAATTGCAATACCCCCCCAAAGGAAGAATTTCGCTTCAAAATGACCAAAAGTTGCAATACCCCCCGAAAGGAACAATTTCGCCTCAAAATGGCCAAAAGTTGCAATACCCCCCGAAAGGAACAATTTCGCCTCAAAATGGCCAAAAGTTGCAATACCCCCCCCAAAGGAACAATTTTGCCTCAAAATGCCGAAAAGTTGCAATACCCCCCGAAAGGAACAATTTCGCTTCAAAATGGCCAAAAGTTGCAATATCCCCCCAAAGGAACAATTTCGCCTCAAAATGGCAAGAAATTGCAATACCCCCCCAAAGGAACAATTTCGCCTCAAAATGCCGAAAAGTTGCAATACCCCCCAAAGGAACAATTTCGCTTCAATATGGCCAAAAGTTGCAATACCCCCACAAAGGAACAATTTCGCTTCAAAATGGCCAAAAGTTGCAATACCCCCCCAAAGGAACAATTTCGCCTCAAAATGGCCAAAAATTGTAATACCCCCCCAAAGGAACAATTTCGCTTCAATATGGCCAAAAGTTGCAATACCCCCCCAAAGGAACAGTTTCGCCTCAAAATGGCAAAAAATTGCAATACCCCCCAAAGGAACAATTTCGCTTCAAAATGCCAAAAAGTTGCAATACCCCCCCAAAGGAACAATTTCGCTTCAAAATGGCCAAAAGTTGCAATACCCCCCCAAAGGAACAATTTCGCCTTAAAATGGCAAAAAATTGCAATACGCCCCCAAAGGAACAATTTCGCTTCAAAATAACCAAAAGTTGCAATACCCCCCGAAAGGAACAATTTTGCCTCTAAATGGCCAAAAGTTGCAATACCCCCGCAAAGGAACAATTTCGCCTCAAAATGCCGAAAAGTTGCAATACCCCCCAAAAGGAACAATTTCGCTTCAAAATGGCCAAAAGTTGCAATACCCCCCCAAAGGAACAATTTCGCTTCAAAATGCCAAAAAGTTGCAATACCCCCCCAAAGGAACAATTTCGCTTCAAAATGGCCAAAAGTTGCAATACCCCCCCAAAGGAACAATTTCGCCTCAAAATGGCAAAAAATTGCAATACGCCCCCAAAGGAACAATTTCGCTTCAAAATGACCAAAAGTTGCAATACCCCCCGAAAGGAACAATTTCGCCTCTAAATGGCCAAAAGTTGCAATACCCCCCCAAAGGAACAATTTCGCCTCAAAATGCCGAAAAGTTGCAATACCCCCCGAAAGGAACAATTTCGCTTCAAAATGGCCAAAAGTTGCAATAACCCCCCAAAGGAACAATTTCGCCTCAAAATGGCAAGAAATTGCAATACCCCCCCAAAGGAACAATTTCGCCTCAAAATGCCGAAAAGTTGCAATACCCCCCCAAAGGAACAATTTCGCTTCAAAATGGCCAAAAGTTGCAATACCCCCCCAAAGGAACAATTTTCGCCTCAAAATGGAAAAAAATTGCAATACCCCCCCAAAGGAACAATTTCGCTTCAAAATGCCAAAAAGTTGCAATACCCCCCCAAAGGAACAATTTCGCTTCAAAATGGCCAAAAGTTGCAATACCCCCCCAAAGGAACAATTTCGCCTCAAAATGGCCAAAAATTGTAATACCCCCCCAAAGGAACAATTTCGCTTCAATATGGCCAAAAGTTGCAATACCCCCCCAAAGGAACAGTTTCGCCTCAAAATGGCAAAAAATTGCAATACCCCCCCAAAGGAACAATTTCGTTTCAAAATGGCCAAAAGTTGCAATACCCCCCCAAAGGAACCATGTCGCCTCAAAATGGAAAAAAATTGCAATACCCCCCCAAAGGAACAATTTCGCTTCAAAATGCCGAAAAGTTGCAATACCCGCCCAAAGGAACAATTTCGCTTCAAAATGGCCAAAAGTTGCAATACCCCCCCAAAGGAACAATTTCGCCTCAAAATGGCCAAAAATTGTAATACCCCCCCAAAGGAACAATTTCGCTTCAATATGGCCAAAAGTTGCAATACCCCCCCAAAGGAACAGTTTCGCCTCAAAATGGCAAAAAATTGCAATACCCCCTCAAAGTAACAATTTCGCTTCAAAATGACCAAAAGTTGCAATACCCCCCAAAGGAACAATTTCGCCTCAAAATGGCAAAAAATTGAAATACCCCCCCAAAGGAACAATTTCGCTTCAAAATGCTGAAAAGTTGCAATACCCCCCGAAAGGAACAATTTCGCCTCAAAATGGAAAAAAAATTGCAATACCCCCCCCAAAGGAACAATTTCGCCTCAAAATGCCGAAAAGTTGCAATACCCCCCGAAAGGAACAATTTCGCTTCAAAATGGCCAAAAGTTGCAATACCCCCCCAAAGGAACAATTTTGCCTCAAAATGGCAAAAAATTGCAATACCCCCCAAAGGAACAATTTCGCTTCAAAATGGCCAAAAGTTGCAATACCCCCAAAGGAACAATTTTGCCTCAAAATAGCAAAAAATTGCAAAACCCCCCCAAAGGAACAATTTCGCCTCAAAATGCCGAAAAGTTGCAATACCCCCCGAAAGGAACAATTTCGCTTCAAAATGGCTAAAAAGTTGCAATACCCCCCCAAAGGAACAATTTCGCTTCAAAATGGCCAAAAGTTGCAATACCCCCCCAAAGGAACAATTTCGCCTCAAAATGGCAAAAAATTGCAATACGCCCCCAAAGGAACAATTTCGCTCCAAAATGACCAAAAGTTGCAATACCCCCCGAAAGGAACAATTTCGCCTCAAAATGGCAAGAAATTGCAATACCCCCCCAAAGGAACAATTTCGCCTCAAAATGCCGAAAAGTTGCAATACCCCCCCAAAGGAACAATTTCGCTTCAAAATGGCCAAAAGTTGCAATACCCCCAAAGGATCAATTTCGCCTCAAAATGGAAAAAAAATTGCAATACCCCCCCAAAGTAACATATTCGCTTCAAAATGGCCAAAAGTTGCAATACCCCCCCAAAGGAACAATTTTCGCCTCAAAATGGAAAAAAAATTGCAATACCCCCCCAAAGGAACAATTTCGCTTCAAAATGCCAAAAAGTTGCAATACCCCCCCAAAAGGAACAATTTCGCTTCAAAATGGCCAAAAGTTGCAATACCCCCCCAAAGGAACAATTTCGCTTCAATATGGCCAAAAGTTGCAATACCCCCCCAAAGGAACAGTTTCGCCTCAAAATGGCAAAAAATTGCAATACCCCCCCAAAGGAACAATTTCGTTTCAAAATGGCCAAAAGTTGCAATACCCCCCCAAAGGAACCATGTCGCCTCAAAATGGAAAAAAATTGCAATACCCCCCCAAAGGAACAATTTCGCTTCAAAATGCCGAAAAGTTGCAATACCCGCCCAAAGGAACAATTTCGCTTCAAAATGGCCAAAAGTTGCAATACCCCCCCAAAGGAACAATTTCGCTTCAAAATGACCAAAAGTTGCAATACCCCCCCAAAGGAACAATTTCGCCTCAAAATGGCAAAAAATTGCAATACCCCCCCAAAGGAACAATTTTGCTTCAAAATGACCAAAAGTTGCAATACCCCCCGAAAGGAACAATTTCGCCTCAAAATGGCCAAAAGTTGCAATACTTCCCAAAGGAACAATTTCGCCTCAAAATGCCGAAAAGTTGCAATACCCCCCGAAAGGAACAATTTCGCTTCAAAATGGCCAAAAGTTGCAATACCCCCCCAAAGGAACAATTTCGCCACAAAATGGCAAGAAATTGCAATACCCCCCCAAAGGAACAATTTCGCCTCAAAATGCCGAAAAGTTGCAATACCCCCCCAAAGGAACAATTTCGCTTCAATATGGCTAAAAGTTGCAATACCCCCCCAAAGGAACAATTTCGCTTCAAAATGGCCAAAAGTTGCAATACCCCCCCAAAGGAACAATTTCGCCTCAAAATGGCCAAAAATTGTAATACCCCCCAAAGGAACAATTTCGCTTCAATATGGCCAAAAGTTGCAATACCCCCCCAAAGGAACAATTTCGCTTCAAAATGGCCAAAAGTTGCAATACCCCCTAAAGGAACAATTTCGCCTCAAAATGGCCAAAAATTGTAATACCCCCCCAAAGGAACAATTTCGCTTCAATATGGCCAAAAGTTGCAATACCCCCCCAAAGGAACAGTTTCGCCTCAAAATGGCAAAAAATTGCAATACCCCCCCAAAGGAAAGATTTCGCTTCAAAATGGCAAAAAGTTGCAATACCCCCCCAAAGGAACAATTTCGCCTCAAAATGGAAAAAAATTGCAATACCCCCCCAAAGGAACAATTTCGCTTCAAAATGCCAAAAAGTTGCAATACCCCCCAAAGGAACAATTTCGCTTCAAAATGGCCAAAAGTTGCAATACCCCCCCAAAGGAACAATTTCGCCTCAAAATGGCAAAAAATTGCAATACCCCCCCAAAGGAACAATTTCGCTTCAAAATGACCAAAAGTTGCAATACCCCCCGAAAGGAACAATTTCGCCTCAAAATGGCCAAAAGTTGCAATACCCCCCCCAAAGGAACAATTTCGCCTCAAAATGCCGAAAAGTTGCAATACCCCCCGAAAGGAACAATTTCGCTTCAAAATGGCCAAAAGTTGCAATACCCCCCCAAAGGAACAATTTCGCCTCAAAATGGCAAGAAATTGCAATACCCCCCCAAAGGAACAATTTCGCCTCAAAATGCCGAAAAGTTGCAATACCCCCCCAAAGGAACAATTTCGCTTCAAAATGGCCAAAAGTTGCAATACCCCCCCAAAGGAACAATTTCGCCTCAAAATGGCCAAAAATTGTAATACCCCCCCAAAGGAACAATTTCGCTTCAATATGGCCAAAAGTTGCAATACCCCCCCAAAGGAACAGTTTCGCCTCAAAATGGCAAAAAATTGCAATACCCCCCCAAAGGAACAATTTCGCTTCAAAATGGCCAAAAGTTGCAATACCCCCCCAAAGGAACAATTTCGCCTCAAAATGGAAAAAAATTGCAATACCCCCCCAAAGGAAAAATTTCGCTTCAAAATGCCAAAAAGTTGCAATACCCCCCCAAAGGAACAATTTCGCTTCAAAATGGCCAAAAGTTGCAATACTCCCCCAAAGGAACAATTTCGCCTCAAAATGACAAAAAATTGCAATACCCCAAAGGTACAATTTCGCTTCAAAATGGCCAAAAGCTGCAATACCCCCCCAAAGGAACAATTTCGCCTCAATATGGCAAAAAATTGCAATACCCCCCCAAAGGAACAATTTCGCCTCAAAATGCCGAAAAGTTGCAATACCCCCCCAAAGGAACAATTTCGCTTCAATATGGCCAAAAGTTGCAATACCCCCCCAAAGGAACAATTTCGCTTCAAAATGGCCAAAAGTTACAATACCCCCCCAAAGGAACAATTTCGCCTCAAAATGGCAAAAAATTGAAATACCCCCCCAAAGGAACAATTTCGCTTCAAAATGCTGAAAAGTTGCAATACCCCCCGAAAGGAACAATTTCGCCTCAAAATGGAAAAAAAATTGCAATACCCCCCCCAAAGGAACAATTTCGCCTCAAAATGCCGAAAAGTTGCAATACCCCCCGAAAGGAACAATTTCGCTTCAAAATGGCCAAAAGTTGCAATACCCCCCCAAAGGAACAATTTTGCCTCAAAATGGCAAAAAATTGCAATACCCCCCAAAGGAACAATTTCGCTTCAAAATGGCCAAAAGTTGCAATACCCCCAAAGGAACAATTTTGCCTCAAAATAGCAAAAAATTGCAAAACCCCCCCAAAGGAACAATTTCGCCTCAAAATGCCGAAAAGTTGCAATACCCCCCGAAAGGAACAATTTCGCTTCAAAATGGCCAAAAAGTTGCAATACCCCCCCAAAGGAACAATTTCGCTTCAAAATGGCCAAAAGTTGCAATACCCCCCCAAAGGAACAATTTCGCCTCAAAATGGCAAAAAATTGCAATACGCCCCCAAAGGAACAATTTCGCTCCAAAATGACCAAAAGTTGCAATACCCCCCGAAAGGAACAATTTCGCCTCAAAATGGCAAGAAATTGCAATACCCCCCCAAAGGAACAATTTCGCCTCAAAATGCCGAAAAGTTGCAATACCCCCCCAAAGGAACAATTTCGCTTCAAAATGGCCAAAAGTTGCAATACCCCCAAAGGATCAATTTCGCCTCAAAATGGAAAAAAAATTGCAATACCCCCCCAAAGTAACATATTCGCTTCAAAATGGCCAAAAGTTGCAATACCCCCCCAAAGGAACAATTTTCGCCTCAAAATGGAAAAAAAATTGCAATACCCCCCCAAAGGAACAATTTCGCTTCAAAATGCCAAAAAGTTGCAATACCCCCCCAAAAGGAACAATTTCGCTTCAAAATGGCCAAAAGTTGCAATACCCCCCCAAAGGAACAATTTCGCTTCAATATGGCCAAAAGTTGCAATACCCCCCCAAAGGAACAGTTTCGCCTCAAAATGGCAAAAAATTGCAATACCCCCCCAAAGGAACAATTTCGTTTCAAAATGGCCAAAAGTTGCAATACCCCCCCAAAGGAACCATGTCGCCTCAAAATGGAAAAAAATTGCAATACCCCCCCAAAGGAACAATTTCGCTTCAAAATGCCGAAAAGTTGCAATACCCGCCCAAAGGAACAATTTCGCTTCAAAATGGCCAAAAGTTGCAATACCCCCCCAAAGGAACAATTTCGCTTCAAAATGACCAAAAGTTGCAATACCCCCCCAAAGGAACAATTTCGCCTCAAAATGGCAAAAAATTGCAATACCCCCCCAAAGGAACAATTTTGCTTCAAAATGACCAAAAGTTGCAATACCCCCCGAAAGGAACAATTTCGCCTCAAAATGGCCAAAAGTTGCAATACTTCCCAAAGGAACAATTTCGCCTCAAAATGCCGAAAAGTTGCAATACCCCCCGAAAGGAACAATTTCGCTTCAAAATGGCCAAAAGTTGCAATACCCCCCCAAAGGAACAATTTCGCCACAAAATGGCAAGAAATTGCAATACCCCCCCAAAGGAACAATTTCGCCTCAAAATGCCGAAAAGTTGCAATACCCCCCCAAAGGAACAATTTCGCTTCAATATGGCTAAAAGTTGCAATACCCCCCCAAAGGAACAATTTCGCTTCAAAATGGCCAAAAGTTGCAATACCCCCCCAAAGGAACAATTTCGCCTCAAAATGGCCAAAAATTGTAATACCCCCCAAAGGAACAATTTCGCTTCAATATGGCCAAAAGTTGCAATACCCCCCCAAAGGAACAATTTCGCTTCAAAATGGCCAAAAGTTGCAATACCCCCCAAAGGAACAATTTCGCCTCAAAATGGCCAAAAATTGTAATACCCCCCCAAAGGAACAATTTCGCTTCAATATGGCCAAAAGTTGCAATACCCCCCCAAAGGAACAGTTTCGCCTCAAAATGGCAAAAAATTGCAATACCCCCCCAAAGGAAAGATTTCGCTTCAAAATGGCAAAAAGTTGCAATACCCCCCCAAAGGAACAATTTCGCCTCAAAATGGAAAAAAATTGCAATACCCCCCCAAAGGAACAATTTCGCTTCAAAATGCCAAAAAGTTGCAATACCCCCCAAAGGAACAATTTCGCTTCAAAATGGCCAAAAGTTGCAATACCCCCCCAAAGGAACAATTTCGCCTCAAAATGGCAAAAAATTGCAATACCCCCCCAAAGGAACAATTTCGCTTCAAAATGACCAAAAGTTGCAATACCCCCCGAAAGGAACAATTTCGCCTCAAAATGGCCAAAAGTTGCAATACCCCCCCCAAAGGAACAATTTCGCCTCAAAATGCCGAAAAGTTGCAATACCCCCCGAAAGGAACAATTTCGCTTCAAAATGGCCAAAAGTTGCAATACCCCCCCAAAGGAACAATTTCGCCTCAAAATGGCAAGAAATTGCAATACCCCCCCAAAGGAACAATTTCGCCTCAAAATGCCGAAAAGTTGCAATACCCCCCCAAAGGAACAATTTCGCTTCAAAATGGCCAAAAGTTGCAATACCCCCCCAAAGGAACAATTTCGCCTCAAAATGGCCAAAAATTGTAATACCCCCCAAAGGAACAATTTCGCTTCAATATGGCCAAAAGTTGCAATACCCCCCCAAAGGAACAGTTTCGCCTCAAAATGGCAAAAAATTGCAATACCCCCCCAAAGGAACAATTTCGCTTCAAAATGGCCAAAAGTTGCAATACCCCCCCAAAGGAACAATTTCGCTTCAAAATGGCCAAAAGTTGCAATACCCCCAAAGGATCAATTTCGCCTCAAAATGGAAAAAAAATTGCAATACCCCCCCAAAGTAACATATTCGCTTCAAAATGGCCAAAAGTTGCAATACCCCCCCAAAGGAACAATTTTCGCCTCAAAATGGAAAAAAAATTGCAATACCCCCCCAAAGGAACAATTTCGCTTCAAAATGCCAAAAAGTTGCAATACCCCCCCAAAAGGAACAATTTCGCTTCAAAATGGCCAAAAGTTGCAATACCCCCCCAAAGGAACAATTTCGCTTCAATATGGCCAAAAGTTGCAATACCCCCCCAAAGGAACAGTTTCGCCTCAAAATGGCAAAAAATTGCAATACCCCCCCAAAGGAACAATTTCGTTTCAAAATGGCCAAAAGTTGCAATACCCCCCCAAAGGAACCATGTCGCCTCAAAATGGAAAAAAATTGCAATACCCCCCCAAAGGAACAATTTCGCTTCAAAATGCCGAAAAGTTGCAATACCCGCCCAAAGGAACAATTTCGCTTCAAAATGGCCAAAAGTTGCAATACCCCCCCAAAGGAACAATTTCGCTTCAAAATGACCAAAAGTTGCAATACCCCCCCAAAGGAACAATTTCGCCTCAAAATGGCAAAAAATTGCAATACCCCCCCAAAGGAACAATTTTGCTTCAAAATGACCAAAAGTTGCAATACCCCCCGAAAGGAACAATTTCGCCTCAAAATGGCCAAAAGTTGCAATACTTCCCAAAGGAACAATTTCGCCTCAAAATGCCGAAAAGTTGCAATACCCCCCGAAAGGAACAATTTCGCTTCAAAATGGCCAAAAGTTGCAATACCCCCCCAAAGGAACAATTTCGCCACAAAATGGCAAGAAATTGCAATACCCCCCCAAAGGAACAATTTCGCCTCAAAATGCCGAAAAGTTGCAATACCCCCCCAAAGGAACAATTTCGCTTCAATATGGCTAAAAGTTGCAATACCCCCCCAAAGGAACAATTTCGCTTCAAAATGGCCAAAAGTTGCAATACCCCCCCAAAGGAACAATTTCGCCTCAAAATGGCCAAAAATTGTAATACCCCCCAAAGGAACAATTTCGCTTCAATATGGCCAAAAGTTGCAATACCCCCCCAAAGGAACAATTTCGCTTCAAAATGGCCAAAAGTTGCAATACCCCCCAAAGGAACAATTTCGCCTCAAAATGGCCAAAAATTGTAATACCCCCCCAAAGGAACAATTTCGCTTCAATATGGCCAAAAGTTGCAATACCCCCCCAAAGGAACAGTTTCGCCTCAAAATGGCAAAAAATTGCAATACCCCCCCAAAGGAAAGATTTCGCTTCAAAATGGCAAAAAGTTGCAATACCCCCCCAAAGGAACAATTTCGCCTCAAAATGGAAAAAAATTGCAATACCCCCCCAAAGGAACAATTTCGCTTCAAAATGCCAAAAAGTTGCAATACCCCCCAAAGGAACAATTTCGCTTCAAAATGGCCAAAAGTTGCAATACCCCCCCAAAGGAACAATTTCGCCTCAAAATGGCAAAAAATTGCAATACCCCCCCAAAGGAACAATTTCGCTTCAAAATGACCAAAAGTTGCAATACCCCCCGAAAGGAACAATTTCGCCTCAAAATGGCCAAAAGTTGCAATACCCCCCCAAAGGAACAATTTCGCCTCAAAATGCCGAAAAGTTGCAATACCCCCCGAAAGGAACAATTTCGCTTCAAAATGGCCAAAAGTTGCAATACCCCCCCAAAGGAACAATTTCGCCTCAAAATGGCAAGAAATTGCAATACCCCCCCAAAGGAACAATTTCGCCTCAAAATGCCGAAAAGTTGCAATACCCCCCCAAAGGAACAATTTCGCTTCAAAATGGCCAAAAGTTGCAATACCCCCCCAAAGGAACAATTTCGCCTCAAAATGGCCAAAAATTGTAATACCCCCCCAAAGGAACAATTTCGCTTCAATATGGCCAAAAGTTGCAATACCCCCCCAAAGGAACAGTTTCGCCTCAAAATGGCAAAAAATTGCAATACCCCCCCAAAGGAACAATTTCGCTTCAAAATGGCCAAAAGTTGCAATACCCCCCCAAAGGAACAATTTCGCCTCAAAATGGAAAAAAATTGCAATACCCCCCCAAAGGAAAAATTTCGCTTCAAAATGCCAAAAAGTTGCAATACCCCCCCAAAGGAACAATTTCGCTTCAAAATGGCCAAAAGTTGCAATACTCCCCCAAAGGAACAATTTCGCCTCAAAATGACAAAAAATTGCAATACCCCAAAGGTACAATTTCGCTTCAAAATGGCCAAAAGCTGCAATACCCCCCCAAAGGAACAATTTCGCCTCAATATGGCAAAAAATTGCAATACCCCCCCAAAGGAACAATTTCGCCTCAAAATGCCGAAAAGTTGCAATACCCCCCCAAAGGAACAATTTCGCTTCAATATGGCCAAAAGTTGCAATACCCCCCCAAAGGAACAATTTCGCTTCAAAATGGCCAAAAGTTACAATACCCCCCCAAAGGAACAATTTCGCCTCAAAATGGCCAAAAATTGTAATACCCCCCCAAAGGAACAATTTCGCTTCAATATGGCCAAAAGTCGCAATACCCCCCCAAAGGAACAGTTTCGCCTCAAAATGGCCAAAAGTTGCAATACCCCCCCCAAAGGAACAATTTCGCCTCAAAATGGAAAAAAATTGCAATACCCCCCCAAAGGAACAATTTCGCTTCAAAATGCCAAAAAGTTGCAATACCCCCCCAAAGGAACAATTTCGCTTCAAAATGGCCAAAAGTTGCAATACCCCCCCAAAGGAACAATTTCGCCTCAAAATGGCAAAAAATTGCAATACGCCCCCAAAGGAACAATTTCGCTTCAAAATGACCAAAAGTTGCAATACCCCCCGAAAGGAACAATTTCGCCTCTAAATGGCCAAAAGTTGCAATACCCCCCCAAAGGAACAATTTCGCCTCAAAATGCCGAAAAGTTGCAATACCCCCCGAAAGGAACAATTTCGCTTCAAAATGGCCAAAAGTTGCAATACCCCCCCAAAGGAACAATTTCGCCTCAAAATGGCAAGAAATTGCAATACCCCCCAAAGGAACAATTTTGCCTCAAAATGGCAAAAAATTGCAATACCCCCCAAAGTAACAATTTCGCTTCAAAATGGCCAAAAGTTGCAATACCCCCCCAAAGGAACAATTTCGCCTCAAAATGGCAAAAAATTGCAATACCCCCCCAAAGGAACAATTTCGCTTCAAAATGGCCAAAAGTTGCAATACCCCCTCAAAGGAACAATTTCGCCTCAAAATGGCAAAAAATTGCAATACCCCCCAAAGGAACAATTTCGCCTCAAAATAGCAAAAAATTGCAATACCCCCCCAAAGGAACAATTTCGCTTCAAAATGGCCAAAAGTTGCAATACCCCCCCAAGGAACAATTTCGCCTCAAAATGCCGAAAATTTGCAATACCACCCCAAAGGAACAATTTCGCCTCAAAATGGAAAAAATTGCAATACCCCCCCAAAGGAACAATTTCGCTTCAAAATGCCGAAAAGTTGCAATACCCCCCAAAGGAACAATTTCGCTTCAATATGGCCAAAAGTTGCAATACCCCCCAAAGGAACAATTTCGCCTCAAAATGGCAAAAAATTTCAATACCCCCCCAAAGGTACAATTTCGCCTCAAAATGGCCAAAAGTTGCAATACCCCCCCAAAGGAACAATTTCGCCTCAAAATGGCCAAAAATTGTAATACCCCCCCCAAAGGAACAATTTCGCTTCAATATGGCCAAAAGTTGCAATACCCCCCCAAATGAACAATTTCGCTTCAAAATGGCCAAAAGTTGCAATACCCCCCCAAAGGAACAATTTCGTCTCAAAATGGCCAAAAATTGTAATACCCCCCCAAAGGAACAATTTCGCTTCAATATGGCCAAAAGTTGCAATACCCCCCCAAAGGAACAGTTTCGCCTCAAAATGGCAAAAAATTGCAATACCCCCCAAAGGAACAATTTCGCCTCAAAATGCCGAAAAGTTGCAATACCCCCCGAAAGGAACAATTTCGCCTCAAAATGGCAAAAAATTGCAATATCCCCCAAAGGAACAATTTCACTTTAAAATGCCAAAAAGTTGCAATACCCCCCGAAAGGAACAATTTCGCCTCAAAATGGCCAAAAGTTGCAATACCCCCCCAAAGGAACAATTCCGTCTCAAAATGGCAAAAAATTGCAATACCCCCCAAAGGAACAATTTCGCTTTAAAATGGCCAAAAGTTGCAATACCCCCCAAAGGAACAATTTCACCTCAAAATGGCCAAAAATTGTAATACCCCCCCAAAGGAACAATTTCGCTTCAAAATGACCAAAAGTTGCAATACCCCCCCAAAGGAACAATTTCGCCTCAAAATGGAAAAAAATTGCAATACCCTCCCAAAGGAACAATTTCGCTTCAAAATGCCAAAAAGTTGCAATACCCCCCCAAAGGAACAATTTCGCTTCAAAATGGCCAAAAGTTGCAATACCCCCCCAAAGGAACAATTTCGTTTCAAAATGACCAAAAGTTGCAATACCCCCCCAAAGGAACAATTTCGCCTCAAAATGGTAAAAAATTGCAATACCCCCCCAAAGGAACAATTTCGCTTCAAAATGACCAAAAGTTGCAATACCCCCCGAAAGGAACAATTTCGCCTCAAAATGGCCAAAAGTTGCAATACTTCCCAAAGGAACAATTTCGCCTCAAAATGCCGAAAAGTTGCAATACCCCCCGAAAGGAACAATTTCGCTTCAAAATGGCCAAAAGTTGCAATACCCCCCAAAGGAACAATTTCGCCTCAAAATGGCAAGAAATTGCAATACCCCCCCAAAGGAACAATTTCGCCTCAAAATGGCCAAAAATTGTAATACCCCCCCAAAGGAACAATTTCGCTTCAATATGGCCAAAAGTTGCAATACCCCCCCAAAGGAACAATTTCGCTTCAAAATGGCGAAAAGTTGCAATACCCCCCAAAGGAACAATTTCGCCTCAAAATGGCCAAAAATTGTAATACTCCCCCAAAGGAACAATTTCGCTTCAATATGGCCAAAAGTTGCAATACCCCCCCAAAGGAACAATTTCGCCTCAAAATGGCAAAAAATTGCAATACCCCCCCAAAGGAAAGATTTCGCTTCAAAATGGCAAAAAGTTGCAATACCCCCCCAAAGGAACAATTTCGCCTCAAAATGGAAAAAAATTGCAATACCCCCCCAAAGGAACAATTTCGCTTCAAAATGGCCAAAAGTTGCAATACCCCCCCAAAGGAACAATTTCGCCTCAAAATGGCAAAAAATTGCAATACCCCCCCAAAGGAACAATTTCGCTTCAAAATGACCAAAAGTTGCAATACCCCCCGAATGGAACAATTTCGCCTCAAAATGGCCAAAAGTTGCAATACCCCCCCAAAGGAACAATTTCGCCTCAAAATGCCGAAAAGTTGCAATACCCCCCGAAAGGAACAATTTCGCTTCAAAATGGCCAAAAGTTGCAATACCCCCCCAAAGGAACAATTTCGCCTCAAAATGGCAAGAAATTGCAATACCCCCCCAAAGGAACAATTTCGCCTCAAAATGCCGAAAAGTTGCAATACCCCCCCAAAGGAACAATTTCGCTTCAAAATGGCCAAAAGTTGCAATACCCCCCCAAAGGAACAATTTCGCCTCAAAATGGCCAAAAATTGTAATACCCCCCCCAAAGGAACAATTTCGCTTCAATATGGCCAAAAGTTGCAATACCCCCCCAAATGAACAATTTCGCTTCAAAATGGCCAAAAGTTGCAATACCCCCCCAAAGGAACAATTTCGCCTCAAAATGGCCAAAAATTGTAATACCCCCCCAAAGGAACAATTTCGCTTCAATATGGCCAAAAGTTGCAATACCCCCCCAAAGGAACAGTTTCGCCTCAAAATGGCAAAAAATTGCAATACCCCCCCAAAGGAACAATTTCGCCTCAAAATGCCGAAAAGTTGCAATACCCCCCGAAAGGAACAATTTCGCCTCAAAATGACAAAAAATTGCAATATCCCCCAAAGGAACAATTTCACTTCAAAATGCCGAAAAGTTGCAATACCCCCCGAAAGGAACAATTTCGCCTCAAAATGGCCAAAAGTTGCAATACCCCCCCAAAGGAACAATTCCGCCTCAAAATGGCAAAAAATTGCAATACCCCCCAAAGGAACAATTTCGCTTTAAAATGGCCAAAAGTTGCAATACCCCCCAAAGGAACAATTTCACCTCAAAATGGCCAAAAATTGTAATACCCCCCCAAAGGAACAATTTCGCTTCAATATGGCCAAAAGTTGCAATACCCCCCCAAAGGAACAGTTTCGCCTCAAAATGGCAAAAAATTGCAATACCCCCCCAAAGGAACAATTTCGCTTCAAAATGGCCAAAAGTTGCAATACCCCCCCAAAGGAACAATTTCGCCTCAAAATGGAAAAAAATTGCAATACCCTCCCAAAGGAACAATTTCGCTTCAAAATGCCAAAAAGTTGCAATACCCCCCCAAAGGAACAATTTCGCTTCAAAATGGCCAAAAGTTGCAATACCCCCCCAAAGGAACAATTTCGCTTCAAAATGACCAAAAGTTGCAATACCCCCCCAAAGGAACAATTTCGCCTCAAAATGGCAAAAAATTGCAATACCCCCCCAAAGGAACAATTTTGCTTCAAAATGACCAAAAGTTGCAATACCCCCCGAAAGGAACAATTTCGCCTCAAAATGGCCAAAAGTTGCAATACTTCCCAAAGGAACAATTTCGCCTCAAAATGCCGAAAAGTTGCAATACCCCCCGAAAGGAACAATTTCGCTTCAAAATGGCCAAAAGTTGCAATACCCCCCCAAAGGAACAATTTCGCCACAAAATGGCAAGAAATTGCAATACCCCCCCAAAGGAACAATTTCGCCTCAAAATGCCGAAAAGTTGCAATACCCCCCCAAAGGAACAATTTCGCTTCAATATGGCTAAAAGTTGCAATACCCCCCCAAAGGAACAATTTCGCTTCAAAATGGCCAAAAGTTGCAATACCCCCCCAAAGGAACAATTTCGCCTCAAAATGGCCAAAAATTGTAATACCCCCCAAAGGAACAATTTCGCTTCAATATGGCCAAAAGTTGCAATACCCCCCCAAAGGAACAATTTCGCTTCAAAATGGCCAAAAGTTGCAATACCCCCCAAAGGAACAATTTCGCCTCAAAATGGCCAAAAATTGTAATACCCCCCCAAAGGAACAATTTCGCTTCAATATGGCCAAAAGTTGCAATACCCCCCCAAAGGAACAGTTTCGCCTCAAAATGGCAAAAAATTGCAATACCCCCCCAAAGGAAAGATTTCGCTTCAAAATGGCCAAAAGTTGCAATACCCCCCAAAGGAACAATTTCGCCTCAAAATGGCCAAAAATTGTAATACCCCCCCAAAGGAACAATTTCGCTTCAATATGGCCAAAAATTGTAATACCCCCCCAAAGGAACAATTTCGCTTCAATATGGCCAAAAGTTGCAATACCCCCCCAAAGGAACAATTTCGCTTCAAAATGGCGAAAAGTTGCATAACCCCCCAAAGGAACAATTTCGCCTCAAAATGGCCAAAAATTGTAATACTCCCCCAAAGGAACAATTTCGCTTCAATATGGCCAAAAGTTGCAATACCCCCCCAAAGGAACAATTTCGCCTCAAAATGGCAAAAAATTGCAATACCCCCCCAAAGGAAAGATTTCGCTTCAAAATGGCAAAAAGTTGCAATACCCCCCCAAAGGAACAATTTCGCCTCAAAATGGAAAAAAATTGCAATACCCTCCCAAAGGAACAATTTCGCTTCAAAATGCCAAAAAGTTGCAATACCCCCCCAAAGGAACAATTTCGCTTCAAAATGGCCAAAAGTTGCAATACCCCCCCAAAGGAACAATTTCGCTTCAAAATGACCAAAAGTTGCAATACCCCCCCAAAGGAACAATTTCGCCTCAAAATGGCAAAAAATTGCAATACCCCCCCAAAGGAACAATTTTGCTTCAAAATGACCAAAAGTTGCAATACCCCCCGAAAGGAACAATTTCGCCTCAAAATGGCCAAAAGTTGCAATACTTCCCAAAGGAACAATTTCGCCTCAAAATGCCGAAAAGTTGCAATACCCCCCGAAAGGAACAATTTCGCTTCAAAATGGCCAAAAGTTGCAATACCCCCCCAAAGGAACAATTTCGCCACAAAATGGCAAGAAATTGCAATACCCCCCCAAAGGAACAATTTCGCCTCAAAATGCCGAAAAGTTGCAATACCCCCCCAAAGGAACAATTTCGCTTCAATATGGCTAAAAGTTGCAATACCCCCCCAAAGGAACAATTTCGCTTCAAAATGGCCAAAAGTTGCAATACCCCCCCAAAGGAACAATTTCGCCTCAAAATGGCCAAAAATTGTAATACCCCCCAAAGGAACAATTTCGCTTCAATATGGCCAAAAGTTGCAATACCCCCCCAAAGGAACAATTTCGCTTCAAAATGGCCAAAAGTTGCAATACCCCCCAAAGGAACAATTTCGCCTCAAAATGGCCAAAAATTGTAATACCCCCCCAAAGGAACAATTTCGCTTCAATATGGCCAAAAGTTGCAATACCCCCCCAAAGGAACAGTTTCGCCTCAAAATGGCAAAAAATTGCAATACCCCCCCAAAGGAAAGATTTCGCTTCAAAATGGCCAAAAGTTGCAATACCCCCCAAAGGAACAATTTCGCCTCAAAATGGCCAAAAATTGTAATACCCCCCCAAAGGAACAATTTCGCTTCAATATGGCCAAAAATTGTAATACCCCCCCAAAGGAACAATTTCGCTTCAATATGGCCAAAAGTTGCAATACCCCCCCAAAGGAACAATTTCGCTTCAAAATGGCGAAAAGTTGCATAACCCCCCAAAGGAACAATTTCGCCTCAAAATGGCCAAAAATTGTAATACTCCCCCAAAGGAACAATTTCGCTTCAATATGGCCAAAAGTTGCAATACCCCCCCAAAGGAACAATTTCGCCTCAAAATGGCAAAAAATTGCAATACCCCCCCAAAGGAAAGATTTCGCTTCAAAATGGCAAAAAGTTGCAATACCCCCCCAAAGGAACAATTTCGCCTCAAAATGGAAAAAAATTGCAATACCCCCCCAAAGGAACAATTTCGCTTCAAAATGCCAAAAAGTTGCAATACCCCCCCAAAGGAACAATTTCGCTTCAAAATGGCCAAAAGTTGCAATACCCCCCCAAAGGAACAATTTCGCCTCAAAATGGCAAAAAATTGCAATACCCCCCCAAAGGAACAATTTCGCTTCAAAATGACCAAAAGTTGCAATACCCCCCGAATGGAACAATTTCGCCTCAAAATGGCCAAAAGTTGCAATACCCCCCAAAGGAACAATTTCGCCTCAAAATGCCGAAAAGTTGCAATACCCCCCGAAAGGAACAATTTCGCTTCAAAATGGCCAAAAGTTGCAATACCCCCCCAAAGGAACAATTTCGCCTCAAAATGGCAAGAAATTGCAATACCCCCCCAAAGGAACAATTTCGCCTCAAAATGCCGAAAAGTTGCAATACCCCCCCAAAGGAACAATTTCGCTTCAAAATGGCCAAAAGTTGCAATACCCCCCCAAAGGAACAATTTCGCCTCAAAATGGCCAAAAATTGTAATACCCCCCCCAAAGGAACAATTTCGCTTCAATATGGCCAAAAGTTGCAATACCCCCCCAAATGAACAATTTCGCTTCAAAATGGCCAAAAGTTGCAATACCCCCCCAAAGGAACAATTTCGCCTCAAAATGGCCAAAAATTGTAATACCCCCCAAAGGAACAATTTCGCTTCAATATGGCCAAAAGTTGCAATACCCCCCCAAAGGAACAGTTTCGCCTCAAAATGGCAAAAAATTGCAATACCCCCCCAAAGGAACAATTTCGCCTCAAAATGCCGAAAAGTTGCAATACCCCCCGAAAGGAACAATTTCGCCTCAAAATGACAAAAAATTGCAATATCCCCCAAAGGAACAATTTCACTTCAAAATGCCGAAAAGTTGCAATACCCCCCGAAAGGAACAATTTCGCCTCAAAATGGCCAAAAGTTGCAATACCCCCCCAAAGGAACAATTCCGCCTCAAAATGGCAAAAAATTGCAATACCCCCCAAAGGAACAATTTCGCTTTAAAATGGCCAAAAGTTGCAATACCCCCCAAAGGAACAATTTCACCTCAAAATGGCCAAAAATTGTAATACCCCCCCAAAGGAACAATTTCGCTTCAAAATGGCCAAAAGTTGCAATACCCCCCCAAAGGAACAATTTCGCCTCAAAATGGAAAAAAATTGCAATACCCTCCCAAAGGAACAATTTCGCTTCAAAATGCCAAAAAGTTGCAATACCCCCCCAAAGGAACAATTTCGCTTCAAAATGGCCAAAAGTTGCAATACCCCCCCAAAGGAACAATTTCGCTTCAAAATGACCAAAAGTTGCAATACCCCCCCAAAGGAACAATTTCGCCTCAAAATGGCAAAAAATTGCAATACCCCCCCAAAGGAACAATTTTGCTTCAAAATGACCAAAAGTTGCAATACCCCCCGAAAGGAACAATTTCGCCTCAAAATGGCCAAAAGTTGCAATACTTCCCAAAGGAACAATTTTGCCTCAAAATGCCGAAAAGTTGCAATACCCCCCGAAAGGAACAATTTCGCTTCAAAATGGCCAAAAGTTGCAATACCCCCCCAAAGGAACAATTTCGCCACAAAATGGCAAGAAATTGCAATACCCCCCCAAAGGAACAATTTCGCCTCAAAATGCCGAAAAGTTGCAATACCCCCCCAAAGGAACAATTTCGCTTCAATATGGCTAAAAGTTGCAATACCCCCCCAAAGGAACAATTTCGCTTCAAAATGGCCAAAAGTTGCAATACCCCCCCAAAGGAACAATTTCGCCTCAAAATGGCCAAAAATTGTAATACCCCCCAAAGGAACAATTTCGCTTCAATATGGCCAAAAGTTGCAATACCCCCCCAAAGGAACAATTTCGCTTCAAAATGGCCAAAAGTTGCAATACCCCCCAAAGGAACAATTTCGCCTCAAAATGGCCAAAAATTGTAATACCCCCCCAAAGGAACAATTTCGCTTCAATATGGCCAAAAGTTGCAATACCCCCCCAAAGGAACAGTTTCGCCTCAAAATGGCAAAAAATTGCAATACCCCCCCAAAGGAAAGATTTCGCTTCAAAATGGCAAAAAGTTGCAATACCCCCCCAAAGGAACAATTTCGCCTCAAAATGGAAAAAAATTGCAATACCCCCCCAAAGGAACAATTTCGCTTCAAAATGCCAAAAAGTTGCAATACCCCCCAAAGGAACAATTTCGCTTCAAAATGGCCAAAAGTTGCAATACCCCCCCAAAGGAACAATTTCGCCTCAAAATGGCAAAAAATTGCAATACCCCCCCAAAGGAACAATTTCGCTTCAAAATGACCAAAAGTTGCAATACCCCCCGAAAGGAACAATTTCGCCTCAAAATGGCCAAAAGTTGCAATACCCCCCCCAAAGGAACAATTTCGCCTCAAAATGCCGAAAAGTTGCAATACCCCCCGAAAGGAACAATTTCGCTTCAAAATGGCCAAAAGTTGCAATACCCCCCCAAAGGAACAATTTCGCCTCAAAATGGCAAGAAATTGCAATACCCCCCCAAAGGAACAATTTCGCCTCAAAATGCCGAAAAGTTGCAATACCCCCCCAAAGGAACAATTTCGCTTCAAAATGGCCAAAAGTTGCAATACCCCCCCAAAGGAACAATTTCGCCTCAAAATGGCCAAAAATTGTAATACCCCCCAAAGGAACAATTTCGCTTCAATATGGCCAAAAGTTGCAATACCCCCCCAAAGGAACAGTTTCGCCTCAAAATGGCAAAAAATTGCAATACCCCCCCAAAGGAACAATTTCGCTTCAAAATGGCCAAAAGTTGCAATACCCCCCCAAAGGAACAATTTCGCCTCAAAATGGAAAAAAATTGCAATACCCCCCCAAAGGAAAAATTTCGCTTCAAAATGCCAAAAAGTTGCAATACCCCCCCAAAGGAACAATTTCGCTTCAAAATGGCCAAAAGTTGCAATACTCCCCCAAAGGAACAATTTCGCCTCAAAATGACAAAAAATTGCAATACCCCAAAGGTACAATTTCGCTTCAAAATGGCCAAAAGCTGCAATACCCCCCCAAAGGAACAATTTCGCCTCAATATGGCAAAAAATTGCAATACCCCCCCAAAGGAACAATTTCGCCTCAAAATGCCGAAAAGTTGCAATACCCCCCCAAAGGAACAATTTCGCTTCAATATGGCCAAAAGTTGCAATACCCCCCCAAAGGAACAATTTCGCTTCAAAATGGCCAAAAGTTACAATACCCCCCCAAAGGAACAATTTCGCCTCAAAATGGCCAAAAATTGTAATACCCCCCCAAAGGAACAATTTCGCTTCAATATGGCCAAAAGTTGCAATACCCCCCCAAAGGAACAGTTTCGCCTCAAAATGGCCAAAAGTTGCAATACCCCCCCAAAGGAACAATTTCGCCTCAAAATGGAAAAAAATTGCAATACCCCCCCAAAGGAACAATTTCGCTTCAAAATGCCAAAAAGTTGCAATACCCCCCCAAAGGAACAATTTCGCTTCAAAATGGCCAAAAGTTGCAATACCCCCCCAAAGGAACAATTTCGCCTCAAAATGGCAAAAAATTGCAATACGCCCCCAAAGGAACAATTTCGCTTCAAAATGACCAAAAGTTGCAATACCCCCCGAAAGGAACAATTTCGCCTCTAAATGGCCAAAAGTTGCAATACCCCCCCAAAGGAACAATTTCGCCTCAAAATGCCGAAAAGTTGCAATACCCCCCGAAAGGAACAATTTCGCTTCAAAATGGCCAAAAGTTGCAATACCCCCCCAAAGGAACAATTTCGCCTCAAAATGGCAAGAAATTGCAATACCCCCCAAAGGAACAATTTTGCCTCAAAATGGCAAAAAATTGCAATACCCCCCAAAGTAACAATTTCGCTTCAAAATGGCCAAAAGTTGCAATACCCCCCCAAAGGAACAATTTCGCCTCAAAATGGCAAAAAATTGCAATACCCCCCCAAAGGAACAATTTCGCTTCAAAATGGCCAAAAGTTGCAATACCCCCTCAAAGGAACAATTTCGCCTCAAAATGGCAAAAAATTGCAATACCCCCCAAAGGAACAATTTCGCCTCAAAATAGCAAAAAATTGCAATACCCCCCCAAAGGAACAATTTCGCTTCAAAATGGCCAAAAGTTGCAATACCCCCCCAAGGAACAATTTCGCCTCAAAATGCCGAAAATTTGCAATACCACCCCAAAGGAACAATTTCGCCTCAAAATGGAAAAAATTGCAATACCCCCCCAAAGGAACAATTTCGCTTCAAAATGCCGAAAAGTTGCAATACCCCCCAAAGGAACAATTTCGCTTCAATATGGCCAAAAGTTGCAATACCCCCCCAAGGAACAATTTCGCCTCAAAATGCCGAAAATTTGCAATACCACCCCAAAGGAACAATTTCGCCTCAAAATGGAAAAAATTGCAATACCCCCCCAAAGGAACAATTTCGCTTCAAAATGCCGAAAAGTTGCAATACCCCCCAAAGGAACAATTTCGCTTCAATATGGCCAAAAGTTGCAATACCCCCCAAAGGAACAATTTCGCCTCAAAATGGCAAAAAATTGCAATGCCCCCCAAAGGAACAATTTCGCTTCAAAATGGCCAAAAGTTGCAATACCCCCCCAAAGGATCAATTTCGCCTCAAAAAGGCAAAAATTGCAATACCCCCCCAAAGGAACAATTATGCCTCAAAATGCCGAAAAGTTGCAATACCCCCCCAAAGGAACAATTTCGCTTCAATATGGCCAAAAGTTGCAATACCCCCCCAAAGGAACAATTTCGCTTCAAAATGGCCAAAAGTTGCAATACCCCCCCAAAGGAACAATTTCGCCTCAAAATGGCCAAAAATTGTAATACCCCCCAAAGGAACAATTTCGCTTCAATATGGCCAAAAGTTGCAATACCCCCCCAAAGGAACAGTTTCGCCTCAAAATGGCAAAAAGTTGCAATACCCCCCGAAAGGAACAATTTCGCTTCAAAATGGCCAAAAGTTGCAATACCCCCCCAAAGGAACAATTTCGCCTCAAAATGGCAAAAAATTGCAATACCCCCCCAAAGGAACAATTTCGCTTCAAAATGGCCAAAAGTTGCAATACTCCCCCAAAGGAACAATTTCGCCTCAAAATGACAAAAAATTGCAATACCCCCCAAAGGAACAATTTCGCCTCAAAATGCCGAAAAGTTGCAATACCCCCCGAAAGGAACAATTTCGCCTCAAAATGGCCAAAAGTTGCAATACCCCCCCAAAGGAACAATTTCGCCTCAAAATGCCGAAAAGTTGCAATACCCCCCGAAAGGAACAATTTCGCTTCAAAATGGCCAAAAGTTGCAATACCCCCCCAAAGGAACAATTTCGCTTCAAAATGCCAAAAAGTTGCAATACCCCCCCAAAGGAACAATTTCGCTTCAAAATGACCAAAAGTTGTAATACCCCCCAAAGGAACAATTTCGCCTCAAAATGGCAAAAAATTGCAATACCCCCCCAAAGGAACAATTTCGCTTCAAAATGACCAAAAGTTGCAATACCCCCCGAAAGGAACAATTTCGCCTCAAAATGGCCAAAAGTTGCAATACCCCCCCAAAGGAACAATTTCGCCTCAAAATGCCGAAAAGTTGCAATACCCCCCGAAAGGAACAATTTCGCCTCAAAATGGCAAGAAATTGCAATACCCCCCCAAAGGAACAATTTCGTCTCAAAATGCCGAAAAGTTGCAATACCCCCCGAAAGGAACAATTTCGCTTCAAAATGGCCAAAAGTTGCAATACCCCCCCAAAGGAACAATTTCGCTTCAAAATGACCAAAAGTTGTAATACCCCCCCAAAGGAACAATTTCGCCTCAAAATGGCAAAAAATTGCAATACCCCCCCAAAGGAACAATTTCGCTTCAAAATGGCCAAAAGTTGCAATACCCCCCCAAAGGAACAATTTCGCCTCAAAATGGCAAAAAATTGCAATACCCCCCAAAGGAACAATTTCGCCTCAAAATGCCGAAAAGTTGCAATACCCACCGAAAGGAACAATTTCGCCTCAAAATGGCCAAAAGTTGCAATACCCCCCCAAAGGAACAATTTCGCCTCAAAATGCCGAAAAGTTGCAATACCCCCCGAAAGGAACAATTTCGCTTCAAAATGGCCAAAAGTTGCAATACCCCCCCAAAGGAACAATTTCGCTTCAAAATGCCAAAAAGTTGCAATACCCCCCCAAAGGAACAATTTCGCTTCAAAATGACCAAAAGTTGTAATACCCCCCCAAAGGAACAATTTCGCCTCAAAATGGCAAACAATTGCAATACCCCCCCAAAGGAACAATTTCGCTTCAAAATGACCAAAAGTTGCAATACCCCCCGAAAGGAACAATTTCGCCTCAAAATGGCCAAAAGTTGCAATACCCCCCCAAAGGAACAATTTCGCCTCAAAATGCCGAAAAGTTGCAATACCCCCCGAAAGGAACAATTTCGCTTCAAAATGGCCAAAAGTTGCAATACCCCCCCAAAGGAACAATTTCGCCTCAAAATGGCAAGAAATTGCAATACCCCCCCAAAGGAACAATTTCGCCTCAAAATGCCGAAAAGTTGCAATACCCCCCCAAAGGAACAATTTCGCTTCAATATGGCCAAAAGTTGCAATACCCCCCCAAAGGAACAATTTCGCTTCAAAATGGCCAAAAGTTGCAATACCCCCCCAAAGGAACAATTTCACCTCAAAATGGCCAAAAATTGTAATACCCCCCCAAAGGAACAATTTCGCTTCAATATGGCCAAAAGTTGCAATACCCCCCCAAAGGAACAATTTCGCCTCAAAATGGAAAAAAATTGCAATACCCCCCCAAAGGAACAATTTCGCTTCAAAATGCCAAAAAGTTGCAATAACCCCCAAAGGAACAATTTCGCTTCAAAATGGCCAAAAGTTGCAATACCCCCCCAAAGGAACAATTTCGCTTCAAAATGACCAAAAGTTGCAATACGCCCCCAAAGGAACAATTTCGCTTCAAAATGACCAAAAGTTGCAATACCTCCCGAAAGGAACAATTTCGCCTCTAAATGGCAAGAAATTGCAATACCCCCCAAAGGAACAATTTTGCCTCAAAATGGCAAAAAATTGCAATACCCCCCAAAGTAACAATTTCGCTTCAAAATGGCCAAAAGTTGCAATACCCCCCCAAAGGAACAATTTCGCCTCAAAATGGCAAAAAATTGCAATACCCCCCCAAAGGAACAATTTCGCTTCAAAATGGCCAAAAGTTGCAATACCACCCCAAAGGAACAATTTCGCTTCAAAATGGCCAAAAGTTGCAATACCCCCCCAAAGGAACAATTTCGCCTCAAAATGCCGAAAATTTGCAATACCCCCCGAAAGGAACAATTTCGCTTCAAAATGGCCAAAAGTTGCAATACCACCCCAAAGGAACAATTTCGCCTCAAAATGGAAAAAATTGCAATACCCCCCCAAAGGAACAATTTCGCTTCAAAATGCCGAAAAGTTGCAATACCCCCCAAAGGAACAATTTCGCTTCAATATGGCCAAAAGTTGCAATACCCCCCCAAAGGAACAATTTCGCCTCAAAATGGCAAAAAATTGCAATGCCCCCCAAAGGAACAATTTCGCTTCAAAATGGTCAAAAGTTGCAATACCCCCCCAAAGGAACAATTATGCCTCAAAATGCCGAAAAGTTGCAATACCCCCCCAAAGGAACAATTTCGCCTCAAAATGGCAAAAAATTGCAATACCCCCCCAAAGGAACAATTTCGCTTCAAAATGGCCAAAAGTTGCAATACCACCCCAAAGGAACAATTTCGCTTCAAAATGGCCAAAAGTTGCAATACCCCCCCAAAGGAACAATTTCGCCTCAAAATGCCGAAAATTTGCAATACCCCCCGAAAGGAACAATTTCGCTTCAAAATGGCCAAAAGTTGCAATACCACCCCAAAGGAACAATTTCGCCTCAAAATGGAAAAAATTGCAATACCCCCCCAAAGGAACAATTTCGCTTCAAAATGCCGAAAAGTTGCAATACCCCCCAAAGGAACAATTTCGCTTCAATATGGCCAAAAGTTGCAATACCCCCCCAAAGGAACAATTTCGCCTCAAAATGGCAAAAAATTGCAATGCCCCCCAAAGGAACAATTTCGCCTCAAAAAGGCAAAAATTGCAATACCCCCCCAAAGGAACAATTATGCCTCAAAATGCCGAAAAGTTGCAATACCCCCCCGAAGGAACAATTTCGCTTCAATATGGCCAAAAGTTGCAATACCCCCCCAAAGGAACAATTTCGCTTCAAAATGGCCAAAAGTTGCAATACCCCCCCAAAGGAACAATTTCGCCTCCAAATGGCCAAAAATTGTAATACCCCCCAAAGGAACAATTTCGCTTCAATATGGCCAAAAGTTGCAATACCCCCCCAAAGGAACAGTTTCGCGTCAAAATGGCAAAAAAATGCAATACCCCCCCAAAGGAACAATTTCGCCTCAAAATGCCGAAAGGTTGCATTACCCCCCGAAAGGAACAATTTCGCCTCAAAATGGCAAAAAGTTGCAATACCCCCCGAAAGGAACAATTTCGCTTCAAAATGGCCAAAAGTTGCAATACCCCCCCAAAGGAACAATTTCGTCTCAAAATGGCAAAAAATTGCAATACCCCCCCAAAGGAACAATTTCGCTTCAAAATGGCCAAAAGTTGCAATACCCCCCCCAAAGGAACAATTTCGCCTCAAAATGGCAAAAAATTGCAATACCCCCCAAAGGAACAATTTCGCCTCAAAATGCCGAAAAGTTGCAATACCCCCCGAAAGGAACAATTTCGCCTCAAAATGCCGAAAAGTTGCAATACCCCCCGAAAGGAACAATTTCGCTTCAAAATGGCCAAAAGTTGCAATACCCCCCCAAAGGAACAATTTCGCTTCAAAATGCCAAAAAGTTGCAATACCCCCCCAAAGGAACAATTTCGCTTCAAAATGACCAAAAGTTGTAATACCCCCCAAAGGAACAATTTCGCCTCAAAATGGCAAAAAATTGCAATACCCCCCCAAAGGAACAATTTCGCTTCAAAATGACCAAAAGTTGCAATACCCCCCGAAAGGAACAATTTCGCCTCAAAATGGCCAAAAGTTGCAATACCCCCCCAAAGGAACAATTTCGCCTCAAAATGCCGAAAAGTTGCAATACCCCCCGAAAGGAACAATTTCGCCTCAAAATGGCCAAAAGTTGCAATACCCCCCCAAAGGAACAATTTCGCCTCAAAATGCCGAAAAGTTGCAATACCCCCCGAAAGGAACAATTTCGCTTCAAAATGGCCAAAAGTTGCAATACCCCCCCAAAGGAACAATTTCGCTTCAAAATGCCAAAAAGTTGCAATACCCCCCCAAAGGAACAATTTCGCTTCAAAATGACCAAAAGTTGTAATACCCCCCCAAAGGAACAATTTCGCCTCAAAATGGCAAAAAATTGCAATACCCCCCCAAAGGAACAATTTCGCTTCAAAATGACCAAAAGTTGCAATACCCCCCGAAAGGAACAATTTTGCCTCAAAATGGCCAAAAGTTGCAATACCCCCCCAAAGGAACAATTTCGCCTCAAAATCCTGAAAAGTTGCAATACCCCCCCGAAAGGAACAATTTCGCTTCAAAATGGCCAAAAGTTGCAATACCCCCCCAAAGGAACAATTTCGCCTCAAAATGGCAAGAAATTGCAATACCCCCCCAAAGGAACAATTTCGCCTCAAAATGCCGAAAAGTTGCAATACCCCCCCAAAGGAACAATTTCGCTTCAATATGGCCAAAAGTTGCAATACCCCCCCAAAGGAACAATTTCGCTTCAAAATGGCCAAAAGTTGCAATACCCCCCCAAAGGAACAATTTCGCCTCAAAATGGCCAAAAATTGTAATACCCCCCCAAAGGAACAATTTCGCTTCAATATGGCCAAAAGTTGCAATACTCCCCAAAGGAACAATTTCGCCTCAAAATGGAAAAAAATTGCAATACCCCCCCAAAGGAACAATTTCGCTTCAAAATGCCAAAAAGTTGCAATAACCCCCAAAGGAACAATTTCGCTTCAAAATGGCCAAAAGTTACAATACCCCCCCAAAGGAACAATTTCGCTTCAAAATGGCAAAAAATTGCAATACGCCCCCAAAGGAACAATTTCGCTTCAAAATGACCAAAAGTTGCAATACCCCCCGAAAGGAACAATTTCGCCTCTAAATGGCCAAAAGTTGCAATACCACCCAAAGGAACAATTTCGCCTCAAAATGCCGAAAAGTTGCAATATCCCCCGAAAGGAACAATTTCGCTTCAAAATGGCCAAAAGTTGCAATACCCCCCCAAAGGAACAATTTCGCCTCAAAATGGCAAGAAATTTCAATACCCCCCCAAAGGAACAATTTCGCCTCAAAATGGCAAAAAATTGCAATACCCCCCCAAAGGAAAAATTTCGCCTCAAAATGCCGAAAAGTTGCAATACCCCCCCAAAGGAACAATTTCGCTTCAATATGGCCAAAAGTTGCAATACCCCCCCAAAGGAACAATTTCGCTTCAAAATGGCCAAAAGTTGCAATACCCCCCAAAGGAACAATTTCGCTTCAATATGGCCAAAAGTTGCAATACCCCCCAAAGGAACAGTTTCGCCTCAAAATGGCAAAAAATTGCAATACCCCCCCAAAGGAACAATTTCGCTTCAAAATGGCCAAAAGTTGCAATACCCCCCCAAAGGAACAGTTTCGCCTCAAAATGGCAAAAAATTGCAATACCCCCCCAAGGAACAATTTCGCTTCAATATGGCCAAAAGTTGCAATACCCCCCCAAAGGAACAATTTCGCCTCAAAATGGCAAAAAATTGCAATGCCCCCCAAAGGAACAATTTCGCTTCAAAATGGCCAAAAGTTGCAATACCCCCCAAAGGATCAATTTCGCCTCAAAAAGGCAAAAAATTGCAATACCCCCCCAAAGGAACAATTTCGCCTCAAAATGCCGAAAAGTTGCAATACCCCCCCAAAGGAACAATTTCGCCTCAAAATAGCAAAAAATTGCAATACCCCCCCAAAGGAACAATTTCGCCTCAAAATGCCGAAAATTTGCAATACCCCCCGAAAGGAACAATTTCGCTTCAAAATGGCCAAAAGTTGCAATACCCCCCAAAGGAACAATTTCGCTTCAATATGGCCAAAAGTTGCAATACCCCCCCAAAGGAACAATTTCGCCTCAAAATGGCAAAAAATTGCAATACCCCCCAAAGGAACAATTTCGCTTCAAAATGCCGAAAAGTTGCAATACCCCCCAAAGGAACAATTTCGCTTCAATATGGCCAAAAGTTGCAATACCCCCCCAAAGGAACAATTTCGCCTCAAAATGGCAAAAAATTGCAATGCCCCCCAAAGGAACAATTTCGCTTCAAAATGGCCAAAAGTTGCAATACCCCCCAAAGGATCAATTTCGCCTCCAAAAGGCAAAAAATTGCAATACCCCCCAAAGGAACAATTTCGCCTCAAAATGCCGAAAAGTTGCAATACCCTTCCAAAGGAACAATTTCGCTTCAATATGGCCAAAAGTTGCAATACCCCCCCAAAGGAACAATTTCGCCTCAAAATGGCCAAAAATTGTAATACCCCCCCAAAGGAACAATTTCGCTTCAATATGGCCAAAAGTTGCAATACCCCCCCAAAGGAACAATTTCGCTTCAAAATGGCCAAAAGTTGCAATACCCCCCCAAAGGAACAATTCCGCCTCAAAATGGCAAAAAATTGCAATAACCCCCAAAGGAACAATTTCGCTTCAAAATGGCCAAAAGTTGCAATACCCCCCCAAAGGAACAATTTCGCCTCAAAATGGCCAAAAATTGTAATACCCCCCCAAAGGAACAATTTCGCTTCAATATGGCCAAAAGTTGCAATACCCCCCCAAAGGAACAATTTCGCTTCAAAATGGCCAAAAGTTGCAATACCCCCCCAAAGGAATAATTTCGACTCAAAATGGTCAAAAATTGTAATACCCCCCCAAAGGAACAATTTCGTTTCAATATGGCCAAAAGTTGCAATACCCCCCCAAAGGAACAGTTTCGCCTCAAAATGGCAAAAAATTGCAATACCCCCACAAAGGAACAATTTGGCTTCAAAATGGCCAAAAGTTGCAATACCCCCCCAAAGGAACAATTTCGCCTCAAAATGGAAAAAAATTGCAATACCCCCCCAAAGGAACAATTTCGCTTCAAAATGCCAAAAAGTTGCAATACCCCCCCCAAAGGAACAATTTCGCTTCAAAATGGCCGAAAGTTGCAATACCCCCCCAAAGGAACAATTTCGCCTCAAAATGGCAAAAAATTGCAATACCCCCCCAAAGGAACAATTTCGCTTCAAAATGACCAAAAGTTGCAATACCCCCCGAAAGGAACAATTTCGCCTCAAAATGGCCAAAAGTTGCAATACCCCCCGAAAGGAACAATTTCGCCTCAAAATGGCCAAAAGTTGCAATACCCCCCCAAAGGAACAATTTTGCCTCAAAATGCCGAAAAGTTGCAATACCCCCCGAAAGGAACAATTTCGCTTCAAAATGGCCAAAAGTTGCAATATCCCCCCAAAGGAGCAATTTCGCCTCAAAATGGCAAGAAATTGCAATACCCCCCCAAAGGAACAATTTCGCCTCAAAATGCCGAAAAGTTGCAATACCCCCCAAAGGAACAATTTCGCTTCAATATGGCCAAAAGTTGCAATACCCCCACAAAGGAACAATTTCGCTTCAAAATGGCCAAAAGTTGCAATACCCCCCCAAAGGAACAATTTCGCCTCAAAATGGCCAAAAATTGTAATACCCCCCCAAAGGAACAATTTCGCTTCAATATGGCCAAAAGTTGCAATACCCCCCCAAAGGAACAGTTTCGCCTCAAAATGGCAAAAAATTGCAATACCCCCCAAAGGAACAATTTCGCTTCAAAATGCCAAAAAGTTGCAATACCCCCCCAAAGGAACAATTTCGCTTCAAAATGGCCAAAAGTTGCAATACCCCCCCAAAGGAACAATTTCGCCTTAAAATGGCAAAAAATTGCAATACGCCCCCAAAGGAACAATTTCGCTTCAAAATAACCAAAAGTTGCAATACCCCCCGAAAGGAACAATTTTGCCTCTAAATGGCCAAAAGTTGCAATACCCCCGCAAAGGAACAATTTCGCCTCAAAATGCCGAAAAGTTGCAATACCCCCCAAAAGGAACAATTTCGCTTCAAAATGGCCAAAAGTTGCAATACCCCCCCAAAGGAACAATTTCGCTTCAAAATGCCAAAAAGTTGCAATACCCCCCCAAAGGAACAATTTCGCTTCAAAATGGCCAAAAGTTGCAATACCCCCCCAAAGGAACAATTTCGCCTCAAAATGGCAAAAAATTGCAATACGCCCCCAAAGGAACAATTTCGCTTCAAAATGACCAAAAGTTGCAATACCCCCCGAAAGGAACAATTTCGCCTCTAAATGGCCAAAAGTTGCAATACCCCCCCAAAGGAACAATTTCGCCTCAAAATGCCGAAAAGTTGCAATACCCCCCGAAAGGAACAATTTCGCTTCAAAATGGCCAAAAGTTGCAATAACCCCCCAAAGGAACAATTTCGCCTCAAAATGGCAAGAAATTGCAATACCCCCCCAAAGGAACAATTTCGCCTCAAAATGCCGAAAAGTTGCAATACCCCCCCAAAGGAACAATTTCGCTTCAAAATGGCCAAAAGTTGCAATACCCCCCCAAAGGAACAATTTTCGCCTCAAAATGGAAAAAAAATTGCAATACCCCCCCAAAGGAACAATTTCGCTTCAAAATGCCAAAAAGTTGCAATACCCCCCCAAAGGAACAATTTCGCTTCAAAATGGCCAAAAGTTGCAATACCCCCCCAAAGGAACAATTTCGCCTCAAAATGGCCAAAAATTGTAATACCCCCCCAAAGGAACAATTTCGCTTCAATATGGCCAAAAGTTGCAATACCCCCCCAAAGGAACAGTTTCGCCTCAAAATGGCAAAAAATTGCAATACCCCCCCAAAGGAACAATTTCGTTTCAAAATGGCCAAAAGTTGCAATACCCCCCCAAAGGAACCATGTCGCCTCAAAATGGAAAAAAATTGCAATACCCCCCCAAAGGAACAATTTCGCTTCAAAATGCCGAAAAGTTGCAATACCCGCCCAAAGGAACAATTTCGCTTCAAAATGGCCAAAAGTTGCAATACCCCCCCAAAGGAACAATTTCGCCTCAAAATGGCCAAAAATTGTAATACCCCCCCAAAGGAACAATTTCGCTTCAATATGGCCAAAAGTTGCAATACCCCCCCAAAGGAACAGTTTCGCCTCAAAATGGCAAAAAATTGCAATACCCCCTCAAAGTAACAATTTCGCTTCAAAATGACCAAAAGTTGCAATACCCCCCAAAGGAACAATTTCGCCTCAAAATGGCAAAAAATTGAAATACCCCCCCAAAGGAACAATTTCGCTTCAAAATGCTGAAAAGTTGCAATACCCCCCGAAAGGAACAATTTCGCCTCAAAATGGAAAAAAAATTGCAATACCCCCCCCAAAGGAACAATTTCGCCTCAAAATGCCGAAAAGTTGCAATACCCCCCGAAAGGAACAATTTCGCTTCAAAATGGCCAAAAGTTGCAATACCCCCCCAAAGGAACAATTTTGCCTCAAAATGGCAAAAAATTGCAATACCCCCCAAAGGAACAATTTCGCTTCAAAATGGCCAAAAGTTGCAATACCCCCAAAGGAACAATTTTGCCTCAAAATAGCAAAAAATTGCAAAACCCCCCCAAAGGAACAATTTCGCCTCAAAATGCCGAAAAGTTGCAATACCCCCCGAAAGGAACAATTTCGCTTCAAAATGGCCAAAAAGTTGCAATACCCCCCCAAAGGAACAATTTCGCTTCAAAATGGCCAAAAGTTGCAATACCCCCCCAAAGGAACAATTTCGCCTCAAAATGGCAAAAAATTGCAATACGCCCCCAAAGGAACAATTTCGCTCCAAAATGACCAAAAGTTGCAATACCCCCCGAAAGGAACAATTTCGCCTCAAAATGGCAAGAAATTGCAATACCCCCCCAAAGGAACAATTTCGCCTCAAAATGCCGAAAAGTTGCAATACCCCCCCAAAGGAACAATTTCGCTTCAAAATGGCCAAAAGTTGCAATACCCCCAAAGGATCAATTTCGCCTCAAAATGGAAAAAAAATTGCAATACCCCCCCAAAGTAACATATTCGCTTCAAAATGGCCAAAAGTTGCAATACCCCCCCAAAGGAACAATTTTCGCCTCAAAATGGAAAAAAAATTGCAATACCCCCCCAAAGGAACAATTTCGCTTCAAAATGCCAAAAAGTTGCAATACCCCCCCAAAAGGAACAATTTCGCTTCAAAATGGCCAAAAGTTGCAATACCCCCCCAAAGGAACAATTTCGCTTCAATATGGCCAAAAGTTGCAATACCCCCCCAAAGGAACAGTTTCGCCTCAAAATGGCAAAAAATTGCAATACCCCCCCAAAGGAACAATTTCGTTTCAAAATGGCCAAAAGTTGCAATACCCCCCCAAAGGAACCATGTCGCCTCAAAATGGAAAAAAATTGCAATACCCCCCCAAAGGAACAATTTCGCTTCAAAATGCCGAAAAGTTGCAATACCCGCCCAAAGGAACAATTTCGCTTCAAAATGGCCAAAAGTTGCAATACCCCCCCAAAGGAACAATTTCGCCTCAAAATGGCCAAAAATTGTAATACCCCCCCAAAGGAACAATTTCGCTTCAATGTGGCCAAAAGTTGCAATACCCCCCCAAAGGAACAGTTTCGCCTCAAAATGGCAAAAAATTGCAATACCCCCTCAAAGTAACAATTTCACTTCAAAATGACCAAAAGTTGCAATACCCCCCAAAGGAACAATTTCGCCTCAAAATGGCAAAAAATTGCAATACCCCTCCAAAGGAACAATTTCGCTTCAAAATGCTGAAAAGTTGCAATACCCCCCGAAAGGAACAATTTCGCCTCAAAATGGAAAAAAAATTGCAATACCCCCCCAAAGGAACAATTTCGCCTCAAAATGCCGAAAAGTTGCAATACCCCCCGAAAGGAACAATTTCGCTTCAAAATGGCCAAAAGTTGCAATACCCCCCCAAAGGAACAATTTTGCCTCAAAATGGCAAAAAATTGCAATACCCCCCAAAGGAACAATTTCGCTTCAAAATGGCCAAAAGTTGCAATACCCCCCAAAGGAACAATTTTGCCTCAAAATAGCAAAAAATTGCAAAACCCCCCCAAAGGAACAATTTCGCCTCAAAATGCCGAAAAGTTGCAATACCCCCCGAAAGGAACAATTTCGCTTCAAAATGGCCAAAAAGTTGCAATACCCCCCCAAAGGAACAATTTCGCTTCAAAATGGCCAAAAGTTGCAATACCCCACCAAAGGAACAATTTCGCCTCAAAATGGCAAAAAATTGCAATACGCCCCCAAAGGAACAATTTCGCTTCAAAATGACCAAAAGTTGCAGTACCCCCCGAAAGGAACAATTTCGCCTCTAAATAGCCAAAAGTTGCAATACCCCCCCAAAGGAACAATTTCGCCTCAAAATGCCGAAAAGTTGCAATACCCCCCGAAAGGAACAATTTCGCTTCAAAATGGCCAAAAGTTGCAATACCCCCCCAAAGGAACAATTTCGCCTCAAAATGGCAAGAAATTGCAATACCCCCCCAAAGGAACAATTTCGCCTCAAAATGCCGAAAAGTTGCAATACCCCCCAAAGGAACAATTCCGCCTCAAAATGGCAAAAAATTGCAATAACCCCCAAAGGAACAATTTCGCTTCAAAATGGCCAAAAGTTGCAATACCCCCCCAAAGGAACAATTTCGCCTCAAAATGGCCAAAAATTGTAATACCCCCCCAAAGGAACAATTTCGCTTCAATATGGCCAAAAGTTGCAATACCCCCCCAAAGGAACAATTTTGCTTCAAAATGGCCAAAAGTTGCAATACCCCCCCAAAGGAATAATTTCGACTCAAAATGGTCAAAAATTGTAATACCCCCCCAAAGGAACAATTTCGCTTCAATATGGCCAAAAGTTGCAATACCCCCCCAAAGGAACAGTTTCGCCTCAAAATGGCAAAAAATTGCAATACCCCCACAAAGGAACAATTTGGCTTCAAAATGGCCAAAAGTTGCAATACCCCCCCCAAAGGAACAATTTCGCTTCAAAATGGCCGAAAGTTGCAATACCCCCCCAAAGGAACAATTTCGCCTCAAAATGGCAAAAAATTGCAATACCCCCCCAAAGGAACAATTTCGCTTCAAAATGACCAAAAGTTGCAATATTCCCCGAAAGGAACAATTTCGCCTCAAAATGGCCAAAAGTTGCAATATCCCCCGAAAGGAACAATTTCGCCTCAAAATGGCCAAAAGTTGCAATACCCCCCCAAAGGAACAATTTTGCCTCAAAATGCCGAAAAGTTGCAATACCCCCCGAAAGGAACAATTTCGCTTCAAAATGGCCAAAAGTTGCAATATCCCCCCAAAGGAACAATTTCGCCTCAAAATGGCAAGAAATTGCAATACCCCCCCAAAGGAACAATTTCGCCTCAAAATGCCGAAAAGTTGCAATACCCCCCAAAGGAACAATTTCGCTTCAATATGGCCAAAAGTTGCAATACCCCCACAAAGGAACAATTTCGCTTCAAAATGGCCAAAAGTTGCAATACCCCCCCAAAGGAACAATTTCGCCTCAAAATGGCCAAAAATTGTAATACCCCCCCAAAGGAACAATTTCGCTTCAATATGGCCAAAAGTTGCAATACCCCCCCAAAGGAACAGTTTCGCCTCAAAATGGCAAAAAATTGCAATACCCCCCAAAGGAACAATTTCGCTTCAAAATGCCAAAAAGTTGCAATACCCCCCCAAAGGAACAATTTCGCTTCAAAATGGCCAAAAGTTGCAATACCCCCCCAAAGGAACAATTTCGCCTTAAAATGGCAAAAAATTGCAATACGCCCCCAAAGGAACAATTTCGCTTCAAAATAACCAAAAGTTGCAATACCCCCCGAAAGGAACAATTTCGCCTCTAAATGGCCAAAAGTTGCAATACCCCCCCAAAGGAACAATTTCGCCTCAAAATGCCGAAAAGTTGCAATACCCCCCAAAAGGAACAATTTCGCTTCAAAATGGCCAAAAGTTGCAATACCCCCCCAAAGGAACAATTTCGCTTCAAAATGCCAAAAAGTTGCAATACCCCCCAAAGGAACAATTTCGCTTCAAAATGGCCAAAAGTTGCAATACCCCCCCAAAGGAACAATTTCGCCTCAAAATGGCAAAAAATTGCAATACGCCCCCAAAGGAACAATTTCGCTTCAAAATGACCAAAAGTTGCAATACCCCCCGAAAGGAACAATTTCGCCTCTAAATGGCCAAAAGTTGCAATACCCCCCCAAAGGAACAATTTCGCCTCAAAATGCTGAAAAGTTGCAATACCCCCCGAAAGGAACAATTTCGCTTCAAAATGGCCAAAAGTTGCAATACCCCCCCAAAGGAACAATTTCGCCTCAAAATGGCAAGAAATTGCAATACCCCCCCAAAGGAACAATTTCGCCTCAAAATGCCAAAAAGTTGCAATACCCCCCCAAAGGAACAATTTCGCTTCAAAATGGCCAAAAGTTGCAATACCCCCCAAAGGATCAATTTCGCCTCAAAATGGAAAAAAAATTGCAATACCCCCCCAAAGGAACATATTCGCTTCAAAATGGCCAAAAGTTGCAATACCCCCCCAAAGGAACAATTTTCGCCTCAAAATGGAAAAAAATTGCAATACCCCCCAAAGGAACAATTTCGCTTCAAAATGCCAAAAAGTTGCAATACCCCCCCAAAGGAACAATTTCGCTTCAAAATGGCCAAAAGTTGCAATACCCCCCCAAAGGAACAATTTCGCCTCAAAATGGCCAAAAATTGTAATACCCCCCCAAAGGAACAATTTCGCTTCAATATGGCCAAAAGTTGCAATACCCCCCAAAGGAACAGTTTCGCCTCAAAATGGCAAAAAATTGCAATACCCCCCCAAAGGAACAATTTCGTTTCAAAATGGCCAAAAGTTGCAATACCCCCCCAAAGGAACCATGTCGCCTCAAAATGGAAAAAAATTGCAATACCCCCCCAAAGGAACAATTTCGCTTCAAAATGCCGAAAAGTTGCAATACGCCCCCAAAGGAACAATTTCGCTTCAAAATAACCAAAAGTTGCAATACCCCCCGAAAGGAACAATTTCGCCTCTAAATGGCCAAAAGTTGCAATACCCCCCCAAAGGAACAATTTCGCCTCAAAATGCCGAAAAGTTGCAATACCCCCCAAAAGGAACAATTTCGCTTGAAAATGGCCAAAAGTTGCAATACCCCCCCAAAGGAACAATTTCGCTTCAAAATGCCAAAAAGTTGCAATACCCCCCCAAAGGAACAATTTCGCTTCAAAATGGCCAAAAGTTGCAATACCCCCCCAAAGGAACAATTTCGCCTCAAAATGGCAAAAAATTGCAATACGCCCCCAAAGGAACAATTTCGCTTCAAAATGACCAAAAGTTGCAATACCCCCCGAAAGGAACAATTTCGCCTCTAAATGGCCAAAAGTTGCAATACCCCCCCAAAGGAACAATTTCGCCTCAAAATGCTGAAAAGTTGCAATACCCCCCGAAAGGAACAATTTCGCTTCAAAATGGCCAAAAGTTGCAATACCCCCCCAAAGGAACAATTTCGCCTCAAAATGGCAAGAAATTGCAATACCCCCCCAAAGGAACAATTTCGCCTCAAAATGCCGAAAAGTTACAATACCCCCCCAAAGGAACAATTTCGCTTCAAAATGGCCAAAAGTTGCAATACCCCCCAAAGGATCAATTTCGCCTCAAAATGGAAAAAAAATTGCAATACCCCCCCAAAGGAACATATTCGCTTCAAAATGGCCAAAAGTTGCAATACCCCCCCAAAGGAACAATTTTCGCCTCAAAATGGAAAAAAATTGCAATACCCCCCAAAGGAACAATTTCGCTTCAAAATGCCAAAAAGTTGCAATACCCCCCCCAAAGGAACAATTTCGCTTCAAAATGGCCAAAAGTTGCAATACCCCCCCAAAGGAACAATTTCGCCTCAAAATGGCCAAAAATTGTAATACCCCCCCAAAGGAACAATTTCGCTTCAATATGGCCAAAAGTTGCAATACCCCCCCAAAGGAACAGTTTCGCCTCAAAATGGCAAAAAATTGCAATACCCCCCCAAAGGAACAATTTCGTTTCAAAATGGCCAAAAGTTGCAATACCCCCCAAAGGAACCATGTCGCCTCAAAATGGAAAAAAATTGCAATACCCCCCCCAAAGGAACAATTTCGCTTCAAAATGCCGAAAAGTTGCAATACCCGCCCAAAGGAACAATTTCGCTTCAAAATGGCCAAAAGTTGCAATACCCCCCCAAAGGAACAATTTCGCCTCAAAATGGCCAAAAATTGTAATACCCCCCCAAAGGAACAATTTCGCTTCAATATGGCCAAAAGTTGCAATACCCCCCCAAAGGAACAGTTTCGCCTCAAAATGGCAAAAAATTGCAATACCCCCTCAAAGTAACAATTTCGCTTCAAAATGACCAAAAGTTGCAATACCCCCCGAAAGGAACAATTTCGCCTCAAAATGGAAAAAAAATTGCAATACCCCCCCCAAAGGAACAATTTCGCCTCAAAATGCCGAAAAGTTGCAATACCCCCCGAAAGGAACAATTTCGCTTCAAAATGGCCAAAAGTTGCAATACCCCCCCAAAGGAACAATTTTGCCTCAATATGGCAAAAAAATGCAATACCCCCCAAAGGAACAATTTCGCTTCAAAATGGCCAAAAGTTGCAATACCCCCAAAGGAACAATTTTGCCTCAAAATAGCAAAAAATTGCAAAACCCCCCCAAAGGAACAATTTCGCCTCAAAATGCCGAAAAGTTGCAATACCCCCCGAAAGGAACAATTTCGCTTCAAAATGGCCAAAAAGTTGCAATACCCCCCCAAAGGAACAATTTCGCTTCAAAATGGCCAAAAGTTGCAATACCCCCCCAAAGGAACAATTTCGCCTCAAAATGGCAAGAAATTGCAATACCCCCCCAAAGGAACAATTTCGCCTCAAAATGCCGAAAAGTTGCAATACCCCCCCAAAGGAACAATTTCGCTTCAAAATGGCCAAAAGTTGCAATAGCCCCAAAGGATCAATTTCGCCTCAAAATGGAAAAAAAATTGCAATACCCCCCCAAAGTAACATATTCGCTTCAAAATGGCCAAAAGTTGCAATACCCCCCCAAAGGAACAATTTTCGCCTCAAAATGGAAAAAAATTGCAATACCCCCCCAAAGGAACAATTTCGCTTCAAAATGCCAAAAAGTTGCAATACCCCCCCAAAGGAACAATTTCGCTTCAATATGGCCAAAAGTTGCAATACCCCCCCAAAGGAACAGTTTCGCCTCAAAATGGCAAAAAATTGCAATACCCCCCCAAAGGAACAATTTCGTTTCAAAATGGCCAAAAGTTGCAATACCCCCCCAAAGGAACCATGTCGCCTCAAAATGGAAAAAAATTGCAATACCCCCCCAAAGGAACAATTTCGCTTCAAAATGCCAAAAAGTTGCAATACCCGCCCAAAGGAATAATTTCGCTTCAAAATGGCCAAAAGTTGCAATACCCCCCCAAAGGAACAATTTCGCCTCAAAATGGCCAAAAATTGTAATACCCCCCCAAAGGAACAATTTCGCTTCAATGTGGCCAAAAGTTGCAATACCCCCCCAAAGGAACAGTTTCGCCTCAAAATGGCAAAAAATTGCAATACCCCCTCAAAGTAACAATTTCGCTTCAAAATGACCAAAAGTTGCAATACCCCCCAAAGGAACAATTTCGCCTCAAAATGGCAAAAAATTGCAATACCCCCCCAAAGGAACAATTTCGCTTCAAAATGCTGAAAAGTTGCAATACCCCCCGAAAGGAACAATTTCGCCTCAAAATGGAAAAAAAATTGCAATACCCCCCCAAAGGAACAATTTCGCCTCAAAATGCCGAAAAGTTGCAATACCCCCCGAAAGGAACAATTTCGCTTCAAAATGGCCAAAAGTTGCAATACCCCCCCAAAGGAACAATTTTGCCTCAAAATGGCAAAAAATTGCAATACCCCCCAAAGGAACAATTTCGCTTCAAAATGGCCAAAAGTTGCAATACCCCCCAAAGGAACAATTTTGCCTCAAAATAGCAAAAAATTGCAAAACCCCCCCAAAGGAACAATTTCGCCTCAAAATGCCGAAAAGTTGCAATACCCCCCGAAAGGAACAATTTCGCTTCAAAATGGCCAAAAAGTTGCAATACCCCCCCAAAGGAACAATTTCGCTTCAAAATGGCCAAAAGTTGCAATACCCCACCAAAGGAACAATTTCGCCTCAAAATGGCAAAAAATTGCAATACGCCCCCAAAGGAACAATTTCGCTTCAAAATGACCAAAAGTTGCAGTACCCCCCGAAAGGAACAATTTCGCCTCTAAATAGCCAAAAGTTGCAATACCCCCCCAAAGGAACAATTTCGCTTCAATATGGCCAAAAGTTGCAATACCCCCCCAAAGGAACAGTTTCGCCTCAAAATGGCAAAAAATTGCAATACCCCCCCAAAGGAACAATTTCGTTTCAAAATGGCCAAAAGTTGCAATACCCCCCCAAAGGAACCATGTCGCCTCAAAATGGAAAAAAATTGCAATACCCCCCCAAAGGAACAATTTCGCTTCAAAATGCCGAAAAGTTGCAATACCCGCCCAAAGGAATAATTTCGCTTCAAAATGGCCAAAAGTTGCAATACCCCCCCAAAGGAACAATTTCGCCTCAAAATGGCCAAAAATTGTAATACCCCCCCAAAGGAACAATTTCGCTTCAATGTGGCCAAAAGTTGCAATACCCCCCCAAAGGAACAGTTTCGCCTCAAAATGGCAAAAAATTGCAATACCCCCTCAAAGTAACAATTTCGCTTCAAAATGACCAAAAGTTGCAATACCCCCCAAAGGAACAATTTCGCCTCAAAATGGCAAAAAATTGCAATACCCCCCCAAAGGAACAATTTCGCTTCAAAATGCTGAAAAGTTGCAATACCCCCCGAAAGGAACAATTTCGCCTCAAAATGGAAAAAAAATTGCAATACCCCCCCAAAGGAACAATTTCGCCTCAAAATGCCGAAAAGTTGCAATACCCCCCGAAAGGAACAATTTCGCTTCAAAATGGCCAAAAGTTGCAATACCCCCCCAAAGGAACAATTTTGCCTCAAAATGGCAAAAAATTGCAATACCCCCCAAAGGAACAATTTCGCTTCAAAATGGCCAAAAGTTGCAATACCCCCCAAAGGAACAATTTTGCCTCAAAATAGCAAAAAATTGCAAAACCCCCCCAAAGGAACAATTTCGCCTCAAAATGCCGAAAAGTTGCAATACCCCCCGAAAGGAACAATTTCGCTTCAAAATGGCCAAAAAGTTGCAATACCCCCCCAAAGGAACAATTTCGCTTCAAAATGGCCAAAAGTTGCAATACCCCACCAAAGGAACAATTTCGCCTCAAAATGGCAAAAAATTGCAATACGCCCCCAAAGGAACAATTTCGCTTCAAAATGACCAAAAGTTGCAGTACCCCCCGAAAGGAACAATTTCGCCTCTAAATAGCCAAAAGTTGCAATACCCCCCCAAAGGAACAATTTCGCCTCAAAATGCCGAAAAGTTGCAATACCCCCCGAAAGGAACAATTTCGCTTCAAAATGGCCAAAAGTTGCAATACCCCCCCAAAGGAACAATTTCGCCTCAAAATGGCAAGAAATTGCAATACCCCCCCAAAGGAACAATTTCGCCTCAAAATGCCGAAAAGTTGCAATACCCCCCAAAGGAACAATTTCGCTTCAAAATGGCCAAAAGTTGCAATACCCTCCAAAGGATCAATTTCGCCTCAAAATGGAAAAAAAATTGCAATACCCCCCCAAAGGAACATATTCGCTTCAAAATGACCAAAAGTTGCAATACCCCCCCAAAGGAACAATTTTCGCCTCAAAATGGAAAAAAATTGCAATACCCCCCCAAAGGAACAATTTCGCTTCAAAATGCCAAAAAGTTGCAATACCCCCCCAAAGGAACAATTTCGCTTCAAAATGGCCAAAAGTTGCAATACCCCCCCAAAGGAACAATTTCGCCTCAAAATGGCCAAAAATTGTAATACCCCCCCAAAGGAACAATTTCGCTTCAATATGGCCAAAAGTTGCAATACCCCCCCAAAGGAACAGTTTCGCCTCAAAATGGCAAAAAATTGCAATACCCCCCAAAGGAACAATTTCGTTTCAAAATGGCCAAAGTTGCAATACCCCCCCAAAGGAACCATGTCGCCTCAAAATGGAAAAAAATTGCAATACCCCCCCAAAGGAACAATTTCGCTTCAAAATGCCGAAAAGTTGCAATACCCGCCCAAAGGAACAATTTCGCTTCAAAATGGCCAAAAGTTGCAATACCCCCCCAAAGGAACAATTTCGCCTCAAAATGGCCAAAAATTGTAATACCCCCCCAAAGGAACAATTTCGCTTCAATGTGGCCAAAAGTTGCAATACCCCCCCAAAGGAACAATTTCGCCTCAAAATGGCAAAAAATTGCAATACCCCCCCAAAGGAACAATTTCGCTTCAAAATGCTGAAAAGTTGCAATACCCCCCGAAAGGAACAATTTCGCCTCAAAATGGCAAAAAATTGCAATACCCCCCCAAAGGAACAATTTCGCCTCAAAATGCCGAGAATTTGCAATACCCCCCGAAAGGAACAATTTCGCTTCAAAATGGCCAAAAGTTGCAATACCCCCCCAAAGGAACAATTTTGCCTCAAAATGGCAAAAAATTGCAATACCCCCCAAAGGAACAATTTCGCTTCAAAATGGCCAAAAGTTGCAATACCCCCCAAAGGAACAATTTTGCCTCAAAATAGCAAAAAATTGCAAAACCCCCCCAAAGGAACAATTTCGCCTCAAAATGCCGAAAAGTTGCAATACCCCCCGAAAGGAACAATTTCGCTTCAAAATGGCCAAAAGTTGCAATACCACCCCAAAGGAACAATTTCGCCTCAAAAATGGAAAAAATTGCAATACCCCCCCAAAGGAACAATTTCGCTTCAAAATGCCGAAAAGTTGCAATACCCCCCAAAGGAACAATTTCGCTTCAATATGGCCAAAAGTTGCAATACCACCCCAAAGGAACAATTTCGCCTCAAAATGGCAAAAAATTGCAATACCCCCCAAAGGAAAAATTTCGCTTCAAAATGGCCAAAAGTTGCAATACCCCCCCAAAGGATCAATTTCGCCTCAAAATGGAAAAAAATTGCAATACCCCCCAAAGTAACAATTTCGCTTCAAAATGGCCAAAAGTTGCAATACCCCCCCAAAGGAACAATTTCGCCTCAAAATGGCAAAACATTGCAATACCCCCCAAAGGAACAATTTCGCTTCAAAATGGCCAAAAGTTGCAATACCCCCTCAAAGGAACAATTTCGCCTCAAAATGGCAAAAAATTGCAATACCCCCCAAAGGAACAATTTCGCCTCAAAATAGCAAAAAATTGCAATACCCCCCCAAAGGAACAATTTCGCCTCAAAATGCCGAAAATTTGCAATACCCCCCGAAAGGAACAATTTCGCTTCAAAATGGTCAAAAGTTGCAATACCACCCGAAAGGAACAATTTCGCCTCAAAATGGAAAAAATTGCAATACCCCCCCAAAGGAACAATTTCGCTTCAAAATGCCGAAAAGTTGCAATACCCCCCAAAGGAACAATTTCGCTTCAATATGGCCAAAAGTTGCAATACCCCCCCAAAGGAACAATTTCGCCTCAAAATGGCAAAAAATTGCAATGCCCCCCAAAGGATCAATTTCGCCTCAAAAAGGCAAAAAATTGCAATACCCCCCCAAAGGAACAATTTCGCTTCAAAATGCTGAAAAGTTGCAATACCCCCCAAAGGAACAATTTCGCTTCAATATGGCCAAAAGTTGCAATACCCCCCCAAAGGAACAATTTCGCCTCAAAATGGCAAAAAATTGCAATACCCCCAAAGGAAAAATTTCGCTTCAAAATGGCCAAAAGTTGCAATACCCCCCCAAAGGCTCAATTTCGCCTCAAAATGGAAAAAAATTGCAATACCCCCCAAAGTAACAATTTCACTTCAAAATGGCCAAAAGTTGCAATACCCCCCCAAAGGAACAATTTCGCCTCAAAATGGCAAAAAATTGCAATACCCCCCCAAAGGAACAATTTCGCTTCAAAATGGCCAAAAGTTGCAATACCCCCCCAAAGGATCAATTTCGCCTCAAAAAGGCAAAAAATTGCAATACCCCCCCAAAGGAACAATTTCGCTTCAAAATGCCGAAAAGTTGCAATACCCCCCAAAGGAACAATTTCGCTTCAATATGGCCAAAAGTTGCAATACCCCCCCAAAGGAACAATTTCGCCTCAAAATGGCCAAAAATTGTAATACCCCCCCAAAGGAACAATTTCGCTTCAATATGGCCAAAAGTTGCAATACACCCCCAAAGGAACAATTTCGCTTCAAAATGGCCAAAAGTTGCAATACCCCCCCAAAGGAACAATTTCGCCTCAAAATGGCCAAAAATTGTAATACCCCTCCAAAGGAACAATTTTGCTTCAATATGGCCAAAAGTTGCAATACCCCCCCAAAGGAACAGTTTCGCTTCAAAATAACAAAAAATTGCAATACCCCCCCAAAGGAACAATTTCGCTTCAAAATGGCCAAAAGTTGCAATACCCCCCAAAAGGAACAATTTCGCCTCAAAATGGAAAAAAATTGCAATACCCCCCCAAAGGAACAATTTCGCCTCAAAATGGCAAAAAATTGCAATACCCCCCCAAAGGAACAATTTCGCTTCAAAATGGCCAAAAGTTGCAATACCCCCCCAAAGGATCAATTTCGCCTCAAAAAGGCAAAAAATTGCAATACCCCCCAAAGGAAAAATTTCGCTTCAAAATGGCCAAAAGTTGCAATACCCCCCCAAAGGATCAATTTCGCCTCAAAATGGAAAAAAATTGCAATACCCCCCAAAGTAACAATTCCGCTTCAAAATGGCCAAAAGTTGCAATACCCCCCCAAAGGAACAATTTCGCCTCAAAATGCCAAAAAATTGCAATACCCCCCCAAAGGAACAATTTCGCTTCAAAATGGCCAAAAGTTGCAATACCCCCTCAAAGGAACAATTTCGCCTCAAAATGGCAAAAAATTGCAATACCCCCCCAAAGGAACAATTTCGCTTCAAAATGGCCAAAAGTTGCAATACCCCCCCAAAGGAACAATTTCGCCTCAAAATGCCGAAAATTTGCAATACCCCCCGAAAGGAACAATTTCGCTTCAAAATGGCCAAAAGTTGCAATACCACCCTAAAGGAACAATTTCGCCTCAAAATGGAAAAAATTGCAATACCCCCCCAAAGGAACAATTTTGCTTCAAAATGCCGAAAAGTTGCAATACCCCCCAAAGGAACAATTTCGCTTCAATATGGCCAAAAGTTGCAATACCCCCCCAAAGGAACAATTTCGCCTCAAAATGGCAAAAAATTGCAATGCCCCCCAAAGGAACAATTTCGCTTCAAAATGGACAAAAGTTGCAATACCCCCCCAAAGGATCAATTTCGCCTCAAAAAGGCAAAAAATTGCAATACCCCCCCAAAGGAACAATTTCGCCTCAAAATTCCAAAAAGTTGCAATACCCCCCCAAAGGAACAATTTCGCTTCAATATGGCCAAAAGTTGCAATACCCCCCCAAAGGAACAATTTCGCTTCAAAATGGCCAAAAGTTGCAATACCCCCCCAAAGGAACAATTTCGCCTCAAAATGGCCAAAAATTGTAATACCCCCCCAAAGGAACAATTTCGCTTTAATATGGCCAAAAGTTGCAATACCCCCCCAAAGGAACAATTTCGCCTCAAAATGCCGAAAAGTTGCAATACCCCCCGAAAGGAACAATTTCGCCTCAAAATGGCAAAAAATTGCAATATCCCCCAAAGGACCAATTTCACTTCAAAATGCCGAAAAGTAGCAATACCCCCGGAAAGGAACAATTTCGCTTCAAAATGGCAAAAAATTGCAATACCCCCCCAAAGGAACAATTTCGCTTCAAAATGGCCAAAAGTTGCAATACCCCCCCAAAGGAACAATTTCGCCTCAAAATGGCCAAAAATTGTAATACCCCCCAAAGGAACAATTTCGCTTCAATATGGCCAAAAGTTGCAATACACCCCCAAAGGAACAATTTCGCTTCAAAATGGCCAAAAGTTGCAATACGCCCCCAAAGGAACAATTTCGCCTCAAAATGGCCAAAAATTGTAATACCCCCCCAAAGGAACAATTTTGCTTCAATATGGCCAAAAGTTGCAATACCCCCCCAAAGGAACAGTTTCGCTTCAAAATGGCAAAAAATTGCAATACCCCCCCAAAGGAACAATTTCGCTTCAAAATGGCCAAAAGTTGCAATACCCCCCCAAAGGAACAATTTCGCCTCAAAATGGAAAAAAATTGCAATACCCCCCCAAAGGAACAATTTCGCCTCAAAATGGCCAAAAGTTGCAATACCCCCCAAAGGAACAATTTCGCTTCAAAATGGCCAAAAGTTGCAATACCCCCCCAAAGGATCAATTTCGCCTCAAAAAGGCAAAAAATTGCAATACACCCCCCAAAGGAACAATTTCGCTTCAAAATGCCGAAAAGTTGCAATACCCCCCAAAGGAACAATTTCGCTTCAATATGGCCAAAAGTTGCAATACCCCCCAATGGAACAATTTCGCCTCAAAATGGCAAAAAATTGCAATACCCCCCAAAGGAAAAATTTCGCTTCAAAATGGCCAAAAGTTGAAATACCCCCCCAAAGGATCAATTTCGCCTCAAAATGGAAAAAAATTGCAATACCCCCCAAAGTAACAATTTCGCTTCAAAATGGCCAAAAGTTGCAATACCCCCCCAAAGGAACAATTTCGCCTCAAAATGGCAAAAAATTGCAATACCCCCCAAAGGAACAATTTCGCCTCAAAATAGCAAAAAATTGCAATACCCCCCCAAAGAAACAATTTCGCTTCAAAATGGCCAAAAGTTGCAATACCCCCCCAAAGGAACAATTTCGCCTCAAAATGCCGAAAATTTGCAATACCCCCCGAAAGGAACAATTTAGCTTCAAAATGGAAAAAATTGCAATACCCCCCCAAAGGAACAATTTCGCTTCAAAATGCCGAAAAGTTGCAATACCCCCCAAAGGAACAATTTCGCTTCAATATGGCCAAAAGTTGCAATACCCCCCCAAAGGAACAATTTCGCCTCAAAATGGCAAAAAATTGCAATGCTCCCCAAAGGAACAATTTCGCTTCAAAATGGCCAAAAGTTGCAATACCCCCCCAAAGGATCAATTTCGCCTCAAAAAGGCAAAAAATTGCAATACCCCCCCAAAGGAACAATTTCGCCTCAAAATGCCGAAAAGTTGCAATACCCCCCCAAAGGAACAATTTCGCTTCAATATGGCCAAAAGTTGCAATACCCCCCCAAAGGAACAATTTCGCTTCAAAATGGCCAAAAGTTGCAATACCCCCCCAAAGGAACAATTTCGCCTCAAAATGGCCAAAAATTGTAATACCCCCCCAAAGGAACAATTTCGCTTTAATATGGCCAAAAGTTGCAATACCCCCCCAAAGGAACAGTTTCGCCTCAAAATGGCAAAAAATTGCAATACCCCCCCAAAGGAACAATTTCGCCTCAAAATGCCGAAAAGTTAGAATACCCCCCGAAAGGAACAATTTCGCCTCAAAATGGCAAAAAATTGCAATATCCCCCAAAGGACCAATTTCACTTCAAAATGCCAAAAAGTAGCAATACCCCCGGAAAGGAACAATTTCGCTTCAAAATGGCAAAAAATTGCAATACCCCCCAAAGGAACAATTTCGCTTCAAAATGGCCAAAAGTTGCAATACCCCCCCAAAGGAACAATTTCGCCTCAAAATGGCCAAAAATTGTAATACCCCCCCAAAGGAACAATTTCGCTTCAATATGGCCAAAAGTTGCAATACACCCCCAAAGGAACAATTTCGCTTCAAAATGGCTAAAAGTTGCAATACCCCCCCAAAGGAACAATTTCGCCTCAAAATGGCCAAAAATTGTAATACCCCCCCAAAGGAACAATTTTGCTTCAATATGGCCAAAAGTTGCAATACCCCCCCAAAGGAACAGTTTCGCTTCAAAATGGCAAAAAATTGCAATACCCCCCAAAGGAACAATTTCGCTTCAAAATGGCCAAAAGTTGCAATACCCCCCCAAAGGAACAATTTCGCCTCAAAATGGAAAAAAATTGCAATACCCCCCCAAAGGAACCATTTCGCTTCAAAATGCCAAAAAGTTGCAATACCCCCCCAAAGGAACAATTTCGCTTCAAAATGGCCAAAAGTTGCAATACCCCCCCAAAGGAACAATTTCGCTTCAAAATGACCAAAAGTTGCAATACCCCCCCAAAGGAACAATTTCGCCTCAAAATGGCAAAAAAATTGCAATACCCCCCCAAAGGAACAATTTCGCTTCAAAATGACCAAAAGTTGCAATACCCCCCGAAAGAATCAATTTCGACTCAAAATGGCCAAAAGTTGCAATACCCCCCGAAAGGAACAATTTCGCCTCAAAATGGCCAAAAGTTGCAATACCCCCCAAAGGAACAATTTCGCCTCAAAATGCCGAAAAGTTGCAATACCCCCCCGAAAGGAACAATTTCGCTTCAAAATGGCCAAAAGTTGCAATACCCCCCCAAAGGAACAATTTCGCCTCAAAATGGCAAGAAATTGCAATACCCCCCAAAGGAACAATTTCGCCTCAAAATGCCGAAAAGTTGCAATACCCCCCCAAAGGAACAATTTCGCTTCAATATGGCCAAAAGTTGCAATACCCCCACAAAGGAACAATTTCGCTTCAAAATGGCCAAAAGTTGCAATACCCCCCCAAAGGATCAATTTCGCCTCAAAATGGAAAAAAATTGCAATACCCCCCAAAGTAACAATTTCGCTTCAAAATGGCCAAAAGTTGCAATACCCCCCCAAAGGAACAATTTCGCCTCAAAATGGCAAGGAATTGCAATACCCCCCAAAGGAACAATTTCGCCTCAAAATGCCGAAAAGTTGCAATACCCCCCCAAAGGAACAATTTCGCTTCAATATGGCCAAAAGTTGCAATACCCCCACAAAGGAACAATTTCGCTTCAAAATGGCCAAAAGTTGCAATACCCCCCCAAAGGAACAATTTCGCCTCAAAATGGCCAAAAATTGTAATACCCCCCCAAAGGAACAATTTCGCTTCAATATGGCCAAAAGTTGCAATACCCCCCCAAAGGAACAGTTTCGCCTCAAAATGGCAAAAAATTGCAATACCCCCCCAAAGGAACAATTTCGCTTCAAAATGCCAAAAAGTTGCAATACCCCCCCAAAGGAACAATTTCGCTTCAAAATGGCCAAAAGTTGCAATACCCCCCCAAAGGAACAATTTCGCCTCAAAATGGCAAAAAATTGCAATACGCCCCCAAAGGAACAATTTCGCTTCAAAATGACCAAAAGTTGCAATACCCCCCGAAAGGAACAATTTCGCCTCTAAATGGCCAAAAGTTGCAATACCCCCCCAAAGGAACAATTTCGCCTCAAAATGCCGAAAAGTTGCAATACCCCCCGAAAGGAACAATTTCGCTTCAAAATGGCCAAAAGTTGCAATACCCCCCCAAAGGAACAATTTCGCTTCAAAATGCCAAAAAGTTGCAATACCCCCCCAAAGGAACAATTTCGCTTCAAAATGGCCAAAAGTTTCAATACCCCCCCAAAGGAACAATTTCGCCTCAAAATGGCAAAAAATTGCAATACGCCCCCAAAGGAACAATTTCGCTTCAAAATGACCAAAAGTTTCAATACCCCCCGAAAGGAACAATTTCGCCTCTAAATGGCCAAAAGTTGCAATACCCCCCCAAAGGAACAATTTCGCCTCAAAATGCCGAAAAGTTGCAATACCCCCCGAAAGGAACAATTTCGCTTCAAAATGGCCAAAAGTTGCAATACCCCCCCAAAGGAACAATTTCGCCTCAAAATGGCAAGAAATTGCAATACCCCCCCAAAGGAACAATTTCGCCTCAAAATGCCGAAAAGTTGCAATACCCCCCCAAAGGAACAATTTCGCTTCAAAATGGCCAAAAGTTGCAATACCCCCCCAAAGGAACAATTTTCGCCTCAAAATGGAAAAAAATTGCAATACCCCCCCAAAGGAACAGTTTTGCTTCAAAATGCCAAAAAGTTGCAATACCCCCCCAAAGGAACAATTTCGCTTCAAAATGGCCAAAAGTTGCAATACCCCCCCAAAGGAACAATTTCGCCTCAAAATGGCCAAAAATTGTAATACCCCCCAAAGGAACAATTTCGCTTCAATATGGCCAAAAGTTGCAATACCCCCCCAAAGGAACAGTTTCGCCTCAAAATGGCAAAAAATTGCAATACCCCCCAAAGGAACAATTTCGTTTCAAAATGGCCAAAAGTTATAATACCCCCCCAAAGGAACCATGTCGCCTCAAAATGGAAAAAAATTGCAATACCCCCCCAAAGGTACAATTTCGCTTCAAAATAGCCAAAAGTTGCAATACCCCCCCAAAGGAACAATTTCGCCTCAAAATGGAAAAAAAATTGCAATACCCCCCGAAAGGAACAATTTCACTTCAAAATGGCCAAAAGTTGCAATACCCCCCAAAGGAACAATTTCACATCAAAATGGCAAAAAATTGCAATACCCCCCCAAAGGAACAATTTCTCTTCAAAATGGCCAAAAGTTGCAATACCCCTCCAAAGGAACAATTTCGCCTCAAAATGGCAAAAAATTGCAATACCCCCCCAAAGGAACAATTTCGCCTCAAAATGGCAAAAAATTGCATTTCACCCCCAAAGGAACAATTTCGCTTCAAAATGGCCAAAAGTTGCAATACCCCCCCAAAGGAACAATTTCGCCTCAAAATGGCAAAAAATTGCAATACCCCCCCAAAGGAACAATTTCGCTTCAAAATGGAAAAAAAATTGCAATACCCCCCCAAAGGAACAGTTTCGCTTCAAAATGCCAAAAAGTTGCAATACCCCCCCAAAGGAACAATTTCGCTTCAAAATGGCCAAAAGTTGCAATACCCCCCCAAAGGAACAATTTCGCCTCAAAATGGCTAAAAATTGTAATACCCCCCAAAGGAACAATTTCGCTTCAATATGGCCAAAAGTTGCAATACCCCCCCAAAGGAACAGTTTCGCCTCAAAATGCCGAAAAGTTGCAATACCCCCCCAAAAGGAACAATTTCGCTTCAAAATGGCCAAAAGTTGCAATACCCCCCCAAAGGAACAATTTCGCCTCAAAATGCCGAAAAGTTGCAATACCCCCCCAAAGGTACAATTTCGCTTCAAAATAGCCAAAAGTTGCAATACCCCCCCAAAGGAACAATTTCGCCTCAAAATGGAAAAAAAATTGCAATACCCCCCGAAAGGAACAATTTCACTTCAAAATGGCCAAAAGTTGCAATACCCCCCAAAGGAACAATTTCACATCAAAATGGCAAAAAATTGCAATACCCCCCCAAAGGAACAATTTCGCTTCAAAATGGCCAAAAGTTGCAATACCCCCCCAAAGGAACAATTTCGCCTCAAAATGGCAAAAAATTGCAATACCCCCCCAAAGGAACAATTTCGCCTCAAAATGGCAAAAAATTGCATTTCACCCCCAAAGGAACAATTTCGCTTCAAAATGGCCAAAAGTTGCAATACCCCCCCAAAGGAACAATTTCGCCTCAAAATGGCAAAAAATTGCAATACCCCCCCAAAGGAACAATTTCGCTTCAAAATGGAAAAAAAATTGCAATACCCCCCCAAAGGAACAATTTCGCCTCAGATGCCGAAAAGTTTAAATACCCCCCGAAAGGAACAATTTCGCTTCAAAATGGCCAAAAGTTGCAATACCCCCCCAAAGGAACAATTTCGCCTCAAAATGGCAAAAAATTGCAATACCCCCAAAGGAACAATTTCGCTTCAAAATGCCGAAAAGTTGCAATACCCCCCCAAAGGAACAATTTCGCTTCAAAATGGCCAAAAGTTGCAATACTCCCCCAAAGGAACAATTTCGCCTCAAAACGGAAAAATTGCAATACCCCCCAAAGGAACAATTTTGCTTCAAAATGGCCAAAAATTGCAATACCCCCCCAAAGGAACAATTTCGCCTCAAAATGCCGAAAAGTTTAAATACCCCCCGAAAGGAACAATTTCGCTTCAAAATGGCCAAAAGTTGCAATACCCCCCCAAAGGAACAATTTCGCCTCAAAATGGCAAGCAATTGCAATACCCCCCGAAAGGAACAATTTCGCTTCAAAATGGCCAAAAGTTGCAATACACCCCCAAAGGAACAATTTCGCCTCAAAATGGCAAAAAATTGCAATACCCCCCCAAAGGAACAATTTCGCCTCAAAATGCCGAAAAGTTGCAATACCCCCCCAAAGTAACAATTTCGCTTCAAAATGGTCAAAAGTTGCAATACCCCCCCAAAGGAACAATTTCGCTTCAAAATGGCCAAAAGTTGCAATACCCCCCCAAAGGAACAATTTCGCTTCAAAATGTAAAAAAAAATTGCAATACCCCCCCAAAGGAACAATTTCGCCTCAAAATGCCGAAAAGTTTAAATACCCCCCCGAAAGGAACAATTTCGCTTCAAAATGGCCAAAAGTTGCAATACCCCCCCAAAGGAACAATTTCGCCTCAAAATGGCAAAAAATTGCAATACCCCCCAAAGGATCAATTTCGCCTCAAAATGCCGAAAAGTTGCAATACCCCCCAAAAAAACAATTTCGCCTCAAAATGGCAAGAAATTGCAATACCCCCCAAAGGAACAATTTCGCCTCAAAATGCCGAAAAGTTGCAATACCCCCCCAAAGGAACAATTTCGCTTCAAAATGGCCAAAAGTTGCAATACCCCCCCAAAGGAACAATTTCGCCTCAAAATGGAAAAAAATTGCAATACCCCCAAAGGAACAATTTCGAATCAAAATGGCCAAAAGTTGCAATACCCCCCGAAAGGAACAATTTCGCCTCAAAATGCCGAAAAGTTGCAATACCCCCCCAAAGGAACAATTTCACCTCAAAATGCCGAAAAGTTGCAATACCCTCCGAAAGGAACAATTTCGCTTCAAAATGGCCAAAAGTTGCAATACCCCCCCAAAGGAACAATTTCGCCTCAAAATGGCAAAAAATTGCAATACCCCCAAAGGAACAATTTCGCTTCAAAATGGCCAAAAATTGCAATACCCCCCAAAGGAACAATTTCGCTTCAAAATGAAAAAAAAATTGCAATACCCCCCCAAAGGAACAATTTCGCTTCAAAATGCCGAAAAGTTGCAATACCCCCCAAAGGTACAATTTCGCTTCAAAATGGCCAAAAGTTGCAATACCCCCCAAAGGAACAATTTCGCCTCAAAATGGCAAAAAATTGCAATACCCCCCAAAGGAACAATTTCGCCTCAAAATGCCGAAAAGTTGCAATACCCCCCCAAAGGAACAATTTCGCTTCAAAATGGTCAAAAGTTGCAATACCCCCCCAAAGGAACAATTTCGCTTCAAAATGGCCAAAAGTTGCAATACCCCCCCAAAGGAACAATTTCGCTTCAAAATGTAAAAAAAAATTGCAATACCCCCCCAAAGGAACAATTTCGCCTCAAAATGCCGAAAAGTTTAAATACCCCCCGAAAGGAACAATTTCGCTTCAAAATGGCCAAAAGTTGCAATACCCCCCCAAAGGAACAATTTCGCCTCAAAATGTAAAAAAAAATTGCAATACCCCCCCAAAGGAACAATTTCGCCTCAAAATGCCGAAAAGTTTAAATACCCCCCAAAAGGAACAATTTCGCTTCAAAATGGCCAAAATTTGCCATACCCCCCCAAAGGAACAATTTCGCCTCAAAATGGCAAAAAATTGCAATACCCCCCAAAGGATCAATTTCGCCTCAAAATGCCGAAAAGTTGCAATACCACCCCTTCAAAAAAACAATTTCGCCTCAAAATGGCAAGAAATTGCAATACCCCCCAAAGGAACAATTTCGCCTCAAAATGCCGAAAAGTTGCAATACCCCCCCAAAGGAACAATTTCGCTTCAAAATGGCCAAAAGTTGCAATACCCCCCCAAAGGAACAATTTCGCCTCAAAATGGCAAAAAATTGCAATACCCCCCAAAGGAACAATTTCGAATCAAAATGGCCAAAAGTTGCAATACCCCCCGAAAGGAACAATTTCGCCTCAAAATGCCGAAAAGTTGCAATACCCCCCAAAGGAACAATTTCGCCTCAAAATGGCAAAAAATTGCAATACCCCCCCAAAGGAACAATTTCACCTCAAAATGCCGAAAAGTTGCAATACCCTCCGAAAGGAACAATTTCGCTTCAAAATGGCCAAAAGTTGCAATACCGCCCCAAAGGAACAATTTCGCCTCAAAATGGCAAAAAATTGCAATACCCCCCAAAGGAACAATTTCGCTTCAAAATGGACAAAAATTGCAATACCCCCCAAAGGAACAATTTCGCCTCAAAATGCCGAAAAGTTGCAATACCCCACCAAAGGAACAATTTCGCTTCAAAATGTCCAAAAGTTGCAATACCCCCCAAAGGAACAATTTCGCCTCAAAATGAAAAAAAAATTGCAATACCCCCCCAAAGGAACAATTTCGCTTCAAAATGCCGAAAAGTTGCAATACCCCTCCAAAGGAACAATTTCGCTTCAAAATGGCCAAAAGTTGCAATACCCACCCAAAGGAACAATTTTGCCTTAAAATGGCAAAAAATTGCAATACCCCCCCAAGGAACAATTTCGCCTCAAAATGGCAAAAAATTGCAATACCCCCCAAAGGAACAATTTCGCTTCAAAATGGCCAAAAATTGCAATACCCCCGCAAAGGAACAATTTCGCCTCAAAATGCCGAAAAGTTGCAATACCCCCCCAAAGGAACAATTTCGCTTCAAAATTGCCAAAAGTTGCAATACCCCCCAAAGGAACAATTTCGCCTCAAAATGGAAAAAAAATTGCAATACCTCCCCAAAGGAACAATTTCGAATCAAAATGCCGAAAAGTTGCAATACCCCCCGAAAGGAACAATTTCGCTTCAAAATGGCCAAAAGTTGCAATACCCCCCCAAAGGTACAATTTCGCTTCAAAATAGCCAAAAGTTGCAATACCCCCCCAAAGGAACAATTTCGTCTCAAAATGGAAAAAAAATTGCAATACCCCCCGAAAGGAACAATTTCACTTCAAAATGGCCAAAAGTTGCAATACCCCCCAAAGGAACAATTTCACATCAAAATGGCAAAAAATTGCAATACCCCCCCAAAGGAACAATTTCGCTTCAAAATGGCCAAAAGTTGCAATACCCCCCCAAAGGAACAATTTCGCCTCAAAATGGCAAAAAATTGCAATACCCCCCCAAAGGAACAATTTCGCCTCAAAATGGCAAAAAATTGCATTTCACCCCCAAAGGAACAATTTCGCTTCAAAATGGCCAAAAGTTGCAATACCCCCCCAAAGGAACAATTTCGCCTCAAAATGGCAAAAAATTGCAATACCCCCCCAAAGGAACAATTTCGCTTCAAAATGGAAAAAAAATTGCAATACCCCCCCAAAGGAACAATTTCGCCTCAGATGCCGAAAAGTTTAAATACCCCCGAAAGGAACAATTTCGCTTCAAAATGGCCAAAAGTTGCAATACCCCCCCAAAGGAACAATTTCGCCTCAAAATGGCAAAAAATTGCAATACCCCCAAAGGAACAATTTCGCCTCAAAATGCCGAAAAGTTGCAATACCCCCCCAAAGGAACAATTTCGCTTCAAAATGGTCAAAAGTTGCAATACCCCCCCAAAGGAACAATTTCACTTTAAAATGGCCAAAAGTTGCAATACCCCCCAAAGGAACAATTTCGCTTCAAAATGCCGAAAAATTGCAATACCCCCCCAAAGGAACAATTTCGCTTCAAAATGGCCAAAAGTTGCAATACTCCCCCAAAGGAACAATTTCGCCTCAAAATGGAAAAATTGCAATACCCCCCAAAGGAACAATTTTGCTTCAAAATGGCCAAAAATTGCAATACCCCCCCAAAGGAACAATTTCGCCTCAAAATGCCGAAAAGTTTAAATACCCCCCGAAAGGAACAATTTCGCTTCAAAATGGCCAAAAGTTGCAATACCCCCCCAAAGGAACAATTTCGCCTCAAAATGGCAAGAAATTGCAATACCCCCGAAAGGAACAATTTCGCTTCAAAATGGCCAAAAGTTGCAATACCCCCCCAAAGGAACAATTTCGCCTCAAAATGGCAAAAAATTGCAATACCCCCGTAAAGGAACAATTTTGCTTCAAAATGGCCAAAAGTTGCAATACACCCCCAAAGGAACAATTTCGCCTCAAAATGGCAAAAAATTGCAATACCCCCCCAAAGGAACAATTTCGCCTCAAAATGCCGAAAAGTTGCAATACCCCCACAAAGTAACAATTTCGCTTCAAAATGGTCAAAAGTTGCAATACCCCCCCAAAGGAACAATTTCGCTTCAAAATGGCCAAAAGTTGCAATACCCCCCCAAAGGAACAATTTCGCTTCAAAATGTAAAAAAAAATTGCAATACCCCCCCAAAGGAACAATTTCGCCTCAAAATGCCGAAAAGTTTAAATACCCCCCCGAAAGGAACAATTTCGCTTCAAAATGGCCAAAAGTTGCAATACCCCCCCAAAGGAACAATTTCGCCTCAAAATGTAAAAAAAAATTGCAATACCCCCCCAAAGGAACAATTTCGCCTCAAAATGCCGAAAAGTTTAAATACCCCCTAAAAGGAACAATTTCGCTTCAAAATGGCCAAAAGTTGCAATACCCCCCCAAAGGAACAATTTCGCCTCAAAATGGCAAAAAATTGCAATACCCCCCAAAGGATCAATTTTGCCTCAAAATGCCGAAAAGTTGCAATACCCCCCAAAAAAACAATTTCGCCTCAAAATGGCAAGAAATTGCAATACCCCCCAAAGGAACAATTTCGCCTCAAAATGCCGAAAAGTTGCAATACCCCCCCAAAGGAACAATTTCGCTTCAAAATGGCCAAAAGTTGCAATACCCCCCCAAAGGAACAATTTCGCCTCAAAATGGAAAAAAATTGCATTACCCCCCAAAGGAACAATTTCGAATCAAAATGGCCAAAAGTTGCAATACCCCCCGAAAGGAACAATTTCGCCTCAAAATGCCGAAAAGTTGCAATACCCCCCCAAAGGAACAATTTCACCTCAAAATGCCGAAAAGTTGCAATACCCTTCGAAAGGAACAATTTCGCTTCAAAATGGCCAAAAGTTGCAATACCCCCCCAAAGGAACAATTTCGCCTCAAAATGGCAAAAAATTGCAATACCCCCAAAGGAACAATTTCGCTTCAAAATGGCCAAAAATTGCAATACCCCCCAAAGGAACAATTTCGCCTCAAAATGCCGAAAAGTTGCAATACCCCCCCAAAGGAACAATTTCACCTCAAAATGCCGAAAAGTTGCAATACCCTTCGAAAGGAACAATTTCGCTTCAAAATGGCCAAAAGTTGAAATACCCCCCCAAAGGAACAATTTCGCCTCAAAATGGCAAAAAATTGCAATACCCCCAAAGGAACAATTTCGCTTCAAAATGGCCAAAAATTGCAATACCCCCCAAAGGAACAATTTCGCTTCAAAATGCCGAAAAGTTGCAATACCCCCCAAAGGTACAATTTCGCTTCAAAATGGCCAAAAGTTGCAATACCCCCCAAAGGAACAATTTCGCCTCAAAATGGCAAAAAATTGCAATACCCCCCAAAGGAACAATTTCGCCTCAAAATGCCGAAAAGTTGCAATACCCCCCAAAGGTACAATTTCGCTTCAAAATGGCCAAAAGTTGCAATACCCCCCCAAAGGAACAATTTCGCTTCAAAATGGCCAAAAGTTTAAATACCCCCCGAAAGGAACAATTTCGCTTCAAAATGGCCAAAAGTTGCAATACCCCCCCAAAGGAACAATTTCGCCTCAAAATGTAAAAAAAAATTGCAATACCCCCCCAAAGGAACAATTTCGCCTCAAAATGCCGAAAAGTTTAAATACCCCCCAAAAGGAACAATTTCGCTTCAAAATGGCCAAAATTTGCCATACCCCCCCAAAGGAACAATTTCGCCTCAAAATGGCAAAAAATTGCAATACCCCCCAAAGGATCAATTTCGCCTCAAAATGCCGAAAAGTTGCAATACACCCCCAAAGGAACAATTTCGCTTCAAAATGGCCAAAAGTTGCAATACCCCCCCAAAGGAACAATTTCGCCTCAAAATGGAAAAAAATTGCAATACCCCCCAAAGGAACAATTTCGAATCAAAATGGCCAAAAGTTGCAATACCCCCCGAAAGGAACAATTTCGCCTCAAAATGCCGAAAAGTTGCAATACCCCCCCAAAGGAACAATTTCGCCTCAAAATGGCAAAAAATTGCAATACCCCCCCAAAGGAACAATTTCACCTCAAAATGCCGAAAAGTTGCAATACCCTCCAAAAGGAACAATTTCGCTTCAAAATGGCCAAAAGTTGCAATACCCCCCCAAAGGAACAATTTCGCCTCAAAATGGCAAAAAATTGCAATACCCCCCAAAGGAACAATTTCGCTTCAAAATGGACAAAAATTGCAATACCCCCCAAAGGAACAATTTCGCCTCAAAATGCCGAAAAGTTGCAATACCCCCCCAAAGGAACAATTTCGCTTCAAAATGTCCAAAAGTTGCAATACCCCCCAAAGGAACAATTTCGCCTCAAAATGAAAAAAAAATTGCAATACCCCCCCAAAGGAACAATTTCGCTTCAAAATGCCGAAAAGTTGCAATACCCCCCAAAGGTACAATTTCGCTTCAAAATGGCCAAAAGTTGCAATACCCCCCAAAGGAACAATTTCGCTTCAAAATGCCGAAAAGTTGCAATACCCCTCCAAAGGAACAATTTCGCTTCAAAATGGCCAAAAGTTGCAATACCCACCCAAAGGAACAATTTTGCCTTAAAATGGCAAAAAATTGCAATACCCCCGCAAAGGAACAATTTCGCCTCAAAATGCCGAAAAGTTGCAATACCCCCCCAAAGGAACAATTTCGCTTCAAAATGGCCAAAAGTTGCAATACCCCCCCAAAGGAACAATTTCGCCTCAAAATGGAAAAATTGCAATACCCCTTAAAGGAACAATTTCGCTTCAAAATGCCAAAAAGTTGTAATACCCCCCGAAAGGAACAATTTCGCTTCAAAATGGCCAAAAGTTGCAATACCCCCCCAAAGGAACAATTTCGCCTCAAAATGCCGAAAAGTTGCAATACCCCCCCAAAGGTACAATTTCGCTTCAAAATAGCCAAAAGTTGCAATACCCCCCCAAAGGAACAATTTCGCCTCAAAATGGAAAAAAAATTGCAATACCCCCCGAAAGGAACAATTTCACTTCAAAATGGCCAAAAGTTGCAATACCCCCCAAAGGAACAATTTCACATCAAAATGGCAAAAAATTGCAATACCCCCCCAAAGGAACAATTTCGCTTCAAAATGGCCAAAAGTTGCAATACCCCCCCAAAGGAACAATTTTGCCTCAAAATGGCAAAAAATTGCAATACCCCCCCAAAGGAACAATTTCGCCTCAAAATGGCAAAAAATTGCATTTCACCCCCAAAGGAACAAATTCGCTTCAAAATGGCCAAAAGTTGCAATACCCCCCCAAAGGAACAATTTCGCCTCAAAATGGCAAAAAATTGCAATACCCCCAAAGGAACAATTTCGCCTCAAAATGCCGAAAAGTTGCAATACCCCCCCAAAGGAACAATTTCGCTTCAAAATGGTCAAAAGTTGCAATACCCCCCCAAAGGAACAATTTCACTTCAAAATGGCCAAAAGTTGCAATACCCCCCCAAAGGAACAATTTCGCCTCAAAATGTAAAAAAAAATTGCAATACCCCCCCAAAGGAACAATTTCGCCTCAAAATGCCGAAAAGTTTAAATACCCCCCAAAAGGAACAATTTCGCTTCAAAATGGCCAAAATTTGCCATACCCCCCCAAAGGAACAATTTCGCCTCAAAATGGCAAAAAATTGCAATACCCCCCAAAGGATCAATTTCGCCTCAAAATGCCGAAAAGTTGCAATACACCCCCAAAGGAACAATTTCGCTTCAAAATGGCCAAAAGTTGCAATACCCCCCCAAAGGAACAATTTCGCCTCAAAATGGAAAAAAATTGCAATACCCCCCAAAGGAACAATTTCGAATCAAAATGGCCAAAAGTTGCAATACCCCCCGAAAGGAACAATTTCGCCTCAAAATGCCGAAAAGTTGCAATACCCCCCCAAAGGAACAATTTCGCCTCAAAATGGCAAAAAATTGCAATACCCCCCCAAAGGAACAATTTCACCTCAAAATGCCGAAAAGTTGCAATACCCTCCAAAAGGAACAATTTCGCTTCAAAATGGCCAAAAGTTGCAATACCCCCCCAAAGGAACAATTTCGCCTCAAAATGGCAAAAAATTGCAATACCCCCCAAAGGAACAATTTCGCTTCAAAATGGACAAAAATTGCAATACCCCCCAAAGGAACAATTTCGCCTCAAAATGCCGAAAAGTTGCAATACCCCCCCAAAGGAACAATTTCGCTTCAAAATGTCCAAAAGTTGCAATACCCCCCAAAGGAACAATTTCGCCTCAAAATAAAAAAAAAATTGCAATACCCCCCCAAAGGAACAATTTCGCTTCAAAATGCCGAAAAGTTGCAATACCCCCCAAAGGTACAATTTCGCTTCAAAATGGCCAAAAGTTGCAATACCCCGCAAAGGAACAATTTCGCTTCAAAATGCCGAAAAGTTGCAATACCCCTCCAAAGGAACAATTTCGCTTCAAAATGGCCAAAAGTTGCAATACCCACCCAAAGGAACAATTTTGCCTTAAAATGGCAAAAAATTGCAATACCCCCGCAAAGGAACAATTTCGCCTCAAAATGCCGAAAAGTTGCAATACCCCCCCAAAGGAACAATTTCGCTTCAAAATGGCCAAAAGTTGCAATACCCCCCCAAAGGAACAATTTCGCCTCAAAATGGAAAAATTGCAATACCCCTTAAAGGAACAATTTCGCTTCAAAATGCCAAAAAGTTGTAATACCCCCCGAAAGGAACAATTTCGCTTCAAAATGGCCAAAAGTTGCAATACCCCCCCAAAGGAACAATTTCGCCTCAAAATGCCGAAAAGTTGCAATACCCCCCCAAAGGTACAATTTCGCTTCAAAATAGCCAAAAGTTGCAATACCCCCCCAAAGGAACAATTTCGCCTCAAAATGGAAAAAAAATTGCAATACCCCCCGAAAGGAACAATTTCACTTCAAAATGGCCAAAAGTTGCAATACCCCCCAAAGGAACAATTTCACATCAAAATGGCAAAAAATTGCAATACCCCCCCAAAGGAACAATTTCGCTTCAAAATGGCCAAAAGTTGCAATACCCCCCCAAAGGAACAATTTTGCCTCAAAATGGCAAAAAATTGCAATACCCCCCCAAAGGAACAATTTCGCCTCAAAATGGCAAAAAATTGCATTTCACCCCCAAAGGAACAAATTCGCTTCAAAATGGCCAAAAGTTGCAATACCCCCCCAAAGGAACAATTTCGCCTCAAAATGGCAAAAAATTGCAATACCCCCAAAGGAACAATTTCGCCTCAAAATGCCGAAAAGTTGCAATACCCCCCCAAAGGAACAATTTCGCTTCAAAATGGTCAAAAGTTGCAATACCCCCCCAAAGGAACAATTTCACTTTAAAATGGCCAAAAGTTGCAATACCCCCCAAAGGAACAATTTCGCTTCAAAATGCCGAAAAGTTGCAATACCCCCCCAAAGGAACAATTTCGCTTCAAAATGGCCAAAAGTTGCAATAATCCCCCAAAGGAACAATTTCGCCTCAAAATGGAAAAATTGCAATACCCCCCAAAGGAACAATTTTGCTTCAAAATGGCCAAAAATTGCAATACCCCCCCCAAAGGAACAATTTCGCCTCAAAATGCCGAAAAGTTTAAATACCCCCCGAAAGGAACAATTTCGCTTCAAAATGGCCAAAAGTTGCAATACCCCCCCAAAGGAACAATTTCGCCTCAAAATGGCAAGCAATTGCAATACCCCCCGAAAGGAACAATTTCGCTTCAAAATGGCCAAAAGTTGCAATACACCCCCAAAGGAACAATTTCGCCTCAGAATGGCAAAAAATTGCAATACCCCCCCAAAGGAACAATTTCGCCTCAAAATGCCGAAAAGTTGCAATACCCCCCCAAAGTAACAATTTCGCTTCAAAATGGTCAAAAGTTGCAATACCCCCCCAAAGGAACAATTTCGCTTCAAAATGGCCAAAAGTTGCAATACCCCCCCAAAGGAACAATTTCGCTTCAAAATGTAAAAAAAAATTGCAATACCCCCCCAAAGGAACAATTTCGCCTCAAAATGCCGAAAAGGTTAAATACCCCCCCGAAAGGAACAATTTCGCTTCAAAATGGCCAAAAGTTGCAATACCCCCCCAAAGGAACAATTTCGCCTCAAAATGTAAAAAAAAATTGCAATACCCCCCCAAAGGAACAATTTCGCCTCAAAATGCCGAAAAGTTTAAATACCCCCTAAAAGGAACAATTTCGCTTCAAAATGGCCAAAAGTTGCAATACCCCCCCAAAGGAACAATTTCGCCTCAAAATGGCAAAAAATTGCAATACCCCCCAAAGGATCAATTTCGCCTCAAAATGCCGAAAAGTTGCAATACCCCCCAAAAAAACAATTTCGCCTCAAAATGGCAAGAAATTGCAATACCCCCCAAAGGAACAATTTCGCCTCAAAATGCCGAAAAGTTGCAATACCCCCCCAAAGGAACAATTTCGCTTCAAAATGGCCAAAAGTTGCAATACCCCCCCAAAGGAACAATTTCGCCTCAAAATGGAAAAAATTGCAATACCCCCCAAAGGAACAATTTCGAATCAAAATGGCCAAAAGTTGCAATACCCCCCGAAAGGAACAATTTCGCCTCAAAATGCCGAAAAGTTGCAATACCCCCCCAAAGGAACAATTTCACCTCAAAATGCCGAAAAGTTGCAATACTCTCCGAAAGGAACAATTTCGCTTCAAAATGGCCAAAAGTTGCAATACCCCCCCAAAGGAACAATTTCGCCTCAAAATGGCAAAAAATTGCAATACCCCCAAAGGAACAATTTCGCTTCAAAATGGCCAAAAATTGCAATACCCCCCAAAGGAACAATTTCGCCTCAAAATGCCGAAAAGTTGCAATACCCCCCGAAAGGAACAATTTCGCCTCAAAATGCCGAAAAGTTGCAATACCCCCCCAAAGGAACAATTTCGCTTCAAAATGCCGAAAAGTTGCAATACCCCCCAAAGGTACAATTTCGCTTCAAAATGGCCAAAAGTTGCAATACCCCCCAAAGGAACAATTTCGCCTCAAAATGGCAAAAAATTGCAATACCCCCCAAAGGAACAATTTCGCCTCAAAATGCCGAAAAGTTGCAATACCCCCCCAAAGGAACAATTTCGCTTCAAAATGGTCAAAAGTTGCAATACCCCCCCAAAGGAACAATTTCGCTTCAAAATGGCCAAAAGTTGCAATACCCCCCCAAAGGAACAATTTCGCTTCAAAATGTAAAAAAAAATTGCAATACCCCCCCAAAGGAACAATTTCGCCTCAAAATGCCGAAAAGTTTAAATACCCCCCGAAAGGAACAATTTCGCTTCAAAATGGCCAAAAGTTGCAATACCCCCCCAAAGGAACAATTTCGCCTCAAAATGTAAAAAAAAATTGCAATACCCCCCCAAAGGAACAATTTCGCCTCAAAATGCCGAAAAGTTTAAATACCCCCCAAAAAGAACAATTTCGCTTCAAAATGGCCAAAATTTGCCATACCCCCCCCAAAGGAACAATTTCGCCTCAAAATGGCAAAAAATTGCAATACCCCCCAAAGGATCAATTTCGCCTCAAAATGCCGAAAAGTTGCAATACCACCCCTTCAAAAAAACAATTTCGCCTCAAAATGGCAAGAAATTGCAATACCCCCCAAAGGAACAATTTCGCCTCAAAATGCCGAAAAGTTGCAATACCCCCCCAAAGGAACAATTTCGCTTCAAAATGCCGAAAAGTTGCAATACCCACCCAAAGGAACAATTTTGCCTTAAAATGGCAAAAAATTGCAATACCCCCCCAAGGAACAATTTCGCCTCAAAATGGCAAAAAATTGCAATACCCCCCAAAGGAACAATTTCGCTTCAAAATGGCCAAAAATTGCAATACCCCCGCAAAGGAACAATTTCGCCTCAAAATGCCGAAAAGTTGCAATACCCCCCCAAAGGAACAATTTCGCTTCAAAATTGCCAAAAGTTGCAATACCCCCCAAAGGAACAATTTCGCCTCAAAATGGAAAAAAAATTGCAATACCTCCCCAAAGGAACAATTTCGAATCAAAATGCCGAAAAGTTGCAATACCCCCCGAAAGGAACAATTTCGCTTCAAAATGGCCAAAAGTTGCAATACCCCCCCAAAGGTACAATTTCGCTTCAAAATAGCCAAAAGTTGCAATACCCCCCCAAAGGAACAATTTCGCTTCACAATGGTCAAAAGTTGCAATACCCCCCCAAAGGAACAATTTCGCTTCACAATGGTCAAAAGTTGCAATACCCCCACAAAGGAACAATTTCACTTCAAAATGACAAGAAATTGCAATACCCCCCCAAAGGAACAATTTCACCTCAAAATGCCGAAAAATTGCAATACCCTCCGAAAGGAACAATTTCGCTTCAAAATGGCCAAAAGTTGCAATACCCCCCCAAAGGAACAATTTCGCCTCAAAATGGCCAAAAATTGCAATACCCCCCAAAGGAACAATTTCGCTTCAAAATGGTCAAAAGTTGCAATACCCCCCTAAAGGAACAATTTCGCTTCAAAATGGCCAAAAGTTGCAATACCCCCCCAAAGGAACAATTTCGCTTCAAAATGTAAAAAAAAATTGCAATACCCCCCCAAAGGAACAATTTCGCCTCAAAATGCCGAAAAGTTTAAATACCCCCCCGAAAGGAACAATTTCGCTTCAAAATGGCCAAAAGTTGCAATACCCCCCCAAAGGAACAATTTCGCCTCAAAATGTAAAAAAAAATTGCAATACCCCCCCAAAGGAACAATTTCGCCTCAAAATGCCGAAAAGTTTAAATACCCCCTAAAAGGAACAATTTCGCTTCAAAATGGCCAAAAGTTGCAATACCCCCCCAAAGGAACAATTTCGCTTCAAAATGACAAGAAATTGCAATACCCCCCCAAAGGAACAATTTCACCTCAAAATGCCGAAAAATTGCAATACCCTCCGAAAGGAACAATTTCGCTTCAAAATGGCCAAAAGTTGCAATACCCCCCAAAGTAACAATTTCGCTTCAAAATGGTCAAAAGTTGCAATACCCCCCCAAAGGAACAATTTCGCTTCAAAATGGCCAAAAGTTGCAATACCCCCCCAAAGGAACAATTTCGCTTCAAAATGTAAAAAAAAATTGCAATACCCCCCCAAAGGAACAATTTCGCCTCAAAATGCCGAAAAGTTTAAATACCCCCCCGAAAGGAACAATTTCGCTTCAAAATGGCCAAAAGTTGCAATACCCCCCCCAAAGGAACAATTTCGCCTCAAAATGTAAAAAAAAATTGCAATACCCCCCAAAGGAACAATTTCGCCTCAAAATGGCAAAAAATTGCAATACCCCCGTAAAGGATCAATTTCGCTTCAAAATGGCCAAAAGTTGCAATACCCCCCAAAGGATCAATTTCGCCTCAAAATGCCGAAAAGTTGCAATACCCCCCAAAAAAACAATTTCGCCTCAAAATGGCAAGAAATTGCAATACCCCCCAAAGGAACAATTTCGCCTCAAAATGCCGAAAAGTTGCAATACCCCCCCAAAGGAACAATTTCGCTTCAAAATGGCCAAAAGTTGCAATACCCCCCAAAGGAACAATTTCGAATCAAAATGGCCAAAAGTTGCAATACCCCCCGAAAGGAACAATTTCGCCTCAAAATGCCGAAAAGTTGCAATACCCCCCCAAAGGATCAATTTCGCCTCAAAATGGCAAAAAATTGCAATACCCCCCCAAAGGAACAATTTCACCTCAAAATGCCGAAAAGTTGCAATACCCTCCGAAAGGAACAATTTCGCTTCAAAATGGCCAAAAGTTGCAATACCCCCCCAAAGGAACAATTTCGCCTCAAAATGGCAAAAAATTGCAATACCCCCAAAGGAACAATTTCGCTTCAAAATGGCCAAAAATTGCTATACCCCCCAAAGGAACAATTTCGCCTCAAAATGCCGAAAAGTTGCAATACCCCCCCAAAGGAACAATTTCGCCTCAAAATGGCAAGAAATTGCAATACCACCCGAAAGGAACAATTTTGCTTCAAAATGGCCAAAAGTTGCAATACCCCCCCAAAGGAACAATTTCGCCTCAAAATGGCAAAAAATTGCAATACCCCCGTAAAGGATCAATTTCGCTTCAAAATGGCCAAAAGTTGCAATACCCCCCCAAAGGAACAATTTCGCCTCAAAATGGCAAAAAATTGCAATACCCCCTCAAAGGAACAATTTCGCCTCAAAATGGCGAAAAGTTGCAATACCCCCCCAAAGGAACAATTTCGCTTCAAAATGGTCAAAAGTTGCAATACCCCCCCAAAGGAACAATTTCACTTCAAAATGGCCAAAAGTTGCAATACCCTCCCAAAGGAACATTTACGCTTCAAAATGGCCAAAAGTTGCAATACCCCCCCAAAGGAACAATTTCGCTTCAAAATGCCGAAAAGTTGCAATACCCCCCAAAGGAACAATTTCGCCTCAAAATGGCAAAAAATTGCAATACCCCCCCAAAGGAACAATTTCGCCTCAAAATGGCGAAAAGTTGCAATACCCCCCCAAAGGAACAATTTCGCTTCACAATGGTCAAAAGTTGCAATACCCCCACAAAGGAACAATTTCACTTCAAAATGGCCAAAAGTTGCAATACCCCCCCAAAGGAACAATTTCGCTTCAAAATGGCCAAAAGTTGCAATACCCCCCCAAAGGAAAAATTTCGCTTCAAAATGGCCAACAGTTGCAATACCCCCCCAAAGGAACAATTTCGCTTCAAAATGACAAGAAATTGCAATACCCCCCCAAAGGAACAATTTCACCTCAAAATGCCGAAAAATTGCAATACCCTCCGAAAGGAACAATTTCGCTTCAAAATGGCCAAAAGTTGCAATACCCCCCCAAAGGAACAATTTCGCCTCAAAATGGCCAAAAATTGCAATACCCCCCAAAGGAACAATTTCGCTTCAAAATGGTCAAAAGTTGCAATACCCCCCCAAAGGAACAATTTCGCTTCAAAATGGCCAAAAGTTGCAATACCCCCCCAAAGGAACAATTTCGCTTCAAAATGTAAAAAAAAATTGCAATACCCCCCCAAAGGAACAATTTCGCCTCAAAATGCTGAAAAGTTTAAATACCCCCCCGAAAGGAACAATTTCGCTTCAAAATGGCCAAAAGTTGCAATACCCCCCCAAAGGAACAATTTCGCCTCAAAATGTAAAAAAAAATTGCAATACCCCCCCAAAGGAACAATTTCGCCTCAAAATGCCGAAAAGTTTAAATACCCCCTAAAAGGAACAATTTCGCTTCAAAATGGCCAAAAGTTGCAATACCCCCCCCAAAGGAACAATTTCGCTTCAAAATGACAAGAAATTGCAATACCCCCCCAAAGGAACAGTTTCACCTCAAAATGCCGAAAAATTGCAATACCCTCCGAAAGGAACAATTTCGCTTCAAAATGGCCAAAAGTTGCAATACCCCCCCAAAGGAACAATTTCGCATCAAAATGGCCAAAAATTGCAATACCCCCCAAAGTAACAATTTCGCTTCAAAATGGTCAAAAGTTGCAATACCCCCCCAAAGGAACAATTTCGCTTCAAAATGGCCAAAAGTTGCAATACCCCCCCAAAGGAACAATTTCGCTTCAAAATGTAAAAAAAAATTGCAATACCCCCCCAAAGGAACAATTTCGCCTCAAAATGCCGAAAAGTTTAAATACCCCCCCGAAAGGAACAATTTCGCTTCAAAATGGCCAAAAGTTGCAATACCCCCCCAAAGGAACAATTTCGCCTCAAAATGTAAAAAAAAATTGCAATACCCCCCCAAAGGAACAATTTCGCCTCAAAATGCCGAAAAGTTTAAATACCCCCTAAAAGGAACAATTTCGCTTCAAAATGGCCAAAAGTTGCAATACCCCCCCAAAGGAACAATTTCGCCTCAAAATGGCAAAAAATTGCAATACCCCCGTAAAGGATCAATTTCGCTTCAAAATGGCCAAAAGTTGCAATACCCCCCCAAAGGAACAATTTCGCCTCAAAATGGCAAAAAATTGCAATACCCCCTCAAAGGAACAATTTCGCCTCAAAATGGCGAAAAGTTGCAATACCCCCCCAAAGGAACAATTTCGCTTCAAAATGGTCAAAAGTTGCAATACCCCCCCAAAGGAACAATTTCACTTCAAAATGGCCAAAAGTTGCAATACCCTCCCAAAGGAACAATTTCGCTTCAAAATGGCCAAAAGTTGCAATACCCCCCCAAAGGAACAATTTCGCTTCAAAATGCCGAAAAGTTGCAATACCCCCCAAAGGAACAATTTCGCCTCAAAATGGCAAAAAATTGCAATACCCCCCCAAAGGAACAATTTCGCCTCAAAATGGCGAAAAGTTGCAATACCCCCCCAAAGGAACAATTTCGCTTCACAATGGTCAAAAGTTGCAATACCCCCACAAAGAAACAATTTCACTTCAAAATGGCCAAAAGTTGCAATACCCCCCCAAAGGAACAATTTCGCTTCAAAATGGCCAAAAGTTGCAATACCCCCCCAAAGGAACAATTTCGCTTCAAAATGGCCAAAAGTTGCAATACACCCCCAAAGGAACAATTTCGCTTCAAAATGACAAGAAATTGCAATACCCCCCCAAAGGAACAATTTCACCTCAAAATGCCGAAAAATTGCAATACCCTCCGAAAGGAACAATTTCGCTTCAAAATGGCCAAAAGTTGCAATACCTCCCCAAAGGAACAATTTCGCCTCAAAATGGCCAAAAATTGCAATACCCCCCAAAGGAACAATTTCGCTTCAAAATGTTCAAAAGTTGCAATACCCCCCCAAAGGAACAATTTCGCTTCAAAATGGCCAAAAGTTGCAATACCCCCCCAAAGGAACAATTTCGCTTCAAAATGTAAAAAAAAATTGCAATACCCCCCCAAAGGAACAATTTCGCCTCAAAATGCCGAAAAGTTTAAATACCCCCCCGAAAGGAACAATTTCGCTTCAAAATGGCCAAAAGTTGCAATACCCCCCCAAAGGAACAATTTCGCCTCAAAATGTAAAAAAAAATTGCAATACCCCCCCAAAGGAACAATTTCGCCTCAAAATGCCGAAAAGTTTAAATACCCCCTAAAAGGAACAATTTCGCTTCAAAATGGCCAAAAGTTGCAATACCCCCCCAAAGGAACAATTTCGCCTCAAAATGGCAAAAAATTGCAATACCCCCGTAAAGGATCAATTTCGCTTCAAAATGGCCAAAAGTTGCAATACCCCCCCAAAGGAACAATTTCGCCTCAAAATGGCAAAAAATTGCAATACCCCCTCAAAGGAACAATTTCGCCTCAAAATGGCGAAAAGTTGCAATACCCCCCCAAAGGAACAATTTCGCTTCAAAATGGTCAAAAGTTGCAATACCCCCCCAAAGGAACAATTTCACTTCAAAATGGCCAAAAGTTGCAATACCCTCCCAAAGGAACAATTTCGCTTCAAAATGGCCAAAAGTTGCAATACCCCCCCAAAGGAACAATTTCGCTTCAAAATGCCGAAAAGTTGCAATACCCCCCAAAGGAACAATTTCGCCTCAAAATGGCAAAAAATTGCAATACCCCCCCAAAGGAACAATTTCGCCTCAAAATGGCGAAAAGTTGCAATACCCCCCCAAAGGAACAATTTCGCTTCACAATGGTCAAAAGTTGCAATACCCCCACAAAGGAACAATTTCACTTCAAAATGGCCAAAAGTTGCAATACCCCCCCAAAGGAACAATTTCGCTTCAAAATGGCCAAAAGTTGCAATACCCCCCCAAAGGAACAATTTCGCTTCAAAATGGCCAAAAGTTGCAATACCCCCCCAAAGGAACAATTTCGCTTCAAAATGACAAGAAATTGCAATACCCCCCCAAAGGAACAATTTCACCTCAAAATGCCGAAAAATTGCAATACCCTCCGAAAGGAACAATTTCGCTTCAAAATGGCCAAAAGTTGCAATACCCCCCCAAAGGAACAATTTCGCCTCAAAATGGCCAAAAATTGCAATACCCCCCAAAGGAACAATTTCGCTTCAAAATGGTCAAAAGTTGCAATACCCCCCCAAAGGAACAATTTCGCTTCAAAATGGCCAAAAGTTGCAATACCCCCCCAAAGGAACAATTTCGCTTCAAAATGTAAAAAAAAATTGCAATACCCCCCCAAAGGAACAATTTCGCCTCAAAATGCCGAAAAGTTTAAATACCCCCCCGAAAGGAACAATTTCGCTTCAAAATGGCCAAAAGTTGCAATACCCCCCCAAAGGAACAATTTCGCCTCAAAATATAAAAAAAAATTGCAATACCCCCCCAAAGGAACAATTTCGCCTCAAAATGCCGAAAAGTTTAAATACCTCCTAAAAGGAACAATTTCGCTTCAAAATGGCCAAAAGTTGCAATACCCCCCCAAAGGAACAATTTCGTTTCAAAATGACAAGAAATTGCAATACCCCCCCAAAGGAACAATTTCACCTCAAAATGCCGAAAAATTGCAATACCCTCCGAAAGGAACAATTTCGCTTCAAAATGGCCAAAAGTTGCAATACCCCCCCAAAGGAACAATTTCGCCTCAAAATGGCCAAAAATTGCAATACCCCCCAAAGTAACAATTTCGCTTCAAAATGGTCAAAAGTTGCAATACCCCCCCAAAGGAACAATTTCGCTTCAAAATGGCCAAAAGTTGCAATACCCCCCCAAAGGAACAATTTCGCTTCAAAATGTAAAAAAAAATTGCAATACCCCCCCAAAGGAACAATTTCGCCTCAAAATGCCGAAAAGTTTAAATACCCCCCCGAAAGGAACAATTTCGCTTCAAAATGGCCAAAAGTTGCAATACCCCCCCAAAGGAACAATTTCGCCTCAAAATGTAAAAAAAAATTGCAATACCCCCCCAAAGGAACAATTTCGCCTCAAAATGGCAAAAAATTGCAATACCCCCGTAAAGGATCAATTTCGCTTCAAAATGGCAAAAAGTTGCAATACCCCCCCAAAGGAACAATTTCGCCTCAAAATGGCAAAAAATTGCAATACCCCCCAAAGGATCAATTTCGCCTCAAAATGCCGAAAAGTTGCAATACCCCCCAAAAAAACAATTTCGCCTCAAAATGGCAAGAAATTGCAATACCCCCCAAAGGAACAATTTCGCCTCAAAATGCCGAAAAGTTGCAATACCCCCCCAAAGGAACAATTTCGCTTCAAAATGGCCAAAAGTTGCAATACCCCCCAAAGGAACAATTTCGAATCAAAATGGCCAAAAGTTGCAATACCCTCCGAAAGGAACAATTTCGCTTCAAAATGGCCAAAAGTTGCAATACCCCCCCAAAGGAACAATTTCGCCTCAAAATGGCAAAAAATTGCAATACCCCCAAAGGAACAATTTCGCTTCAAAATGGCCAAAAATTGCAATACCCCCCAAAGGAACAATTTCGCCTCAAAATGCCGAAAAGTTGCAATACCCCCCCAAAGGAACAATTTCGCCTCAAAATGGCAAGAAATTGCAATACCACCCGAAAGGAACAATTTTGCTTCAAAATGGCCAAAAGTTGCAATACCCCCCCAAAGGAACAAATTCGCCTCAAAATGGCAAAAAATTGCAATACCCCCGTAAAGGATCAATTTCGCTTCAAAATGGCCAAAAGTTGCAATACCCCCCCAAAGGAACAATTTCGCCTCAAAATGGCAAAAAATTGCAATACCCCCTCAAAGGAACAATTTCGCCTCAAAATGGCGAAAAGTTGCAACTCCCCCCCAAAGGAACAATTTCGCTTCAAAATGGTCAAAAGTTGCAATACCCCCCCAAAGGAACAATTTCACTTCAAAATGGCCAAAAGTTGCAATACCCTCCCAAAGGAACAATTTCGCTTCAAAATGGCCAAAAGTTGCAATACCCCCCCAAAGGAACAATTTCGCTTCAAAATGCCGAAAAGTTGCAATACCCCCCAAAGGAACAATTTCGCCTCAAAATGGCAAAAAATTGCAATACCCCCCCAAAGGAACAATTTCGCCTCAAAATGGCGAAAAGTTGCAATACCCCCCCAAAGGAACAATTTCGCTTCACAATGGTCAAAAGTTGCAATACCCCCACAAAGGAACAATTTCACTTCAAAATGGCCAAAAGTTGCAATACCCCCCCAAAGGAACAATTTCGCTTCAAAATGGCCAAAAGTTGCAATACCCCCCCAAAGGAACAATTTCGCTTCAAAATGGCCAAAAGTTGCAATACCCCCCCAAAGGAACAATTTCGCTTCAAAATGACAAGAAATTGCAATACCCCCCCAAAGGAACAATTTCACCTCAAAATGCCGAAAAATTGCAATACCCTCCGAAAGGAACAATTTCGCTTCAAAATGGCCAAAAGTTGCAATACCCCCCCAAAGGAACAATTTCGCCTCAAAATGGCCAAAAATTGCAATACCCCCCAAAGGAACAATTTCGCTTTAAAATGGTCAAAAGTTGCAATACCCCCCCAAAGGAACAATTTCGCTTCAAAATGGCCAAAAGTTGCAATACCCCCCCAAAGCAACAATTTCGCTTCAAAATGTAAAAAAAAATTGCAATACCCCCCCAAAGGAACATTTTCGCCTCAAAATGCCGAAAAGTTTAAATACCCCCCCGAAAGGAACAATTTCGCTTCAAAATGGCCAAAAGTTGCAATACCCCCCCAAAGGAACAATTTCGCCTCAAAATGTAAAAAAAAATTGCAATACCCCCAAAGGAACAATTTCGCTTCAAAATGGCCAAAAATTGCAATACCCCCCAAAGGAACAATTTCGCCTCAAAATGGCAAAAAATTGCAATACCCCCCCAAAGGAACAATTTCACCTCAAAATGCCGAAAAGTTGCAATACCCTCCGAAAGGAACAATTTCGCTTCAAAATGGCCAAAAGTTGCAATACCCCCCCAAAGGAACAATTTCGCCTCAAAATGGCAAAAAATTGCAATACCCCCAAAGGAACAATTTCGCTTCAAAATGGTCAAAAGTTGCAATACCCCCCCAAAGGAACAATTTCGCTTCAAAATGGCCAAAAGTTGCAATACCCCCCCAAAGGAACAATTTCGCCTCAAAATGCCGAAAAGTTTAAATACCCCCCGAAAGGAACAATTTCGCTTCAAAATGGCCAAAAGTTGCAATACCCCCCCAAAGGAACAATTTCGCCTCAAAATGTAAAAAAAAATTGCAATACCCCCAAAGGAACAATTTCGCTTCAAAATGGCCAAAAATTGCAATACCCCCCAAAGGAACAATTTCGCCTCAAAATGGCAAAAAATTGCAATACCCCCACAAAGGAACAATTTCACCTCAAAATGCCGAAAAGTTGCAATACCCTCCGAAAGGAACAATTTCGCTTCAAAATGGCCAAAAGTTGCAATACCCCCCCAAAGGAACAATTTCGCTTCAAAATGTAAAAAAAAATTGCAATACCCCCCCAAAGGAACAATTTCGCCTCAAAATGCCGAAAAGTTTAAATACCCCCCCGAAAGGAACAATTTCGCTTCAAAATGGCCAAAAGTTGCAATACCCCCCCAAAGGAACAATTTCGCCTCAAAATGTAAAAAAAAATTGCAATACCCCCAAAGGAACAATTTCGCTTCAAAATGGCCAAAAATTGCAATACCCCCCAAAGGAACAATTTCGCCTCAAAATGGCAAAAAATTGCAATACCCCCCCAAAGGAACAATTTCACCTCAAAATGCCGAAAAGTTGCAATACCCTCCGAAAGGAACAATTTCGCTTCAAAATGGCCAAAAGTTGCAATACCCCCCCAAAGGAACAATTTCGCCTCAAAATGGCAAAAAATTGCAATACCCCCAAAGGAACAATTTCGCTTCAAAATGGTCAAAAGTTGCAATACCCCCCCAAAGGAACAATTTCGCTTCAAAATGGCCAAAAGTTGCAATACCCCCCCAAAGGAACAATTTCGCCTCAAAATGCCGAAAAGTTTAAATACCCCCCCGAAAGGAACAATTTCGCTTCAAAATGGCCAAAAGTTGCAATACCCCCCCAAAGGAACAATTTCGCCTCAAAATGTAAAAAAAAATTGCAATACCCCCAAAGGAACAATTTCGCTTCAAAATGGCCAAAAATTGCAATACCCCCCAAAGGAACAATTTCGCCTCAAAATGGCAAAAAATTGCAATACCCCCCCAAAGGAACAATTTCACCTCAAAATGCCGAAAAGTTGCAATACCCTCCGAAAGGAACAATTTCGCTTCAAAATGGCCAAAAGTTGCAATACCCCCCCAAAGGAACAATTTCGCCTCAAAATGGCAAAAAATTGCAATACCCCCAAAGGAACAATTTCGCTTCAAAATGGCCAAAAATTGCAATACCCCCAAAGGAACAATTTCGCCTCAAAATGCCGAAAAGTTGCAATACCCCCCCAAAGGAACAATTTCGCCTCAAAATGGCAAGAAATTGCAATACCACCCGAAAGGAACAATTTTGCTTCAAAATGGCCAAAAGTTGCAATACCCCCCCAAAGGAACAATTTCGCCTCAAAATGGCAAAAAATTGCAATACCCCCGTAAAGGATCAATTTCGCTTCAAAATGGCCAAAAGTTGCAATACCTTCCCAAAGGAACAATTTCGCTTCAAAATGCCGAAAAGTTGCAATACCCCCCAAAGGAACAATTTCGCCTCAAAATGGCAAAAAATTGCAATACCCCCCCAAAGGAACAATTTCGCCTCAAAATGGCGAAAAGTTGCAATACCCCCCCAAAGGAACAATTTCGCTTCACAATGGTCAAAAGTTGCAATACCCCCACAAAGGAACAATTTCACTTCAAAATGGCCAAAAGTTGCAATACCCCCCCAAAGGAACAATTTCGCTTCAAAATGGCCAAAAGTTGCAATACCCCCCCAAAGGAACAATTTCGCTTCAAAATGGCCAAAAGTTGCAATACCCCCCCAAAGGAACAATTTCGCTTCAAAATGACAAGAAATTGCAATACCCCCCAAAGGAACAATTTCGCTTCAAAATGGTCAAAAGTTGCAATACCCCCCCAAAGGAACAATTCCGCTTCAAAATGGCCAAAAGTTGCAATACCCCCCCAAAGGAACAATTTCGCTTCAAAATGTAAAAAAAAATTGCAATACCCCCCCAAAGGAACAATTTCGCCTCAAAATGCCGAAAAGTTTAAATACCCCCCCGAAAGGAACAATTTCGCTTCAAAATGGCCAAAAGTTGCAATACCCCCCCAAAGGAACAATTTCGCCTCAAAATGTAAAAAAAAATTGCAATACCCCCCCAAAGGAACAATTTCGCCTCAAAATGCCGAAAAGTTTAAATACCCCCTAAAAGGAACAATTTCGCTTCAAAATGGCCAAAAGTTGCAATACCCCCCCAAAGGAACAATTTCGCTTCAAAATGACAAGAAATTGCAATACCCCCCCAAAGGAACAATTTCACCTCAAAATGCCGAAAAATTGCAATACCCTCCGAAAGGAACAATTTCGCTTCAAAATGGCCAAAAGTTGCAATACCCCCCCAAAGGAACAATTTCGCCTCAAAATGGCCAAAAATTGCAATACCCCCCAAAGTAACAATTTCGCTTCAAAATGGTCAAAAGTTGCAATACCCCCCCAAAGGAACAATTTCGCTTCAAAATGGCCAAAAGTTGCAATACCCCCCCAAAGGAACAATTTCGCTTCAAAATGTAAAAAAAAATTGCAATACCCCCCCAAAGGAACAATTTCGCTTCAAAATGGCCAAAAGTTGCAATACCCCCCCAAAGGAACAATTTCGCCTCAAAATGTAAAAAAAAATTGCAATACCCCCAAAGGAACAATTTCGCTTCAAAATGGCCAAAAATTGCAATACCCCCCAAAGGAACAATTTCGCCTCAAAATGGCAAAAAATTGCAATACCCCCCCAAAGGAACAATTTCACCTCAAAATGCCGAAAAGTTGCAATACCCTCCGAAAGGAACAATTTCGCTTCAAAATGGCCAAAAGTTGCAATACCCCCCCAAAGGAACAATTTCGCTTCAAAATGTAAAAAAAAATTGCAATACCCCCCCAAAGGAACAATTTCGCCTCAAAATGCCGAAAAGTTTAAATACCCCCCCGAAAGGAACAATTTCGCTTCAAAATGGCAAAAAGTTGCAATACCCCCCCAAAGGAACAATTTCGCCTCAAAATGTAAAAAAAAATTGCAATACCCCCAAAGGAACAATTTCGCTTCAAAATGGCCAAAAATTGCAATACCCCCCAAAGGAACAATTTCGCCTCAAAATGGCAAAAAATTGCAATACCCCCCCAAAGGAACAATTTCACCTCAAAATGCCGAAAAGTTGCAATACCCTCCGAAAGGAACAATTTCGCTTCAAAATGGCCAAAAGTTGCAATACCCCCCCAAAGGAACAATTTCGCCTCAAAATGGCAAAAAATTGCAATACCCCCAAAGGAACAATTTCGCTTCAAAATGGTCAAAAGTTGCAATACCCCCCCAAAGGAACAATTTCGCTTCAAAATGGCCAAAAGTTGCAATACCCCCCCAAAGGAACAATTTCGCCTCAAAATGCCGAAAAGTTTAAATACCCCCCGAAAGGAACAATTTCGCTTCAAAATGGCCAAAAGTTGCAATACCCCCCCAAAGGAACAATTTCGCCTCAAAATGTAAAAAAAAATTGCAATACCCCCAAAGGAACAATTTCGCTTCAAAATGGCCAAAAATTGCAATACCCCCCAAAGGAACAATTTCGCCTCAAAATGGCAAAAAATTGCAATACCCCCCCAAAGGAACAATTTCACCTCAAAATGCCGAAAAGTTGCAATACCCTCCGAAAGGAACAATTTCGCTTCAAAATGGCCAAAAGTTGCAATACCCCCCCAAAGGAACAATTTCGCCTCAAAATGGCAAAAAATTGCAATACCCCCAAAGGAACAATTTCGCTTCAAAATGGCCAAAAATTGCAATACCCCCCAAAGGAACAATTTCGCCTCAAAATGCCGAAAAGTTGCAATACCCCCCCAAAGGAACAATTTCGCCTCAAAATGGCAAGAAATTGCAATACCACCCGAAAGGAACAATTTTGCTTCAAAATGGCCAAAAGTTGCAATACCCCCCCAAAGGAACAATTTCGCCTCAAAATGGCAAAAAATTGCAATACCCCCGTAAAGGATCAATTTCGCTTCAAAATGGCCAAAAGTTGCAATACCTTCCCAAAGGAACAATTTCGCTTCAAAATGCCGAAAAGTTGCAATACCCCCCAAAGGAACAATTTCGCCTCAAAATGGCAAAAAATTGCAATACCCCCCCAAAGGAACAATTTCGCCTCAAAATGGCGAAAAGTTGCAATACCCCCCCAAAGGAACAATTTCGCTTCACAATGGTCAAAAGTTGAATACCCCCACAAAGGAACAATTTCACTTCAAAATGGCCAAAAGTTGCAATACCCCCCCAAAGGAACAATTTCGCTTCAAAATGGCCAAAAGTTGCAATACCCCCCCAAAGGAACAATTTCGCTTCAAAATGGCCAAAAGTTGCAATACCCCCCCAAAGGAACAATTTCGCTTCAAAATGACAAGAAATTGCAATACCCCCCAAAGGAACAATTTCGCTTCAAAATGGTCAAAAGTTGCAATACCCCCCCAAAGGAACAATTTCGCTTCAAAATGGCCAAAAGTTGCAATACCCCCCCCAAAGGAACAATTTCGCTTCAAAATGTAAAAAAAAATTGCAATACCCCCCCAAAGGAACAATTTCGCCTCAAAATGCCGAAAAGTTTAAATACCCCCCCGAAAGGAACAATTTCGCTTCAAAATGGCCAAAAGTTGCAATACCCCCCCAAAGGAACAATTTCGCCTCAAAATGTAAAAAAAAATTGCAATACCCCCCCAAAGGAACAATTTCGCCTCAAAATGCCGAAAAGTTTAAATACCCCCTAAAAGGAACAATTTCGCTTCAAAATGGCCAAAAGTTGCAATACCCCCCCAAAGGAACAATTTCGCTTCAAAATGACAAGAAATTGCAATACCCCCCCAAAGGAACAATTTCACCTCAAAATGCCGAAAAATTGCAATACCCTCCGAAAGGAACAATTTCGCTTCAAAATGGCCAAAAGTTGCAATACCCCCCCAAAGGAACAATTTCGCCTCAAAATGGCCAAAAATTGCAATACCCCCCAAAGTAACAATTTCGCTTCAAAATGGTCAAAAGTTGCAATACCCCCCCAAAGGAACAATTTCGCTTCAAAATGGCCAAAAGTTGCAATACCCCCCCAAAGGAACAATTTCGCTTCAAAATGTAAAAAAAAATTGCAATACCCCCCCAAAGGAACAATTTCGCTTCAAAATGGCCAAAAGTTGCAATACCCCCCCAAAAAAACAATTTCGCCTCAAAATCCCAAAAAGTTGCAATACCCCCCCAAAGGAACAATTTCGCTTCAAAATGGCCAAAAGTTCCAATACCCCCCCAAAGGAACAATTCCACCTCAAAATGCCGAAATGTTGCAATACCCCCCGAAAGGAACAATTTCGCTTCAAAATAGCCAAAAGATGCAATACCCTCCCAAAGCAACAATTTCACCTCAAAATGGCAAAAAATTGCAATACCCCCCCAAAGGAACAATTTCGCCTCAAAATGGCCAAAAATTGTAATAACCCCCCAAAGGAACAATTTCGCTTCAATATGGCCAAAAGTTGCAATACCCCCCCAAAGGAACAATTTCGCCTCAAAATGGCAAAAAATTGCAATACCCCCCCAAAGGAACAATTTTGCCTCAAAATGCCGAAAAGTTGCAATACCCCCCCAAAGGAACAAGTTCGCTTCAAAATGGCCAAAAGTTGCAATACCCCCCAAAGGAACAATTTCGCCTCAAAATGCCAAAAAGTTGCAATACCCCCCGAAAGGAACAATTTCGCTTCAAAATGGCCAAAAGTTGCAATACCCCCCCAAAGGAACAATTTCGCCTCAAAATGGCAAAAAATTGCAATACCCCCCAAAGGAACAATTTCACCTCAAAATGCCGAAAAGTTGCAATACCCCCGAAAGGAACAATTTCGCTTCAAAATGGCCAAAAGATACAATACCCCCCAAAGCAACAATTTTGCCTCAAAATGGCAAAAAATTGCAATACCCCCCCCCCAAAGGAACAATTTCGCCTCAAAATGGCCAAAAATTGTAATCCCCCCAAAGGAACAATTTCACTTCAATGTGGCCAAAAGTTGCAATACCCCCCAAAGGAACAATTTCGCCTCAAAATGGCAAAAAATTGCAATACCCCCCCAAAGGAACAATTTCACCTGAAAATGCCGAAAAGTTGCAATACCCCCCGAAAGGAACAATTTCGCTTCAAAATGGCCAAAAGTTGCAATACCCCCCCAAAGGAACAATTTCGCCTGAAAATGCCGAAAAGTTGCAATACCCCCCAAAAGGAACAATTTCGCTTCAAAATGGCCAAAAGTTGCAATACCCCCCCAAAGGAACAATTTCACCTCAAAATGCGGAAAAGTTGCAATACCCCCCAAAGGAACAATTTCACCTTAAAATGCCGAAAAGTTGCAATACCCCCGAAAGGAACAATTTCGCTTCAAAATGGCCAAAAGATGCAATACCCCCCCAAAGCAACAATTTCGCCTCAAAATGGCAAAAAATTGCAATACCCCCCCAAAGGAACAATTTCGCATCAGAATGCCGAAAAGTTGCAATACCCCCCGAAAGGAACAATTTCGCTTCAAAATGGCCAAAAGTTGCAATACCCCCCCAAAGGAATAATTTCGCCTCAAAATGGAAAAAAAGTTGCAATACCCCCCAAAAGGAAAAATTTCGCCTCAAAATGCCGAAAAGTTGCAATACCCCCGAAAGGAACAATTTCGCTTCAAAATGGCCAAAAGTTGCAATACCCTCTCAAAGGAACAATTTCGCCTCAAAACGGCAAAAAATTGCAATACCCCCCCAAAGGAACAATTTCACCTCAAAATGGCCAAAAATTGTAATACCCCCCCAAAGGAACAATTTCGCTTCAATATGGCCAAAAGTTGCAATACCCCCCCAAAGGAACAACTTCGCCTCAAAATGCCGAAAAGTTGCAATACCCCCCAAAAGGAACAATTTCGCTTCAAAATGGCCAAAAGTTGCAATACTCCCCCAAAAAAACAATTTCGCCTCAAAATCCCAAAAAGTTGCAATACCCCCCCAAAGGAACAATTTCGCTTCAAAATGGCCAAAAGTTCCAATACCCCCCCAAAGGAACAATTCCACCTCAAAATGCCGAAATGTTGCAATACCCCCCGAAAGGAACAATTTCGCTTCAAAATAGCCAAAAGATGCAATACCCTCCCAAAGCAACAATTTCACCTCAAAATGGCAAAAAATTGCAATACCCCCCCAAAGGAACAATTTCGCCTCAAAATGGCCAAAAATTGTAATAACCCCCCAAAGGAACAATTTCGCTTCAATATGGCCAAAAGTTGCAATACCCCCCCAAAGGAACAATTTCGCCTCAAAATGGCAAAAAATTGCAATACCCCCCCAAAGGAACAATTTTGCCTCAAAATGCCGAAAAGTTGCAATACCCCTCCAAAGGAACAATTTCGCTTCAAAATGGCCAAAAGTTGCAATACTCCCCGAAAGGAACAATTTCGCTTCAAAATGGCCAAAAATTGCAATACCCCCCAAAGGAACAATTTCGCCTCAAAATGCCGAAAAGTTGCAATACCCCCCAAAAGGAACAATTTCGCTTCAAAATGGCCAAAAGTTGCAATACCCTCCCAAAGGAACAATTTCTCCTCAAAATGGCAAAAAATTGCAATACCCCCCCAAAGGAACAATTTCACCTCAAAATGCCGAAAAGTTGCAATACCACCCGAAAGGAACAATTTCGCTTCAAAATGGCCAAAAGATGCAATACCCCCCCAAAGCAACAATTTCGCCTCAAAATGGCAAAAAATTGCAATACCCCCAAAGGAACAATTTCGCTTCAAAATGGCCAAAAGTTGCAATACCCCCCCAAAGGAACAATTTCGCCTCAAAATGGCCAAAAGTTGCAATACCCCCCCAAAGGAACAATTTCGCTTCAAAATGGCCAAAAGTTGCAATACCCCCCCAAAGGAACAATTTCGCCTCAAAATGCCGAAAAGTTGAAATACCCCCCGAAAGGAACAATTTCGCTTCAAAATGGCCAAAAGTTGCAATACCGCCCCAAAGGAACAATTTCGCCTCAAAATACCGAAAAGTTGAAATACCCCCCGAAAGGAACAATTTCGCTTCAAAATGGCCAAAAGTTGCAATACCCCCCAAAGGAACAATTTCGCCTCAGAATGCCGAAAAGTTGCAATACCCCCAAAAGGAACAATTTCGCTTCAAAATGGCCAAAAGTTGCAATTACCCCCCAAAGGAACAATTTCGCCTCAAAATTGAAAAAAAGTTGCAATACCCCCCAAAAGGAAAAATTTCGCCTCAAAATGCCGAAAAGTTGCAATACCCCCCGAAAGGAACAATTTCGCCTCAAAATGCCGAAAAGTTGCAATACCCCCCGAAAGGAACAATTTCGCTTCAAAATGGCCAAAAGTTGCAATACCCTCCCAAAGGAACAATTTCGCCTCAAAATGGCAAAAAATTGCAATACCCCCCCAAAGGAACAATTTCACCTCAAAATGCCGAAAAGTTGCAATACCCCCCGAAAGGAACAATTTCGCTTCAAAAAGGCCAAAAGATGCAATACCCCCCCAAAGCAACAATTTCGTCTCAAAATGGCAAAAAATTGCAATACCCCCAAAGGAACAATTTTGCCTCAAAATGCCGAAAAGTTGAAATACCCCCCGAAAGGAACAATTTCGCTTCAAAATGGCCAAAAGTTGCAATACCCCCCCAAAGGAACAATTTCGCCTCAAAATACCGAAAAGTTGAAATACCCCCCGAAAGGAACAATTTCGCTTCAAAATGGCCAAAAGTTGCAATACCCCCCCAAAGGAACAATTTCGCCTCAAAATTGAAAAAAAGTTGCAATACCCCCCAAAAGGAAAAATTTCGCCTCAAAATGCCGAAAAGTTGCAATACCCCCCCGAAAGGAACAATTTCGCTTCAAAATGGCCAAAAGTTGCAATACCCCCCCAAAGGAACAATTTCACCTCAAAATGGAAAAAAAAATTGCAATACCCCCCAAAGGAACAATTTCGCCTCAAAATGGCAAAAAATTGCAATACCCCCCCAAAGGAACAATTTCGCCTCAAAATGGCCAAAAGTTGAAATACCCCCCCAAAGGAACAATTTCGCTTCAAAATGGCCAAAAGTTGCAATACCCCCCCAAAGGAACAATTTCGCCTCAAAATGCCGAAAAGTTGAAATACCCCCCGAAATGAACAATTTCGCTTCAAAATGACCAAAAGTTGCAATACCCCCCCAAAGGAACAATTTCGCCTCAGAATGCCGAAAAGTTGCAATACCCCCCGAAAGGAACAATTTCGCTTCAAAATGGCCAAAAGTTGCAATACCCCCCCAAAGGAACAATTTCGCCTCAAAATTGAAAAAAAGTTGCAATACCCCCAAAAGGAAAAATTTCGCCTCAAAATGCCGAAAAGTTGCAATACCCCCCGAAAGGAACAATTTCGCTTCAAAATGGCCAAAAGCTGCAATACCCCCCAAAGGAACAATTTCGCCTCAAAATGGCAAAAAATTGCAATACCCCCCAAAGGAACAATTTCACCTCAAAATGCCGAAAAGTTGCAATACCCCCCGAAAGGAACAATTTCGCTTCAAAATGGCCAAAAGATGCAATAACCCCCCAAAGCAACAATTTCGCCTCAAAATGGCAAAAAATTGCAATACCCCCCAAAGGAACAATTTCGCCTCAAAATGGCCAAAAATTGTAATACCCCCCCAAAGGAACAATTTCGCTTCAATATCGCCAAAAGTTGCAATACCCCTCCAAAGGAATAATTTCGCCTCAAAATGGCAAAAAATTGCAATACCCCCCAAAGGAACAATTTCGCCTCAAAATGCCGAAAAGTTGCAATACCCCACGAAAGGAACAATTTCGCTTCAAAATGGCCAAAAGTTGCAATACCCCCCAAAGGAACAATTTCGCCTCAAAATGGCAAAAAATTGCAATTCCCCCCAAAGGAACAATTTCACCTCAAAATGCCGAAAAGTTGCAATACCCCCCCGAAAGGAACAATTTCGCTTCAAAATGGCCAAAAGATGCAATACCCACCCAAAGCAAAAATTTCGCCTCAAAATGGCAAAAAATTGCAAAACCCCCCCAAAGGAACAATTTCGCCTCAAAATGGCCAAAAATTGTAATACCCCCCCAAAGGAACAATTTCGCTTCAATATGGCCAAAAGTTGCAATACCCCCCCAAGGAACAATTTCGCCTCAAAATGGCAAAAAATTGCAATACCCCCCCAAAGGAACAATTTCGCCTCAAAATGCCGAAAAGTTGCAATACCCCCGAAAGGAACAATTTCGCTTCAAAATGGCCAAAAGTTGCAATTACCCCCCAAAGGAACAATTTCGCCTCAAAATTGAAAAAAAGTTGCAATACCCCCCAAAAGGAAAAATTTCGCCTCAAAATGCCGAAAAGTTGCAATACCCCCCGAAAGGAACAATTTCGCTTCAAAATGGCCAAAAGTTGCAATACCCTCCCAAAGGAACAATTTCGCCTCAAAATGGCAAAAAATTGCAATACCCCCCCAAAGGAACAATTTCACCTCAAAATGCCGAAAAGTTGCAATACCCCCCGAAAGGAACAATTTCGCTTCAAAAAGGCCAAAAGATGCAATACCCCCCCAAAGCAACAATTTCGTCTCAAAATGGCAAAAAATTGCAATACCCCCAAAGGAACAATTTCGCTTCAAAATGGCCAAAAGTTGCAATACCCCCCCAAAGGAACAATTTCGCCTCAAAATGGCCAAAAGTTGCAATACCCCCCCAAAGGAACAATTTCGCTTCAAAATGGCCAAAAGTTGCAATACCCCCCCAAAGGAACAATTTTGCCTCAAAATGCCGAAAAGTTGAAATACCCCCCGAAAGGAACAATTTCGCTTCAAAATGGCCAAAAGTTGCAATACCCCCCCAAAGGAACAATTTCGCCTCAAAATACCGAAAAGTTGAAATACCCCCCGAAAGGAACAATTTCGCTTCAAAATGGCCAAAAGTTGCAATACCCCCCCAAAGGAACAATTTCGCCTCAGAATGCCGAAAAGTTGCAATACCCCCGAAAGGAACAATTTCGCTTCAAAATGGCCAAAAGTTGCAATACCCCCCCCAAAGGAACAATTTCGCCTCAAAATTGAAAAAAAGTTGCAATACCCCCCAAAAGGAAAAATTTCGCCTCAAAATGCCGAAAAGTTGCAATACCCCCGAAAGGAACAATTTCGCTTCAAAATGGCCAAAAGCTGCAATACCCCCCAAAGGAACAATTTCGCCTCAAAATGGCAAAAAATTGCAATACCCCCCAAAGGAACAATTTCACCTCAAAATGCCGAAAAGTTGCAATACCCCCCGAAAGGAACAATTTCGCTTCAAAATGGCCAAAAGATGCAATAACCCCCCAAAGCAACAATTTCGCCTCAAAATGGCAAAAAATTGCAATACCCCCCAAAGGAACAATTTCGCCTCAAAATGGCCAAAAATTGTAATACCCCCCCAAAGGAACAATTTCGCTTCAATATCGCCAAAAGTTGCAAAACCCCCCCAAAGGAATAATTTCGCCTCAAAATGGCAAAAAATTGCAATACCCCCCAAAGGAACAATTTCGCCTCAAAATGCCGAAAAGTTGCAATACCCCCCGAAAGGAACAATTTCGCTTCAAAATGGCCAAAAGTTGCAATACCCCCCCCCCAAAGGAACAATTTCGCCTCAAAATTGAAAAAAAGTTGCAATACCCCCCAAAAGGAAAAATTTCGCCTCAAAATGCCGAAAAGTTGCAATACCCCCCGAAAGGAACAATTTCGCTTCAAAATGGCCAAAAGCTGCAATACCCCCCAAAGGAACAATTTCGCCTCAAAATGGCAAAAAATTGCAATACCCCCCAAAGGAACAATTTCACCTCAAAATGCCGAAAAGTTGCAATACCCCCCGAAAGGAACAATTTCGCTTCAAAATGGCCAAAAGATGCAATAACCCCCCAAAGCAACAATTTCGCCTCAAAATGGCAAAAAATTGCAATACCCCCCAAAGGAACAATTTCGCCTCAAAATGGCCAAAAATTGTAATACCCCCCCAAAGGAACAATTTCGCTTCAATATCGCCAAAAGTTGCAAAACCCCCCCAAAGGAATAATTTCGCCTCAAAATGGCAAAAAATTGCAATACCCCCCAAAGGAACAATTTCGCCTCAAAATGCCGAAAAGTTGCAATACCCCCCGAAAGGAACAATTTCGCTTCAAAATGGCCAAAAGTTGCAATACCCCCCAAAGGAACAATTTCGCCTCAAAATGGCAAAAAATTGCAATTCCCCCCAAAGGAACAATTTCACCTCAAAATGCCGAAAAGTTGCAATACCCCCCCGAAAGGAACAATTTCGCTTCAAAATGGCCAAAAGATGCAATACCCACCCAAAGCAAAAATTTCGCCTCAAAATGGCAAAAAATTGCAATACCCCCCCAAAGGAACAATTTCGCCTCAAAATGGCCAAAAATTGTAATACCCCCCCAAAGGAACAATTTCGCTTCAATATGGCCAAAAGTTGCAATACCCCCCCAAGGAACAATTTCGCCTCAAAATGGCAAAAAATTGCAATACCCCCCCAAAGGAACAATTTCGCCTCAAAATGCCGAAAAGTTGCAATACCCCCCGAAAGGAACAATTTCGCTTCAAAATGGCCAAAAGTTGCAATACCCCCCCAAAGGAACAATTTTGCCTCAAAATGGCCAAAAGTTGCGATACCCCCCAAAGGAACAATTTCGCCTCAAAATGCCGAAAAGTTGCAATACCCCCCCAAAGGAACAATTTCGCTTCAAAATGGCCAAAAGATGCAATACCCCCCCAAAGCAACAATTTCGCCTCAAAATGGCAAAAAATTGTAATACCCCCCCAAAGGAACAATTTCGCTTCAAAATGGCCAAAAGTTGCAATACCCCCCCAAAGCAACAATTTCGCCTCAAAATGGCAAAAAATTGCAATACCCCCCAAAAGGAACAATTTCGCCTCAAAATGACCAAAAATTGTAATACCCCCCAAAGGAACAATTTCGCTTCAATATGGCCAAAAGTTACAATCCCCCCCAAAGGAACAAGTTCGCTTCAAAATGGCCAAAAGTTGCAATACCCCCCAAAGGAACAATTTCGCCTCAAAATGCCAAAAAGTTGCAATACCCCCCGAAAGGAACAATTTCGCTTCAAAATAGCCAAAAGTTGCAATACCCCCCCAAAGGAACAATTTCGCCTCAAAATGGCAAAAAATTGCAATACCCCCCCCAAAGGAACAATTTCGCCTCAAAATGGCCAAAAATTGTAATCCCCCCAAAGGAACAATTTCACTTCAATGTGGCCAAAAGTTGCAATACCCCCCAAAGGAACAATTTCGCCTCAAAATGGCAAAAAATTGCAATACCCCCCCAAAGGAACAATTTCACCTGAAAATGCCGAAAAGTTGCAATACCCCCCGAAAGGAACAATTTCGCTTCAAAATGGCCAAAAGTTGCAATACCCCCCCAAAGGAACAATTTCGCCTGAAAATGCCGAAAAGTTGCAATACCCCCCAAAAGGAACAATTTCGCTTAAAAATGGCCAAAAGTTGCAATACCCCCCCAAAGGAACAATTTCGCCTCAAAATTGAAAAAAAGTTGCAATACCCCCCAAAAGGAAAAATTTCGCCTCAAAATGCCGAAAAGTTGCAATACCCCCCGAAAGGAACAATTTCGCTTCAAAATGGCCAAAAGTTGCAATACCCCCCCAAAGGAACAATTTCACCTCAAAATGGAAAAAAAAATTGCAATACCCCCCCAAAGGAACAATTTCGCCTCAAAATGGCAAAAAATTGCAATACCCCCCCAAAGGAACAATTTCGCCTCAAAATGGCCAAAAGTTGCAATACCCCCCCAAAGGAACAATTTCGCTTCAAAATGGCCAAAAGTTGCAATACCCCCCCAAAGGAACAATTTCGCCTCAAAATGCCAAAAAGTTGAAATACCCCCCGAAATGAACAATTTCGCTTCAAAATGACCAAAAGTTGCAATACCCCCCCAAAGGAACAATTTCGCCTCAGAATGCCGAAAAGTTGCAATACCCCCCGAAAGGAACAATTTCGCTTCAAAATGGCCAAAAGTTGCAATACCCCCCCAAAGGAACAATTTCGCCTCAAAATTGAAAAAAAGTTGCAATACCCCCAAAAGGAAAAATTTCGCCTCAAAATGCCGAAAAGTTGCAATACCCCCCGAAAGGAACAATTTCGCTTCAAAATGGCCAAAAGCTGCAATACCCCCCAAAGGAACAATTTCGCCTCAAAATGGCAAAAAATTGCAATACCCCCCAAAGGAACAATTTCACCTCAAAATGCCGAAAAGTTGCAATACCCCCCGAAAGGAACAATTTCGCTTCAAAATGGCCAAAAGATGCAATAACCCCCCAAAGCAACAATTTCGCCTCAAAATGGCAAAAAATTGCAATACCCCCAAAGGAACAATTTCGCCTCAAAATGGCCAAAAATTGTAATACCCCCCCAAAGGAACAATTTCGCTTCAATATCGCCAAAAGTTGCAATACCCCCCCAAAGGAATAATTTCGCCTCAAAATGGCAAAAAATTGCAATACCCCCAAAGGAACAATTTCGCCTCAAAATGCCGAAAAGTTGCAATACCCCCCGAAAGGAACAATTTCGCTTCAAAATGGCCAAAAGTTGCAATACCCCCCAAAGGAACAATTTCGCCTCAAAATGGCAAAAAATTGCAATTCCCCCCAAAGGAACAATTTCACCTCAAAATGCCGAAAAGTTGCAATACCCCCCCGAAAGGAACAATTTCGCTTCAAAATGGCCAAAAGATGCAATACCCACCCAAAGCAAAAATTTCGCCTCAAAATGGCAAAAAATTGCAATACCCCCCCAAAGGAACAATTTCGCCTCAAAATGGCCAAAAATTGTAATACCCCCCCAAAGGAACAATTTCGCTTCAATATGGCCAAAAGTTGCAATACCCCCCCAAGGAACAATTTCGCCTCAAAATGGCAAAAAATTGCAATACCCCCCCAAAGGAACAATTTCGCCTCAAAATGCCGAAAAGTTGCAATACCCCCCCAAAGGAACAATTTTGCCTCAAAATGGCCAAAAGTTGCGATACCCCCCAAAGGAACAATTTCGCCTCAAAATGCCGAAAAGTTGCAATACCCCCCCAAAGGAACAATTTCGCTTCAAAATGGCCAAAAGATGCAATACCCCCCCAAAGCAACAATTTCGCCTCAAAATGGCAAAAAATTGTAATACCCCCCCAAAGGAACAATTTCGCTTCAAAATGGCCAAAAGTTGCAATACCCCCCCAAAGCAACAATTTCGCCTCAAAATGGCAAAAAATTGCAATACCCCCCAAAAGGAACAATTTCGCCTCAAAATGACCAAAAATTGTAATACCCCCCAAAGGAACAATTTCGCTTCAATATGGCCAAAAGTTACAATCCCCCCCAAAGGAACAATTTCGCCTCAAAATGGCAAAAAATTGCAATACCCCCCCAAAGGAACAATTTCACTTCAAAATGTCGAAAAGTTGCAATACCCCCCCAAAGGAACAAGTTCGCTTCAAAATGGCCAAAAGTTGCAATACCCCCCAAAGGAACAATTTCGCCTCAAAATGCCAAAAAGTTGCAATACCCCCCGAAAGGAACAATTTCGCTTCAAAATAGCCAAAAGTTGCAATACCCCCCCAAAGGAACAATTTCGCCTCAAAATGGCAAAAAATTGCAATACCCCCCCCAAAGGAACAATTTCGCCTCAAAATGGCCAAAAATTGTAATCCCCCCAAAGGAACAATTTCACTTCAATGTGGCCAAAAGTTGCAATACCCCCCAAAGGAACAATTTCGCCTCAAAATGGCAAAAAATTGCAATACCCCCCCAAAGGAACAATTTCACCTGAAAATGCCGAAAAGTTGCAATACCCCCCGAAAGGAACAATTTCGCTTCAAAATGGCCAAAAGTTGCAATACCCCCCCAAAGGAACAATTTCGCCTGAAAATGCCGAAAAGTTGCAATACCCCCCCAAAGGAACAATTTCACCTCAAAATGCGGAAAAGTTGCAATACCCCCCAAAGGAACAATTTTACCTCAAAATGCCGAAAAGTTGCAATACCCCCGAAAGGAACAATTTCGCTTCAAAATGGCCAAAAGATGCAATACCCCCCCAAAGCAACAATTTCGCCTCAAAATGGCAAAAAATTGCAATACCCCCCCAAAGGAACAATTTCGCATCAGAATGCCGAAAAGTTGCAATACCCCCCGAAAGGAACAATTTCGCTTCAAAATGGCCAAAAGTTGCAAAACCCCCCCAAAGGAATAATTTCGCCTCAAAATGGAAAAAAAGTTGCAATACCCCCCAAAAGGAAAAATTTCGCCTCAAAATGCCGAAAAGTTGCAATACCCCCGAAAGGAACAATTTCGCTTCAAAATGGCCAAAAGTTGCAATACCCCCCCAAAGGAACAATTTCGCCTCAAAATTGAAAAAAAGTTGCAATACCCCCCAAAAGGAAAAATTTCGCCTCAAAATGCCGAAAAGTTGCAATACCCCCCGAAAGGAACAATTTCGCTTCAAAATTGCCAAAAGTTGCAATACCCCCCCAAAGGAACAATTTCGCCTCAAAATGCCGAAAAGTTGCAATACCCCCTGAAAGGAACAATTTCGCTTCAAAATGGCCAAAAGTTGCAATACCCCCCAAAGGAACAATTTCGCCTCAAAATGGCAAAAAATTGCAATACCCCCCAAAGGAACAATTTCACCTCAAAATGCCGAAAAGTTGCAATACCCCCCCGAAAGGAACAATTTCGCTTCAAAATGGCCAAAAGATGCAATACCCCCCCAAAGCAACAATTTTGCCTCAAAATGGCAAAAAATTGCAATACCCCCCCAAAGGAACAATTTCGCCTCAAAATGGCCAAAAATTGTAATACCCCCCAAAGGAACAATTTCGCTTCAATATGGCCAAAAGTTGCAATACCCCCCCAAAGGAACAATTTCGCCTCAAAATGGCAAAAAATTGCAATACCCCCCCAAAGGAACAATTTCGCCTCAAAATGGCCAAAAATTGTAATACCCCCGAAAGGAACAATTTCGCTTCAAAATGGCCAAAAGTTGCAATACCCCCCAAAGGAACAATTTCGCCTCAAAATGGCAAAAAATTGCAATACCCCCCAAAGGAACAATTTCACCTCAAAATGCCGAAAAGTTGCAATACCCCCCGAAAGGAACAATTTCGCTTCAAAATGGCCAAAAGATGCAATACCCCACCAAAGGAACAATTTCGCCTCAAAATGGCCAAAAATTGTAATACCCCCCCAAAGGAACAATTTCGCTTCAATATCGCCAAAAGTTGCAATACCCCCCCAAAGGAACAATTTCGCCTCAAAATAGCAAAAAATTGCAATACCCCCCTAAAGGAACAATTTCGCCTCAAAATGCCGAAAAGTTGCAATACCCCCCGAAAGGTACAATTTCGCTTCAAAATGGCCAAAAGTTGCAATACCCCCCAAAAGAACAATTTCGCCTCAAAATGGCAAAAAATTGCAATACCCCCCAAAGGAACAATTTCACCTCAAAATGCCGAAAAGTTGCAATACCCCCCGAAAGGAACAATTTCGCTTCAAATTGGCCAAAAGATGCAATACCCCCCCAAAGCAACAATTTCGCCTCAAAATGGCAAAAAATTGCAATACCCCCCCAAAGGAACAATTTCGCATCAGAATGCCGAAAAGTTGCAATACCCCCCGAAAGGAACAATTTCGCTTCAAAATGGCCAAAAGTTGCAATACCCCCCAAAAGGAACAATTTCGCCTCAAAATGGAAAAAAAGTTGCAATACCCCCCAAAAGGAAAAATTTCGCCTCAAAATGCCGAAAAGTTGCAATACCCCCTGAAAGGAACAATTTCGCTTCAAAATGGCCAAAAGTTGCAATACCCCCCAAAGGAACAATTTCGCCTCAAAATGGCAAAAAATTGCAATACTCCCCAAAGGAACAATTTCACCTCAAAATGCCGAAAAGTTGCAATACCCCCCCGAAAGGAACAATTTCGCTTCAAAATGGCCAAAAGATGCAATACCCCCCCAAAGCAACAATTTTGCCTCAAAATGGCAAAAAATTGCAATAGCCCCCCAAAGGAACAATTTCGCCTAAAAATGGCCAAAAATTGTAATACCCCCCCAAAGGAACAATTTCGCTTCAATATGGCCAAAAGTTGCAATACCCCCCCAAAGGAACAATTTCGCCTCAAAATGGCAAAAAATTGCAATACCCCCCAAAGGAACAATTTCGCCTCAAAATGGCCAAAAATTGTAATACCCCCCCAAAGGAACAATTTCGCTTCAATATGGCCAAAAGTTGCAATACCCCCCAAAGGAACAATTTCGCCTCAAAATGGCAAAAAATTACAATACCCCCCAAAGGAACAATTTCGCCTCAAAATGCCGAAAAGTTGCAATACCCCCCGAAAGGAACAATTTCGCTTCAAAATGGCCAAAAGTTGCAATACCCCCCAAAAGGAACAATTTTGCCTCAAAATGGCCAAAAGTTGCAATACCCCCCAAAGGAACAATTTCACCTCAAAATGCCGAAAAGTTGCAATAGCCCCCCAAAGCAACAATTTCGCCTCAAAATGGCAAAAAGTTGCAATACCCCCCCAAAGGAACAATTTCGCTTCAAAATAGCCAAAAGATGCAATACCCCCCAAAGCAACAATTTCGCCTCAAAATGGCAAAAAATTGTAATACCCCCCCCAAAGGAACAATTTCGCTTCAAAATGGCCAAAAGTTGCAATACCCCCCCAAAGGAACAATTTCACCTCAAAATGTCGAAAAGTTGCAATACCCCCCCAAAGGAACAATTTCGCTTCAAAATGGCCAAAAGTTGCAATACTCCCCGAAAGGAACAATTTCGCCTCAAAATGCCGAAAAGTTGCAATACCCCCCAAAGGAACAATTTCGCTTCAAAATGGCCAAAAGATGCAATACCCCCCCAAAGCAACAATTTCGCCTCAAAATGGCAAAAAATTGTAATACCCCCCCCAAAGGAACAATTTCGCTTCAAAATGGCCAAAAGTTGCAATACCCCCCCAAAGGAACAATTTCACCTCAAAATGTCGAAAAGTTGCAATACCCCCCCAAAGGAACAATTTCGCTTCAAAATGGCCAAAAGTTGCAATACCCCCCAAAGGAACAATTTCGCCTCAAAATGCCAAAAAGTTGCAATACCCCCCGAAAGGAACAATTTCGCTTCAAAATGGCCAAAAGTTGCAAAACCCCCCCAAAGGAACAGTTTCGCCTCAAAATGGCAAAAAATTGCAATACCCCCCCCCAAAGGAACAATTTCGCCTCAAAATGGCCAAAAATTGTAATCCCCCCAAAGGAACAATTTCACTTCAATGTGGCCAAAAGTTGCAATACCCCCCCAAAGGAACAATTTCGCCTCAAAATGGCAAAAAATTGCAATACCCCCCCAAAGGAACAATTTCGCCTGAAAATGCCGAAAAGTTGCAATACCCCCGAAAGGAACAATTTCGCTTCAAAATGGCCAAAAGTTGCAATACCCCTCAAAAGGAACAATTTCGCCTGAAAATGCCGAAAAGTTGCAATACCCCCCGAAAGGAACAATTTCGCTTCAAAATGGCCAAAAGTTGCAATACCCCCCGAAAGGAACAATTTCACCTCAAAATGCGGAAAAGTTGCAATACCCCCTAAAGGAACAATTTCACCTCAAAATGCCGAAAAGTTGCAATACCCCCGAAAGGAAAAATTTCGCTTCAAAATGGCCAAAAGATGCAATACCCCCCAAAGGAACAATTTCACCTCAAAATGCGGAAAAGTTGCAATACCCCCCAAAGGAACAATTTCACCTCAAAATGCCGAAAAGTTGCAATACCCCCGAAAGGAACAATTTCGCTTCAAAATGGCCAAAAGATGCAATACCCCCCCAAAGCAACAATTTCGCCTCAAAATGGCAAAAAATTGCAATACCCCCCCAAAGGAACAATTTCGCCTCAAAATGGCAAAAAATTGCAATACCCCCCCAAAGGAACAATTTCACCTCAAAATGTCGAAAAGTTGCAATACCCCCCCAAAGGAACAATTTCGCTTCAAAATGGCCAAAAGTTGCAATACCCCCCCAAAGGAACAATTTCGCCTCAAAATGCCAAAAAGTTGCAATACCCCCCGAAAGGAACAATTTCGCTTCAAAATGGCCAAAAGTTGCAATACCCCCCAAAGGAACAATTTCGCCTCAAAATGGCAAAAAATTGCAATACCCCCAAAGGAACAATTTCACCTCAAAATGCCGAAAAGTTGCAATACCCCCGAAAGGAACAATTTCGCTTCAAAATGGCCAAAAGATGCAATACCCCCCCAAAGCAACAATTTCGCCTCAAAATGGCAAAAAATTGCAATACCCCCCCCAAAAGAACAATTTCGCCTCAAAATGGCCAAAAATTGTAATCCCCCCCAAAGGAACAATTTCACTTCAATGTGGCCAAAAGTTGCATTACCCCCCCAAAGGAACAATTTCGCTTCAAAATGGCAAAAAATTGCAATACCCCCCAAAGGAACAATTTCGCTTAAAAATGGCCAAAAGTTGCAATACCCCCCAAAGGAACAATTTCACCTCAAAATGCGGAAAAGTTGCAATACCCCCCAAAGGAACAATTTCACCTCAAAATGCCGAAAAGTTGCAATACCCCCGAAAGGAACAATTTCGCTTCAAAATGGCCAAAAGATGCAATACCCCCCCAAAGCAACAATTTCGCCTCAAAATGGCAAAAAATTGCAATACCCCCCCAAAGGAACAATTTCGCCTCAAAATGCCAAAAAGTTACAATACCCCTCCAAAGGAACAATTTCGCTTCAAAATGGCCAAAAGTTGCAATACCCCCCCAAAGGAACAATTTCACCTCAAAATGCCGAAAAGTTGCAATACCCCCCGAAAGGAACAATTTCGCTTCAAAATGGCCAAAAGTTGCAATACCCCCCCAAAGGAACAATTTCGCCTCAAAATGCCGAAAAGTTGCAATACCCCCCCGAAAGGAACAATTTCGCTTCAAAATGGCCAAAAGATGCAATACCCCCCCAAAGGAACAATTTCGCCTCAAAATGGCAAAAAATTGCAATACCCCCCAAAGGAACAATTTCACCTCAAAATGCCGAAAAGTTGCAATACCCCCCGAAAGGAACAATTTCGCTTCAAATTGGCCAAAAGATGCAATACCCCCCCAAAGCAACAATTTCGCCTCAAAATGGCAAAAAATTGCAATACCCCCCCAAAGGAACAATTTCGCATCAGAATGCCGAAAAGTTGCAATACCCCCCGAAAGGAACAATTTCGCTTCAAAATGGCCAAAAGCTGCAATACCCCCCAAAAGGAACAATTTCGCCTCAAAATGGAAAAAAAGTTGCAATACCCCCCAAAAGGAAAAATTTCGCCTCAAAATGCCGAAAAGTTGCAATACCCCCTGAAAGGAACAATTTCGCTTCAAAATGGCCAAAAGTTGCAATACCCCCCAAAGGAACAATTTCGCCTCAAAATGGCAAAAAATTGCAATACCCCCCAAAGGAACAATTTCACCTCAAAATGCCGAAAAGTTGCAATACCCCCCCGAAAGGAACAATTTCGCTTCAAAATGGCCAAAAGATGCAATACCCCCCCAAAGCAACAATTTTGCCTCAAAATGGCAAAAAATTGCAATAGCCCCCCAAAGGAACAATTTCGCCTAAAAATGGCCAAAAATTGTAATACCCCCCCAAAGGAACAATTTCGCTTCAATATGGCCAAAAGTTGCAATACCCCCCCAAAGGAACAATTTCGCCTCAAAATGGCAAAAAATTGCAATACCCCCCCAAAGGAACAATTTCGCCTCAAAATGGCCAAAAATTGTAATACCCCCCCAAAGGAACAATTTCGCTTCAATATGGCCAAAAGTTGCAATACCCCCCCAAAGGAACAATTTCGCCTCAAAATGGCAAAAAATTACAATACCCCCCAAAGGAACAATTTCGCCTCAAAATGCCGAAAAGTTGCAATACCCCCCCGAAAGGAACAATTTCGCTTCAAAATGGCCAAAAGATGCAATACCCCCCCAAAGGAACAATTTCGCCTCAAAATGGCAAAAAATTGCAATACCCCCCAAAGGAACAATTTCACCTCAAAATGCCGAAAAGTTGCAATACCCCCCGAAAGGAACAATTTCGCTTCAAATTGGCCAAAAGATGCAATACCCCCCCAAAGCAACAATTTCGCCTCAAAATGGCAAAAAATTGCAATACCCCCCCAAAGGAACAATTTCGCATCAGAATGCCGAAAAGTTGCAATACCCCCCGAAAGGAACAATTTCGCTTCAAAATGGCCAAAAGTTGCAATACCCCCCAAAAGGAACAATTTCGCCTCAAAATGGAAAAAAAGTTGCAATACCCCCCAAAAGGAAAAATTTCGCCTCAAAATGCCGAAAAGTTGCAATACCCCCTGAAAGGAACAATTTCGCTTCAAAATGGCCAAAAGTTGCAATACCCCCCAAAGGAACAATTTCGCCTCAAAATGGCAAAAAATTGCAATACCCCCCAAAGGAACAATTTCACCTCAAAATGCCGAAAAGTTGCAATACCCCCCCGAAAGGAACAATTTCGCTTCAAAATGGCCAAAAGATGCAATACCCCCCCAAAGCAACAATTTTGCCTCAAAATGGCAAAAAATTGCAATAGCCCCCCAAAGGAACAATTTCGCCTAAAAATGGCCAAAAATTGTAATACCCCCCCAAAGGAACAATTTCGCTTCAATATGGCCAAAAGTTGCAATACCCCCCCAAAGGAACAATTTCGCCTCAAAATGGCAAAAAATTGCAATACCCCCCCAAAGGAACAATTTCGCCTCAAAATGGCCAAAAATTGTAATACCCCCCCAAAGGAACAATTTCGCTTCAATATGGCCAAAAGTTGCAATACCCCCCCAAAGGAACAATTTCGCCTCAAAATGGCAAAAAATTACAATACCCCCCCAAAGGAACAATTTCGCCTCAAAATGCCGAAAAGTTGCAATACCCCCCGAAAGGAACAATTTCGCTTCAAAATGGCCAAAAGTTGCAATACCCCCCAAAAGGAACAATTTTGCCTCAAAATGGCCAAAAGTTGCAATACCCCCCAAAGGAACAATTTCGCCTCAAAATGCCGAAAAGTTGCAATACCCCCCCAAAGCAACAATTTCGCCTCAAAATGGCAAAAAGTTGCAATACCCCCCCAAAGGAACAATTTCGCTTCAAAATAGCCAAAAGATGCAATACCCCCCCAAAGCAACAATTTCGCCTCAAAATGGCAAAAAATTGTAATACCCCCCCAAAGGAACAATTTCGCTTCAAAATGGCCAAAAGTTGCAATACCCCCCCAAAGGAACAATTTCACCTCAAAATGTCGAAAAGTTGCAATACCCCCCCAAAGGAACAATTTCGCTTCAAAATGGCCAAAAGTTGCAATACCCCCCGAAAGGAACAATTTCGCCTCAAAATGCCAAAAAGTTGCAATACCCCCCCAAAGGAACAATTTCGCTTCAAAATGGCCAAAAGATGCAAAACCCCCCCAAAGCAACAATTTCGCCTCAAAATGGCAAAAAATTGTAATACCCCCCCCAAAGGAACAATTTCGCTTCAAAATGGCCAAAAGTTGCAATACCCCCCCAAAGGAACAATTTCACCTCAAAATGTCGAAAAGTTGCAATACCCCCCCAAAGGAACAATTTCGCTTCAAAATGGCCAAAAGTTGCAATACCCCCCCAAAGGAACAATTTCGCCTCAAAATGCCAAAAAGTTGCAATACCCCCCGAAAGGAACAATTTCGCTTCAAAATGGCCAAAAGTTGCAATACCCCCCCAAAGGAACAGTTTCGCCTCAAAATGGCAAAAAATTGCAATACCCCCCAAAGGAACAATTTCACCTCAAAATGCCGAAAAGTTGCAATACCCCCCGAAAGGAACAATTTCGCTTCAAAATGGCCAAAAGTTGCAATACCCCCCCAAAGGAACAATTTCGCCTCAAAATGGCCAAAAATTGTAATCCCCCCCAAAGGAACAATTTCACTTCAATGTGGCCAAAAGTTGCAATACCCCCCCAAAGGAACAATTTCGCCTCAAAATGGCAAAAAATTGCAATACCCCTCCAAAGGAACAATTTCGCCTGAAAATGCCGAAAAGTTGCAATACCCCCCGAAAGGAACAATTTCGCTTCAAAATGGCCAAAAGTTGCAATACCCCCCGAAAGGAACAATTTCACCTCAAAATGCGGAAAAGTTGCAATACCCCCCAAAGGAACAATTTCACCTCAAAATGCCGAAAAGTTGCAATACCCCCGAAAGGAAAAATTTCGCTTCAAAATGGCCAAAAGATGCAATACCCCCCCAAAGCAACAATTTCGCCTCAAAATGGCAAAAAATTGCAATACCCCCCCAAAGGAACAATTTCACCTCAAAATGTCGAAAAGTTGCAATACCCCCGCAAAGGAACAATTTCGCTTCAAAATGGCCAAAAGTTGCAATACCCCCCCAAAGGAACAATTTCGCCTCAAAATGCCAAAAAGTTGCAATACCCCCCGAAAGGAACAATTTCGCTTCAAAATGGCCAAAAGTTGCAATACCCCCCAAAGGAACAATTTCGCCTCAAAATGGCAAAAAATTGCAATACCCCCCAAAGGAACAATTTCACCTCAAAATGCCGAAAAGTTGCAATACCCCCGAAAGGAACAATTTCGCTTCAAAATGGCCAAAAGATGCAATACCCCCCCAAAGCAACAATTTCGCCTCAAAATGGCAAAAAATTGCAATACCCCCCCCCAAAAGAACAATTTCGCCTCAAAAGGGCCAAAAATTGTAATCCCCCCCAAAGGAACAATTTCACTTCAATGTGGCCAAAAGTTGCAATACCCCCCCAAAGGAACAATTTCGCTTCAAAATGGCAAAAAATTGCAATACCCCCCAAAGGAACAATTTCGCCTGAAAATGCCGAAAAGTTGCAATACCCCCCGAAAGGAACAATTTCGCTTCAAAATGGCCAAAAGTTGCAATACCCCCCAAAGGAACAATTTCGCCTGAAAATGCCGAAAACTTGAAATACCCCCCGAAAGGAACAATTTCGCTTCAAAATGGCCAAAAGTTGCAATACCCCCCAAAGGAACAATTTCACCTCAAAATGCGGAAAAGTTGCAATACCCCCCAAAGGAACAATTTCACCTCAAAATGCCGAAAAGTTGCAATACCCCCCAAAGGAACAATTTCGCCTCAAAATGCCGAAAAGTTGCAATACCCCCCAAAGGAACAATTTCGCTTCAAAATAGCCAAAAGATGCAATACCCCCCCAAAACAACAATTTCGCCTCAAAATGGCAAAAAATTGTAATACCCCCCAAAGGAACAATTTCGCTTCAAAATGGCCAAAAGTTGCAATTCCCCCCCAAAGCAACAATTTCGCCTCAAAATGGCAAAAAATTGCAATACCCCCCCAAAGGAACAATTTTGCCTCAAAATGACCAAAAATTGTAATACCCCCCCAAAGGAATAATTTCGCTTTAATATGGCCAAAAGTTGCAATCCCCCCCCCGAAAGGAATAATTTCGCCTCAAAATGGCAAAAAATTGCAATACCCCCCCAAAGGAACAATTTCACCTCAAAATGTCGAAAAGTTGCAATACCCCCCCAAAGGAACAATTTCGCTTCAAAATGGCCAAAAGTTGCAATACCCCCCAAAGGAACAATTTCGCCTCAAAATGCCAAAAAGTTGCAATACCCCCCGAAAGGAACAATTTCGCCTCAAAATGCCGAAAAGTTACAATACCCCTCCAAAGGAACAATTTCGCTTCAAAATGGCCAAAAGTTGCAATACCCCCCCAAAGGAACAATTTCACCTCAAAATGCCGAAAAGTTGCAATACCCCCCGAAAGGAACAATTTCGCTTCAAAATGGCCAAAAGTTGCAATACCCCCCCAAAGGAACAATTTCGCCTCTAAATGCCGAAAAGTTGCAATACCCCCCGAAAGGAACAATTTCGCTTCAAAATGGCCAAAAGTTGCAATACCCCCCAAAGGAACAATTTCGCCTCAAAATGGCAAAAAATTGCAATACCCCCCAAAGGAACAATTTCACCTCAAAATGCCGAAAAGTTGCAATACCCCCCCGAAAGGAACAATTTCGCTTCAAAATGGCCAAAAGATGCAATACCCCCCCAAAGCAACAATTTCGCCTCAAAATGGCAAAAAATTGCAATACCCCCCCAAAGGAACAATTTCGCCTCAAAATGGCCAAAAATTGTAATACCCCCCCAAAGGAACAATTTCGCTTCAATATGGCCAAAAGTTGCAATACCCCCCCAAGGAACAATTTCGCCTCAAAATGGCAAAAAATTGCAATACCCCCCCAAAGGAACAATTTCGCCTCAAAATGCCGAAAAGTTGCAATACCCCCCGAAAGGAACAATTTCGCTTCAAAATGGCCAAAAGTTGCAATACCCCCCCAAAGGAACAATTTTGCCTCAAAATGGCCAAAAGTTGCAATACCCCCCAAAGGAACAATTTCGCCTCAAAATGCCGAAAAGTTGCAATACCCCCCAAAGGAACAATTTCGCTTCAAAATGGCCAAAAGATGCAATACCCCCCCAAAACAACAAGTTCGCCTCAAAATGGCAAAAAATTGTAATACCCCCCAAAGGAACAATTTCGCTTCAAAATGGCCAAAAGTTGCAATTCCCCCCCAAAGCAACAATTTCGCCTAAAAATGGCAAAAAATTGCAATACCCCCCCAAAGGAACAATTTTGCCTCAAAATGACCAAAAATTGTAATACCCCCCCAAAGGAACAATTTCGCTTCAATATGGCCAAAAGTTGCAATCCCCCCCCAAAGGAACAATTTCGCCTCAAAATGGCAAAAAATTGCAATACCCCCCAAAGGAACAATTTCACCTCAAAATGTCGAAAAGTTGCAATACCCCCCCAAAGGAACAATTTCGCTTCAAAATGGCCAAAAGTTGCAATACCCCCCAAAGGAACAATTTCGCCTCAAAATGCCAAAAAGTTGCAATACCCCCCGAAAGGAACAATTTCGCTTCAAAATGGCCAAAAGTTGCAATACCCCCCCAAAGGAACAATTTCGCCTCAAAATGGCAAAAAATTGCAATACCCCCCAAAGGAACAATTTCACCTCAAAATGCCGAAAAGTTGCAATACCCCCGAAAGGAACAATTTCGCTTCAAAATGGCCAAAAGATGCAATACCCCCCCAAAGCAACAATTTTGCCTCAAAATGGCAAAAAATTGCAATACCCCCCCCAAAGGAACAATTTCGCCTCAAAATGGCCAAAAATTGTAATCCCCCCAAAGGAACAATTTCACTTCAATGTGGACAAAAGTTGCAATACCCCCCCAAAGGAACAATTTCGCCTCAAAATGGCAAAAAATTGCAATACCCCCCCAAAGGAACAATTTCACCTGAAAATGCCGAAAAGTTGCAATACCCCCCGAAAGGAACAATTTCGCTTCAAAATGGCCAAAAGTTGCAATACCCCCCCAAAGGAACAATTTCGCCTGAAAATGCCGAAAAGTTGCAATACCCCCCAAAAGGAACAATTTCGCTTCAAAATGGCCAAAAGTTGCAATACCCCCCCAAAGGAACAATTTCACCTCAAAATGCGGAAAAGTTGCAATACCCCCCAAAGGAACAATTTCACCTCAAAATGCCGAAAAGTTGCAATACCCCCGAAAGGAACAATTTCGCTTCAAAATGGCCAAAAGATGCAATACCCCCCCAAAGCAACAATTTCGCCTCAAAATGGCAAAAAAATGCAATACCCCCCCAAAGGAACAATTTCGCATCAGAATGCCGAAAAGTTGCAATACCCCCCGAAAGGAACAATTTCGCTTCAAAATGGCCAAAAGTTGCAATACCCCCCAAAGGAATAATTTAGCCTCAAAATGGAAAAAAAGTTGCAATACCCCCCAAAAGGAAAAATTTCGCCTCAAAATGCCGAAAAGTTGCAATACCCCCCGAAAGGAACAATTTCGCTTCAAAATGGCCAAAAGTTGCAATACCCCCCAAAGGAACAATTTCGCCTCAAAATGGCAAAAAATTGCAATACCCCCCAAAGGAACAATTTCACCTCAAAATGCCGAAAAGTTGCAATACCCCCCCGAAAGGAACAATTTCGCTTCAAAATGGCCAAAAGATGCAATACCCCCCCAAAGCAACATTTTCGCCTCAAAATGGCAAAAAATTGCAATACCCCCCCAAAGGAACAATTTCGCCTCAAAATGGCCAAAAATTGTAATACCCCCCCAAAGGAACAATTTCGCTTCAATATGGCCAAAAGTTGCAATTCCCCCCAAAGGAACAATTTCGCCTCAAAATGGCAAAAAATTGCAATACCCCCCCAAAGGAACAATTTCGCCTCAAAATGCCGAAAAGTTGCAATACCCCCCGAAAGGAACAATTTCGCTTCAAAATGGCCAAAAGTTGCAATACCCCCCCAAAGGAACAATTTTGCCTCAAAATGGCCAAAAGTTGCAATACCCCCCAAAGGAACAATTTCACCTCAAAATGCCGAAAAGTTGCAATACCCCCCGAAAGGAACAATTTCGCTACAAAATGGCCAAAAGATGCAATACCCCCCCAAAGCAACAATTTTGCCTCAAAATGGCAAAAAATTGCAATACCCCCCCAAAGGAACAATTTCGCCTCAAAATGGCCAAAAATTGTAATCCCCCCAAAGGAACAATTTCACTTCAATGTGGACAAAAGTTGCAATACCCCCCCAAAGGAACAATTTCGCTTCAAAATGGCCAAAAGTTGCAATACCCCCCCAAAGGAACAATTTCACCTCAAAATGCGGAAAAGTTGCAATACCCCCCAAAGGAACAATTTCACCTCAAAATGCCGAAAAGTTGCAATACCCCCGAAAGGAACAATTTCGCTTCAAAATGGCCAAAAGATGCAATACCCCCCCAAAGCAACAATTTCGCCTCAAAATGGCAAAAAATTGCAATACCCCCCCAAAGGAACAATTTCGCATCAGAATGCCGAAAAGTTGCAATACCCCCCGAAAGGAACAATTTCGCTTCAAAATGGCCAAAAGTTGCAATACCCCCCCAAAGGAATAATTTAGCCTCAAAATGGAAAAAAAGTTGCAATACCCCCAAAAAGGAAAAATTTCGCCTCAAAATGCCGAAAAGTTGCAATACCCCCCGAAAGGAACAATTTCGCTTCAAAATGGCCAAAAGTTGCAATACCCCCCAAAGGAACAATTTCGCCTCAAAATGGCAAAAAATTGCAATACCCCCCAAAGGAACAATTTCACCTCAAAATGCCGAAAAGTTGCAATACCCCCCCGAAAGGAACAATTTCGCTTCAAAATGGCCAAAAGATGCAATACCCCCCCAAAGCAACAATTTCGCCTCAAAATGGCAAAAAATTGCAATACCCCCCCAAAGGAACAATTTCGCCTCAAAATGGCCAAAAATTGTAATACCCCCCCAAAGGAACAATTTCGCTTCAATATGGCCAAAAGTTGCAATACCCCCCCAAAGGAACAATTTCGCCTCAAAATGGCAAAAAATTGCAATACCCCCCCAAAGGAACAATTTCGCCTCAAAATGCCGAAAAGTTGAAATACCCCCCGAAAGGAACAATTTCGCTTCAAAATGGCCAAAAGTTGCAATACCCCCCCAAAGGAACAATTTTGCCTCAAAATGGCCAAAAGTTGCAATACCCCCCAAAGGAACAATTTCACCTCAAAATGCCGAAAAGTTGCAATACCCCCCGAAAGGAACAATTTCGCTACAAAATGGCCAAAAGATGCAATACCCCCCGAAAGGAACAATTTCGCTTCAAAATGGCCAAAAGTTGCAATACCCCCCAAAGCAACAATTTCGCCTCAAAATGGCAAAAAATTGTAATCCCCCCAAAGGAACAATTTCACTTCAATGTGGACAAAAGTTGCAATACCCCCCCAAAGGAACAATTTCGCCTCAAAATGGCAAAAAATTGCAATACCCCCTCAAAGGAACAATTTCACCTGAAAATGCCGAAAAGTTGCAATACCCCCCGAAAGGAACAATTTCGCTGCAAAATGGCCAAAAGTTGCAATACCCCCCCAAAGGAACAATTTCACCTCAAAATGCGGAAAAGTTGCAATACCCCCCAAAGGAACAATTTCACCTCAAAATGCCGAAAAGTTGCAATACCCCCGAAAGGAACAATTTCGCTTCAAAATGGCCAAAAGATGCAATACCCCCCCAAAGCAACAATTTCGCCTCAAAATGGCAAAAAATTGCAATACCCCCCAAAGGAACAATTTCACCTCAAAATGCCGAAAAGTTGCAATACCCCCCCGAAAGGAACAATTTCGCTTCAAAATGGCCAAAAGATGCAATACCCCCCCAAAGCAACAATTTCGCCTCAAAATGGCAAAAAATTGCAATACCCCCCAAAGGAACAATTTCGCCTCAAAATGGCCAAAAATTGTAATACCCCCCCAAAGGAACAATTTCGCTTCAATATGGCCAAAAGTTGCAATACCCCCCCAAAGGAACAATTTCGCCTCAAAATGGCAAAAAATTGCAATACCCCCCCAAAGGAACAATTTCGCCTCAAAATGCCGAAAAGTTGAAATACCCCCCGAAAGGAACAATTTCGCTTCAAAATGGCCAAAAGTTGCAATACCCCCCCAAAGGAACAATTTTGCCTCAAAATGGCCAAAAGTTGCAATACCCCCCAAAGGAACAATTTCACCTCAAAATGCCGAAAAGTTGCAATACCCCCCGAAAGGAACAATTTCGCTACAAAATGGCCAAAAGATGCAATACCCCCCGAAAGGAACAATTTCGCTTCAAAATGGCCAAAAGTTGCAATACCCCCCAAAGCAACAATTTCGCCTCAAAATGGCAAAAAATTGTAATCCCCCCAAAGGAACAATTTCACTTCAATGTGGACAAAAGTTGCAATACCCCCCCAAAGGAACAATTTCGCCTCAAAATGGCAAAAAATTGCAATACCCCCTCAAAGGAACAATTTCACCTGAAAATGCCGAAAAGTTGCAATACCCCCCGAAAGGAACAATTTCGCTTCAAAATGGCCAAAAGTTGCAATACCCCCCCAAAGGAACAATTTCACCTCAAAATGCGGAAAAGTTGCAATACCCCCCAAAGGAACAATTTCACCTCAAAATGCCGAAAAGTTGCAATACCCCCGAAAGGAACAATTTCGCTTCAAAATGGCCAAAAGATGCAATACCCCCCCAAAGCAACAATTTCGCCTCAAAATGGCAAAAAATTGCAATACCCCCCCAAAGGAACAATTTCGCATCAGAATGCCGAAAAGTTGCAATACCCCCCGAAAGGAACAATTTCGCTTCAAAATGGCCAAAAGTTGCAATACCCCCCCAAAGGAATAATTTAGCCTCAAAATGGAAAAAAAGTTGCAATACCCCCAAAAAGGAAAAATTTCGCCTCAAAATGCCGAAAAGTTGCAATACCCCCCGAAAGGAACAATTTCGCTTCAAAATGGCCAAAAGTTGCAATACCCCCCAAAGGAACAATTTCGCCTCAAAATGGCAAAAAATTGCAATACCCCCCAAAGGAACAATTTCACCTCAAAATGCCGAAAAGTTGCAATACCCCCCCGAAAGGAACAATTTCGCTTCAAAATGGCCAAAAGATGCAATACCCCCCAAAGCAACAATTTCGCCTCAAAATGGCAAAAAATTGCAATACCCCCCCAAAGGAACAATTTCGCCTCAAAATGGCCAAAAATTGTAATACCCCCCCAAAGGAACAATTTCGCTTCAATATGGCCAAAAGTTGCAATACCCCCCCAAAGGAACAATTTCGCCTCAAAATGGCAAAAAATTGCAATACCCCCCCAAAGGAACAATTTCGCCTCAAAATGCCGAAAAGTTGAAATACCCCCCGAAAGGAACAATTTCGCTTCAAAATGGCCAAAAGTTGCAATACCCCCCCAAAGGAACAATTTTGCCTCAAAATGGCCAAAAGTTGCAATACCCCCCAAAGGAACAATTTCACCTCAAAATGCCGAAAAGTTGCAATACCCCCCGAAAGGAACAATTTCGCTACAAAATGGCCAAAAGATGCAATACCCCCCGAAAGGAACAATTTCGCTTCAAAATGGCCAAAAGTTGCAATACCCCCCAAAGCAACAATTTCGCCTCAAAATGGCAAAAAATTGCAATACCCCCCAAAGGAACAATTTCACCTCAAAATGCCGAAAAGTTGCAATACCCCCCCCCGAAAGGAACAATTTCGCTTCAAAATGGCCAAAAGATGCAATACCCCCCCAAAGCAACAATTTCGCCTCAAAATGGCAAAAAATTGCAATATCCCCCCAAAGGAACAATTTCGCCTCAAAATGGCCAAAAATTGTAATACCCCCCCAAAGGAACAATTTCGCTTCAATATGGCCAAAAGTTGCAATACCCCCCCAAAGGAACAATTTCGCCTCAAAATGGCAAAAAATTGCAATACCCCCCAAAGGAACAATTTCGCCTCAAAATGCCGAAAAGTTGCAATACCCCCCGAAAGGAACAATTTCGCTTCAAAATGGCCAAAAGTTGCAATACCCCCCCAAAGGAACAATTTTGCCTCAAAATGGCCAAAAGTTGCAATACCCCCCAAAGGAACAATTTCACCTCAAAATGCCGAAAAGTTGCAATACCCCCCGAAAGGAACAATTTCGCTACAAAATGGCCAAAAGATGCAATACCCCCCCGAAAGGAACAATTTCGCTTCAAAATGGCCAAAAGTTGCAATACCCCCCAAAGCAACAATTTCGCCTCAAAATGGCAAAAAATTGCAATACCCCCAAAGGAACAATTTCGCTTCAAAATGGCCAAAAGTTGCAATACCCCCCAAAGGAACAATTTCGCCTCAAAATGGCCAAAAGTTGCAATACCCCCCCAAAGGAACAATTTCGCCTCAAAATGCCGAAAAGTTGAAATACCCCCCGAAAGGAACAATTTCGCTTCAAAATGGCCAAAAGTTGCAATACCCCCCCAAAGGAACAATTTCGCCTCAGAATGCCGAAAAGTTGCAATACCCCCCCAAAGGAACAATTTCGCCTCAAAATGCCGAAAAGTTGCAATACCCCCCCAAAGGAACAATTTCGCCTCAGAATGCCGAAAAGTTGCAATAACCCCCCCAAAGGAACAATTTCGCCTCAAAATGCCGAAAAGTTGAAATACCCCCCGAAAGGAACAATTTCGCTTCAAAATGGCCAAAAGTTGCAATACCCCCCCAAAGGAACAATTTCGCCTCAAAATGGCAAAAAATTGCAATACCCCCCCAAAGGAACAATTTCGCCTCAAAATGCCGAAAAGTTGCAATACCCCTCCAAAGGAACAATTTCGCTTCAAAATGGCCAAAAGTTGCAATATCCCCCCAAAGGAACAATTTCGCCTCAAAATGCCGAAAAGTTGCAATACCCCCCGAAAGGAACAATTTCGCTTCAAAATGGCCAAAAGTTGGAATACCCCCCCAAAGGAACAATTTCGCCTCAAAATGCCGAAAAGTTGCAATACCCCCCGAAAGGAACAATTTCGCTTCAAAATGGCCAAAAGTTGCAATACCCCCCCAAAGGAACAATTTCGCCTCAAAATGGCAAATAATTGCAATACCCCCCCAAGGAACAATTTCGCCTCAAAATGCCGAAAAGTTGCAATACCCCCCGAAAGGAACAATTTCGCTTCAAAATGGCCAAAAGTTGCAATACCCCCCAAAGGAACAATTTCGCCTCAAAATGCCGAAAAGTTGCAATACCCCCCGAAAGGAACAATTTCGCTTCAAAATGGCCAAAAGTTGCAATACCCCCCCAAAGGAACAATTTCGCCTCAAAATGGCAAAAAATTGCAATACCCCCCCAAAGGAACAATTTCACCTCAAAATGCCGAAAAGTTGCAATACCCCCCGAAAGGAACAATTTCGCTTCAAAATGGCCAAAAGATGCAATACCCCCCGAAAGGAACAATTTCGCTTCAAAATGGCCAAAAGTTGCAATACCCCCCCAAAGCAACAATTTCGCCTCAAAATGGCAAAAAATTGCAATACCCTCAAAGGAACAATTTCGCTTCAAAATGGCCAAAAGTTGCAATACCCCCCAAAGGAACAATTTCGCCTCAAAATGGCCAAAAGTTGCAATACCCCCCCAAAGGAACAATTTCGCCTCAAAATGCCGAAAAGTTGAAATACCCCCCAAAGGAACAATTTCGCTTCAAAATGGCCAAAAGTTGCAATACCCCCCCAAAGGAACAATTTCGCCTCAAAATGGCAAAAAATTGCAATACCCCCCCAAAGGAACAATTTCACCTCAAAATGCCGAAAAGTTGCAATACCCCCAAAAGGAACAATTTCGCCTCAAAATGGCCAAAAGATGCAATACCCCCCCAAAGCAACAATTTCGCCTCAAAATGGCAAAAAATTGCAATACCCCCACAAAGGAACAATTTTGCCTCAAAATGCCGAAAAGTTGCAATACCCCCCGAAAGGAACAATTTCGCCTCAAAATGGCAAAAAATTGCAATACCCCCCCAAAGGAACAATTTCGCCTCAAAATGCCGAAAAGTTGCAATACCCCCGAAAGGAACAATTTCGCTTCAAAATGGCCAAAAGTTGCAATACCCCCCCAAAGCAACAATTTCGCCTCAAAATGGCAAAAAATTGCAATACCCGCCCAAAGGAACAATTTCGCCTCAAAATGACCAAAAATTGTAATACCCCCCAAAGGAACAATTTCGCTTCAATATGGCCAAAAGTTGCAATACACCCCCAAAGGAACAATTTCGCCTCAAAATGCCGAAAAGTTGCAATACCCCCGAAAGGAACAAGTTCGCTTCAAAATGGCCAAAAGATGCAATACCCCCCCAAAGCAACAATTTCACCTCAAAATGGCAAAAAATTGCAATACCACCCCCCCAAAGGAACAATTTCGCCTCAAAATGGCCAAAAATTGTAATCCCCCCCAAAGGAACAATTTCACTTTAATGTGGCCAAAAGTTGCAATACCCCCCGAAAGGAACAATTTCGCTTCAAAATGGCCAAAAGTTGCAATACCCCCCCAAAGGAACAATTTCACCTCAAAATGCGGAAAAGTTGCAATACCCCCCAAAGGAACAATTTCACCTCAAAATGCCGAAAAGTTGCAATACCCCCCGAAAGGAACAATTTCGCTTCAAAATGGCCAAAAGATGCAATACCCCCCCAAAGCAATAATTTCGCCTCAAAATGGCAAAAAATTGCAATACCCCCCCAAAGGAACAATTTCACCTCAAAATGGCCAAAAATTGTAATACCCCCCCAAAGGAACAATATCGCTTCAATATGGCCAAAAGTTGCAATACCCCCCAAAGGAACAATTTCGCCTCAAAATGGCAAAAAATTGCAATACCCCCCCAAAGGAACAATTTCGCCTCAAAAAGCCGAAAAGTTGCAATACCCCCCAAAAGGAACAATTTCGCTTCAAAATGGCCAAAAGTTTCAATACCCCCCCAAAAAAACAATTTCGCCTCAAAATGCCAAAAAGTTGCAATACCTCCCGAAAGGAACAATTTCGCTTCAAAATGGCCAAAAGTTGCAATACCCCCCTCCCAAAGGAACAATTTCGCCTCAAAATGCCGAAAAGTTGAAATACCCCCCGAAAGGAACAATTTCGCTTCAAAATGGCCAAAAGTTACAATACCCCCCGAAAGGAACAATTTCGCCTCAAAATACCGAAAAGTTGAAATACCCCCCGAAAGGAACAATTTCGCTTCAAAATGGCCAAAAGTTGCAATACCCCCCCCAAAGGAACAATTTCGCTTCAAAATGGCCAAAAGTTGCAATACCCCCCCAAAGGAACAATTTCGCCTCAAAATGCCAAAAAGTTGCAATACCCCCCGAAAGGAACAATTTCGCTTCAAAATAGCCAAAAGTTGCAATACCCCCCCAAAGGAACAATTTCGCCTCAAAATGGCAAAAAATTGCAATATTCCCCCAAAGGAACAATTTCACCTCAAAATGCCGAAAAGTTGCAATACCCCCGAAAGGAACAATTTCGCTTCAAAATGGCCAAAAGATGCAATACCCCCCCAAAGCAACAATTTCGCCTCAAAATGGCAAAAAATTGCAATACCCCCCCAAAGGAACAATTTCGCCTCAAAATGGCCAAAAATTGTAATCCCCCCCAAAGGAACAATTTCACTTCAATGTGGCCAAAAGTTGCAATACCCCCCGAAAGGAACAATTTTGCTTCAAAATGGCCAAAAGTTGCAATACCCCCCCAAAGGAACAATTTCGCCTCAAAATGGCAAAAAATTGCAATACCCCCCAAAGGAACAATTCCACCTCAAAATGCCGAAAAGTTGCAATACCCCCCGAAAGGAACAATTTCGCTTCAAAATAGCCAAAAGATGCAATACCCCCCCAAAGCAACAATTTCACCTCAAAATGGCAAAAAATTGCAATACCCCCCCAAAGGAACAATTTCGCCTCAAAATGGCCAAAAATTGTAATAACCCCCCAAAGGAACAATTTCGCTTCAATATGGCCAAAAGTTGCAATACCCCCCAAAGGAACAATTTCGCCTCAAAATGAAAAAAAATTGCAATACCCCACCAAAGGAACAATTTCGCCTCAAAATGCCGAAAAGTTGCAATACCCCTCCAAAGGAACAATTTCGCTTCAAAATGGCCAAAAGTTGCAATACACCCCCAAAGGAACAATTTCGCCTCAAAATGCCGAAAAGTTGCAATACCCCCGAAAGGAACAAGTTCGCTTCAAAATGGCCAAAAGATGCAATACCCCCCCAAAGCAACAATTTCGCCTCAAAATGGCAAAAAATTGCAATACCACCCCCCCAAAGGAACAATTTCGCCTCAAAATGGCCAAAAATTGTAATCCCCCCCAAAGGAACAATTTCACTTTAATGTGGCCAAAAGTTGCAATACCCCCCCAAAGGAACAATTTCACCTCAAAATGCGGAAAAGTTGCAATACCCCCCAAAGGAACAATTTCACCTCAAAATGCCGAAAAGTTGCAATACCCCCCGAAAGGAACAATTTCGCTTCAAAATGGCCAAAAGATGCAATACCCCCCCAAAGCAATAATTTCGCCTCAAAATGGCAAAAAATTGCAATACCCCCCCAAAGGAACAATTTCACCTCAAAATGGCCAAAAATTGTAATACCCCCCCAAAGGAACAATATCGCTTCAATATGGCCAAAAGTTGCAATACCCCCCAAAGGAACAATTTCGCCTCAAAATGCCAAAAAGTTGCAATACCCCCCGAAAGGAACAATTTCGCCTCAAAATGGCAAAAAATTGCAATACTCCCCCAAAGGAACAATTTCACCTCAAAATGCCGAAAAGTTGCAATACCCCCGAAAGGAACAATTTCGCTTCAAAATGGCCAAAAGATGCAATACCCCCCCAAAGCAACAATTTCGTCTCAAAATGGCAAAAAATTGCAATACCCCCCCCCCAAAGGAACAATTTCGCCTCAAAATGGCCAAAAATTGTAATCCCCCCCAAAGGAACAATTTCACTTCAATGTGGCCAAAAGTTGCAATACCCCCCGAAAGGAACAATTTCGCTTCAAAATGGCCAAAAGTTGCAATACCCCCCCAAAGGAACAATTTCGCCTCAAAATGCCGAAAAGTTGCAATACCCCCCAAAAGGAACAATTTCGCTTCAAAATGGCCAAAAGTTGCAATACCCCCCCAAAGGAACAATTTCACCTCAAAATGCGGAAAAGTTGCAATACCCCCCAAAGGAACAATTTCACCTCAAAATGCCGAAAAGTTGCAATACCCCCCGAAAGGAACAATTTCGCTTCAAAATGGCCAAAAGATGCAATACCCCCCCAAAGCAACAATTTCACCTCAAAATGGCAAAAAATTGCAATACCCCCCAAAGGAACAATTTCGCCTCAAAATGGCCAAAAGTTGCAATACCCCCCCAAAGGAACAATTTCGCTTCAAAATGGCCAAAAGTTGCAATACCCCCCCAAAGCAACAATTTCACCTCAAAATGGCAACAAATTGCAATACCCCCCCAAAGGAACAATTTCGCCTCAAAATGGCCAAAAATTGTAATAACCCCCCAAAGGAACAATTTCGCTTATATATGGCCAAAAGTTGCAATACCCCCCAAAGGAACAATTTCGCCTCAAAATGAAAAAAAATTGCAATACCCCCCCAAAGGAACAATTTCGCCTCAAAATGCCGAAAAGTTGCAATACCCCTCCAAAGGAACAATTTCGATTCAAATTGGCCAAAAGTTGCAATACCCCCCCAAAGGAACAATTTCGCCACAAAATGCCGAAAAGTTGCAATACCCCCCGAAAGGAACAATTTCGCTTCAAAATGGCCAAAAGTTGCAATACCCCCCAAAGGAACAATTTCGCCTCAAAATGGCAAAAAATTGCAATACCCCCCCAAAGGAACAATTTCACCTCAAAATGCCGAAAAGTTGCAATACCACCCGAAAGGAACAATTTCGCTTCAAAATGGCCAAAAGATGCAATACCCCCCCAAAGCAACAATTTCGCCTCAAAATGGCAAAAAATTGCAATACCCCCGAAAGGAACAATTTCGCTTCAAAATACCGAAAAGTTGAAATACCCCCCGAAAGGAACAATTTCGCTTCAAAATAGCCAAAAGTTGCAATACCCCCCCCAAAGGAACAATTTCGCTTCAAAATGGCCAAAAGTTGCAATACCCCCTCAAAGGAACAATTTCGCCTCAAAATGCCAAAAAGTTGCAATACCCCCCGAAAGGAACAATTTCGCCTCAAAATGGCAAAAAATTGCAATACTCACCCAAAGGAACAATTGCACCTCAAAATGCCGAAAAGTTGCAATACCCCCGAAAGCAACAATTTCGCCTCAAAATGGCAAAAAATTGCAATACCCCCCCCCCAAAGGAACAATTTCGCCTCAAAATGGCCAAAAATTGTAATCCCCCCAAAGGAACAATTTCACTTCAATGTGGCCAAAAGTTGCAATACCCCCCGAAAGGAACAATTTCGCTTCAAAATGGCCAAAAGTTGCAATACCCCCCCAAAGGAACAATTTCGCCTCAAAATGCCGAAAAGTTGCAATACCCCCCGAAAGGAACAATTTCGCTTCAAAATGGCCAAAAGTTGCAATACCCCCCCAAAGGAACAATTTCACCTCAAAATGCGGAAAAGTTGCAATACCCCCCAAAGGAACAATTTCACCTCAAAATGCCGAAAAGTTGCAATACCCCCCGAAAGGAACAATTTCGCTTCAAAATGGCCAAAAGATGCAATACCCCCCCAAAAAAACAATTTCGCCTCAAAATGCCAAAAAGTTGCAATACCTCCCGAAAGGAACAATTTCGCTTCAAAATGGCCAAAAGTTGCAATACCCCCCCAAAGGAACAATTTCGCCTCAAAATGGCAAAAAATTGCAATACCCCCCAAAGGAACAATTCCACCTCAAAATGCCGAAAAGTTGCAATACCCCCCGAAAGGAACAATTTCGCTTCAAAATGGCCAAAAGATGCAATACCCCCCCAAAGCAACAATTTCGCCTCAAAATGGCAAAAAATTGCAATACCCCCCCAAAGGAACAATTTCGCTTCAAAATGGCCAAAAGTTGCAATACCCCCCTCCCAAAGGAACAATTTCGCCTCAAAATGGCAAAAAATTGCAATACCCCCCAAAGGAACAATTTCACCTCAAAATGGCCAAAAATTGTAATACCCCCCCAAAGGAACAATTTCGCTTCAATATGGCCAAAAGTTGCAATACCCCCCCAAAGGAACAATTTCGCCTCAAAATGGCAAAAAATTGCAATACCCCCCCAAAGGAACAATTTCGCCTCAAAATGCTGAAAAGTTGCAATACCCCCCCAAAGGAACAATTTCGGCTCAAAATGTCAAAAAATTGCAATACCCCCCAAAGGAACAATTCCACCTCAAAATGCCGAAAAGTTGCAATACCCCCCGAAAGGAACAATTTCGCTTCAAAATAGCCAAAAGATGCAATACCCCCCCAAAGCAACAATTTCACCTCAAAATGGCAAAAAATTGCAATACCCCCCCAAAGGAACAATTTCGCCTCAAAATGGCCAAAAATTGTAATAACCCCCCAAAGGAACAATTTCGCTTATATATGGCCAAAAGTTGCAATACCCCCCAAAGGAACAATTTCGCCTCAAAATGAAAAAAAATTGCAATACCCCCCAAAGGAACAATTTCGCCTCAAAATGCCGAAAAGTTGCAATACCCCTCCAAAGGAACAATTTCGATTCAAATTGGCCAAAAGTTGCAAAACCCCCCTAAAGGAACAATTTCGCCACAAAATGCCGAAAAGTTGCAATACCCCCTGAAAGGAACAATTTCGCTTCAAAATGGCCAAAAGTTGCAATACCCCCCAAAGGAACAATTTCGCCTCAAAATGGCAAAAAATTGCAATACCCCCCCAAAGAAGCAATTTCACCTCAAAATGCCGAAAAGTTGCAATACCACCCGAAAGGAACAATTTCGCTTCAAAATGGCCAAAAGATGCAATACCCCCCCAAAGCAACAATTTCGCCTCAAAATGGCAAAAAATTGCAATACCCCCCAAAGGAACAATTTCGCTTCAAAATGGCCAAAAGTTGCAATACCCCCCCAAAGGAACAATTTCGCCTCAAAATGGCAAAAAATTGCAATACCCCCCAAAGGAACAATTTCGCCTCAAAATGGCCAAAAGTTGCAATACCCCCCCAAAGGAACAATTTCGCTTCAAAATGGCCAAAAGTTGCAATACCCCCCCAAAGGAACAATTTCGCCTCAAAATGGCAAAAAATTGCAATACCCCCCAAAGGAACAATTTCGCCTCAAAATGGCCAAAAGTTGCAATACCCCCCCAAAGGAACAATTTCGCTTCAAAATGGCCAAAAGTTGCAATACCCCCCCAAAGCAACAATTTCACCTCAAAATGGCAAAAAATTGCAATACCCCCCCAAAGGAACAATTTCGCCTCAAAATGGCCAAAAATTGTAATAACCCCCCAAAGGAACAATTTCGCTTATATATGGCCAAAAGTTGCAATACCCCCCAAAGGAACAATTTCGCCTCAAAATGAAAAAAAATTGCAATACCCCCCAAAGGAACAATTTCGCCTCAAAATGCCGAAAAGTTGCAAGACCCCTCCAAAGGAACAATTTCGATTCAAATTGGCCAAAAGTTGCAATACCCCCCCAAAGGAACAATTTCGCCACAAAATGCCGAAAAGTTGCAATACCCCCCGAAAGGAACAATTTCGCTTCAAAATGGCCAAAAGTTGCAATACCCCCCAAAGGAACAATTTCGCCTCAAAATGGCAAAAAATTGCAATACCCCCCAAAGGAACAATTTCGCCTCAAAATGGCCAAAAGTTGCAATACCCCCCCAAAGGAACAATTTCGCTTCAAAATGGCCAAAAGTTGCAATACCCCCCCAAAGGAACAATTTCGCCTCAAAATGCCGAAACGTTGAAATACCCCCCGAAATGAACAATTTCGCTTCAAAATGGCCAAAAGTTGCAATACCCCCCCAAAGGAACAATTTCGCCTCAAAATACCGAAAACTTGAAATACTACCCGAAAGGAACAATTTTGCTTCAAAATGGCCAAAAGTTGCAATACCCCCCCAAGGAACAATTTCGCTTCAATATGGCCAAAAGTTGCAATACCCCCCAAAGGAACAATTTCGCCTCAAAATGGCAAAAAATTGCAATACCCCCCCAAAGGAACAATTTCGCCTCAAAATGCCGAAAAGTTGCAATACCACCCAAAAGGAACAATTTCGCTTCAAAATGGCCAAAAGTTACAATACCCCCCCAAAAAAACAATTTCGCCTCAAAATGCCAAAAAGTTGCAATACTTCCCGAAAGGAACAATTTCGCTTCAAAATGGTTAAAAGTTGCAATACCCCCCCAAAGGAACAATTTCGCCTAAAATGGCAAAAAATTGCAATACCCCCCCAAAGGAACAATTCCACCTCAAAATGCCGAAAAGTTGCAATACCCCCCGAAAGGAACAATTTCGCTTCAAAATAGCCAAAAGATGCAATACCCCCCCAAAGCAACAATTTCACCTCAAAATGGCAAAAAATTGCAATACCCCCCCCAAAGGAACAATTTCGCCTCAAAATGGCCAAAAATTGTAATAACCCCCCAAAGGAACAATTTCGCTTCAATATGGCCAAAAGTTGCAATACCCCCCAAAGGAACAATTTCGCCTCAAAATGAAAAAAAATTGCAATACCTCCCTAAAGGAACAATTTCACCTCAAAATGCCGAAAAGTTGCAATACCCCCCGAAAGGAACAATTTCGCTTCAAAATGGCCAAAAGATGCAAAACCCCCCCAAAGCAACAATTTCGCCTCAAAATGGCAAAAAATTGCAATACCCCCCAAAGGAACAATTTCGCTTCAAAATGGCCAAAAGTTGCAATACCCCCAAAGGAACAATTTCGCTTCAAAATGGCCAAAAGTTGCAATACCCCCCCAAAGGAACAATTTCGCTTCAAAATGGCCAAAAGTTGCAATACCCCCCCAAAGGAACAATTTCGCTTCAAAATGGTCAAAAGTTGCAATACCCCCCCAAAGGAACATTTTCGCCTCAAAATGCCGAAAAGTTGAAATACCCCCCGAAAGGAACAATTTCGCTTCAAAATGGCCAAAAGTTGCAATACCCCCCCAAAGGAACAATTTCGCCTCAAAATGCCGAAAAGTTGAAATACCCCCCGAAAGGAACAATTTCGCTTCAAAATACCGAAAAGTTGAAATACCCCCCAAAAGGAACAATTTCGCTTCAAAATGGCCAAAAGTTGCAATACCCCCTCAAAGGAACAATTTCGCTTCAAAATGGCCAAAAGTTGCAATACCCCCCCAAAGGAACAATTTCGCTTCAAAATGGCCAAAAGATGCAATACTCCCCCAAAGCAACAATTTCGCCTCAAAATGGCAAAAAATTGCAATACCCCCCCAAAGGAACAATTTCGCTTCAAAATGGCCAAAAGTTGCAATACCCCCCAAAGCAACAATTTCGCCTCAAAATGGCAAAAAATTGCAATACCCCCCCAAAGGAACAATTTCACCTCAAAATGGCCAAAAATTGTAATACCCCCCCAAGGAACAATTTCGCTTCAATATGGCCAAAAGTTGCAATAGCCCCCCAAAGGAACAATTTCGCCTCAAAATGGCAAAAAATTGCAATACCCCCCCAAAGGAACAATTTCGCCTCAAAATGCCGAAAAGTTGCAATACCCCCCAAAAGGAACAATTTCGCTTCAAAATGGCCAAAAGTTGCAATACCCCCCCAAAAAAACAATTTCGCCTCAAAATGCCAAAAAGTTGCAATACCTCCCGAAAGGAACAATTTCGCTTCAAAATGGCCAAAAGTTGCAATACCCCCCCAAAGGAACAATTTCGCCTCAAAATGGCAAAAAATTGCAATACCCCCCCCCCAAAGGAACAATTTCGCCTCAAAATGGCCAAAAATTGTAATCCCCCCCAAAGGAACAATTTCACTTCAATGTGGCCAAAAGTTGCAATACCCCCCGAAAGGAACAATTTCGCTTCAAAATGGCCAAAAGTTGCAATACCCCCCCAAAGGAACAATTTCGCCTCAAAATGCCGAAAAGTTGCAATACCCCCCGAAAGGAACAATTTCGCTTCAAAATGGCCAAAAGTTGCAATACCCCCCCAAAGGAACAATTTCACCTCAAAATGCGGAAAAGTTGCAATACCCCCCAAAGGAACAATTTCACCTCAAAATGCCGAAAAGTTTCAATACCCCCCGAAAGGAACAATTTCGCTTCAAAATGGCCAAAAGATGCAATACCCCCCCAAAGCAACAATTTCACCTCAAAATGGCAAAAAATTGCAATACCCCCCAAAGGAACAATTTCGCCTCAAAATGGCCAAAAGTTGCAATACCCCCCCAAAGGAACAATTTCGCTTCAAAATGGCCAAAAGTTGCAATACCCCCCCAAAGCAACAATTTCACCTCAAAATGGCAAAAAATTGCAATACCCCCCCAAAGGAACAATTTCGCCTCAAAATGGCCAAAAATTGTAATAACCCCCCAAAGGAACAATTTCGCTTATATATGGCCAAAAGTTGCAATACCCCCCAAAGGAACAATTTCGCCTCAAAATGAAAAAAAATTGCAATACCCCCCCAAAGGAACAATTTCGCCTCAAAATGCCGAAAAGTTGCAATACCCCTCCAAAGGAACAATTTCGATTCAAATTGGCCAAAAGTTGCAATACCCCCCCAAAGGAACAATTTCGCCACAAAATGCCGAAAAGTTGCAATACCCCCCGAAAGGAACAATTTCGCTTCAAAATGGCCAAAAGTTGCAATACCCCCCCAAAGGAACAATTTCACCTCAAAATGCGGAAAAGTTGCAATACCCCCCAAAGGAACAATTTCACCTCAAAATGCCGAAAAGTTGCAATACCCCCCGAAAGGAACAATTTCGCTTCAAAATGGCCAAAAGATGCAATACCCCCCCAAAGCAACAATTTCACCTCAAAATGGCAAAAAATTGCAATACCCCCCAAAGGAACAATTTCGCCTCAAAATGGCCAAAAGTTGCAATACCCCCCCAAAGGAACAATTTCGCTTCAAAATGGCCAAAAGTTGCAATACCCCCCCAAAGCAACAATTTCACCTCAAAATGGCAAAAAATTGCAATACCCCCCCAAAGGAACAATTTCGCCTCAAAATGGCCAAAAATTGTAATAACCCCCCAAAGGAACAATTTCGCTTATATATGGCCAAAAGTTGCAATACCCCCCAAAGGAACAATTTCGCCTCAAAATGAAAAAAAATTGCAATACCCCCCCAAAGGAACAATTTCGCCTCAAAATGCCGAAAAGTTGCAATACCCCTCCAAAGGAACAATTTCGATTCAAATTGGCCAAAAGTTGCAATACCCCCCCAAAGGAACAATTTCGCCACAAAATGCCGAAAAGTTGCAATACCCCCCGAAAGGAACAATTTCGCTTCAAAATGGCCAAAAGATGCAATACCCCCCCAAAGCAACAATTTCACCTCAAAATGGCAAAAAATTGCAATACCCCCCAAAGGAACAATTTCGCCTCAAAATGGCCAAAAGTTGCAATACCCCCCCAAAGGAACAATTTCGCTTCAAAATGGCCAAAAGTTGCAATACCCCCCCAAAGCAACAATTTCACCTCAAAATGGCAAAAAATTGCAATACCCCCCCAAAGGAACAATTTCGCCTCAAAATGGCCAAAAATTGTAATAACCCCCCAAAGGAACAATTTCGCTTATATATGGCCAAAAGTTGCAATACCCCCCAAAGGAACAATTTCGCCTCAAAATGAAAAAAAATTGCAATACCCCCCCAAAGGAACAATTTCGCCTCAAAATGCCGAAAAGTTGCAATACCCCTCCAAAGGAGCAATTTCGATTCAAATTGGCCAAAAGTTGCAATACCCCCCCAAAGGAACAATTTCGCCACAAAATGCCGAAAAGTTGCAATACCCCCCGAAAGGAACAATTTCGCTTCAAAATGGCCAAAAGTTGCAATACCCCCCAAAGGAACAATTTCGCCTCAAAATGGCAAAAAATTGCAATACCCCCCCAAAGGAACAATTTCACCTCAAAATGCCGAAAAGTTGCAATACCACCCGAAAGGAACAATTTCGCTTCAAAATGGCCAAAAGATGCAATACCCCCCCAAAGCAACAATTTCGCCTCAAAATGGCAAAAAATTGCAATACCCCCCAAAGGAACAATTTCGCTTCAAAATACCGAAAAGTTGAAATACCCCCCGAAAGGAACAATTTCGCTTCAAAATAGCCAAAAGTTGCAATACCCCCCCCAAAGGAACAATTTCGCTTCAAAATGGCCAAAAGTTGCAATACCCCCTCAAAGGAACAATTTCGCCTCAAAATCCAAAAAGTTGCAATACCCCCCGAAAGGAACAATTTCGCCTCAAAATGGCAAAAAATTGCAATACTCACCCAAAGGAACAATTGCACCTCAAAATGCCGAAAAGTTGCAATACCCCCGAAAGGAACAATTTCGCTTCAAAATGGCCAAAAGATGCAATACCACCCCAAAGCAACAATTTCGCCTCAAAATGGCAAAAAATTGCAATACCCCCCCCAAAGGAACAATTTCGCCTCAAAATGGCCAAAAATTGTAATCCCCCCAAAGGAACAATTTCACTTCAATGTGGCCAAAAGTTGCAATACCCCCCGAAAGGAACAATTTCGCTTCAAAATGGCCAAAAGTTGCAATACCCCCCCAAAGGAACAATTTCGCCTCAAAATGCCGAAAAGTTGCAATACCCCCCGAAAGGAACAATTTCGCTTCAAAATGGCCAAAAGATGCAATACCCCCCCAAAAAAACAATTTCGCCTCAAAATGCCAAAAAGTTGCAATACCTCCCGAAAGGAACAATTTCGCTTCAAAATGGCCAAAAGTTGCAATACCCCCCCAAAGGAACAATTTCGCCTCAAAATGGCAAAAAATTGCAATACCCCCCAAAGGAACAATTCCACCTCAAAATGCCGAAAAGTTGCAATACCCCCCGAAAGGAACAATTTCGCTTCAAAATGGCCAAAAGATGCAATACCCCCCCAAAGCAACAATTTCGCCTCAAAATGGCAAAAAATTGCAATACCCCCCCAAAGGAACAATTTCGCTTCAAAATGGCCAAAAGTTGCAATACCCCCCTCCCAAAGGAACAATTTCGCCTCAAAATGGCAAAAAATTGCAATACCCCCCAAAGGAACAATTTCACCTCAAAATGGCCAAAAATTGTAATACCCCCCCAAAGGAACAATTTCGCTTCAATATGGCCAAAAGTTGCAATACCCCCCCAAAGGAACAATTTCGCCTCAAAATGGCAAAAAATTGCAATACCCCCCCAAAGGAACAATTTCGCCTCAAAATGCTGAAAAGTTGCAATACCCCCCCAAAGGAACAATTTCGGCTCAAAATGGCAAAAAATTGCAATACCCCCCAAAGGAACAATTCCACCTCAAAATGCCGAAAAGTTGCAATACCCCCCGAAAGGAACAATTTCGCTTCAAAATAGCCAAAAGATGCAATACCCCCCCAAAGCAACAATTTCACCTCAAAATGGCAAAAAATTGCAATACCCCCCCAAAGGAACAATTTCGCCTCAAAATGGCCAAAAATTGTAATAACCCCCCAAAGGAACAATTTCGCTTATATATGGCCAAAAGTTGCAATACCCCCCAAAGGAACAATTTCGCCTCAAAATGAAAAAAAATTGCAATACCCCCCAAAGGAACAATTTCGCCTCAAAATGCCGAAAAGTTGCAATACCCCTCCAAAGGAACAATTTCGATTCAAATTTGCCAAAAGTTGCAATACCCCCCCAAAGGAACAATTTCGCCACAAAATGCCGAAAAGTTGCAGTACCCCCTGAAAGGAACAATTTCGCTTCAAAATGGCCAAAAGTTGCAATACCCCCCAAAGGAACAATTTCGCCTCAAAATGGCAAAAAATTGCAATACCCCCCCAAAGGAGCAATTTCACCTCAAAATGCCGAAAAGTTGCAATACCACCCGAAAGGAACAATTTCGCTTCAAAATGGCCAAAAGATGCAATACCCCCCCAAAGCAACAATTTCGCCTCAAAATGGCAAAAAATTGCAATACCCCCCAAAGGAACAATTTCGCTTCAAAATGGCCAAAAGTTGCAATACCCCCCCAAAGGAACAATTTCGCTTAAAAATGGCCAAAAGTTGCAATACCCCCCCAAAGGAACAATTTCGCCTCAAAATGGCAAAAAATTGCAATACCCCCCAAAGGAACAATTTCGCCTCAAAATGGCCAAAAGTTGCAATACCCCCCCAAAGGAACAATTTCGCTTCAAAATGGCCAAAAGTTGCAATACCCCCCCAAAGCAACAATTTCACCTCAAAATGGCAAAAAATTGCAATACCCCCCCAAAGGAACAATTTCGCCTCAAAATGGCCAAAAATTGTAATAACCCCCCAAAGGAACAATTTCGCTTATATATGGCCAAAAGTTGCAATACCCCCCAAAGGAACAATTTCGCCTCAAAATGAAAAAAAATTGCAATACCCCCCAAAGGAACAATTTCGCCTCAAAATGCCGAAAAGTTGCAATACCCCTCCAAAGGAACAATTTCGATTCAAATTGGCCAAAAGTTGCAATACCCCCCCAAAGGAACAATTTCGCCACAAAATGCCGAAAAGTTGCAATACCCCCCGAAAGGAAAAATTTCGCTTCAAAATGGCCAAAAGTTGCAATACCCCCCAAAGGAACAATTTCGCCTCAAAATGGCAAAAAATTGCAATACCCCCCAAAGGAACAATTTCGCCTCAAAATGGCCAAAAGTTGCAATACCCCCCCAAAGGAACAATTTCGCTTCAAAATGGCCAAAAGTTGCAATACCCCCCCAAAGGAACAATTTCGCCTCAAAATGCCGAAACGTTGAAATACCCCCCGAAATGAACAATTTCGCTTCAAAATGGCCAAAAGTTGCAATACCCCCCCAAAGGAACAATTTCGCCTCAAAATACCGAAAACTTGAAATACCCCCCGAAAGGAACAATTTTGCTTCAAAATGGCCAAAAGTTGCAATACCCCCCCAAGGAACAATTTCGCTTCAATATGGCCAAAAGTTGCAATACCCCCCAAAGGAACAATTTCGCCTCAAAATGGCAAAAAATTGCAATACCCCCCCAAAGGAACAATTTCGCCTCAAAATGCCGAAAAGTTGCAATACCACCCAAAAGGAACAATTTCGCTTCAAAATGGCCAAAAGTTACAATACCCCCCCAAAAAAACAATTTCGCCTCAAAATGCCAAAAAGTTGCAATACCTCCCGAAAGGAACAATTTCGCTTCAAAATGGCCAAAAGTTGCAATACCCCCCCAAAGGAACAATTTCGCCTCAAAATGAAAAAAAATTGCAATACCTCCCTAAAGGAACAATTTCACCTCAAAATGCCGAAAAGTTGCAATACCCCCCGAAAGGAACAATTTCGCTTCAAAATGGCCAAAAGATGCAATACCCCCCCAAAGCAACAATTTCGCCTCAAAATGGCAAAAAATTGCAATACCCCCCAAAGGAACAATTTCGCTTCAAAATGGCCAAAAGTTGCAATACCCCCAAAGGAACAATTTCGCTTCAAAATGGCCAAAAGTTGCAATACCCCCCCAAAGGAACAATTTCGCTTCAAAATGGCCAAAAGTTGCAATACCCCCCCAAAGGAACAATTTCGCTTCAAAATGGTCAAAAGTTGCAATACCCCCCCAAAGGAACATTTTCGCCTCAAAATGCCGAAAAGTTGAAATACCCCCCGAAAGGAACAATTTCGCTTCAAAATGGCCAAAAGTTGCAATACCCCCCCAAAGGAACAATTTCGCCTCAAAATGCCGAAAAGTTGAAATACCCCCCGAAAGGAACAATTTCGCTTCAAAATACCGAAAAGTTGAAATACCCCCCAAAAGGAACAATTTCGCTTCAAAATGGCCAAAAGTTGCAATACCCCCTCAAAGGAACAATTTCGCTTCAAAATGGCCAAAAGTTGCAATACCCCCCCAAAGGAACAATTTCGCTTCAAAATGGCCAAAAGATGCAATACTCCCCCAAAGCAACAATTTCGCCTCAAAATGGCAAAAAATTGCAATACCCCCCCAAAGGAACAATTTCGCTTCAAAATGGCCAAAAGTTGCAATACCCCCCAAAGCAACAAATTCGCCTCAAAATGGCAAAAAATTGCAATACCCCCCCAAAGGAACAATTTCACCTCAAAATGGCCAAAAATTGTAATACCCCCCCAAGGAACAATTTCGCTTCAATATGGCCAAAAGTTGCAATAGCCCCCCAAAGGAACAATTTCGCCTCAAAATGGCAAAAAATTGCAATACCCCCCCAAAGGAACAATTTCGCCTCAAAATGCCGAAAAGTTGCAATACCCCCCAAAAGGAACAATTTCGCTTCAAAATGGCCAAAACTTGCAATACCCCCCCAAAAAAACAATTTCGCCTCAAAATGCCAAAAAGTTGCAATACCTCCCGAAAGGAACAATTTCGCTTCAAAATGGCCAAAAGTTGCAATACCCCCCCAAAGGAACAATTTCGCCTCAAAATGGCAAAAAATTGCAATACCCCCCCAAAGGAACAATTCCACCTCAAAATGCCGAAAAGTTGCAATACCCCCCGAAAGGAACAATTTCGCTTCAAAATAGCCAAAAGATGCAATACCCCCCCAAAGCAACAATTTCACCTCAAAATGGCAAAAAATTGCAATACCCCCCAAAGGAACAATTTCGCTTCAAAATGGCCAAAAGTTGCAATACCCCCCCAAAGGAACAATTTCGCCTCAAAATGGCAAAAAATTGCAATACCCCCCAAAGGAACAATTTCGCCTCAAAATGGCCAAAAGTTGCAATACCCCCCCAAAGGAACAATTTCGCTTCAAAATGGCCAAAAGTTGCAATACCCCCCCAAAGGAACAATTTCGCCTCAAAATGCCGAAAAGTTGAAATACCCCCCGAAAGGAACAATTTCGCTTCAAAATGGCCAAAAGTTGCAATACCCCCCCAAAGGAACAATTTCGCCTCAAAATGCCGAAAAGTTGAAATACCCCCCGAAAGGAACAATTTCGCTTCAAAATACCGAAAAGTTGAAATACCCCCCAAAAGGAACAATTTCGCTTCAAAATGGCCAAAAGTTGCAATACCCCCCCAAAGGAACAATTTCGCTTCAAAATGGCCAAAAGTTGCAATACCCCCCCAAAGGAACAATTTCGCTTCAAAATGGCCAAAAGTTGCAATACCCCCCCAAAGGAACAATTTCACCTCAAAATGCCGAAAAGTTGCAATACCCCCGAAAGGAACAATTTCGCTTCAAAATGGCCAAAAGATGCAATACCCCCCCAAAGCAACAATTTCGCCTCAAAATGGCAAAAAATTGCAATACCCCCCCCCCAAAAGGAACAATTTTGCCTCAAAATGGCCAAAAATTGTAATCCCCCCAAAGGAACAATTTCACTTCAATGTGGCCAAAAGTTGCAATACCCCCCGAAAGGAACAATTTCGCTTCAAAATGGCCAAAAGTTGCAATACCCCCGCAAAGGAACAATTTCGCCTCAAAATGCCGAAAAGTTGCAATACCCCCCGAAAGGAACAATTTCGCTTCAAAATGGCCAAAAGTTGCAATACCCCCCCAAAGGAACAATTTCACCTCAAAATGCGGAAAAGTTGCAATACCCCCCAAAGGAACAATTTCACCTCAAAATGCCGAAAAGTTGCAATACCCCCCGAAAGGAACAATTTTGCTTCAAAATGGCCAAAAGATGCAATACCCCCCAAAGCAACAATTTCGCCTCAAAATGGCAAAAAATTGCAATACCCCCCCAAAGGAACAATTTCGCTTCAAAATGGCCAAAAGTTGCAATACCCCCCAAAGCAACAATTTCGCCTCAAAATGGCAAAAAATTGCAATACCCCCCCAAAGGAACAATTTCACCTCAAAATGGCCAAAAATTGTAATACCCCCCCAAGGAACAATTTCGCTTCAATATGGCCAAAAGTTGCAATACCCCCCCAAAGGAACAATTTCGCCTCAAAATGCCGAAAAGTTGCAATACCTCCCAAAAGGAACAATTTCGCTTCAAAATGGCCAAAAGTTGCAATACCCCCCCAAAAAAACAATTTCGCCTCAAAATGCCAAAAAGTTGCAATACCTCCCGAAAGGAACAATTTCGCTTCAAAATGGCCAAAAGTTGCAATACCCCCCCAAAGGAACAATTTCGCCTCAAAATGGCAAAAAATTGCAATACCCCCCCAAAGGAACAATTCCACCTCAAAATGCCGAAAAGTTGCAATTCCCCCCGAAAGGAACAATTTCGCTTCAAAATAGCCAAAAGATGCAATACCCCCCCAAAGCAACAATTTCACCTCAAAATGGCAAAAAATTGCAATACCCCCCCAAAGGAACAATTTCGCCTCAAAATGGCCAAAAATTGTAATAACCCCCCCAAAGGAACAATTTCGCTTCAATATGGCCAAAAGTTGCAATACCCCCCAAAGGAACAATTTCGCCTCAAAATGAAAAAAAATTGCAATACCCCCCCAAAGGAACAATTTTGCCTCAAAATGCCGAAAAGTTGCAATACCCCTCCAAAGGAACAATTTCGCTTCAAAAAGGCCAAAAGTTGCAATACCCCCCCAAAGGAACAATTTCGCCACAAAATGCCGAAAAGTTGCAATACCCCCCGAAAGGAACAATTTCGCTTAAAAAAATAGCCAAAAGTTGCAATACCCCCCCAAAGGAACAATTTCGCCTCAAAATGGCAAAAAATTGCAATACCCCCCCAAAGGAACAATTTCACCTCAAAATGCCGAAAAGTTGCAACACCCCCCGAAAGGAACAATTTCGCCTCAAAATGGCAAAAAATTGCAATACCCCCCAAGGAACAATTTCGCCTCAAAATGGCCAAAAGTTGCAATACCCCCCCAAAGGAACAATTTCGCTTCAAAATGGCCAAAAGTTGCAATACCCCCCCCCAAAGGAACAATTTCGCCTCAAAATGCCGAAACGTTGAAATACCCCCCGAAAGGAACAATTTCGCTTCAAAATGGCCAAAAGTTGCAATACCCCCCCAAAGGAACAATTTCGCCTCAAAATACCGAAAAGTTGAAATACCCCCCCGAAAGGAACAATTTCGCTTCAAAATGGCCAAAAGTTGCAATACCCCCCCAAAGGAACAATTTCGCTTCAAAATGACCAAAAGTTGCAATACCCCCCCAAAGGAACAATTTCGCCTCAAAATGGCCAAAAATTGTAATACCCCCCCAAAGGAACAATTTCGCTTCAAAATGGCCAAAAGTTAAATACCCCCCCAAAGGAACAATTTCGCCTCAAAATGGCAAAAAATTGCAATACCCCCCCAAAGGAACAATTTCACTTCAAAATGGCCAAAAGTTGAAATACCCTCCCAAAGGAAGAATTTCGCCTCAAAATGGCAAAAAATTGCAATACCCCCCCAAAGGAACAATTTCACCTCAAAATGCTGAAAAGTTGCAATACCCCCCGAAAGGAACAATTTCGCTTCAAAATGGCCAAAAGTTGCAATACCCCCCCAAGGAACAATTTCGCCTCAAAATTTCAAAAAATTGCAATACCCCTCCAAGGAACAATTTCGCTTCAAAATGCCGAAAAGTTGCAATACCCCCCCAAAGGTACAATTTCGCTTCAAAATGGCCAAAAGTTGCAATACCCCCCAAAGGAACAATTTCGCTTCAAAATGGCCAAAAGTTGCAATACCCCCACAAAGGAACAATTTCGCCTCAAAATGCCGAAAAGTTGCAATACCCCCCGAAAGGAACAATTTCGCTTCAAAATGGCCAAAAGTTGCAATACCCCCCCAAAGGAACAATTTCGCCTCAAAATATCCAAAAATTGTAATACCCCCCCAAAGGAACAATTTCGCCTCAAAATGGAAAAAAATTGCAATACCCCCCCCCAAAGGAACAATTTCGCCTGAAAATGCCGAAAAGTTGCAATACCCCCCGAAAGGAACAATTTCGCTTCAAAATGGCCAAAAGTTGCAATACCCTCCCAAAGGAACAATTTCGCCTGAAAATGCCGAAAAGTTGCAATACCCCCCGAAAGGAACAATTTCGCTTCAAAATGGCCAAAAGTTGCAATACCCCCCCAAAGGAACAATTTCACCTCAAAATGCGGAAAAGTTGCAATACCCCCCAAAGGAACAATTTCACCTCAAAATGCCGAAAAGTTGCAATACCCGCGAAAGGAACAATTTCGCTTCAAAATGGCCAAAAGATGCAATACCCCCCCAAAGCAACAATTTCGCCTCAAAATGGCAAAAAATTGCAATACCCCCCCAAAGGAACAATTTCGCTTCAAAATGGCCAAAAGTTGCAATACCCCCCCCAAAGCAACAATTTCGCCTCAAAATGGCAAAAAATTGCAATACCCCCCCCAAAGGAACAATTTCGCCTCAAAATGGCCAAAAATTGTAATACCCCCCCAAAGGAACAATTTCGCTTCAATATGGCCAAAAGTTGCAATACCCCCCCAAAGGAACAATTTCGCCTCAAAATGCCGAAAAGTTGCAATACCCCCCAAAAGGAACAATTTCGCTTCAAAATGGCCAAAAGTTGCAATACCCCCCAAAAAAACAATTTCGCCTCAAAATGCCAAAAAGTTGCAATACCCCCCGAAAGGAACAATTTCGCTTCAAAATGGCCAAAAGTTGCAATACCCCCCCAAAGGAACAATTTCGCCTCAAAATGGCAAAAAATTGCAATACCCCCCCAAAGGAACAATTCCACCTTAAAATGCCGAAAAGTTGCAATACCCCCCGAAAGAAACAATTTCGCTTCAAAATAGCCAAAAGATGCAATACCCCCCCAAAGCAACAATTTCACCTCAAAATGGCAAAAAATTGCAATACCCCCCAAAGGAACAATTTCGCCTCAAAATGGCCAAAAATTGTAATAACCCCCCAAAGGAACAATTTCGCTTCAATATGGCCAAAAGTTGCAATACCCCCCCAAAGGAACAATTTCGCCTCAAAATGGCAAAAAATTGCAATACCCCCCCAAAGGAACAATTTCGCCTCAAAATGCCGAAAAATTGCAATACCCCTCCAAAGGAACAATTTCGCTTCAAAATGGCCAAAAGTTGCAATACCCCCCCAAAGGAACAATTTCGCCTCAAAATGCCGAAAAGTTGCAATACCCCCCGAAAGGAACAATTTCGCTTCAAAATGGCCAAAAGTTGCAATACCCCCCCAAAGGAACAATTTCGCCTCAAAATGCCGAAAAGTTGCAATACCCCCCGAAAGGAACAATTTCGCTTCAAAATGGCCAAAAGTTGCAATACCCCCCAAAGGAACAATTTCGCCTCAAAATGGCAAAAAATTGCAATACCCCCCCAAAGGAACAATTTCACCTCAAAATGCCGAAAAGTTGCAATACCCCCCGAAAGGAACAATTTCGCTTCAAAATGGCCAAAAGATGCAATACCCCCCCAAAGCAACAATTTCGCCTCAAAATGGCAAAAAATTGCAATACCCCCCAAAGGAACAATTTCGCTTCAAAATGGCCAAAAGTTGCAATACCCCCCCAAAGGAACAATTTCGCCTCAAAATGGCCAAAAGTTGCAATACCCCCCCAAAGGAACAATTTCGCCTCAAAATGCCGAAACGTTGAAATACCCCCCGAAAGGAACAATTTCGCTTCAAAATGGCCAAAAGTTGCAATACCCCCCCAAAGGAACAATTTCGCCTCAAAATACCGAAAAGTTGAAATACCCCCCCAAAGGAACAATTTCGCTTCAAAATGGCCAAAAGTTGCAAAACCCCCCCAAAGGAACAATTTCGCCTCAAAATGGCCAAAAATTGTAATACCCCCCCAAAGGAACAATTTCGCTTCAAAATGGCCAAAAGTTAAATACCCCCCAAAGGAACAATTTCGCCTCAAAATGGCAAAAAATTGCAATACCCCCCCAAAGGAACAATTTCACTTCAAAATGGCCAAAAGTTGAAATACCCCCCCAAAGGAAGAATTTCGCCTCAAAATGGCAAAAAATTGCAATACCCCCCCAAAGGAACAATTTCACCTCAAAATGCTGAAAAGTTGCAATACCCCCCGAAAGGAACAATTTCGCTTCAAAATGGCCAAAAGTTGCAATACCCTCCCAAGGAACAATTTCGCTTCAAAATGCCGAAAAGTTGCAATACCCCCCCAAAGGTACAATTTCGCTTCAAAATGGCCAAAAGTTGCAATACCCCCCAAAGGAACAATTTCGCTTCAAAATGGCCAAAAGTTGCAATACCCCCACAAAGGAACAATTTCGCCTCAAAATGCCGAAAAGTTGCAATACCCCCCGAAAGGAACAATTTCGCTTCAAAATGGCCAAAAGTTGCAATACCCCCCCAAAGGAACAATTTCGCCTCAAAATGGCCAAAAATTGTAATACCCCCCCAAAGGAACAATTTCACTTCAATATGGCCAAAAGTTGCAATACCCCCCAAAGGAACAATTTTGCCTCAAAATGCCAAAAAGTTGCAATACCCCCCGAAAGGAACAATTTCGCTTCAAAATGGCCAAAAGTTGCAATACCCCCCCAAAGGAACAATTTCGCCTCAAAATGCCAAAAAGTTGCAATACCCCCCGAAAGGAACAATTTCGCCTCAAAATGGCAAAAAATTGCAATACCCCCCCAAAGGAACAATTTCGCCTCAAAATGCCGAAAAATTGCAATACCCCTCCAAAGGAACAATTTCGCTTCAAAATGGCCAAAAGTTGCAATACCCCCCCAAAGGAACAATTTCGCCTCAAAATGCCGAAAAGTTGCAATACCCCCCGAAAGGAACAATTTCGATTCAAAATGGCCAAAAGTTGCAATACCCCCCCAAAGGAACAATTTCGCCTCAAAATGGCAAAAAATTGCAATACCCCCCAAAGGAACAATTTCGCTTCAAAATGGCCAAAAGTTGCAATACCCCCCCAAAGGAACAATTTCGCCTCAAAATGGCAAAAAATTGCAATACCCCCCCAAAGGAACAATTTCGCCTCAAAATGGCCAAAAGTTGCAATACCCCCCAAAGGAACAATTTCGCCTCAAAATGCCGAAACGTTGAAATACCCCCCGAAAGGAACAATTTCGCTTCAAAATGGCCAAAAGTTGCAATACCCCCCCAAAGGAACAATTTCGCTTCAAAATGGCCAAAAGTTGCAATACCCCCCCAAAGGAACAATTTCGACTCAAAATGGCCAAAAATTGTAATACTCCCCCAAAGGAACAATTTCGCTTCAAAATGGCCAAAAGTTAAATACCCCCCAAAGGAACAATTTCGCCTCAAAATGGCAAAAAATTGCAATACCCCCCCAAAGGAACAATTTCACTTCAAAATGGCCAAAAGTTGAAATACCCCCCCAAAGGAAGAATTTCGCCTCAAAATGGCAAAAAATTGCAATACCCCCCCAAAGGAACAATTTCGCCTCAAAATGGCAAAAAATTGCAATACCCCCCCAAAGGAACAATTTCACTTCAAAATGGCCAAAAGTTGAAATACCCCCCAAAGGAACAATTTCACCTCAAAATGCTGAAAAGTTGCAATACCCCCCGAAAGGAACAATTTCGCTTCAAAATGGCCAAAAGTTGCAATACCCCCCCAAGGAACAATTTCGCCTCAAAATGGCAAAAAATTGCAATACCCTCCCAAGGAACAATTTCGCTTCAAAATGCCGAAAATTTGCAATACCCCCCCAAAGGTACAATTTCGCTTCAAAATAGCCAAAAGTTGCAATACCCCCAAAGGAACAATTTCGCTTCAAAATGGCCAAAAGTTGCAATACCCCCACAAAGGAACAATTTCGCCTCAAAATGCCGAAAAGTTGCAATACCCCCCGAAAGGAACAATTTCGCTTCAAAATGGCCAAAAGTTGCAATACCCCCCCAAAGGAACAATTTCGCCTCAAAATGGCCAAAAATTGTAATACCCCCCCAAAGGAACAATTTCGCTTCAATATGGCCAAAAGTTGCAATACCCCCCAAAGGAACAATTTCGCCTCAAAATGCCAAAAAGTTGCAATACCCCCCGAAAGGAACAATTTCGCTTCAAAATGGCCAAAAGTTGCAATACCCCCCGAAAGGAACAAATTCGCCTCAAAATGGCAAAAAATTGCAATACCCCCCCCAAAGGAACAATTTCGCCTCAAAATGGCCAAAAGTTGCAATACCCCCCCAAAGGAACAATTTCGCCTCAAAATGGCAAAAAATTGCAATACCCCCCCAAAGGAACAATTTTGCCTGAAAATGCCGAAAAGTTTCAATACCCCCCGAAAGGAACAATTTCGCTTCAAAATGGCCAAAAGTTGCAATACCCCCCAAAGGTACAATTTCGCCTGAAAATGCCGAAAAGTTGCAATACCCCCCGAAAGGAACAATTTCGCTTCAAAATGGCCAAAAGTTGCAATACCCCCCCAAAGGAACAATTTCACCTCAAAATGCGGAAAAGTTGCAATACCCCCCAAAGGAACAATTTCACCTCAAAATGCCAAAAGTTGCAATACCCCCCCAAAGCAACAATTTCGCCTCAAAATGGCAAAAAATTGCAATACCCCCCCAAAGGAACAATTTCGCCTCAAAATGGCCAAAAATTGTAATACCCCCCCAAAGGAACAATTTCGCTTCAATATGGCCAAAAGTTGCAATACCCCCCCAAAGGAACAATTTCGCCTCAAAATGTCGAAAAGTTGCAATACCCCCCAAAAGGAACAATTTCGCTTCAAAATGGCCAAAAGTTGCAATACCCCCCCAAAGGAACAATTTCGCCTCAAAATGGCAAAAAATTGCAATACCCCCCCAAAGGAACAATTCCACGTCAAAATGCCGAAAAGTTGCAATACCCCCCGAAAGAAACAATTTCGCTTCAAAATAGCCAAAAGATGCAATACCCCCCCAAAGCAACAATTTCACCTCAAAATGGCAAAAAATTGCAATACCCCCCAAAGGAACAATTTCGCCTCAAAATGGCCAAAAATTGTAATAACCCCCCAAAGGAACAATTTCGCTTCAATATGGTCAAAAGTTGCAATACCCCCCCAAAGGAACAATTTCGCCTCAAAATGGCAAAAAATTGCAATACCCCCCCAAAGGAACAATTTCGCCTCAAAATGCCGAAAAATTGCAATACCCCTCCAAAGGAACAATTTCGCTTCAAAATGGCCAAAAGTTGCAATTCCCCCCCCAAAGGAACAATTTCGCCTCAAAATGCCGAAAAGTTGCAATACCCCCCGAAAGGAACAATTTTGCTTCAAAATGGCCAAAAGTTGCAATACCCCCCCAAAGGAACAATTTCGCCTCAAAATGGCAAAAAATTGCAATACCCCCCCAAAGGAACAATTTCACCTCAAAATGCCGAAAAGTTGCAATACCCCCCGAAAGGAACAATTTCGCTTCAAAATGGCCAAAAGATGCAATACCCCCCCAAAGCAACAATTTCGCCTCAAAATGGCAAAAAATTGCAATACCCCCCCCAAAGGAACAATTTCGCTTCAAAATGGCCAAAAGTTGCAATACCCCCCCAAAGGAACAATTTCGCTTCAAAATGGCCAAAAGTTGCAATACCTCCCCAAAGGAACAATTTCGCCTCAAAATGCCGAAAAGTTGAAATACCCCTCGAAAGGAACAATTTCGCTTCAAAATGGCCAAAAGTTGCAATACCCCCCCAAAGGAACAAGTTTGCCTCAAAATACCGAAAAGTTGAAATACCCCCCGAAAGGAACAATTTCGCTTCAAAATAACCAAAAGTTACAATACCCCCCCAAAGGAACAATTTAGCCTCAGAATGCCGAAAAGTTGCAATACCCCCCGAAAGGAACAATTTCGCTTCAAAATGGCCAAAAGTTGCATAACCGCCCAAAGGAACAATTTCGCCTCAAAAAGGCAAAAAATTGCAATACCCCCCAAAGGAACAATTTCACCTCAAAATGCCGAAAAGTTGCAATACCCCCCAAAGGAACAATTTTCAAAATGGCCAAAAGATGTAATACCCCCCCAAAGCAACAATTTCGCCTCAAAATGGCAAAAAATTGCAATACCCCCCCAAAGGAACAATTTCGCTTCAAAATGGCCAAAAGTTGCAATACCCCCCCAATGCAACAATTTCGCCTCAAAATGGCAAAAAATTGCAATACCCGCTCAAAGGAACAATTTCGCCTCAAAATGACCAAAAATTGTAATACCCCCCCAAAGGAACAATTTCGCCTCAAAATGGCAAAAAATTGCAATACCCCCCCAAAGGAACAATTTCACCTCAAAATGCCGAAAAGTTGCAATACCCCCCCAAAGGAACAATTTCGCTTCAAAATGCCAAAAAGTTGCAATACCCCCCGAAAGGAACAATTTCGCTTCAAAATGGCCAAAAGTTGCAATACCCCCCCAAAGGAACAATTTCGCCTCAAAATGGTAAAAAATTGCAATACCCCCCCAAAGGAACATATTCACCTCAAAATGCCGAAAAGTTGCAATAACCCCGAAAGGAACAATTTCGCTTCAAAATGGCCAAAAGATTTAATACCCCCCCAAAGCAACAATTTCGCCTCAAAATGGCAAAAAATTGCAATACCCCCCCCCAAAGGAACAATTTCGCCTCAAAATGGCCAAAAATTGTAATCCCCCCCAAAGGAACAATTTCACTTTAATGTGGCCAAAAGTTGCAATACCCCCCCAAAGGAACAATTTCGCCTCAAAATGGCAAAAAATTGCAATACCCCCCCAGAGGAACAATTTCGCCTCAAAATGCCGAAAAGTTGCAATACCCCCCGAAAGGAACAATTTCGCTTCAAAATGGCCAAAATTTGCAATACCCCCCCCAAAGGAACAATTTAACCTCAAAATGCGGAAAAGTTGCAATACCCCCCAAAGGAACAATTTCGCTTCAAAATGGCCAAAAGATGCAATACCCCCCCAAAGCAACAATTTCACCTCAAAATGGCAAAAAATTGCAATACCCCCCCAAAGGAACAATTTCGCTTCAAAATGGCCAAAAGTTGCAATACCCCCCCCAAAACAACATATTCACCTCAAAATGGCAAAAAATTGCAATACCCCCCCAAAGGAACAATTTCGCCTCAAAATGGCCAAAAATTGTAATACCCCCCAAAGGAACAATTTCGCTTCAATATGGCCAAAAGTTGCAATACCCCACCAAAGGAACAATTTCGCCTCAAAATGGCAAAAAGTTGCAATACCCCCCCAAAAAAACAATTTCGCCTCAAAATAGCCAAAAGATGGAATACCCCCCCAAAGCAACAAATTCACCTCAAAATGGCAAAAAATTGCAATACCCCCCCAAAGGAACAATTTCGCCTCAAAATGGCCAAAAATTGTAATAACCCCCCAAAGGAACAATTTCGCTTCAATATGGCCAAAAGTTGCAATACCCCCCAAAGGAACAATTTCGCCTCAAAATGAAAAAAAATTGCAATACCCCCCCAAAGGAACAATTTCGCCACAAAATGCCGAAAAGTTGCAATACCCCCCGAAAGGAACAATTTCGCCTCAAAATGGCAAAAAATTGCAATACCCCCCCAAAGGAACAATATCACCTCAAAATGCCGAAAAGTTGCAATACCCCCCGAAAGGAACAATTTCGCTTCAAAATGGCCAAAAGATGCAATACCCCCCCAAAGCAACAATTTCGCCTTAAAATGGCAAAAAATTGCAATACCCCCCAAAGGAACAATTTCGCTTCAAAATGGCCAAAAGTTGCAATACCCCCCAAAGGAACAATTTCGCCTCAAAATGGCAAAAAATTGCAATACCCCCCCAAAGGAACAATTTCGCCTCAAAATGGCCAAAAGTTGCAATACCCCCCCCAAAGGAACAATTTCGCTTCAAAATGGCCAAAAGTTGCAATACCCCCCCCAAAACAACAATTTCGCCTCAAAATGGCAAAAAATTGCAATACCCGCCCAAAGGAACAATTTCGCCTCAAAATGACCAAAAATTATAATACCCCCCCAAAGGAACAATTTCGCTTCAATATGGCCAAAAGTTGCAATACCCCCCCAAAGGAACAATTTCGCCTCAAAATGGCAAAAAATTGCAACACCCCCCAAAGGAACAATTTCACCTCAAAATGCCGAAAAGTTGCAATACCCACCCAAAGGAACAATTTCGCTTCAAAATGGCCAAAAGTTGCAATACCCCCCCAAAGGAACAATTTCGCATCAAAATGCCAAAAAGTTGCAATACCCCCCGAAAGGAACAATTTCGCTTCAAAATGGCCAAAAGTTGCAATACCCCCCCAAAGGAACAATTTCGCCTCAAAATGGCAAAAAATTGCACAACCCCCCCAAAGGAACAATTTCACCTCAAAATGCCGAAAAGTTGCAATACCCCCGAAAGGAACAATTTCGCTTCAAAATGGCCAAAAGATGCAATACCCCCCCAAAGCAACAATTTTGCCTCAAAATGGCAAAAAATTGCAATACCCCCCCCAAAGGAACAATTTCGCCTCAAAATGGCCAAAAATTGTAATCCCCCCCAAAGGAACAATTTCACTTCAATGTGGCCAAAAGTTGCAATACCCCCCCAAAGGAACAATTTCGCCTCAAAATGCCGAAAAGTTGCAATACCCCCCGAAAGGAACAATTTCGCTTCAAAATGGCCAAAAGTTGCAATACCCCCCAAAGGAACAATTTCGCCTCAAAATGCCGAAAAGTTGCAATACCCCCCGGAAGGAACAATTTCGCTTCAAAATGGCCAAAAGTTGCAATACCCCCCCAAAGGAACAATTTCACCTCAAAATGCGGAAAAGTTGCAATACCCCCCAAAGGAACAATTTCACCTCAAAATGCCGAAAAGTTGCAATACCCCCCGAAAGGAACAATTTCGCTTCAAAATGGCCAAAAGATGCAATACCCCCCCCAAAGCAACAATTTCGCCTCAAAATGGCAAAAAATTGCAATACCCCCCCAAAGGAACAATTTCGCTTCAAAATAGCCAAAAGATGCAATACCCCCCAAAGCAACAATTTCACCTCAAAATGGCAAAAAATTGCAATACCCCTCCAAAGGAACAATTTCGCTTCAAAATGGCCAAAAGTTGCAATACCCCCCCAAAGGAACAATTTCACCTCAAAATGGCAAAAAATTGCAATACCCCCCCAAAGGAACAATTTCACCTCAAAATGCCGAAAAGTTGCAATACCCCCCGAAAGGAACAATTTCGCTTCAAAATGGCCAAAAGTTGCAATACCCCCAAAGGAACAATTTCGCCTCAAAATGGCAAAAAATTGCAATACCCCCCCAAGGAACAATTTCGCTTCAAAATGGCCAAAAGTTGCAATACCCCCCCCAAAGGAACAATTTTGCCTCAAAATGCCGAAAAGTTGAAATACCCCCCCAAAGGAACAATTTCACTTCAAAATGGCCAAAAGTTGCAATACCCCCCCAAAGCAACAATTTCGCCTCAAAATGGCAAAAAATTGCAATACCCGCCCAAAGGAACAATTTCGCCTCAAAATGACCAAAAATTTTAATACCCCCCAAAGGAACAATTTCGCTTCAATATGGCCAAAAGTTGCAATACCCCCCCCAAAGGAACAATTTCGCCTCAAAATGGCAAAAAATTGCAATACCTTCCAAAGGAACAATTTCACCTCAAAATGCCGAAAAGTTGCAATACCCCCCCAAAGGAACAATTTCGCTTCAAAATGGCCAAAAGTTGCAATGCCCCCCCAAAGGAACAATTTCGCCTCAAAATGCCGAAAAGTTGCAATACCCCCCGAAAGGAACAATTTCGCTTCAAAATGGCCAAAAGTTGCAATACCCCCCCAAAGGAACAATTTCGCCTCAAAATGGCAAAAAATTGCAATAAACCCCCAAAAAAACAATTTCGCCTCAAAATGCCAAAAAGTTGCAATACCTCCCGAAAGGAACAATTTCGCCTCAAAATGGCAAAAAATTGCAATACCCCCCCAAAGGAACAATTCCACCTCAAAATGCCGAAAAGTTGCAATACCCCCCGAAAGGAACAATTTCGCTTCAAAATAGCCAAAAGATGCAATACCCCCCCAAAGCAACAATTTCACCTCAAAATGGCAAAAAATTGCAATACCCCCCCAAAGGAACAATTTCGCCTCAAAATGGCCAAAAGTTAAATACCCCCCCAAAGGAACAATTTCGCCTCAAAATGGCAAAAAATTGCAATACCCCCCCAAAAGGAACAATTTCACTTCAAAATGGCCAAAAGTTGAAATACCCCCCCAACGGAAGAATTTCGCCTCAAAATGGCAAAAAATTGCAATACCCCCCCAAAGGAACAATTTCGCCTCAAAATGCTGAAAAGTTGCAATACCCCCCGAAAGGAACAATTTCGCTTCAAAATGGCCAAAACTTGCAATACCCCCCCAAGGAACAATTTCGCCTCAAAATGGCAAAAACTTGCAATACCCCCCAAAGGAACAATTTCGCTTCAAAATGCAGAAAAGTTGCAATACCCCCCAAAGGTACAATTTCGCTTCAAAATGGCCAAAAGTTGCAATACCCCCCAAAGGAACAATTTCGCTTCAAAATGGCCAAAAGTTGCAATACCCCCACAAAGGAACAATTTCGCCTCAAAATGCCGAAAAGTTGCAATACCCCCCAAAGGTACAATTTCGCTTCAAAATGGCCAAAAGTTGCAATACCCCCCGAAAGGAACAATTTCGCCTCAAAATGGCCAAAAATTGTAAAACCCCCCCAAAGGAACAATTTCGCTTCAATATGGCCAAAAGTTGCAATACCCCCCCAAAGGAACAATTTCGCCTCAAAATGGCAAAAAAATGCAATACCCCCCCAAAGGAACAATTTCGCCTCAAAATGGCAAAAAATTGCAATACCCCCCAAAGGAACAATTTCGCCTCAAAAAGCCGAAAAGTTGCAATACCCCCCAAAAGGAACAATTTCGCCTCAAAATGCCAAAAAGTTGCAATACCTCCCAAAAGGAACAATTTCGCTTCAAAATAGCCAAAAGATGCAATACCCCCCAAAGCAACAATTTCACCTCAAAATGGCAAAAAATTGCAATACCCCTCCAAAGGAACAATTTCGCTTCAAAATGGCCAAAAGTTGCAATACCCCCCCAAAGGAACAATTTCACCTCAAAATGGCAAAAAATTGCAATACCCCCCCAAAGGAACAATTTCACCTCAAAATGCCGAAAAGTTGCAATACCCCCCGAAAGGAACAATTTCGCTTCAAAATGGCCAAAAGTTGCAATACCCCCAAAGGAACAATTTCGCCTCAAAATGGCAAAAAATTGCAATACCCCCCCAAGGAACAATTTCGCTTCAAAATGGCCAAAAGTTGCAATACCCCCCCCAAAGGAACAATTTTGCCTCAAAATGCCGAAAAGTTGAAATACCCCCCCAAAGGAACAATTTCACTTCAAAATGGCCAAAAGTTGCAATACCCCCCCAAAGCAACAATTTCGCCTCAAAATGGCAAAAAATTGCAATACCCGCCCAAAGGAACAATTTCGCCTCAAAATGACCAAAAATTTTAATACCCCCCAAAGGAACAATTTCGCTTCAATATGGCCAAAAGTTGCAATACCCCCCCCAAAGGAACAATTTCGCCTCAAAATGGCAAAAAATTGCAATACCTTCCAAAGGAACAATTTCACCTCAAAATGCCGAAAAGTTGCAATACCCCCCCAAAGGAACAATTTCGCTTCAAAATGGCCAAAAGTTGCAATGCCCCCCCAAAGGAACAATTTCGCCTCAAAATGCCGAAAAGTTGCAATACCCCCCCAAAGGAACAATTTCGCTTCAAAATGGCCAAAAGTTGTAATACCCCCCAAAGGAACAATTTCGCCTCAAAATGCCAAAAAGTTGCAATACCCCCCGAAAGGAACAATTTCGCTTCAAAATGGCCAAAAGTTGCAATACCCCCCCAAAGGAACAATTTCGCCTCAAAATGGCAAAAAATTGCAATAAACCCCCAAAAAAACAATTTCGCCTCAAAATGCCAAAAAGTTGCAATACCTCCCGAAAGGAACAATTTCGCCTCAAAATGGCAAAAAATTGCAATACCCCCCCAAAGGAACAATTCCACCTCAAAATGCCGAAAAGTTGCAATACCCCCCGAAAGGAACAATTTCGCTTCAAAATAGCCAAAAGATGCAATACCCCCCCAAAGCAACAATTTCACCTCAAAATGGCAAAAAATTGCAATACCCCCCCAAAGGAACAATTTCGCCTCAAAATGGCCAAAAGTTAAATACCCCCCCAAAGGAACAATTTCGCCTCAAAATGGCAAAAAATTGCAATACCCCCCCAAAAGGAACAATTTCACTTCAAAATGGCCAAAAGTTGAAATACCCCCCCAACGGAAGAATTTCGCCTCAAAATGGCAAAAAATTGCAATACCCCCCCAAAGGAACAATTTCGCCTCAAAATGCTGAAAAGTTGCAATACCCCCCGAAAGGAACAATTTCGCTTCAAAATGGCCAAAACTTGCAATACCCCCCCAAGGAACAATTTCGCCTCAAAATGGCAAAAACTTGCAATACCCCCCAAAGGAACAATTTCGCTTCAAAATGCAGAAAAGTTGCAATACCCCCCAAAGGTACAATTTCGCTTCAAAATGGCCAAAAGTTGCAATACCCCCCAAAGGAACAATTTCGCTTCAAAATGGCCAAAAGTTGCAATACCCCCACAAAGGAACAATTTCGCCTCAAAATGCCGAAAAGTTGCAATACCCCCCAAAGGTACAATTTCGCTTCAAAATGGCCAAAAGTTGCAATACCCCCCGAAAGGAACAATTTCGCCTCAAAATGGCCAAAAATTGTAAAACCCCCCCAAAGGAACAATTTCGCTTCAATATGGCCAAAAGTTGCAATACCCCCCCAAAGGAACAATTTCGCCTCAAAATGGCAAAAAAATGCAATACCCCCCCAAAGGAACAATTTCGCCTCAAAATGGCAAAAAATTGCAATACCCCCCAAAGGAACAATTTCGCCTCAAAATGCTGAAAAGTTGCAATATCCCCCAAAAGGAACAATTTCGTTTCAAAAGGGCCAAAAGTTGCAATACCCCCCCTAAGGAACAATTTCGCCTCAAAATGGCAAAAAATTGCAATAACCCCCAAAGGAACAATTTCGCTTCAAAATGCCGAAAAGTTGCAATACCCCCCCCAAAGGTACAATTTCGCTTCAAAATGGCCAAAAGTTGCAATTCCCCCCCAAAGGAACAATTTCGCCTCAAAATGAAAAAAAAATTGCAATACCCCCCAAAGGAACAATTTCGCCTCAAAATGCCGAAAAGTTGCAATACCCCCCCAAAGGTACAATTTCGCTTCAAAATGGCCAAAAGTTGCAATTCCCCCCCAAAGGAACAATTTCGCCTCAAAATGAAAAAAAAATTGCAAAACCCCCCCAAAAGGAACAATTTCGCTTCAAAATGGCCAAAAGTTGCAATACCCCCCATAGGAACAATTTCGCCTCAAAATGGCAAAAAATTGCAATACTCCCCCAAAGGAACAATTTCGCTTCAAAATGGCCAAAAGTTGCAATACCCCCCCAAAGGATCAATTTCGCCTCAAAATGGCAAAAAATTGCAATACCCCCCCCAAAGGAACAATTTCGATTCAATATGGCCAAAAGTTGCAATACCCCCCAAAGGAACAATTTCGCCTCAAAATGCCGAAAAGTTGAAATACCCCCCGAAAGGAACAATTTCGCTTCAAAATGGCCAAAAGTTGCAATACCCCCCCAAAGGAACAATTTCGCCTCAAAATACCGAAAAGTTGAAATAACCCCTGAAAGGAACAATTTCGCTTCAAAATGGCCAAAAGTTGCAATACCCCCCCAAAGCAACAATTTCGCTTCAAAATGGCAAAAAATTGCAATACCCCCCCAAAAGGAACAATTTCACTTCAAAATGGCCAAAAGTTGAAATACCCCCCCAACGGAAGAATTTCGCCTCAAAATGGCAAAAAATTGCAATACCCCCCCAAAGGAACAATTTCGCCTCAAAATGCTGAAAAGTTGCAATACCCCCCGAAAGAACAATTTCGCTTCAAAATGGCCAAAAGTTGCAATACCCCCCCAAGGAACAATTTCGCCTCAAAATGGCAAAAACTTGCAATACCCCCCCAAAGGAACAATTTCGCTTCAAAATGCAGAAAAGTTGCAATACCCCCCAAAGGTACAATTTCGCTTCAAAATGGCCAAAAGTTGCAATACCCCCCAAAGGAACAATTTCGCTTCAAAATGGCCAAAAGTTGCAATACCCCCACAAAGGAACAATTTCGCCTCAAAATGCCGAAAAGTTGCAATACCCCCCGAAAGGAACAATTTCGCTTCAAAATGGCCAAAAGTTGCAATACCCCCCGAAAGGAACAATTTCGCCTCAAAATGGCAAAAAATTGTAAAACCCCCCCAAAGGAACAATTTCGCTTCAATATGGCCAAAAGTTGCAATACCCCCCCAAAGGAACAATTTCGCCTCAAAATGGCAAAAAAATGCAATACCCCCCCAAAGGAACAATTTCGCCTCAAAATGGCAAAAAATTGCAATACCCCCCAAAGGAACAATTTCGCCTCAAAATGCTGAAAAGTTGCAATATCCCCCAAAAGGAACAATTTCGTTTCAAAAGGGCCAAAAGTTGCAATACCCCCCTAAGGAACAATTTCGCCTCAAAATGGCAAAAAATTGCAATACCCCCCCAAAGGAACAATTTCGCTTCAAAATGCCGAAAAGTTGCAATACCCCCCCAAAGGTACAATTTCGCTTCAAAATGGCCAAAAGTTGCAATTCCCCCCCAAAGGAACAATTTCGCCTCAAAATGAAAAAAAAATTGCAATACCCCCCAAAGGAACAATTTCGCCTCAAAATGCCGAAAAGTTGCAATACCCCCCCAAAGGTACAATTTCGCTTCAAAATGGCCAAAAGTTGCAATTCCCCCCCAAAGGAACAATTTCGACTCAAAATGAAAAAAAAATTGCAATACCCCCCATAGGAACAATTTCGCTTCAAAATTGCCAAAAGTTGCAATACCCCCCAAAGGAACAATTTCGCCTCAAAATGGCAAAAAATTGCAATACCCCCCCAAAGGAACAATTTCGCCTCAAAATGCCGAAAAGTTGCAATAACCCCCGAAAGGAACAATTTCGCTTCAAAATGGCCAAAAGTTGCAATACCCCCCCAAAGGAACAATTTCGCCTCAAAATGCCGAAAAGTTGCAATACCCCCCGAAAGGAACAATTTCGCTTCAAAATGGCCAAAAGTTGCAATACCCCCCCAAAGGAACAATTTCACCTCAAAATGCGGAAAAGTTGCAATACCCCCCAAAGGAACAATTTCACCTCAAAATGCCGAAAAGTTGCAATACCCCCCGAAAGGAACAATTTCGCTTCAAAATGGCCAAAAGATGCAATACCCCCCCAAAGCAACAATTTCACCTCAAAATGGCCAAAAGTTGCAATACCCCCCCAAAGCAACAATTTCGCCTCAAAATGGCAAAAAATTGCAATACCCCCCCAAAGGAACAATTTCGCCTCAAAATGGCCAACAATTGTAATACCCCCCAAAGGAACAATTTCGCTTCAATATGGCCAAAAGTTGCAATACCCCCCCAAAGGAACAATTTCGCCTCAAAATGGCAAAAAATTGCAATAAACCCCCAAAAAACAATTTCGCCTCAAAATGCCAAAAAGTTGCAATACCTCCCGAAAGGAACAATTTCGCCTCAAAATGGCAAAAAATTGCAATACCCCCCCAAAGGAACAATTCCACCTCAAAATGCCGAAAAGTTGCAATACCCCCCGAAAGGAACAATTTCGCTTCAAAATAGCCAAAAGATGCAATACCCCCCCAAAGCAACAATTTCACCTCAAAATGGCAAAAAATTGCAATACCCCCCCCAAAGGAACAATTTCGCCTCAAAATGGCCAAAAATTGTAATAACCCCCCAAAGGAACAATTTCGCTTCAATATGGCCAAAAGTTGCAATACCCCCCAAAGGAACAATTTCGCAACAAAATGAAAAAAAATTGCAATACCCCCCCAAAGGAACAATTTCGCCTCAAAATGCCGAAAAGTTGCAATACCCCTCCAAAGGAACAATTTCGCTTCAAAATGGCCAAAAGTTGCAATACCCCCCCAAAGGAACAATTTCGCCACAAAATGCCAAAAAGTTGCAATACCCCCCGAAAGGAACAATTTCACTTCAAAATGGCCAAAAGTTGCAATACCCCCCCAAAGGAACAATTTCGCCTCAAAATGGCAAAAAATTGCAATACCCCCCCAAAGGAACAATTTCACCTCAAAATGCCGAAAAGTTGCAATACCCCCCGAAAGGAACAATTTTGCTTCAAAATGGCCAAAAGATGCAATACCCCCCCAAAGCAACAATTTCGCCTCAAAATGGCAAAAAATTGCAATACCCCCCAAAGGAACAATTTCGCTTCAAAATGGCCAAAAGTTGCAATACCCCCCAAAAGGAACAACTTCGCCTCAAAATGGCAAAAAATTGCAATACCCCCCCAAAGGAACAATTTCGCCTCAAAATGGCCAAAAGTTGCAATACCCCCCCAAAGGAACAATTTCGCTTCAAAATGGCCAAAAGTTGCAATACCCCCCCAAAGGAACAATTTCGCCTCAAAATGCCGAAAAGTTGAAATACCCCCCGAAAGGAACAATTTCGCTTCAAAATGGCCAAAAGTTGCAATACCCCCCAAAGGAACAATTTCGCCTCAAAATACCGAAAAGTTGAAATAACCCCTGAAAGGAACAATTTCGCTTCAAAATGGCCAAAAGTTGCAATACCCCCCCAAAGCAACAATTTCGCTTCAAAATGGCCAAAAGTTAAATACCCCCCCAAAGGAACAATTTCACTTCAAAATGGCCAAAAGTTGAAATACCCCCCCAACGGAAGAATTTCGCCTCAAAAAGGCAAAAAATTGCAATACCACCCCAAAGGAACAATTTCGCCTCAAAATGCTGAAAAGTTGCAATACCCCCCGAAAGGAACAATTTCGCTTCAAAATGGCCAAAACTTGCAATACCCCCCCAAGGAACAATTTCACCTCAAAATGGCAAAAACTTGCAATACCCCCCCAAAGGAACAATTTCGCTTCAAAATGCAGAAAAGTTGCAATACCCCCCAAAGGTACAATTTCGCTTCAAAATGGCCAAAAGTTGCAATACCCCCCAAAGGAACAATTTCGCTTCAAAATGGCCAAAAGTTGCAATACCCCCACAAAGGAACAATTTCGCCTCAAAATGCCGAAAAGTTGCAATACCCCCCGAAAGGAACAATTTCGCTTCAAAATGGCCAAAAGTTGCAATACCCCCCGAAAGGAACAATTTCGCCTCAAAATGGCCAAAAATTGTAAAACCCCCCCAAAGGAACAATTTCGCTTCAATATGGCCAAAAGTTGCAATACCCCCCCAAAGGAACAATTTCGCCTCAAAATGGCAAAAAAATGCAATACCCCCCCAAAGGAACAATTTCGCCTCAAAATGGCAAAAAATTGCAATACCCCCCAAAGGAACAATTTCGCCTCAAAATGCTGAAAAGTTGCAATATCCCCCAAAAGGAACAATTTCGTTTCAAAAGGGCCAAAAGTTGCAATACCCCCCCTAAGGAACAATTTCGCCTCAAAATGGCAAAAAATTGCAATACCCCCCCAAAGGAACAATTTCGCTTCAAAATGCCGAAAAGTTGCAATACCCCCCCAAAGGTACAATTTCGCTTCAAAATGGCCAAAAGTTGCAATTCCCCCCCAAAGGAACAATTTCGCCTCAAAATGAAAAAAAAATTGCAATACCCCCCAAAGGAACAATTTCGCCTCAAAATGCCGAAAAGTTGCAATACCCCCCCAAAGGTACAATTTCGCTTCAAAATGGCCAAAAGTTGCAATTCCCCCCCAAAGGAACAATTTCGCCTCAAAATGAAAAAAAAAATTGCAAAACCCCCCCAAAAGGAACAATTTCGCTTCAAAATGGCCAAAAGTTGCAATACCCCCCATAGGAACAATTTCGCCTCAAAATGGCAAAAAATTGCAATACTCCCCCAAAGGAACAATTTCGCTTCAAAATGGCCAAAAGTTGCAATACCCCCCCAAAGGAACAATTTCGCCTCAAAATGGCAAAAAATTGCAATACCCCCCCCAAATGAACAATTTCGATTCAATATGGCCAAAAGTTGCAATACCCCCCAAAGGAACAATTTCGCCTCAAAATGCCGAAAAGTTGAAATACCCCCCGAAAGGAACAATTTCGCTTCAAAATGGCCAAAAGTTGCAATACCCCCCCAAAGGAACAATTTCGCCTCAAAATACCGAAAAGTTGAAATAACCCCTGAAAGGAACAATTTCGACTCAAAATGGCCAAAAATTGTAATACCCCCCCAAAGCAACAATTTCGCTTCAAAATGGCCAAAAGTTAAATACCCCCCCAAAGGAACAATTTCGCCTCAAAATGGCAAAAAAATGCAATACCCCCCCAAAGGAACAATTTCGCCTCAAAATGGCAAAAAATTGCAATACCCCCCAAAGGAACAATTTCGCCTCAAAATGCTGAAAAGTTGCAATATCCCCCAAAAGGAACAATTTCGTTTCAAAAGGGCCAAAAGTTGCAATACCCCCCCTAAGGAACAATTTCGCCTCAAAATGGCAAAAAATTGCAATACCCCCCCAAAGGAACAATTTCGCTTCAAAATGCCGAAAAGTTGCAATACCCCCCCAAAGGTACAATTTCGCTTCAAAATGGCCAAAAGTTGCAATTCCCCCCCAAAGGAACAATTTCGCCTCAAAATGAAAAAAAAATTGCAATACCCCCCAAAGGAACAATTTCGCCTCAAAATGCCGAAAAGTTGCAATACCCCCCCAAAGGTACAATTTCGCTTCAAAATGGCCAAAAGTTGCAATTCCCCCCCAAAGGAACAATTTCGCCTCAAAATGAAAAAAAAATTGCAAAACCCCCCCAAAAGGAACAATTTCGCTTCAAAATGGCCAAAAGTTGCAATACCCCCCATAGGAACAATTTCGCCTCAAAATGGCAAAAAATTGCAATACTCCCCCAAAGGAACAATTTCGCTTCAAAATGGCCAAAAGTTGCAATACCCCCCCAAAGGAACAATTTCGCCTCAAAATGGCAAAAAATTGCAATACCCCCCCCAAATGAACAATTTCGATTCAATATGGCCAAAAGTTGCAATACCCCCCAAAGGAACAATTTCGCCTCAAAATGCCGAAAAGTTGAAATACCCCCCGAAAGGAACAATTTCGCTTCAAAATGGCCAAAAGTTGCAATACCCCCCCAAAGGAACAATTTCGCCTCAAAATACCGAAAAGTTGAAATAACCCCTGAAAGGAACAATTTCGACTCAAAATGGCCAAAAATTGTAATACCCCCCCAAAGCAACAATTTCGCTTCAAAATGGCCAAAAGTTAAATACCCCCCCAAAGGAACAATTTCGCCTCAAAATGGCAAAAAATTGCAATACCCCCCCAAAATGAACAATTTCGATTCAATATGGCCAAAAGTTGCAATACCCCCCCAAAGGAACAATTTCGCCTCAAAATGAAAAAAAATTGCAATAAACCCCCAAAAAAACAATTTCGCCTCAAAATGCCAAAAAGTTGCAATACCTCCCGAAAGGAACAATTTTGCTTCAAAATGGCCAAAAGTTGCAATACCCCCCCCAAAGGAACAATTTCGCCTCAAAATGGCAAAAAATTGCAATACCCCCCCAAAGGAACAATTCCACCTCAAAATGCCGAAAAGTTGCAATACCCCCCGAAAGGAACAATTTCGCTTCAAAATAGCCAAAAGATGCAATACCCCCCCAAAGCAACAATTTCACCTCAAAATGGCAAAAAATTGCAATACCCCCCCAAAGGAACAATTTCGCCTCAAAATGGCCAAAAATTGCAATACCCCCCCAAAGGAACAATTTCGCCTCAAAATGCCGAAAAGTTGCAATACCCCCCCATGGAACAATTTCGCCTCAAAATGAAAAAAAAACTGCAAAACCCCCCCAAAGGAACAATTTCGCCTCAAAATGCCGAAAAGTTGCAATACCCCCCGAAAGGAACAATTTCCTTTCAAAATGGCCAAAAGTTGCAATACTCCCCCAAAGGAACAATTTCGCCTCAAAATGCCGAAAAGTTGCAATACCCCCCGAAAGGAAATATTTCACTTCAAAATGGCCAAAAGTTGCAATACCCCCCCAAAGGAACAATTTCGCCTCAAAATGCCGAAAAGTTGCAATACCCCCCGAAAGGAACAATTTCGCCTCAAAATGGCAAAAAATTGCAATACCCCCCCAAAAGAAACAATTTCACCTAAAAATGCCGAAAAGTTACAATACCTACTGAAAGGAACAATTTCGCTTCAAAACGGCCAAAAGATGCAATACCCCCCAAAGCAACAATTTCGCCTCAAAATGGCAAAAAATTGCAATACCCCCCCCAAAGGAACAATTTCGCCTCAAAATGGCAAAAAATTGCAATACCCCTCCAAAGGAACAATTTCGCTTCAAAATGGCGAAAAGTTGCAATACCCCCCGAAAGGAACAATTTCGCTTCAAAATGGCCAAAAGTTGCAATACCCCCCCAAAGGAACAATTTCGCTTTAAAATGGCAAAAAATTGCAATACCCCTCCAAAGGAACAATTTCGCCTCAAAATGCTGAAAAGTTGCAATACCCCCCGAAAGGAACAATTTCGCTTCAAAATGGCCAAAAGTTGCAATACCCCCCCAAAGGAACAATTTCGCCTCAAAATGGCAAAAAATTGCAATACCCCCCCAAAGGAACAATTTCGCCTCAAAATGCTGAAAAGTTGCAATACCCCCCGAAAGGAACAATTTCGCTTCAAAATGGCCAAAAGTTGCAATACCCCCCGAAAGGAACAATTTCGCTTCAAAATGGCCAAAAGTTGCAATACCCCCCCAAAGGAACAATTTCGCCTCAAAATGCCGAAAAGTTGCAATACCCCCCGAAAGGAACAATTTCGCTTCAAAATGGCCAAAAGATGCAATACCCCCCCAAAGCAACAATTTCGCCTCAAAATGGCAAAAAATTGCAATACCCCCCCAAAGGAACAATTTCCTTTCAAAATGGCCAAAAGTTGCAATACTCCCCCAAAGGAACAATTTCGCCTCAAAATGCCGAAAAGTTGCAATACCCCCCGAAAGGAAATATTTCACTTCAAAATGGCCAAAAGTTGCAATACCCCCCCAAAGGAACAATTTCGCCTCAAAATGCCGAAAAGTTGCAATACCCCCCGAAAGGAACAATTTCGCCTCAAAATGGCAAAAAATTGCAATACCCCCCCAAAAGAAACAATTTCACCTAAAAATGCCGAAAAGTTACAATACCTACTGAAAGGAACAATTTCGCTTCAAAACGGCCAAAAGATGCAATACCCCCCAAAGCAACAATTTCGCCTCAAAATGGCAAAAAATTGCAATACCCCCCCCAAAGGAACAATTTCGCCTCAAAATGGCAAAAAATTGCAATACCCCTCCAAAGGAACAATTTCGCTTCAAAATGGCGAAAAGTTGCAATACCCCCCGAAAGGAACAATTTCGCTTCAAAATGGCCAAAAGTTGCAATACCCCCCCAAAGGAACAATTTCGCTTCAAAATGGCCAAAAGTTAAATACCCCCCCAAAGGAACAATTTCGCCTCAAAATGGCAAAAAATTGCAATACCCCCCCAAAATGAACAATTTCGATTCAATATGGCCAAAAGTTGCAATACCCCCCCAAAGGAACAATTTCGCCTCAAAATGAAAAAAAATTGCAATAAACCCCCAAAAAAACAATTTCGCCTCAAAATGCCAAAAAGTTGCAATACCTCCCGAAAGGAACAATTTTGCTTCAAAATGGCCAAAAGTTGCAATACCCCCCCAAAGGAACAATTTCGCCTCAAAATGGCAAAAAATTGCAATACCCCCCCAAAGGAACAATTCCACCTCAAAATGCCGAAAAGTTGCAATACCCCCCGAAAGGAACAATTTCGCTTCAAAATAGCCAAAAGATGCAATACCCCCCCAAAGGAACAATTTCGCCTCAAAATGCCGAAAAGTTGCAATACCCCCCCATGGAACAATTTCGCCTCAAAATGAAAAAAAAACTGCAAAACCCCCCCAAAGGAACAATTTCGCCTCAAAATGCCGAAAAGTTGCAATACCCCCCGAAAGGAACAATTTCCTTTCAAAATGGCCAAAAGTTGCAATACTCCCCCAAAGGAACAATTTCGCCTCAAAATGCCGAAAAGTTGCAATACCCCCCGAAAGGAAATATTTCACTTCAAAATGGCCAAAAGTTGCAATACCCCCCCAAAGGAACAATTTCGCCTCAAAATGCCGAAAAGTTGCAATACCCCCCGAAAGGAACAATTTCGCCTCAAAATGGCAAAAAATTGCAATACCCCCCCAAAAGAAACAATTTCACCTAAAAATGCCGAAAAGTTACAATACCTACTGAAAGGAACAATTTCGCTTCAAAACGGCCAAAAGATGCAATACCCCCCAAAGCAACAATTTCGCCTCAAAATGGCAAAAATTGCAATACCCCCCCCAAAGGAACAATTTCGCCTCAAAATGGCAAAAAATTGCAATACCCCTCCAAAGGAACAATTTCGCTTCAAAATGGCGAAAAGTTGCAATACCCCCCGAAAGGAACAATTTCGCTTCAAAATGGCCAAAAGTTGCAATACCCCCCCAAAGGAACAATTTCGCTTTAAAATGGCAAAAAATTGCAATACCCCTCCAAAGGAACAATTTCGCCTCAAAATGCTGAAAAGTTGCAATACCCCCCGAAAGGAACAATTTCGCTTCAAAATGGCCAAAAGTTGCAATACCCCCCCAAAGGAACAATTTCGCCTCAAAATGGCAAAAAATTGCAATACCCCCCCAAAGGAACAATTTCGCCTCAAAATGCTGAAAAGTTGCAATACCCCCCGAAAGGAACAATTTCGCCTCAAAATGGCCAAAAGTTGCAATACCCCCCGAAAGGAACAATTTCGCTTCAAAATGGCCAAAAGTTGCAATACCCCCCCAAAGGAACAATTTCGCCTCAAAATGCCGAAAAGTTGCAATACCCCCCGAAAGGAACAATTTCGCTTCAAAATGGCCAAAAGATGCAATACCCCCCCAAAGCAACAATTTCGCCTCAAAATGGCAAAAAATTGCAATACCCCCCCAAAGGAACAATTTCGCTTCAAAATGGCCAAAAGTTGCAATACCCCCCCAAAGCAACAATTTCCCCTCAAAATGGCGAAAAATTGCAATACCCCCCCAAAGGAACAATTTCGCCTCAAAATGGCCAAAAATTGTAATACCCCCCCCAAAGGAACAATTTTGCTTCAATATGGCCAAAAGTTGCAATACCCCCCCAAAGGAACAATTTCGCCTCAAAATGGCAAAAAATTGCAATACCCCCCCAAAGGAACAATTTCGCCTCAAAATGCCAAAAAGTTGCAATACCCCCCCAAAGGAACAATTTCGCTTCAAAATGGCCAAAAGTTGCAATACCCCCCAAAAGGAACAATTTCGCCTCAAAATGGCCAAAAGTTGCAATACCCCCCAAAAGAAACAATTTCGCTTCAAAATGGCCAAAAGTTGCAATACCCCCCCAAAAAAACAATTTCGCCTCAAAATGCCAAAAAGTTGCAATACCCCCCGAAAGGAACAATTTCGCTTCAAAATGCCCAAAAGTTGCAATACCCCCCCAAAGGAACAATTTCGCCTCAAAATGGCAAAAAATTGCAATCCCCCCCAAAGGAACAATTTCACCTCAAAATGCCGAAAAGTTGCAATACCCCCCGAAAGGAACAATTTCGCTTCAAAATGGCCAAAAGATGCAATACCCCCCCAAAGCAACAATTTCGCCTCAAAATGGCAAAAAATTGCAATGCCCCCCAAAGGAACAATTTCGCCTCAATATGGCCAAAAATTGTAATAACCCCCCAAAGGAACAATTTCGCTTCAATATGGCCAAAAGTTGCAATACCCCCTTAAAGGAACAATTTCGCCTCAAAATGGCCAAAAGTTGCAATACCCCCCAAAGAAACAATTTCGCCTCAAAATGCCGAAAAGTTGCAATACCCCCCGAAAGGAATAATTTTGCTTCAAAATGGCCAAAAGTTGCAATACCCCCCCAAAGGAACAATTTCGCCTCAAAATGCCGAAAAGTTGCAATACCCCCCGAAAGGAACAATTTCGCTTCAAAATGGCCAAAAGTTGCAATACCCCCCCAAAGGAACAATTTCGCCTTAAAATGGCAAAAAATTGCAATACCCCCCCAAAGGAACAATTTCGCTTCAAAATTGCCAAAAGTTGCAATATCCCCCCAAAGGAAGAATTTCGCCTCAAAATGGCAAAAAATTGCAATACCCCCCCAAAGGAACAATTTCGCCTCAAAATGGCAAAAAATTGCAATACCCCCCCAAAGGAACAATTTCGCTTCAAAATGGCCAAAAGTTGCAATACCCCCCCAAAGGAACAATTTCGCCTCAAAATGCCGAAAAGTTGCAATACCCCCCGAAAGGAACAATTTCGCTTCAAAATGGCCAAAAGTTGCAATACCCCCCCAAAGCAACAATTTCGCCTTAAAATGGCAAAAAATTGCAATACCCCCCAAAGGAACAATTTCGCTTCAAAATTGCCAAAAGTTGCAATACCCCCCCAAAGGAAGAATTTCGCCTCAAAATGCCGAAAAGTTTCAATACCCCCCGAAAGGAACAATTTCGCTTCAAAATGGCCAAAAGTTGCAATACCCCCCAAAGGAACAATTTCGCCTCAAAATGCCGAAAAGTTGCAATACCCCCCGAAAGGAACAATTTCTCTTCAAAATGGCCAAAAGTTGCAATACCCCCCCAAAGGAACAATTTCGCCTCAAAATGGAAAAAATTGCAATACCCCCCCAAAGGAACAATTTCACCTCAAAATGGTTAAAAATTGCAATACCCCCCAAAGGAACAATTTCGCTTCAATATGGACAAAAGTTGCAATACCCCCCCAAAGGAACAATTTCGCCTCAAAATGCCGAAAAGTTGCAATACCCCCCGAAAGGAACAATTTCGCTTCAAAATGGCCAAAAGATGCAATACCCCCCAAAGGAACAATTTCGCCTCAAAATGCCGAAAAGTTGCAATACCCCCCGAAAAGAACAATTTCGCTTCAAAATGGCCAAAAGATGCAATACCCCCCAAAGGAACAATTTCGCCTCAAAATGCCGAAAAGTTGCAATACCCCCCGAAAGGAACAATTTCGCTTCAAAATGGCCAAAAGATGCAATACCCCCCAAAGGAACAATTTCGCCTCAAAATGCCGAAAAGTTGCAATACCCCCCGAAAGGAACAATTTCGCTTCAAAATGGCCAAAAGTTGCAATACCCCCCCAAAGGAACAATTTCGCCTCAAAATGGCAAAAAATTGCAATACCCCCCCAAAGGAACAATTTCGCCTCAAAATGCCGAAAAGTTGCAATACCCCCCAAAAGGAACAATTTCGCTTCAAAATGGCCAAAAGTTGCAATACCCCCCCAAAGGAACAATTTCGCCTCAAAATGGCAAAAAATTGCAATACCCCCCAAAGGAACAATTTCGCTTCAATAGGCCAAAAGTTGCAATACCCCCCCCAAAGGAACAATTTCGCCTCAAAATGCCGAAAAGTTGCAATACCCCCCCGAAAGGAACAATTTCGCCTCAAAATGGCCAAAAGTTGCAATACCCCCCCAAAGGAACAATTTCGCCTCAAAATGGCAAAAAATTGCAATACCCCCCCAAAGGAACAATTTCACCTCAAAATCGTTAAAAATTGCAATACCCCCCAAAAGGAACAATTTCGCTTCAATATGGACAAAAGTTGCAATACCCCCCCAAAGGAACAATTTCGCCTCAAAATGCCGAAAAGTTGCAATACCCCCCGAAAGGAACAATTTCGCTTCAAAATGGCCAAAAGTTGCAATACCCCCCCAAAGGAACAATTTCGCCTCAAAATGGCAAAAAATTGCAATACCCCCCCAAAGGAACAATTTCGCCTCAAAATGGTTAAAAATTGCAATACCCCCCAAAGGAACAATTTCGCTTCAATATGGACAAAAGTTGCAATACCCCCCCAAAGGAACAATTTCGCCTCAAAATGCCGAAAAGTTGCAATACCCCCCGAAAGGAACAATTTCGCTTCAAAATGGCCAAAAGTTGCAATACCCCCCCAAAGGAACAATTTCGCCTCAAAATGCCGAAAAGTTGCAATACCCCCCGAAAGGAACAATTTCGCTTCAAAATGGCCAAAAGTTGCAATACCCCCCCAAAGGAACAATTTTGCTTCAAAATGGCAAAAAATTTCAATACCCCCCCAAAGGAACAATTTCGCTTTAAAATGGCCAAAAGTTGCAATACTCCCCCGAAGGAACAATTTCGCCTCAAAATGCCGAAAAGTTGCAATACCCCCGAAAGGAACAATTTCGCTTCAAAATGGCCAAAAGTTGCAATACCCCCCAAAGCAACAATTTCGCCTCAAAATGGCAAAAAATTGCAATACCCCCCCAAAGGAACAATTTCACCTCAAAATGCCGAAAAGTTCCAATACCCCCCGAAAGGAACAATTTCGCTTCAATATGGACAAAAGCTGCAATACCCCCCCAAAGGAACAATTTCACCTCAAAATGGCAAAAAATTGCAATACCCCCCAAAGGAACAATTTCGCTTCAAAATGGCCAAAAGTTGCAATACCCCCCCAAAGGAACAATTTCGCCGCAAAATGGCAAAAAATTGCAATACCCCCCCAAAGGAACAATTTCGCCGCAAAATGGCAAAAAATTGCAATACCCCCCCAAAGGAACAATTTCGCCTCAAAATGCTGAAAAGTTGCAATACCCCCCGAAAGGAACAATTTCGCTTCAAAATGGCCAAAAGTTGCAATACCCCCCAAAGGAACAATTTCGCCTCAAAATGGCAAAAAATTGCAATACCCCCACAAAGGAACAATTTCGCCTCAAAATGCCGAAAAGTTGCAATACCCCCCCAAAGGAACAATTTCGCTTCAATATGGCCAAAAGTTGCAATACCCCCCCAAAGGAACAATTTCGCCTCAAAATGGCAAAAAATTGCAATACCCCCCCAAAGGAACAATTTCACTTCAAAATGGCCAAAAGTTGCAATACCCCCCCAAAGGAACAATTTCGCCTCAAAATGGCAAAAATTTGCAATACCCCCCAAAGGAACAATTTTGCCTCAAATAGGCCAAAAGTTGCAATACCCCCCCAAAGGAACAATTTCGCTTCAAAATGGCCAAAAGTTGCAATACCCCCCCCCCAAAGGAACAATTTCGCCTCAAAATGCCGAAAAGTTGAAATACCCCCCCAAAGGAACAATTTCACTTCAAAATGGCCAAAAGTTGCAATACCCCCCCAAAGAAACAATTTCACCTAAAAATGCCGAAAAGTTGCAATACCCCCGAAAGGAACAATTTCTCTTCAAAACGGCCAAAAGATGCAATACCCCCCAAAGCAACAATTTCGCCTCAAAATGGCAAAAAATTGCAATACCCCCCCAAAGGAACAATTTCGCCTAAAAATGGCCAAAAATTGCAATACCCCTCCAAAGGAACAATTTCGCTTCAAAATGGCCAAAAGTTGCAATACCCCCCAAAAGAAACAATTTCGCTTCAAAATGGCCAAAAGTTGCAATACCCCCCCAAAAAAACAATTTCGCCTCAAAATGGCAAAAAATTGCAATACCCCCCAAAGGAACAATTTCGCTTCAAAATGGCCAAAAGTTGCAATACCCCCCCAAAGGAACAATTTCGCCGCAAAATGGCAAAAAATTGCAATACCCCCCCAAAGGAACAATTTCGCCTCAAAATGCTGAAAAGTTGCAATACCCCCCGAAAGGAACAATTTCGCTTCAAAATGGCCAAAAGTTGCAATACCCCCCAAAGGAACAATTTCGCCTCAAAATGGCAAAAAATTGCAAACACCCCCAAAGGAGCAATTTCGCCTCAAAATGCTGAAAAGTTGCAATACCCCCCGAAAGGAACAATTTCGCTTCAAAATGGCCAAAAGTTGCAATCCCCCCCCAAGGAACAATTTCGCCTCAAAATGCCGAAAAGTTGCAATACCCCCGAAAGGAACAATTTCGCTTCAAAATGGCCAAAAGTTGCAATACCCCCCCAAAGGAACAATTTCTCCTCAAAATGCCGAAAAGTTGCAATACCCCCGAAAGGAACAATTTCGATTCAAAATGGCCAAAAATTGCAATACCCCCCCAAAGGAACAATTTCACCTCAAAATGCCGAAAAGTTGCAATACCCCCCGAAAGGAACAATTTTGCTTCAAAATGGCAAAAAATTGCAATACCCCCCCAAAGGAACAATTTCGCCTCAAAATGCTGAAAAGTTGCAATATCCCCCGAAAGGAACAATTTCGTTTCAAAAGGGCCAAAATTTGCAATACCCCCCAAAGGAACAATTTTGCCTCAAAATGGCAAAAAATTGCAATACCCCCCCAAAGGAACAATTTCGCTTCAAAATGGCCAAAAGTTGCAATACCCCCCCAAAGGAACAATTTCGCTTCAAAATGGCCGAAAGTTGCAATACCCCCCCAAAGGAACAATTTCGCCTCAAAATGGCAAAAAATTGCAATACCCCCCCAAAGGAACAATTTCGCCTCAAAATGCTGAAAAGTTGCAATATCCCCCGAAAGGAACAATTTCGTTTCAAAAGGGCCAAAATTTGCAATACCCCCCAAAGGAACAATTTTGCCTCAAAATGGCAAAAAATTGCAATACCCCCCCAAAGGAACAATTTCGCTTCAAAATGGCCAAAAGTTTCAATACCCCCCCAAAGGAACAATTTTGCCTCAAAATGAAAAAAAAAATTGCAATACCCCCCCAAAGGAACAATTTCGCCTCAAAATGCAGAAAAGTTGCAATACCCCCCGAAAGGAACAATTTCCCTTTAAAATGGCCAAAAGTTACAATACCCCCCCAAAGGAACAATTTCGCTTTAAAATGGCCAAAAGTTGCAATACTCCCCCGAAGGAACAATTTCGCCTCAAAATGCCGAAAAGTTGCAATACCCCCGAAAGGAACAATTTCGCTTCAAAATGGCCAAAAGTTGCAATACCCCCCAAAGCAACAATTTCGCCTCAAAATGGCAAAAAATTGCAATACCCCCCCAAAGGAACAATTTCACCTCAAAATGCCGAAAAGTTCCAATACCCCCCGAAAGGAACAATTTCGCTTCAATATGGACAAAAGCTGCAATACCCCCCCAAAGGAACAATTTCACCTCAAAATGGCAAAAAATTGCAATACCCCCCAAAGGAACAATTTCGCTTCAAAATGGCCAAAAGTTGCAATACCCCCCCAAAGGAACAATTTCGCCGCAAAATGGCAAAAAATTGCAATACCCCCCCAAAGGAACAATTTCGCCGCAAAATGGCAAAAAATTGCAATACCCCCCCAAAGGAACAATTTCGCCTCAAAATGCTGAAAAGTTGCAATACCCCCCGAAAGGAACAATTTCGCTTCAAAATGGCCAAAAGTTGCAATACCCCCCAAAGGAACAATTTCGCCTCAAAATGGCAAAAAATTGCAATACCCCCACAAAGGAACAATTTCGCCTCAAAATGCCGAAAAGTTGCAATACCCCCCCAAAGGAACAATTTCGCTTCAATATGGCCAAAAGTTGCAATACCCCCCCAAAGGAACAATTTCGCCTCAAAATGGCAAAAAATTGCAATACCCCCCCAAAGGAACAATTTCACTTCAAAATGGCCAAAAGTTGCAATACCCCCCCAAAGGAACAATTTCGCCTCAAAATGGCAAAAATTTGCAATACCCCCCAAAGGAACAATTTTGCCTCAAATAGGCCAAAAGTTGCAATACCCCCCCAAAGGAACAATTTCGCTTCAAAATGGCCAAAAGTTGCAATACCCCCCCCCCAAAGGAACAATTTCGCCTCAAAATGCCGAAAAGTTGAAATACCCCCCCAAAGGAACAATTTCGCTTCAAAATGGCCAAAAGTTGCAATACCCCCCCAAAGAAACAATTTCACCTAAAAATGCCGAAAAGTTGCAATACCCCCGAAAGGAACAATTTCTCTTCAAAACGGCCAAAAGATGCAATACCCCCCAAAGCAACAATTTCGCCTCAAAATGGCAAAAAATTGCAATACCCCCCCAAAGGAACAATTTCGCCTAAAAATGGCCAAAAATTGCAATACCCCTCCAAAGGAACAATTTCGCTTCAAAATGGCCAAAAGTTGCAATACCCCCCAAAAGAAACAATTTCGCTTCAAAATGGCCAAAAGTTGCAATACCCCCCCAAAAAAACAATTTCGCCTCAAAATCGCAAAAAATTGCAATACCCCCCAAAGGAACAATTTCGCTTCAAAATGGCCAAAAGTTGCAATACCCCCCCAAAGGAACAATTTCGCCGCAAAATGGCAAAAAATTGCAATACCCCCCCAAAGGAACAATTTCGCCTCAAAATGCTGAAAAGTTGCAATACCCCCCGAAAGGAACAATTTCGCTTCAAAATGGCCAAAAGTTGCAATACCCCCCAAAGGAACAATTTCGCCTCAAAATGGCAAAAAATTGCAAACACCCCCAAAGGAGCAATTTCGCCTCAAAATGCTGAAAAGTTGCAATACCCCCCGAAAGGAACAATTTCGCTTCAAAATGGCCAAAAGTTGCAATCCCCCCCCAAGGAACAATTTCGCCTCAAAATGCCGAAAAGTTGCAATACCCCCGAAAGGAACAATTTCGCTTCAAAATGGCCAAAAGTTGCAATACCCCCCCAAAGGAACAATTTCTCCTCAAAATGCCGAAAAGTTGCAATACCCCCGAAAGGAACAATTTCGATTCAAAATGGCCAAAAATTGCAATACCCCCCCAAAGGAACAATTTCACCTCAAAATGCCGAAAAGTTGCAATACCCCCCGAAAGGAACAATTTTGCTTCAAAATGGCCAAAAGATGCAATACCCCCCCAAAGTCACAATTTCGCCTCAAAATGGCCAAAAGTTGCAATACCCCCCAAAGGAACAATTTCGCCTCAAAATACCGAAAAGATGAAATACCCTCCGAAAGGAACAATTTCGCTTCAAAATGGCCAAAAGTTGCAATACCCCCCCAAAGGAACAATTTCGCTTCAAAATGGCCAAAAGTTGCAATACCCCCCCAAAGGAACAATTTCGCCTCAAAATGGCCAAAAATTGTAATACCCCCCCAAAGGAACAATTTCGCTTCAAAATGGCCAAAAGTTGAAATACCCCCCAAAGGAAGAATTTCGCCTCAAAATGGCAAAATATTGCAATACCCCCCAAAGGAACAATTTCCCTCAAAATGCTGAAAAGTTGCAATACCCCCCGAAAGGAACAATTTCGCTTCAAAATGGCCAAAAGTTGCAATACCCACCCAAGGAACAATTTCGCCTCAAAATGGCAAAAAATTGCAATACCCCCCCAAAGGAACAATTTCGCTTCAAAATGCCGAAAAGTTGCAATACCCCCCCCCCCAAAGGTACAATTTCGCTTCAAAATGGCCAAAAGTTGCAATACCCCCCAAAGGAACAATTTCGCTTCAAAATGGCCAAAAGTTGCAATACCCCCACAAAGGAACAATTTCGCCTCAAAATGCCGAAAAGTTGCAATACCCCCCGAAAGGAACAATTTCGCTTCAAAATGGCCAAAAGTTGCAATACCCCCCCAAAGGAACAATTTCGCCTCAAAATGGCCAAAAATTGTAATACCCCCCCAAAGGAACAATTTCGCTTCAATATGGCCAAAAGTTGCAATACCCCCCCAAAGGAACAATTTCGCCTCAAAATGGCAAAAAATTGCAATACCCCCCCAAAGGAACAATTTCACTTCAAAATGGCCAAAAGTTGCAATACTCCCCCCAAAGGAACAATTTCGCCTCAAAATGGCAAAAAATTGCAATACCCCCCAAAGGAACAATTTTGCCTCAAAATGGCAAAAAATTGCAATACCCCCCCAAAGGAACAATTTCGCCTCAAAATGGCCAAAAGTTGCAATACCCCCCCAAAGGAACAATTTCGCCTCAAAATGCCGAAAAGTTGAAATACCCCCCCAAAGGAACAATTTCGCTTCAAAATGGCCAAAAGTTGCAATACCCCCCCAAAGAAACAATTTCACCTAAAAATGCCGAAAAGTTGCAATACCTACCGAAAGGAACAATTTCGCTTCAAAACGGCCAAAAGATGCAATACCCCCCAAAGCAACAATTTCGCCTCAAAATGGCAAAAAATTGCAATACCCCCCCAAAGGAACAATTTCGCCTAAAAATGGCCAAAAATTGCAATACCCCCCCAAAGGAACAATTTCGCTTCAATATGGACAAAAGTTGCAATACCCCCCCAAAGGAACAATTTCGCCTCAAAATGGCAAAAAATTGCAATACCCCTCCAAAGGAACAATTTCGCTTCAATATGGCCAAAAGTTGCAATACCCCCCCAAAGGAACAATTTCGCCTCAAAATGCCGAAATTTGCAATACCCCTCCAAAGGAACAATTTCGCTTCAAAATGGCCAAAAGTTGCAATACCCCCCAAAGAAACAATTTCGCCTTAAAATGGCAAAAAATTGCAATACCCCCCAAAGGAACAATTTCGCTTCAAAATTGCCAAAAGTTGCAATACCCCCCCAAAGGAAGAATTTCGCCTCAAAATGGCAAAAAATTGCAATACCCCCCCAAATGAACAATTTCACCTCAAAATGGCAAAAAATTGCAATACCCCCCCAAAGGAACAATTTCGCCTCAAAATGGCAAAAAATTGCAATACCCCCCCAAAGGAACAATTACGCTTCAAAATGGCCAAAAGTTGCAATACCCCCCCAAAGGAAGAATTTCGCCTCAAAATGGCAAAAAATTGCAATACCCCCCCAAAGGAACAATTTCGCTTCAAAATGCCGAAAAGTTGCAATACCCCCCCAAAGGTACAATTTCGCTTCAAAATGGCCAAAAGTTGCAATACCCCCCAAAGGAACAATTTCGCCTCAAAATGCCGAAAAGTTGCAATACCCCCCGAAAGGAACAATTTCGCTTTAAAATGGCCAAAAGTTGCAATACCCCCCCAAAGGAACAATTTCGCCTCAAAATGGCAAAAAATTGCAATACCCCCCCAAAGGAACAATTTCGCTTCAAAATGGCCAAAAGTTGCAATACCCCCCCAAAGGAACAATTTCGCCTCAAAATGCCGAAAAGTTGCAATACCCCCCGAAAGGAACAATTTCGCTTCAAAATGGCCAAAAGTTGCAATACCCCCCCAAAGGAACAATTTCGCCTCAAAATGGCAAAAAATTGCAATACCCCCCCGAAAGGAACAATTTCGCTTCAATATGGACAAAAGTTGCAATACCCCCCCAAAAGGAACAATTTCGCCTCAAAATGCCGAAAAGTTGCAATACCCCCCGAAAGGAACAATTTCGCTTCAAAATGGCCAAAAGTTGCAATACCACCCCAAAGGAACAATTTCGCCTCAAAATGGCCAAAAGTTGCAATACCCCCCCAAAGGAACAATTTCGCCTCAAAATGGCAAAAAATTGCAATACCCCCCCGAAAGGAACAATTTCGCTTCAATATGGACAAAAGTTGCAATACCCCCCCAAAAGGAACAATTTCGCCTCAAAATGCCGAAAAGTTGCAATACCCCCCGAAAGGAACAATTTCGCTTCAAAATGGCCAAAAGTTGCAATACCACCCCAAAGGAACAATTTCGCCTCAAAATGGCAAAAAATTGCAATACCCCCCCAAAGGAACAATTTCGCCTCAAAATGGTTAAAAATTGCAATACCCCCCAAAGGAACAATTTCGCTTCAATATGGACAAAAGTTGCAATACCCCCCCAAAGGAACAATTTCGCCTCAAAATGCCGAAAAGTTGCAATACCCCCCGAAAGGAACAATTTCGCTTCAAAATGGCCAAAAGATGCAATACCCCCCCAAAGGAACAATTTCGCCTCAAAATGCCGAAAAGTTGCAATACCCCCCCAAAGGTACAATTTCGCTTCAAAATGGCCAAAAGTTGCAATACCCCCCAAAGGAACAATTTCGCTTCAAAATGGCCAAAAGTTGCAATACCCCCCAAAGGAACAATTTCGCCTCAAAATGCCGAAAAGTTGCAATACCCCCCGAAAGGAACAATTTCGCTTCAAAATGGCCAAAAGTTGCAATACCCCCCCAAAGGAACAATTTCGCCTCAAAATGGCAAAAAATTGCAATACCCCCCCAAAGGAACAATTTCGCTTCAAAATGGCCAAAAGTTGCAATACCCCCCCAAAGGAACAATTTCGCCTCAAAATGCCGAAAAGTTGCAATACCCCCCCAAAGGAACAATTTCGCTTCAAAATTGCCAAAAGTTGCAATACCCCCCCAAAGGAAGAATTTCGCCTCAAAATGCCGAACAGTTGCAATACCCACCGAAAGGAACAATTTCGCTTCAAAATGGCCAAAAGTTGCAATACCCCCCAAAGGAACAATTTTGCATCAAAATGGCAAAAAATTGCAATACCCCCCCAAAGGAACAATTTCACCTCAAAATGCCGAAAAGTTGCAATACCCCCCGAAAGGAACAATTTCGCTTCAAAATGGCCAAAAGATGCAATACCCCCCAAAGGAACAATTTCGCCTCAAAATGCCGAAAAGTTGCAATACCCCCCGAAAGGAACAATTTCGCTTCAAAATGGCAAAAAATTGCAATACCCCCCCAAATGAACAATTTCGCCTCAAAATGGCAAAAAATTGCAATACCCCCCCAAAGGAACAATTTCGCCTCAAAATGGCAAAAAATTGCAATACCCCCCCAAAGGAACAATTGCGCTTCAAAATGGCCAAAAGTTGCAATACCCCCCCAAAGGAAGAATTTCGCCTCAAAATGGCAAAAAATTGCAATACCCCCCCAAAGGAACAATTTCGCTTCAAAATGCCGAAAAGTTGCAATACCCCCCCAAAGGTACAATTTCGCTTCAAAATGGCCAAAAGTTGCAATACCCCCCAAAGGAACAATTTCGCCTCAAAATGCCGAAAAGTTGCAATACCCCCCGAAAGGAACAATTTCGCTTTAAAATGGCCAAAAGTTGCAATACCCCCCCAAAGGAACAATTTCGCCTCAAAATGGCAAAAAATTGCAATACCCCCCCAAAGGAACAATTTCGCTTCAAAATGGCCAAAAGTTGCAATACCCCCCCAAAGGAACAATTTCGCCTCAAAATGCCGAAAAGTTGCAATACCCCCCGAAAGGAACAATTTCGCTTCAAAATGGCCAAAAGTTGCAATACCCCCCCAAAGCAACAATTTCGCCTTAAAATGGCAAAAAATTGCAATACCCCCCAAAGGAACAATTTCGCTTCAATATGGACAAAAGTTGCAATACCCCCCCAAAAGGAACAATTTCGCCTCAAAATGCCGAAAAGTTGCAATACCCCCCGAAAGGAACAATTTCGCTTCAAAATGGCCAAAAGTTGCAATACCCCCCCAAAGGAACAATTTCGCCTCAAAATGGCAAAAAATTGCAATACCCCCCCGAAAGGAACAATTTCGCTTCAATATGGACAAAAGTTGCAATACCCCCCCAAAAGGAACAATTTCGCCTCAAAATGCCGAAAAGTTGCAATACCCCCCGAAAGGAACAATTTCGCTTCAAAATGGCCAAAAGTTGCAATACCCCCCCAAAGGAACAATTTCGCCTCAAAATGGCAAAAAATTGCAATACCCCCCCAAAGGAACAATTTCGCCTCAAAATGGTTAAAAATTGCAATACCCCCCAAAGGAACAATTTCGCTTCAATATGGACAAAAGTTGCAATACCCCCCCAAAGGAACAATTTCGCCTCAAAATGCCGAAAAGTTGCAATACCCCCTGAAAGGAACAATTTCGCTTCAAAATGGCCAAAAGATGCAATACCCCCCCAAAGGAACAATTTCGCCTCAAAATGCCGAAAAGTTGCAATACCCCCCCAAAGGTACAATTTCGCTTCAAAATGGCCAAAAGTTGCAATACCCCCCGAAAGGAACAATTTCGCTTCAAAATGGCCAAAAGATGCAATACCCCCCAAAGGAACAATTTCGCCTCAAAATGCCGAAAAGTTGCAATACCCCCCGAAAGGAACAATTTCGCTTCAAAATGGCCAAAAGTTGCAATACCCCCCCAAAGGAACAATTTCGCCTCAAAATGGCAAAAAATTGCAATACCCCCCCAAAGGAACAATTTCGCTTCAATAGGCCAAAAGTTGCAATACCCCCCCCAAAGGAACAATTTCGCCTCAAAATGCCGAAAAGTTGCAATACCCCCCCGAAAGGAACAATTTCGCCTCAAAATGGCCAAAAGTTGCAATACCCCCCCAAAGGAACAATTTCGCTTCAAAATGGCCACCCCCCCAAAGGAACAATTTCGCTTCAAAATGGCCAAAAGTTGCAATACCCACCCAAGGAACAATTTCGCCTCAAAATGGCAAAAAATTGCAATACCCCCCCAAAGGAACAATTTCGCTTCAAAATGCCGAAAAGTTGCAATACCCCCCCCCCAAAGGTACAATTTCGCTTCAAAATGGCCAAAAGTTGCAATACCCCCCAAAGGAACAATTTCGCTTCAAAATGGCCAAAAGTTGCAATACCCCCACAAAGGAACAATTTCGCCTCAAAATGCCGAAAAGTTGCAATACCCCCCGAAAGGAACAATTTCGCTTCAAAATGGCCAAAAGTTGCAATACCCCCCCAAAGGAACAATTTCGCCTCAAAATGGCAAAAAATTGTAATACCCCCCCAAAGGAACAATTTCGCTTCAATATGGCCAAAAGTTGCAATACCCCCCCAAAGGAACAATTTCGCCTCAAAATGGCAAAAAATTGCAATACCCCCCCAAAGGAACAATTTCACTTCAAAATGGCCAAAAGTTGCAATACCCCCCCCAAAGGAACAATTTCGCCTCAAAATGGCAAAAAATTGCAATACCCCCCAAAGGAACAATTTTGCCTCAAAATGGCAAAAAATTGCAATACCCCCCCAAAGGAACAATTTCGCCTCAAAATGGCCAAAAGTTGCAATACCCCCCAAAGGAACAATTTCGCTTCAAAATGGCCAAAAGTTGCAATACCCCCCCAAAGGAACAATTTCGCCTCAAAATGCCGAAAAGTTGAAATACCCCCCCAAAGGAACAATTTCGCTTCAAAATGGCCAAAAGTTGCAATACCCCCCCAAAGAAACAATTTCACCTAAAAATGCCGAAAAGTTGCAATACCTACCGAAAGGAACAATTTCGCTTCAAAACGGCCAAAAGATGCAATACCCCCCAAAGCAACAATTTCGCCTCAAAATGGCAAAAAATTGCAATACCCCCCCAAAGGAACAATTTCGCCTAAAAATGGCCAAAAATTGCAATACCCCCCCAAAGGAACAATTTCGCTTCAATATGGACAAAAGTTGCAATACCCCCCCAAAGGAACAATTTCGCCTCAAAATGGCAAAAAATTGCAATACCCCTCCAAAGGAACAATTTCGCTTCAATATGGCCAAAAGTTGCAATACCCCCCCAAAGGAACAATTTCGCCTCAAAATGCCGAAAAGTTGCAATACCCCTCCAAAGGAACAATTTCGCTTCAAAATGGCCAAAAGTTGCAATACCCCCCAAAGAAACAATTTCGCCTTAAAATGGCAAAAAATTGCAATACCCCCCAAAGGAACAATTTCGCTTCAAAATTGCCAAAAGTTGCAATACCCCCCCAAAGGAAGAATTTCGCCTCAAAATGGCAAAAAATTGCAATACCCCCCCAAATGAACAATTTCACCTCAAAATGGCAAAAAATTGCAATACCCCCCCAAAGGAACAATTTCGCCTCAAAATGGCAAAAAATTGCAATACCCCCCCAAAGGAACAATTTCGCTTCAAAATGCCGAAAAGTTGCAATACCCCCCCAAAGGTACAATTTCGCTTCAAAATGGCCAAAAGTTGCAATACCCCCCAAAGGAACAATTTCGCCTCAAAATGCCGAAAAGTTGCAATACCCCCCGAAAGGAACAATTTCGCTTTAAAATGGCCAAAAGTTGCAATACCCCCCCAAAGGAACAATTTCGCCTCAAAATGGCAAAAAATTGCAATACCCCCAAAGGAACAATTTCGCTTCAATATGGACAAAAGTTGCAATACCCCCCCAAAAGGAACAATTTCGCCTCAAAATGCCGAAAAGTTGCAATACCCCCCGAAAGGAACAATTTCGCTTCAAAATGGCCAAAAGTTGCAATACCCCCCCAAAGGAACAATTTCGCCTCAAAATGGCAAAAAATTGCAATACCCCCCCGAAAGGAACAATTTCGCTTCAATATGGACAAAAGTTGCAATACCCCCCCAAAAGGAACAATTTCGCCTCAAAATGCCGAAAAGTTGCAATACCCCCCGAAAGGAACAATTTCGCTTCAAAATGGCCAAAAGTTGCAATACCCCCCCAAAGGAACAATTTCGCCTCAAAATGGCAAAAAATTGCAATACCCCCCCAAAGGAACAATTTCGCCTCAAAATGGTTAAAAATTGCAATACCCCCCAAAGGAACAATTTCGCTTCAATATGGACAAAAGTTGCAATACCCCCCCAAAGGAACAATTTCGCCTCAAAATGCCGAAAAGTTGCAATACCCCCCGAAAGGAACAATTTCGCTTCAAAATGGCCAAAAGATGCAATACCCCCCCAAAGGAACAATTTCGCCTCAAAATGCCGAAAAGTTGCAATACCCCCCCAAAGGTACAATTTCGCTTCAAAATGGCCAAAAGTTGCAATACCCCCCAAAGGAACAATTTCGCTTCAAAATGGCCAAAAGTTGCAATACCCCCCCAAAGGAACAATTTCGCCTCAAAATGCCGAAAAGTTGCAATACCCCCCGAAAGGAACAATTTCGCTTCAAAATGGCCAAAAGTTGCAATACCCCCCCAAAGGAACAATTTCGCCTCAAAATGGCAAAAAATTGCAATACCCCCCCAAAGGAACAATTTCGCTTCAAAATGGCCAAAAGTTGCAATACCCCCCCAAAGGAACAATTTCGCCTCAAAATGCCGAAAAGTTGCAATACCCCCCCAAAGGAACAATTTCGCTTCAAAATTGCCAAAAGTTGCAATACCCCCCCAAAGGAAGAATTTCGCCTCAAAATGCCGAAAAGTTGCAATACCCACCGAAAGGAACAATTTCGCTTCAAAATGGCCAAAAGTTGCAATACCCCCCAAAGGAACAATTTTGCATCAAAATGGCAAAAAATTGCAATACCCCCCCAAAGGAACAATTTCACCTCAAAATGCCGAAAAGTTGCAATACCCCCCGAAAGGAACAATTTCGCTTCAAAATGGCCAAAAGATGCAATACCCCCCAAAGGAACAATTTCGCCTCAAAATGCCGAAAAGTTGCAATACCCCCCGAAAGGAACAATTTCGCTTCAAAATGGCAAAAAATTGCAATACCCCCCCAAATGAACAATTTCGCCTCAAAATGGCAAAAAATTGCAATACCCCCCCAAAGGAACAATTTCGCCTCAAAATGGCAAAAAATTGCAATACCCCCCCAAAGGAACAATTACGCTTCAAAATGGCCAAAAGTTGCAATACCCCCCCAAAGGAAGAATTTCGCCTCAAAATGGCAAAAAATTGCAATACCCCCCCAAAGGAACAATTTCGCTTCAAAATGCCGAAAAGTTGCAATACCCCCCCAAAGGTACAATTTCGCTTCAAAATGGCCAAAAGTTGCAATACCCCCCAAAGGAACAATTTCGCCTCAAAATGCCGAAAAGTTGCAATACCCCCCGAAAGGAACAATTTCGCTTTAAAATGGCCAAAAGTTGCAATACCCCCCCAAAGGAACAATTTCGCCTCAAAATGGCAAAAAATTGCAATACCCCCCCAAAGGAACAATTTCGCTTCAAAATGGCCAAAAGTTGCAATACCCCCCCAAAGGAACAATTTCGCCTCAAAATGCCAAAAAGTTGCAATACCCCCCGAAAGGAACAATTTCGCTTCAAAATGGCCAAAAGTTGCAATACCCCCCCAAAGCAACAATTTCGCCTTAAAATGGCAAAAAATTGCAATACCCCCCAAAGGAACAATTTCGCTTCAATATGGACAAAAGTTGCAATACCCCCCCAAAAGGAACAATTTCGCCTCAAAATGCCGAAAAGTTGCAATACCCCCCGAAAGCAACAATTTCGCTTCAAAATGGCCAAAAGTTGCAATACCCCCCCAAAGGAACAATTTCGCCTCAAAATGGCAAAAAATTGCAATACCCCCCCGAAAGGAACAATTTCGCTTCAATATGGACAAAAGTTGCAATACCCCCCCAAAAGGAACAATTTCGCCTCAAAATGCCGAAAAGTTGCAATACCCCCCGAAAGGAACAATTTCGCTTCAAAATGGCCAAAAGTTGCAATACCCCCCCAAAGGAACAATTTCGCCTCAAAATGGCAAAAAATTGCAATACCCCCCCAAAGGAACAATTTCGCCTCAAAATGGTTAAAAATTGCAATACCCCCCAAAGGAACAATTTCGCTTCAATATGGACAAAAGTTGCAATACCCCCCCAAAGGAACAATTTCGCCTCAAAATGCCGAAAAGTTGCAATACCCCCCGAAAGGAACAATTTCGCTTCAAAATGGCCAAAAGATGCAATACCCCCCCAAAGGAACAATTTCGCCTCAAAATGCCGAAAAGTTGCAATACCCCCCCAAAGGTACAATTTCGCTTCAAAATGGCCAAAAGTTGCAATACCCCCCGAAAGGAACAATTTCGCTTCAAAATGGCCAAAAGATGCAATACCCCCCAAAGGAACAATTTCGCCTCAAAATGCCGAAAAGTTGCAATACCCCCCGAAAGGAACAATTTCGCTTCAAAATGGCAAAAAATTGCAATACCCCCCAAAGGAACAATTTCGCCTCAAAATGGTTAAAAATTGCAATACCCCCCAAAGGAACAATTTCGCTTCAATATGGACAAAAGTTGCAATACCCCCCCAAAGGAACAATTTCGCCTCAAAATGCCGAAAAGTTGCAATACCCCCCGAAAGGAACAATTTCGCTTCAAAATGGCCAAAAGTTGCAATACCCCCCAAAGGAACAATTTCGCCTCAAAATGGCAAAAAATTGCAATACCCCCCCAAAGGAACAATTTCGCCTCAAAATGGTTAAAAATTGCAATACCCCCCAAAGGAACAATTTCGCTTCAATATGGACAAAAGTTGCAATACCCCCCCAAAGGAACAATTTCCCCTCAAAATGCCGAAAAGTTGCAATACCCCCCGAAAGGAACAATTTCGCTTCAAAATGGCCAAAAGTTGCAATACCCCCCCAAAGGAACAATTTCGCCTCAAAATGCCGAAAAGTTGCAATACCCCCCGAAAGGAACAATTTCGCTTCAAAATGGCCAAAAGTTGCAATACCCCCCCAAAGGAACAATTTCGCCTCAAAATGGCAAAAAATTGCAATACCCCCCCAAAGGAACAATTTCGCTTCAAAATGGCCAAAAGTTGCAATACCCCCCCAAAGGAACAATTTCGCCTCAAAATGCCGAAAAGTTGCAATACCCCCCCAAAGGAACAATTTCGCTTCAAAATTGCCAAAAGTTGCAATACCCCCCCAAAGGAACAATTTTGCATCAAAATGGCAAAAAATTGCAATACCCCCCCAAAGGAACAATTTCACCTCAAAATGCCGAAAAGTTGCAATACCCCCCGAAAGGAACAATTTCGCTTCAAAATGGCCAAAAGTTGCAATACCCCCCCAAAGGAACAATTTCGCCTCAAAATGGCAAAAAATTGCAATACCCCCCAAAGGAACAATTTCGCTTCAATAGGCCAAAAGTTGCAATACCCCCCCCAAAGGAACAATTTCGCCTCAAAATGCCGAAAAGTTGCAATACCCCCCCGAAAGGAACAATTTCGCCTCAAAATGGCCAAAAGTTGCAATACCCCCCCAAAGGAACAATTTCGCCTCAAAATGGCAAAAAATTGCAAAACCCCCCAAAGGAACAATTTCGCCTCAAAATGGTTAAAAATTGCAATACCCCCAAAGGAACAATTTCGCTTCAATATGGACAAAAGTTGCAATACCCCCCCAAAGGAACAATTTCGCCTCAAAATGCCGAAAAGTTGCAATACCCCCCGAAAGGAACAATTTCGCTTCAAAATGGCCAAAAGTTGCAATACCCCCCAAAGGAACAATTTCGCCTCAAAATGGCAAAAAATTGCAATACCCCCCAAAGGAACAATTTCGCCTCAAAATGGTTAAAAATTGCAATACCCCCCAAAGGAACAATTTCGCTTCAATATGGACAAAAGTTGCAATACCCCCCCAAAGGAACAATTTCCCCTCAAAATGCCGAAAAGTTGCAATACCCCCCGAAAGGAACAATTTCGCTTCAAAATGGCCAAAAGTTGCAATACCCCCCAAAGGAACAATTTCGCCTCAAAATGCCGAAAAGTTGCAATACCCCCCGAAAGGAACAATTTCGCTTCAAAATGGCCAAAAGTTGCAATACCCCCCCAAAGGAACAATTTTGCCTCAAAATGGCAAAAAATTGCAATACCCCCCCAAAGGAACAATTTCGCCTCAAAATGCCGAAAAGTTGCAATACCCCCCGAAAGGAACAATTTCGCTTCAAAATGGCCAAAAGATGCAATACCCCCCCAAAGGAACAATTTCGCCTCAAAATGCCGAAAAGTTGCAATACCCCCCGAAAGGAACAATTTCGCTTCAAAATGGCCAAAAGTTGCAATACCCCCCCAAAGGAACAATTTCGCCTCAAAATGGCAAAAAATTGCAATACCCCCCCAAAGGAACAATTTCACCTCAAAATGCCGAAAAGTTGCAATACCCCCCGAAAGGAACAATTTCGCTTCAAAATGGCCAAAAGTTGCAATACCCCCCCAAAGGAACAATTTCGCCTCAAAATGGCAAAAAATTGCAATACCCCCCAAAGGAACAATTTCGCTTCAATAGGCCAAAAGTTGCAATACCCCCCCCAAAGGAACAATTTCGCCTCAAAATGCCGAAAAGTTGCAATACCCCCCCGAAAGGAACAATTTCGCCTCAAAATGGCCAAAAGTTGCAATACCCCCCCAAAGGAACAATTTCGCCTCAAAATGGCAAAAAATTGCAAAACCCCCCAAAGGAACAATTTCGCCTCAAAATGGTTAAAAATTGCAATACCCCCAAAGGAACAATTTCGCTTCAATATGGACAAAAGTTGCAATACCCCCCCAAAGGAACAATTTCGCCTCAAAATGCCGAAAAGTTGCAATACCCCCCGAAAGGAACAATTTCGCTTCAAAATGGCCAAAAGTTGCAATACCCCCCAAAGGAACAATTTCGCCTCAAAATGGCAAAAAATTGCAATACCCCCCAAAGGAACAATTTCGCCTCAAAATGGTTAAAAATTGCAATACCCCCCAAAGGAACAATTTCGCTTCAATATGGACAAAAGTTGCAATACCCCCCCAAAGGAACAATTTCCCCTCAAAATGCCGAAAAGTTGCAATACCCCCCGAAAGGAACAATTTCGCTTCAAAATGGCCAAAAGTTGCAATACCCCCCAAAGGAACAATTTCGCCTCAAAATGCCGAAAAGTTGCAATACCCCCCGAAAGGAACAATTTCGCTTCAAAATGGCCAAAAGTTGCAATACCCCCCCAAAGGAACAATTTTGCCTCAAAATGGCAAAAAATTGCAATACCCCCCCAAAGGAACAATTTCGCCTCAAAATGCCGAAAAGTTGCAATACCCCCCGAAAGGAACAATTTCGCTTCAAAATGGCCAAAAGATGCAATACCCCCCCAAAGGAACAATTTCGCCTCAAAATGCCGAAAAGTTGCAATACCCCCCGAAAGGAACAATTTCGCTTCAAAATGGCCAAAAGTTGCAATACCCCCCCAAAGGAACAATTTCGCCTCAAAATGGCAAAAAATTGCAATACCCCCCCAAAGGAACAATTTCGCTTCAATATGGCCAAAAGTTGCAATACCCCCCCAAAGGAACAATTTCGCCTCAAAATGGCAAAAAATTGCAATACCCCCCCAAAGGAACAATTTCCCCTCAAAATGCCGAAAAGTTGCAATACCCCCCGAAAGGAACAATTTCGCTTCAAAATGGCCAAAAGTTGCAAAACCCCCCCAAAGGAACAATTTCGCCTCAAAATGCCGAAAAGTTGCAATACCCCCCCAAAGGAACAATTTCGCTTCAAAATGGCCAAAAGTTGCAATACCCCCCCAAAGGAACAATTTCGCCTCAAAATGGCAAAAAATTGCAATACCCCCCCAAAGGAACAATTTCGCTTCAATATGACCAAAAGATGCAATACCCCCCCAAAGGAACAATTTCGCCTCAAAATGGCAAAAAATTGCAATACCCCCCAAAGGAACAATTTCGCCTCAAAATGCTGAAAAGTTGCAATATCCCCCGAAAGGAACAATTTCGCCTCAAAATGGCAAAAAATTTGCAATACCTCCCAAAGGAACAATTTCGCTTCAAAATGGCCAAAAGTTTCAATACCCCAAAGGAACAATTTCGCCTCAAAATGAAAAAAAATTGCAATACCCCCCAAAGGAACAATTTCGCCTCAAAATGCAGAAAAGTTGCAATACCCCCCGAAAGGAACAATTTCCCTTCAAAATGGCGAAAAGTTGCAATACCCCCCGAAAGGAACAATTTCGCTTCAAATGGCCAAAAGTTGCAATACCCCCCCAAAGGAACAATTTCGCCTCAAAATACCGAAAAGTTGCAATACCCCCGAAAGGAACAATTTCGCTTCAAAATGGCCAAAAGTTGCAATACCCCCCAAAGCAACAATTTCGCCTCAAAATGGCAAAAAATTGCAATACCCCCCCAAAGGAACAATTTCACCTCAAAATGCCGAAAAGTTCCAATACCCCCCGAAAGGAACAATTTCGCTTCAAAATTGCCAAAAGTTGCAATACCCCCCCAAAGGAAGAATTTCGCCTCAAAATGGCAAAAAATTGCAATACCCCCCCAAATGAACAATTTCGCCTCAAAATGGCAAAAAATTGCAATACCCCCCCAAAGGAACAATTTTGCCTCAAAATGGCAAAAAATTGCAATACCCCCCCAAAGGAACAATTACGCTTCAAAATGGCCAAAAGTTGCAATACCCCCCCAAAGGAAGAATTTCGCCTCAAAATGGCAAAAAATTGCAATACCCCCCCAAAGGAACAATTTCGCTTCAAAATGCCGAAAAGTTGCAATACCCCCCAAAGGTACAATTTCGCTTCAAAATGGCCAAAAGTTGCAATACCCCCCAAAGGAACAATTTCGCTTCAAAATGGCCAAAAGTTGCAATACCCCCCCAAAGGAACAATTTCGCCTCAAAATGCCGAAAAGTTGCAATACCCCCCGAAAGGAACAATTTCGCTTTAAAATGGCCAAAAGTTGCAATACCCCCCCAAAGGAACAATTTCGCCTCAAAATGGCAAAAAATTGTAATACCCCCCCAAAGGAACAATTTCGCTTCAAAATGGCCAAAAGTTGCAATACCCCCCCAAAGGAACAATTTCGCCTCAAAATGCCGAAAAGTTGCAATACCCCCCGAAAGGAACAATTTCGCTTCAAAATGGCCAAAAGTTGCAATACCCCCCCAAAGCAACAATTTCGCCTTAAAATGGCAAAAAATTGCAATACCCCCCAAAGGAACAATTTCGCTTCAAAATTGCCAAAAGTTGCAATACCCCCCCAAAGGAAGAATTTCGCCTCAAAATGCCGAAAAGTTGCAATACCCACCGAAAGGAACAATTTCGCTTCAAAATGGCCAAAAGTTGCAATACCCCCCCCCAAAGGAACAATTTCACCTCAAAATGCCGAAAAGTTGCAATACCCCCCGAAAGAAAAAATTTCGCTTCAAAATGGCCAAAAGATGCAATACCCCCCAAAGGAACAATTTCGCCTCAAAATGCTGAAAAGTTGCAATATCCCCCGAAAGGAACAATTTCGCCTCAAAATGGCAAAAATTTGCAATACCTCCCAAAGGAACAATTTCGCTTCAAAATGGCCAAAAGTTTCAATACCCCAAAGGAACAATTTCGCCTCAAAATGAAAAAAAATTGCAATACCCCCCAAAGGAACAATTTCGCCTCAAAATGCAGAAAAGTTGCAATACCCCCCGAAAGGAACAATTTCCCTTCAAAATGGCGAAAAGTTGCAATACCCCCCGAAAGGAACAATTTCGCTTCAAATGGCCAAAAGTTGCAATACCCCCCCCAAAGGAACAATTTCGCCTCAAAATACCGAAAAGTTGCAATACCCCCGAAAGGAACAATTTCGCTTCAAAATGGCCAAAAGTTGCAATACCCCCCAAAGCAACAATTTCGCCTCAAAATGGCAAAAAATTGCAATACCCCCCCCAAAGGAACAATTTCGCTTCAAAATGGCCAAAAGTTGCAATACCCCCCCAAAGGAACAATTTCGCCTTAAAATGGCAAAAAATTGCAATACCCCCCAAAGGAACAATTTCGCTTCAAAATTGCCAAAAGTTGCAATACCCCCCCAAAGGAAGAATTTCGCCTCAAAATGGCAAAAAATTGCAATACCCCCCCAAATGAACAATTTCGCCTCAAAATGGCAAAAAATTGCAATACCCCCCCAAAGGAACAATTTCGCCTCAAAATGGCAAAAAATTGCAATACCCCCCCAAAGGAACAATTACGCTTCAAAATGGCCAAAAGTTGCAATACCCCCCCAAAGGAAGAATTTCGCCTCAAAATGGCAAAAAATTGCAATACCCCCCAAAGGAACAATTTCGCTTCAAAATGCCGAAAAGTTGCAATACCCCCCAAAGGTACAATTTCGCTTCAAAATGGCCAAAAGTTGCAATACCCCCCAAAGGAACAATTTCGCTTCAAAATGGCCAAAAGTTGCAATACCCCCCCAAAGGAACAATTTCGCCTCAAAATGCCGAAAAGTTGCAATACCCCCCGAAAGGAACAATTTCGCTTTAAAATGGCCAAAAGTTGCAATACCCCCCCAAAGGAACAATTTCGCCTCAAAATGGCAAAAAATTGTAATACCCCCCCAAAGGAACAATTTCGCTTCAAAATGGCCAAAAGTTGCAATACCCCCCCAAAGGAACAATTTCGCCTCAAAATGCCGAAAAGTTGCAATACCCCCCGAAAGGAACAATTTCGCTTCAAAATGGCCAAAAGTTGCAATACCCCCCCAAAGCAACAATTTCGCCTTAAAATGGCAAAAAATTGCAATACCCCCCAAAGGAACAATTTCACTTCAAAATTGCCAAAAGTTGCAATACCCCCCCAAAGGAAGAATTTCGCCTCAAAATGCCGAAAAGTTGCAATACCCACCGAAAGGAACAATTTCGCTTCAAAATTGCCAAAAGTTGCAATACCCCCCCAAAGGAACAATTTCACCTCAAAATGCCGAAAAGTTGCAATACCCCCCGAAAGAAAAAATTTCGCTTCAAAATGGCCAAAAGATGCAATACCCCCCAAAGGAACAATTTCGCCTCAAAATGCCGAAAAGTTGCAATACCCCCTGAAAGGAACAATTTCGCTTCAAAATGGCCAAAAGTTGCAATACCCCCCCAAAGGAACAATTTCGCCTCAAAATGGCAAAAAATTGCAATACCCCCCCAAAGGAAAAATTTCGCTTCAATAGGCCAAAAGTTGCAATACCCCCCCAAAGGAACAATTTCGCCTCAAAATGCCAAAAAGTTGCAATACCCCCCCAAAGGAACAATTTCGCCTCAAAATGTCGAAAAGTTGCAATACCCCCCAAAAGAAACAATTTCGCTTCAAAATGGCCAAAAGTTGCAATACCCCCCCAAAAAAACAATTTCGCCTCAAAATGCCAAAAAGTTGCAATACCCCCCGAAAGGAACAATTTCGCCTCAAAATGGCAAAAAATTGCAATACCCCCCAAAGGAACAATTTCACCTCAAAATGCCGAAAAGTTGCAATACCCCCCGAAAGGAACAATTTCGCTTCAAAATGGCCAAAAGATGCAATACCCCCCCAAAGCAACAATTTCGCCTCAAAATGGCAAAAAATTGCAATACCCCCCAAAGGAACAATTTCGCCTCAAAATGGCCAAAAATTGTAATAACCCCCCAAAGGAACAATTTCGCTTCAATATGGCCAAAAGTTGCAATACCCCCCAAAGGAACAATTTCGCCTCAAAATGCCGAAAAGTTGCAATACCCCTCCAAAGGAACAATTTCGCTTCAAAATGGCCAAAAGTTGCAATACCCCCCAAAGAAACAATTTCGCCTCAAAATGCCGAAAAGTTCCAATACCCCCCGAAAGGAATAATTTCGCTTCAAAATGGCCAAAAGTTGCAATACCCCCCCAAGGAACAATTTCGTTTCAAAATGCCGAAAAGTTGCAATACCCCCCGAAAGGAACAATTTCGCTTCAAAATGGCCAAAAGTTGCAATACCCCCCCAAAGGAACAATTTCGCCTCAAAATGGCAAAAAATTGCAATACCCCCCCAAAGGAACAATTTCGCCTCAAAATGGCAAAAAATTGCAATACCCCCCCAAAGGAACAATTACGCTTCAAAATGGCCAAAAGTTGCAATACCCCCCCAAAGGAAGAATTTCGCCTCAAAATGGCAAAAAATTGCAATACCCCCCCAAAGGAACAATTTCGCTTCAAAATGCCGAAAAGTTGCAATACCCCCCAAAGGTACAATTTCGCTTCAAAATGGCCAAAAGTTGCAATACCCCCCAAAGGAACAATTTCGCTTCAAAATGGCCAAAAGTTGCAATACCCCCCAAAGGAACAATTTCGCCTCAAAATGCCGAAAAGTTGCAATACCCCCCGAAAGGAACAATTTCGCTTTAAAATGGCCAAAAGTTGCAATACCCCCCCAAAGGAACAATTTCGCCTCAAAATGGCAAAAAATTGCAATACCCCCCCAAAGGAACAATTTCGCTTCAAAATGGCCAAAAGTTGCAATACCCCCCCAAAGGAACAATTTCGCCTCAAATTGCCGAAAAGTTGCAATACCCCCCGAAAGGAACAATTTCGCTTCAAAATGGCCAAAAGTTGCAATACCCCCCCAAAGCAACAATTTCGCCTTAAAATGGCAAAAAATTGCAATACCCCCCAAAGGAACAATTTCGCTTCAAAATTGCCAAAAGTTGCAATACCCCCCCAAAGGAAGAATTTCGCCTCAAAATGCCGAAAAGTTGCAATACCCACCGAAAGGAACAATTTCGCTTCAAAATGGCCAAAAGTTGCAATACCCCCCCAAAGGAACAATTTTGCCTCAAAATGGCAAAAAATTGCAATACCCCCCCCAAAGGAACAATTTCACCTCAAAATGCCGAAAAGTTGCAATACCCCCCGAAAGAAACAATTTCGCTTCAAAATGGCCAAAAGATGCAATACCCCCCAAAGGAACAATTTCGCCTCAAAATGCCGAAAAGTTGCAATACCCCCCGAAAGGAACAATTTCGCTTCAAAATGGCCAAAAGTTGCAATACCCCCCCAAAGGAACAATTTCGCCTCAAAATGGCAAAAAATTGCAATACCCCCCCAAAGGAACAATTTCGCTTCAATAGGCCAAAAGTTGCAATACCCCCCCCAAAGGAACAATTTCGCCTCAAAATGCCGAAAAGTTGCAATACCCCCCCGAAAGGAACAATTTCGCCTCAAAATGGCCAAAAGTTGCAATACCCCCCCAAAGGAACAATTTCGCCTCAAAATGGTTAAAAATTGCAATACCCCCAAAGGAACAATTTCGCTTCAATATGGACAAAAGTTGCAATACCCCCCCAAAAGGAACAATTTCGCCTCAAAATGCCGAAAAGTTGCAATACCCCCCGAAAGGAACAATTTCGCTTCAAAATGGCCAAAAGTTGCAATACCCCCCCAAAGGAACAATTTCGCCTCAAAATGGCAAAAAATTGCAATACCCCCCCAAAGGAACAATTTCGCCTCAAAATGGTTAAAAATTGCAATACCCCCCAAAGGAACAATTTCGCTTCAATATGGACAAAAGTTGCAATACCCCCCCCAAAGGAACAATTTCCCCTCAAAATGCCGGAAAGTTGCAATACCCCCCGAAAGGAACAATTTCGCTTCAAAATGGCCAAAAGTTGCAATACCCCCCCAAAGGAACAATTTCGCCTCAAAATGCCGAAAAGTTGCAATACCCCCCCGAAAGGAACAATTTCGCTTCAAAATGGCCAAAAGTTGCAATCCCCCCCCAAAGGAACAATTTTGCCTCAAAATGGCAAAAAATTGCAATACCCCCCCAATAGAACAATTTCGCCTCAAAATGCCGAAAAGTTGCAATACCCCCCGAAAGGAACAATTTCGCTTCAAAATGGCCAAAAGATGCAATACCCCCCCAAAGGAACAATTTCGCCTCAAAATGCCGAAAAGTTGCAATACCCCCCCAAAGGTACAATTTCGCTTCAAAATGGCCAAAAGTTGCAATACCCCCCAAAGGAACAATTTCGCTTCAAAATGGCCAAAAGTTGCAATACCCCCCCAAAGGAACAATTTCGCCTCAAAATGCCGAAAAGTTGCAATACCCCCCGAAAGGAACAATTTCGCTTCAAAATGGCCAAAAGTTGCAATACCCCCCCAAAGGAACAATTTCGCCTCAAAATGGCAAAAAATTGCAATACCCCCCCAAAGGAACAATTTCGCTTCAAAATGGCCAAAAGTTGCAATACCCCCCCAAAGGAACAATTTCGCCTCAAAATGCCGAAAAGTTGCAATACCCCCCCAAAGGAACAATTTCGCTTCAAAAGTGCCAAAAGTTGCAATACCCCCCCAAAGGAAGAATTTCGCCTCAAAATGCCGAAAAGTTGCAATACCCACCGAAAGGAACAATTTCGCTTCAAAATGGCCAAAAGTTGCAATACCCCCCAAAGGAACAATTTTGCCTCAAAATGGCAAAAAATTGCAATACCCCCCCAAAGGAACAATTTCACCTCAAAATGCCGAAAAGTTGCAATACCCCCCGAAAGGAACAATTTCGCTTCAAAATGGCCAAAAGATGCAATACCCCCCAAAGGAACAATTTCGCCTCAAAATGCCGAAAAGTTGCAATACCCCCCGAAAGGAACAATTTCGCTTCAAAATGGCCAAAAGTTGCAATACCCCCCCAAAGGAACAATTTCGCCTCAAAATGGCAAAAAATTGCAATACCCCCCCAAAGGAACAATTTTGCTTCAATAGGCCAAAAGTTGCAATACCCCCCCCAAAGGAACAATTTCGCCTCAAAATGCCGAAAAGTTGCAATACCCCCCCGAAAGGAACAATATCGCCTCAAAATGGCCAAAAGTTGCAATACCCCCCAAAGGAACAATTTCGCCTCAAAATGGCAAAAAATTGCAATACCCCCCCAAAGGAACAATTTCGCCTCAAAATGGTTAAAAATTGCAATACCCCCCAAAGGAACAATTTCGCTTCAAAATGGTTAAAAATTGCAATACCCCCCAAAGGAACAATTTCGCTTCAATATGGACAAAAGTTGCAATACCCCCCCAAAAGGAACAATTTCGCCTCAAAATGCCGAAAAGTTGCAATACCCCCCGAAAGGAACAATTTCGTTTCAAAATGGCCAAAAGTTGCAATACCCCCCCAAAGGAACAATTTCGCCTCAAAATGGCAAAAAATTGCAATACCCCCCCAAAGGAACAATTTCGCCTCAAAATGGTTAAAAATTGCAATACCCCCCAAAGGAACAATTTCGCTTCAATATGGACAAAAGTTGCAATACCCCCCCAAAGGAACAATTTCCCCTCAAAATGCCGAAAAGTTGCAATACCCCCCGAAAGGAACAATTTCGCTTCAAAATGGCCAAAAGTTGCAATACCCCCCCAAAGGAACAATTTCGCCTCAAAATGCCGAAAAGTTGCAATACCCCCCGAAAGGAACAATTTCGCTTCAAAATGGCCAAAAGTTGCAATCCCCCCCCAAAGGAACAATTTTGCCTCAAAATGGCAAAAAATTGCAATACCCCCCCAAAGGAACAATTTCGCCTCAAAATGCCGAAAAGTTGCAATACCCCCCGAAAGGAACAATTTCGCTTCAAAATGGCCAAAAGATGCAATACCCCCCCAAAGGAACAATTTCGCCTCAAAATGCCGAAAAGTTGCAATACCCCCCCAAAGGTACAATTTCGCTTCAAAATGGCCAAAAGTTGCAATACCCCCCAAAGGAACAATTTCGCTTCAAAATGGCCAAAAGTTGCAATACCCCCCCAAAGGAACAATTTCGCCTCAAAATGCCGAAAAGTTGCAATACCCCCCGAAAGGAACAATTTCGCTTCAAAATGGCCAAAAGTTGCAATACCCCCCCAAAGGAACAATTTCGCCTCAAAATGGCAAAAAATTGCAATACCCCCCCAAAGGAACAATTTCGCTTCAAAATGGCCAAAAGTTGCAATACCCCCCCAAAGGAACAATTTCGCCTCAAAATGCCGAAAAGTTGCAATACCCCCCCAAAGGAACAATTTCGCTTCAAAATTGCCAAAAGTTGCAATACCCCCCCAAAGGAAGAATTTCGCCTCAAAATGCCGAAAAGTTGCAATACCCACCGAAAGGAACAATTTCGCTTCAAAATGGCCAAAAGTTGCAATACCCCCCCAAAGGAACAATTTTGCCTCAAAATGGCAAAAAATTGCAATACCCCCCCAAAGGAACAATTTCACCTCAAAATGCCAAAAAGTGGCAATACCCCCCGAAAGGAACAATTTCGCTTCAAAATGGCCAAAAGATGCAATACCCCCCAAAGGAACAATTTCGCCTCAAAATGCCGAAAAGTTGCAATACCCCCCGAAAGGAACAATTTCGCTTCAAAATGGCCAAAAGTTGCAATACCCCCCCAAAGGAACAATTTCGCCTCAAAATGGCAAAAAATTGCAATACCCCCCCAAAGGAACAATTTCGCTTCAATAGGCCAAAAGTTGCAATACCCCCCCCAAAGGAACAATTTCGCCTCAAAATGCCGAAAAGTTGCAATACCCCCCCGAAAGGAACAATTTCGCCTCAAAATGGCCAAAAGTTGCAATACCCCCCCAAAGGAACAATTTCGCCTCAAAATGGCAAAAAATTGCAATACCCCCCCAAAGGAACAATTTCGCCTCAAAATGGTTAAAAATTGCAATACCCCCCAAAGGAACAATTTCGCTTCAATATGGACAAAAGTTGCAATACCCCCCCAAAGGAACAATTTCGCCTCAAAATGCCGAAAAGTTGCAATACCCCCCAAAAGGAACAATTTCGCTTCAAAATGGCCAAAAGTTGCAATACCCCCCAAAGGAACAATTTCGCCTCAAAATGGCAAAAAATTGCATTACCCCCCCAAAGGAACAATTTCGCCTCAAAATGGTTAAAAATTGCAATACCCCCCAAAGGAACAATTTCGCTTCAATATGGACAAAAGTTGCAATACCCCCCCAAAGGAACAATTTCCCCTCAAAATGCCAAAAAGTTGCAATACCCCCCGAAAGGAACAATTTCGCTTCAAAATGGCCAAAAGTTGCAATACCCCCCCAAAGGAACAATTTCGCCTCAAAATGCCGAAAAGTTGCAATACCCCCCGAAAGGAACAATTTCGCTTCAAAATGGCCAAAAGTTGCAATACCCCCCCAAAGGAACAATTTTGCCTCAAAATGGCAAAAAATTGCAATACCCCCCCAAAGGAACAATTTCGCCTCAAAATGCCGAAAAGTTGCAATACCCCCCGAAAGGAACAATTTCGCTTCAAAATGGCCAAAAGATGCAATACCCCCCCAAAGGAACAATTTCGCCTCAAAATGCCGAAAAGTTGCAATACCCCCCGAAAGGAACAATTTCGCTTCAAAATGGCCAAAAGTTGCAATACCCCCCCAAAGGAACAATTTCGCCTCAAAATGGCAAAAAATTGCAATACCCCCCCAAAGGAACAATTTCGCTTCAATATGGCCAAAAGTTGCAATACCCCCCCAAAGGAACAATTTCGCCTCAAAATGGCAAAAAATTGCAATACCCCCCCAAAGGAACAATTTCCCCTCAAAATGCCGAAAAGTTGCAATACCCCCCGAAAGGAACAATTTCGCTTCAAAATGGCCAAAAGTTGCAAAACCCCCCCAAAGGAACAATTTCGCCTCAAAATGCCGAAAAGTTGCAATACCCCCCGAAAGGAACAATTTCGCTTCAAAATGGCCAAAAGTTGCAATACCCCCCCAAAGGAACAATTTTGCCTCAAAATGGCAAAAAATTGCAATACCCCCTCAAAGGAACAATTTCGCCTCAAAATGCCGAAAAGTTGCAATACCCCCCGAAAGGAACAATTTCGCTTCAAAATGGCCAAAAGATGCAATACCCCCCCAAAGGAACAATTTCGCCTCAAAATGCCGAAAAGTTGCAATACCCCCCGAAAGGAACAATTTCGCTTCAAAATGGCCAAAAGTTGCAATACCCCCCCAAAGAAACAATTTTGCCTCAAAATGGCAAAAAATTGCAATACCCCCCCCAAAGGAACAATTTCGCTTCAATATGGCCAAAAGTTGCAATACCCCCCCAAAGGAACAATTTCGCCTCAAAATGGCAAAAAATTGCAATACCCCCCCAAAGGAACAATTTCGCCTCAAAATGCTGAAAAGTTGCAATATCCCCCGAAAGGAACAATTTCGCCTCAAAATGGCAAAAAATTGCAATACCTCCCAAAGGAACAATTTCGCTTCAAAATGGCCAAAAGTTTCAATACCCCCCAAAGGAACAATTTCGCCTCAAAATGAAAAAAAATTGCAATACCCCCCAAAGGAACAATTTCGCCTCAAAATGCAGAAAAGTTGCAATACCCCCCGAAAGGAACAATTTCCCTTCAAAATGGCCAAAAGTTGCAATACCCCCCCCAAAGGAACAATTTCGCTTCAAAATGGCCAAAAGTTGCAATACTCCCCCGAAGGAACAATTTCGCCTCAAAATGCCGAAAAGTTGCAATACCCCCCGAAAGGAACAATTTCGCTTCAAATGGCCAAAAGTTGCAATACCCCCCCAAAGGAACAATTTCGCCTCAAAATACCGAAAAGTTGCAATACCCCCGAAAGGAACAATTTCGCTTCAAAATGGCCAAAAGTTGCAATACCCCCCCCAAAGGAACAATTTCGCTTCAAAATGGCCAAAAGTTGCAATACTCCCCCGAAGGAACAATTTCGCCTCAAAATGCCGAAAAGTTGCAATACCCCCCGAAAGGAACAATTTCGCTTCAAAATGGCCAAAAGTTGCAATACCCCCCCAAAGGAACAATTTCGCCTCAAAATGGCAAAAAATTGCAATACCCCCCCAAAGGAACAATTTCGCTTCAATAGGCCAAAAGTTGCAATACCCCCCAAAGGAACAATTTCGCCTCAAAATGCCGAAAAGTTGCAATACCCCCCCAAAGGAACAATTTCGCTTCAAAATGGCCAAAAGTTGCAATACCCCCCAAAGGATCAATTTCGCCTCAAAATGGAAAAAAAATTGCAATACACCCCCAAAGGAACAATTTCGCTTCAAAATGGCCAAAAGTTGCAATACCCCCCCAAAGGAACAGTTTCGCCTCAAAATGGCAAAAAATTGCAATACCCCCCAAAGGAACAATTTCGTTTTAAAATGGCCAAAAGTTGCAATACCCCCCCAAAGGAACAATTTCGCCTCAAAATGGAAAAAAAATTGCAGAACCCCCCCAAAGGAACAGTTTCGCCTCAAAATGGCAAAAAATTGCAATACCCCCCCAAAGTAACAATTTCGCTTCAAAATGACCAAAAGTTGCAATACCCCCCAAAGGAACAATTTCGCCTCAAAATGGCCAAAAGTTGCAATACCCCCCCAAAGGAACAGTTTCGCCTCAAAATGGCAAAAAATTACAATACCCCCCCAAAGTAACAATTTCGCTTCAAAATGACCAAAAGTTGCAATACCCCCCGAAAGGAACAATTTCGCTTCAAAATGGCCAAAAGTTGCAATACCCCCCCAAAGGAACTATTTCGCTTCAAAATGGCCAAAAGTTGCAATACCCTCCCAAAGGAACAATTTCGCCTCAAAATGGCCAAAAATTGTAATACCCCCCCAAAGGAACAATTTCGCTTCAATATGGCCAAAAGTTGCAATACCCCCCCAAAGGAACAGTTTCGCCTCAAAATGGCAAAAAATTGCAATACCCCCCCAAAGGAACAATTTCGCTTCAAAATGGCCAAAAGTTGTAATACCCCCCCAAAGCAACAATTTCGCCATAAAATGGAAAAAAATTGCAATACCCCCCCAAAGGAACAATTTCGCTTCAAAATGCCAAAAAGTTGCAATACCCCCCCAAAGGAACAATTTCGCTTCAAAATGGCCAAAAGTTGCAATACCCCCCCAAAGGAACAATTTCGCTTCAAAATGACCAAAAGTTGCAATACCCCCCCAAAGTAACAATTTTGCCTCAAAATGGCAAAAAATTGCAATACCCCCCAAAGGAACAATTTCGCTTCAAAATGACCAAAAGTTGCAATACCCCCCGAAAGGAACAATTTCGCCTCAAAATGGCCAAAAGTTGCAATATCCCCCCAAAGGAACAATTTCGCCTCAAAATGCCGAAAAGTTGCAATACCCCCCGAAAGGAACAATTTCGCTTCAAAATGGCCAAAAGTTGCAATACCCACCCAAAGGAACAATTTCGCCTCAAAATGGCAAGAAATTGCAATACCTCCCCAAAAGAACAATTTCGCCTCAAAATGCCGAAAAGTTGCAATACCCCCCCAAAGGAACAATTTCGCTTCAAAATGGCCAAAAGTTGCAATACCCCCCCAAAGGAACAGTTTCGCCTCAAAATGGCAAAAAATTGCAATACCCCCCCAAAGGAACAATTTCGCCTCAAAATGCCGAAAAGTTGCAATACCCCCCGAAAGGAACTATTTCGCTTCAAAATGGCCAAAATTTGCAATACCCCCCCAAAGGAACAATTTCGCCTCAATATGGAAAAAAATTGCAATACCCCCCAAAGGAACAATTCCGCCTCAAAATGGCAAAAAATTGTAATACCCCCCCAAAGGAACAATTTCGCTTCAATATGGCCAAAAGTTGCAATACCCCCCCAAAGGAACAGTTTCGCCTCAAAATGGCAAAAAATTGCAATACCCCCCCAAAGGAACAATTTCGCTTCAAAATGCCGAAAAGTTGCAATACCCCCCGAAAGGAACAATTTCGCTTCAAAATGGCCAAAAGTTGCAATACCCCCCCAAAGGAACAATTTCGCCTCAAAATGGCAAAAAATTGCAATACCCCCCCAAAGGAACAATTTCGCTTCAATAGGCCAAAAGTTGCAATACCCCCCAAAGGAACAATTTCGCCTCAAAATGCCGAAAAGTTGCAATACCCCCCCAAAGGAACAATTTCGCTTCAAAATGGCCAAAAGTTGCAATACCCCCCAAAGGATCAATTTCGCCTCAAAATGGAAAAAAAATTGCAATACACCCCCAAAGGAACAATTTCGCTTCAAAATGGCCAAAAGTTGCAATACCCCCCCAAAGGAACAGTTTCGCCTCAAAATGGCAAAAAATTGCAATACCCCCCAAAGGAACAATTTCGTTTTAAAATGGCCAAAAGTTGCAATACCCCCCCAAAGGAACAATTTCGCCTCAAAATGGAAAAAAAATTGCAGAACCCCCCCAAAGGAACAGTTTCGCCTCAAAATGGCAAAAAATTGCAATACCCCCCCAAAGTAACAATTTCGCTTCAAAATGACCAAAAGTTGCAATACCCCCCAAAGGAACAATTTCGCCTCAAAATGGCCAAAAGTTGCAATACCCCCCCAAAGGAACAGTTTCGCCTCAAAATGGCAAAAAATTACAATACCCCCCCAAAGTAACAATTTCGCTTCAAAATGACCAAAAGTTGCAATACCCCCCGAAAGGAACAATTTCGCTTCAAAATGGCCAAAAGTTGCAATACCCCCCCAAAGGAACTATTTCGCTTCAAAATGGCCAAAAGTTGCAATACCCTCCCAAAGGAACAATTTCGCCTCAAAATGGCCAAAAATTGTAATACCCCCCCAAAGGAACAATTTCGCTTCAATATGGCCAAAAGTTGCAATACCCCCCCAAAGGAACAGTTTCGCCTCAAAATGGCAAAAAATTGCAATACCCCCCCAAAGGAACAATTTCGCTTCAAAATGGCCAAAAGTTGTAATACCCCCCCAAAGCAACAATTTCGCCATAAAATGGAAAAAAATTGCAATACCCCCCCAAAGGAACAATTTCGCTTCAAAATGCCAAAAAGTTGCAATACCCCCCCAAAGGAACAATTTCGCTTCAAAATGGCCAAAAGTTGCAATACCCCCCCAAAGGAACAATTTCGCTTCAAAATGACCAAAAGTTGCAATACCCCCCCAAAGTAACAATTTTGCCTCAAAATGGCAAAAAATTGCAATACCCCCCAAAGGAACAATTTCGCTTCAAAATGACCAAAAGTTGCAATACCCCCCGAAAGGAACAATTTCGCCTCAAAATGGCCAAAAGTTGCAATATCCCCCCAAAGGAACAATTTCGCCTCAAAATGCCGAAAAGTTGCAATACCCCCCGAAAGGAACAATTTCGCTTCAAAATGGCCAAAAGTTGCAATACCCACCCAAAGGAACAATTTCGCCTCAAAATGGCAAGAAATTGCAATACCTCCCCAAAAGAACAATTTCGCCTCAAAATGCCGAAAAGTTGCAATACCCCCCCAAAGGAACAATTTCGCTTCAAAATGGCCAAAAGTTGCAATACCCCCCCAAAGGAACAGTTTCGCCTCAAAATGGCAAAAAATTGCAATACCCCCCCAAAGGAACAATTTCGCCTCAAAATGCCGAAAAGTTGCAATACCCCCCGAAAGGAACTATTTCGCTTCAAAATGGCCAAAATTTGCAATACCCCCCCAAAGGAACAATTTCGCCTCAATATGGAAAAAAATTGCAATACCCCCCAAAGGAACAATTCCGCCTCAAAATGGCAAAAAATTGTAATACCCCCCCAAAGGAACAATTTCGCTTCAATATGGCCAAAAGTTGCAATACCCCCCCAAAGGAACAGTTTCGCCTCAAAATGGCAAAAAATTGCAATACCCCCCCAAAGGAACAATTTCGCTTCAAAATGCCGAAAAGTTGCAATACCCCCCCAAAGGAACAATTTCGCTTCAAAATGGCCAAAAGTTGCAATACCCCCCCAAAGGAACTATTTCGCCTCAAAATGGCAAAAAATTGCAATACCCCCCAAAGGAACAATTCCGCCTCAAAATGGCAAAAAATTGTAATACCCCCCCAAAGGAACAATTTCGCTTCAATATGGCCAAAAGTTGCAATACCCCCCCAAAGGAACAGTTTCGCCTCAAAATGGCAAAAAATTGCAATACCCCCCCAAAGGAACAATTTCGCTTCAAAATGGCCAAAAGTTGCAATACCCCCCCAAAGTAACAATTTCGCCTCAAAATGGCCAAAAATTTTAATACCCCCAAAGGAACAATTTCGCTTCAATATGGCAAAAAAGTTGCAATACCCCCCCAAAGAAACAGTTTCGCCTCAAAATGGCAAAAAATTGCAATACCCCCCCAAAGGAACAATTTGGCTTCAAAATCGCCAAAAGTTGCAATACCCCCCCAAAGGAACAATTTCGCCTCAAAATGGCAAGAAATTACAATACCCTCCCAAAGGAACAATTTCGCCTCAAAATGCTGAAAAGTTGCAATAACCCCCGAAAGGAACAATTTCGCTTCAAAATGGCCAAAAGTTGCAATACCCCCCCAAAGGATCAATTTCGCCTCAAAATGGCAAAAAATTGCAATATCCCCCAAAGGAACAATTTCGCTTCAAAATGTCGAAAAGTTGCAATACCCCCCCAAAGGAACAATTTCGCTTCAAAATGGCAAAAAATTGCAATACCCCCCCAAAGGAACAATTTCGCTTCAAAATTACCAAAAGTTGCAATACCCCCCCAAAGGAACAATTTCGCCTCAAAATGGCCAAAAATTGCAATACCCCCCAAAGGAACAATTCCGCCTCAAAATGCTGAAAAGTTGCAATACCCCCCGAAAGGAACAATTTTGCTTCAAAATGGCCAAAAGTTGCAATACCCCCCCAAAGGAACAATTTCGCCTCAAAATGGCAAAAAATTGCAATACCCCCCAAAGGAACAATTTCGCTTCAAAATGCCAAAAAGTTGCAATACCCCCCCAAAGGAACAATTTCGCCTCAAAATGCCGAAAAGTTGCAATACCCCCCGAAAGGAACTATTTCGCTTCAAAATGGCCAAAAGTTGCAATACCCCCCCAAAGGAACTATTTCGCCTCAAAATGGCAAAAAATTGCAATACCCCCCAAAGGAACAATTCCGCCTCAAAATGGCAAAAAATTGTAATACCCCCCCAAAGGAACAATTTCGCTTCAATATGGCCAAAAGTGGCAATACCCCCCCAAAGGAACAGTTTCGCCTCAAAATGGCAAAAAATTGCAATACCCCCCCAAAGGAACAATTTCGCCTCAAAATGCCGAAAAGTTGCAATACCCCCCGAAAGGAACTATTTCGCTTCAAAATGGCCAAAAGTTGCAATACCCCCCCAAAGGAACAATTTCGCCTCAAAATGCCGAAAAGTTGCAATACCCTCCCAAAGGAACAATTTCGCTTCAAAATGCCGAAAAGTTGCAATACCCCCATAAAGGAACAATTTCGCTTCAAAATGGCCAAAAGTTGCAATACCCCCCCAAAGGAACAATTTCGCCTCAAAATGGCAAAAAATTGCAATACCCCCCAAAGGAACAATTCCGCCTCAAAATGGCAAAAAATTGTAATACCCCCCCAAGGAACAATTTCGCTTCAATATGGCCAAAAGTTGCAATACCCCCCCAAAGGAACAGTTTCGCCTCAAAATGGCAAAAAATTGCAATACCCCCCCAAAGGAACAATTTCGCTTCAAAATGGCCAAAAGTTGCAATACCCCCCAAAGGAACAATTTCGCCTCAATATGGAAAAAAATTGCAATACCCCCCAAAGGAACAATTTCGCTTCAAAATGCCGAAAAGTTGCAATACCCCCCCAAAGGAACAATTTCGCTTCAAAATGGCCAAAAGTTGCAATACCCCCCCAAAGTAACAATTTCGCCTCAAAATGGCCAAAAATTGTAATACCCCCCAAAGGAACAATTTCGCTTCAATTTGGCCAAAAGTTGCAATACCCCCCCAAAGGAACAGTTTCGCCTCAAAATGGCAAAAAATTGCAATACCCCCCCAAAGGAACAATTTGGCTTCAAAATGGCCAAAAGTTGCAATACCCCCCCAAAGGAACAATTTCGCCTCAAAATGGCAAGAAATTACAATACCCCCCAAAGGAACAATTTCGCCTCAAAATGCTGAAAAGTTGCAATAACCCCCGAAAGGAACAATTTCGCTTCAAAATGGCCAAAAGTTGCAATACCCCCCCAAAGGAACAATTTCGCCTCAAAATGGCAAGAAATTGCAATACCCCCCCAAAGGAACAATTTCGCCTCAAAATGCCGAAAAGTTGCAATACCCCCCCAAAGGAACAATTTCGCTTCAAAATGGCCAAAAGTTGCAATACCCCCCAAAGGATCAATTTCGCCTCAAAATGGAAAAAAAATTGCAATACCCCCCCAAAGGAACAATTTCGCTTCAAAATGCCGAAAAGTTGCAATACCCCCCAAAAGGAACAATTTCGCCTCAAAATGGCAAAAAATTGCAATATCCCCCAAAGGAACAATTTCGCTTCAAAATGGCCAAAAGTTGCAATACCCCCTTAAAGGAACAATTTCGCCTCAAAATGGCCAAAAATTGTAATACCCCTCCAAAGGAACAATTTCGCTTCAATATGGCCAAAAGTTGCAATACCCCCCCAAAGGAACAATTTCGCTTCAAAATGGCCAAAAGTTGCAATACCCCCCCAAAGGAACAATTTCTCCTCAAAATGGCCAAAAATTGTAATACCCCCCCAAAGGAACAATTTCGCTTCAATATGGCCAAAAGTTGCAATACCCCCCCAAAGGAACAGTTTCGCCTCAAAATGGCAAAAAATTGCAATACCCCCCAAAGGAACAATTTCGCTTCAAAATGGCCAAAAGTTGCAATACCCCCCCAAAGCAACAATTTCGCCTCAAAATGGAAAAAAATTGCAATACCCCCCCAAAGGAACAATTTCGCTTCAAAATGCCAAAAAGTTGCAATACCCCCCCAAAGGAACAATTTCGCTTCAAAATGGCCAAAAGTTGCAATACCCCCCCAAAGGAACAATTTCGCTTCAAAATGACCAAAAGTTGCAATACCCCCCCAAAGTAACAATTTCGCCTCAAAATGGCAAAAAATTGCAATACCCCCCCAAAGGAACAATTTCGCTTCAAAATGACGAAAAGTTGCAATACCCCCCGAAAGGAACAATTTCGCTTCAAAATGGCCAAAAGTTGCAATACCCCCCCAAAGGAACAATTTCGCTTCAAAATGACCAAAAGTTGCAATACCCCCCGAATGGAACAATTTCGCCTCTAAATGGCCAAAAGTTGCAATACCCCCCCAAAGGAACAATTTCGCCTCAAAATGCCGAAAAGTTGCAATACCCCCCAAAGGAACAATTTCGCTTCAAAATGGCCAAAAGTTGCAATACCCCCCCAAAGGAACAGTTTCGCCTCAAAATAACAAAAAATTGCAATACCCCCCAAAGGAACAATTTCGTTTTAAAATGGCCAAAAGTTGCAATACCCCCCCAAAGGAACAATTTCGCCTCAAAATGGAAAAAAAATTGCAGAACCCCCCCAAAGGAACAATTTCGCTTCAAAATGCCGAAAAGTTGCAACACCCGCCCAAAGGAACAATTTCGCTTCAAAATGGCCAAAAGTTGCAATACCCCCCCAAAGGAACAGTTTCGCCTCAAAATGGCAAAAAATTGCAATACCCCCCCAAAGTAACAATTTCGCTTCAAAATGACCAAAAGTTGCAATACCCCCCAAAGGAACAATTTCGCCTCAAAATGGCCAAAAGTTGCAATACCCCCCCAAAGGAACAGTTTCGCCTCAAAATGGCCAAAAATTGTAATACCCCTCCAAAGGAACAATTTCGCTTCAATATGGCCAAAAGTTGCAATACCCCCCCAAAGGAACAATTTCGCTTCAAAATGGCCAAAAGTTGCAATACCCCCCCAAAGGAACAATTTCTCCTCAAAATGGCCAAAAATTGTAATACCCCCCCAAAGGAACAATTTCGCTTCAATATGGCCAAAAGTTGCAATACCCCCCCAAAGGAACAGTTTCGCCTCAAAATTGCAAAAAATTGCAATACCCCCCCAAAGGAACAATTTCGCTTCAAAATGGCCAAAAGTTGCAATACCCCCCCAAAGCAACAATTTCGCCTCAAAATGGAAAAAAATTGCAATACCCCCCCAAAGGAACAATTTCGCTTCAAAATGCCAAAAAGTTGCAATACCCCCCCAAAGGAACAATTTCGCTTCAAAATGGCCAAAAGTTGCAATACCCCCCCAAAGGAACAATTTCGCTTCAAAATGACGAAAAGTTGCAATACCCCCCGAAAGGAACAATTTCGCTTCAAAATGGCCAAAAGTTGCAATACCCCCCCAAAGGAACAATTTCGCCTCAAAATGCCGAAAAGTTGCAATACCCCCCCAAAGGAACAATTTCGCTTCAAAATGGCCAAAAGTTGCAATACCCCCCCAAAGGAACAGTTTCATCTCAAAATGGCAAAAAATTGCAATACCCCCCAAAGGAACAATTTCGTTTTAAAATGGCCAAAAGTTGCAATACCCCCCCAAAGGAACAATTTCGCCTCAAAATGGAAAAAAAATTGCAGAACCCCCCCAAAGGAACAATTTCGCTTCAAAATGCCGAAAAGTTGCAACACCCGCCCAAAGGAACAATTTCGCTTCAAAATGGCCAAAAGTTGCAATACCCCCCCAAAGGAACAGTTTCGCCTCAAAATGGCAAAAAATTGCAATACCCCCCCAAAGTAACAATTTCGCTTCAAAATGACCAAAAGTTGCAATACCCCCCAAAGGAACAATTTCGCCTCAAAATGGCCAAAAGTTGCAATACCCCCCCAAAGGAACAATTTCGCTTCAAAATGGCCAAAAGTTGCAATACCCTCCCAAAGGAACAATTTCGCCTCAAAATGGCCAAAAATTGTAATACCCCCCCAAAGGAACAATTTCGCTTCAATATGGCCAAAAGTTGCAATACCCCCCCAAAGGAACAGTTTCGCCTCAAAATGGCAAAAAATTGCAATACCCCCCCAAAGGAACAATTTCGCTTCAAAATGGCCAAAAGTTGCAATACCCCCCCAAAGCAACAATTTCGCCATAAAATGGAAAAAAATTGCAATACCCCCCCAAAGGAACAATTTCGCTTCAAAATGCCAAAAAGTTGCAATACCCCCCCAAAGGAACAATTTCGCTTCAAAATGGCCAAAAGTTGCAATACCCCCCCAAAGGAACAATTTCGCTTCAAAATGACCAAAAGTTGCAATACCCCCCCAAAGTAACAATTTTGCCTCAAAATGGCAAAAAATTGCAATACCCCCCAAAGGAACAATTTCGCTTCAAAATGGCCAAAAGTTGCAATACCCCCCCAAAGGAACAATTTCGCCTCAAAATGGCAAGAAATTGCAATACCTCCCCAAAGGAACAATTTCGCCTCAAAATGCCGAAAAGTTGCAATACCCCCCCAAAGGAACAATTTCGCTTCAAAATGGCCAAAAGTTGCAATACCCCCCGAAAGGAACAATTTCGCCTCAAAATGGCCAAAAGTTGCAATACCCCCCCAAAGGAACAATTTCGCCTCAAAATGCCGAAAAGTTGCAATACCCCCGAAAGGAACAATTTCGCTTCAAAATGGCCAAAAGTTGCAATACCCCCCCAAAGGAACAATTTCGCCTCAAAATGGCAAGAAATTGCAATACCTCCCCAAAGGAACAATTTCGCCTCAAAATGCCGAAAAGTTGCAATACCCCCCCAAAGGAACAATTTTGCTTCAATATGGCCAAAAGTTGCAATACCCCCCCAAAGGAACAGTTTCGCCTCAAAATGGCAAAAAATTGCAATACCCCCCCAAAGGAACAATTTCGCTTCAAAATGCCGAAAAGTTGCAATACCCCCCCAAAGGAACAATTTCGCTTCAAAATGGCCAAAAGTTGCAATACCCCCCCCAAAGGAACTATTTCGCCTCAAAATGGCAAAAAATTGCAATACCCCCCAAAGGAACAATTCCGCCTCAAAATGGCAAAAAATTGTAATACCCCCCCAAAGGAACAATTTCGCTTCAATATGGCCAAAACTTGCAATACCCCCCCAAAGGAACAGTTTCGCCTCAAAATGGCAAAAAATTGCAATACCCCCCCAAAAGAACAATTTCGCTTCAAAATGGCCAAAAGTTGCAATACCCCCCCAAAGTAACAATTTCGCCTCAAAATGGCCAAAAAATTTTAATACCCCCAAAGGAACAATTTCGCTTCAATATGGCAAAAAAGTTGCAATACCCCCCCAAAGGAACAGTTTCGCCTCAAAATGGCAAAAAATTGCAATACCCCCCCAAAGGAACAATTTGGCTTCAAAATCGCCAAAAGTTGCAATACCCCCCCAAAGGAACAATTTCGCCTCAAAATGGCAAGAAATTACAATACCCTCCCAAAGGAACAATTTCGCCTCAAAATGCTGAAAAGTTGCAATAACCCCCGAAAGGAACAATTTCGCTTCAAAATGGCCAAAAGTTGCAATACCCCCCCAAAGGAACAATTTCGCCTCAAAATGGCAAAAAATTGCAATATCCCCCAAAGGAACAATTTCGCTTCAAAATGTCGAAAAGTTGCAATACCCCCCCAAAGGAACAATTTCGCTTCAAAATGGCAAAAAATTGCAATACCCCCCCAAAGGAACAATTTCGCTTCAAAATTACCAAAAGTTGCAATACCCCCCCAAAGGAACAATTTCGCCTCAAAATGGCCAAAAATTGCAATACCCCCCAAAGGAACAATTCCGCCTCAAAATGCTGAAAAGTTGCAATACCCCCCGAAAGGAACAATTTTGCTTCAAAATGGCCAAAAGTTGCAATACCCCCCCAAAGGAACAATTTCGCCTCAAAATGGCAAAAAATTGCAATACCCCCCAAAGGAACAATTTCGCTTCAAAATGCCAAAAAGTTGCAATACCCCCCCAAAGGAACAATTTCGCCTCAAAATGCCGAAAAGTTGCAATACCCCCCGAAAGGAACTATTTCGCTTCAAAATGGCCAAAAGTTGCATACCCCCCCAAAGGAACAATTTCGCCTCAAAATGGCAAAAAATTGCAATACCCCCAAAGGAACAATTTCGCCTCAAAATGCCGAAAAGTTGCAATACCCCCCGAAAGGAACTATTTCGCTTCAAAATGGCCAAAAGTTGCAATACCCCCCCAAAGGAACAATTTCGTCTCAAAATGGCAAAAAATTGCAATACCCCCCCAAAGGAACAATTTCGCTTCAAAATGGCCAAAAGTTGCAATACCCCCCCAAAGGAACTATTTCGCCTCAAAATGGCAAAAAATTGCAATGCCCCCCAAAGGAACAATTCCGCCTCAAAATGGCAAAAAATTGTAATACCCCCCCAAAGGAACAATTTCGCTTCAATATGGCCAAAAGTGGCAATACCCCCCCCAAAGGAACAGTTTCGCCTCAAAATTGCAAAAAATTGCAATACCCCCCCAAAGGAACAATTTCGCTTCAAAATGGCCAAAAGTTGCAATACCCCCCCAAAGGAACAATTTTGCCTCAAAATGGCAAAAAATTGCAATACCCCCCCAAAGGAACAATTTCGCCTCAAAATGCCGAAAAGTTGCAATACCCCCCGAAAGGAACTATTTCGCTTCAAAATGGCCAAAAGTTGCAATACCCCCCCAAAGGAACAATTTCGCCTCAAAATGCCGAAAAGTTGCAATACCCCCCCAAAGGAACAATTTCGCTTCAAAATGCCGAAAAGTTGCAATACCCCCCAAAGGAACAATTTCGCTTCAAAATGGCCAAAAGTTGCAATACCCCCCCAAAGGAACTATTTCGCCTCAAAATGGCAAAAAATTGCAATACCCCCCAAAGGAACAATTCCGACTCAAAATGGCAAAAAATTGTAATACCCCCCCAAAGGAACAATTTCGCTTCAATATGGCCAAAAGTTGCAATACCCCCAAAGGAACAGTTTCGCCTCAAAATGGCAAAAAATTGCAATACCCCCCCAAAGGAACAATTTCGCTTCAAAATGGCCAAAAGTTGCAATACCCCCCCAAAGGAACAATTTCGCCTCAATATGGAAAAAAATTGCAATACCCCCCAAAGGAACAATTTCGCTTCAAAATGCCGAAAAGTTGCAATACCCCCCCAAAGGAACAATTTCGCTTCAAAATGGCCAAAAGTTGCAATACCCCCCCAAAGTAACAATTTCGCCTCAAAATGGCCAAAAATTTTAATACCCCCAAAGGAACAATTTCGCTTCAATTTGGCCAAAAGTTGCAATACCCCCCAAAGGATCAATTTCGCCTCAAAATGGAAAAAAAATTGCAATACCCCCCCAAAGGAACAATTTCGCTTCAAAATGGCCAAAAGTTGCAATACCCCCCCAAAGGAACAGTTTCGCCTCAAAATGGCAAAAAATTGCAATACCCCCGAAAGGAACAATTTCGTTTTAAAATGGCCAAAAGTTGCAATACCCCCCCAAAGGAACAATTTTGCCTCAAAATGGGAAAAAATTGCAATACCCCCCCAAAGGAACAATTTCGCTTCAAAATGCCGAAAAGTTGCAATACCCGCCCAAAGGAACAATTTCGCTTCAAAATGGCCAAAAGTTGCAATACCCCCCCAAAGGAACAGTTTCGCCTCAAAATGGCAAAAAATTGCAATACCCCCCCAAAGTAACAATTTCGCTTCAAAATGACCAAAAGTTGCAATACCCCCCAAAGGAACAATTTCGCCTCAAAATGGCAAAAAATTGCAATACCCCCCAAAGGAACAATTTCGCTTCAAAATGCTGAAAAGTTGCAATACCCCCCGAAACGAACAATTTCGCCTCAAAATGGAAAAAAAATTGCAATACCCCCCCAAAGGAACAATTTCGCCTCAAAATGCCGAAAAGTTGCAATACCCCCCAAAAGGAACAATTTCGCCTCAAAATGGCAAAAAATTGCAATATCCCCCAAAGGAACAATTTCGCTTCAAAATGGCCAAAAGTTGCAATACCCCCCCAAAGGAACAATTTCGCCTCAAAATGGCCAAAAATTGTAATACCCCCCCAAAGGAACAATTTCGCTTCAATATGGCCAAAAGTTGCAATACCCCCCCAAAGGAACAATTTCGCTTCAAAATAGCCAAAAGTTGCAATACCCCCCCAAAGGAACAATTTCTCCTCAAAATGGCCAAAAATTGTAATACCCCCCCAAAGGAACAATTTCGCTTCAATATGGCCAAAAGTTGCAATACCCCCCCAAAGGAACAGTTTCGCCTCAAAATGGCAAAAAATTGCAATACCCCCCCAAAGGAACAATTTCGCTTCAAAATGGCCAAAAGTTGCAATACCCCCCCAAAGCAACAATTTCGCCTCAAAATGGAAAAAAATTGCAATACCCCCCCAAAGGAACAATTTCGCTTCAAAATGCCAAAAAGTTGCAATACCCCCCCAAAGGAACAATTTCGCTTCAAAATGGCCAAAAGTTGCAATACCACCCCAAAGGAACAATTTCGCTTCAAAATGACCAAAAGTTGCAATACCCCCCCAAAGTAACAATTTCGCCTCAAAATGGCAAAAAATTGCAATACCCCCCCAAAGGAACAATTTCGCTTCAAAATGACGAAAAGTTGCAATACCCCCCGAAAGGAACAATTTCGCTTCAAAATGGCCAAAAGTTGCAATACCCCCCCAAAGGAACAATTTCGCTTCAAAATGACCAAAAGTTGCAATACCCCCCGAAAGGAACAATTTCGCTTCAAAATGGCCAAAAGTTGCAATACCCCCCCAAAGGATCAATTTCGCCTCAAAATGGAAAAAAAATTGCAATACCCCCCAAAAGAACAATTTCGTTTTAAAATGGCCAAAAGTTGCAATACCCCCCCAAAGGAACAATTTCGCCTCAAAATGGAAAAAAAATTGCAGAACCCCCCCAAAGGAACAATTTCGCTTCAAAATGCCGAAAAGTTGCAACACCCGCCCAAAGGAACAATTTCGCTTCAAAATGGCCAAAAGTTGCAATACCCCCCCAAAGGAACAGTTTCGCCTCAAAATGGCAAAAAATTGCAATACCCCCCCCAAAGTAACAATTTCGCTTCAAAATGACCAAAAGTTGCAATACCCCCCCAAAGGAACAGTTTCGCCTCAAAATGGCAAAAAATTGCAATACCCCCCCAAAGTAACAATTTCGCTTCAAAATGACCAAAAGTTGCAATACCCCCCGAAACGAACAATTTCGCCTCAAAATGGAAAAAAAATTGCAATACCCCCCCAAAGGAACAATTTCGTTTCAAAATGACCAATAGTTGCAATACCCGGAAGGCATACACCCCAGAGTACTACAGGAATTGAGTTCTGTGATAGATAGACCATTATTTTTAATCTTTTCAGATTCCTTAATAACAGGGTCGGTACCGCAGGACTGGCGCATAGCAAATGTGATGCCAATATTCAAAAAGGGGACAAAAACTGAGCCGGGAAATTATAGGCCGGTAAGTTTAACCTCTACAGTTGGTAAAATCCTTGAGGGTTTCTTGAGAGATGCTATACTGGAGTATCTTAAGAAAAATAACCTTATGACAGAGTATCAACATGGGTTTATAAGGGATCGATCCTGTCAAACTAATTTGATCGGCTTCTATGAAGAGGTAAGTTCAAGTCTGGACCAGGGAAATGCAGTGGATGTTGTGTATATGGACTTTTCAAAAGCTTTTGATACGGTGCCACACAAAAGGTTGGTACATAAAATGAGAATAATGGGGATAGGGGAAAATATGTGTAACTGGGTTAAAAACTGGCTCAGTGATAGGAAACAAAGGGTGGTTATTAATGGTACGTACTCGGACTGGGTCTCAGTTCATAGTGGGGTACCACAGGGGTCAGTATTGGGCCCGCTTCTTTTCAACATATTTATAAATGACCTTGTTGGGGGCATGCGGAGTAGAATTTCAATATTTGCAGATGATACTAAACTCTGCAGGGTAATCAATACAGAGGAGGATAATTTTATATTACAGGGAGATTTATGTAAATTGGAGGATTGGGCTGAGAAGTGGCAATTGAAGTTTAATGTAGATAAATGTAAGGTCATGCACTTGGGTAGAGGAAATAACATTTATGATTATGTACTTAATTGTAGAACACTGGGTAAAACAGACACAGAAAAAGACTTGGGTGTATGGGTGGATGGTAAACTTCACTTTAGTGGACAGTGTCAGGCAGCTGCTGCCAGGGCTAATAAAATAATGGGATGTATTAAAAGAGGTATAAGTGTTCATGAAAAAAATATAGTTCTACCTCTGTACAAGTCACTAGTGCGACCGCACTTAGAATACTGTGTACAATTCTGGTCACCGATATATAAGAAGGACATAGCTGAACTGGAGAGGGTGCAGAGAAGAGCCACCAAGATTATCAGAAGAATGGGTGGGCTGCAATACCAAGACAGGTTATTAAACTTGGGGTTATTTAGTTTGGAAAAACGAAGGCTTAGGGGGGATCTAATCACAATGTATAAATATATGAGGGGACAGTACAGAGACCTTTCCAAAGATCTTTTTACACCTAGGCCTGCGACTGGAACACGGGGGCATCCGCTACGTCTTGAGGAAAGAAGGTTTAATCATAATCACAGACGAGGATTCTTTACTGTACGAGCAGTGACACTGTGGAACTCTCTGCCGCATGGTGTTGTAATGAGTGATTCACTACTAACATTTAAGCAGAGCCTGGATGCCTTTCTTGAAAAATGTAATATTACCAGTTATGTATATTAGATTTTATGAAAGGGTATTGATCCAGGGAACTAGTCTGATGGCCGGATGTGGAGTCAGGAAGGAAATTTTTTCCCCATTGGAACTTGTTTGCCACATTGGGGTTTTTTTTTTTTGCCTTCCTCTGGATCAACATGTTAGGCTACGGGTTGAACTAGATGGACTTAGAGTCTCCCTTCAACCTTAAAACTATGATACTATGATACTATGATACCCCCCCAAAGGAACAATTTCGCCTCAAAATGGCCAAAAGATGCAATACCCCCCCAAAGGAACAGTTTCGCCTCAAAATGGCAAAAAATTGCAATACCCCCCAAAGGAACAATTTCGCCTCAAAATGCTGAAAAGTTGCAATACCCCCCGAAAGGTACAATTTCGCTTCAAAATGGCCAAAAGTTGCAATACCCCCCAAAGGAACAATTTCGCCTCAAAATGGAAGAAAAATTGCAATACCCCCCCAAAGGAACAATTTCGCCTCAAAATGCCGAAAAGTTGCAATACCCCCCGAAAGGAACAATTTCGCTTCAAAATGGCCAAAAGTTGCAATACCCCCCCAAAGGAACAATTTCGCTTCAAAATGGCCAAAAGTTGCAATACCCCCCCAAAGGAACAATTCCGCCTCAAAATAGCAAAAAATTGTAATACCCCCCCAAAGGAACAATTTCGCTTCAATATGGGCAAAAGATGCAATACCCCCCAAAGGAACAGTTTCGCCTCAAAATGGCAAAAAATTGCAATACCCCCCAAAGGAACAATTTCGCTTCAAAATGGCCAAAAGTTGCAATACCCCCCCAAAGGAACAATTTCGCCTCAAAATGGCAAAAAATTGCAATACCCCCCAAAGGAACAATTTCGCCTCAAAATGCTGAAAAGTTGCAATACCCCCCGAAAGGAACAATTTCACTTCAAAATGGCCAAAAGTTGCAATACCCCCCCAAAGGAACAATTTTGCCTCAAAATGGCAAAAAATTGCAATACCCCCCCAAAGGAACAATTTCGCCTCAAAATGGCAAAAAATTGCAATACCCCCCAAAGGAACAATTTCGCTTCAAAATGGCCAAAAGGTGCAATACCACCCCAAAGGAACAATTTCGCCTAAAAATGGCAAAAAATTGCAATACCCCCCAAAGGAACAATTTCGCTTCAAAATGGCCAAAAGTTGCAATACCCCCCCAAAGGAACAATTTCACCTAAAAATGGCAAAAAATTGCAATTCCCCCCCAAAGGAACAATTTCGCTTCAAAATGCCAAAAAGTTGCAATACCCCCCCAAAGGAACAATTTCGCCTCAAAATGGAAAAAAATTGCAATTCCCCCCCAAAGGAACAATTATGCTTCAAAATGCCGAAAAGTTGCAATACCCCCCCAAAGGAACAATTTCGCTTCAAAATGGTCAAAAGTTGCAATACCCCCCCAAAGGAACAGTTTCGCCTCAAAATGGCAAAAAATTGCAATACCCCCCAAAGGAACAATTTGGCTTCAAAATGGCCAAAAGTTGCAATACCCCCCAAAGGAACAATTTCGCCTCAAAATGGCAAAAAATTGCAATACCCCCCCAAAGGAACAATTTCGCCTCAAAATGCTGAAAAGTTGCAATACCCCCCGAAAGGAACAATTTCACTTTAAAATGGCCAAAAGTTGCAATACCCCCCCAAAGGAACAATTTTGCCTCAAAATGGCAAAAAATTGCAATACCCCCCCAAAGGAACAATTTCGCCTCAAAATGGAAAAAAATTGCAATTCCCCCCCAAAGGAACAATTATGCTTCAAAATGCCGAAAAGTTGCAATACCCCCCCAAAGGAACAATTTCGCTTCAAAATGGCCAAAAGTTGCAATACCCCCCAAAGGAACAGTTTCGCCTCAAAATGGCAAAAAATTGCAATACCCCCCAAAGGAACAATTTGGCTTCAAAATGGCCAAAAGTTGCAATACCCCCCAAAGGAACAATTTCGCCTCAAAATGGCAAAAAATTGCAATACCCCCCCCAAAGGAACAATTTCGCCTCAAAATGCTGAAAAGTTGCAATACCCCCCGAAAGGAACAATTTCACTTTAAAATGGCCAAAAGTTGCAATACCCCCCCAAAGGAACAATTTTGCCTCAAAATGGCAAAAAATTGCAATACCCCCCCAAAGGAACAATTTCGCCTCAAAATGGCAAAAAATTGTAATACCCCCCCAAAGGAACAATTTCGCTTCAATATGGGCAAAAGATGCAATACCCCCCCAAAGGAACAGTTTCGCCTCAAAATGGCAAAAAATTGCAATACCCCCCCAAAGGAACAATTTCGCTTCAAAATGGCCAAAAGTTGCAATACCCCCCCAAAGGAACAATTTCGCCTCAAAATGGCAAAAAATTGCAATACCCCCCAAAGGAACAATTTCGCCTCAAAATGCTGAAAAGTTGCAATACCCCCCGAAAGGAACAATTTCACTTCAAAATGGCCAAAAGTTGCAATACCCCCCCAAAGGAACAATTTTGCCTCAAAATGGCAAAAAATTGCAATACCCCCCCAAAGGAACAATTTCGCCTCAAAATGGCAAAAAATTGCAATACCCCCAAAGGAACAATTTCGCTTCAAAATGGCCAAAAGGTGCAATACCACCCCAAAGGAACAATTTCGCCTAAAAATGGCAAAAAATTGCAATACCCCCCCAAAGGAACAATTTCGCTTCAAAATGGCCAAAAGTTGCAATACCCCCCCAAAGGAACAATTTCGCCTCAAAATGGAAAAAAATTGCAATTCCCCCCCAAAGGAACAATTATGCTTCAAAATGCCGAAAAGTTGCAATACCCCCCCAAAGGAACAATTTCGCTTCAAAATGGCCAAAAGTTGCAATACCCCCCAAAGGAACAATTTCGCCTCAAAATGGCAAAAAATTGCAATACCCCCCCAAAGGAACAATTTCGCCTCAAAATGCTGAAAAGTTGCAATACCCCCCCAAAGGAACAATTTTGCCTCAAAATGGCAAAAAATTGCAATACCCCCCCAAAGGAACAATTTCGCCTCAAAATGGCAAAAAATTGCAATACCCCCCAAAGGAACAATTTCGCTTCAAAATGGCCAAAAGGTGCAATACCACCCCAAAGGAACAATTTCGCTTCAAAATGACCAAAAGTTGCAATACCCCCCCAAAGGAACTATTTCGCCTCAAAATGCCGAAAAGTTGCAATACCCCCCCAAAGGAACAATTTCGCTTCAAAATGGCCAAAAGTTGCAATACCCCCCCAAAGGAACAATTTCGCCTCAAAATGGAAAAAAATTGCAATTCCCCCCCAAAGGAACAATTATGCTTCAAAATGCCGAAAAGTTGAAATACCCCCCCAAAGGAACAATTTCGCTTCAAAATGGTCAAAAGTTGCAATACCCCCCCAAAGGAACAGTTTCGCCTCAAAATGACCAAAAGTTGCAATACCCCCCAAAGGAACAATTTCGCCTCAAAATGGCCAAAAGTTGCAATACCCCCCCAAAGGAACAGTTTCGCCTCAAAATGGCAAAAAATTGCAATACCCCCCAAAGTAACAATTTCGCTTCAAAATGACCAAAAGTTGCAATACCCCCCGAAACGAACAATTTCGCCTCAAAATGGAAAAAAAATTGCAATACCCCCCCAAAGGAACAATTTCGTTTCAAAATGACCAATAGTTGCAATACCCGGAAGGCATACACCCCAGAGTACTACAGGAATTGAGTTCTGTGATAGATAGACCATTATTTTTAATCTTCTCAGATTCCTTAATAACAGGGTCGGTACCGCAGGACTGGCGCATAGCAAATGTGGTGCCAATATTCAAAAAGGGGACAAAAACTGAGCCGGGAAATTATAGGCCGGTAAGTTTAACCTCTACAGTTGGTAAAATCCTTGAGGGTTTCTTGAGAGATGCTGTACTGGAGTATCTTAAGAAAAATAACCTTATGACAGAGTATCAACATGGGTTTATAAGGGATCGATCCTGTCAAACTAATTTGATCGGCTTCTATGAAGAGGTAAGTTCAAGTCTGGACCAGGGAAATGCAGTGGATGTTGTGTATATGGACTTTTCAAAAGCTTTTGATACGGTGCCACACAAAAGGTTGGTACATAAAATGAGAATAATGGGGATAGGGGAAAATATGTGTAACTGGGTTAAAAACTGGCTCAGTGATAGGAAACAAAGGGTGGTTATTAATGGTACGTACTCGGACTGGGTCTCAGTTCATAGTGGGGTACCACAGGGGTCAGTATTGGGCCCGCTTCTTTTCAACATATTTATAAATGACCTTGTTGGGGGCATGCGGAGTAGAATTTCAATATTTGCAGATGATACTAAACTCTGCAGGGTAATCAATACAGAGGAGGATAATTTTATATTACAGGGAGATTTATGTAAATTGGAGGATTGGGCTGAGAAGTGGCAATTGAAGTTTAATGTAGATAAATGTAAGGTCATGCACTTGGGTAGAGGAAATAACATTTATGATTATGTACTTAATTGTAGAACACTGGGTAAAACAGACACAGAAAAAGACTTGGGTGTATGGGTGGATGGTAAACTTCACTTTAGTGGACAGTGTCAGGCAGCTGCTGCCAGGGCTAATAAAATAATGGGATGTATTAAAAGAGGTATAAGTGTTCATGAAAAAAATATAGTTCTACCTCTGTACAAGTCACTAGTGCGACCGCACTTAGAATACTGTGTACAATTCTGGTCACCGATATATAAGAAGGACATAGCTGAACTGGAGAGGGTGCAGAGAAGAGCCACCAAGATTATCAGAAGAATGGGTGGGCTGCAATACCAAGACAGGTTATTAAACTTGGGGTTATTTAGTTTGGAAAAACGAAGGCTTAGGGGGGATCTAATCACAATGTATAAATATATGAGGGGACAGTACAGAGACCTTTCCAAAGATCTTTTTACACCTAGGCCTGCGACTGGAACACGGGGGCATCCGCTACGTCTTGAGGAAAGAAGGTTTAATCATAATCACAGACGAGGATTCTTTACTGTACGAGCAGTGACACTGTGGAACTCTCTGCCGCATGGTGTTGTAATGAGTGATTCACTACTAACATTTAAGCAGAGCCTGGATGCCTTTCTTGAAAAATGTAATATTACCAGTTATGTATATTAGATTTTATGAAAGGGTATAGATCCAGGGAACTAGTCTGATGGCCGGATGTGGAGTCAGGAAGGAAATTTTTTCCCCATTGGAACTTGTTTGCCACATTGGGGTTTTTTTTTTTGCCTTCCTCTGGATCAACATGTTAGGCTACGGGTTGAACTAGATGGACTTAGAGTCTCCCTTCAACCTTAAAACTATGATACTATGATACTATGATACCCCCCCAAAGGAACAATTTCGCCTCAAAATGGCCAAAAGATGCAATACCCCCCCAAAGGAACAGTTTCGCCTCAAAATGGCAAAAAATTGCAATACCCCCCAAAGGAACAATTTCGCCTCAAAATGCTGAAAAGTTGCAATACCCCCCGAAAGGTACAATTTCGCTTCAAAATGGCCAAAAGTTGCAATACCCCCCAAAGGAACAATTTCGCCTCAAAATGGAAGAAAAATTGCAATACCCCCCCAAAGGAACAATTTTGCCTCAAAATGCCGAAAAGTTGCAATACCCCCCGAAAGGAACAATTTCGCTTCAAAATGGCCAAAAGTTGCAATACCCCCCCAAAGGAACAATTTCGCTTCAAAATGGGCAAAAGTTGCAATACCCCCCCAAAGGAACAATTCCGCCTCAAAATAGCAAAAAATTGTAATACCCCCCCAAAGGAACAATTTCGCTTCAATATGGGCAAAAGATGCAATACCCCCCCAAAGGAACAGTTTCGCCTCAAAATGGCAAAAAATTGCAATACCCCCCAAAGGAACAATTTCGCTTCAAAATGGCCAAAAGTTGCAATACCCCCCCAAAGGAACAATTTCGCCTCAAAATGGCAAAAAATTGCAATACCCCCCAAAGGAACAATTTCGCCTCAAAATGCTGAAAAGTTGCAATACCCCCCGAAAGGAACAATTTCACTTCAAAATGGCCAAAAGTTGCAATACCCCCCCAAAGGAACAATTTTGCCTCAAAATGGCAAAAAATTGCAATACCCCCCCAAAGGAACAATTTCGCCTCAAAATGGCAAAAAATTGCAATACCCCCCAAAGGAACAATTTCGCTTCAAAATGGCCAAAAGGTGCAATACCACCCCAAAGGAACAATTTCGCCTAAAAATGGCAAAAAATTGCAATACCCCCCAAAGGAACAATTTCGCTTCAAAATGGCCAAAAGTTGCAATACCCCCCAAAGGAACAATTTCGCCTAAAAATGGCAAAAAATTGCAATACCCCCCCAATGGAACAATTTCGCTTCAAAATGCCAAAAAGTTGCAATACCCCCCCAAAGGAACAATTTCGCCTCAAAATGGAAAAAAATTGCAATTCCCCCCCAAAGGAACAATTATGCTTCAAAATGCCGAAAAGTTGCAATACCCCCCCAAAGGAACAATTTCGCTTCAAAATGGTCAAAAGTTGCAATACCCCCCCAAAGGAACAGTTTCGCCTCAAAATGGCAAAAAATTGCAATACCCCCCAAAGGAACAATTTGGCTTCAAAATGGCCAAAAGTTGCAATACCCCCCAAAGGAACAATTTCGCCTCAAAATGGCAAAAAATTGCAATACCCCCCCCAAAGGAACAATTTCGCCTCAAAATGCTGAAAAGTTGCAATACCCCCCGAAAGGAACAATTTCACTTTAAAATGGCCAAAAGTTGCAATACCCCCCCAAAGGAACAATTTTGCCTCAAAATGGCAAAAAATTGCAATACCCCCCCAAAGGAACAATTTCGCCTCAAAATGGAAAAAAATTGCAATTCCCCCCCAAAGGAACAATTATGCTTCAAAATGCCGAAAAGTTGCAATACCCCCCCAAAGGAACAATTTCGCTTCAAAATGGCCAAAAGTTGCAATACCCCCCCAAAGGAACAGTTTCGCCTCAAAATGGCAAAAAATTGCAATACCCCCCAAAGGAACAATTTGGCTTCAAAATGGCCAAAAGTTGCAATACCCCCCAAAGGAACAATTTCGCCTCAAAATGGCAAAAAATTGCAATACCCCCCCAAAGGAACAATTTCGCCTCAAAATGCTGAAAAGTTGCAATACCCCCCGAAAGGAACAATTTCACTTTAAAATGGCCAAAATTTGCAATACCCCCCCAAAGGAACAATTTTGCCTCAAAATGGCAAAAAATTGCAATACCCCCCCAAAGGAACAATTTCGCCTCAAAATGGCAAAAAATTGTAATACCCCCCCAAAGGAACAATTTCGCTTCAATATGGGCAAAAGATGCAATACCCCCCCAAAGGAACAGTTTCGCCTCAAAATGGCAAAAAATTGCAATACCCCCCCAAAGGAACAATTTCGCTTCAAAATGGCCAAAAGTTGCAATACCCCCCCAAAGGAACAATTTCGCCTCAAAATGGCAAAAAATTGCAATACCCCCCAAAGGAACAATTTCGCCTCAAAATGCTGAAAAGTTGCAATACCCCCCGAAAGGAACAATTTCACTTCAAAATGGCCAAAAGTTGCAATACCCCCCCAAAGGAACAATTTTGCCTCAAAATGGCAAAAAATTGCAATACCCCCCCAAAGGAACAATTTCGCCTCAAAATGGCAAAAAATGGCAATACCCCCCAAATGTACAATTTCGCTTCAAAATGGCCAAAAGTTGCAATACCCCCCCCAAAGGAACAATTTCGCCTCAAAATGGAAAAAAATTGCAATTCCCCCCCAAAGGAACAATTATGCTTCAAAATGCCGAAAAGTTGCAATACCCCCCCAAAGGAACAATTTCGCTTCAAAATGGCCAAAAGTTGCAATACCCCCCAAAGGAACAATTTCGCCTCAAAATGGCAAAAAATTGCAATACCCCCCCCAAAGGAACAATTTCGCCTCAAAATGCTGAAAAGTTGCAATACCCCCCCAAAGGAACAATTTTGCCTCAAAATGGCAAAAAATTGCAATACCCCCCCAAAGGAACAATTTCGCCTCAAAATGGCAAAAAATTGCAATAACCCCCAAAGGAACAATTTCGCTTCAAAATGGCCAAAAGGTGCAATACCACCCCAAAGGAACAATTTCGCCTCAAAATGGCAAAAAAGTGCAATACCCCCCCAAAGGAACAATTTCGCTTCAAAATGACCAAAAGTTGCAATACCCCCCCAAAGGAACTATTTCGCCTCAAAATGCCGAAAAGTTGCAATACCCCCCCAAAGGAACAATTTCGCTTCAAAATGGCCAAAAGTTGCAATACCCCCCCAAAGGAACAATTTCGCCTCAAAATGGAAAAAAATTGCAATTCCCCCCCAAAGGAACAATTATGCTTCAAAATGCCGAAAAGTTGAAATACCCCCCCAAAGGAACAATTTCGCTTCAAAATGGTCAAAAGTTGCAATACCCCCCAAAGGAACAATTTCGCCTCAAAATGGCAAAAAATTGCAATACCCCCCCCAAAGGAACAATTTCGCCTCAAAATGCTGAAAAGTTGCAATACCCCCCGAAAGGAACAATTTCACTTTAAAATGGCCAAAAGTTGCAATACCCCCCCAAAGGAACAATTTTGCCTCAAAATGGCAAAAAATTGCAATACCCCCCCAAAGGAACAATTTCGCCTCAAAATGGCAAAAAATTGTAATACCCCCCCAAAGGAACAATTTCGCTTCAATATGGGCAAAAGATGCAATACCCCCCCAAAGGAACAGTTTCGCCTCAAAATGGCAAAAAATTGCAATACCCCCCCAAAGGAACAATTTCGCTTCAAAATGGCCAAAAGTTGCAATACCCCCCCAAAGGAACAATTTCGCCTCAAAATGGCAAAAAATTGCAATACCCCCCAAAGGAACAATTTCGCCTCAAAATGCTGAAAAGTTGCAATACCCCCCGAAAGGAACAATTTCACTTCAAAATGGCCAAAAGTTGCAATACCCCCCCAAAGGAACAATTTTGCCTCAAAATGGCAAAAAATTGCAATACCCCCCCAAAGGAACAATTTCGCCTCAAAATGGCAAAAAATTGCAATACCCCCCAAAGGAACAATTTCGCTTCAAAATGGCCAAAAGGTGCAATACCACCCCAAAGGAACAATTTCGCCTAAAAATGGCAAAAAATTGCAATACCCCCCCAAAGGAACAATTTCGCTTCAAAATGGCCAAAAGTTGCAATACCCCCCCAAAGGAACAATTTCGCCTCAAAATGGAAAAAAATTGCAATTCCCCCCCAAAGGAACAATTATGCTTCAAAATGCCGAAAAGTTGCAATACCCCCCCAAAGGAACAATTTCGCTTCAAAATGGCCAAAAGTTGCAATACCCCCCAAAGGAACAATTTCGCCTCAAAATGGCAAAAAATTGCAATACCCCCCCAAAGGAACAATTTCGCCTCAAAATGCTGAAAAGTTGCAATACCCCCCCAAAGGAACAATTTTGCCTCAAAATGGCAAAAAATTGCAATACCCCCCCAAAGGAACAATTTCGCCTCAAAATGGCAAAAAATTGCAATACCCCCCAAAGGAACAATTTCGCTTCAAAATGGCCAAAAGGTGCAATACCACCCCAAAGGAACAATTTCGCCTCAAAATGGCAAAAAAGTGCAATACCCCCCCAAAGGAACAATTTCGCTTCAAAATGACCAAAAGTTGCAATACCCCCCCAAAGGAACTATTTCGCCTCAAAATGCCGAAAAGTTGCAATACCCCCCCAAAGGAACAATTTCGCTTCAAAATGGCCAAAAGTTGCAATACCCCCCCAAAGGAACAATTTCGCCTCAAAATGGAAAAAAATTGCAATTCCCCCCCAAAGGAACAATTATGCTTCAAAATGCCGAAAAGTTGAAATACCCCCCCAAAGGAACAATTTCGCTTCAAAATGGTCAAAAGTTGCAATACCCCCCCAAAGGAACAGTTTCGCCTCAAAATGACCAAAAGTTGCAATACCCCCCAAAGGAACAATTTCGCCTCAAAATGGCCAAAAGTTGCAATACCCCCCCAAAGGAACAGTTTCGCCTCAAAATGGCAAAAAATTGCAATACCCCCCAAAGTAACAATTTCGCTTCAAAATGACCAAAAGTTGCAATACCCCCCGAAACGAACAATTTCGCCTCAAAATGGAAAAAAAATTGCAATACCCCCCCAAAGGAACAATTTCGTTTCAAAATGACCAATAGTTGCAATACCCGGAAGGCATACACCCCAGAGTACTACAGGAATTGAGTTCTGTGATAGATAGACCATTATTTTTAATCTTCTCAGATTCCTTAATAACAGGGTCGGTACCGCAGGACTGGCGCATAGCAAATGTGGTGCCAATATTCAAAAAGGGGACAAAAACTGAGCCGGGAAATTATAGGCCGGTAAGTTTAACCTCTACAGTTGGTAAAATCCTTGAGGGTTTCTTGAGAGATGCTATACTGGAGTATCTTAAGAAAAATAACCTTATGACAGAGTATCAACATGGGTTTATAAGGGATCGATCCTGTCAAACTAATTTGATCGGCTTCTATGAAGAGGTAAGTTCAAGTCTGGACCAGGGAAATGCAGTGGATGTTGTGTATATGGACTTTTCAAAAGCTTTTGATACGGTGCCACACAAAAGGTTGGTACATAAAATGAGAATAATGGGGATAGGGGAAAATATGTGTAACTGGGTTAAAAACTGGCTCAGTGATAGGAAACAAAGGGTGGTTATTAATGGTACGTACTCGGACTGGGTCTCAGTTCATAGTGGGGTACCACAGGGGTCAGTATTGGGCCCGCTTCTTTTCAACATATTTATAAATGACCTTGTTGGGGGCATGCGGAGTAGAATTTCAATATTTGCAGATGATACTAAACTCTGCAGGGTAATCAATACAGAGGAGGATAATTTTATATTACAGGGAGATTTATGTAAATTGGAGGATTGGGCTGAGAAGTGGCAATTGAAGTTTAATGTAGATAAATGTAAGGTCATGCACTTGGGTAGAGGAAATAACATTTATGATTATGTACTTAATTGTAGAACACTGGGTAAAACAGACACAGAAAAAGACTTGGGTGTATGGGTGGATGGTAAACTTCACTTTAGTGGACAGTGTCAGGCAGCTGCTGCCAGGGCTAATAAAATAATGGGATGTATTAAAAGAGGTATAAGTGTTCATGAAAAAAATATAGTTCTACCTCTGTACAAGTCACTAGTGCGACCGCACTTAGAATACTGTGTACAATTCTGGTCACCGATATATAAGAAGGACATAGCTGAACTGGAGAGGGTGCAGAGAAGAGCCACCAAGATTATCAGAAGAATGGGTGGGCTGCAATACCAAGACAGGTTATTAAACTTGGGGTTATTTAGTTTGGAAAAACGAAGGCTTAGGGGGGATCTAATCACAATGTATAAATATATGAGGGGACAGTACAGAGACCTTTCCAAAGATCTTTTTACACCTAGGCCTGCGACTGGAACACGGGGGCATCCGCTACGTCTTGAGGAAAGAAGGTTTAATCATAATCACAGACGAGGATTCTTTACTGTACGAGCAGTGACACTGTGGAACTCTCTGCCGCATGGTGTTGTAATGAGTGATTCACTACTAACATTTAAGCAGAGCCTGGATGCCTTTCTTGAAAAATGTAATATTACCAGTTATGTATATTAGATTTTATGAAAGGGTATAGATCCAGGGAACTAGTCTGATGGCCGGATGTGGAGTCAGGAAGGAAATTTTTTCCCCATTGGAACTTGTTTGCCACATTGGGGTTTTTTTTTTTGCCTTCCTCTGGATCAACATGTTAGGCTACGGGTTGAACTAGATGGACTTAGAGTCTCCCTTCAACCTTAAAACTATGATACTATGATACTATGATACCCCCCCAAAGGAACAATTTCGCCTCAAAATGGCCAAAAGATGCAATACCCCCCCCAAAGGAACAGTTTCGCCTCAAAATGGCAAAAAATTGCAATACCCCCCAAAGGAACAATTTCGCCTCAAAATGCTGAAAAGTTGCAATACCCCCCGAAAGGTACAATTTCGCTTCAAAATGGCCAAAAGTTGCAATACCCCCCAAAGGAACAATTTCGCCTCAAAATGGAAGAAAAATTGCAATACCCCCCCAAAGGAACAATTTCACTTCAAAATGGCCAAAAGTTGCAATACCCCCCAAAGGAACAATTTTGCCTCAAAATGGCAAAAAATTGCAATACCCCCCCAAAGGAACAATTTCGCCTAAAAATGGAAAAAAATTGCAATACCCCCCCCAAAGGAACAATTTCGCTTCAAAATGTCCAAAAGTTGCAATACCCCCCCAAAGGAACAATTTTGCCTCAAAATGGCAAAAAATTGCAGTACCCCCCAAAGGAACAATTTCGCTTCAAAATGGCCAAAAGGTGCAATACCACCCCAAAGGAACAATTTCGCCTAAAAATGGCAAAAAGTTGCAATACCCCCCCAAAGGTACAATTTCGCTTCAAAATGGCCAAAAGTTGCAATACCCCCCCAAAGGAACAATTTCGCCTCAAAATGGAAAAAAATTGCAATTCCCCCCCAAAGGAACAATTATGCTTCAAAATGCCGAAAACTTGCAATACCCCCCAAAGGAACAATTTCGCTTCAAAATGGCCAAAAGTTGCAATACCCCCCCAAAGTAACAATTTCGCCTCAAAATGGCCAAAAATATTAATACCCCCCAAAGGAACAATTTCGCTTCAATATGGCCAAAAGTTGCAATACCCCCCCAAAGGAACAGTTTCGCCTCAAAATGGCAAAAAATTGCAATACCCCCCAAAGGAACAATTTCGCTTCAAAATGGCCAAAAGTTGCAATACCCCCCAAAGGAACAATTTTGCCTCAAAATGGCAAAAAATTGCAATACCCCCCAAAGGAACAATTTCGCCTCAAAATGCTGAAAAGTTGCAATACCCCCCAAAGGAACAATTTCGCCTCAAAATGGAAGAAAAATTGCAATACCCCCCCAAAGGAACAATTTCGCCTCAAAATGCCGAAAAGTTGCAATACCCCCAGAAAGGAACAATTTCGCTTCAAAATGGCTAAAAGTTGCAATACCCCCCTAAGGAACAATTTCGCTTCAAAATGGCCAAAAGTTGCAATACCCCCCCAAAGGAACAATTCCGCCTCAAAATGGCAAAAAATTGCAATACCCCCCAAAGGAACAATTTCGCTTCAAAATGCTGAAAAGTTACAATACCCCCCGAAAGGAACAATTTCGCCTCAAAATGGAAAAAAAATTGCAATACCCCCCAAAGGAACAATTTCGCCTCAAAATGCCGAAAAGTTGCAATACCCCCCGAAAGGAACAATTTCGCCTCAAAATGCCGAAAAGTTGCAATACCCCCCCAAAAGTACAATTTCGCTTCAAAATGGCCAAAAGTTGCAATACCCCCCCAAGGAACAATTTTGCCTCAAAATGTAAAAAAAATTGCAATACCCCCCCAAAGGAACAATTTCACCTCAAAATGCCGAAAAGTTGCAATACCCCCCCAAAGGAACAATTTCACCTCAAAATGGCAAAAAATTGCAATACCCCCCAAAGGAACAATTTCGCCTCAAAATGCCGAAAAGTTGCAACATCCCCCAAAGGAACAATTTCGCTTCAAAATGGTCAAAAGTTGCAATACCCCCCCAAAGGAACAATTTCACTTCAAAATGGCCAAAAGTTGCAATACCACCACAAAGGAACAATTTCACCTCAAAATGCCAAAAAATTGCAATACCCCCAAAAGGAAAAATTTCGCTTCAAAATGGCCAAAAGTTGCAATACCCCCCAAAGGAACAAATTCGCCTCAAAATGCCGAAAAGTTGCAATACCCCCCGAAAGGAACAATTTCGCTTCAAAATGGCCAAAAGATGCAATACCCCCCCAAAGGAACAATTTCACCTCAAAATGGCCAAAAATTGTAATACCCCCCAAAGGAACAATTTCGCCTCAAAATGGCAAAAAATTGCAATACCCCCCCAAAGGAACAAGTTCGCTTCAAAATGCCGAAAAGTTGCAATACCCCCCCAAAGGAACAATTTCTCTTCAAAATGGCCAAAAGTTGCAATACCCTCCCAAAGGAACAATTTCACCTCAAAATGGAAAAAAGATTGCAATACCCCCCCAAAGGACCAATTTCGCCTCAAAATGCCAAAAAGTTTCAATACCGCCCGAAAGGAACAATTTCGCTTCAAAATGGTCAAAAGTTGCAATACCCCCCAAAGGAACAATTTCGCTTCAAAATGGCCACCCCCCCAAAGGAACAATTTCGCTTCAAAATGGCCAAAAGTTGCAATACCCCCCCAAAGGAACAATTTCGCCTAAAAATGGAAAAAAATTGCAATACCCCCCCCAAAGGAACAATTTCGCTTCAAAATGTCAAAAAGTTGCAATACCCCCCCAAAGGTACAATTTCGCTTCAAAATGGCCAAAAGTTGCAATACCCCCCCAAAGGAACAATTTCGCCTCAAAATGGAAAAAAATTGCAATTCCCCCCCAAAGGAACAATTATGCTTCAAAATGCCGAAAACTTGCAATACCCCCCAAAGGAACAATTTCGCTTCAAAATGGCCAAAAGTTGCAATACCCCCCCAAAGTAACAATTTCGCCTCAAAATGGCCAAAAATATTAATACCCCCCAAAGGAACAATTTCGCTTCAATATGGCCAAAAGTTGCAATACCCCCCCAAAGGAACAGTTTCGCCTCAAAATGGCAAAAAATTGCAATACCCCCCAAAGGAACAATTTCGCTTCAAAATGGCCAAAAGTTGCAATACCCCCCCAAAGGAACAATTTCGCCTCAAAATGGCCAAAAATTGTAATACCCCCCGAAAGGAACAATTTTGCTTCAATATGGCCAAAAGTTGCAATACCCCCCCAAAGGAACAATTTCGCCTCAAAATGGCAAAAAATTGCAATACCCCCCAAAAGGAACAATTTCGCTTCAATATGGCCAAAAGTTGCAATACCCCCCCCAAAGGAACAATTTCGCTTCAAAATGGCCAAAAGTTGCAATACCCCCCAAAGGAACAATTTCGCCTCAAAATGGAAGAAAAATTGCAATACCCCCCCAAAGGAACAATTTCGCCTCAAAATGCCGAAAAGTTGCAATACCCCGCGAAAGGAACAATTTCGCTTCAAAATGCCGAAAAGTTGCAATACCCCCCGAAAGGAACAATTTCGCTTTAAAATGGCCAAAAGATGCAATACCCCCCCAAAGGAACAATTTCACCTCAAAATGGCCAAAAATTGTAATACCCCCAAAGGAAAAATTTCGCCTCAAAATGGCAAAAAATTGCAATACCCCCCCAAAGGAACAAGTTCGCTTCAAAATGCCGAAAAGTTGCAATACCCTCCCAAAGGAACAATTTCACCTCAAAATGGAAAAAAGATTGCAATACCCCCCCAAAGGAACAATTTCGCCTCAAAATGCCGAAAAGTTTCAATACCGCCCGAAAGGAACAATTTCGCTTCAAAATGGTCAAAAGTTGCAATACCCCAAAGGAACAATTTCGCTTCAAAATGGCCACCCCCCCAAAGGAACAATTTCGCTTCAAAATGGCCAAAAGTTGCAATACCCCCCCAAAGGAACAATTTCGCCTAAAAATGGCAAAAAATTGCAATACCCCCCCAAAGGAACAATTTCGCTTCAAAATGCCAAAAAGTTGCAATACCCCCCCAAAGGTACAATTTCGCTTCAAAATGGCCAAAAGTTGCAATACCCCCCAAAGGAACAATTTCGCCTCAAAATGGAAAAAAATTGCAATTCCCCCCCAAAGGAACAATTATGCTTCAAAATGCCGAAAAGTTGCAATACCCCCCCAAAGGAACAATTTCGCTTCAAAATGGCCAAAAGTTGCAATACCCCCCAAAGTAACAATTTCGCCTCAAAATGGCCAAAAATATTAATACCCCCCAAAGGAACAATTTCGCTTCAATATGGCCAAAAGTTGCAATACCCCCCCAAAGGAACAGTTTCGCCTCAAAATGGCAAAAAATTGCAATACCCCCCAAAGGAACAATTTCGCTTCAAAATGGCCAAAAGTTGCAATACCCCCCCAAAGGAACAATTTCGCCTCAAAATGGCCAAAAATTGTAATACCCCCCGAAAGGAACAATTTCGCTTCAATATGGCCAAAAGTTGCAATACCCCCGCAAAGGAACAATTTCGCCTCAAAATGGCAAAAAATTGCAATACCCCCCAAAAGGAACAATTTCGCTTCAATATGGCCAAAAGTTGCAATACCCCCCCAAAGGAACAATTTCGCTTCAAAATGGCCAAAAGTTGCAATACCCCCCAAAGGAACAATTTCGCCTCAAAATGGAAGAAAAATTGCAATACCCCCCCAAAGGAACAATTTCGCCTCAAAATGCCGAAAAGTTGCAATACCCCCCGAAAGGAACAATTTCGCTTCAAAATGGCCAAAAGTTGCAATACCCCCCCAAAGGAACAATTCCGCCTCAAAATGGCAAAAAATTGTAATACCCCCCCAAAGGAACAATTTCGCCTCAAAATGCCGAAAAGTTTCAATACCGCCCGAAAGGAACAATTTCGCTTCAAAATGGTCAAAAGTTGCAATACCCCCCCAAAGGTACAATTTCGCTTCAAAATGGCCAAAAGTTGCAATAACCCCCAAAGGAACAATTTCGCCTCAAAATGGAAGAAAAATTGCAATACCCCCCCAAAGGAACAATTTCGCCTCAAAATGCCGAAAAGTTGCAATACCCCCCGAAAGGATCAATTTCGCCTCAAAATGCTGAAAAGTTGCAATACCCCCCCAAAGGTACAATTTCGCTTCAAAATGGCCAAAAGTTGCAATAACCCCCAAAGGAACAATTTCGCCTCAAAATGGAAGAAAAATTGCAATACCCCCCCAAAGGAACAATTTCGCCTCAAAATGCCGAAAAGTTGCAATACCCCCCGAAAGGATCAATTTCGCTTCAAAATGGCCAAAAGTTGCAATACCCCCCAAAGGAACAATTTTGCTTCAAAATGGCCAAAAGTTGCAATACCCCCCCAAAGTAACAATTTCGCCTCAAAATGGCCAAAAATTTTAATACCCCCAAAGGAACAATTTCGCCTCAAAATGGCAAAAAATTGCAATATCCCCCAAAGGAACAATTTCGCTTCAAAATGCCGAAAAGTTGCAATACCCCCCCAAAGGAACAATTTCGCTTCAAAATGGAAAAAAATTGCAATACCCCCCCAAAGGAACAATTTGGCTTCAAAATGGCCAAAAGTTGCAATACCCCCCCAAAGGAACAATTTCGCCTCAAAATGGCAAAAAATTGCAATACCCCCCCAAAGGAACAATTTCGCCTCAAAATGCTGAAAAGTTACAATACCCCCCGAAAGGAACAATTTCGCTTTAAAAAGGCCAAAAGTTGCAATACCCCCCCAAAGGAACAATTTCGCCTCAAAATGGCAAAAAATTGCAATATCCCCCAAAGGAACAATTTCGCTTCAAAATGCCGAAAAGTTGCAATACCCCCCCAAAGGAACAATTTCGCTTCAAAATGGCAAAAAATTGCAATACCCCCCCAAAGGAACAATTTCGCTTCAAAATGACCAAAAGTTGCAATACCCCCCCAAATATACAATTTCGCCTCAAAATGGCCAAAAGATGCAATACCTCCCCCAAAGGAACAGTTTCGCCTCAAAATGGCAAAAAATTGCAATACCCCCCCAAAGGAACAATTTCGCTTCAAAATGGCCAAAAGTTGCAATACCCCCCCAAAGGAACAATTTTGCCTCAAAATGGCAAAAAATTGCAATACCCCCCAAAGGAACAATTTCGCCTCAAAATGCTGAAAAGTTGCAATACCCCCCAAAGGAACAATTTCGCCTCAAAATGGAAGAAAAATTGCAATACCCCCCCAAAGGAACAATTTCGCCTCAAAATGCCGAAAAGTTGCAATACCCCCAGAAAGGAACAATTTCGCTTCAAAATGGCTAAAAGTTGCAATACCCCCTAAGGAACAATTTTGCTTCAAAATGGCCAAAAGTTGCAATACCCCCCCAAAGGAACAATTCCGCCTTAAAATGGCAAAAAATTGCAATACCCCCCAAAGGAACAATTTCGCTTCAAAATGCTGAAAAGTTGCAATACCCCCCGAAAGGAACAATTTCGCCTCAAAATGCCGAAAAGTTGCAATACCCCCCCAAAGGTACAATTTCGCTTCAAAATTACCAAAAGTTGCAATACCCCCCCAAAGGAACAATTTTGCCTCAAAATGGAAAAAAAATTGCAATACCCCCCCAAAGGAACAATTTCGCCTCAAAATGCCGAAAAGTTGCAATACCCCCCCAAAGGAACAATTTCGCTTCAAAATGGTCAAAAGTTGCAATACCCCCCCAAAGGAACAATTTCACTTCAAAATGGCCAAAAGTTGCAATACCCCCCCAAAGGAACAATTTCACCTCAAAATGGCAAAAAATTGCAATACCCCCCAAAGGAACAATTTCGCCTCAAAATGCCGAAAAGTTGCAATACCCCCCAAAGGAACAATTTCGCTTCAAAATGGCCAAAAGTTGCAATACCACCACAAAGGAACAATTTCACCTCAAAATGGCAAAAAATTGCAATACCCCCCAAAGAAACAATTTCGCTTCAAAATGGCCAAAGGTTGCAATACCCCCCAAAGGAACAATTTCGCCTCAAAATGGCCAAAAGTTGCAATACCCTCCGAAAGGAACAATTTCGCTTCAAAATGGCCAAAAGCTGCAATACCCCCCCCCAAAGGAACAATTTCGCTTCAAAATGCCGAAAAGTTGCAATACCCCCCGAAAGGAACAATTTCGCTTCAAAATGGCCAAAAGATGCAATACCCCCCCAAAGGAACAATTTCACCTCAAAATGGCCAAAAATTGTAATACCCCCCAAAGGAACAATTTCGCCTCAAAATGGCAAACAATTGCAATACCCCCCAAAGGAACAAGTTCGCTTCAAAATGCCGAAAAGTTGCAATACCCCCCCAAAGGAACAATTTCTCTTCAAAATGGCCAAAAGTTGCAATACCCTCCCAAAGGAACAATTTTTTACCTCAAAATGGAAAAAAGATTGCAATACCCCCCCAAAGGAACAATTTCGCCTCAAAATGCAGAAAAGTTTCAATACCGCCCGAAAGGAACAATTTCGCTTCAAAATGGTCAAAAGTTGCAATACCCCCCAAAGGAACAATTTCGCTTCAAAATGGCCACCCCCCCAAAGGAACAATTTCGCTTCAAAATGGCCAAAAGTTGCAATACCCCCCCAAAGGAACAATTTCGCCTAAAAATGGCAAAAAGTTGCAATACCCCCCCAAAGGTACAATTTCGCTTCAAAATGGCCAAAAGTTGCAATACCCCCCCAAAGGAACAATTTCGCCTCAAAATGGCAAAAAATTGCAATACCCCCCAAAGGAACAATTTCGCTTCAAAATGGCCAAAAGGTGCAATACCACCCCAAAGGAACAATTTCGCCTCAAAATGGCAAAAAAGTGCAATACCCCCCCAAAGGAACAATTTCGCTTCAAAATGACCAAAAGTTGCAATACCCCCCCAAAGGAACAGTTTCGCCTCAAAATGGCAAAAAATTGCAATACCCCCCAAAGGAACAATTTGGCTTCAAAATGGCCAAAAGTTGCAATACCCCCCAAAGGAACAATTTCGCCTCAAAATGGAAGAAAAATTGCAATACCCCCCCAAAGGAACAATTTCGCCTCAAAATGCCGAAAAGTTGCAATACCCCCAGAAAGGAACAATTTCGCTTCAAAATGGCTAAAAGTTGCAATACCCCCCTAAGGAACAATTTCGCTTCAAAATGGCCAAAAGTTGCAATACCCCCCCAAAGGAACAATTCCGCCTCAAAATGGCAAAAAATTGCAATACCCCCCAAAGGAACAATTTCGCTTCAAAATGCTGAAAAGTTGCAATACCCCCCGAAAGGAACAATTTCGCCTCAAAATGGAAAAAAAATTGCAATACCCCCCAAAGGAACAATTTCGCCTCAAAATGCCGAAAAGTTGCAATACCCCCCGAAAGGAACAATTTTGCCTCAAAATGGAAAAAAAATTGCAATACCCCCCCAAAGGAACAATTTCGCCTCAAAATGCCGAAAAGTTTCAATACCGCCCGAAAGGAACAATTTCGCTTCAAAATGGTCAAAAGTTGCAATACCCCCCAAAGGAACAATTTCGCTTCAAAATGGCCACCCCCCCAAAGGAACAATTTCGCTTCAAAATGGCCAAAAGTTGCAATACCCCCCCAAAGGAACAATTTCGCCTAAAAATGGCAAAAAGTTGCAATACCCCCCCAAAGGTACAATTTCGCTTCAAAATGGCCAAAAGTTGCAATACCCCCCAAAGGAACAAGTTCGCTTCAAAATGCCGAAAAGTTGCAATACCCCCCCAAAGGAACAATTTCGCTTCAAAATGGCCAAAAGTTGCAATACCCCCCCAAAGGAACAATTTCGCCTAAAAATGGCAAAAAGTTGCAATACCCCCCCAAAGGTACAATTTCGCTTCAAAATGGCCAAAAGTTGCAATACCCCCCCAAAGGAACAATTTCGCCTCAAAATGGAAAAAAATTGCAATTCCCCCCCAAAGGAACAATTATGCTTCAAAATGCCGAAAAGTTGCAATACCCCCCCAAAGGAACAATTTCGCTTCAAAATGGCCAAAAGTTGCAATACCCCCCCAAAGTAACAATTTCGCCTCAAAATGGCCAAAAATATTAATACCCCCCAAAGGAACAATTTCGCTTCAATATGGCCAAAAGTTTCAATACCCCACCAAAGGAACAGTTTCGCCTCAAAATGTCAAAAAATTGCAATACCCCCCAAAGGAACAATTTGGCTTCAAAATGGCCAAAAGTTGCAATACCCCCCAAAGGAACAATTTCGCCTCAAAATGGCAAAAAATTGCAATACCCCCCCAAAGGAACAATTTCGCCTCAAAATGCTGAAAAGTTGCAATACCCCCCAAAGGTACAATTTCGCTTCAAAATGGCCAAAAGTTGCAATACCCCCCCAAAGGAACAATTTCGCCTCAAAATGCTGAAAAGTTGCAATACCCCCCGAAAGGAACAATTTCACTTCAAAATGGCCAAAAGTTGCAATACCCCCCAAAGGAACAATTTTGCCTCAAAATGGCAAAAAATTGCAATTCCCCCCCAAAGGAACAATTATGCTTCAAAATGCGAAAAGTTGCAATACCCCCCCAAAGGAACAATTTCGCTTCAAAATGGCCAAAAGTTGCAATACCCCCCCAAAGTAACAATTTCGCCTCAAAATGGCCAAAAATATTAATACCCCCCAAAGGAACAATTTCGCTTCAAAATGGCCACCCCCCCAAAGGAACAATTTCGCTTCAAAATGGCCAAAAGTTGCAATACCCCCCCAAAGGAACAATTTCGCCTAAAAATGGCAAAAAGTTGCAATACCCCCCCAAAGGTACAATTTCGCTTCAAAATGGCCAAAAGTTGCAATACCCCCCAAAGGAACAAGTTCGCTTCAAAATGCCGAAAAGTTGCAATACCCCCCCAAAGGAACAATTTCGCTTCAAAATGGCCAAAAGTTGCAATACCCCCCCAAAGGAACAATTTCGCCTAAAAATGGCAAAAAGTTGCAATACCCCCCCAAAGGTACAATTTCGCTTCAAAATGGCCAAAAGTTGCAATACCCCCCCAAAGGAACAATTTCGCCTCAAAATGGAAAAAAATTGCAATTCCCCCCCAAAGGAACAATTATGCTTCAAAATGCCGAAAAGTTGCAATACCCCCCCAAAGGAACAATTTCGCTTCAAAATGGCCAAAAGTTGCAATACCCCCCCAAAGTAACAATTTCGCCTCAAAATGGCCAAAAATATTAATACCCCCCAAAGGAACAATTTCGCTTCAATATGGCCAAAAGTTTCAATACCCCACCAAAGGAACAGTTTCGCCTCAAAATGTCAAAAAATTGCAATACCCCCCAAAGGAACAATTTGGCTTCAAAATGGCCAAAAGTTGCAATACCCCCCAAAGGAACAATTTCGCCTCAAAATGGCAAAAAATTGCAATACCCCCCCAAAGGAACAATTTCGCCTCAAAATGCTGAAAAGTTGCAATACCCCCCAAAGGTACAATTTCGCTTCAAAATGGCCAAAAGTTGCAATACCCCCCCAAAGGAACAATTTCGCCTCAAAATGCTGAAAAGTTGCAATACCCCCCGAAAGGAACAATTTCACTTCAAAATGGCCAAAAGTTGCAATACCCCCCAAAGGAACAATTTTGCCTCAAAATGGCAAAAAATTGCAATTCCCCCCCAAAGGAACAATTATGCTTCAAAATGCGAAAAGTTGCAATACCCCCCCAAAGGAACAATTTCGCTTCAAAATGGCCAAAAGTTGCAATACCCCCCCAAAGTAACAATTTCGCCTCAAAATGGCCAAAAATATTAATACCCCCCAAAGGAACAATTTCGCTTCAATATGGCCAAAAGTTGCAATACCACCCCAAAGGAACAATTTCGCCTCAAAATGGCAAAAAAGTGCAATACCCCCCCAAAGGAACAATTTCGCTTCAAAATGACCAAAAGTTGCAATACCCCCCCAAAGGAACTATTTCGCCTCAAAATGCCGAAAAGTTGCAATACCCCCCCAAAGGAACAATTTCGCCTCAAAATGGCCAAAAATTGTAATACCCCCCGAAAGGAACAATTTCGCTTCAATATGGGTAAAAGTTGCAATACCCCCCCAAAGGAACAATTTCGCCTCAAAATGGCAAAAAATTGCAATACCCCCCCAAAGGAACAATTTCGCTTCAAAATGGCCAAAAGTTGCAATACCCCCCAAAGGAACAATTTCGCCTCAAAATGGCAAAAAATTGCAATACCCCCCCATAGGAACAATTTCGCCTCAAAATGCTGAAAAGTTGCAATTAGAGTTGAGCGCGGTTCGTGGTTCGTGGTTCTCCAGTTCGCGGCTCGAGTGATTTTGGGGCATGTTCTAGATCGAACTAGAACTCGAGCTTTTTGCAAAAGCTCGATAGTTCTAGAAACGTTCGAGAACGGTTCTAGCAGCCAAAAAACAGCTAAATCCTAGCTTGGTTTCTGCTGTAATAGTGTAAGTCACTCTGTGAATCAAACTATTATCACATTTCAGTGTATAGTGTGCGTGAACAGCGCCTTCAGATCACTGCTGTTTCTATAATGGCAATCGCCATTTTTTTTTTTTTTTTTCTTGTCTTCCTTCCCTAAGCGCGCGCGTCTTGTGGGGCGGGCCAGCATGTCAGCCAATCACAGACACACACACACCTAAGTGGACTTTGAGCCAGAGAAGCAACGGCATGTGTGATAGGATCTGCATGTCACATGTCCCTGCATTATAAAACCGGACATTTTCTTCACGAACGCCATTATCTGCCTTCTGCGTCTTTGGTGTCAGACATCAGTGTCGCAGCTCCGTCCTCCTGAGTCCTATAGCCGATACAGCTGTATGCGCTGCATACACAGCGTTAGACAGCTTAGGGAGAGCACATTCTAGCAGTCCTTTTAAGGGCTCAAAGCGGCAGGGTCAGAGAGCCATAAGTGACAGGTCCTGCAAACAGCAACAGCGTCTGTGTAGCCCAGGTCAGGGATTTCCTCCCTGCATTTCACCATTAGGAGGGAATAGAAAGGCAGGCTTCCATTCCTCTACCCAGAGCACCACAATCCTGCCACTGTACCCTCTTGTCCTCTGCACACTCCAACTCATTCTAAGTAAGCCATTATACTAGCAAACATTCAGTGTACCTAGTGGCATCCTCTACGTGGCTATTGGACTTTGCTATAGTCCCACTAGTGCAAAGACATTTGCAGAGCACGTCTGCCTGCATTGCACACTACAACTTTTTTAAACTAAGCAATTTTACTAGCAAACACTCAGTGTACCTAGTGGCATCCTATACGTGGCTATTGGACTTTGCTATAGTCCCACTAGTGCCAAGACATTTGCAGAGCGCATCTGCCTGCCTTGCACACTCCAACTAATTATAACGAAGCCATTATACTAGCAAACACTCACTGTACCTAGTTGTATCCTAAACGTGGCTATTGTACTTTTGTCAATTCACAGTATTGGAACGTTATTTGCAGCACGTCTGCCTGCATTGCACACTCAAACTTTTTTAAACTCAGCCATTATACTAGCAAACACTCACTGTACCTAGTTGTATCCTAAACGTGGCTATTGTACTTTTGTCAATTCACAGTATTGGAACGTTATTTGCAGGACATCTGCCTGCCTTGCACACTCAAACTTTTTTAAACTCAGCCATTATACTAGCAAACACTCACTGTACCTAGTTGTATCCTAAACGTGGCTATTGTACTTTTGTCAATTCACAGTATTGGAACGTTATTTGCAGGACGTCTGCCTGCATTGCACACTCAAACTTTTTTAAACTCAGCCATTATACTAGCAAACACTCACTGTACCTAGTTGTATCCTAAACGTGGCTATTGTACTTTTGTCAATTCACAGTATTGGAACGTTATTTGCAGGACGTCTGCCTGCATTGCACACTCAAACTTTTTTAAACTCAGCCATTATACTAGCAAACACTCACTGTACCTAGTTGTATCCTAAACGTGGCTATTGTACTTTTGTCAATTCACAGTATTGGAACGTTATTTGCAGCACGTCTGCCTGCATTGCACACTCAAACTTTTTTAAACTCAGCCATTATACTAGCAAACACTCACTGTACCTAGTTGTATCCTAAACGTGGCTATTGTACTTTTGTCAATTCACAGTATTGGAACGTTATTTGCAGGACATCTGCCTGCCTTGCACACTCAAACTTTTTTAAACTCAGCCATTATACTAGCAAACACTCACTGTACCTAGTTGTATCCTAAACGTGGCTATTGTACTTTTGTCAATTCACAGTATTGGAACGTTATTTGCAGGACATCTGCCTGCCTTGCACACTCAAACTTTTTTAAACTCAGCCATTATACTAGCAAACACTCACTGTACCTAGTTGTATCCTAAACGTGGCTATTGTACTTTTGTCAATTCACAGTATTGGAACGTTATTTGCAGGACGTCTGCCTGCATTGCACACTCAAACTTTTTTAAACTCAGCCATTATACTAGCAAACACTCACTGTACCTAGTTGTATCCTAAACGTGGCTATTGTACTTTTGTCAATTCACAGTATTGGAACGTTATTTGCAGCACGTCTGCCTGCATTGCACACTCAAACTTTTTTAAACTCAGCCATTATACTAGCAAACACTCACTGTACCTAGTTGTATCCTAAACGTGGCTATTGTACTTTTGTCAATTCACAGTATTGGAACGTTATTTGCAGGACATCTGCCTGCCTTGCACACTCAAACTTTTTTAAACTCAGCCATTATACTAGCAAACACTCACTGTACCTAGTTGTATCCTAAACGTGGCTATTGTACTTTTGTCAATTCACAGTATTGGAACGTTATTTGCAGGACGTCTGCCTGCATTGCACACTCAAACTTTTTTAAACTCAGCCATTATACTAGCAAACACTCACTGTACCTAGTTGTATCCTAAACGTGGCTATTGTACTTTTGTCAATTCACAGTATTGGAACGTTATTTGCAGGACGTCTGCCTGCATTGCACACTCAAACTTTTTTAAACTCAGCCATTATACTAGCAAACACTCACTGTACCTAGTTGTATCCTAAACGTGGCTATTGTACTTTTGTCAATTCACAGTATTGGAACGTTATTTGCAGCACGTCTGCCTGCATTGCACACTCAAACTTTTTTAAACTCAGCCATTATACTAGCAAACACTCACTGTACCTAGTTGTATCCTAAACGTGGCTATTGTACTTTTGTCAATTCACAGTATTGGAACGTTATTTGCAGTACGTCTGCCTGCATTGCACACTCAAACTTTTTTAAACTCAGCCATTATACTAGCAAACACTCACTGTACCTAGTTGTATCCTAAACGTGGCTATTGTACTTTTGTCAATTCACAGTATTGGAACGTTATTTGCAGGACATCTGCCTGCCTTGCACACTCAAACTTTTTTAAACTCAGCCATTATACTAGCAAACACTCACTGTACCTAGTTGTATCCTAAACGTGGCTATTGTACTTTTGTCAATTCACAGTATTGGAACGTTATTTGCAGGACATCTGCCTGCCTTGCACACTCAAACTTTTTTAAACTCAGCCATTATACTAGCAAACACTCACTGTACCTAGTTGTATCCTAAACGTGGCTATTGTACTTTTGTCAATTCACAGTATTGGAACGTTATTTGCAGGACGTCTGCCTGCATTGCACACTCAAACTTTTTTAAACTCAGCCATTATACTAGCAAACACTCACTGTACCTAGTTGTATCCTAAACGTGGCTATTGTACTTTTGTCAATTCACACTACTGCAAATCTATGTGCAGCACCTCTGCATGACAACCTCGTGCTCTGTTTTTAATAAGCTATAATGATAGCACAAAATACTGCCATTTTGTGGCATCATAGAACTGGCTGTTGTATTCCATTAGTGCCCCACTGGTGACAAGCTATTTCTAGCACCTCTACATCACACCCTCATGCACATTTTGCTACGCTAATGTTATAGCAAACTCATGGAATTCATTGCTGCATTTCATAATTCGGAGGGATAGAAAGTCAGGCTTCCTTTAGCTTTTCCTTCTGTTCATAGACAGCATCTCCAAGACAAATTTCCCCTCCACGTCTAAGTGTGGAGAGGCAGCTAGTGCGCATGCGTGTGCCGATGTACCCCAGCTGCAGCATAATTACAGTGTTTCGCCTAGTGAGTATGCTCAGCCTGACTGTGCCATTCCTGACGCTAAGTTTTCATTTCGGGATACAGCGCATGCTCCCACACTAAGTGTGAAAAGCCTCTTTGCACAGGTGCTTGCATTCCGTGCCGGGTATAAGTCCTGTTTTGGGCATAGACACCATGCTAAAGCTGATAGTCTTTTTTCAGAGACTGTATTTCATGCTACTGAGCATGCTCAGGCACTTCCTGCATCAGAGACTAGGTCCGGTAATGAACTCTTTGGCCCTGGCCCTGATGTGGGGGTCCCATATAGACCACAGGGCATCAGGTGTCCTCCCAAATGGCTTGCAGAGGCCCACACCTATGACTTGTCACCGCATTATTGATGCTCAGACGATGACTGGTGAGGTGTTTGGGTCATGGCAGCCATGAGGTCATCATTGAAGTTGCGTTTCCAAATAGGACGCTAGTTATGCCACTCATGACGTGTCACTCTACTTTTGTCTCCAGGAGGTGCATTGTGGTTCACCCTGGTTTGGGGCGGACCCAGGTTATAAAAGGGGCTGGAGCCAACAAGGAGGTGCGCAGTCTTCTATTATGCTCCGAAAGAGCACACCTCCATGTGTTGAACCCATTGCGGCTTTAGGCCAGAGGTAGGCAGGGATCGGGTGGTGGATGCAGGCCACCACCACAGTTGGTAACGCAGAACGGTTAAGACCAGCTCCTGTCCTAACAGTCCTGCTTGTGCAGCCCAGTGGCATTAACAGGCCTGCTGCTGCTGATGCGCCTGCTGTCCACAGGTGTGGCCCCTACGCACACGGTCAGCGTACTCAATGGCCCCTGTGTTGTTAACAGGGAGTTCCTGGGCTGGGTGGGCATGTGGACCCTGTGACGCTAACAGGGCTCACAGTCTCCAGATCCGAATGGCGTCTAACTCGGTTCAGGCTACTATTAGTTTCATAGCCACACAGCTCTGTATCCTCCACCAAACCTTCAAGTTGCCAACCTCTCCTTTTCCAACTGGGAGCACGGTGGACACTGACTGCTGATGGGGATATATACCTTTCTCTTTCTTATTAATTTTCGTTATATAGCGGTCACAGATTATATACCACTTTATCCAAATCTGCCAGTCCCACTGTAACAGATGTTGTTTCTTCAGCAAATGTTACAGTTGCTTAACCACCAAATCCACGGACCAAAACTTTTTTCCCCTTTCCAACACACCTGTTCCCCTTTCCAACAGCATCTGTCCTTTTTCAACTCATTTTGGGATATGACCAAAAGTGCAACTGTGCAGGGACACCGTACTCAACGCCATCTCAGCACAGCAGCCATCCCTCGGTCCCTCCGATGTGGACAAGTAAAAGACCATTTCCTCCTATCCATGACAAAGCGTTGAGATTCACTCTGTGCAGCACTGGTGTTTAGTGGACAAGTAGATCTAAGATTGCGTACCACATTCTGCAGATACTCCTGTATACGTGCGTCTATTTCTATGGCAGGAATTAGTTCGCCAAATTTTGTCTTGTACCGGGGATCTAACAGTGTGGCAACCCAGTATTCAGGATTAGTTCAAATTCATACAATCCGAGGGTCATGTAGGTAGTGCAGCAAGAAGGCGCTCATGTGTCTTGTGCATCCAGGAGGACCAAGTCCTTGGTGTGTTGGTGGCAGAGAGGTGAGAATCGTGCATCCTTCCTCTGCCCTCTCCCCCCAACCTCGCACAACCGAAATGTGAGCAAGCTCTCACTCATCTGCTGAGTCTTCCATGCCCATCGCCAGTTCGTCCTCCATTTCTTCATGGGCTCCTGCACTTTCATCAACACTTTTTGCTGATACTATGCGCCCTTGTTAATCCCTCTCCCTCACCATGACTGCCGCATAGGTGCCGCTGACCATCTGGACCTCGTAGATCTTGTTATCCCTTCCGCATATGACTCCTCCTGTACTTCCTCCCCTTCCTCTTGTCCCAACACCTGACTCCGAATAATAATTACAGTGTGCTCCATCATGTAGATGACCAGAATTGTCACGCTGAGAATGACATTGCCAGTGCTAAACATCTTCGTCGACATTTCAAAACTGTGTAGCAGGGTGCATAGGTCCTTGATCTGACACCACTCCAGCAGCGTGATCTGCACCACCTCTGGATCAAGTTATCCCAGGCTATATGTCTTACCGTATTTCAGCAGGGCTCTGCGGTGCTGCCACACACGCTGCAACATGTGCAGATTCCAATTCCTGTGTGTCGAAACATCGCATTTACGGCGTTTAACTGCCAGACCCTAAGACTTCCGGAGTGATGAAAGTTGTTGAGCTGCTGTGTGCGCACGATGGAAGTGAGCACATAGCCCACTGCACAAGGCCATGTAGGCCGTGATGGTGTTTTAAAAATTGCTGGCGAATTCGGTTCAACACGTGAGCCCTAAAAGGCACGTGTGTCACATTGCCCTGAGGATGGCCCGCAGCCAGGTTTGCATCATTGCCGCACACGGCTGTTAAGTCACCAACGGAGTCCGCTCCGTCAATTTGTACTCCGGTCGCCAGGTGACAACGTGTTCCTTTCATGAATAGTGCTGATGATGGGAGAGTAGTCGATGCCAGCGGCGCAGGTGGACGCAGGTTATGCTCACCCACTGGGCTGCATTACCTTGACAGATGCAGAATCTCTGGCTGAATGTAGCTGGTGGGTATCTCACAGATGAAATACCATCATTCAGCTACAACCAATGGGAAGACACCACACCCTTTTTTATGCCCATCCTGTCTGCAGACCACTGCCAGACATAGCTATGAACCTCTGGTTAATTTTACCCCCAGTTCAGTTTTATGATTTTGTGTGCTTGTTGTTACCTGACTACTTTTCCTGCTTGCTGTTTATGTACCTTGTTGGCCGATACGCATTTCACCTCTGCTTGTTTTCTGATTCTTTCCTGGCCGTCCCATTCTGTTCCTGTTCCTCAATTAATGTTTTGACCCTGCCTGACTACTATTCTCTGTAATAGCGGTGTGACTCACATTTCCCATACATTTCAAAGTAAAACTTTGACCGCCTGATGGCATTGAGCTCTGCTGCCAGCATAGTAAGGAGGTGTGTGGTAGTCCTTGTGCGCAGTTGCAAGGAAGGGTGGCCTGACCACACAGGGTTTGCGCCAAGGTAGAGGACCCACACGAGGTTGAAGAGGCAGAAGCAGTGTATTAACTTCTACATACAGAACAAGGATTGAAACAACTCGTGGGGACGGCAAGACTTGTACAGCAGACCCTTCTCCATCTCTCACCATAGTTTGCCAGTGCCCAGTCAGTGACATATAATGACCCTGTCTATGCTTACTGGTCCAAGTATCTGTGTTGAAATGCACCCTGTCGCACACAGATTTTCTCAAGGAAGTGGTGATGTTGTGTGCGACATGCTGGTGTAGCGCGGGCATGCTTTTCTTGGAGAAGCAGTGGTGATTGGGCATCTGGTACTGGGGCACAGCGACAGACATAAGGTCTGTAAAATCCTGTGTGTCCACTACGCGTAAAGGCAGCATTTCGGTAGCCAACAGCTTACAGAGGGATAGAGTCAACCACTTAGCTTTGTCATGGGTCGCAGTAAGTGGCCTTTTATTTGACCACATCTGAGGGACAGAGATCTGGCTGCTGTCTGTAGACGGTGTTGAGTAGGGTGTACCTGGAAAAATGCAGGTTTGTGAGAAAAGTGCAGGCGGAGACATGATGTTGCCTTCATCTTGCCTTCAGATCTGTTCATCTTGTATCATTTTTAAAAAACACAGCAAGCAAGGGTTACTCCAAGCGGAGTGTACCTTTTTTCCCCAAATTGGGCACACAGACACCCCATCAGTGGCAGGACTTGTGCCCTAGTTGCAAACAGGATGTTTTGATTTGCATCAAGCACATTCCAAATCCACAAGCATTTACTCTCCCCAGGATGACACAGGGGTAGTAAATTCCTTCTGGATCCATGACTTGTTCATTTTGATGAACGTCAGTCTGTCCACATTGTCACTGGACAGACGCGTGCGCTTATCTGTCAGCACACACCCAGCAGCACTGAAGACACGTTCAGAGACAACGCTGGCAGCTGGACACGACAAAATCTTCAAGGCGTAACTGGAGAGCTCTTGACATTTTTCTAGATTTGAAGCACAAAAGGAGCAAGGCTCCATTTGCAAAGTCATTGCATCGATGTTCATTTGGAGATACTCCTGTATCATCCTCTCCATCCGTTGACTATGTGACACACTTGATGTCTCTGGTGGCCTTGCAAAGGAGGGTCTAAAAAAATTATGAAAAGATTCCATAAAATTGCTGTTACCAGCACCAGATACGGTCCTACTGGTACGGGTAGACTGTTGAAGATGACGAGGCCGTCCCATGTTTGTCAAGTTACAACTGGGAGAATCACTCCCTTCACCTGCACGGTTGTTTGGTGGAAAAGCCGAGCTAAGATCGAGTAACAGCTTCTGCTGATACTCCTGCATACGTGCGTCCCTTTCTATGGGTGGAATTATGTCACAAAATTTGGACTTGTCCCGGGGATCTAATAGTGTGGCAAGCCAGTAGTCATCATCACTTCTAATTTTGACAATACGAGGGTCATGTTGGAGGTAGTGCAACAAGAAGGCACTCATGTGTCTTGCGCAGCCATGCGGACCAAGTCCACGCTGTGTTTGTGGCATAGAGGTGCTAACCGTTCTTTCTTCCTCTGTCATCTCCCCCCAACCTCTTTCAACTTAAATTTGACCAAGGTCCCCCTCATCTGCTGAGTCTTCCATGTCCATGGACAGTTCGTCCTCCATATCTTCATGTCCTCCTGCACCTTCCTCAACATCTCGCCTGCTACCATGCGCCCTTGTTGATCCCTGTCCCCCATGGTCCCATGCCTGCTGCGTTGGTGATGATGAACGTCTGGACCTTGGTGATGTTGTTGTGTCTTGCGCATATGAATCCTCCTGTAGTTCCTCCCCTTCCTGTTGTCCCACCCCCTGACTCCGAATAGTGATTAGCGTGTGCTCCAGCATGTAAATGACTGTAATCGTCATGCTGATAATGGCATTGTCAGCGCTAAACATATTCGTCGCCATGTCGAAACTGTGCAGAAGGGTGCATAGGTCCGTGATCTGAGATCACTCCATCAGGGTGATCTGCCCCACCTCTGCATCTCGTTGGCCCAGGCTATACGTCATGACGTATTGCACCAGGGCTCTGCGGTGCTGCCACAGTCGCTGTAACATGTGGAGAGTTGAATTCCAGCGTGTCGCCACATCGCATTTCAGGCGATGAACCGGCAGGCCGAAAGACTTCTGGAGCGATGCAAGTCGCTCAGCTGCGGCGCTTGAACGGCGGAAGTGAGCACTGCAGACAGTTTCCGTGCCCTGGTCAGAAGGCCATCTAGGCCGGGATAGTGTGTTAAAAATTGCTGGACAACAAGGTTCAACACGTGAGCCATACAAGGCACGTGTGTCACCTTGCCCAGGCGAAGGGCCGCACCCAGGTTTGCAGCATTGTCGCACACGGCCTTACCAGGCTGCAGGTTGAGTGGAGACAACCATTTATTAAACTCGGACCGCAGAGCTGACCACAACTCCTCAGCTGTGTGACTCTTATTCCCAAGACATGTCAAGCTAAAGACCGCCTGATGCCGTTGCGCTCTGCTGCCAGCATAGTAATGAGGGGTGCGTGATTCTTTCTGCGCAGTGAGAACGCTGGTGGCCTGACCAGGCAGGCTTAGGGCGGAGGTGGAGGACCCAGATGAGGTGGAGGATGCAGAAGCAGTGGCGGAACTTGGACAGACAGAGGATTGACACACAAGTCGTGGGGACGGCAAGACTTGTGCAGCAGACCCTTCACCATCTATCACCATAGTTACCCAGTGCCCAGTCAGCGACATGTAACGTCCCTGTCCATGCTTACTGGTCCAAGTATTGGTGGTGAAATTCACCCGTTCACACACAGAGTTTCTCAAGGAAGCGGTGATATTGTGTGCGACATGCTGGTGTAGCGCGGGCACACCTTTCTTAGAGAAGTAGTGGCGACTAGGCATCTGGTACTGGGGCACAGCGACAGATATAAGGTCTCTAAAATCCTGTGTGTCCACTAGGCGGAAAGGCAGCATTTCTGTAGCCAACAGCTTACAGAGGGATAGAGTCAACCTCTTCGCTTTGTCATGGGTCGAAGGAAGTGGCCTTTTATTTGACCACATCTGAGGGACAGAGATCTGGCTGCTGTGTGTAGACGGTGTTGAGTAGGGTGTCCCTGGAAAAATGCAGCTTTGGGAGGAAAGTGCAGGCGGAGACATGATGTTGCCTTCATCCAAAGTTGGTGCTATCGATGTCTGAGAGAGCTGTACACACTCACTTGTTTCCCCTTCCAAACCAACTGACGACCTACCAAGCAAACTGCCTGTTGCGGTTACAGTGGTGGAAGTTGTGGGTGGAAAAACAGGTGTGACAGCTGTCCCCACAGTCCTAGAAGAGGACGAGCGCGCGGATGCCCTGGAAGGGGCAGGCGGTGGATGGTTGGCTCCACTAGGCCGCATTGCAGCACGGTGAGCTTCCCACCAGGCCATATGATATTTATTCATGTGACGATTCATGGAAGAAGTTGTCAAACTGCTGAGGTTTTGACCTCTACTAAGATAACCATGGCAAATGTTACAGATCACATAATTTGGCCGATCTTTTTTTATGTCAAAAAAGGACCAGGCTAGGCAAGGCTTAGAGGCCATGCGACCTGTTGATCCACCCCGAATAATGCTCAGAGGCAGAGTGGTGGCTGAGGATGCAGTTGTAGACGTGCTACCAGTGCTCCGACTGTGTCCAGGAAGGCGCCAGGTTACTTCGACGTCGGTTGCATCCTCCTCCACCGCCTCTATTGACCTCCTCGAGTGTCTGACTGTGGGTTGACAGTAGGTGGGATCTAGAACTTCATCATCAATTGTTGTGTTTGCACTCCCCTCCCCCTCAGACCGAGTTTCTTCTTGCCCTGACCGAATATTTAAGTTGTCATCCCAATCGGGTATCTGCGTCTCATCTTCATCAGTATGTTCCTCATTGCCTATAACCACAGTTGTTGGAAAGGCAGCATTTTGGTAGCCAACCGTTTGCATTTTATGAAAGTCAACCTCCAAGCCATGTCATGCCCTTCTAAAAGCATGTATAACACAGCGAGGGGACTCCAACCACAGTCTCCCTCGTTGCCACTCACTGGGCCACACACACCCCACTTGACTGGCATCGGTTGAGCCCCCTTTTGAAAAAGAAAAAGATGCTTTGCATGAAGCACTCTCAAAAATACGCGTGCCTTTCCCGTCCCCTGGCTGACCCCGGGGAAGAAAAGTCCTCTGAGAGCCATGACTTGTTCATCTTGGTTCTTTTAGAAACACAGCGAGGGGACTCCAACCACAGTCTCCCTCGTTGCCACTCACTGGGCCACACACACCCCACTTGACTGGCATCGGTTGAGCCCCCTTTTGAAAAAGAAAAAGATGCTTTGCATGAAGCACTCTCAAAAATACGCGTGCCTTTCCCGTCCCCTGGCTGACCCCGGGGAAGAAAAGTCCTCTGAGAGCCATGACTTGTTCATCTTGGTTCTTTTAGAAACACAGCGAGGGGACTCCAACCACAGTCTCCCTCGTTGCCACTCACTGGGCCACACACACCCCACTTGACTGGCATCGGTTGAGCCCCCTTTTGAAAAAGAAAAAGATGCTTTGCATGAAGCACTCTCAAAAATACGCGTGCCTTTCCCGTCCCCTGGCTGATCCCGGGGAAGAAAAGTCCTCTGAGAGCCATGACTTGTTCATCTTGGTTCTTTTAGAAACACAGCGAGGGGACTCCAACCACAGTCTCCCTCGTTGCCACTCACTGGGCCACACACACCCCACTTGACTGGCATCGGTTGAGCCCCCTTTTGAAAAAGAAAAAGATGCTTTGCATGAAGCACTCTCAAAAATACGCGTGCCTTTCCCGTCCCCTGGCTGACCCCGGGGAAGAAAAGTCCTCTGAGAGCCATGACTTGTTCATCTTGGTTCTTTTAGAAACACAGCGAGGGGACTCCAACCACAGTCTCCCTCGTTGCCACTCACTGGGCCACACACACCCCACTTGACTGGCATCGGTTGAGCCCCCTTTTGAAAAAGAAAAAGATGCTTTGCATGAAGCACTCTCAAAAATACGCGTGCCTTTCCCGTCCCCTGGCTGACCCCGGGGAAGAAAAGTCCTCTGAGAGCCATGTCCACATTGTCAGTGGACAGACACGTGTGCTTATCTGCCAGCAGACCCACAGCAGCACTGAAGACAGGTTCCGAGAGAACGCTGGCTGCAGGACACGACAAGATCCCCAAGACGTACGTGGCGAGCTCAGGCAATTTATCAAGATTGGAAGCCAAGAATGAGCAGGGCTCAAGTTGCACAATAATGGCATGTTTCCTTGCATATACTCATATATCTGTGTGTCCTCCTCTTTTTCCTTGTCCAGCTCTTTTGTTTTCGCATGAGTATATGTCCTTGTCACTTTCCCATGTGTTGTGAGTTGTTTGTGACCTTTTGGACACCTTTGAGGGTGTTTTCTAGGTGTTTTTCTGTGTTTGTGATTGCCTGCCATTGTTTCCTATGCAGTTCGAGTTCGGTTCGTCGAACGTTCGACGAACCGAACTCGAACGGGAGGTCCGTTCGGCGAACCAACCTCGAGCCGAACCGCGACCGGTTCGCTCATCTCTAGTTGCAATACCCCCCCAAAGGTACAATTTCGCTTCAAAATGGCCAAAAGTTGCAATAACCCCCAAAGGAACAATTTCGCCTCAAAATGGAAGAAAAATTGCAATACCCCCCCAAAGGAACAATTTCGCCTCAAAATGCCGAAAAGTTGCAATACCCCCCGAAAGGATCAATTTCGCTTCAAAATGGCCAAAAGTTGCAATACCCCCCAAAGGAACAATTTTGCTTCAAAATGGCCAAAAGTTGCAATACCTCCCCAAAGGAACAATTCCGCCTCAAAATGGCAAAAAATTGTAATACCCCCCCAAAAGGAACAATTTCGCTTCAAAATGCCGAAAAGTTGCAATACCCCCCCAAAGGAACAATTTCGCTTCAAAATGGCCAAAAGTTGCAATACCCCCCCAAAGTAACAATTTCGCCTCAAAATGGCCAAAAATTTTAATACCCCCAAAGGAACAATTTCGCCTCAAAATGGCAAAAAATTGCAATATCCCCCAAAGGAACAATTTCGCTTCAAAATGCCGAAAAGTTGCAATACCCCCCCAAAGGAACAATTTCGCTTCAAAATGGAAAAAAATTGCAATACCCCCCCAAAGGAACAATTTGGCTTCAAAATGGCCAAAAGTTGCAATACCCCCCCAAAGGAACAATTTCGCCTCAAAATGGCAAAAAATTGCAATACCCCCCCAAAGGAACAATTTCGCTTCAAAATGACCAAAAGTTGCAATACCCCCCCAAATATACAATTTCGCCTCAAAATGGCCAAAAGATGCAATACCCCCCCCAAAGGAACAGTTTCGCCTCAAAATGGAAAAAAATTGCAATACCCCCCCAAAGGAACAATTTCGCTTCAAAATGGCCAAAAGTTGCAATACCCCCCCAAAGGAACAATTTTGCCTCAAAATGGCAAAAAATTGCAATACCCCCCAAAGGAACAATTTCGCCTCAAAATGCTGAAAAGTTGCAATACCCCCCAAAGGAACAATTTCGCCTCAAAATGGAAGAAAAATTGCAATACCCCCCCAAAGGAACAATTTCGCCTCAAAATGCCGAAAAGTTGCAATACCCCCAGAAAGGAACAATTTCGCTTCAAAATGGCTAAAAGTTGCAATACCCCCCTAAGGAACAATTTCGCTTCAAAATGGCCAAAAGTTGCAATACCCCCCCAAAGGAACAATTCCGCCTCAAAATGGCAAAAAATTGCAATACCCCCCAAAGGAACAATTTCGCTTCAAAATGCTGAAAAGTTGCAATACCCCCCGAAAGGCACAATTTCGCCTCAAAATGGAAAAAAAATTGCAATACCCCCCAAAGGAACAATTTCGCCTCACAATGCCGAAAAGTTGCAATACCCCCCGAAAGGAACAATTTCGCCTCAAAATGCCGAAAAGTTGCAATACCCCCCAAAGGTACAATTTCGCTTCAAAATGGCCAAAAGTTGCAATACCCCCCCCAAAGGAACAATTTTGCCTCAAAATGGAAAAAAAATTGCAATACCCCCCCAAAGGAACAATTTCGCCTCAAAATGCCGAAAAGTTGCAATACCCCCCCAAAGGAACAATTTCGCTTCAAAATGGTCAAAAGTTGCAATACCCCCTTAAAGGAACAATTTCACTTCAAAATGGCCAAAAGTTGCAATACCCCCCCAAAGGAACAATTTCACCTCAAAATGGCAAAAAATTGCAATACCCCCCAAAGGAACAATTTCGCCTCAAAATGCCGAAAAGTTGCAATACCCCCCCAAAGGAACAATTTCGCTTCAAAATGGTCAAAAGTTGCAATACCCCCCAAAGGAACAATTTCACTTCAAAATGGCCAAAAGTTGCAATACCACCACAAAGGAACAATTTCACCTCAAAATGGCAAAAAATTGCAATACCCCCCAAAGGAACAATTTCGCTTCAAAATGGCCAAAAGTTGCAATACCCCCCAAAGGAACAATTTCGCCTCAAAATGCCGAAAAGTTGCAATACCCCCCGAAAGGAACAATTTCGCTTCAAAATGGCCAAAAGTTGCAATACCCCCCCAAAGGAACAATTTCGCCTCAAAATGCCGAAAAGTTGCAATACCCCCCGAAAGGAACAATTTCGCTTCAAAATGGCCAAAAGATGCAATACCCCCCCAAAGGAACAATTTCACCTCAAAATGGCCAAAAATTGTAATACCCCCCAAAGGAACAATTTCGCCTCAAAATGGCAAAAAATTGCAATACCCCCCCAAAGGAACAATTTCTCTTCAAAATGGCCAAAAGTTGCAATACCCTCCCAAAGGAACAATTTCACCTCAAAATGGAAAAAAGATTGCAATACCCCCCCAAAGGAACAATTTCGCCTCAAAATGCCGAAAAGTTTCAATACCGCCCGAAAGGAACAATTTCGCTTCACAATGGTCAAAAGTTGCAATACCCCCCAAAGGAACAATTTCGCTTCAAAATGGCCACCCCCCCAAGGAACAATTTGGCTTCAAAATGGCCAAAAGTTGCAATACCCCCCCAAAGGAACAATTTCGCCTAAAAATGGCAAAAAATTGCAAAACCCCCCCAAAGGAACAATTTCGCTTCAAAATGCCAAAAAGTTGCAATACCCCCCCAAAGGTACAATTTCGCTTCAAAATGGCCAAAAATTGCAATACCCCCCCAAAGGAACAATTTCGCCTCAAAATGGAAAAAAATTGTAATTCCCCCCCAAAGGAACAATTATGCTTCAAAATGCCGAAAAGTTGCAATACCCCCCCAAAGGAACAATTTCGCTTCAAAATGGCCAAAAGTTGCAATACCCCCCCAAAGTAACAATTTCGCCTCAAAATGGCCAAAAATATTAATACCCCCCAAAGGAACAATTTCGCTTCAATATGGCCAAAAGTTGCAATACCCCCCCAAAGGAACAATTTTGCCTCAAAATGGCAAAAAATTGCAATACCCCCCCAAAGGAACAATTTCGCCTCAAAATGGCAAAAAATTGCAATACCCCCCAAAGGAACAATTTCGCTTCAAAATGGCCAAAAGGTGCAATACCACCCCAAAGGAACAATTTCGCCTCAAAATGGCAAAAAAGTGCAATACCCCCCCAAAGGAACAATTTCGCTTCAAAATGACCAAAAGTTGCAATACCCCCCCAAAGGAACTATTTCGCCTCAACATGCTGAAAAGTTGCAATACCCCCCGAAAGGAACAATTTCACTTCAAAATGGCCAAAAGTTGCAATACCCCCCCAAAGGAACAATTTTGCCTCAAAATGGCAAAAAATTGCAATACCCCCCCAAAGGAACAATTTCGCCTCAAAATGGCAAAAAATTGCAATACCCCCCAAAGGAACAATTTCCCTTCAAAATGGCCAAAAGGTGCAATACCACCCCAAAGGAACAATTTCGCCTCAAAATGGCCAAAAATTGTAATACCCCCCGAAAGGAACAATTTCGCTTCAATATGGCCAAAAGTTGCAATACCCCCCCAAAGGAACAATTTCGCCTCAAAATGGCAAAAAATTGCAATACCCCCCCAAAGGAACAATTTCGCTTCAAAATGGCCAAAAGTTGCAATACCCCCCAAAGGAACAATTTCGCCTCAAAATGGCAAAAAATTGCAATACCCCCCCATAGGAACAATTTCGCCTCAAAATGCTGAAAAGTTGCAATACCCCCCCAAAGGTACAATTTCGCTTCAAAATGGCCAAAAGTTGCAATAACCCCCAAAGGAACAATTTCGCCTCAAAATGGAAGAAAAATTGCAATACCCCCCCAAAGGAACAATTTCGCCTCAAAATGCCGAAAAGTTGCAATACCACCCGAAAGGATCAATTACGCTTCAAAATGGCCAAAAGTTGCAATACCCCCCAAAGGAACAATTTTGCTTCAAAATGGAAAAAAATTGCAATACCCCCCCAAAGGAACAATTTGGCTTCAAAATGGCCAAAAGTTGCAATACCCCCCCAAAGGAACAATTTCGCCTCAAAATGGCAAAAAATTGCAATACCCCCCCAAAGGAACAATTTCGCCTCAAAATGCTGAAAAGTTGCAATACCCCCCGAAAGGAACAATTTCGCTTCAAAAAGGCCAAAAGTTGCAATACCCCCCCAAAGGAACAATTTCGCCTCAAAATGGCAAAAAATTGCAATATCCCCCAAAGGAACAATTTCGCTTCAAAATGCCGAAAATTTGCAATACCCCCCCAAAGGAACAATTTCGCTTCAAAATGACCAAAAGTTGCAATACCCCCCCAAATATACAATTTTGCATCAAAATGGCCAAAAGATGCAATACCCCCCCAAAGGAACAGTTTCGCCTCAAAATGGCAAAAAATTGCAATACCCCCCCAAAGGAACAATTTCGCTTCAAAATGGCCAAAAGTTGCAATACCCCCCAAAGGAACAATTTTGCCTCAAAATGGCAAAAAATTGCAATACCCCCCAAAGGAACAATTTCGCCTCAAAATGCTGAAAAGTTGCAATACCCCCCAAAGGAACAATTTCGCCTCAAAATGGAAGAAAAATTGCAATACCCCCCAAAGGAACAATTTCGCCTCAAAATGCCGAAAAGTTGCAATACCCCCAGAAAGGAACAATTTCGCTTCAAAATGGCTAAAAGTTGCAATACCCCCCTAAGGAACAATTTCGCTTCAAAATGGCCAAAAGTTGCAATACCCCCCAAAGGAACAATTTCGCTTCAAAATGCTGAAAAGTTACAATACCCCCCAAAGGAACAATTTCGCCTCAAAATGGAAGAAAAATTGCAATACCCCCCCAAAGGAACAATTTCGCCTTAAAATGCCGAAAAGTTGCAATACCCCCAGAAAGGAACAATTTCGCTTCAAAATGGCTAAAAGTTGCAATACCCCCCTAAGGAACAATTTCGCTTCAAAATGGCCAAAAGTTGCAATACCCCCCCAAAGGAACAATTTCGCCTCAAAATGGCCAAAAATTGTAATACCCCCCGAAAGGAACAATTTCGCTTCAATATGGCCAAAAGTTGCAATACCCCCCCCCAAAGGAACAATTTCGCCTCAAAATGGCAAAAAATTGCAATACCCCCCAAAAGGAACAATTTCGCTTCAATATGGCCAAAAGTTGCAATACCCCCCCAAAGGAACAATTTCGCTTCAAAATGGCCAAAAGTTGCAATACCCCCCAAAGGAACAATTTCGCCTCAAAATGGAAGAAAAATTGCAATACCCCCCCAAAGGAACAATTTCGCCTCAAAATGCCGAAAAGTTGCAATACCCCCCGAAAGGAACAATTTCGCTTCAAAATGCCGAAAAGTTGCAATACCCCCCGAAAGGAACAATTTCGCTTTAAAATGGCCAAAAGATGCAATACCCCCCCAAAGGAACAATTTCACCTCAAAATGGCCAAAAATTGTAATACCCTCCCAAAGGAAAAATTTCGCCTCAAAATGGAAAAAAGATTGCAATACCCCCCCAAAGGAACAATTTCGCCTCAAAATGCCGAAAAGTTTCAATACCGCCCGAAAGGAACAATTTCGCTTCAAAATGGTCAAAAGTTGCAATACCCCCCAAAGGAACAATTTCGCTTCAAAATGTCCACCCCCCAAAGGAACAATTTCGCTTCAAAATGGCCAAAAGTTGCAATACCCCCCCAAAGGAACAATTTCGCCTAAAAATGGCAAAAAATTGCAATACCCCCCCAAAGGAACAATTTCGCTTCAAAATGCCAAAAAGTTGCAATACCCCCCCAAAGGTACAATTTCGCTTCAAAATGGCCAAAAGTTGCAATACCCCCCCAAAGGAACAATTTCGCCTCAAAATGGAAAAAAAATTGCAATTCCCCCCCAAAGGAACAATTATGCTTCAAAAGGCCGAAAAGTTGCAATACCCCCCCAAAGGAACAATTTCGCTTCAAAATGGCCAAAAGTTGCAATACCCCCCCAAAGTAACAATTTCGCCTCAAAATGGCCAAAAATATTAATACCCCCCAAAGGAACAATTTCGCTTCAATATGGCCAAAAGTTGCAATACCCCCCCAAAGGAACAGTTTCGCCTCAAAATGGCAAAAAATTGCAATACCCCCCAAAGGAACAAATTCGCTTCAAAATGGCCAAAAGTTGCAATACCCCCCCAAAGGAACAATTTCGCCTCAAAATGGCCAAAAATTGTAATACCCCCCGAAAGGAACAATTTCGCTTCAATATGGCCAAAAGTTGCAATACCCCCCCAAAGGAACAATTTCGCCTCAAAATGGCAAAAAATTGCAATACCCCCCAAAAGGAACAATTTCGCTTCAATATGGCCAAAAGTTGCAATACCGCCCCAAAGGAACAATTTCGCTTCAAAATGGCCAAAAGTTGCAATACCCCCCAAAGGAACAATTTCGCCTCAAAATGGAAGAAAAATTGCATTACCCCCCCAAAGGAACAATTTCGCCTTAAAATGCCGAAAAGTTGCAATACCCCCCGAAAGGAACAATTTCGCTTCAAAATGGCCAAAAGTTGCAATACCCCCCCAAAGGAACAATTCCGCCTCAAAATGGCAAAAAATTGTAATACCCCCCCAAAGGAACAATTTCGCCTCAAAATGCCGAAAAGTTGCAATACCCCCCGAAAGGATCAATTTCGCCTCAAAATGCTGAAAAGTTGCAATACCCCCCAAAAGGTACAATTTCGCCTCAAAATGCTGAAAAGTTGCAATAACCCCCAAAGGAACAATTTCGCCTCAAAATGGAAGAAAAATTGCAATACCCCCCCAAAGGAACAATTTCGCCTCAAAATGCCGAAAAGTTGCAATACCCCCCGAAAGGATCAATTTCGCTTCAAAATGGCCAAAAGTTGCAATACCCCCCAAAGGAACAATTTTGCTTCAAAATGGCCAAAAGTTGCAATACCCCCCCAAAGTAACAATTTCGCCTCAAAATGGCCAAAAATTTTAATATTCCCAAAGGAACAATTTCACCTCAAAATGGCAAAAAATTGCAATATCCCCCAAAGGAACAATTTCGCTTCAAAATGCCGAAAAGTTGCAATACCCCCCCAAAGGAACAATTTCAATTCAAAATGGAAAAAAATTGCAATACCCCCCCAAAGGAACAATTTGGCTTCAAAATGGCCAAAAGTTGCAATACCCCCCCAAAGGAACAATTTCGCCTCAAAATGGCAAAAAATTGCAATACCCCCCCAAAGGAACAATTTCGCCTCAAAATGCTGAAAAGTTACAATACCCCCCGAAAGGAACAATTTCGCTTTAAAAAGGCCAAAAGTTGCAATACCCCCCCAAAGGAACAATTTCGCCTCAAAATGGCAAAAAATTGCAATATCCCCCAAAGGAACAATTTCGCTTCAAAATGCCGAAAAGTTGCAATACCCCCCCAAAGGAACAATTTCGCTTCAAAATGGCAAAAAATTGCAATACCCCCCCAAAGGAACAATTTCGCTTCAAAATGACCAAAAGTTGCAATACCCCCCCAAATATACAATTTCGCCTCAAAATGGCCAAAAGATGCAATACCCCCCCCAAAGGAACAGTTTCGCCTCAAAATGGCAAAAAATTGCAATACCCCCCCAAAGGAACAATTTCGCTTCAAAATGGCCAAAAGTTGCAATACCCCCCCAAAGGAACAATTTTGCCTCAAAATGGCAAAAAATTGCAATACCCCCCAAAGGAACAATTTCGCCTCAAAATGCTGAAAAGTTGCAATACCCCCCAAAGGAACAATTTCGCCTCAAAATGGAAGAAAAATTGCAATACCCCCCCAAAGGAACAATTTCGCCTCAAAATGCCGAAAAGTTGCAATACCCCCAGAAAGGAACAATTTCGCTTCAAAATGGCTAAAAGTTGCAATACCCCCCTAAGGAACAATTTTGCTTCAAAATGGCCAAAAGTTGCAATACCCCCCCAAAGGAACAATTCCGCCTCAAAATGGCAAAAAATTGCAATACCCCCCCAAAGGTACAATTTCGCTTCAAAATGGCCAAAAGTTGCAATACCCCCCAAAGGAACAATTTTGCCTCAAAATGGAAAAAAAATTGCAATACCCCCCCAAAGGAACAATTTCGCCTCAAAATGCCGAAAAGTTGCAATACCCCCCCAAAGGAACAATTTCGCTTCAAAATGGTCAAAAGTTGCAATACCCCCCCAAAGGAACAATTTCACTTCAAAATGGCCAAAAGTTGCAATACCCCCCCAAAGGAACAATTTCACCTCAAAATGGCAAAAAATTGCAATACCCCCCAAAGGAACAATTTCGCTTTAAAATGCCGAAAAGTTGCAATACCCCCCCAAAGGAACAATTTCGCTTCAAAATGGTCAAAAGTTGCAATACCCCCCCAAAGGAACAATTTCACTTCAAAATGGCCAAAAGTTGCAATACCACCACAAAGGAACAATTTCACCTCAAAATGGCCAAAAGTTGCAATACCACCACAAAGGAACAATTTCACCTCAAAATGGCAAAAAATTGCAATACCCCCCAAAGAAACAATTTCGCTTCAAAATGGCCAAAAGTTGCAATACCCCCCAAAGGAACAATTTCGCCTCAAAATGCCGAAAAGTTGCAATACCCCCCGAAAGGAACAATTTCGCTTCAAAATGGCCAAAAGCTGCAATACCCCCCAAAGGAACAATTTCGCTTCAAAATGCCGAAAAGTTGCAATACCCCCCGAAAGGAACAATTTCGCTTCAAAATGGCCAAAAGATGCAATACCCCCCCAAAGGAACAATTTCACCTCAAAATGGCCAAAAGTTGCAATACCCCCCAAAGGAACAATTTCGCCTCAAAATGCCGAAAAGTTGCAATACCCCCCGAAAGGAACAATTTCGCTTCAAAATGGCCAAAAGCTGCAATACCCCCCAAAGGAACAATTTCGCTTCAAAATGCCGAAAAGTTGCAATACCCCCCGAAAGGAACAATTTCGCTTCAAAATGGCCAAAAGATGCAATACCCCCCCAAAGGAACAATTTCACCTCAAAATGGCCAAAAATTGTAATGCCCCCCAAAGGAACAATTTCGCCTCAAAATGGCAAACAATTGCAATACCCCCCCAAAGGAACAAGTTCGCTTCAAAATGCCGAAAAGTTGCAATACCCCCCCAAAGGAACAATTTCTCTTCAAAATGGCCAAAAGTTGCAATACCCTCCCAAAGGAACAATTTCACCTCAAAATGGAAAAAAGATTGCAATACCCCCCCAAAGGAACAATTTCGCCTCAAAATGCCGAAAAGTTTCAATACCGCCCGAAAGGAACAATTTCGCTTCAAAATGGTCACCCCCCCCAAAGGAACAATTTCGCTTCAAAATGGCCAAAAGTTGCAATACCCCCCCAAAGGAACAATTTCGCCTAAAAATGGCAAAAAGTTGCAATACCCCCCCAAAGGTACAATTTCGCTTCAAAATGGCCAAAAGTTGCAATACCCCCCCAAAGGAACAATTTTGCCTCAAAATGGCAAAAAATTGCAATACCCCCCAAAGGAACAATTTCGCTTCAAAATGGCCAAAAGGTGCAATACCACCCCAAAGGAACAATTTCGCCTCAAAATGGCAAAAAAGTGCAATACCCCCCCAAAGGAACAATTTCGCTTCAAAATGACCAAAAGTTGCAATACTCCCCCAAAGGAACAGTTTCGCTTCAAAATGGCAAAAAATTGCAATACCCCCCAAAGGAACAATTTGGCTTCAAAATGGCCAAAAGTTGCAATACCCCCCAAAGGAACAATTTCGCCTCAAAATGGCAAAAAATTGCAATACCCCCCCCAAAGGAACAATTTCGCCTCAAAATGCTGAAAAGTTGCAATACCCCCCCAAAGGAACAATTTCGCCTCAAAATGCTGAAAAGTTGCAATACACCCCGAAAGGATCAATTTCACTTCAAAATGGCCAAAAGTTGCAATACCCCCAAAGGAACAATTTTGCCTCAAAATGGCAAAAAATTGCAATTCCCCCCCAAAGGAACAATTATGCTTCAAAATGCCGAAAAGTTGCAATACCCCCCCAAAGGAACAATTTCGCTTCAAAATGGCCAAAAGTTGCAATACCCCCCCAAAGTAACAATTTCGCCTCAAAATGGCCAAAAATATTAATACCCCCCAAAGGAACAATTTCGCCTCAAAATGCTGAAAAGTTGCAATACCCCCCAAAGGAACAATTTCGCCTCAAAATGGAAGAAAAATTGCAATACCCCCCCAAAGGAACAATTTCGCCTCAAAATGCCGAAAAGTTGAAATACCCCCAGAAAGGAACAATTTCGCTTCAAAATGGCTAAAAGTTGCAATACCCCCCTAAGGAACAATTTCGCTTCAAAATGGCCAAAAGTTGCAATACCCCCCCAAAGGAACAATTCCGCCTCAAAATGGCAAAAAATTGCAATACCCCCCAAAGGAACAATTTCGCTTCAAAATGCTGAAAAGTTGCAATACCCCCCGAAAGGAACAATTTCGCCTCAAAATGGAAAAAAAATTGCAATACCCCCCAAAGGAACAATTTCGCCTCAAAATGCCGAAAAGTTGCAATACCCCCCGAAAGGAACAATTTCGCCTCAAAATGCCGAAAAGTTGCAATACCCCCCCAAAGGTACAATTTCGCTTCAAAATGGCCAAAAGTTGCAATACCCCCCCAAAGGAACAACTTTGCCTCAAAATGGAAAAAAAATTGCAATACCCCCCAAAGGAACAATTTCGCCTCAAAATGCCGAAAAGTTGCAATACCCCCCCAAAGGAACAATTTCGCTTCAAAATGGTCAAAAGTTGCAATACCCCCCCAAAGGAACAATTTCACTTCAAAATGGCCAAAAGTTGCAATACCCCCCCAAAGGAACAATTTCACCTCAAAATGGCAAAAAATTGCAATACCCCCCAAAGGAACAATTTCGCCTCAAAATGCCGAAAAGTTGCAATACCCCCCCAAAGGAACAATTTCGCTTCAAAATGGTCAAAAGTTGCAATACCCCCCCAAAGGAACAATTTCACTTCAAAATGGCCAAAAGTTGCAATACCACCACAAAGGAACAATTTCACCTCAAAATGGCAAAAAATTGCAATACCCCCCAAAGAAACAATTTCGCTTCAAAATGGCCAAAAGTTGCAATACCCCCCAAAGGAACAATTTCGCCTCAAAATGCCGAAAAGTTGCAATACCCCCCGAAAGGAACAATTTCGCTTCAAAATGGCCAAAAGCTGCAATACCCCCCCCAAAGGAACAATTTCGCTTAAAAATGCCGAAAAGTTGCAATACCCCCCGAAAGGAACAATTTCGCTTCAAAATGGCCAAAAGATGCAATACCCCCCCAAAGGAACAATTTCACCTCAAAATGGTTAAAAATTGTAATACCCCCAAAGGAACAATTTCGCCTCAAAATGGCAAACAATTGCAATACCCCCCCAAAGGAACAAGTTCGCTTCAAAATGCCGAAAAGTTGCAATACCCCCCCAAAGGAACAATTTCTCTTCAAAATGGCCAAAAGTTGCAATACACTCCCAAAGGAACAATTTCACCTCAAAATGGAAAAAAGATTGCAATACCCCCCCAAAGGAACAATTTCGCCTCAAAATGCCGAAAAGTTTCAATACCGCCCGAAAGGAACAATTTCGCTTCAAAATGGTCAAAAGTTGCAATACCCCCCAAAGGAACAATTTCGCTTCAAAATGGCCACCCCCCCAAAGGAACAATTTCGCTTCAAAATGGCCAAAAGTTGCAATACCCCCCCAAAGGAACAATTTCGCCTAAAAATGGCAAAAAGTTGCAATACCCCCCCAAAGGTACAATTTCGCTTCAAAATGGCCAAAAGTTGCAATACCCCCCCCAAAGGAACAATTTCGCCTCAAAATGGAAAAAAATTGCAATTCCCCCCCAAAGGAACAATTATGCTTCAAAATGCCGAAAAGTTGCAATACCCCCCCAAAGGAACAATTTCGCTTCAAAATGGCCAAAAGTTGCAAGACCCCCCCAAAGTAACAATTTCGCCTCAAAATGGCCAAAAATATTAATACCCCCCAAAGGAACAATTTCGCTTCAATATGGCCAAAAGTTGCAATACCCCACCAAAGGAACAGTTTCGCCTCAAAATGGCAAAAATTTGCAATACCCCCCAAAGGAACAATTTGGCTTCAAAATGGCCAAAAGTTGCAATACCCCCCAAAGGAACAATTTCGCCTCAAAATGGCAAAACATTGCAATACCCCCCCCAAAGGAACAATTTCGCCTCAAAATGCTGAAAAGTTGCAATACCCCCCCAAAGGTACAATTTCGCTTCAAAATGGCCAAAAGTTGCAATACCCCCCCAAAGGAACAATTTCGCCTCAAAATGCTGAAAAGTTGCAATACCCCCCGAAAGGAACAATTTCACTTCAAAATGGCCAAAAGTTGCAATACCCCCCAAAGGAACAATTTTGCCTCAAAATGGCAAAAAATTGCAATTCCCCCCCAAAGGAACAATTATGCTTCAAAATGCCGAAAAGTTGCAATACCCCCCAAAGGAACAATTTCGCTTCAAAATGGCCAAAAGTTGCAATACCCCCCCAAAGTAACAATTTCGCCTCAAAATGGCCAAAAATATTAATACCCCCAAAGGAACAATTTCGCTTCAATATGGCCAAAAGTTGCAATACCCCCCAAAGGAACAATTTCGCCTCAAAATGGCAAAAAATTGCAATACCCCCCCAAAGGAACAATTTCGCCTCAAAATGCTGAAAAATTGCAATACCCCCCGAAAGGAACAATTTCACTTTAAAATGGCCAAAAGTTGCAATACCCCCCCAAAGGAACAATTTTGCCTCAAAATGGCAAAAAATTGCAATACCCCCCCAAAGGAACAATTTCGCCTCAAAATGGCAAAAAATTGCAATACCCCCCAAAGGAACAATTTCGCTTCAAAATGGCCAAAAGGTGCAATACCACCCCAAAGGAACAATTTCGCCTCAAAATGGCAAAAAAGTGCAATACCCCCCCAAAGGAACAATTTCGCTTCAAAATGACCAAAAGTTGCAATTCCCCCCCAAAGTTACTATTTCGCCTCAAAATGCCGAAAAGTTGCAATACCCCCCCAAAGGAACAATTTCGCCTCAAAATGGCCAAAAATTGTAATACCCCCCGAAAGGAACAATTTCGCTTCAATATGGGTAAAAGTTGCAATACCCCCCCAAAGGAACAATTTCGCCTCAAAATGGCAAAAAATTGCAATACCCCCCAAAGGAACAATTTCGCTTCAAAATGGCCAAAAGTTGCAATACCCCCCAAAGGAACAATTTCGCCTCAAAATGGCAAAAAATTGCAATACCCCCCCATAGGAACAATTTCGCCTCAAAATGCTGAAAAGTTGCAATACCCCCCCAAAGGTACAATTTCGCTTCAAAATGGCCAAAAGTTGCAATAACCCCCAAAGGAACAATTTCGCCTCAAAATGGAAGAAAAATTGCAATACCCCCCCAAAGGAACAATTTCGCCTCAAAATGCCGAAAAGTTGCAATACCCCCCGAAAGGATCAATTTCGCTTCAAAATGGCCAAAAGTTGCAATACCCCCCAAAGGAACAATTTTGCTTCAAAATGGCCAAAAGTTGCAATACCCCCCCAAAGTAACAATTTCGCCTCAAAATGGCCAAAAATTTTAATACCCCCAAAGGAACAATTTCGCCTCAAAATGGCAAAAAATTGCAATATCCCCCAAAGGAACAATTTCGCTTCAAAATGCCGAAAAGTTGCAATACCCCCCCAAAGGAACAATTTCGCTTCAAAATGGAAAAAAATTGCAATACCCCCCCAAAGGAACAATTTGGCTTCAAAATGGCCAAAAGTTGCAATACCCCCCCAAAGGAACAATTTCGCCTCAAAATGGCAAAAAATTGCAATACCCCCCCAAAGGAACAATTTCGCCTCAAAATGCTGAAAAGTTGCAATACCCCCCGAAAGGAACAATTTCGCTTCAAAAAGGCCAAAAGTTGCAATACCCCCCCAAAGGAACAATTTCGCCTCAAAATGGCAAAAAAAAAATTGCAATATCCCCCAAAGGAACAATTTCGCTTCAAAATGGCAAAAAATTGCAATACCCCCCCAAAGGAACAATTTCGCTTCAAAATGACCAAAAGTTGCAATACCCCCCCAAATATACAATTTCGCCTCAAAATGGCCAAAAGATGCAATACCCCCCCCAAAGGAACAGTTTCGCCTCAAAATGGAAGAAAAATTGCAATACCCCCCCAAAGGAACAATTTCGCCTCAAAATGCCGAAAAGTTGCAATACCCCCAGAAAGGAACAATTTCGCTTCAAAATGGCTAAAAGTTGCAATACCCCCCTAAGGAACAATTTCGCTTCAAAATGGCCAAAAGTTGCAATACCCCCCCAAAGGAACAATTCCGCCTCAAAATGGCAAAAAATTGCAATACCCCCCAAAGGAACAATTTCGCTTCAAAATGCTGAAAAGTTGCAATACCCCCCGAAAGGAACAATTTCGCCTCAAAATGGAAAAAAAATTGCAATACCCCCCAAAGGAACAATTTCGCCTCAAAATGCCGAAAAGTTGCAATACCCCCCGAAAGGAACAATTTCGCCTCAAAATGCCGAAAAGTTGCAATACCCCCCCAAAGGTACAATTTCGCTTCAAAATGGCCAAAAGTTGCAATACCCCCCCAAAGGAACAATTTTGCCTCAAAATGGAAAAAAATTTGCAATACCCCCCCAAAGGAACAATTTCGCCTCAAAATGCCGAAAAGTTGCAATACCCCCCCAAAGGAACAATTTCGCTTCAAAATGGTCAAAAGTTGCAATACCCCCTTAAAGGAACAATTTCACTTCAAAATGGCCAAAAGTTGCAATACCCCCCCAAAGGAACAATTTCACCTCAAAATGGCAAAAAATTGCAATACCCCCCAAAGGAACAATTTCGCCTCAAAATGCCGAAAAGTTGCAATACCCCCCCAAAGGAACAATTTCGCTTCAAAATGGTCAAAAGTTGCAATACCCCCCAAAGGAACAATTTCACTTCAAAATGGCCAAAAGTTGCAATACCACCACAAAGGAACAATTTCACCTCAAAATGGCAAAAAATTGCAATACCCCCCCAAAGGAACAATTTCGCTTCAAAATGCCAAAAGTTGCAATACCCCCCCAAAGGAACAATTTCGCTTCAAAATGCCAAAAAGTTGCAATACCCCCCAAAGGAACAATTTCGCCTCAAAATGCCGAAAAGTTGCAATACCCCCCCAAAGGAACAATTTCGCTTCAAAATGGTCAAAAGTTGCAATACCCCCCAAAGGAACAATTTCACTTCAAAATGGCCAAAAGTTGCAATACCACCACAAAGGAACAATTTCACCTCAAAATGGCAAAAAATTGCAATACCCCCCCAAAGGAACAATTTCGCTTCAAAATGCCAAAAGTTGCAATACCCCCCCAAAGGAACAATTTCGCTTCAAAATGCCAAAAAGTTGCAATACCCCCCCAAAGGTACAATTTCGCTTCAAAATGGCCAAAAATTGCAATACCCCCCCAAAGGAACAATTTCACCTCAAAATGGAAAAAAATTGCAATTCCCCCCCAAAGGAACAATTATGCTTCAAAATGCCGAAAAGTTGCAATACCCCCCCAAAGGAACAATTTCGCTTCAAAATGGCCAAAAGTTGCAATACCCCCCCAAAGTAACAATTTCGCCTCAAAATGGCCAAAAATATTAATACCCCCCAAAGGAACAATTTCGCTTCAATATGGCCAAAAGTTGCAATACCCCCCCAAAGGAACAGTTTCGCCTCAAAATGGCAAAAAATTGCAATACCCCCCAAAGGAACAATTTGGCTTCAAAATGGCCAAAAGTTGCAATACCCCCCAAAGGAACAATTTCGCCTAAAAATGGCAAAAAATTGCAATACCCCCCCAAAGGAACAATTTCGCTTCAAAATGCCAAAAAGTTGCAATACCCCCCCAAAGGTACAATTTCGCTTCAAAATGGCCAAAAGTTGCAATACCCCCCCAAAGGAACAATTTCGCCTCAAAATGGAAAAAAATTGCAATTCCCCCCCAAAGGAACAATTTCGCTTCAAAATGGCCAAAAGTTGCAATACCCCCCCAAAGTAACAATTTCGCCTCAAAATGGCCAAAAATATTAATACCCCCCAAAGGAACAATTTCGCTTCAATATGGCCAAAAGTTGCAATACCCCCCCAAAGAAACAATTTTGCCTCAAAATGGCAAAAAATTGCAATACCCCCCCAAAGGAACAATTTCGCCTCAAAATGGCAAAAAATTGCAATACCCCCCAAAGGAACAATTTCGCTTCAAAATGGCCAAAAGGTGAAATACCACCCCAAAGGAACAATTTCGCCTCAAAATGGCAAAAAAGTGCAATACCCCCCCAAAGGAACAATTTCGCTTCAAAATGACCAAAAGTTGCAATACCCCCCCAAAGGAACTATTTCACTTCAAAATGGCCAAAAGTTGCAATACCCCCCCAAAGGAACAATTTTGCCTCAAAATGGCAAAAAATTGCAATACCCCCCAAAGGAACAATTTCGCTTCAAAATCGCCAAAAGTTGCAATACCCCCCCAAAGGAACAATTTCGCCTAAAAATGGCAACAAATTGCAATACCCCCCCAAAGGAACAATTTCGCTTCAAAATGCCAAAAAGTTGCAATACCCCCCCAAAGGTACAATTTCGCTTCAAAATGGCCAAAAGTTGCAATACCCCCCCAAAGGAACAATTTCGCCTCAAAATGGAAAAAAATTGCAATTCCCCCCAAAGGAACAATTATGCTTCAAAATGCCGAAAAGTTGCAATACCCCCCGAAAGGAACAATTTCGCTTCAAAATGGCCAAAAGTTGCAATACCCCCCCAAAGTAACAATTTCGCCTCAAAATGGCCAAAAATATTAATACCCCCCAAAGGAACAATTTCGCTTCAATATGGCCAAAAGTTGCAATACCCCCCCAAAGGAACAGTTTCGCCTCAAAATGGCAAAAAATTGCAATACCCCCCAAAGGAACAATTTGGCTTCAAAATGGCCAAAAGTTGCAATACCCCCCAAAGGAACAATTTCGCCTAAAAATGGCAAAAAATTGCAATACCCCCCCAAAGGAACAATTTCGCTTCAAAATGCCAAAAAGTTGCAATACCCCCCCAAAGGTACAATTTCGCTTCAAAATGGCCAAAAGTTGCAATACCCCCCCAAAGGAACAATTTCGCCTCAAAATGGAAAAAAATTGCAATTCCCCCCCAAAGGAACAATTATGCTTCAAAATGCCGAAAAGTTGCAATACCCCCCCAAAGGAACAATTTCGCTTCAAAATGGCCAAAAGTTGCAATACCCCCCCAAAGTAAAAATTTCGCCTCAAAATGGCCAAAAATATTAATACCCCCCAAAGGAACAATTTCGCTTCAATATGGCCAAAAGTTGCAATACCCCCCCAAAGTAACAATTTTGCCTCAAAATGGCAAAAAATTGCAATACCCCCCCAAAGGAACAATTTCGCCTCAAAATGGCAAAAAATTGCAATACCCCCCAAAGGAACAATTTCGCTTCAAAATGGCCAAAAGGTGCAATACCACCCCAAAGGAACAATTTCGCCTCAAAATGGCAAAAAAGTGCAATACCCCCCCAAAGGAACAATTTCGCTTCAAAATGACCAAAAGTTGCAATACCCCCCCAAAGGAACTATTTCGCCTCAACATGCTGAAAAGTTGCAATACCCGCCGAAAGGAACAATTTCACTTCAAAATGGCCAAAAGTTGCAATACCCCCCCAAAGGAACAATTTTGCATCAAAATTGTAAAAAATTGAAATACCCCCCAAAGGAACAATTTCGCTTCAAAATGGCCAAAAGGTGCAATACCACCCCAAAGGAACAATTTCGCCTAAAAATGGCAAAAAATTGCAATACCCACAAAAAGGAACAATTTCGCTTCAAAATCGCCAAAAGTTGCAATACCCCCCCAAAGGAACAAATTCGCCTAAAAATGGCAAAAAATTGCAATACCCCCCCAAAGGAACAATTTCGCTTCAAAATGCCAAAAAGTTGCAATACCCCCCCAAAGGTACAATTTCGCTTCAAAATGGCCAAAAGTTGCAATACCCCCCCAAAGTAACAATTTCGCCTCAAAATGGCCAAAAATATTAATACCCCCCAAAGGAACAATTTCGCTTCAATATGGCCAAAAGTTGCAATACCCCCCCAAAGGAACAGTTTCGCCTCAAAATGGCAAAAAATTGCAATACCCCCCAAAGGAACAATTTGGCTTCAAAATGGCCAAAAGTTGCAATACCCCCCAAAGGAACAATTTCGCCTCAAAATGGCAAAAAATTGCAATACCCCCCAAAGGAACAATTTGGCTTCAAAATGGCCAAAAGTTGCAATACCCCCCAAAGGAACAATTTCGCCTCAAAATAGCAAAAAATTGCAATACCCCCCCAAAGGAACAATTTCGCTTTAAAATGCTGAAAAGTTGCAATACCCCCCGAAAGGAACAATTTCACTTTAAAATGGCCAAAAGTTGCAATACCCCCCCAAAGGAACAATTTTGCCTCAAAATGGCAAAAAATTGGAATACCCCCCCAAAGGAACAATTTCGCCTCAAAATGGCAAAAAATTGCAATACCCCCCAAAGGAACAATTTCACTTCAAAATGGCCAAAAGGTTCAATACCCCCCCAAAGGAACAATTTCGCCTCAAAATGGCAAAAAATTGCAATACCCCCCAAAGGAACAATTTCGCTTCAAAATGGCCAAAAGGTGCAATACCACCCCAAAGGAACAATTTCGCCTCAAAATGGCAAAAAAGTGCAATACCCCCCCAAAGGAACAATTTCGCTTCAAAATGACCAAAAGTTGCAATACCCCCCCAAAGGAACTATTTCGCCTCAACATGCTGAAAAGTTGCAATACCCCCCGAAAGGAACAATTTCACTTCAAAATGGCCAAAAGTTGCAATACCCCCCCAAAGGAACAATTTTGCCTCAAAATGGCAAAAAATTGCAATACCCCCCCAAAGGAACAATTTCGCCTCAAAATGGCAAAAAATTGCAATACCCCCCCAAGGAACAATTTCGCTTCAAAATCGCCAAAAGTTGCAATACCCCCCCAAAGGAACAATTTCGCCTAAAAATGGCAAAAAATTGCAATACCCCCCAAAGGAACAATTTCGCTTCAAAATGCCAAAAAGTTGCAATACCCCCCCAAAGGTACAATTTCGCTTCAAAATGGCCAAAAGTTGCAATACCCCCCCAAAGGAACAATTTTGCCTCAAAATGGAAAAAAATTGCAATTCCCCCCCAAAGGAACAATTATGCTTCAAAATGCCGAAAAGTTGTAATACCCCCCGAAAGGAACAATTTCGCTTCAAAATGGCCAAAAGTTTCAATACCCCCCCAAAGTAACAATTTCGCCTCAAAATGGCCAAAAATATTAATACCCCCCAAAGGAACAATTTCGCTTCAATATGGCCAAAAGTTGCAATACCCCCCCAAAGGAACAGTTTCGCCTCAAAATGGCAAAAAATTGCAATACCCCCCAAAGGAACAATTTGGCTTCAAAATGGCCAAAAGTTGCAATACCCCCCAAAGGAACAATTTCGCCTAAAAATGGCAAAAAATTGCAATACCCCCCAAAGGAACAATTTCGCTTCAAAATGGCCAAAAGGTTCAATACCCCCCCCAAGGAACAATTTCGCCTCAAAATGGCAAAAAATTGCAATACCCCCCAAAGGAACAATTTCGCTTCAAAATTACCAAAAGGTGCAATACCACCCCAAAGGAACAATTTCGCCTCAAAATGGCAAAAAAGTGCAATACCCCCCCAAAGGAACAATTTCGCTTCAAAATGACCAAAAGTTGCAATACCCCCCCAAAGGAACTATTTCGCCTCAACATGCTGAAAGGTTGCAATACCCCCCGAAAGGAACAATTTCACTTCAAAATGGCCAAAAGTTGCAATACCCCCCCAAAGGAACAATTTTGCCTCAAAATGGCAAAAAATTGCAATACCCCCCCAAAGGAACAATTTCGCCTCAAAATGGCAAAAAATTGCAATACCCCCCAAAGGAACAATTTCGCTTCAAAATCGCCAAAAGTTGCAATACCCCCCCAAAGGAACAATTTCGCCTAAAAATGGCAAAAAATTGCAATACCCCCCCAAAGGAACAATTTCGCTTCAAAATGCCAAAAAGTTGCAATACCCCCCCAAAGGTACAATTTCGCTTCAAAATGGCCAAAAGTTGCAATACCCCCCCAAAGGAACAATTTCGCCTCAAAATGGAAAAAAATTGCAATTCCCCCCCAAAGGAACAATTATGCTTCAAAATGCCGAAAAGTTGCAATACCCCCCGAAAGGAACAATTTCGCTTCAAAATGGCCAAAAGTTGCAATACCCCCCCAAAGTAACAATTTCGCCTCAAAATGGCCAAAAATATTAATACCCCCCAAAGGAACAATTTCGCTTCAATATGGCCAAAAGTTGCAATACCCCCCCAAAGGAACAGTTTCGCCTCAAAATGGCAAAAAATTGCAATACCCCCCAAAGGAACAATTTGGCTTCAAAATGGCCAAAAGTTGCAATACCCCCCAAAGGAACAATTTCGCCTAAAAATGGCAAAATATTGCAATACCCCCCCAAAGGAACAATTTCGCTTCAAAATGCCAAAAAGTTGCAATACCCCCCCAAAGGTACAATTTCGCTTCAAAATGGCCAAAAGTTGCAATACCCCCCCAAAGGAACAATTTCGCCTCAAAATGGAAAAAAATTGCAATTCCCCCCCAAAGGAACAATTATGCTTCAAAATGCCGAAAAGTTGCAATACCCCCCCAAAGGAACAATTTCGCTTCAAAATGGCCAAAAGTTGCAATACCCCCCCAAAGTAACAATTTCGCCTCAAAATGGCCAAAAATATTAATACCCCCCAAAGGAACAATTTCGCTTCAATATGGCCAAAAGTTGCAATACCCCCCCAAAGGAACAATTTTGCCTCAAAATGGCAAAAAATTGCAATACCCCCCCAAAGGAACAATTTCGCCTCAAAATGGCAAAAAATTGCAATACCCCCCAAAGGAACAATTTCGCTTCAAAATGGCCAAAAGGTGCAATACCACCCCAAAGGAACAATTTCGCCTCAAAATGGCAAAAAAGTGCAATACCCCCCCAAAGGAACAATTTCGCTTCAAAATGACCAAAAGTTGCAATACCCCCCCAAAGGAACTATTTCGCCTCAACATGCTGAAAAGTTGCAATACCCCCCGAAAGGAACAATTTCACTTCAAAATGGCCAAAAGTTGCAATACCCCCCCAAAGGAACAATTTTGCCTCAAAATGGCAAAAAATTGCAGTACCCCCCCAAAGGAACAATTTCGCTTCAAAATGGCCAAAAGGTGCAATACCACCCCAAAGGAACAATTTCGCCTAAAAATGGCAAAAAGTTGCAATACCCCCCCAAAGGTACAATTTCGCTTCAAAATGGCCAAAAGTTGCAATACCCCCCCAAAGGAACAATTTCGCCTCAAAATGGAAAAAAATTGCAATTCCCCCCCAAAGGAACAATTATGCTTCAAAATGCCGAAAAGTTGCAATACCCCCCGAAAGGAACAATTTCGCTTCAAAATGGCCAAAAGTTGCAATACCCCCCCAAAGTAACAATTTCGCCTCAAAATGGCGAAAAATATTAATACCCCCCAAAGGAACAATTTCGCTTCAATATGGCCAAAAGTTGCAATACCCCCCCAAAGGAACAGTTTCGCCTCAAAATGGCAAAAAATTGCAATACCCCCCAAAGGAACAATTTGGCTTCAAAATGGCCAAAAGTTGCAATACCCCCCAAAGGAACAATTTCGCCTCAAAATGGCAAAAAATTGCAATACCCCCCCAAAGGAACAATTTCGCTTTAAAATGCTGAAAAGTAAGTTGCAAAACCCCCCGAAAGGAACAATTTCACTTTAAAATGGCCAAAAGTTGCAATACCCCCCCAAAGGAACAATTTTGCCTCAAAATGGCAAAAAATTGCAATACCCCCCCAAAGGAACAATTTCGCCTCAAAATGGCAAAAAATTGCAATACCCCCCAAAGGAACAATTTCGCTTCAAAATGGCCAAAAGGTTCAATACCACCCCAAAGGAACAATTTCGCCTCAAAATGGCAAAAAAGTGCAATACCCCCCCAAAGGAACAATTTCGCTTCAAAATGGCCAAAAGTTGCAATACCCCCCCAAAGGAACAATTTCGCCTCAAAATGGCCAAAAATTGTAATACCCCCCGAAAGGAACAATTTCGCTTCAATATGGCCAAAAGTTGCAATACCCCCCCAAAGGAACAATTTCGCCTCAAAATGGCAAAAAATTGCAATACCCCCCCAAAGGAACAATTTCGCTTCAAAATGGCCAAAAGTTGCAATACCCCCCAAAGGAACAATTTCGCCTCAAAATGGCAAAAAATTGCAATACCCCCCCATAGGAACAATTTCGCCTCAAAATGCTGAAAAGTTGCAATACCCCCCCAAAGGTACAATTTCGCTTCAAAATGGCCAAAAGTTGCAATAACCCCCAAAGGAACAATTTCGCCTCAAAATGGAAGAAAAATTGCAATACCCCCCAAAGGAACAATTTCGCCTCAAAATGCCGAAAAGTTGCAATACCCCCCGAAAGGATCAATTTCGCTTCAAAATGGCCAAAAGTTGCAATACCCCCCAAAGGAACAATTTTGCTTCAAAATGGCCAAAAGTTGCAATACCCCCCCAAAGGAACAATTCCGCCTCAAAATGGCAAAAAATTGTAATACCCCCCCAAAAGGAACAATTTCGCTTCAAAATGCCGAAAAGTTGCAATACCCCCCCAAAGGTACAATTTCGCTTCAAAATGGCCAAAAGTTGCAATACCCCCCCAAAGGAACAATTTTGCCTCAAAATGGAAAAAAAATTGCAATACCCCCCCAAAGGAACAATTTCGCCTCAAAATGCCGAAAAGTTGCAATACCCCCCCAAAGGAACAATTTCGCTTCAAAATGGTCAAAAGTTGCAATACCCCCCCAAAGGAACAATTTCACTTCAAAATGGCCAAAAGTTGCAATACCACCACAAAGGAACAATTTCACCTCAAAATGGCAAAAAATTGCAATACCCCCCAAAGGAACAATTTCGCTTCAAAATGGCCAAAAGTTGCAATACCCCCCAAAGGAACAATTTCGCCTCAAAATGCCGAAAAGTTGCAATACCCCCCGAAAGGAACAATTTCGCTTCAAAATGGCCAAAAGTTGCAATACCCCCCCCAAAGGAACAATTTCGCCTCAAAATGCCGAAAAGTTGCAATACCCCCCGAAAGGAACAATTTCGCTTCAAAATGGCCAAAAGATGCAATACCCCCCAAAGGAACAATTTCACCTCAAAATGGCCAAAAATTGTAATACCCCCCAAAGGAACAATTTCGCCTCAAAATGGCAAAAAATTGCAATACCCCCCCAAAGGAACAAGTTCGCTTCAAAATGCCGAAAAGTTGCAATACCCCCCCAAAGGAACAATTTCTCTTCAAAATGGCCAAAAGTTGCAATACCCTCCCAAAGGAACAATTTCACCTCAAAATGGAAAAAAGATTGCAATACCCCCCCAAAGGAACAATTTCGCCTCAAAATGGTCAAAAGTTGCAATACCCCCCAAAGGAACAATTTCGCTTCAAAATGGCCACCCCCCCAAAGGAACAATTTCGCTTCAAAATGGCCAAAAGTTGCAATACCCCCCCAAAGGTACAATTTCGCTTCAAAATGGCCAAAAGTTGCAATACCCCCCCAAAGGAACAATTTCGCCTCAAAATGGAAAAAAATTGCAATTATTCCCCAAAGGAACAATTATGCTTCAAAATGCCGAAAAGTTGCAATACCCCCCCAAAGGAACAATTTCGCTTCAAAATGGCCAAAAGTTGCAATACCCCCCCAAAGTAACAATTTCGCCTCAAAATGGCCAAAAATATTAATACCCCCCAAAGGAACAATTTCGCTTCAATATGGCCAAAAGTTGCAATACCCCCCCAAAGGAACAGTTTCGCCTCAAAATGGCAAAAAATTGCAATACCCCCAAAAGGAACAATTTGGCTTCAAAATGGCCAAAAGTTGCAATACCCCCCAAAGGAACAATTTCGCCTCAAAATGGCAAAAAATTGCAATACCCCCCCCCAAAGGAACAATTTCGCCTCAAAATGCTGAAAAGTTGCAATACCCCCCGAAAGGAACAATTTCATTTCAAAATGGCCAAAAGTTGCAATACCCCCCCAAAGGAACAATTTTGCCTCAAAATGGCAAAAAATTGCAATACCCCCCAAAGGAACAATTTCGCCTCAAAATGGCAAAAAATTGCAATACCCCCCAAAGGAACAATTTCGCTTCAAAATGGCCAAAAGGTGCAATACCACCCCAAAGGAACAATTTCGCCTAAAAATGGCAAAAAATTGCAATACCCCCCAAGGGAACAATTTCGCTTCAAAATGGCCAAAAGTTGCAATACCCCCCCAAAGGAACAATTTCGCCTAAAAATGGCAAAAAATTGCAATACCCCCCAAAGGAACAATTTGGCTTCAAAATGGCCAAAAGTTGCAATACCCCCCAAAGGAACAATTTCGCCTCAAAATGGCAAAAAATTGCAATACCCCCCCAAAGGAACAATTTCGCCTCAAAATGCTGAAAAGTTGCAATTATCCCCGAAAGGAACAATTTCACTTTAAAATGGCCAAAAGTTGCAATACCCCCCCAAAGGAACCATTTTGCCTCAAAATGGCAAAAAATTGCAATACCCCCCCAAAGGAACAATTTCGCCTCAAAATGGCAAAAAATTGCAATACCCCCCAAAGGAACAATTTCGCTTCAAAATGGCCAAAAGGTGCAATACCACCCCAAAGGAACAATTTCGCCTCAAAATGGCAAAAAAGTGCAATACCCCCCCAAAGGAACAATTTCGCTTCAAAATGACCAAAAGTTGCAATACCCCCCCAAAGGAACTATTTCGGATCAAAATGCTGAAAAGTTGCAATACCCCCCGAAAGGAACAATTTCACTTCAAAATGGCCAAAAGTTGCAATACCCCCCCAAAGGAACAATTTTGCCTCAAAATGGCAAAAAATTGCAATACCCCCCCAAAGGAACAATTTCGCCTCAAAATGGCAAAAAATTGCAATACCCCCCAAAGGAACAATTTCGCTTCAAAATGGCCAAAAGGTGCAATACCACCCCAAAGGAACAATTTCGCCTAAAAATGGCAAAAAATTGCAATACCCCCCAAAGGAACAATTTCGCTTCAAAATGGCCAAAAGTTGCAATACCCCCCCAAAGGAACAATTTCGCCTAAAAATGGCAAAAAATTGCAATACCCCCCCAAAGGAACAATTTCGCTTCAAAATGCCAAAAAGTTGCAATACCCCCCCAAAGGTACAATTTCGCTTCAAAATGGCCAAAAGTTGCAATACCCCCCCAAAGGAACAATTTCGCCTCAAAATGGAAAAAAATTGCAATTCCCCCCCAAAGGAACAATTATGCTTCAAAATGCCGAAAAGTTGCAATACCCCCCCAAAGGAACAATTTGGCTTCAAAATGGCCAAAAGTTGCAATACCCCCCCAAAGTAACAATTTCGCCTCAAAATGGCGAAAAATATTAATACCCCCCAAAGGAACAATTTCGCTTCAATATGGCCAAAAGTTGCAATACCCCCCCAAAGGAACAGTTTCGCCTCAAAATGGCAAAAAATTGCAATACCCCCCAAAGGAACAATTTGGCTTCAAAATGGCCAAAAGTTGCAATACCCCCCAAAGGAACAATTTCGCCTCAAAATGGCAAAAAATTGCAATACCCTACCCAAAGGAACAATTTCGCCTCAAAATGCTGAAAAGTTGCAATACCCCCCGAAAGGAACAATTTAACTTTAAAATGGCCAAAAGTTGCAATACCCCCCCAAAGGAACAATTTTGCCTCAAAATGGCAAAAAATTGCAATACCCCCCCAAAGGAACAATTTCGCCTCAAAATGTCAAAAAATTGCAATACCCCCCAAAGGAACAATTTCGCTTCAAAATGGCCAAAAGGTGCAATACCACCCCAAAGGAACAATTTCACCTCAAAATGGCAAAAAAGTGCAATACCCCCCCAAAGGAACAATTTCGCTTCAAAATGACCAAAAGTTGCAATACCCCCCCAAAGGAACTATTTCGCCTCAAAATGCCGAAAAGTTGCAATACCCCCCCAAAAGGAACAATTTCGCTTCAAAATGGCCAAAAGTTGCAATACCCCCCCAAAGGAACAATTTCGCCTCAAAATGGCCAAAAATAGTAATACCCCCCGAAAGGAACAATTTCGCTTCAATATGGCCAAAAGTTGCAATACCCCCCCAAAGGAACAATTTCGCCTCAAAATGGCTAAAAATTTTAATACCCCGAAAGGAACAATTTCGCCTCAAAATGGCAAAAAAGTGCAATACCCCCCAAAAGGAACAATTTCGCTTCAAAATGACCAAAAGTTGCAATACCCCCCCAAAGGAACTATTTCGCCTCAAAATGCCGAAAAGTTGCAATACCCCCCCAAAAGGAACAATTTCGCTTCAAAATGGCCAAAAGTTGCAATACCCCCCCAAAGGAACAATTTCGCCTCAAAATGGCCAAAAATAGTAATACCCCCCGAAAGGAACAATTTCGCTTCAAAATGACCAAAAATTGTAATACCCCCCCAAAAGGAACAATTTCGCTTCAAAATGCCGAAAAGTTGCTATACCCCCCCAAAGGAACAATTTCGCTTCAAAATGGCCAAAAGTTGCAATACCCCCCCAAAGTAACAATTTCGCCTCAAAATGGCCAAAAATTTTAATACCCCGAAAGGAACAATTTCGCCTCAAAATGGCAAAAAATTGCAATATCCCCCAAAGGAACAATTTCGCTTCAAAATGCCGAAAAGTTGCAATACCCCCCCAAAGGAATAATTTCGCCTAAAAATGGCAAAAAATTGCAATACCCCCCCAAAGGAACAATTTCGCTTCAAAATGCCAAAAAGTTGCAATACCCCCCCAAAGGTACAATTTCGCTTCAAAATGGCCATAAGTTGCAATACCCCCCCAAAGGAACAGTTTCGCCTCAAAATGGCAAAAAATTGCAATACCCCCCAAAGGAACAATTTGGCTTCAAAATGGCCAAAAGTTGCAATACCCCCCAAAGGAACAATTTCGCCTCAAAATGGCAAAAAATTGCAATACCCCCCCAAAGGAACAATTTCGCCTCAAAATGCTGAAAAGTTGCAATTATCCCCGAAAGGAACAATTTCACTTTAAAATGGCCAAAAGTTGCAATACCCCCCCAAAGGAACAATTTCGCCTCAAAATGGCAAAAAATTGCAATACCCCCCAAAGGAACAATTTCGCTTCAAAATGGCCAAAAGGTGCAATACCACCCCAAAGGAACAATTTCGCCTCAAAATGGCAAAAAAGTGCAATACCCCCCCAAAGGAACAATTTCGCTTCAAAATGACCAAAAGTTGCAATACCCCCCCAAAGGAACTATTTCGCCTCAAAATGCTGAAAAGTTGCAATACCCCCCGAAAGGAACAATTTCACTTCAAAATGGCCAAAAGTTGCAATACCCCCCCCCAAAGGAACAATTTTGCCTCAAAATGGCAAAAAATTGCAATACCCCCCCAAAGGAACAATTTCGCCTCAAAATGGCAAAAAATTGCAATACCCCCCAAAGGAACAATTTCGCTTCAAAATGGCCAAAAGGTGCAATACCACCCCAAAGGAACAATTTCGCCTAAAAATGGCAAAAAATTGCAATACCCCCCAAAGGAACAATTTCGCTTCAAAATGGCCAAAAGTTGCAATACCCCCCCAAAGGAACAATTTCGCCTAAAAATGGCAAAAAATTGCAATACCCCCCCAAAGGAACAATTTCGCTTCAAAATGCCAAAAAGTTGCAATACCCCCCCAAAGGTACAATTTCGCTTCAAAATGGCCAAAAGTTGCAATACCCCCCCAAAGGAACAATTTCGCCTCAAAATGGAAAAAAATTGCAATTCCCCCCCAAAGGAACAATTATGCTTCAAAATGCCGAAAAGTTGCAATACCCCCCCAAAGGAACAATTTGGCTTCAAAATGGCCAAAAGTTGCAATACCCCCCCAAAGTAACAATTTCGCCTCAAAATGGCCAAAAATATTAATACCCCCCAAAGGAACAATTTCGCTTCAATATGGCCAAAAGTTGCAATACCCCCCCAAAGGAACAGTTTCGCCTCAAAATGGCAAAAAATTGCAATACCCCCCAAAGGAACAATTTGGCTTCAAAATGGCCAAAAGTTGCAATACCCCCCAAAGGAACAATTTCGCCTCAAAATGGCAAAAAATTGCAATACCCTACCCAAAGGAACAATTTCGCCTCAAAATGCTGAAAAGTTGCAATACCCCCCGAAAGGAACAATTTAACTTTAAAATGGCCAAAAGTTGCAATACCCCCCCAAAGGAACAATTTTGCCTCAAAATGGCAAAAAATTGCAATACCCCCCCAAAGGAACAATTTCGCCTCAAAATGGCAAAAAATTGCAATACCCCCCAAAGGAACAATTTCGCTTCAAAATGGCCAAAAGGTGCAATACCACCCCAAAGGAACAATTTCACCTCAAAATGGCAAAAAAGTGCAATACCCCCCCAAAGGAACAATTTCGCTTCAAAATGACCAAAAGTTGCAATACCCCCCCAAAGGAACTATTTCGCCTCAAAATGCCGAAAAGTTGCAATACCCCCCCAAAAGGAACAATTTCGCTTCAAAATGGCCAAAAGTTGCAATACCCCCCCAAAGGAACAATTTCGCCTCAAAATGGCCAAAAATAGTAATACCCCCCAAAGGAACAATTTCGCCTCAAAATGGCTAAAAATTTTAATACCCCGAAAGGAACAATTTCGCCTCAAAATGGCAAAAAAGTGCAATACCCCCCCAAAGGAACAATTTCGCTTCAAAATGACCAAAAATTGTAATACCCCCCCAAAAGGAACAATTTCGCTTCAAAATGCCGAAAAGTTGCTATACCCCCCCAAAGGAACAATTTCGCTTCAAAATGCCGAAAAGTTGCAATACCCCCCCAAAGGAACAATTTCGCCTAAAAATGGCAAAAAATTGCAATACCCCCCCAAAGGAACAATTTCGCTTCAAAATGCCAAAAAGTTGCAATACCCCCCCAAAGGTACAATTTCGCTTCAAAATGGCCATAAGTTGCAATACCCCCCAAAGGAACAGTTTCGCCTCAAAATGGCAAAAAATTGCAATACCCCCCAAAGGAACAATTTGGCTTCAAAATGGCCAAAAGTTGCAATACCCCCCAAAGGAACAATTTCGCCTCAAAATGGCAAAAAATTGCAATACCCCCCCAAAGGAACAATTTCGCCTCAAAATGCTGAAAAGTTGCAATTATCCCCGAAAGGAACAATTTCACTTTAAAATGGCCAAAAGTTGCAATACCCCCCCAAAGGAACAATTTTGCCTCAAAATGGCAAAAAATTGCAATACCCCCCCAAAGGAACAATTTCGCCTCAAAATGGCAAAAAATTGCAATACCCCCCAAAGGAACAATTTCGCTTCAAAATGGCCAAAAGGTGCAATACCACCCCAAAGGAACAATTTCGCCTCAAAATGGCAAAAAAGTGCAATACCCCCCCAAAGGAACAATTTCGCTTCAAAATGACCAAAAGTTGCAATACCCCCCTAAAGGAACTATTTCGCCTCAAAATGCTGAAAAGTTGCAATACCCCCCGAAAGGAACAATTTCACTTCAAAATGGCCAAAAGTTGCAATACCCCCCCCCAAAGGAACAATTTTGCCTCAAAATGGCAAAAAATTGCAATACCCCCCCAAAGGAACAATTTCGCCTCAAAATGGCAAAAAATTGCAATACCCCCCAAAGGAACAATTTCGCTTCAAAATGGCCAAAAGGTGCAATACCACCCCAAAGGAACAATTTCGCCTAAAAATGGCAAAAAATTGCAATACCCCCCAAAGGAACAATTTCGCTTCAAAATGGCCAAAAGTTGCAATACCCCCCCAAAGGAACAATTTCGCCTAAAAATGGCAAAAAATTGCAATACCCCCCCAAAGGAACAATTATGCTTCAAAATGCCGAAAAGTTGCAATACCCCCCCAAAGGTACAATTTCGCTTCAAAATGGCCAAAAGTTGCAATACCCACCCAAAGGAACAATTTCGCCTCAAAATGGCCAAAAATATTAATACCCCCCAAAGGAACAATTTCGCTTCAATGTGGCCAAAAGTTGCAATACCCCCCCAAAGGAACAGTTTCGCCTCAAAATGGCAAAAAATTGCAATACCCCCCAAAGGAACAATTTGGCTTCAAAATGGCCAAAAGTTGCAATACCCCCCAAAGGAACAATTTCGCCTCAAAATGGCAAAAAATTGCAATACCCTACCCAAAGGAACAATTTCGCCTCAAAATGCTGAAAAGTTGCAATACCCCCCGAAAGGAACAATTTAACTTTAAAATGGCCAAAAGTTGCAATACCCCCCCAAAGGAACAATTTTGCCTCAAAATGGCAAAAAATTGCAATACCCCCCCAAAGGAACAATTTCGCCTCAAAATGGCAAAAAATTGCAATACCCCCCAAAGGAACAATTTCGCTTCAAAATGGCCAAAAGGTGCAATACCACCCCAAAGGAACAATTTCACCTCAAAATGGCAAAAAAGTGCAATACCCCCCCAAAGGAACAATTTCGCTTCAAAATGACCAAAAGTTGCAATACCCCCCCAAAGGAACTATTTCGCCTCCAAATGCCGAAAAGTTGCAATACCCCCCCAAAAGGAACAATTTCGCTTCAAAATGGCCAAAAGTTGCAATACCCCCCCAAAGGAACAATTTCGCCTCAAAATGGCCAAAAATAGTAATACCCCCCGAAAGGAACAATTTCGCTTCAATATGGCCAAAAGTTGCAATACCCCCCCAAAGGAACAATTTCGCCTCAAAATGGCTAAAAATTTTAATACCCCGAAAGGAACAATTTCGCCTCAAAATGGCAAAAAAGTGCAATACCCCCCCAAAGGAACAATTTCGCTTCAAAATGACCAAAAATTGTAATACCCCCCCAAAAGGAACAATTTCGCTTCAAAATGCCGAAAAGTTGCTATACCCCCCCAAAGGAACAATTTCGCTTCAAAATGGCCAAAAGTTGCAATACCCCCCCAAAGTAACAATTTCGCCTCAAAATGGCCAAAAATTTTAATACCCCGAAAGGAACAATTTCGCCTCAAAATGGCAAAAAATTGCAATATCCCCCAAAGGAACAATTTCGCTTCAAAATGCCGAAAAGTTGCAATACCCCCCCAAAGGAACAATTTCGCTTCAAAATGGAAAAAAATTGCAATACCCCCCCAAAGGAACAATTTGGCTTCAAAATGGCCAAAAGTTGCAATACCCCCCCAAAGGAACAATTTCGCCTCAAAATGGCAAAAAATTGCAATACCCCCCCAAAGGAACAATTTCGCCTCAAAATGCTGAAAAGTTGCAATACCCCCCGAAAGGAACAATTTCGCTTCAAAAAGGCCAAAAGTTGCAATACCCCCCCAAAGGAACAATTTCGCCTCAAAATGGCAAAAAATTGCAATATCCCCCAAAGGAACAATTTCGCTTCAAAATGCCGAAAAGTTGCAATACCCCCCCAAAGGAACAATTTCGCTTCAAAATGGCAAAAAATTGCAATACCCCCCCAAAGGAACAATTTCGCTTCAAAATGACCAAAAGTTGCAATACCCCCCCAAATATACAATTTCGCCTCAAAATGGCCAAAAGATGCAATACCCCCCCAAAGGAACAGTTTCGCCTCAAAATGGCAAAAAATTGCAATACCCCCCCAAAGGAACAATTTCGCTTCAAAATGGCCAAAAGTTGCAATACCCCCCCAAAGGAACAATTTTGCCTCAAAATGGCAAAAAATTGCAATACCCCCCAAAGGAACAATTTCGCCTCAAAATGCTGAAAAGTTGCAATACCCCCAAAGGAACAATTTCGCCTCAAAATGGAAGAAAAATTGCAATACCCCCCCAAAGGAACAATTTCGCCTCAAAATGCCGAAAAGTTGCAATACCCCCAGAAAGGAACAATTTCGCTTCAAAATGGCTAAAAGTTGCAATACCCCCCTAAGGAACAATTTCGCTTCAAAATGGCCAAAAGTTGCAATACCCCCCCAAATATACAATTTCGCCTCAAAATGGCCAAAAGATGCAATACCCCCCCAAAGGAACAGTTTCGCCTCAAAATGGCAAAAAATTGCAATACCCCCCCAAAGGAACAATTTCGCTTCAAAATGGCCAAAAGTTGCAATACCCCCCCAAAGGAACAATTTTGCCTCAAAATGGCAAAAAATTGCAATACCCCCCAAAGGAACAATTTCGCCTCAAAATGCTGAAAAGTTGCAATACCCCCAAAGGAACAATTTCGCCTCAAAATGGAAGAAAAATTGCAATACCCCCCCAAAGGAACAATTTCGCCTCAAAATGCCGAAAAGTTGCAATACCCCCAGAAAGGAACAATTTCGCTTCAAAATGGCTAAAAGTTGCAATACCCCCCTAAGGAACAATTTCGCTTCAAAATGGCCAAAAGTTGCAATACCCCCCCCAAAGGAACAATTCCGCCTCAAAATGGCAAAAAATTGCAATACCCCCCAAAGGAACAATTTCGCTTCAAAATGCTGAAAAGTTGCAATACCCCCCGAAAGGAACAATTTCGCCTCAAAATGGAAAAAAAATTGCAATACCCCCAAAGGAACAATTTCGCCTCAAAATGCCGAAAAGTTGCAATACCCCCCGAAAGGAACAATTTCGCCTCAAAATGGCAAAAAATTGCAATATCCCCCAAAGGAACAATTTCGCTTCAAAATGCCGAAAAGTTGCAATACCCCCCGAAAGGAACAATTTCGCTTCAAAATGGCCAAAAGTTGCAATACCCCCCCAAAGGAACAATTCCGCCTCAAAATGGCAAAAAATTGCAATACCCCCCCCAAAGGAACAATTTCGCTTCAAAATGGCCAAAAGTTGCAATACCCCCCCAAAGGAACAGTTTCGCCTCAAAATGGCAAAAAATATCAATACCCCCCCAAAGGAACAATTTCGCTTCAATATGGCCAAAAGTTGCAATACCCCCCCAAAGGAACAATTTCGCTTCAAAATGGCCAAAAGTTGCAATACCCCCCAAAGGAACAATTTCGCCTCAAAATGGAAGAAAAATTGCAATACCCCCCCAAAGGAACAATTTCGCCTCAAAATGCCGAAAAGTTGCAATACCCCCCGAAAGGAACAATTTCGCTTCAAAATGGCCAAAAGTTGCAATACCCCCCCAAAGGAACAATTTCGCTTCAAAATAGCCAAAAGTTGCAATACCCCCCCAAAGGAACAATTCCGCCTCAAAATGGCAAAAAATTGTAATACCCCCCAAAGGAACAATTTCGCCTCAAAATGCCGAAAAGTTTCAATACCGCCCGAAAGGAACAATTTCGCTTCAAAATTAGCAAAAGTTGCAATACCCCCCCAAAAGGAACAATTTCGCCTCAAAATGGCAAAAAATTGCAATACCCCCCCAAAGGAACAATTTCACTTCAAAATGGCCACCCCCCAAAGGAACAAATTCGCTTCAAAATGGCCAAAAGTTGCAATACCCCCCCAAAGGAACAATTTCGCTTCAAAATGCCAAAAAGTTGCAATACCCCCCCAAAGGAACAATTTCGCCTCAAAATGCCGAAAAGTTGCAATACCCCCCCAAAGGAACAATTTCGCCTCAAAATGGCAAAAAATTGCAATACCCCCCAAAGGAACAATTTCGCTTCAATATGGCCAAAAGTTGCAATACCCCCCCCCCAAAGGAACAATTTCGCTTCAAAATGGCCAAAAGTTGCAATACCCCCCAAAGGAACAATTTCGCCTCAAAATGGAAGAAAAATTGCAATACCCCCCCAAAGGAACAATTTCGCCTCAAAATGCCGAAAAGTTGCAATACCCCCCGAAAGGAACAATTTCGCTTCAAAATGGCCAAAAGTTGCAATACCCCCCCCAAAGGAACAATTTCGCTTCAAAATAGCCAAAAGTTGCAATACCCCCCCAAAGGAACAATTCCGCCTCAAAATGGCAAAAAATTGTAATACCCCCCCAAAGGAACAATTTCGCCTCAAAATGCCGAAAAGTTTCAATACCGCCCGAAAGGAACAATTTCGCTTCAAAATGGTCAAAAGTTGCAATACCCCCCAAAAGGAACAATTTCGCCTCAAAATGGCAAAAAATTGCAATACCCCCCCAAAGGAACAATTTCACTTCAAAATGGCCACCCCCCAAAGGAACAATTTCGCTTCAAAATGGCCAAAAGTTGCAATACCCCCCAAAGGAACAATTTCGCTTCAAAATGCCAAAAAGTTGCAATACCCCCCCAAAGGAACAATTTCGCGTCAAAATGCCGAAAAGTTGCAATACCCCCCCAAAGGAACAATTTCGCTTCAAAACGGTCAAAAGTTGCAATTCCCCCCCCAAAGGAACAATTTCACCTCAAAATGGCAAAAAATTGCAATACCCCCCAAAGGAACAATTTCGCTTCAAAATGGCCAAAAGTTGCAATACCCCCCCAAAGGAACAATTTCGCCTCAAAATGCCGAAAAGTTGCAATACCCCCCGAAAGGAACAATTTCGCTTCAAAATGGCCAAAAGTTGCAATTCCCCCCCCCAAAGGAACAATTTCGCCTCAAAATGAAAAAAAATTGCAATACCCCCCCAAAGGAACAATTTCGCTTTAAAATGCCGAAAAGTTGCAATACCCCCCCAAAGGTACAATTTCGCTTCAAAATGGCCAAAAGTTGCAATACCCCCCCAAAGGAACAATTTTGCCTCAAAATGGAAAAAAAATTGCAATACCCCCCCAAAGGAACAATTTCGCCTCAAAATGCCGAAAAGTTGCAATACCCCCCTAAAGGAACAATTTCGCTTCAAAATGGTCAAAAGTTGCAATACCCCCCCAAAGGAACAATTTCACTTCAAAATGGCCAAAAGTTGCAATACCCCCCCAAAGGAACAATTTCACCTCAAAATGGCAAAAAATTGCAATACCCCCCAAAGGAACAATTTCGCCTCAAAATGCCGAAAAGTTGCAATACCCCCCCAAAAAAACAATTTCGCTTCAAAATGGTCAAAAGTTGCAATACCCCCCCAAAGGAACAATTTCACTTCAAAATGGCCAAAAGTTGCAATACCACCACAAAGGAACAATTTCACCTCAAAATGGCAAAAAATTGCAATACCCCCCAAAGGAACAATTTCGCTTCAAAATGGCCAAAAGTTGCAATACCCCCCAAAGGAACAATTTCGCCTCAAAATGCCGAAAAGTTGCAATACCCCCCGAAAGGAACAATTTCGCTTCAAAATGGCCAAAAGTTGCAATACCCCCCCAAAGGAACAATTTCGCCTCAAAATGCCGAAAAGTTGCAATACCCCCCGAAAGGAACAATTTCGCTTCAAAATGGCCAAAAGATGCAATACCCCCCCAAAGGAACAATTTCACCTCAAAATGGCCAAAAATTGTAATACCCCCCACAGGAACAATTTCGCCTCAAAATGGCAAAAAATTGCAATACCCCCCAAAGGAACAATTTCGCCTCAAAATGCCGAAAAGTTGCAATACCCCCCCCAAAGGAACAATTTCGCTTCAAAATGGTCAAAAGTTGCAATACCCCCCCAAAGGAACAATTTCACTTCAAAATGGCCAAAAGTTGCAATACCCCCCCAAAGGAACAATTTCACCTCAAAATGGCAAAAAATTGCAATACCCCCCAAAGGAACAATTTCGCTTCAAAATGGCCAAAAGTTGCAATACCCCCCAAAGGAACAATTTCGCCTCAAAATGCCGAAAAGTTGCAATACCCCCCGAAAGGAACAATTTCGCTTCAAAATGGCCAAAAGTTGCAATTCCCCCCCCAAAGGAACAATTTCGCCTCAAAATGAAAAAAAATTGCAATACCCCCCCAAAGGAACAATTTCGCTTTAAAATGCCGAAAAGTTGCAATACCCCCCCAAAGGTACAATTTCGCTTCAAAATGGCCAAAAGTTGCAATACCCCCCCAAAGGAACAATTTTGCCTCAAAATGGAAAAAAAATTGCAATACCCCCCCAAAGGAACAATTTCGCCTCAAAATGCCGAAAAGTTGCAATACCCCCCCAAAGGAACAATTTCGCTTCAAAATGGTCAAAAGTTGCAATACCCCCCAAAGGAACAATTTCACTTCAAAATGGCCAAAAGTTGCAATACCCCCCCAAAGGAACAATTTCACCTCAAAATGGCAAAAAATTGCAATACCCCCCAAAGGAACAATTTCGCCTCAAAATGCCGAAAAGTTGCAATACCCCCCCAAAGGAACAATTTCGCTTCAAAATGGTCAAAAGATGCAATACCCCCCAAAGGAACAATTTCGCCTCAAAATGCCGAAAAGTTGCAATACCCCCCGAAAGGAACAATTTCGCTTCAAAATGGCCAAAAGTTGCAATACCCCCCCCAAAGGAACAATTTCGCCTCAAAATGCCGAAAAGATGCAATACCCCCCGAAAGGAACAATTTCGCTTCAAAATGGCCAAAAGATGCAATACCCCCCCAAAGGAACAATTTCACCTCAAAATGGCCAAAAATTGTAATACCCCCCAAAGGAACAATTTCGCCTCAAAATGGCAAAAAATTGCAATACCCCCCCAAAGGAACAAGTTCGCTTCAAAATGCCGAAAAGTTGCAATACCCCCCCAAAGGAACAATTTCTCTTCAAAATGGCCAAAAGTTGCAATACCCTCCCAAAGGAACAATTTCACCTCAAAATGGAAAAAAGATTGCAATACCCCCCCAAAGGAACAATTTCGCCTCAAAATGCCGAAAAGTTTCAATACCGCCCGAAAGGAACAATTTCGCTTCAAAATGGTCAAAAGTTGCAATACCCCCCAAAGGAACAATTTCGCTTCAAAATGGCCACCCCCCCAAAGGAACAATTTCGCTTCAAAATGGCCAAAAGTTGCAATACCCCCCCAAAGGAACAATTTCGCCTAAAAATGGCAAAAAATTGCAATACCCCCCAAAGGAACAATTTCGCTTCAAAATGCCAAAAAGTTGCAATACCCCCCAAAGGTACAATTTCGCTTCAAAATGGCCAAAAGTTGCAATTCCCCCCCAAAGGAACAATTTCGCCTCAAAATGAAAAAAAATTGCAATACCCCCCCAAAGGTACAATTTCGCTTCAAAATGGCCAAAAGTTGCAATACCCCCCAAAGGAACAATTTTGCCTCAAAATGGAAAAAAAATTGCAATACCCCCCCAAAGGAACAATTTCACCTCAAAATGCCGAAAAGTTGCAATACCCCCCCAAAGGAACAATTTCGCTTCAAAATGGTCAAAAGTTGCAATACCCCCCCAAAGGAACAATTTCACTTCAAAATGGTCAAAAGTTGCAATACCCCCCAAAGGAACAATTTCACCTCAAAATGGCAAAAAATTGCAATACCCCCCAAAGGAACAATTTCGCCTCAAAATGCCGAAAAGTTGCAATACCCCCCCAAAGGAACAATTTCGCTTCAAAATGGTCAAAAGTTGCAATACCCCCCCAAAGGAACAATTTCACTTCAAAATGGCCAAAAGTTGCAATACCACCACAAAGGAACAATTTCACCTCAAAATGGCAAAAAATTGCAATACCCCCCAAGGGAACAATTTCGCTTCAAAATGGCCAAAAGTTGCAATACCCCTTAAAGGAACAATTTCGCCTCAAAATGCCGAAAAGTTGCAATACCCCCCGAAAGGAACAATTTCGCTTCAAAATGGCCAAAAGTTGCAATACCCCCCCCAAAGGAACAATTTCACCTCAAAATGGCCAAAAATTGTAATACCCCCCAAAGGAACAATTTCGCCTCAAAATGGCAAAAAATTGCAATACCCCCCCAAAGGTACAATTTCGCTTCAAAATGGCCAAAAGTTGCAATACCCCCCCAAAGGAACAATTTCGCCTCAAAATGGAAAAAAATTGCAATTCCCCCCCAAAGGAACAATTATGCTTCAAAATGCCGAAAAGTTGCAATACCCCCCCAAAGGAACAATTTCGCTTCAAAATGGCCAAAAGTTGCAATACCCCCCAAAGTAACAATTTCGCCTCAAAATGGCCAAAAATATTAATACCCCCCAAAGGAACAATTTCGCTTCAAAATGGCCAAAAGGTGCAATACCACCCCAAAGGAACAATTTCGCCTAAAAATGGCAAAAAATTGCAATACCCCCCAAAGGAACAATTTCGCTTCAAAATGGCCAAAAGTTGCAATACCCCCCCAAAGGAACAATTTCGCCTAAAAATGGCAAAAAATTGCAATACCCCCCCAAAGGAACAATTTCGCTTCAAAATGCCAAAAATTTGCAATACCCCCCAAAGGTACAATTTCGCTTTAAAATGGCCAAAAGTTGCAATACCCCCCAAAGGAACAATTTCGCCTCAAAATGGAAAAAAATTGAAATTCCCCCCCAAAGGAACAATTATGCTTCAAAATGCCGAAAAGTTGCAATACCCCCCCAAAGGAACAATTTCGCTTCAAAATGGCCAAAAGTTGCAATACCCCCCCAAAGTAACAATTTCGCCTCAAAATGGCCAAAAATATTAATACCCCCCAAAGGAACAATTTCGCTTCAATATGGCCAAAAGTTGCAATACCCCCCCAAAGGAACAGTTTCGCCTCAAAATGGCAAAAAATTGCAATACCCCCCAAAGGAACAATTTGGCTTCAAAATGGCCAAAAGTTGCAATACCCCCCAAAGGAACAATTTCGCTTTAAAATGGCAAAAAATTGCAATACCCCCCCCCAAAGGAACAATTTCGCCTCAAAATGGCCAAAAGGTGCAATACCACCCCAAAGGAACAATTTCGCCTCAAAATGGAAAAAAAGTGCAATACCCCCCCAAAGGAACAATTTCGCTTCAAAATGACCAAAAGTTGCAATACCCCCCCAAAGGAACTATTTCGCCTCAAAATGCCGAAAAGTTGCAATACCCCCCCAAAGGAACAATTTCGCTTCAAAATGGCCAAAAGTTGCAATACCCCCCCAAAGGAACAATTTCGCCTCAAAATGGCCAAAAATTGTAATACCCCCCGAAAGGAACAATTTCGCTTCAATATGGCCAAAAGTTGCAATACCCCCCCAAAGGAACAATTTCGCCTCAAAATGGCAAAAAATTGCAATACCCCCCCAAAGGAACAATTTCGCTTCAAAATGGCCAAAAGTTGCAATACCCCCCAAAGGAACAATTTCGCCTCAAAATGGCAAAAAATTGCAAAACCCCCCATAGGAACAATTTCGCCTCAAAATGCTGAAAAGTTGCAATACCCCCCCAAAGGTACAATTTCGCTTCAAAATGGCCAAAAGTTGCAATAACCCCCAAAGGAACAATTTCGCCTCAAAATGGAAGAAAAATTGCAATACCCCCCCAAAGGAACAATTTCACCTCAAAATGCCAAAAAGTTGCAATACCCCCCGAAAGGATCAATTTCGCTTCAAAATGGCCAAAAGTTGTACTACCCCCCCAAAAGGAACAATTTCGCTTCAAAATGCCGAAAAGTTGCAATACCCCCCCAAAGGAACAATTTCGCTTCAAAATGGCCAAAAGTTGCAATACCCCCCCAAAGTAACAATTTCGCCTCAAAATGGCCAAAAATTTTAATACCCCCAAAGGAACAATTTCGCCTCAAAATGGCAAAAAATTGCAATATCCCCCAAAGGAACAATTTCGCTTCAAAATGCCGAAAAGTTGCAATACCCCCCCAAAGGAACAATTTCGCTTCAAAATGGCCAAAAGTTGCAATACCCCCCAAAGGAACAATTTTGCCTCAAAATGGCAAAAAATTGCAATACCCCCCAAAGGAACAATTTCGCCTCAAAATGCTGAAAAGTTGCAATACCCCCCAAAGGAACAATTTCGCCTCAAAATGGAAGAAAAATTGCAATACCCCCCCAAAGGAACAATTTCGCCTCAAAATGCCGAAAAGTTGCAATACCCCCAGAAAGGAAAAATTTCGCTTCAAAATGGCTAAAAGTTGCAATACCCCCCTAAGGAACAATTTCGCTTCAAAATGGCCAAAAGTTGCAATACCCCCCCAAAGGAACAATTCCGCCTCAAAATGGCAAAAAATTGCAATACCCCCCAAAGGAACAATTTCGCTTCAAAATGCTGAAAAGTTGCAATACCCCCCGAAAGGAACAATTTCGCCTCAAAATGGAAAAAAAATTGCAATACCCCCCAAAGGAACAATTTCGCCTCAAAATGCCGAAAAGTTGCAATACCCCCCGAAAGGAACAATTTCGCCTCAAAATGGCAAAAAATTGCAATATCCCCCAAAGGAACAATTTCGCTTCAAAATGCCGAAAAGTTGCAATACCCCCCGAAAGGAACAATTTCGCTTCAAAATGGCCAAAAGTTGCAATACCCCCCCAAAGGAACAATTCCGCCTCAAAATGGCAAAAAATTGCAATACCCCCCCCCAAAGGAACAATTTCGCTTCAAAATGGCCAAAAGTTGCCATACCCCCCCAAAGGAACAATTTCGCTTCAAAATGGCCAAAAGTTGCAATACCCCCCAAAGGAACAATTTCGCCTCAAAATGGAAGAAAAATTGCAATACCCCCCCAAAGGAACAATTTCGCCTCAAAATGCCGAAAAGTTGCAATACCCCCCGAAAGGAACAATTTCGCTTCAAAATGGCCAAAAGTTGCAATACCCCCCCAAAGGAACAATTTCGCTTCAAAATAGCCAAAAGTTGCAATACCCCCCCAAAGGAACAATTCCGCCTCAAAATGGCAAAAAATTGTAATACCCCCCCAAAGGAACAATTTCGCCTCAAAATGCCGAAAAGTTTCAATACCGCCCGAAAGGAACAATTTCGCTTCAAAATGGTCAAAAGTTGCAATACCCCCCAAAAGGAACAATTTCGCCTCAAAATGGCAAAAAATTGCAATACCCCCCCAAAGGAACAATTTCACTTCAAAATGGCCACCCCCCAAAGGAACAATTTCGCTTCAAAATGGCCAAAAGTTGCAATACCCCACCAAAGGAACAATTTCGCTTCAAAATGCCAAAAAGTTGCAATACCCCCTCAAAGGAACAATTTCGCCTCAAAATGCCGAAAAGTTGCAATACCCCCCCCAAAGGAACAATTTCGCTTCAAAATGGTCAAAAGTTGCAATACCCCCCCAAAGGAACAATTTCACTTCAAAATGGCCAAAAGTTGCAATACCCCCCCAAAGGAACAATTTCACCTCAAAATGGCAAAAAATTGCAATACCCCCCAAAGGAACAATTTCGCTTCAAAATGGCCAAAAGTTGCAATACCCCCCCAAAGGAACAATTTCGCCTCAAAATGCCGAAAAGTTGCAATACCCCCCGAAAGGAACAATTTCGCTTCAAAATGGCCAAAAGTTGCAATACCCCCCAAAGGAACAATTTCGCCTCAAAATGCTGAAAAGTTGCAATACCCCCCGAAAGGAACAATTTCGCTTCAAAATGGCCAAAAGTTGCAATACCCCCCAAAAGAACAATTTTGCCTCAAAATGGCAAAAAATTGCAATACCCCCCCCCAAAGGAACAATTTCGCTTCAAAATGCTGAAAAGTTGCAATACCCCCCGAAAAGAACAATTTCGCCTCAAAATGGAAAAAAAATTGCAATACCCCCCCAAAGGAACAATTTCGCCTCAAAATGCTGAAAAGTTGCAATACCCCCCGAAAGGAACAATTTCGCTTCAAAATGGCCAAAAGTTGCAATTCCCCCCCCAAAGGAACAATTTCGCTTTAAAATGCCGAAAAGTTGCAATACCCCCCCAAAGGTACAATTTCGCTTCAAAATGGCCAAAAGTTGCAATACTCCCCCAAAGGAACAATTTTGCCTCAAAATGGAAAAAAAATTGCAATACCCCTCCAAAGGAACAATTTCGCCTCAAAATGGTCAAAAGTTGCAATACCCCCCCAAAGGAACAATTTCGCTTCAAAATGGCCAAAAGTTGCAATACCCCCCAAAGGAACAATTTCGCCTCAAAATGGAAGAAAAATTGCAATACCCCCCCAAAGGAACAATTTCGCCTCAAAATGCCGAAAAGTTGCAATACCCCCCGAAAGGAACAATTTCGCTTCAAAATGGCCAAAAGTTGCAATACCCCCCCAAAGGAACAATTTCGCTTCAAAATAGCCAAAAGTTGCAATACCCCCCCAAAGGAACAATTCCGCCTCAAAATGGCAAAAAATTGTAATACCCCCCCAAAGGAACAATTTCGCCTCAAAATGCCGAAAAGTTTTAATACCGCCCGAAAGGAACAATTTCGCTTCAAAATGGTCAAAAGTTGCAATACCCCCCAAAAGGAACAATTTCGCCTCAAAATGGCAAAAAATTGCAATACCCCCCCAAAGGAACAATTTCACTTCAAAATGGCCACCCCCCAAAGGAACAATTTCGCTTCAAAATGGCCAAAAGTTGCAATACCCCACCAAAGGAACAATTTCGCTTCAAAATGCCAAAAAGTTGCAATACCCCCCCAAAGGAACAATTTCGCCTCAAAATGCCGAAAAGTTGCAATACCCCCCCCAAAGGAACAATTTCGCCTCAAAATGGTCAAAAGTTGCAATACCCCCCCAAAGGAACCATTTCACTTCAAAATGGCCAAAAGTTGCAATACCCCCCCAAAGGAACAATTTCACCTCAAAATGGCAAAAAATTGCAATACCCCCCAAAGGAACAATTTCGCTTCAAAATGGCCAAAAGTTGCAAAACCCCCCAAAGGAACAATTTCGCCTCAAAATGCCGAAAAGTTGCAATACCCCCCGAAAGGAACAATTTCGCTTCAAAATGGCCAAAAGTTGCAATACCCCCCAAAGGAACAATTTCGCCTCAAAATGCTGAAAAGTTGCAATACCCCCCGAAAGGAACAATTTCGCTTCAAAATGGCCAAAAGTTGCAATACCCCCCAAAAGAACAATTTTGCCTCAAAATGGCAAAAAATTGCAATACCCCCCCCCCCAAAGGAACTGTTTCGCTTCAAAATGCTGAAAAGTTGCAATACCCCCCGAAAAGAACAATTTCGCCTCAAAATGCTGAAAAGTTGCAATACCCCCCGAAAGGAACAATTTCGCTTCAAAATGGCCAAAAGTTGCAATTCCCCCCCCAAAGGAACAATTTCGCCTCAAAATGAAAAAAAATTGCAATACCCCCCCAAAGGAACAATTTCGCTTTAAAATGCCGAAAAGTTGCAATACCCCCCCAAAGGTACAATTTCGCTTCAAAATGGCCAAAAGTTGCAATACCCCCCCAAAGGAACAATTTTGCCTCAAAATGGAAAAAAAATTGCAATACCCCCCCAAAGGAACAATTTCACCTCAAAATGGTCAAAAGTTGCAATACCCCCCCAAAGGAACAATTTCACTTCAAAATGGCCAAAAGTTGCAATACCCCCCCAAAGGAACAATTTCACCTCAAAATGGCAAAAAATTGCAATACCCCCCCAAAGGAACAATTTCACTTCAAAATGGCCACCCCCCAAAGGAACAATTTCGCTTCAAAATGGCCAAAAGTTGCAATACCCCCCCAAAGGAACAATTTCGCTTCAAAATGGTCAAAAGTTGCAATACCCCCCCAAAGGAACAATTTCACTTCAAAATGGCCAAAAGTTGCAATACCACCACAAAGGAACAATTTCACCTGAAAATGGCAAAAAATTGCAATACCCCCCAAAGGAACAATTTCGCTTCAAAATGGCCAAAAGTTGCAATACCCCCCAAAGGTACAATTTCGCTTCAAAATGGCCAAAAGTTGCAATACCCCCCCAAAGGAACAATTTCGCCTCAAAATGAAAAAAAATTGCAATACCCCCCCAAAGGTACAATTTCGCTTCAAAATGGCCAAAAGTTGCAATACCCCCCCAAAGGAACAATTTTGCCTCAAAATGGAAAAAAAATTGCAATACCCCCCCAAAGGAACAATTTCACCTCAAAATGCCGAAAAGTTGCAATACCCCCCCAAAGGAACAATTTCGCTTCAAAATGGTCAAAAGTTGCAATACCCCCCCAAAGGAACAATTTCACTTCAAAATGGCCAAAAGTTGCAATACCCCCCCAAAGGAACAATTTCACCTCAAAATGGCAAAAAATTGCAATACCCCCCAAAGGAACAATTTCGCCTCAAAATGCCGAAAAGTTGCAATACCCCCCCAAAGGAACAATTTCGCTTCAAAATGGTCAAAAGTTGCAATACCCCCCCAAAGGAACAATTTCACTTCAAAATGGCCAAAAGTTGCAATACCACCACAAAGGAACAATTTCACCTCAAAATGGCAAAAAATTGCAATACCCCCCAAGGGAACAATTTCGCTTCAAAATGGCCAAAAGTTGCAATACCCCTTAAAGGAACAATTTCGCCTCAAAATGCCGAAAAGTTGCAATACCCCCCAAAGGTACAATTTCGCTTTAAAATGGCCAAAAGTTGCAATACCCCCCCAAAGGAACAATTTCGCCTCAAAATGGAAAAAAATTGAAATTCCCCCCCAAAGGAACAATTATGCTTCAAAATGCCGAAAAGTTGCAATACCCCCCCAAAAGAACAATTTCGCTTCAAAATGGCCAAAAGTTGCAATACCCCCCCAAAGTAACAATTTCGCCTCAAAATGGCCAAAAATATTAACACCCCCCAAAGGAACAATTTCGCTTCAATATGGCCAAAAGTTGCAATACCCCCCCAAAGGAACAGTTTCGCCTCAAAATGGCAAAAAATTGCAATACCCCCCAAAGGAACAATTTGGCTTCAAAATGGCCAAAAGTTGCAATACCCCCCAAAGGAACAATTTCGCCTCAAAATGGCAAAAAATTGCAATACCCTACCCAAAGGAACAATTTCGCCTCAAAATGGCCAAAAGGTGCAATACCACCCCAAAGGAACAATTTCGCCTCAAAATGGCAAAAAAGTGCAATACCCCCCCAAAGGAACAATTTCGCTTCAAAATGACCAAAAGTTGCAATACCCCCCCAAAGGAACTATTTCGCCTCAAAATGCCGAAAAGTTGCAATACCCCCCCAAAGGAACAATTTCGCTTCAAAATGGCCAAAAGTTGCAATACCCCCCCAAAGGAACAATTTCGCCTCAAAATGGCCAAAAATTGTAATACCCCCCGAAAGGAACAATTTCGCTTCAATATGGCCAAAAGTTGCAATACCCCCCCAAAGGAACAATTTCGCCTCAAAATGGCAAAAAATTGCAATACCCCCCCAAAGGAACAATTTCGCTTCAATATGGCCAAAAGTTGCAATACCCCCCAAAGGAACAATTTCGCCTCAAAATGGCAAAAAATTGCAAAACCCCCCCATAGGAACAATTTCGCCTCAAAATGCTGAAAAGTTGCAATACCCCCCCAAAGGTACAATTTCGCTTCAAAATGGCCAAAAGTTGCAATAACCCCCAAAGGAACAATTTCGCCTCAAAATGGAAGAAAAATTGCAATACCCCCCCAAAGGAACAATTTCACCTCAAAATGCCAAAAAGTTGCAATACCCCCCGAAAGGATCAATTTCGCTTCAAAATGGCCAAAAGTTGTAATACCCCCCCAAAAGGAACAATTTCGCTTCAAAATGCCGAAAAGTTGCAATACCCCCCCAAAGGAACAATTTCGCTTCAAAATGGCCAAAAGTTGCAATACCCCCCCAAAGTAACAATTTCGCCTCAAAATGGCCAAAAATTTTAATACCCCCAAAGGAACAATTTCGCCTCAAAATGGCAAAAAATTGCAATATCCCCCAAAGGAACAATTTCGCTTCAAAATGCCGAAAAGTTGCAATACCCCCCCAAAGGAACAATTTCGCTTCAAAATGGCCAAAAGTTGCAATACCCCCCCAAAGGAACAATTTTGCCTCAAAATGGCAAAAAATTGCAATACCCCCCAAAGGAACAATTTCGCCTCAAAATGCTGAAAAGTTGCAATACCCCCCAAAGGAACAATTTCGCCTCAAAATGGAAGAAAAATTGCAATACCCCCCCAAAGGAACAATTTCGCCTCAAAATGCCGAAAAGTTGCAATACCCCCAGAAAGGAAAAATTTCGCTTCAAAATGGCTAAAAGTTGCAATACCCCCCTAAGGAACAATTTCGCTTCAAAATGGCCAAAAGTTGCAATACCCCCCAAAGGAACAATTCCGCCTCAAAATGGCAAAAAATTGCAATACCCCCCAAAGGAACAATTTCGCTTCAAAATGCTGAAAAGTTGCAATACCCCCCGAAAGGAACAATTTCGCCTCAAAATGGAAAAAAAATTGCAATACCCCCAAAGGAACAATTTCGCCTCAAAATGGCAAAAAATTGCAATATCCCCCAAAGGAACAATTTCGCTTCAAAATGCCGAAAAGTTGCAATACCCCCGAAAGGAACAATTTCGCTTCAAAATGGCCAAAAGTTGCAATACCCCCCCAAAGGAACAATTCCGCCTCAAAATGGCAAAAAATTGCAATACCCCCCCCAAAGGAACAATTTCGCTTCAAAATGGCCAAAAGTTGCCATACCCCCCCAAAGGAACAATTTCGCTTCAAAATGGCCAAAAGTTGCAATACCCCCCAAAGGAACAATTTCGCCTCAAAATGGAAGAAAAATTGCAATACCCCCCCAAAGGAACAATTTCGCCTCAAAATGCCGAAAAGTTGCAATACCCCCCGAAAGGAACAATTTCGCTTCAAAATGGCCAAAAGTTGCAATACCCCCCCAAAGGAACAATTTCGCTTCAAAATAGCCAAAAGTTGCAATACCCCCCCAAAGGAACAATTCCGCCTCAAAATGGCAAAAAATTGTAATACCCCCCCAAAGGAACAATTTCGCCTCAAAATGCCGAAAAGTTTCAATACCGCCCGAAAGGAACAATTTCGCTTCAAAATGGTCAAAAGTTGCAATACCCCCCAAAAGGAACAATTTCGCCTCAAAATGGCAAAAAATTGCAATACCCCCCCAAAGGAACAATTTCACTTCAAAATGGCCACCCCCCAAAGGAACAATTTCGCTTCAAAATGGCCAAAAGTTGCAATACCCCACCAAAGGAACAATTTCGCTTCAAAATGCCAAAAAGTTGCAATACCCCCTCAAAGGAACAATTTCGCCTCAAAATGCCGAAAAGTTGCAATACCCCCCCCAAAGGAACAATTTCGCTTCAAAATGGTCAAAAGTTGCAATACCCCCCCAAAGGAACAATTTCACTTCAAAATGGCCAAAAGTTGCAATACCCCCCCAAAGGAACAATTTCACCTCAAAATGGCAAAAAATTGCAATACCCCCCAAAGGAACAATTTCGCTTCAAAATGGCCAAAAGTTGCAATACCCCCCCAAAGGAACAATTTCGCCTCAAAATGCCGAAAAGTTGCAATACCCCCCGAAAGGAACAATTTCGCTTCAAAATGGCCAAAAGTTGCAATACCCCCCAAAGGAACAATTTCGCCTCAAAATGCTGAAAAGTTGCAATACCCCCCGAAAGGAACAATTTCGCTTCAAAATGGCCAAAAGTTGCAATACCCCCCAAAAGAACAATTTTGCCTCAAAATGGCAAAAAATTGCAATACCCCCCCCCCAAAGGAACAATTTCGCTTCAAAATGCTGAAAAGTTGCAATACCCCCCGAAAAGAACAATTTCGCCTCAAAATGGAAAAAAAATTGCAATACCCCCCCAAAGGAACAATTTCGCCTCAAAATGCTGAAAAGTTGCAATACCCCCCGAAAGGAACAATTTCGCTTCAAAATGGCCAAAAGTTGCAATTCCCCCCCCAAAGGAACAATTTCGCCTCAAAATGAAAAAAAATTGCAATACCCCCCCAAAGGAACAATTTCGCTTTAAAATGCCGAAAAGTTGCAATACCCCCCCAAAGGTACAATTTCGCTTCAAAATGGCCAAAAGTTGCAATACCCCCCCAAAGGAACAATTTTGCCTCAAAATGGAAAAAAAATTGCAATACCCCCCCAAAGGAACAATTTCGCCTCAAAATGGTCAAAAGTTGCAATACCCCCCCAAAGGAACAATTTCACCTCAAAATGGCAAAAAATTGCAATACCCCCCAAAGGAACAATTTCGCCTCAAAATGCCGAAAAGTTGCAATACCCCCCGAAAGGAACAATTTCGCCTCAAAATGGCAAAAAATTGCAATATCCCCCAAAGGAACAATTTCGCTTCAAAATGCCGAAAAGTTGCAATACCCCCCGAAAGGAACAATTTCGCTTCAAAATGGCCAAAAGTTGCAATACCCCCCCAAAGGAACAATTCCGCCTCAAAATGGCAAAAAATTGCAATACCCCCCCCAAAGGAACAATTTCGCTTCAAAATGGCCAAAAGTTGCCATACCCCCCCAAAGGAACAGTTTCGCCTCAAAATGGCAAAAAATTGCAATACCCCCCCAAAGGAACAATTTCGCTTCAATATGGCCAAAAGTTGCAATACCCCCCCAAAGGAACAATTTCGCTTCAAAATGGCCAAAAGTTGCAATACCCCCCAAAGGAACAATTTCGCCTCAAAATGGAAGAAAAATTGCAATACCCCCCAAAGGAACAATTTCGCCTCAAAATGCCGAAAAGTTGCAATACCCCCCGAAAGGAACAATTTCGCTTCAAAATGGCCAAAAGTTGCAATACCCCCCCAAAGGAACAATTTCGCTTCAAAATAGCCAAAAGTTGCAATACCCCCCCAAAGGAACAATTCCGCCTCAAAATGGCAAAAAATTGTAATATTCCCCCAAAGGAACAATTTCGCCTCAAAATGCCGAAAAGTTTTAATACCGCCCGAAAGGAACAATTTCGCTTCAAAATGGTCAAAAGTTGCAATACCCCCCAAAAGGAACAATTTCGCCTCAAAATGGCAAAAAATTGCAATACCCCCCCAAAGGAACAATTTCACTTCAAAATGGCCACCCCCCAAAGGAACAATTTCGCTTCAAAATGGCCAAAAGTTGCAATACCCCCCCCAAAGGAACAATTTCGCTTCAAAATGGTCAAAAGTTGCAATACCCCCCCAAAGGAACAATTTCACTTCAAAATGGCCAAAAGTTGCAATACCCCCCCAAAGGAACAATTTCACCTCAAAATGGCAAAAAATTGCAATACCCCCCAAAGGAACAATTTTGCTTCAAAATGGCCAAAAGTTGCAAAACCCCCCAAAGGAACAATTTCGCCTCAAAATGCCGAAAAGTTGCAATACCCCCCGAAAGGAACAATTTCGCTTCAAAATGGCCAAAAGTTGCAATACCCCCCAAAGGAACAATTTCGCCTCAAAATGCTGAAAAGTTTCAATACCCCCCGAAAGGAACAATTTCGCTTCAAAATGGCCAAAAGTTGCAATACCCCCCAAAAGAACAATTTTGCCTCAAAATGGCAAAAAATTGCAATACCCCCCCCAAAGGAACAATTTCGCTTCAAAATGCTGAAAAGTTGCAATACCCCCCGAAAAGAACAATTTCGCTTCAAAATGGCCAAAAGTTGCAATTCCCCCCCCAAAGGAACAATTTCGCCTCAAAATGAAAAAAAATTGCAATACCCCCCCAAAGGAACAATTTCGCTTTAAAATGCCGAAAAGTTGCAATACCCCCCAAAGGTACAATTTCGCTTCAAAATGGCCAAAAGTTGCAATACCCCCCCAAAGGAACAATTTTGCCTCAAAATGGAAAAAAAATTGCAATACCCCCCCAAAGGAACAATTTCACCTCAAAATGGTCAAAAGTTGCAATACCCCCCCAAAGGAACAATTTCACTTCAAAATGGCCAAAAGTTGCAATACCCCCCCAAAGGAACAATTTCACCTCAAAATGGCAAAAAATTGCAATACCCCCCAAAGGAACAATTTCGCCTCAAAATGCCGAAAAGTTGCAATACCCCCCCAAAGGAACAATTTCGCTTCAAAATGGTCAAAAGTTGCAATACCCCCCCAAAGGAACAATTTCACTTCAAAATGGCCAAAAGTTGCAATACCACCACAAAGGAACAATTTCACCTGAAAATGGCAAAAAATTGCAATACCCCCCAAAGGAACAATTTCGCTTCAAAATGGCCAAAAGTTGCAATACCCCTCAAAAGAACAATTTCGCCTCAAAATGCCGAAAAGTTGCAATACCCCCCGAAAGGAACAATTTCGCTTCAAAATGGCAAAAAGTTGCAATACCCCCCCCAAAGGAACAATTTCGCCTCAAAATGCCGAAAAGTTGCAATACCCCCCGAAAGGAACAATTTCGCTTCAAAATGGCCAAAAGATGCAATACCCCCCCCAAAGGAACAATTTCACCTCAAAATGGCCAAAAATTGTAATACCCCCCCAAAGGAACAATTTCGTCTCAAAATGGCAAAAAATTGCAATACCCCCCAAAGGAACAAGTTCGCTTCAAAATGCCGAAAAGTTGCAATACCCCCCCAAAGGAACAATTTCTCTTCAAAATGGCCAAAAGTTGCAATACCCTCCCAAAGGAACAATTTCACCTCAAAATGGAAAAAAGATTGCAATACCCCCCCAAAGGAACAATTTTGCCTCAAAATGCCGAAAAGTTTCAATACCGCCCGAAAGGAACAATTTCGTTTCAAAATGGTCAAAAGTTGCAATACCCCCCAAAGGAACAATTTCACCTCAAAATGGCAAAAAATTGCAATACCCCCCAAAGGAACAATTTCGCCTCAAAATGCCGAAAAGTTGCAATACCCCCCGAAAGGAACAATTTCGCCTCAAAATGGCAAAAAATTGCAATATCCCCCAAAGGAACAATTTCGCTTCAAAATGGCCACCCCCCAAAGGAACAATTTCGCTTCAAAATGGCCAAAAGTTGCAATACCCCACCAAAGGAACAATTTCGCTTCAAAATGCCAAAAAGTTGCAATACCCCCCCAAAGGAACAATTTCGCCTCAAAATGCCGAAAAGTTGCAATACCCCCCCCAAAGGAACAATTTCGCCTCAAAATGGTCAAAAGTTGCAATACCCCCCCAAAGGAACAATTTCACTTCAAAATGGCCAAAAGTTGCAATACCCCCCCAAAGGAACAATTTCACCTCAAAATGGCAAAAAATTGCAATACCCCCCAAAGGAACAATTTCGCTTCAAAATGGCCAAAAGTTGCAAAACCCCCCAAAGGAACAATTTCGCCTCAAAATGCCGAAAAGTTGCAATACCCCCCGAAAGGAACAATTTCGCTTCAAAATGGCCAAAAGTTGCAATACCCCCCAAAGGAACAATTTCGCCTCAAAATGCTGAAAAGTTGCAATACCCCCCGAAAGGAACAATTTCGCTTCAAAATGGCCAAAAGTTGCAATACCCCCCAAAAGAACAATTTTGCCTCAAAATGGCAAAAAATTGCAATACCCCCCCAAAGGAACAATTTCGCTTCAAAATGCTGAAAAGTTGCAATACCCCCCGAAAAGAACAATTTCGCCTCAAAATGGAAAAAAAATTGCAATACCCCCCCAAAGGAACAATTTCGCCTCAAAATGCTGAAAAGTTGCAATACCCCCCGAAAGGAACAATTTCGCTTCAAAATGGCCAAAAGTTGCAATTCCCCCCCCAAAGGAACAATTTCGCCTCAAAATGAAAAAAAATTGCAATACCCCCCCAAAGGAACAATTTCGCTTTAAAATGCCGAAAAGTTGCAATACCCCCCCAAAGGTACAATTTCGCTTCAAAATGGCCAAAAGTTGCAATACCCCCCCAAAGGAACAATTTTGCCTCAAAATGGAAAAAAAATTGCAATACCCCCCCAAAGGAACAATTTCACCTCAAAATGGTCAAAAGTTGCAATACCCCCCCAAAGGAACAATTTCACTTCAAAATGGCCAAAAGTTGCAATACCCCCCCAAAGGAACAATTTCACCTCAAAATGGCAAAAAATTGCAATACCCCCCAAAGGAACAATTTCGCCTCAAAATGCCGAAAAGTTGCAATACCCCCCCAAAGGAACAATTTCGCTTCAAAATGGTCAAAAGTTGCAATACCCCCCCAAAGGAACAATTTCACTTCAAAATGGCCAAAAGTTGCAATACCACCACAAAGGAACAATTTCACCTGAAAATGGCAAAAAATTGCAATACCCCCCAAAGGAACAATTTCGCTTCAAAATGGCCAAAAGTTGCAATACCCCTCAAAAGAACAATTTCGCCTCAAAATGCCGAAAAGTTGCAATACCCCCCGAAAGGAACAATTTCGCTTCAAAATGGCCAAAAGTTGCAATACCCCCCCCAAAGGAACAATTTCGCCTCAAAATGCCGAAAAGTTGCAATACCCCCCGAAAGGAACAATTTCGCTTCAAAATGGCCAAAAGATGCAATACCCCCCCAAAGGAACAATTTCACCTCAAAATGGCCAAAAATTGTAATACCCCCCAAAGGAACAATTTCGTCTCAAAATGGCAAAAAATTGCAATACCCCCCAAAGGAACAAGTTCGCTTCAAAATGCCGAAAAGTTGCAATACCCCCCCAAAGGAACAATTTCTCTTCAAAATGGCCAAAAGTTGCAATACCCTCCCAAAGGAACAATTTCACCTCAAAATGGAAAAAAGATTGCAATACCCCCCCAAAGGAACAATTTTGCCTCAAAATGCCGAAAAGTTTCAATACCGCCCGAAATGAACAATTTCGCTTCAAACTGGTCAAAAGTTGCAATACCCCCCAAAGGAACAATTTCGCTTCAAAATGGCCACCCCCCCAAAGGAACAATTATGCTTCAAAATGCCGAAAAGTTGCAATACCCCCTCAAAGTAACAATTTCGCCTCAAAATGGCCAAAAATATTAATACCCCCCAAAGGAACAATTTCGCTTCAATATGGCCAAAAGTTGCAATACCCCCCCAAAGGAACAGTTTCGCCTCAAAATGGCAAAAAATTGCAATACCCCCCAAAGGAACAATTTGGCTTCAAAATGGCCAAAAGTTGCAATACCCCCCAAAGGAACAATTTCGCCTCAAAATGGCAAAAAATTGCAATACCCCCCCAAAGGAACAATTTCGCCTCAAAATGCTGAAAAGTTGCAATACCCCCCGAAAGGAACAATTTCACTTTAAAATGGCCAAAAGTTGCAATACCCCCCCAAAGGAACAATTTTGCCTCAAAATGGCAAAAAATTGCAATACCCCCCCAAAGGAACAATTTCGCCTCAAAATGGCAAAAAATTGCAATACCCCCCAAAGGAACAATTTCGCTTCAAAATGGCCAAAAGGTGCAATACCACCCCAAAGGAACAATTTCGCCTCAAAATGGCAAAAAAGTGCAATACCCCCCAAAGGAACAATTTCGCTTCAAAATGGCCAAAAGTTGCAATACCCCCCCAAAGGAACAATTTCGCCTAAAAATGGCAAAAAATTGCAATACCCCCCCAAAGGAACAATTTCGCTTCAAAATGCCAAAAAGTTGCAATTCCCCCCCAAAGGTACAATTTCGCTTCAAAATGGCCAAAAGTTGCAATACCCCCCCAAAGGAACAATTTCGCCTCAAAATGGAAAAAAATTGCAATTCCCCCCCAAAGGAACACTTATGCTTCAAAATGCCGAAAAGTTGCAATACCCCCCCAAAGGAACAATTTCGCTTCAAAATGGCCAAAAGTTGCAATACCCCCCCAAAGTAACAATTTCGCCTCAAAATGGCCAAAAATATTAATACCCCCCAAAGGAACAATTTCGCTTCAATATGGCCAAAAGTTGCAATACCCCCCCAAAGGAACAGTTTCGCCTCAAAATGGCAAAAAATTGCAATACCCCCCAAAGGAACAATTTGGCTTCAAAATGGCCAAAAGTTGCAATACCCCCCAAAGGAACAATTTCGCCTCAAAATGGCAAAAAATTGCAATACCCCCCCAAAGGAACAATTTCGCCTCAAAATGCTGAAAAGTTGCAATACCCCCCGAAAGGAACAATTTCACTTTAAAATGGCCAAAAGTTGCAATACCCCCCCAAAGGAACAATTTTGCCTCAAAATGGCAAAAAATTGCAATACCCCCCCAAAGGAACAATTTCGCCTCAAAATGGCAAAAAATTGCAATACCCCCCAAAGGAACAATTTCGCTTCAAAATGGCCAAAAGGTGCAATACCACCCCAAAGGAACAATTTCGCCTCAAAATGGCAAAAAAGTGCAATACCCCCCCAAAGGAACAATTTCGCCTCAAAATGGCAAAAAATTGCAATACCCCCCAAAGGAACAATTTCGCTTCAAAATGGCCAAAAGGTGCAATACCACCCCAAAGGAACAATTTCGCCTCAAAATGGCAAAAAAGTGCAATACCCCCCCAAAGGAACAATTTCGCTTCAAAATGACTAAAAGTTGCAATACCCCCCCAAAGGAACTATTTCGCCTCAAAATGCCGAAAAGTTGCAATACCTCCCCAAAGGAACAATTTCGCTTCAAAATGGCCAAAAGTTGCAATACCCCCCCAAAGGAACAATTTCGCCTCAAAATGGCCAAAAATTGTAATACCCCCCGAAAGGAACAATTTCGCTTCAATATGGCCAAAAGTTGCAATACCCCCCCAAAGGAACAATTTCGCCTCAAAATGGCAAAAAATTGCAATACCCCCCCAAAGGAACAATTTCGCTTCAAAATGGCCAAAAGTTGCAATACCCCCCAAAGGAACAATTTCGCCTCAAAATGGCAAAAAATTGCAATACCCCCCCATAGGAACAATTTCGCCTCAAAATGCTGAAAAGTTGCAATACCCCCCCAAAGGTACAATTTCGCTTCAAAATGGCCAAAAGTTGCAATAACCCATAAAGGAACAATTTCGCCTCAAAATGGAAGAAAAATTGCAATACCCCCCCAAAGGAACAATTTCGCCTCAAAATGCCGAAAAGTTGCAATACCCCCCGAAAGGATCAATTTCGCTTCAAAATGGCCAAAAGTTGCAATACCCCCCAAAGGAACAATTTTGCTTCAAAATGGCCAAAAGTTGCAATACCCCCCCAAAGGAACAATTCCGCCTCAAAATGGCAAAAAATTGTAATACCCCCCCAAAAGGAACAATTTCGCTTCAAAATGCCGAAAAGTTGCAATACCCCCCCAAAGGAACAATTTCGCTTCAAAATGGCCAAAAGTTGCAATACCCCCCCAAAGTAACAATTTCGCATCAAAATGGCCAAAAATTTTAATACCCCCAAAGGAACAATTTCGCCTCAAAATGGAAAAAAATTGCAATACCCCCCCAAAGGAACAATTTCGCTTCAAAATGGAAAAAAATTGCAATACCCCCCCAAAGGAACAATTTGGCTTCAAAATGGCCAAAAGTTGCAATACCCCCCCAAAGGAACAATTTCGCCTCAAAATGGCAAAAAATTGCAATACCCCCCCAAAGGAACAATTTCGCCTCAAAATGCTGAAAAGTTGCAATACCCCCCGAAAGGAACAATTTCGCTTCAAAAAGGCCAAAAGTTGCAATACCCCCCCAAAGGAACAATTTCGCCTCAAAATGGCAAAAAATTGCAATATCCCCCAAAGGAACAATTTCGCTTCAAAATTCCGAAAAGTTGCAATACCCCCCCAAAGGAACAATTTCGCTTCAAAATGGCAAAAAATTGCAATACCCCCCCAAAGGAACAATTTCGCTTCAAAATGACCAAAAGTTGCAATACCCCCCCAAATATACAATTTCGCCTCAAAATGGCCAAAAGATGCAATACCCCCCCCAAAGGAACAGTTTCGCCTCAAAATGGCAAAAAATTGCAATACCCCCCGAAAGGAACAATTTCGCTTCAAAATGGCAAAAAGTTGCAATACCCCCCCAAAGGAACAATTTTGCCTCAAAATGGCAAAAAATTGCAATACCCCCCAACGGAACAATTTCGCCTCAAAATGCTGAAAAGTTGCAATACCCCCCAAAGGAACAATTTCGCCTCAAAATGGAAGAAAAATTGCAATACCCCCCCAAAGGAACAATTTCGCCTCAAAATGCCGAAAAGTTGCAATACCCCCAGAAAGGAACAATTTCGCTTCAAAATGGCTAAAAGTTGCAATACCCCCCTAAGGAACAATTTCGCTTCAAAATGGCCAAAAGTTGCAATACCCCCCCAAAGGAACAATTCCGCCTCAAAATGGCAAAAAATTGCAATACCCCCCAAAGGAACAATTTCGCTTCAAAATGCTGAAAAGTTGCAATACCCCCCGAAAGGAACAATTTCGCCTCAAAATGGAAAAAAAATTGCAATACCCCCCAAAGGAACAATTTCGCCTCAAAATGCCGAAAAGTTGCAATACCCCCCGAAAGGAACAATTTCGCCTCAAAATGGCAAAAAATTGCAATATCCCCCAAAGGAACAATTTCGCTTCAAAATGCCGAAAAGTTGCAATACCCCCCGAAAGGAACCATTTCGCTTCAAAATGGCCAAAAGTTGCAATACCCCCCCAAAGGAACAATTCCGCCTCAAAATGGCAAAAAATTGCAATACCCCCCCAAAGGAACAATTTCGCTTCAAAATGGCCAAAAGTTGCAATACCCCCCAAAGGAACAGTTTCGCCTCAAAATGGCAAAAAATTGCAATACCCCCCCAAAGGAACAATTTCGCTTCAATATGGCCAAAAGTTGCAATACCCCCCCAAAGGAACAATTTCGCTTCAAAATGGCCAAAAGTTGCAATACCCCCCAAAGGAACTATTTCGCCTCAAAATGCCGAAAAGTTGCAATACCCCCCCAAAGGAACAATTTCGCTTCAAAATGGCCAAAAGTTGCAATACCCCCCCAAAGGAACAATTTCGCCTCAAAATGGCCAAAAATTGTAATACCCCCCGAAAGGAACAATTTCGCTTCAATATGGCCAAAAGTTGCAATACCCCCCCAAAGGAACAATTTCGCCTCAAAATGGCAAAAAATTGCAATACCCCCCCAAAGGAACAATTTCGCTTCAAAATGGCCAAAAGTTGCAATACCCCCCAAAGGAACAATTTCGCCTCAAAATGGCAAAAAATTGCAATACCCCCCCATAGGAACAATTTCGCCTCAAAATGCTGAAAAGTTGCAATACCCCCCCAAAGGTACAATTTCACTTCAAAATGGCCAAAAGTTGCAATAACCCATAAAGGAACAATTTCGCCTCAAAATGGAAGAAAAATTGCAATACCCCCCCAAAGGAACAATTTCGCCTCAAAATGCCGAAAAGTTGCAATACCCCCCGAAAGGATCAATTTCGCTTCAAAATGGCCAAAAGTTGCAATACCCCCCAAAGGAACAATTTTGCTTCAAAATGGCCAAAAGTTGCAATACCCCCCCAAAGGAACAATTCCGCCTCAAAATGGCAAAAAATTGTAATACCCCCCCAAAAGGAACAATTTCGCTTCAAAATGCCGAAAAGTTGCAATACCCCCCCAAAGGAACAATTTCGCTTCAAAATGGCCAAAAGTTGCAATACCCCCCCAAAGTAACAATTTCGCATCAAAATGGCCAAAAATTTTAATACCCCCAAAGGAACAATTTCGCCTCAAAATGGCAAAAAATTGCAATACCCCCCCAAAGGAACAATTTCGCTTCAAAATGGAAAAAAATTGCAATACCCCCCCAAAGGAACAATTTGGCTTCAAAATGGCCAAAAGTTGCAATACCCCCCCAAAGGAACAATTTCGCCTCAAAATGGCAAAAAATTGCAATACCCCCCCAAAGGAACAATTTCGCCTCAAAATGCTGAAAAGTTGCAATACCCCCCGAAAGGAACAATTTCGCTTCAAAAAGGCCAAAAGTTGCAATACCCCCCCAAAGGAACAATTTCGCCTCAAAATGGCAAAAAATTGCAATATCCCCCAAAGGAACAATTTCGCTTCAAAATTCCGAAAAGTTGCAATACCCCCCCAAAGGAACAATTTCGCTTCAAAATGGCAAAAAATTGCAATACCCCCCCAAAGGAACAATTTCGCTTCAAAATGACCAAAAGTTGCAATACCCCCCCAAATATACAATTTCGCCTCAAAATGGCCAAAAGATGCAATACCCCCCCCAAAGGAACAGTTTCGCCTCAAAATGGCAAAAAATTGCAATACCCCCCGAAAGGAACAATTTCGCTTCAAAATGGCCAAAAGTTGCAATACCCCCCCAAAGGAACAATTTTGCCTCAAAATGGCAAAAAATTGCAATACCCCCCAAAGGAACAATTTCGCCTCAAAATGCTGAAAAGTTGCAATACCCCCCAAAGGAACAATTTCGCCTCAAAATGGAAGAAAAATTGCAATACCCCCCAAAGGAACAATTTCGCCTCAAAATGGCGAAAAGTTGCAATACCCCCAGAAAGGAACAATTTCGCTTCAAAATGGCTAAAAGTTGCAATACCCCCCTAAGGAACAATTTCGCTTCAAAATGGCCAAAAGTTGCAATACCCCCCCAAAGGAACAATTCCGCCTCAAAATGGCAAAAAATTGCAATACCCCCCAAAGGAACAATTTCGCTTCAAAATGCTGAAAAGTTGCAATACCCCCCGAAAGGAACAATTTCGCCTCAAAATGGAAAAAAAATTGCAATACCCCCCAAAGGAACAATTTCGCCTCAAAATGCCGAAAAGTTGCAATACCCCCCGAAAGGAACAATTTCGCCTCAAAATGGCAAAAAATTGCAAAATCCCCCAAAGGAACAATTTCGCTTCAAAATGCCGAAAAGTTGCAATACCCCCCGAAAGGAACCATTTCGCTTCAAAATGGCCAAAAGTTGCAATACCCCCCAAAGGAACAATTCCGCCTCAAAATGGCAAAAAATTGCAATACCCCCCCAAAGGAACAATTTCGCTTCAAAATGGCCAAAAGTTGCAATACCCCCCCAAAGGAACAGTTTTGCCTCAAAATGGCAAAAAATTGCAATACCCCCCCAAAGGAACAATTTCGCTTCAATATGGCCAAAAGTTGCAATACCCCCCCAAAGGAACAATTTCGCTTCAAAATGGCCAAAAGTTGCAATACCCCCCAAAGGAACAATTTCGCCTCAAAATGGAAGAAAAATTGCAATACCCCCCCAAAGGAACAATTTCGCCTCAAAATGCCGAAAAGTTGCAATACCCCCCCAAAGGAACAATTTCGCTTCAAAATAGCCAAAAGTTGCAATACCCCCCCAAAGGAACAATTCCGCCTCAAAATGGCAAAAAATTGTAATACCCCCCCAAAGGAACAATTTCGCCTCAAAATGCCGAAAAGTTTCAATACCGCCCGAAAGGAACAATTTCGCTTCAAAATGGTCAAAAGTTGCAATACCCCCCAAAAGGAACAATTTCGCCTCAAAATGGCAAAAAATTGCAATACCCCCCCAAAGGAACAATTTCGCTTCAAAATGCCAAAAAGTTGCAATACCCCCCCAAAGGAACAATTTCGCCTCAAAATGCCGAAAAGTTGCAATACCCCCCCAAAGGAACAATTTCGCTTCAAAATGGTCAAAAGTTGCAATACCCCCCAAAGGAATAATTTCACTTCAAAATGGCCAAAAGTTGCAATACCCCCCCCAAAGGAACAATTTCACCTCAAAATGGCAAAAAATTGCAATACCCCCCAAAGGAACAATTTCGCTTCAAAATGGCCAAAAGTTGCAATACCCCCCAAAGGAACAATTTCGCCTCAAAATGCCGAAAAGTTGCAATACCCCCCGAAAGGAACAATTTCGCTTCAAAATGGCCAAAAGTTGCAATACCCCCCAAAGGAACAATTTCGCCTCAAAATGCTGAAAAGTTGCAATACCCCCCGAAAGGAACAATTTCGCTTCAAAATGGCCAAAAGTTGCAATACCCCCCCAAAGGAACAATTTCGCCTAAAAATGGCAAAAAATTGCAATACCCCCCCAAAGGAACAATTTCGCTTCAAAATGCCAAAAAGTTGCAATACCCCCCCAAAGGTACAATTTCGCTTCAAAATGGCCAAAAGTTGCAATACCCCCCCAAAGGAACAATTTCGCCTCAAAATGGAAAAAAATTGCAATTCCCCTCCAAAGGAACAATTATGCTTCAAAATGCCGAAAAGTTGCAATATCCCCCCAAAGGAACAATTTCGCTTCAAAATGGCCAAAAGTTGCAATACCCCCCCAAAGGAACAGTTTTGCCTCAAAATGGCCAAAAATATTAATACCCCCCAAAGGAACAATTTCGCTTCAATATGGCCAAAAGTTGCAATACCCCCCCAAAGGAACAGTTTCGCCTCAAAATGGCAAAAAATTGCAATACACCCCAAAGGAATAATTTGGCTTCAAAATGGCCAAAAGTTGCAATACCCCCCAAAGGAACAATTTCGCCTCAAAATGGCAAAAAATTGCAATACCCCGCCAAAGGAACAATTTCGCCTCAAAATGCTGAAAAGTTGCAATACCCCCCGAAAGGAACAATTTCACTTTAAAATGGCCAAAAGTTGCAATACCCCCCCAAAGGAACAATTTTGCCTCAAAATGGCAAAAAATTGCAATACCCCCCCAAAGGAACAATTTCGCCTCAAAATGACAAAAAATTGCAATACCCCCCAAAGGAACAATTTCGCTTCAAAATGGCCAAAAGGTGCAATACCACCCCAAAGGAACAATTTCGCTTCAAAATGACCAAAAGTTGCAATACCCCCCCAAAGGAACTATTTCGCCTCAAAATGCCGAAAAGTTGCAATACCCCCCCAAAGGAACAATTTCGCTTCAAAATGGCCAAAAGTTGCAATACTCCCCCAAAGGAACAATTTCGACTCAAAATGGCCAAAAATTGTAATACCCCCCGAAAGGAACAATTTCGCTTCAATATGGCCAAAAGTTGCAATACCCCCCCAAAGGAACAATTTCGCCTCAAAATGGCAAAAAATTGCAATACCCCCCCAAAGGAACAATTTCGCTTCAAAATGGCCAAAAGTTGCAATACCCCCCAAAGGAACAATTTCGCCTCAAAATGGCAAAAAATTGCAATACCCCCCCATAGGAACAATTTCGCCTCAAAATGCTGAAAAGTTGCAATACCCCCCCAAAGGTACAATTTCGCTTCAAAATGGCCAAAAGTTGCAATAACCCCCAAAGGAACAATTTCGCCTCAAAATGGAAGAAAAATTGCAATACCCCCCCAAAGGAACAATTTCGCCTCAAAATGCCGAAAAGTTGCAATACCCCCCGAAAGGATCAATTTCGCTTCAAAATGGCCAAAAGTTGCAATACCCCCCAAAGGAACAATTTTGCTTCAAAATGGCCAAAAGTTGCAATACCCCCCCAAAGGAACAATTCCGCCTCAAAATGGCAAAAAATTGTAATACCCCCCCAAAAGGAACAATTTCGCTTCAAAATGCCGAAAAGTTGCAATACCCCCCCAAAGGAACAATTTCGCTTCAAAATGGCCAAAAGTTGCAATACCCCCCCAAAGTAACAATTTCGCCTCAAAATGGCCAAAAATTTTAATACCCCCAAAGGAACAATTTCGCCTCAAAATGGCAAAACATTGCAATACCCCCCCCCAAAGGAACAATTTCGCCTCAAAATGCTGAAAAGTTGCAATACCCCCCGAAAGGAACAATTTCACTTTAAAATGTCCAAAAGTTGCAATACCCCCCCAAAGGAACAATTTTGCCTCAAAATGGCAAAAAATTGCAATACCCCCCAAAGGAACAATTTCGCCTCAAAATGGCAAAAAAGTGCAATACCCCCCCAAAGGAACAATTTCGCTTCAAAATGACCAAAAGTTGCAATACCCCCCCAAAGGAACTATTTCGCCTCAAAATGCCGAAAAGTTGCAATACCCCCCCAAAGGAACAATTTCGCTTCAAAATGGCCAAAAATTTTAATACCCCCAAAGGAACAATTTCGCCTCAAAATGGCAAAAAATTGCAATATCCCCCAAAGGAACAATTTCGCTTCAAAATGCCGAAAAGTTGCAATACCCCCCCAAAGGAACAATTTCGCTTCAAAATGGAAAAAAATTGCAATACCCCCCCAAAGGAACAATTTGGCTTCAAAATGGCCAAAAGTTGCAATACCCCCCCAAAGGAACAATTTCGCCTCAAAATGGCAAAAAATTGCAATACCCCCCCAAAGGAACAATTTCGCCTCAAAATGCTGAAAAGTTGCAATACCCCCCGAAAGGAACAATTTCGCTTTAAAAAGGCCAAAAGTTGCAATACCCCCCCAAAGGAACAATTTCGCCTGAAAATGGCAAAAAATTGCAATATCCCCCAAAGGAACAATTTCGCTTCAAAATGCCGAAAAGTTGCAATACCCCCCCAAAGGAACAATTTCGCTTCAAAATGGCAAAAAATTGCAATACCCCCCCAAAGGAACAATTTCGCTTCAAAATGACCAAAAGTTGCAATACCCCCCCAAATATACAATTTCGCCTCAAAATGGCCAAAAGATGCAATACCCCCCCCAAAGGAACAATTTTGCCTCAAAATGGCAAAAAATTGCAATACTCCCCAAAGGAACAATTTCGCCTCAAAATGCTGAAAAGTTGCAATACCCCCCAAAGGAACAATTTCGCCTCAAAATGGAAGAAAAATTGCAATACCCCCCCAAAGGAACAATTTCGCGTCAAAATGCCGAAAAGTTGCAATACCCCCAGAAAGGAACAATTTCGCTTCAAAATGGCTAAAAGTTGCAATACCCCCCTAAGGAACAATTTCGCTTCAAAATGGCCAAAAGTTGCAATACCCCCCCAAAGGAACAATTCCGCCTCAAAATGGCAAAAAGTTGCAATACCCCCCCAAAGGAACAATTCCGCCTCAAAATGGCAAAAAATTGCAATACCCCCCCCCCCAAAGGAACAATTTCGCTTCAAAATGGCCAAAAGTTGCAATACCCCCCGAAAGGATCAATTTCGCTTCAAAATGGCCAAAAGTTGCAATACCCCCCAAAGGAACAATTTTGCTTCAAAATGGCCAAAAGTTGCAATACCCCCCCAAAGGAACAATTCCGCCTCAAAATGGCAAAAAATTGTAATACCCCCCCAAAAGGAACAATTTCGCTTCAAAATGCCGAAAAGTTGCAATACCCCCCCAAAGGAACAATTTCGCTTCAAAATGGCCAAAAGTTGCAATACCCCCCCAAAGTAACAATTTCGCATCAAAATGGCCAAAAATTTTAATACCCCCAAAGGAACAATTTCGCCTCAAAATGGCAAAAAATTGCAATACCCCCCCAAAGGAACAATTTCGCTTCAAAATGGAAAAAAATTGCAATACCCCCCCAAAGGAACAATTTGGCTTCAAAATGGCCAAAAGTTGCAATACCCCCCCAAAGGAACAATTTCGCCTCAAAATGGCAAAAAATTGCAATACCCCCCCAAAGGAACAATTTCGCCTCAAAATGCTGAAAAGTTGCAATACCCCCCGAAAGGAACAATTTCGCTTCAAAAAGGCCAAAAGTTGCAATACCCCCCCAAAGGAACAATTTCGCCTCAAAATGGCAAAAAATTGCAATATCCCCCCGAAGGAACAATTTCGCTTCAAAATGACCAAAAGTTGCAATACCCCCCCAAATATACAATTTCGCCTCAAAATGGCCAAAAGATGCAATACCCCCCCCAAAGGAACAGTTTCGCCTCAAAATGGCAAAAAATTGCAATACCCCCAAAAAGGAACAATTTCGCTTCAAAATGGCCAAAAGTTGCAATACCCCCCCAAAGGAACAATTTTGCCTCAAAATGGCAAAAAATTGCAATACCCCCCAAAGGAACAATTTCGCCTCAAAATGCTGAAAAGTTGCAATACCCCCCAAAGGAACAATTTCGCCTCAAAATGGAAGAAAAATTGCAATACCCCCCAAAGGAACAATTTCGCCTCAAAATGGCGAAAAGTTGCAATACCCCCAGAAAGGAACAATTTCGCTTCAAAATGGCTAAAAGTTGCAATACCCCCCTAAGGAACAATTTCGCTTCAAAATGGCCAAAAGTTGCAATACCCCCCCAAAGGAACAATTCCGCCTCAAAATGGCAAAAAATTGCAATACCCCCCAAAGGAACAATTTCGCTTCAAAATGCTGAAAAGTTGCAATACCCCCCGAAAGGAACAATTTCGCCTCAAAATGGAAAAAAAATTGCAATACCCCCCAAAGGAACAATTTCGCCTCAAAATGCCGAAAAGTTGCAATACCCCCCGAAAGGAACAATTTCGCCTCAAAATGGCAAAAAATTGCAAAATCCCCCAAAGGAACAATTTCGCTTCAAAATGCCGAAAAGTTGCAATACCCCCCGAAAGGAACCATTTCGCTTCAAAATGGCCAAAAGTTGCAATACCCCCCAAAGGAACAATTCCGCCTCAAAATGGCAAAAAATTGCAATACCCCCCCAAAGGAACAATTTCGCTTCAAAATGGCCAAAAGTTGCAATACCCCCCCAAAGGAACAGTTTTGCCTCAAAATGGCAAAAAATTGCAATACCCCCCCAAAGGAACAATTTCGCTTCAATATGGCCAAAAGTTGCAATACCCCCCCAAAGGAACAATTTCGCTTCAAAATGCCCAAAAGTTGCAATACCCCCCAAAGGAACAATTTCGCCTCAAAATGGAAGAAAAATTGCAATACCCCCCCAAAGGAACAATTTCGCCTCAAAATGCCGAAAAGTTGCAATACCCCCCCAAAGGAACAATTTCGCTTCAAAATAGCCAAAAGTTGCAATACCCCCCCAAAGGAACAATTCCGCCTCAAAATGGCAAAAAATTGTAATACCCCCCCAAAGGAACAATTTCGCCTCAAAATGCCGAAAAGTTTCAATACCGCCCGAAAGGAACAATTTCGCTTCAAAATGGTCAAAAGTTGCAATACCCCCCAAAAGGAACAATTTCGCCTCAAAATGGCAAAAAATTGCAATACCCCCCCAAAGGAACAATTTCGCTTCAAAATGCCAAAAAGTTGCAATACCCCCCCAAAGGAACAATTTCGCCTCAAAATGCCGAAAAGTTGCAATACCCCCCCAAAGGAACAATTTCGCTTCAAAATGGTCAAAAGTTGCAATACCCCCCCAAAGGAATAATTTCACTTCAAAATGGCCAAAAGTTGCAATACCCCCCCCAAAGGAACAATTTCACCTCAAAATGGCAAAAAATTGCAATACCCCCCAAAGGAACAATTTCGCTTCAAAATGGCCAAAAGTTGCAATACCCCCCAAAGGAACAATTTCGCCTCAAAATGCCGAAAAGTTGCAATACCCCCCGAAAGGAACAATTTCGCTTCAAAATGGCCAAAAGTTGCAATACCCCCCAAAGGAACAATTTCGCCTCAAAATGCTGAAAAGTTGCAATACCCCCCGAAAGGAACAATTTCGCTTCAAAATGGCCAAAAGTTGCAATACCCCCCCAAAGGAACAATTTCGCCTAAAAATGGCAAAAAATTGCAATACCCCCCCAAAGGAACAATTTCGCTTCAAAATGCCAAAAAGTTGCAATACCCCCCCAAAGGTACAATTTCGCTTCAAAATGGCCAAAAGTTGCAATACCCCCCCAAAGGAACAATTTCGCCTCAAAATGGAAAAAAATTGCAATTCCCCCCCAAAGGAACAATTATGCTTCAAAATGCCGAAAAGTTGCAATATCCCCCCAAAGGAACAATTTCGCTTCAAAATGGCCAAAAGTTGCAATACCCCCCCAAAGGAACAGTTTCGCCTCAAAATGGCCAAAAATATTAATACCCCCCAAAGGAACAATTTCGCTTCAATATGGCCAAAAGTTGCAATACCCCCCCAAAGGAACAGTTTCGCCTCAAAATGGCAAAAAATTGCAATACACCCCAAAGGAATAATTTGGCTTCAAAATGGCCAAAAGTTGCAATACCCCCCAAAGGAACAATTTCGCCTCAAAATGGCAAAAAATTGCAATACCCCGCCAAAGGAACAATTTCGCCTCAAAATGCTGAAAAGTTGTAATACCCCCCGAAAGGAACAATTTCACTTTAAAATGGCCAAAAGTTGCAATACCCCCCCAAAGGAACAATTTTGCCTCAAAATGGCAAAAAATTGCAATACCCCCCCAAAGGAACAATTTCGCCTCAAAATGGCAAAAAATTGCAATACCCCCCAAGGGAACAATTTCGCTTCAAAATGGCCAAAAGGTGCAATACCACCCCAAAGGAACAATTTCGCTTCAAAATGACCAAAAGTTGCAATACCCCCCCAAAGGAACTATTTCGCCTCAAAATGCCGAAAAGTTGCAATACCCCCCCAAAGGAACAATTTCGCTTCAAAATGGCCAAAAGTTGCAATACCCCCCAAAGGAACAATTTCGACTCAAAATGGCCAAAAATTGTAATACCCCCCGAAAGGAACAATTTCGCTTCAATATGGCCAAAAGTTGCAATACCCCCCCAAAGGAACAATTTCGCCTCAAAATGGCAAAAAATTGCAATACCCCCCCAAAGGAACAATTTCGCTTCAAAATGGCCAAAAGTTGCAATACCCCCCAAAGGAACAATTTCGCCTCAAAATGGCAAAAAATTGCAATACCCCCCCATAGGAACAATTTCGCCTCAAAATGCTGAAAAGTTGCAATACCCCCCCAAAGGTACAATTTCGCTTCAAAATGGCCAAAAGTTGCAATAACCCCCAAAGGAACAATTTCGCCTCAAAATGGAAGAAAAATTGCAATACCCCCCCAAAGGAACAATTTCGCATCAAAATGCCGAAAAGTTGCAATACCCCCCGAAAGGATCAATTTCGCTTCAAAATGGCCAAAAGTTGCAATACCCCCCAAAGGAACAATTTTGCTTCAAAATGGCCAAAAGTTGCAATACCCCCCCAAAGGAACAATTCCGCCTCAAAATGGCAAAAAATTGTAATACCCCCCCAAAAGGAACAATTTCGCTTCAAAATGCCGAAAAAGTTGCAATACCCCCCCAAAGGAACAATTTCGCTTCAAAATGGCCAAAAGTTGCAATACCCCCCCAAAGTAACAATTTCGCCTCAAAATGGCCAAAAATTTTAATACCCCCAAAGGAACAATTTCGCCTCAAAATGGCAAAACATTGCAATACCCCCCCAAAGGAACAATTTCGCCTCAAAATGCTGAAAAGTTGCAATACCCCCCGAAAGGAACAATTTCACTTTAAAATGTCCAAAAGTTGCAATACCCCCCCAAAGGAACAATTTTGCCTCAAAATGGCAAAAAATTGCAATACCCCCCAAAGGAACAATTTCGCCTCAAAATGGCAAAAAAGTGCAATACCCCCCCAAAGGAACAATTTCGCTTCAAAATGACCAAAAGTTGCAATACCCCCCCAAAGGAACTATTTCGCCTCAAAATGCCGAAAAGTTGCAATACCCCCCCAAAGGAACAATTTCGCTTCAAAATGGCCAAAAATTTTAATACCCCCAAAGGAACAATTTCGCCTCAAAATGGCAAAAAATTGCAATATCCCCCAAAGGAACAATTTCGCTTCAAAATGCCGAAAAGTTGCAATACCCCCCCAAAGGAACAATTTCGCTTCAAAATGGAAAAAAATTGCAATACCCCCCCAAAGGAACAATTTGGCTTCAAAATGGCCAAAAGTTGCAATACCCCCCCAAAGGAACAATTTCGCCTCAAAATGGCAAAAAATTGCAATACCCCCCCAAAGGAACAATTTCGCCTCAAAATGCTGAAAAGTTGCAATACCCCCCGAAAGGAACAATTTCGCTTTAAAAAGGCCAAAAGTTGCAATACCCCCCCAAAGGAACAATTTCGCCTGAAAATGGCAAAAAATTGCAATATCCCCCAAAGGAACAATTTCGCTTCAAAATGCCGAAAAGTTGCAATACCCCCCCAAAGGAACAATTTCGCTTCAAAATGCCGAAAAGTTGCAATACCCCCAGAAAGGAACAATTTCGCTTCAAAATGGCTAAAAGTTGCAATACCCCCCTAAGGAACAATTTCGCTTCAAAATGGCCAAAAGTTGCAATACCCCCCCAAAGGAACAATTCCGCCTCAAAATGGCAAAAAGTTGCAATACCCCCCCAAAGGAACAATTCCGCCTCAAAATGGCAAAAAATTGCAATACCCCCCCCCCCAAAGGAACAATTTCGCTTCAAAATGGCCAAAAGTTGCAATACCCCCCCAAAGGAACAGTTTCGCCTCAAAATGGCAAAAAATTGCAATACCCCCCCAAAGGAACAATTTCGCTTCAATATGGCCAAAAGTTGCAATACCCCCCCAAAGGAACAATTTCGCTTCAAAATGGCCAAAAGTTGCAATACCCCCCAAAGGAACAATTTCGCCTCAAAATGGAAGAAAAATTGCAATCCCCCCCAAAGGAACAATTTCGCCTCAAAATGCCGAAAAGTTGCAATACCCCCCGAAAGGAACAATTTCGCTTCAAAATGGCCAAAAGTTGCAATACCCCCCCAAAGGAACAATTTCGCTTCAAAATAGCCAAAAGTTGCAATACCCCCCCAAAGGAACAATTTTGCCTCAAAATGCCGAAAAGTTTCAATACCGCCCGAAAGGAACAATTTCGCTTCAAAATGGTCAAAAGTTGCAATACCCCCCAAAAGGAACAATTTCGCCTCAAAATGGCAAAAAATTGCAATACCCCCCCAAAGGAACAATTTCACTTCAAAATGGCCACCCCCCAAAGGAACAATTTCGCTTCAAAATGGCCAAAAGTTGCAATACCCCCCCAAAGGAACAATTTCGCTTTAAAATGCCGAAAAGTTGCAATACCCCCCCAAAGGTACAATTTCGCTTCAAAATGGCCAAAAGTTGCAAAACCCCCCCAAAGGAACAATTTTGCCTCAAAATGGAAAAAAAATTGCAATACCCCCCCAAAGGAACAATTTCGCCTCAAAATGCCGAAAAGTTGCAATACCCCCCAAAGGAACAATTTCGCTTCAAAATGGTCAAAAGTTGCAATACCCCCCCAAAGGAACAATTTCACTTCAAAATGGCAAAAAATTGCAATACCCCCCCAAAGGAACAATTTCGCTTCAAAATGACCAAAAGTTGCAATACCCCCCCAAATATACAATTTCGCCTCAAAATGGCCAAAAGATGCAATACCCCCCCCAAAGGAACAATTTTGCCTCAAAATGGCAAAAAATTGCAATACTCCCCAAAGGAACAATTTCGCCTCAAAATGCTGAAAAGTTGCAATACCCCCAAAGGAACAATTTCGCCTCAAAATGGAAGAAAAATTGCAATACCCCCCCAAAGGAACAATTTCGCGTCAAAATGCCGAAAAGTTGCAATACCCCCAGAAAGGAACAATTTCGCTTCAAAATGGCTAAAAGTTGCAATACCCCCCTAAGGAACAATTTCGCTTCAAAATGGCCAAAAGTTGCAATACCCCCCCAAAGGAACAATTCCGCCTCAAAATGGCAAAAAGTTGCAATACCCCCCCAAAGGAACAATTCCGCCTCAAAATGGCAAAAAATTGCAATACCCCCCCCCCAAAGGAACAATTTCGCTTCAAAATGGCCAAAAGTTGCAATACCCCCCCAAAGGAACAGTTTCGCCTCAAAATGGCAAAAAATTGCAATACCCCCCCAAAGGAACAATTTCGCTTCAATATGGCCAAAAGTTGCAATACCCCCCCAAAGGAACAATTTCGCTTCAAAATGGCCAAAAGTTGCAATACCCCCCAAAGGAACAATTTTGCCTCAAAATGGAAGAAAAATTGCAATCCCCCCCAAAGGAACAATTTCGCCTCAAAATGCCGAAAAGTTGCAATACCCCCCGAAAGGAACAATTTCGCTTCAAAATGGCCAAAAGTTGCAATACCCCCCCAAAGGAACAATTTCGCTTCAAAATAGCCAAAAGTTGCAATACCCCCCCAAAGGAACAATTTCGCCTCAAAATGCCGAAAAGTTTCAATACCGCCCGAAAGGAACAATTTCGCTTCAAAATGGTCAAAAGTTGCAATACCCCCCAAAAGGAACAATTTCGCCTCAAAATGGCAAAAAATTGCAATACCCCCCCAAAGGAAAAATTTCACTTCAAAATGGCCACCCCCCAAAGGAACAATTTCGCTTCAAAATGGCCAAAAGTTGCAATACCCCCCCAAAGGAACAATTTCGCTTTAAAATGCCGAAAAGTTGCAATACCCCCCCAAAGGTACAATTTCGCTTCAAAATGGCCAAAAGTTGCAATACCCCCCCAAAGGAACAATTTTGCCTCAAAATGGAAAAAAAATTGCAATACCCCCCCAAAGGAACAATTTCGCCTCAAAATGCCGAAAAGTTGCAATACCCCCCAAAGGAACAATTTCGCTTCAAAATGGTCAAAAGTTGCAATACCCCCCCAAAGGAACAATTTCACTTCAAAATGGCCAAAAGTTGCAATACCCCCCCAAAGGAACAATTTCACCTCAAAATGGCAAAAAATTGCAATACCCCCCAAAGGAACAATTTCGCCTCAAAATGCCGAAAAGTTGCAATACCCCCCCAAAGGAACAATTTCGCTTCAAAATGGTCAAAAGTTGCAATACCCCCCCAAAGGAACAATTTCACTTCAAAATGGCCAAAAGTTGCAATACCACCACAAAGGAACAATTTCACCTCAAAATGGCAAAAAATTGCAATACCCCCCCAAAGGAACAATTTCGCTTCAAAATGGCCAAAAGTTGCAATACCCCCCAAAGGAACAATTTCGCCTCAAAATGCCGAAAAGTTGCAATACCCCCCGAAAGGAACAATTTCGCTTCAAAATGGCCAAAAGTTGCAATACCCCCCCCAAAGGAACAATTTCGCCTCAAAATGCCAAAAAGTTGCAATACCCCCCGAAAGGAACAATTTCGCTTCAAAATGGCCAAAAGATGCAATACCCCCCAAAGGAACAATTTCACCTCAAAATGGCCAAAAATTGTAATACCCCCCAAAGGAACAATTTCGCCTCAAAATGGCAAAAAATTGCAATACCCCCCCAAAGGAACAAGTTCGCTTCAAAATGCCGAAAAGTTGCAATACCCCCCCAAAGGAACAATTTCGCTTCAAAATGGCCAAAAGTTGCAATACCCCCCCAAAGTAACAATTTCGCCTCAAAATGGCCAAAAATTTTAATACCCCCAAAGGAACAATTTCGCCTCAAAATGGCAAAACATTGCAATACCCCCCCCAAAGGAACAATTTCGCCTCAAAATGCTGAAAAGTTGCAATACCCCCCGAAAGGAACAATTTCGCTTCAAAATGGCCAAAAGTTGCAATACCCCCCCAAAGGAACAATTTCGCCTCAAAATGCCGAAAAGTTTCAATACCGCCCGAAAGGAACAATTTCGCTTCAAAATGGTCAAAAGTTGCAATACCCCCCAAAAGGAACAATTTCGCCTCAAAATGGCAAAAAATTGCAATACCCCCCCAAAGGAACAATTTCACTTCAAAATGGCCACCCCCCAAAGGAACAATTTCGCTTCAAAATGGCCAAAAGTTGCAATACCCCCCCAAAGGAACAATTTCGCTTTAAAATGCCGAAAAGTTGCAATACCCCCCCAAAGGTACAATTTCGCTTCAAAATGGCCAAAAGTTGCAATACCCCCCCAAAGGAACAATTTTGCCTCAAAATGGAAAAAAAATTGCAATACCCCCCCAAAGGAACAATTTCGCCTCAAAATGCCGAAAAGTTGCAATACCCCCCAAAGGAACAATTTCGCTTCAAAATGGTCAAAAGTTGCAATACCCCCCCAAAGGAACAATTTCACTTCAAAATGGCAAAAAATTGCAATACCCCCCCAAAGGAACAATTTCGCTTCAAAATGACCAAAAGTTGCAATACCCCCCCAAATATACAATTTCGCCTCAAAATGGCCAAAAGATGCAATACCCCCCCCAAAGGAACAATTTTGCCTCAAAATGGCAAAAAATTGCAATACTCCCCAAAGGAACAATTTCGCCTCAAAATGCTGAAAAGTTGCAATACCCCCCAAAGGAACAATTTCGCCTCAAAATGGAAGAAAAATTGCAATACCCCCCCAAAGGAACAATTTCGCGTCAAAATGCCGAAAAGTTGCAATACCCCCAGAAAGGAACAATTTCGCTTCAAAATGGCTAAAAGTTGCAATACCCCCCTAAGGAACAATTTCGCTTCAAAATGGCCAAAAGTTGCAATACCCCCCCAAAGGAACAATTCCGCCTCAAAATGGCAAAAAGTTGCAATACCCCCCCAAAGGAACAATTCCGCCTCAAAATGGCAAAAAATTGCAATACCCCCCCCCCAAAGGAACAATTTCGCTTCAAAATGGCCAAAAGTTGCAATACCCCCCCAAAGGAACAGTTTCGCCTCAAAATGGCAAAAAATTGCAATACCCCCCCAAAGGAACAATTTCGCTTCAATATAGCCAAAAGTTGCAATACCCCCCCAAAGGAACAATTTCGCTTCAAAATGGCCAAAAGTTGCAATACCCCCCAAAGGAACAATTTCGCCTCAAAATGGAAGAAAAATTGCAATCCCCCCCAAAGGAACAATTTCGCCTCAAAATGCCGAAAAGTTGCAATACCCCCCGAAAGGAACAATTTCGCTTCAAAATGGCCAAAAGTTGCAATACCCCCCCAAAGGAACAATTTCGCTTCAAAATAGCCAAAAGTTGCAATACCCCCCCAAAGGAACAATTTCGCCTCAAAATGCCGAAAAGTTTCAATACCGCCCGAAAGGAACAATTTCGCTTCAAAATGGTCAAAAGTTGCAATACCCCCCAAAAGGAACAATTTCGCCTCAAAATGGCAAAAAATTGCAATACCCCCCCAAAGGAAAAATTTCACTTCAAAATGGCCACCCCCCAAAGGAACAATTTCGCTTCAAAATGGCCAAAAGTTGCAATACCCCCCCAAAGGAACAATTTCGCTTTAAAATGCCGAAAAGTTGCAATACCCCCCCAAAGGTACAATTTCGCTTCAAAATGGCCAAAAGTTGCAATACCCCCCCAAAGGAACAATTTCACTTCAAAATGGCCAAAAGTTGCAATACCCCCCCAAAGGAACAATTTCACCTCAAAATGGCAAAAAATTGCAATACCCCCCAAAGGAACAATTTCGCCTCAAAATGCCGAAAAGTTGCAATACCCCCCCAAAGGAACAATTTCGCTTCAAAATGGTCAAAAGTTGCAATACCCCCCCAAAGGAACAATTTCACTTCAAAATGGCCAAAAGTTGCAATACCACCACAAAGGAACAATTTCACCTCAAAATGGCAAAAAATTGCAATACCCCCCCAAAGGAACAATTTCGCTTCAAAATGGCCAAAAGTTGCAATACCCCCCAAAGGAACAATTTCGCCTCAAAATGCCGAAAAGTTGCAATACCCCCCGAAAGGAACAATTTCGCTTCAAAATGGCCAAAAGTTGCAATACCCCCCCCAAAGGAACAATTTCGCCTCAAAATGCCAAAAAGTTGCAATACCCCCCGAAAGGAACAATTTCGCTTCAAAATGGCCAAAAGATGCAATACCCCCCAAAGGAACAATTTCACCTCAAAATGGCCAAAAATTGTAATACCCCCCAAAGGAACAATTTCGCCTCAAAATGGCAAAAAATTGCAATACCCCCCCAAAGGAACAAGTTCGCTTCAAAATGCCGAAAAGTTGCAATACCCCCCCAAAGGAACAATTTCGCTTCAAAATGGCCAAAAGTTGCAATACCCCCCCAAAGTAACAATTTCGCCTCAAAATGGCCAAAAATTTTAATACCCCCAAAGGAACAATTTCGCCTCAAAATGGCAAAACATTGCAATACCCCCCCCCAAAGGAACAATTTCGCCTCAAAATGCTGAAAAGTTGCAATACCCCCCGAAAGGAACAATTTCACTTTAAAATGTCCAAAAGTTGCAATACCCCCCCAAAGGAACAATTTTGCCTCAAAATGGCAAAAAATTGCAATACCCCCCCAAAGGAACAATTTCGCCTCAAAATGGCAAAAAAGTGCAATACCCCCCCAAAGGAACAATTTCGCTTCAAAATGACCAAAAGTTGCAATACCCCCCCAAAGGAACTATTTCGCCTCAAAATGCCGAAAAGTTGCAATACCCCCCCAAAGGAACAATTTCGCTTTAAAATGGCCAAAAATTTTAATACCCCCAAAGGAACAATTTCGCCTCAAAATGGCAAAAAATTGCAATATCCCCCAAAGGAACAATTTCGCTTCAAAATGCCGAAAAGTTGCAATACCCCCCCAAAGGAACAATTTCGCCTCAAAATGGCAAAAAATTGCAATACCCCCCCAAAGGAACAATTTCGCCTCAAAATGCTGAAAAGTTGCAATACCCCCCGAAAGGAACAATTTCGCTTTAAAAAGGCCAAAAGTTGCAATACCCCCCCAAAGGAACAATTTCGCCTGAAAATGGCAAAAAATTGCAATATCCCCCAAAGGAACAATTTCGCTTCAAAATGCCGAAAAGTTGCAATACCCCCCCAAAGGAACAATTTCGCTTCAAAATGGCAAAAAATTGCAATACCCCCCCAAAGGAACAATTTCGCTTCAAAATGACCAAAAGTTGCAATACCCCCCCAAATATACAATTTCGCCTCAAAATGGCCAAAAGATGCAATACCCCCCCCAAAGGAACAATTTTGCCTCAAAATGGCAAAAAATTGCAATACTCCCCAAAGGAACAATTTCGCCTCAAAATGCTGAAAAGTTGCAATACCCCCCAAAGGAACAATTTCGCCTCAAAATGGAAGAAAAATTGCAATACCCCCCCAAAGGAACAATTTCGCGTCAAAATGCCGAAAAGTTGCAATACCCCCAGAAAGGAACAATTTCGCTTCAAAATGGCTAAAAGTTGCAATACCCCCCTAAGGAACAATTTCGCTTCAAAATGGCCAAAAGTTGCAATACCCCCCCAAAGGAACAATTCCGCCTCAAAATGGCAAAAAGTTGCAATACCCCCCCAAAGGAACAATTCCGCCTCAAAATGGCAAAAAATTGCAATACCCCCCCCCCAAAGGAACAATTTCGCTTCAAAATGGCCAAAAGTTGCAATACCCCCCCAAAGGAACAGTTTCGCCTCAAAATGGCAAAAAATTGCAATACCCCCCCAAAGGAACAATTTCGCTTCAATATGGCCAAAAGTTGCAATACCCCCCCAAAGGAACAATTTCGCTTCAAAATGGCCAAAAGTTGCAATACCCCCCAAAGGAACAATTTCGCCTCAAAATGGAAGAAAAATTGCAATCCCCCCCAAAGGAACAATTTTGCCTCAAAATGCCGAAAAGTTGCAATACCCCCCGAAAGGAACAATTTCGCTTCAAAATGGCCAAAAGTTGCAATACCCCCCCAAAGGAACTATTTCGCCTCAAAATGCCGAAAAGTTGCAATACCCCCCCAAAGGAACAATTTCGCTTCAAAATGGCCAAAAATTTTAATACCCCCAAAGGAACAATTTCGCCTCAAAATGGCAAAAAATTGCAATATCCCCCAAAGGAACAATTTCGCTTCAAAATGCCGAAAAGTTGCAATACCCCCCCAAAGGAACAATTTCGCCTCAAAATGGCAAAAAATTGCAATACCCCCCCAAAGGAACAATTTCGCCTCAAAATGCTGAAAAGTTGCAATACCCCCCGAAAGGAACAATTTCGCTTTAAAAAGGCCAAAAGTTGCAATACCCCCCCAAAGGAACAATTTCGCCTGAAAATGGCAAAAAATTGCAATATCCCCCAAAGGAACAATTTCGCTTCAAAATGCCGAAAAGTTGCAATACCCCCCCAAAGGAACAATTTCGCTTCAAAATGGCAAAAAATTGCAATACCCCCCCAAAGGAACAATTTCGCTTCAAAATGACCAAAAGTTGCAATACCCCCCCAAATATACAATTTCGCCTCAAAATGGCCAAAAGATGCAATACCCCCCCCAAAGGAACAATTTTGCCTCAAAATGGCAAAAAATTGCAATACTCCCCAAAGGAACAATTTCGCCTCAAAATGCTGAAAAGTTGCAATACCCCCCAAAGGAACAATTTCGCCTCAAAATGGAAGAAAAATTGCAATACCCCCCCAAAGGAACAATTTCGCGTCAAAATGCCGAAAAGTTGCAATACCCCCAGAAAGGAACAATTTCGCTTCAAAATGGCTAAAAGTTGCAATACCCCCCTAAGGAACAATTTCGCTTCAAAATGGCCAAAAGTTGCAATACCCCCCCAAAGGAACAATTCCGCCTCAAAATGGCAAAAAGTTGCAATACCCCCCCAAAGGAACAATTCCGCCTCAAAATGGCAAAAAATTGCAATACCCCCCCCCAAAGGAACAATTTCGCTTCAAAATGGCCAAAAGTTGCAATACCCCCCCAAAGGAACAGTTTCGCCTCAAAATGGCAAAAAATTGCAATACCCCCCCAAAGGAACAATTTCGCTTCAATATGGCCAAAAGTTGCAATACCCCCCCAAAGGAACAATTTCGCTTCAAAATGGCCAAAAGTTGCAATACCCCCCAAAGGAACAATTTCGCCTCAAAATGGAAGAAAAATTGCAATCCCCCCCAAAGGAACAATTTTGCCTCAAAATGCCGAAAAGTTGCAATACCCCCCGAAAGGAACAATTTCGCTTCAAAATGGCCAAAAGTTGCAATACCCCCCCAAAGGAACAATTTCGCTTCAAAATAGCCAAAAGTTGCAATACCCCCCCAAAGGAACAATTTCGCCTCAAAATGCCGAAAAGTTTCAATACCGCCCGAAAGGAACAATTTCGCTTCAAAATGGTCAAAAGTTGCAATACCCCCCAAAAGGAACAATTTCGCCTCAAAATGGCAAAAAATTGCAATACCCCCCCAAAGGAACAATTTCACTTCAAAATGGCCACCCCCCAAAGGAACAATTTCGCTTCAAAATGGCCAAAAGTTGCAATACCCCCCCAAAGGAACAATTTCGCTTTAAAATGCCGAAAAGTTGCAATACCCCCCCAAAGGTACAATTTCGCTTCAAAATGGCCAAAAGTTGCAATACCCCCCCAAAGGAACAATTTTGCCTCAAAATGGAAAAAAAATTGCAATACCCCCCCAAAGGAACAATTTCGCCTCAAAATGCCGAAAAGTTGCAATACCCCCCCAAAGGAACTATTTCGCCTCAAAATGCCGAAAAGTTGCAATACCCCCCCAAAGGAACAATTTCGCTTCAAAATGGCCAAAAATTTTAATACCCCCAAAGGAACAATTTCGCCTCAAAATGGCAAAAAATTGCAATATCCCCCAAAGGAACAATTTCGCTTCAAAATGCCGAAAAGTTGCAATACCCCCCCAAAGGAACAATTTCGCTTCAAAATGGAAAAAAATTGCAATACCCCCCCAAAGGAACAATTTGGCTTCAAAATGGCCAAAAGTTGCAATACCCCCCCAAAGGAACAATTTCGCCTCAAAATGGCAAAAAATTGCAATACCCCCCCAAAGGAACAATTTCGCCTCAAAATGCTGAAAAGTTGCAATACCCCCCGAAAGGAACAATTTCGCTTTAAAAAGGCCAAAAGTTGCAATACCCCCCCAAAGGAACAATTTCGCCTGAAAATGGCAAAAAATTGCAATATCCCCCAAAGGAACAATTTCGCTTCAAAATGCCGAAAAGTTGCAATACCCCCCCAAAGGAACAATTTCGCTTCAAAATGGCAAAAAATTGCAATACCCCCCCAAAGGAACAATTTCGCTTCAAAATGACCAAAAGTTGCAATACCCCCCCAAATATACAATTTCGCCTCAAAATGGCCAAAAGATGCAATACCCCCCCCAAAGGAACAATTTTGCCTCAAAATGGCAAAAAATTGCAATACTCCCCAAAGGAACAATTTCGCCTCAAAATGCTGAAAAGTTGCAATACCCCCCAAAGGAACAATTTCGCCTCAAAATGGAAGAAAAATTGCAATACCCCCCCAAAGGAACAATTTCGCGTCAAAGTGCCGAAAAGTTGCAATACCCCCAGAAAGGAACAATTTCGCTTCAAAATGGCTAAAAGTTGCAATACCCCCCTAAGGAACAATTTCGCTTCAAAATGGCCAAAAGTTGCAATACCCCCCCAAAGGAACAATTCCGCCTCAAAATGGCAAAAAGTTGCAATACCCCCCCAAAGGAACAATTTCGCCTGAAAATGGCAAAAAATTGCAATATCCCCCAAAGGAACAATTTCGCTTCAAAATGCCGAAAAGTTGCAATACCCCCCCAAAGGAACAATTTCGCTTCAAAATGGCAAAAAATTGCAATACCCCCCCAAAGGAACAATTTCGCTTCAAAATGACCAAAAGTTGCAATACCCCCCCAAATATACAATTTCGCCTCAAAATGGCCAAAAGATGCAATACCCCCCCCAAAGGAACAATTTTGCCTCAAAATGGCAAAAAATTGCAATACTCCCCAAAGGAACAATTTCGCCTCAAAATGCTGAAAAGTTGCAATACCCCCCAAAGGAACAATTTCGCCTCAAAATGGAAGAAAAATTGCAATACCCCCCCAAAGGAACAATTTCGCGTCAAAATGCCGAAAAGTTGCAATACCCCCAGAAAGGAACAATTTCGCTTCAAAATGGCTAAAAGTTGCAATACCCCCCTAAGGAACAATTTCGCTTCAAAATGGCCAAAAGTTGCAATACCCCCCCAAAGGAACAATTCCGCCTCAAAATGGCAAAAAGTTGCAATACCCCCCCAAAGGAACAATTCCGCCTCAAAATGGCAAAAAATTGCAATACCCCCCCCCCAAAGGAACAATTTCGCTTCAAAATGGCCAAAAGTTGCAATACCCCCCCAAAGGAACAGTTTCGCCTCAAAATGGCAAAAAATTGCAATACCCCCCCAAAGGAACAATTTCGCTTCAATATGGCCAAAAGTTGCAATACCCCCCCAAAGGAACAATTTCGCTTCAAAATGGCCAAAAGTTGCAATACCCCCCAAAGGAACAATTTCGCCTCAAAATGGAAGAAAAATTGCAATCCCCCCCAAAGGAACAATTTTGCCTCAAAATGCCGAAAAGTTGCAATACCCCCCGAAAGGAACAATTTCGCTTCAAAATGGCCAAAAGTTGCAATACCCCCCCAAAGGAACAATTTCGCTTCAAAATAGCCAAAAGTTGCAATACCCCCCCAAAGGAACAATTTCGCCTCAAAATGCCGAAAAGTTTCAATACCGCCCGAAAGGAACAATTTCGCTTCAAAATGGTCAAAAGTTGCAATACCCCCCAAAAGGAACAATTTCGCCTCAAAATGGCAAAAAATTGCAATACCCCCCCAAAGGAACAATTTCACTTCAAAATGGCCACCCCCCAAAGGAACAATTTCGCTTCAAAATGGCCAAAAGTTGCAATACCCCCCCGAAGGAACAATTTCGCTTTAAAATGCCGAAAAGTTGCAATACCCCCCCAAAGGTACAATTTCGCTTCAAAATGGCCAAAAGTTGCAATACCCCCCCAAAGGAACAATTTTGCCTCAAAATGGAAAAAAAATTGCAATACCCCCCCAAAGGAACAATTTCGCCTCAAAATGCCGAAAAGTTGCAATACCCCCCCAAAGGAACTATTTCGCCTCAAAATGCCGAAAAGTTGCAATACCCCCCCAAAGGAACAATTTCGCTTCAAAATGGCCAAAAATTTTAATACCCCCAAAGGAACAATTTCGCCTCAAAATGGCAAAAAATTGCAATATCCCCCAAAGGAACAATTTCGCTTCAAAATGCCGAAAAGTTGCAATACCCCCCCAAAGGAACAATTTCGCTTCAAAATGGAAAAAAATTGCAATACCCCCCCAAAGGAACAATTTGGCTTCAAAATGGCCAAAAGTTGCAATACCCCCCCAAAGGAACAATTTCGCCTCAAAATGGCAAAAAATTGCAATACCCCCCCAAAGGAACAATTTCGCCTCAAAATGCTGAAAAGTTGCAATACCCCCCGAAAGGAACAATTTCGCTTTAAAAAGGCCAAAAGTTGCAATACCCCCCCAAAGGAACAATTTCGCCTGAAAATGGCAAAAAATTGCAATATCCCCCAAAGGAACAATTTCGCTTCAAAATGCCGAAAAGTTGCAATACCCCCCCAAAGGAACAATTTCGCTTCAAAATGGCAAAAAATTGCAATACCCCCCCAAAGGAACAATTTCGCTTCAAAATGACCAAAAGTTGCAATACCCCCCCAAATATACAATTTCGCCTCAAAATGGCCAAAAGATGCAATACCCCCCCCAAAGGAACAATTTTGCCTCAAAATGGCAAAAAATTGCAATACTCCCCAAAGGAACAATTTCGCCTCAAAATGCTGAAAAGTTGCAATACCCCCCAAAGGAACAATTTCGCCTCAAAATGGAAGAAAAATTGCAATACCCCCCCAAAGGAACAATTTCGCGTCAAAGTGCCGAAAAGTTGCAATACCCCCAGAAAGGAACAATTTCGCTTCAAAATGGCTAAAAGTTGCAATACCCCCCTAAGGAACAATTTCGCTTCAAAATGGCCAAAAGTTGCAATACCCCCCCAAAGGAACAATTCCGCCTCAAAATGGCAAAAAGTTGCAATACCCCCCCAAAGGAACAATTCCGCCTCAAAATGGCAAAAAATTGCAATACCCCCCCCCCAAAGGAACAATTTCGCTTCAAAATGGCCAAAAGTTGCAATACCCCCCCAAAGGAACAGTTTCGCCTCAAAATGGCAAAAAATTGCAATACCCCCCCAAAGGAACAATTTCGCTTCAATATGGCCAAAAGTTGCAATACCCCCCCAAAGGAACAATTTCGCTTCAAAATGGCCAAAAGTTGCAATACCCCCCAAAGGAACAATTTCGCCTCAAAATGGAAGAAAAATTGCAATCCCCCCCAAAGGAACAATTTTGCCTCAAAATGCCGAAAAGTTGCAATACCCCCCGAAAGGAACAATTTCGCTTCAAAATGGCCAAAAGTTGCAATACCCCCCCAAAGGAACAATTTCGCTTCAAAATAGCCAAAAGTTGCAATACCCCCCCAAAGGAACAATTTCGCCTCAAAATGCCGAAAAGTTTCAATACCGCCCGAAAGGAACAATTTCGCTTCAAAATGGTCAAAAGTTGCAATACCCCCCAAAAGGAACAATTTCGCCTCAAAATGGCAAAAAATTGCAATACCCCCCCAAAGGAACAATTTCACTTCAAAATGGCCACCCCCCAAAGGAACAATTTCGCTTCAAAATGGCCAAAAGTTGCAATACCCCCCCAAAGGAACAATTTCGCTTTAAAATGCCGAAAAGTTGCAATACCCCCCCAAAGGTACAATTTCGCTTCAAAATGGCCAAAAGTTGCAATACCCCCCCAAAGGAACAATTTTGCCTCAAAATGGAAAAAAAATTGCAATACCCCCCCAAAGGAACAATTTCGCCTCAAAATGCCGAAAAGTTGCAATACCCCCCAAAGGAACAATTTCGCTTCAAAATGGTCAAAAGTTGCAATACCCCCCCAAAGGAACAATTTCACTTCAAAATGGCCAAAAGTTGCAATACCCCCCCAAAGGAACAATTTCACCTCAAAATGGCAAAAAATTGCAATACCCCCCAAAGGAACAATTTCGTCTCAAAATGCCGAAAAGTTGCAATACCCCCCCAAAGGAACAATTTCGCTTCAAAATGGTCAAAAGTTGCAATACCCCCCCAAAGGAACAATTTCACTTCAAAATGGCCAAAAGTTGCAATACCACCACAAAGGAACAATTTCACCTCAAAATGGCAAAAAATTGCAATACCCCCCCAAAGGAACAATTTCGCTTCAAAATGGCCAAAAGTTGCAATACCCCCCAAAGGAACAATTTCGCCTCAAAATGCCGAAAAGTTGCAATACCCCCCGAAAGGAACAATTTCGCTTCAAAATGGCCAAAAGTTGCAATACCCCCCCCAAAGGAACAATTTCGCCTCAAAATGCCAAAAAGTTGCAATACTCCCCGAAAGGAACAATTTCGCTTCAAAATGGCCAAAAGATGCAATACCCCCCAAAGGAACAATTTCACCTCAAAATGGCCAAAAATTGTAATACCCCCCAAAGGAACAATTTCGCCTCAAAATGGCAAAAAATTGCAATACCCCCCCAAAGGAACAAGTTCGCTTCAAAATGCCGAAAAGTTGCAATACCCCCCCAAAGGAACAATTTCTCTTCAAAATGGCCAAAAGTTGCAATACCCTCCCAAAGGAACAATTTCACCTCAAAATGGAAAAAAGATTGCAATACCTCCCCAAAGGAACAATTTCGCCTCAAAATGCCGAAAAGTTTCAATACCGCCCGAAAGGAACAATTTCGCTTCAAAATGGTCAAAAGTTGCAATGCCCCCCAAAGGAACAATTTCGCTTTAAAATGGCCACCCCCCCAAAGGAACAATTTCGCTTCAAAATGGCCAAAAGTTGCAATACCCCCCCAAAGGAACAATTTCGCCTAAAAATAGCAAAAAATTGCAATACCCCCCCAAAGGAACAATTTCGCTTCAAAATGCCAAAAAGTTGCAATACCCCCCCAAAGGTACAATTTCGCTTCAAAATGGCCAAAAGTTGCAATACCCCCCCAAAGGAACAATTTCGCCTCAAAATGGAAAAAAATTGCAATTCCCCCCCAAAGGAACAATTATGCTTCAAAATGCCGAAAAGTTGCAATACCCCCCCAAAGGAACAATTTCGCTTCAAAATGGCCAAAAGTTGCAATACCCCCCCAAAGTAACAATTTCGCCTCAAAATGGCCAAAAATATTAATACCCCCCAAAGGAACAATTTCGCTTCAATATGGCCAAAAGTTGCAATACCCCCCAAAGGAACAATTTGGCTTCAAAATGGCCAAAAGTTGCAATACCCCCCAAAGGAACAATTTCGCCTCAAAATGGCAAAAAATTGCAATACCCCCCCAAAGGAACAATTTCGCCTCAAAATGCTGAAAAGTTGCAATACCCCCCGAAAGGAACAATTTCACTTTAAAATGGCCAAAAGTTGCAATACCCCCCCAAAGGAACAATTTTGCCTCAAAATGGCAAAAAATTGCAATACCCCCCCAAAGGAACAATTTCGCCTCAAAATGGCAAAAAAGTGCAATACCCCCCAAAGGAACAATTTCGCTTCAAAATGGCCAAAAGGTGCAATACCACCCCAAAGGAACAATTTCGCCTCAAAATGGCAAAAAAGTGCAATACCCCCCCAAAAGAACAATTTCGCTTCAAAATGACCAAAAGTTGCAATACCCCCCCAAAGGAACTATTTCGCCTCAAAATGCCGAAAAGTTGCAATACCCCCCCAAAGGAACAATTTCGCTTCAAAATGGCCAAAAGTTGCAATACCCCCCCAAAGGAACAATTTCGCCTCAAAATGGCCAAAAATTGTAATACCCCCCGAAAGGAACAATTTCGCTTCAATATGGCCAAAAGTTGCAATACCCCCCCAAAGGAACAATTTCGCCTCAAAATGGCAAAAAATTGCAATACCCCCCCAAAGGAACAATTTCGCTTCAAAATGGCCAAAAGTTGCAATACCCCCCAAAGGAACAATTTCGCCTCAAAATGGCAAAAAATTGCAATACCCCCCCATAGGAACAATTTCGCCTCAAAATGCTGAAAAGTTGCAATACCCCCCCAAAGGTACAATTTCGCTTCAAAATGGTCAAAAGTTGCAATAACCCATAAAGGAACGATTTCGCCTCAAAATGGAAGAAAAATTGCAATACCCCCCCAAAGGAACAATTTCGCCTCAAAATGCCGAAAAGTTGCAATACCCCCGAAAGGATCAATTTCGCTTCAAAATGGCCAAAAGTTGCAATACCCCCCAAAGGAACAATTTTGCTTCAAAATGGCCAAAAGTTGCAATACCCCCCCAAAGGAACAATTCCGCCTCAAAATGGCAAAAAATTGTAATACCCCCCAAAAGGAACAATTTCGCTTAAAAATGCCGAAAAGTTGCAATACCGCCCCAAAGGAACAATTTCGCTTCAAAATGGCCAAAAGTTGCAATACCCCCCCCAAAGTAACAATTTCGCCTCAAAATGGCCAAAAATTTTAATACCCCCAAAGGAACAATTTCGCCTCAAAATGGCAAAAAATTGCAATATCCCCCAAAGGAACAATTTCGCTTCAAAATGCCGAAAAGTTGCAATACCCCCCCAAAAGAACAATTTCGCTTCAAAAAGGAAAAAAATTGCAATACCCCCCCAAAGGAACAATTTGGCTTCAAAATGGCCAAAAGTTGCAATACCCCCCCAAAGGAACAATTTCGCCTCAAAATGGCAAAAAATTGCAATACCCCCCCAAAGGAACAATTTCGCCTCAAAATGCTGAAAAGTTGCAATACCCCCCGAAAGGAACAATTTCGCTTCAAAAAGGCCAAAAGTTGCAATACCCCCCCAAAGGAACAATTTCGCCTCAAAATGGCAAAAAATTGCAATATCCCCCAAAGGAACAATTTCGCTTCAAAATTCCGAAAAGTTGCAATACCCCCCCAAAGGAACAATTTCGCTTCAAAATGGCAAAAAATTGCAATACCCCCCTAAAGGAACAATTTCGCTTCAAAATGACCAAAAGTTGCAATACCCCCCCAAATATACAATTTCGCCTCAAAATGGCCAAAAGATGCAATACCCCCCCCAAAGGAACAGTTTCGCCTCAAAATGGCAAAAAATTGCAATACCCCCCCAAAGGAACAATTTCGCTTCAAAATGGCCAAAAGTTGCAATACCCCCCCAAAGGAACAATTTTGCCTCAAAATGGCAAAAAATTGCAATACCCCCCAAAGGAACAATTTCGCCTCAAAATGCTGAAAAGTTGCAATACCCCCCAAAGGAACAATTTCGCCTCAAAATGGAAGAAAAATTGCAATACCCCCCCAAAGGAACAATTTCGCCTCAAAATGCCGAAAAGTTGCAATACCCCCAGAAAGGAACAATTTCGCTTCAAAATGGCTAAAAGTTGCAATACCCCCCTAAGGAACAATTTCGCTTCAAAATGGCCAAAAGTTGCAATACCCCCCCAAAGGAACAATTCCGCCTCAAAATGGCAAAAAATTGCAATACCCCCCAAAGGAACAATTTCGCCTCAAAATGCCGAAAAGTTGCAATACCCCCCGAAAGGAACAATTTCGCCTCAAAATGGCAAAAAATTGCAATATCCCCCAAAGAAACAATTTCGCTTCAAAATGCCGAAAAGTTGCAATACCCCCCGAAAGGAACCATTTCGCTTCAAAATGGCCAAAAGTTGCAATACCCCCCCAAAGGAACAGTTTTGCCTCAAAATGGCAAAAAATTGCAATACCCCCCCAAAGGAACAATTTCGCTTCAAAATGGCCAAAAGTTGCAATACCCCCCCAAAGGAACAGTTTCGCCTCAAAATGGCCAAAAATTTTAATACCCCCAAAGGAACAATTTCGCCTCAAAATGGCAAAAAATTGCAATATCCCCCAAAGGAACAATTTCGCTTCAAAATGCCGAAAAGTTGCAATACCCCCCCAAAAGAACAATTTCGCTTCAAAAAGGAAAAAAATTGCAATACCCCCCCAAAGGAACAATTTGGCTTCAAAATGGCCAAAAGTTGCAATACCCCCCCAAAGGAACAATTTCGCCTCAAAATGGCAAAAAATTGCAATACCCCCCCAAAGGAACAATTTCGCCTCAAAATGCTGAAAAGTTGCAATACCCCCCGAAAGGAACAATTTCGCTTCAAAAAGGCCAAAAGTTGCAATACCCCCCAAAGGAACAATTTCGCCTCAAAATGGCAAAAAATTGCAATATCCCCCAAAGGAACAATTTCGCTTCAAAATTCCGAAAAGTTGCAATACCCCCCCAAAGGAACAATTTCGCTTCAAAATGGCAAAAAATTGCAATACCCCCCTAAAGGAACAATTTCGCTTCAAAATGACCAAAAGTTGCAATACCCCCCCAAATATACAATTTCGCCTCAAAATGGCCAAAAGATGCAATACCCCCCCCAAAGGAACAGTTTCGCCTCAAAATGGCAAAAAATTGCAATACCCCCCCAAAGGAACAATTTCGCTTCAAAATGGCCAAAAGTTGCAATACCCCCCCAAAGGAACAATTTTGCCTCAAAATGGCAAAAAATTGCAATACCCCCCAAAGGAACAATTTCGCCTCAAAATGCTGAAAAGTTGCAATACCCCCCAAAGGAACAATTTCGCCTCAAAATGGAAGAAAAATTGCAATACCCCCCCAAAGGAACAATTTCGCCTCAAAATGCCGAAAAGTTGCAATACCCCCAGAAAGGAACAATTTCGCTTCAAAATGGCTAAAAGTTGCAATACCCCCCTAAGGAACAATTTCGCTTCAAAATGGCCAAAAGTTGCAATACCCCCCCAAAGGAACAATTCCGCCTCAAAATGGCAAAAAATTGCAATACCCCCCAAAGGAACAATTTCGCCTCAAAATGCCGAAAAGTTGCAATACCCCCCGAAAGGAACAATTTCGCCTCAAAATGGCAAAAAATTGCAATATCCCCCAAAGAAACAATTTCGCTTCAAAATGCCGAAAAGTTGCAATACCCCCCGAAAGGAACCATTTCGCTTCAAAATGGCCAAAAGTTGCAATACCCCCCCAAAGGAACAGTTTTGCCTCAAAATGGCAAAAAATTGCAATACCCCCCCAAAGGAACAATTTCGCTTCAAAATGGCCAAAAGTTGCAATACCCCCCCAAAGGAACAGTTTCGCCTCAAAATGGCAAAAAATTGCAATACCCCCCCAAAGGAACAATTTCGCTTCAAAATGGCCAAAAGTTGCAATACCCCCCAAAGGAACAATTTCGCCTCAAAATGCCGAAAAGTTGCAATACCCCCCGAAAGGAACAATTTCGCTTCAAAATGGCCAAAAGTTGCAATACCCCCCCAAAGGAACAATTTCGCTTCAAAATAGCCAAAAGTTGCAATACCCCCCCAAAGGAACAATTCCGCCTCAAAATGGCAAAAAATTGTAATACCCCCCCAAAGGAACAATTTCGCCTCAAAATTCCGAAAAGTTTCAATACCGCCCGAAAGGAACAATTTCGCTTCAAAATGGTCAAAAGTTGCAATACCCCCCAAAAGGAACAATTTCACTTCAAAATGGCCACCCCCCAAAGGAACAATTTCGCTTCAAAATGGCCAAAAGGTGCAATACCCCCCAAAGGAACAATTTCGCCTCAAAATGCCGAAAAGTTGCAATACCCCCCCAAAGGAATAATTTCACTTCAAAATGGCCAAAAGTTGCAATACCCCCCCCAAAGGAACAATTTCACCTCAAAATGGCAAAAAATTGCAATACCCCCCAAAGGAACAATTTCGCTTCAAAATGGCCAAAAGTTGCAATACCCCCCCAAAGGAACAATTTCGCCTCAAAATGCCGAAAAGTTGCAATACCCCCCGAAAGGAACAATTTCGCTTCAAAATGGCCAAAAGTTGCAATACCCCCCAAAGGAACAATTTCGCCTCAAAATGCTGAAAAGTTGCAATACCCCCCGAAAGGAACAATTTCGCTTCAAAATGGCCAAAAGTTGCAATTCCCCCCCCAAAGGAACAATTTCGCCTCAAAATGAAAAAAAATTGCAATACCCCCCCAAAGGAACAATTTCGCTTTAAAATGCCGAAAAGTTGCAATACCCCCCCAAAGGTACAATTTCGCTTCAAAATGGCCAAAAGTTGCAAAACCCCCCAAAGGATCAATTTTGCCTCAAAATGGAAAAAAAATTGCAATACCCCCCCAAAGGAACAATTTCGCCTCAAAATGGCAAAAAATTGTAATACCCCCCAAAAGGAACAATTTCGCTTAAAAATGCCGAAAAGTTGCAATACCGCCCCAAAGGAACAATTTCGCTTCAAAATGGCCAAAAGTTGCAATACCCCCCCAAAGTAACAATTTCGCCTCAAAATGGCCAAAAATTTTAATACCCCCAAAGGAACAATTTCGCCTCAAAATGGCAAAAAATTGCAATATCCCCCAAAGGAACAATTTCGCTTCAAAATGCCGAAAAGTTGCAATACCCCCCCAAAAGAACAATTTCGCTTCAAAATGGAAAAAAATTGCAATACCCCCCCAAAGGAACAATTTGGCTTCAAAATGGCCAAAAGTTGCAATACCCCCCCAAAGGAACAATTTCGCCTCAACATGGCAAAAAATTGCAATACCCCCCCAAAGGAACAATTTCGCCTCAAAATGCTGAAAAGTTGCAATACCCCCCGAAAGGAACAATTTCGCTTCAAAAAGGCCAAAAGTTGCAATACCCCCCCAAAGGAACAATTTCGCCTCAAAATGGCAAAAAATTGCAATATCCCCCAAAGGAACAATTTCGCTTCAAAATTCCGAAAAGTTGCAATACCCCCCCAAAGGAACAATTTCGCTTCAAAATGCCAAAAAATTGCAATACCCCCCTAAAGGAACAATTTCGCTTCAAAATGACCAAAAGTTGCAATACCCCCCCAAATATACAATTTCGCCTCAAAATGGCCAAAAGATGCAATACCCCCCCCAAAGGAACAGTTTCGCCTCAAAATGGCAAAAAATTGCAATACCCCCCCAAAGGAACAATTTCGCTTCAAAATGGCCAAAAGTTGCAATACCCCCCCAAAGGAACAATTTTGCCTCAAAATGGCAAAAAATTGCAATACCCCCCAAAGGAACAATTTCGCCTCAAAATGCTGAAAAGTTGCAATACCCCCCAAAGGAACAATTTCGCCTCAAAATGGAAGAAAAATTGCAATACCCCCCCAAAGGAACAATTTCGCCTCAAAATGCCGAAAAGTTGCAATACCCCCAGAAAGGAACAATTTCGCTTCAAAATGGCTAAAAGTTGCAATACCCCCCTAAGGAACAATTTCGCTTCAAAATGGCCAAAAGTTGCAATACCCCCCCAAAGGAACAATTTCGCTTCAAAATAGCCAAAAGTTGCAATACCACCACAAAGGAACAATTTCACCTCAAAATGGCAAAAAATTGCAATACCCCCCAAAGGAACAATTTCGCTTCAAAATGGCCAAAAGTTGCAATACCCCCCAAAGGAACAATTTCGCCTCAAAATGCCGAAAAGTTGCAATACCCCCCGAAAGGAACAATTTCGCTTCAAAATGGCCAAAAGTTGCAATACCCCCCCAAAGGAACAATTTCGCCTCAAAATGCCGAAAAGTTGCAATACCCCCCGAAAGGAACAATTTCGCTTCAAAATGGCCAAAAGATGCAATACCCCCCCAAAGGAACAATTTCACCTCAAAATGGCCAAAAATTGTAATACCCCCCAAAGGAACAATTTCGCCTCAAAATGGCAAAAAATTGCAATACCCCCCCAAAGGAACAAGTTCGCTTCAAAATGCCGAAAAGTTGCAATACCCCCCCAAAGGAACAATTTCGCTTCAAAATGGCCAAAAGTTGCAATACCCCCCCAAAGGAACAATTTCGCCTCAAAATGGAAAAAAATTGCAATTCCCCCCCAAAGGAACAATTATGCTTCAAAATGCCGAAAAGTTGCAATACCCCCCCAAAGGAACAATTTCGCTTCAAAATGGCCAAAAGTTGCAATACCCCCCAAAGTAACAATTTCGCCTCAAAATGGCCAAAAATATTAATACCCCCCAAAGGAACAATTTCGCTTCAATATGGCCAAAAGTTGCAATACCCCCCAAAGGAACAGTTTCGCCTCAAAATGGCAAAAAATTGCAATACCCCCCAAAGGAACAATTTGGCATCAAAATGGCCAAAAGTTGCAATACCCCCCAAAGGAACAATTTCGCCTCAAAATGGCAAAAAATTGCAATACCCCCCAAAGGAACAATTTCGCTTCAAAATGGCCAAAAGGTGCAATACCACCCCAAAGGAACAATTTCGCCTAAAAATGGCAAAAAATTGCAATACCCCCCAAAGGAACAATTTCGCTTCAAAATGGCCAAAAGCCGCAATACCCCCCCAAAGGAACAATTTCACCTAAAAATGGCAAAAAATTGCAATACCCCCCCAAAGGAACAATTTCGCTTCAAAATGCCAAAAAGTTGCAATACCCCCCAAAGGTACAATTTCGCTTCAAAATGGCCAAAAGTTGCAATACCCCCCCAAAGGAACAATTTCGCCTCAAAATGGAAAAAAATTGCAATTCCCCCCCAAAGGAACAATTATGCTTCAAAATGCCGAAAAGTTGCAATACCCCCCCAAAGGAACAATTTCGCTTCAAAATGGCCAAAAGTTGCAATACCCCCCCAAAGGAACAGTTTCGCCTCAAAATGGCAAAAAATTGCAATACCCCCCAAAGGAATAATTTGGCTTCAAAATGGCCAAAAGTTGCAATACCCCCCAAAGGAACAATTTCGCCTCAAAATGGCAAAAAATTGCAATACCCCCCCCAAAGGAACAATTTCGCCTCAAAATGCTGAAAAGTTGCAATACCCCCCGAAAGGAACAATTTCACTTTAAAATGGCCAAAAGTTGCAATACCCCCCCAAAGGAACAATTTTGCCTCAAAATGGCAAAAAATTGCAATACCCCCCCAAAGGAACAATTTCGCCTCAAAATGGCAAAAAATTGCAATACCCCCCCAAAGGAACAATTTCGCTTCAAAATGGCCAAAATATGCAATACCACCCCAAAGGAACAATTTTGCCTCAAAATGGCAAAAAATTGCAATACCCCCCCAAAGGAACAATTTCGCCTCAAAATGGCAAAAAATTGCTATACCCCCCAAAGTAACAATTTCGCCTCAAAATGGCCAAAAATATTAATACCCCCCAAAGGAACAATTTCGCTTCAATATGGCCAAAAGTTGCAATACCCCCCCAAAGGAACAGTTTCGCCTCAAAATGGCAAAAAATTGCAATACCCCCCAAAGGAATAATTTGGCTTCAAAATGGCCAAAAGTTGCAATACCCCCCAAAGGAACAATTTCGCCTCAAAATGGCAAAAAATTGCAATACCCCCCCCCAAGGAACAATTTCGCCTCAAAATGCTGAAAAGTTGCAATACCCCCCCAAAGGATCAATTTTGCCTCAAAATGGAAAAAAAATTGCAATACCCCCCCAAAGGAACAATTTCGCCTCAAAATGCCGAAAAGTTGCAATACCCCCCCAAAGGAACAATTTCGCTTCAAAATGGTCAAAAGTTGCAATACCCCCCCAAAGGAACAATTTCACTTCAAAATGGCCAAAAGTTGCAATACCCCCCCAAAGGAACAATTTCACCTCAAAATGGCAAAAAATTGCAATACCCCCCAAAGGAACAATTTCGCCTCAAAATGCCGAAAAGTTGCAATACCCCCCCAAAGGAACAATTTCGCTTCAAAATGGCCAAAAGTTGCAATACCACCACAAAGGAACAATTTCACCTCAAAATGGCAAAAAATTGCAATACCCCCCAAAGGAACAATTTCGCTTCAAAATGGCCAAAAGTTGCAATACCCCCCAAAGGAACAATTTCGCCTCAAAATGCCGAAAAGTTGCAATACCCCCCGAAAGGAACAATTTCGCTTCAAAATGGCCAAAAGTTGCAATACCCCCCCAAAGGAACAATTTCGCCTCAAAATGCCGAAAAGTTGCAATACCCCCCGAAAGGAACAATTTCGCTTCAAAATGGCCAAAAGATGCAATACCCCCCCAAAGGAACAATTTCACCTCAAAATGGCCAAAAATTGTAATACCCCCCAAAGGAACAATTTCGCCTCAAAATGGCAAAAAATTGCAATACCCCCCCAAAGGAACAAGTTCGCTTCAAAATGCCGAAAAGTTGCAATACCCCCCCAAAGGTACAATTTCGCTTCAAAATGGCCAAAAGTTGCAATACCCCCCCAAAGGAACAATTTCGCCTCAAAATGGAAAAAAATTGCAATTCCCCCCCAAAGGAACAATTATGCTTCAAAATGCCGAAAAGTTGCAATACCCCCCCAAAGGAACAATTTCGCTTTAAAATGGCCAAAAGTTGCAATACCCCCCCAAAGGAACAATTTTGCCTCAAAATGGCAAAAAATTGCAATACCCCCCCAAAGGAACAATTTCGCCTCAAAATGGCAAAAAATTGCAATACCCCCCAAAGGAACAATTTCGCTTCAAAATGGCCAAAAGGTGCAATACCACCCCAAAGGAACAATTTTGCCTCAAAATGGCAAAAAATTGCAATACCCCCCCAAAGGAACAATTTCGCCTCAAAATGGCAAAAAATTGCAATACCCCCCCAAAGTAACAATTTCGCCTCAAAATGGCCAAAAATATTAATACCCCCCAAAGGAACAATTTCGCTTCAATATGGCCAAAAGTTGCAATACCCCCCCAAAGGAACAGTTTCGCCTCAAAATAGCAAAAAAGTGCAATACCCCCCAAAGGAATAATTTGGCTTCAAAATGGCCAAAAGTTTCAATACCCCCCAAAGGAACAATTTCGCCTCAAAATGGCAAAAATTGCAATACCCCCCCCAAAGGAACAATTTCGCCTCAAAATGCTGAAAAGTTGCAATACCCCCCGAAAGGAACAATTTCACTTTAAAATGGCCAAAAGTTGCAATACCCCCCCAAAGGAACAATTTTGCCTCAAAATGGCAAAAAATTGCAATACCCCCCCAAAGGAACAATTTCGCCTCAAAATGGCAAAAAATTGCAATACCCCCCAAAGGAACAATTTCGCTTCAAAATGGCCAAAAGGTGCAATACCACCCCAAAGGAACAATTTCGCCTCAAAATAGCAAAAAAGTGCAATACCCCCCCAAAGGAACAATTTCGCTTCAAAATGACCAAAAGTTGCAATACCCCCCCAAAGGAACTATTTCGCCTCAAAATGCCGAAAAGTTGCAATACCCCCCCAAAGGAACAATTTCGCTTCAAAATGGCCAAAAGTTGCAATACCCCACAAAGGAACAATTTCGACTCAAAATGGCCAAAAATTGTAATACTCCCCGAAAGGAACAATTTCGCTTCAGTATGGCCAAAAGTTGCAATACCCCCCCAAAGGAACAATTTCGCCTCAAAATGGCAAAAAATTGCAATACCCCCCCAAAGGAACAATTTCGCTTCAAAATGGCCAAAAGTTGCAATACCCCCCAAAGGAACAATTTCGCCTCAAAATGGCAAAAAATTGCAATACCCCCCCATAGGAACAATTTCGCCTCAAAATGCTGAAAAGTTGCAATACCCCCCCAAAGGAACAATTTCGCTTCAAAATGGCCAAAAGTTGCAATACCCCCCCAAAGTAACAATTTCGCCTCAAAATGGCCAAAAATTTTAATACCCCCAAAGGAACAATTTCGCCTCAAAATGGCAAAAAATTGCAATATCCCCCAAAGGAACAATTTCGCTTCAAAATGCCGAAAAGTTGCAATACCCCCCCAAAGGAACAATTTCGCTTCAAAATGGAAAAAAATTGCAATACCCCCCCAAAGGAACAATTTGGCTTCAAAATGGCCAAAAGTTGCAATACCCCCCCAAAGGAACAATTTCGCCTCAAAATGGCAAAAAATTGCAATACCCCCCCAAAGGAACAATTTCGCCTCAAAATGCTGAAAAGTTGCAATACCCCCCGAAAGGAACAATTTCGCTTTAAAAAGGCCAAAAGTTGCAATACCCCCCCAAAAGAACAATTTCGCTTCAAAATGACCAAAAGTTGCAATACCCCCCCAAATATACAATTTCGCCTCAAAATGGCCAAAAGATGCAATACCCCCCCAAAGGAACAATTTTGCCTCAAAATGGCAAAAAATTGCAATACCCCCCAAAAGAACAATTTCGCCTCAAAATGCTGAAAAGTTGCAATACCCCCCAAAGGAACAATTTCGCCTCAAAATGGAAGAAAAATTGCAATACCCCCCCAAAGGAACAATTTCGCCTCAAAATGCCGAAAAGTTGCAATACCCCCAGAAAGGAACAATTTCGCTTCAAAATAGCTAAAAGTTGCAATACCCCCCCAAAGGAACAATTCCGCCTCAAAATGGCAAAAAATTGCAATACCCCCCAAAGGAACAATTTCGCTTCAAAATGCTGAAAAGTTGCAATACCCCCCGAAAGGAACAATTTCGCCTCAAAATGGAAAAAAAATTGCAATACCCCCCAAAGGAACAATTTCGCCTCAAAATGCCGAAAAGTTGCAATACCCCCCGAAAGGAACAATTTCGCCTCAAAATGGCAAAAAATTGCAATATCCCCCAAAGGAACAATTTCGCTTCAAAATGCCGAAAAGTTGCAATACCCCCCGAAAGGAACAATTTCGCTTCAAAATGGCCAAAAGTTGCAATACCCCCCCAAAGGAACAATTCCGCCTCAAAATGGCAAAAAATTGCAATACCCCCCCCCAAAGGAACAATTTCGCTTCAAAATGGCCAAAAGTTGCAATACCCCCCCAAAGGAACAGTTTCGCCTCAAAATGGCAAAAAATTGCAATACCCCCCAAAAGGAACAATTTCGCTTCAATATGGCCAAAAGTTGCAATACCCCCCCAAAGGAACAATTTCGCTTCAAAATGGCCAAAAGTTGCAATACCCCCCAAAGGAACAATTTCGCCTCAAAATGGAAGAAAAATTGCAATCCCCCCCAAAGGAACAATTTCGCCTCAAAATGCCGAAAAGTTGCAATACCCCCCGAAAGGAACAATTTCGCTTCAAAATGGCCAAAAGTTGCAATACCCCCCCAAAGGAACAATTTCGCTTCAAAATAGCCAAAAGTTGCAATACCCCCCAAAGGAACAATTTCGCCTCAAAATGCCGAAAAGTTTCAATACCGCCCGAAAGGAACAATTTCGCTTCAAAATGGTCAAAAGTTGCAATACCCCCCAAAAGGAACAATTTCGCCTCAAAATGGCAAAAAATTGCAATACCCCCCCAAAGGAACAATTTCACTTCAAAATGGCCACCCCCCAAAGGAACAATTTCGCTTCAAAATGGCCAAAAGTTGCAATACCCCCCCAAAGGAACAATTTCGCTTCAAAATGCCAAAAAGTTGCAATACCCCCCCAAAGGAACAATTTCGCCTCAAAATGCCGAAAAGTTGCAATACCCCCCCCAAAGGAACAATTTCGCTTCAAAATGGTCAAAAGTTGCAATACCCCCCCAAAGGAACAATTTCACTTCAAAATGGCCAAAAGTTGCAATACCCCCCCCAAAGGAACAATTTCACCTCAAAATGGCAAAAAATTGCAATACCCCCCAAAGGAACAATTTCGCTTCAAAATGGCCAAAAGTTGCAATACCCCCCCAAAGAAACAATTTCGCCTCAAAATGCCGAAAAGTTGCAATACCCCCCGAAAGGAACAATTTCGCTTCAAAATGGCCAAAAGTTGCAATACCCCCCAAAGGAACAATTTCGCCTCAAAATGCTGAAAAGTTGCAATACCCCCCGAAAGGAACAATTTCGCTTCAAAATGGCCAAAAGTTGCAATTCCCCCCCCAAAGGAACAATTTCGCCTCAAAATGAAAAAAAATTGCAATACCCCCCCAAAGGAACAATTTCGCTTTAAAATGCCGAAAAGTTGCAATACCCCCCCAAAGGTACAATTTCGCTTCAAAATGGCCAAAAGTTGCAATACCCCCCCAAAGGAACAATTTTGCCTCAAAATGGAAAAAAAATTGCAATACCCCCCCAAAGGAACAATTTCGCCTCAAAATGCCGAAAAGTTGCAATACCCCCCAAAGGAACAATTTCGCTTCAAAATGGTCAAAAGTTGCAATACCCCCCCAAAGGAACAATTTCACTTCAAAATGGCCAAAAGTTGCAATACCCCCCCCAAAGGAACAATTTCACCTCAAAATGGCAAAAAATTGCAATACCCCCCAAAGGAACAATTTCGCCTCAAAATGCCGAAAAGTTGCAATACCCCCCCAAAGGAACAATTTCGCTTCAAAATGGTCAAAAGTTGCAATACCCCCCCAAAGGAACAATTTCACTTCAAAATGGCCAAAAGTTGCAATACCACCACAAAGGAACAATTTCACCTCAAAATGGCAAAAAATTGCAATACCCCCCAAAGGAACAATTTCGCTTCAAAATGGCCAAAAGTTGCAATACCCCCCAAAGGAACAATTTCGCCTCAAAATGCCGAAAAGTTGCAATACCCCCCGAAAGGAACAATTTCGCTTCAAAATGGCCAAAAGTTGCAATACCCCCCCAAAGGAACAATTTCGCCTCAAAATGCCGAAAAGTTGCAATACCCCCCGAAAGGAACAATTTCGCTTCAAAATGGCCAAAAGATGCAATACCCCCCCAAAGGAACAATTTCACCTCAAAATGGCCAAAAATTGTAATACCCCCCTGTGACGGGGTGTACAGCAGAGCAAGGAGAGACAACAGGCCGAGGAACGATCCAACAGGTTTATTCACAAGAATACAGGAACAGCACACGACAAGTCCAAATAAAACAGATTCGGGGGCCCTTCCCGACAATCCTCGGACCGGATTACAAAGCAATCGTCCTTACAGTAGTCCAAACAGTTCCACACAATCCCACGGGCCGCCACACAGGCCTAGCTCCGTCCGTGTCCACAGCCACACAGGCTGGAGCTCCTGCTCCCTTCAAGTTTCAGCTCACTCCGCCTGAATCTCCCAGGTAAGCAGAGTTTACACTAGTTGGACTCTAGGCACACCTCCCCCTGGCCATTTGATGCATGAATGGACTTTAGACTGCTGGCTCTGTTCTGTTTACCAAGTTGTTGTTGGAGAAGTCCCATGCTGAGAAGAACAATATATATATGCAACCCCCACCAAATCAATGACAATAGCTACTGCTGAAGCCTGAGTGCAAGATGATACAGGCTGGGGGGAAGGTATGGTCACTTACATCCCAAGACATAGTATTACAGCAAATACAGTGAGAAGGTAAAATACATCACATGGCATCTTATACAAAAATATGGGATGGAGAAAACTACATACATCATGACAATCCCTCCCCCTCCCAACTTGTGTACGTACTAGGGACCTCTACAGGTCACTGGTTAAGTACACACAGGCAGAGCGTTACTTACATGTGGCTTCATGCAGCCACGAATTGGCATCGTAGCTCTCCTACATCATTGCCCAGGAGAACAGCTGCCGGCAGACCACCCATCACCCCAACCACACATCGCCTGACCCCAAAACCAAAGTTCAGATCCACAGTGGCTGTGGGAATAGTCCTCCATTGTCCACCAGCCAGTTCAATGACAATCCCAGGTCCTCTATGGATTGCCTCAGGCCGAACCACTCGGGGATCAGCCAGTGTGAGGAAAGCACCCGAGTCACAAAATCCAACAAGTCTCTGTCCATCCAGCACAACCTCCTGCAAGTGCTTACCTCGATGAGCAGAAGTCGTCATAACTGCGGGTCGCACCCCGTAAACTCCTGGTGGTGCAACCTGGGGGGCTGAGTCACTAGGCCAGTCCTCGCTTAGCGGTGCCACATCTTCCTCCATGGCACTGGGCTGTAAATAATTAACAATCCGATTGGGTGCAGGATCAGTCCTCATTTGAACAGCTGGGCAGGAGACTTGCCGATGCCCTGGCTGTCCACATTGATAGCATCTGAGCTGGGTCTCCCTCCATCCAAGGCGTCCTCTTGGGTAAGGGGTAGGGGAACTTGGAGGCCGGCTCCCACCTGAAGGTGCTGTAGGGGTTTGAGGATGATTCCTCCATGGGCTGACTGGGCATGAGGCCTGCAAATGCCCGGGATGCCTACAAACATAACACCTGCGCTCTGTTACTTCCTCTCCCCGGCGTATTCCAGAAAGTGCAGTAGAAGCAACTGGAGGCACATTAACACGGGTATCAACATGTGGTGACTTAGAGGAACGGGGAACAATGGGGACAGAATAACTGGGGGCATCCGGTGTTGTGGAGCTGTTAGGCGTCTCTCTATCCTCCAACAGAACCCTCCACTGAGGCTTGATGGTGAGCACCTCATCAGCTAGAGCAGCAGCTTGTTCCACAGTTGACGGCTTTCTCTCACGCACCCATTCTCTGATTTCCGCAGGGCACCTGGCATAGAACTGCTCTTTCAGGATGACCTGGAGGAAGGTCTCCCAAGTTAAGGCTCCCTCTCCCTCCAGCCAGCGATGGCATACTTGTTTCAGTCTGTGGGCAAACATCTTGAAAGACACTTCTCCATCACAGGCTAATGTACGGAACTTAGTCCTATAAGTATCTGGGGTCACGGCATAATGTTCCAGAATGGTCTGTTTTATCTCCCCATACTCACAATTCCACTCAGGGTCCATAGCTCTATAGGCGTCGGCAGCTCCACCCTCCAAGAGGCCCACCAGGTGTCTGACTCGCTCCCTTTCTGGGACTTCCATTAATCGGCACTGATGCTCAAAGTCCTGAAAGAAGCCCTCAATGTCACCTGCAGCTTCATTAAATGGCTTAAAGTCCTTGCGGGACACTCTGGAGAATTCCCTCATAGTTGGTGCTGTGGTTACAGTTTGTCTGGAGCCTCTAGCTGCTTCCACAGCAAATCTCCTCTCCAGCAATGCTCTCTCTTGAGCTCTGCGAATAGCCTCCCTCTTATCTTCTATGGTGGCCTCATCTCCAAGCAATGCCATTTCCTCCTCATACCACACAATCCATTGACTTTTTTGGGTATTTACCTCCAGCTCCCGTCTTTCTTCCGTTTGCTGTGAGGATCCTTCCTCCACGTCATTTTGAGAGCAGACTCCTTCTAGCGCCTCAATCAGCTGCTCCTTGGAGAGTCCTTTGAAACGAACTCCTACTTCACGGGCCTTTGATTGCAGGCTCCCCAAAGTCCAGGTCTTGTACTCTGCAGTGCTGGTTCCTGATGTTGAGCCATTGTCCTCCATTCCTTCTGCTCTGATCCCAGCGCTGCCAACCAGTTTGTGACGGGGTGTACAGCAGAGCAAGGAGAGACAACAGGCCGAGGAACGATCCAACAGGTTTATTCACAAGAATACAGGAACAGCACACGACAAGTCCAAATAAAACAGATTCGGGGGCCCTTCCCGACAATCCTCGGACCGGATTACAAAGCAATCGTCCTTACAGTAGTCCAAACAGTTCCACACAATCCCACGGGCCGCCACACAGGCCTAGCTCCGTCCGTGTCCACAGCCACACAGGCTGGAGCTCCTGCTCCCTTCAAGTTTCAGCTCACTCCGCCTGAATCTCCCAGGTAAGCAGAGTTTACACTAGTTGGACTCTAGGCACACCTCCCCCTGGCCATTTGATGCATGAATGGACTTTAGACTGCTGGCTCTGTTCTGTTTACCAAGTTGTTGTTGGAGAAGTCCCATGCTGAGAAGAACAATATATATATGCAACCCCCACCAAATCAATGACAATAGCTACTGCTGAAGCCTGAGTGCAAGATGATACAGGCTGGGGGGAAGGTATGGTCACTTACATCCCAAGACATAGTATTACAGCAAATACAGTGAGAAGGTAAAATACATCACATGGCATCTTATACAAAAATATGGGATGGAGAAAACTACATACATCATGACACCCCCAAAGGAACAATTTCGCCTCAAAATGGCAAAAAATTGCAATACCCCCCCAAAGGAACAAGTTCGCTTCAAAATGCCGAAAAGTTGCAATACCCCCCCAAAGGAACAATTTCTCTTCAAAATGGCCAAAAGTTGCAATACCCTCCCAAAGGAACAATTTCACCTCAAAATGGAAAAAAGATTGCAATACCCCCCCAAAGGAACAATTTCGCCTCAAAATGCCGAAAAGTTTCAATACCGCCCGAAAGGAACAATTTCGCTTCAAAATGGTCAAAAGTTGCAATGCCCCCCAAAGGAACAATTTCGCTTCAAAATGGCCACCCCCCCAAAGGAACAATTTCGCTTCAAAATGGCCAAAAGTTGCAATACCCCCCCAAAGGAACAATTTCGCCTAAAAATGGCAAAAAATTGCAATACCCCCCAAAAGGAACAATTTCGCTTCAAAATGCCAAAAAGTTGCAATACCCCCCCAAAGGTACAATTTCGCTTCAAATTGGCCAAAAGTTGCAATACCCCCCCAAAGGAACAATTTCGCCTCAAAATGGAAAAAAATTGCAATACCCCCCCAAAGGAACAATTTCGCTTCAAAATGGCCAAAAGTTGCAATACCCCCCAAAGTAACAATTTCGCCTCAAAATGGCCAAAAATATTAATACCCCCCAAAGGAACAATTTCGCTTCAATATGGCCAAAAGTTGCAATACCCCCCCAAAGGAACAGTTTCGCCTCAAAATGGCAAAAAGTTGCAATACCCCCCAAAGGAACAATTTGGCTTCAAAATGGCCAAAAGTTGCAATACCCCCCAAAGGAACAATTTCGCCTCAAAATGGCAAAAAATTGCAATACCCCCCCCAAAGGAACAATTTCGCCTCAAAATGCTGAAAAGTTGCAATACCCCCCGAAAGGAACAATTTCACTTTAAAATGGCCAAAAGTTGCAATACCCCCCCAAAGGAACAATTTTGCCTCAAAATGGCAAAAAATTGCAATACCCCCCAAAGGAACAATTTCGCTTCAAAATGGCCAAAAGGTGCAATACCACCCCAAAGGAACAATTTCGCCTCAAAATGGCAAAAAAGTGCAATACCCCCCCAAAGGAACAATTTCGCTTCAAAATGACCAAAAGTTGCAATACCCCCCCAAAGGAACAATTTCGCTTCAAAATGGCCAAAAGTTGCAATACCCCCCCAAAGGAACAATTTCGCCTCAAAATGGCCAAAAATTGTAATACCCCCCGAAAGGAACAATTTCGCTTCAATATGGCCAAAAGTTGCAATACCCCCCCAAAGGAACAATTTCGCCTCAAAATGGCAAAAAATTGCAATACCCCCCCAAAGGAACAATTTCGCTTCAAAATGGCCAAAAGTTGCAATACCCCCCAAAGGAACAATTTCGCCTCAAAATGGCAAAAAATTGCAATACCCCCCATAGGAACAATTTCGCCTCAAAATGCTGAAAAGTTGCAATACCCCCCCAAAGGTACAATTTCGCTTCAAAATGGCCAAAAGTTGCAATACCCCCCAAAGGAACAATTTTGCTTCAAAATGGCCAAAAGTTGCAATACCCCCCAAAGGAACAATTCCGCCTCAAAATGGCAAAAAATTGTAATACCCCCCCAAAAGGAACAATTTCGCTTCAAAATGCCGAAAAGTTGCAATACCCCCGCAAAGGAACAATTTCGCTTCAAAATGGCCAAAAGTTGCAATACCCCCCCAAAGTAACAATTTCGCCTCAAAATGGCCAAAAATTTTAATACCCCCAAGGGAACAATTTCGCCTCAAAATGGCAAAAAATTGCAATATCCCCCAAAGGAACAATTTCGCTTCAAAATGCCGAAAAGTTGCAATACCCCCCCAAAGGAACAATTTCGCTTCAAAATGGAAAAAAAATTGCAATACCCCCCCAAAGGAACAATTTGGCTTCAAAATGGCCAAAAGTTGCAATACCCCCCCAAAGGAACAATTTCGCTTCAAAATGGCCAAAAGTTGCAATACCCCCCCAAAGGAACAATTTCGCCTCAAAATGCCGAAAAGTTGCAATACCCCCCGAAAGGAACAATTTCGCTTCAAAATGGCCAAAAGTTGCAATACCCCCCAAAGGAACAATTTCGCCTCAAAATGCTGAAAAGTTGCAATACCCCCCGAAAGGAACAATTTCGCTTCAAAATGGCCAAAATTTGCAATTCCCCCCCCAAAGGAACAATTTCGCCTCAAAATGAAAAAAAATTGCAATACCCCCCCAAAGGAAAAATTTCGCTTTAAAATGCCGAAAAGTTGCAATACCCCCCCAAAGGTACAATTTCGCTTCAAAATGGCAAAAAGTTGCAATACCCCCCCAAAGGAACAATTTTGCCTCAAAATGGAAAAAAAATTGCAATACCCCCCCAAAGGAACAATTTCGCCTCAAAATGCCGAAAAGTTGCAATACCCCCCAAAGGAACAATTTCGCTTCAAAATGGTCAAAAGTTGCAATACCCCCCCAAAGGAACAATTTCACTTCAAAATGGCCAAAAGTTGCAATACCCCCCCCAAAGGAACAATTTCACCTCAAAATGGCAAAAAATTGCAATACCCCCCAAAGGAACAATTTCGCCTCAAAATGCCGAAAAGTTGCAATACCCCCCCAAAGGAACAATTTCGCTTCAAAATGGTCAAAAGTTGCAATACCCCCCCAAAGGAACAATTTCACTTCAAAATGGCCAAAAGTTGCAATACCACCACAAAGGAACAATTTCACCTCAAAATGGCAAAAAATTGCAATACCCCCCAAAGGAACAATTTCGCTTCAAAATGGCCAAAAGTTGCAATACCCCCCAAAGGAACAATTTCGCCTCAAAATGCCGAAAAGTTGCAATACCCCCCGAAAGGAACAATTTCGCTTCAAAATGGCCAAAAGTTGCAATACCCCCCCCAAAGGAACAATTTCGCCTCAAAATGCCGAAAAGTTGCAATACCCCCCGAAAGGAACAATTTCGCTTCAAAATGGCCAAAAGATGCAATACCCCCCCAAAGGAACAATTTCACCTCAAAATGGCCAAAAATTGTAATACCCCCCAAAGGAACAATTTCGCCTCAAAATGGCAAAAAATTGCAATTATCCCCCAAAGGAACAAGTTCGCTTCAAAATGCCGAAAAGTTGCAATACCCCCCCAAAGGAACAATTTCTCTTCAAAATGGCCAAAAGTTGCAATACCCTCCCAAAGGAACAATTTCACCTCAAAATGGAAAAAAGATTGCAATACCCCCCCATAGGAACAATTTCGCCTCAAAATGCCGAAAAGTTTCAATACCGCCCGAAAGGAACAATTTCGCTTCAAAATGGTCAAAAGTTGCAATGCCCCCCAAAGGAACAATTTCGCTTCAAAATGGCCACCCCCCCAAAGGAACAATTTCGCTTCAAAATGGCCAAAAGTTGCAATACCCCCCCAAAGGAACAATTTCGCCTAAAAATGGCAAAAAATTGCAATTCCCCCCCAAAGGAACAATTATGCTTCAAAATGCCGAAAAGTTGCAATACCCCCCCAAAGGAACAATTTCGCGTCAAAATGGCCAAAAGTTGCAGTACCCCCCCAAAGTAACAATTTCGCCTCAAAATGGCCAAAAATATTAATACCCCCCAAAGGAACAATTTCGCTTCAATATGGCCAAAAGTTGCAATACCCCCCCAAAGGAACAGTTTCGCCTCAAAATGGCAAAAAATTGCAATACCCCCCAAAGGAACAATTTGGCTTCAAAATGGCCAAAAGTTGCAATACCCCCCAAAGGAACAATTTCGCCTCAAAATGCTGAAAAGTTGCAATACCCCCCGAAAGGAACAATTTCACTTTAAAATGGCCAAAAGTTGCAATACCCCCCCAAAGGAACAATTTTGCCTCAAAATGGCAAAAAAGTGCAATACCCCCCCAAAGGAACAATTTCGCCTCAAAATGGCAAAAAATTGCAATACCCCCCAAAGGAACAATTTCGCTTCAAAATGGCCAAAAGGTGCAATACCACCCCAAAGGAACAATTTCGCCTCAAAATGGCAAAAAAGTGCAATACCCCCCCAAAGGAACAATTTCGCTTCAAAATGACCAAAAGTTGCAATACCCCCCCAAAGGAACAATTTCGCTTCAAAATGGCGAAAAGTTGCAATAACCCCCCAAAGGAACATTTTCGCCTCAAAATGGCCAAAAATTGTAATACCCCCCGAAAGGAACAATTTCGCTTCAATATGGCCAAAAGTTGCAATACCCCCCCAAAGGAACAATTTCGCCTCAAAATGGCAAAAAATTGCAATACCCCCCCAAAGGAACAATTTCGCTTCAAAATGGCCAAAAGTTGCAATACCCCCCAAAGGAACAATTTCGCCTCAAAATGGCAAAAAATTGCAATACCCCCCCATAGGAACAATTTCGCCTCAAAATGCTGAAAAGTTGCAATACCCCCCCAAAGGTACAATTTCGCTTCAAAATGGCCAAAAGTTGCAATAACCCCCAAAGGAACAATTTCGCCTCAAAATGGAAGAAAAATTGCAATACCCTCCCAAAGGAACAATTTCGCCTCAAAATGCCGAAAAGTTGCAATACCCCCCGAAAGGATCAATTTCGCTTCAAAATGGCCAAAAGTTGCAATACCCCCCAAAGGAACAATTTTGCTTCAAAATGGCCAAAAGTTGCAATACCCCCCCAAAGGAACAATTCCGCCTCAAAATGCTGAAAAGTTGCAATACCCCCCGAAAGGAACAATTTCGCCTCAAAATGGAAAAAAAATTGCAATACCCCCCCAAAGGAACAATTTCGCCTCAAAATGCCGAAAAGTTGCAATACCCCCCGAAAGGAACAATTTCGCCTCAAAATGGCAAAAAATTGCAATATCCCCCAAAGGAACAATTTCGCTTCAAAATGCCGAAAAGTTGCAATACCCCCCGAAAGGAACAATTTCGCTTCAAAATGGCCAAAAGTTGCAATACCCCCCCAAAGGAACAATTCCGCCTCAAAATGGCAAAAAATTGCAATACCCCCCCAAAGGAACAATTTCGCTTCAAAATGGCCAAAAGTTGCAATACCCCCCCAAAGGAACAGTTTCGCCTCAAAATGGCAAAAAATTGCAATACCCCCCCAAAGGAACAATTTCGCTTCAATATGGCCAAAAGTTGCAATACCCCCCCAAAGGAACAATTTCGCTTCAAAATGGCCAAAAGTTGCAATACCCCCCCAAAGGAACAATTTCGCCTCAAAATGGCCAAAAATTGTAATACCCCCCCAAAGGAACAATTTCGCTTCAAAATGGCCAAAAGTTGCAATACCCCCCCAAAAGGAACAATTTCGCCTCAAAATGGAAAAAAATTGCAATACCCCCCCAAAGGAACAATTTCGCTTCAAAATGCCAAAAAGTTGCAATACCCCCCCAAAGGAACAATTTCGCTTCAAAATGGCTAAAAGTTGCAATACCCCCCCAAAGGAACAATTTCGCCTCAAAATGGCAAGAAATTGCAATACCCCCCCAAAGGAACAATTTCGCCTCAAAATGCCGAAAAGTTGCAATACCCCCCAAAGGAACAATTTCGCTTCAAAATGGCCAAAAGTTGCAATACCCCCCAAAAAATCAATTTCGCCTCAAAATGGAAAAAAAATTGCAATACCCCCCCAAAGGAACAATTTTGCTTCAAAATGGCCAAAAGTTGCAATACCCCCCAAAGGAACAATTTCGCCTCAAAATGGCCAAAAATTGTAATACCCCCCCAAAGGAACAATTTCGCTTCAATGTGGCCAAAAGTTGCAATACCCCCCAAAGGAACAGTTTCGCCTCAAAATGGCAAAAAATTGCAATACCCCCCCAAAGTAACAATTTCGCTTCAAAATGACCAAAAGTTGCAATACACCTCAAAGGAACAATTTCGCCTCAAAATGGCAAAAAATTGCAATACCCCCCAAAGGAACAATTTCGCTTCAAAATGCTGAAAAGTTGCAATACCCCCCGAAAGGAACAATTTCGCCTCAAAATGGAAAAAAAATTGCAATACCCCCCCAAAGGAACAATTTCGCTTCAAAATGGCCAAAAGTTGCAATACCCCCCCAAAGGAACAATTTCGCCTCAAAATGGCAAGAAATTGCAATACCCCCAAAAGGAACAATTTCGCCTCAAAATGCCGAAAAGTTGCAATACCCCCCCAAAGGAACAATTTCGCTTCAAAATGGCCAAAAGTTGCAATACCCCCTCAAAGGAACAATTTCGCCTCAAAATGGCCAAAAATTGTAATATCCCCCCAAAGGAACAATTTCGCCTCAAAATGGCAAAAAATTGCAATACCCCCCAAAGGAACAATTTCGCTTCAAAAATGGCCAAAAGTTGCAATACCCCCCCAAAAGGATCAATTTCGCCTCAAAATGGCAAAAAATTGCAATACCCCCCCAAAGGAACAATTTCGCCTCAAAATGGCAAAAAATTGCAATACCCCCCAAAGGAACAATTTCGCTTCAAAATGGCCAAAAGTTGCAATACCCCCCCAAAAGGATCAATTTCGCCTCAAAATGGCAAAAAATTGCAATACCCCCCAAAGGAACAATTTCGCCTCAAAATGCTGAAAAGTTGCAATACCCCCCGAAAGGAACAATTTCGCTTCAAAATGGCAAAAAGTTGCAATATTCCCCAAAGCAACAATTTCGCCTCAAAATGGCAAAAACTTGCAATACCCCCCCAAAGGAACAATTTCGCCTCAAAATGGCCAAAAATTGTAATCCCCCCCAAAGGAACAATTTCGCTTCAATATGGCCAAAAGTTGCAATACCCCCCGAAAGGAACAATTTCGCCTCAAAATGGCAAAAAATTGCAATACCCCCCAAAGGAACAATTTCGCGTCAAAATGCCGAAAAGTTGCAATACCCCCCCAAAGGTACAATTTCACTTCAAAATGACCAAAAGCTGCAATACCCCCCCAAAGGAACAATTTCGCCTCAAAATGGAAAAAAAATTGCAATACTCCCCCAAAGGAACAATTTCGCCTCAAAATGCCGAAAAGTTGCAATACCCCCCGAAAGGAACAATTTCGCTTCAAAATGGCCAAAAGTTGCAATACCCCCCAAAGGAACAATTCCGCCTCAAAATGGCAAAAAATTGCAATACCCCCCCAAAGGAACAATTTCGCTTCAAAATGGCCAAAAGTTGCAATACCCCCCCAAAGGAACAGTTTCGCCTCAAAATGGCAAAAAATTGCAATACCCCCCCAAAGGAACAATTTCGCTTCAATATGGCCAAAAGTTGCAATACCCCCCCAAAGGAACAATTTCGCTTCAAAATGGCCAAAAGTTGCAATACCCCCCCAAAGGAACAATTTCGCTTCAATATGGCCAAAAGTTGCAATACCCCTATAAAGGAACAGTTTCGCCTCAAAATGGCAAAAAATTGCAATACCCCCCCAAAGGAACAATTTCGCTTAAAAATGGCCAAAAGTTGCAATACCCCCCCAAAGGAACAATTTCGCCTCAAAATGGAAAAAAATTGCAATACCCCCCCAAAGGAACAATTTTGCTTCAAAATGCCAAAAAGTTGCAATACCCCCCCAAAGGAACAATTTCGCTTCAAAATGGCTAAAAGTTGCAATACCCCCTCAAAGGAACAATTTCGCTTCAAAATGACCAAAAGTTGCAATACCCCCCCAAAGGAACAATTTCGCTTCAAAATGACCAAAAGTTGCAATACCCCCCCAAAGGAACAATTTCGCCTCAAAATGGCAAGAAATTGCAATACCCCCCCAAAGGAACAATTTCGCCTCAAAATGCCGAAAAGTTGCAATACCCCCCGAAAGGAACAATTTCGCTTCAAAATGGCCAAAAGTTGCAATACCCCCCCAAAGGAACAATTTCGCCTCAAAATGGCAAGAAATTGCAATACCCCCCCAAAGGAACAATTTCGCCTCAAAATGCCGAAAAGTTGCAATACCCCCCCAAAGGAACAATTTCGCTTCAATATGGCCAAAAGTTGCAATACCCCCCCAAAGGAACAACTTCGCTTCAAAATGGCCAAAAGTTGCAATACCCCCACAAAGGAACAATTTCGCCTCAAAATGGCCAAAAATTGTAATACCCCCCCCAAAGGAACAATTTCGCTTCAATTTGGCCAAAAGTTGCAATACCCCCCCAAAGGAACAGTTTCGCCTCAAAATGGCAAAAAATTGCAATAGCCCCCCAAAGGAACAATTTCGCTTCAAAATGGCCAAAAGTTGCAATACCCCCCCAAAGGAACAATTTCGCCTCAAAATGGCAAAAAATTGCAATACCCCCCCAAAGGAACAATTTCGCTTCAAAATGCCAAAAAGTTGCAATACCCCCCCAAAGGAACAATTTCGCCTCAAAATGGCAAAAAATTGCAATACCCCCCCAAAGGAACAATTTCGCTTCAAAATGACCAAAACTTGCAATACCCCCCGAAAGGAACAAATTCGCCTCTAAATGGCCAAAAGTTGCAATACCCCCCCAAAGGAACAATTTCGCCTCAAAATGGCAAGAAATTGCAATACCCCCCCAAAGGAACAATTTCGCCTCAAAATGCCGAAAAGTTGCAATACCCCCCAAAGGAACAATTTCGCTTCAAAATGGCCAAAAGTTGCAATACCCCCCAAAAAATCAATTTCGCCTCAAAATGGAAAAAAAATTGCAATACCCCCCCAAAGGAACAATTTCGCTTCAAAATGGCCAAAAGTTGCAATACCCCCCCAAAAGGATCAATTTCGCCTCAAAATGGCAAAAAATTGCAATACCCCCCCAAAGGAACAATTTCGCCTCAAAATGGCAAAAAATTGCAATACCCCCCAAAGGAACAATTTCGCTTCAAAATGGCCAAAAGTTGCAATACCCCCCCAAAAGGATCAATTTCGCCTCAAAATGGCAAAAAATTGCAATACCCCCCCAAAGGAACAATTTCGCCCCAAAATGCTGAAAAGTTGCAATACCCCCCGAAAGGAACAATTTCGCTTTAAAATGGCCAAAAGTTGCAATACCCCCCAAAGCAACAATTTCGCCTCAAAATGGCAAAAACTTGCAATACCCCCCCAAAGGAACAATTTCGCCTCAAAATGGCCAAAAATTGTAATCCCCCCCAAAGGAACAATTTCGCTTCAATATGGCCAAAAGTTGCAATACCCCCCGAAAGGAACAATTTCGCCTCAAAATGGCAAAAAATTGCAATACCCCCCAAAGGAACAATTTCGCGTCAAAATGCCGAAAAGTTGCAATACCCCCCCAAAGGTACAATTTCACTTCAAAATGACCAAAAGCTGCAATACCCCCCCAAAGGAACAATTTCGCCTCAAAATGGAAAAAAAAATTGCAATACCCCCCCAAAGGAACAATTTCGCCTCAAAATGCCGAAAAGTTGCAATACCCCCCGAAAGGAACAATTTCATTTCAAAATGGCCAAAAGTTGCAATACCCCCCCAAAGGAACAATTTCGCCTCAAAATGGCAAAAAATTGCAATACCCCCCAAAGGAACAATTTCGCTTCAAAATGGCCAAAAGTTGCAATACCCCCCCAAAGGATCAATTTCGCCTCAAAATGGCAAAAAATTGCAATACCCACCCAAAGGAACAATTTCGCCTCAAAATGCTGAAAAGTTGCAATACCCCCGAAAGGAACAATTTCGCTTCAAAATGGCCAAAAGTTGCAATAGCCCCCAAAGGAACAATTTCGCTTCAATGTGGCCAAAAGTTACAATACCCCTCCCAAAGGAACAGTTTCGCCTCAAAATGGCAAAAAATTGCAATATCCCCCCAAAGTAACAATTTCGCTTCAAAATGACCAAAAGTTGCAATACCCCCCAAAAGAACAATTTTGCCTCAAAATGGCAAAAAATTGCAATACCCACCCAAAGGAACAATTTCGCCTCAAAATGCTGAAAAGTTGCAATACCCCCCGAAAGGAACAATTTCGCTTCAAAATGGCCAAAAGTTGCAATACCCACCCAAAGGAGCAATTTCGCCTCAAAATGGCAAAAAATTGCAATACCCCCCAAAGGAACAATTTCGCTTCAAAATGGCCAAAAGTTGCAATACCCCCCCAAAGGAACAATTTCGCCTCAAAATGGCAAAAAATTTCAATACCCCCTCAAAGGAACAATTTTGCTTCAAAATGGCTAAAAGTTGCAATACCCCCCCAAAGGAACAATTTCGCCTCAAAATGGCAAAAAATTGCAATACCCCCCCAAAGGAACAATTTCGCTTAAAAATGGCCAAAAGTTGCAATACCCCCCCAAAGGAACAATTTCGCCTCAAAATGCTGAAAAGTTGCAATACCCCCCGAAAGGAACAATTTCGCTTCAAAATGGCCAAAAGTTGCAATACCCCCCAAAGCAACAATTTCGCCTCAAAATGGCAAAAACTTGCAATACCCCCCCAAAAGAACAATTTCGCCTCAAAATGGCCAAAAATTGTAATCCCCCCCAAAGGAACAATTTCGCTTCAATATGGCCAAAAGTTGCAATACCCCCCCAAAGGAACAATTTCGCCTCAAAATGGCAAAAAATTGCAATACCCCCCAAAGGAACAATTTCGCTTCAAAATGGCCAAAAGTTGCAATACCCCCCAATGGAACAATTTCGCCTCAAAATGCTGAAAAGTTGCAATACCCCCCGAAAGGAACAATTTCGCCTCAAAATGGCAAAAAATTGCAATACCCCCCAAAGGAACAATTTCGCTTCAAAATGCCGAAAAGTTGCAATAGCCCCCCAAAGGTACAATTTCACTTCAAAATGACCAAAAGCTGCAATACCCCCCCAAAGGAACAATTTCGCCTCAAAATGGAAAAAAAATTGCAATACCCCCCAAAGGAACAATTTCGCCTCAAAATGGCAAAAAATTGCAATACCCCCCAAAGGAACAATTTCGCTTCAAAATGGCCAAAAGTTTCAATACCCCCCAAAGGATCAATTTCTCCTCAAAATGGCAAAAAATTGCAATACCCACCCAAAGGAACAATTTCGCCTCAAAATGCTGAAAAGTTGCAATACCCCCGAAAGGAACAATTTCGCTTCAAAATGGCCAAAAGTTGCAATACCCCCCCAAAAGAACAATTTCGCTTCAATGTGGCCAAAAGTTGCAATACCCCCCCAAAGGAACAGTTTCGCCTCAAAATGGCAAAAAATTGCAATACCCCCCCAAGGTAACAATTTCGCTTCAAAATGACCAAAAGTTGCAATACCCCCCAAAGGAAAAATTTCGCCTCAAAATGGCAAAAAATTGCAATACCCCCCCAAAGGAACAATTTCGCTTCAAAATGCTGAAAAGTTGCAATACCCCCCGAAAGGAACAATTTCGCCTCAAAATGGAAAAAAAATTGCAATACCCCCCCAAAGGAACAATTTCGCCTCAAAATGCCGAAAAGTTGCAATACCCCCCGAAAGGAACAATTTCGCTTCAAAGTGGCTAAAAGTTGCAATACCCCCCCAAAGGAACAATTTCGCCTCAAAATGGCAAAAAATTGCAATACCCCCCAAAGGAACAATTTCGCCTCAAAATAGCAAAAAATTGCAATACCCCCCAAAAGGAACAATTTCGCTTCAAAATGGCCAAAAGTTGCAATACCCCCCCAAAGGAACAATTTCGCCTCAAAATGCCGAAAAGTTGCAATACCCACCGAAAGGAACAATTTCGCTTCAAAATGGCCAAAAGTTGCAATACCACCCCAAAGGAAAAATTTCGCCTCAAAATGGAAAAAATTGCAATACCCCCCAAAGGAACAATTTCGCTTCAAAATGCCGAAAAGTTGCAATACCCCCCAAAGGTACAATTTCACTTCAATATGGCCAAAAGTTGCAATACCCCCCCAAAGGAACAATTTCGCCTCAAAATGGCAAAAAATTGCAAAACCCCCCAAAAGGAACAATTTCGCTTCAAAATGGCCAAAAGTTGCAATACCCCCCCAAAGGAACAATTTCGCCTCAAAATGGCGAAAAATTGCAATGCCCCCCCAAAGGAACAATTTCGCTTCAAAATGGCCAAAAGTTGCAATACCCCCCAAAGGAACAATTTCGCCGCAAAATGCTGAAAAGTTGCAATACCCCCCGAAAGGAACAATTTCGCTTCAAAATGGCCAAAAGTTGCAATACCCCCCCAAAGGAACAATTTCGCCTCAAATTGGCAAAAAATTGCAATATCCCCCAAAGGAACAATTTCGCTTCAAAATGCCGAAAAGTTGCAATACCCCCCAAAAGGAACAATTTCGCTTCAAAATGGCCAAAAGTTGCAATACCCCCCCAAAGGAACAATTTCGCCTCAAAATGGCAAAAATTGTAATACCCCCCCAAAGGAACAATTTCGCTTTAATATGGCCAAAAGTTGCAATACCCCCCCAAAGGAACAATTTCGCTTCAAAATGACCAAAAGTTGCAATACCCCCCCAAAGGAACAATTTCGCCTCAAAATGGCCAAAAATTGTAATACCCCCCCAAAGGAACAATTTCGCTTCAATATGGCAAAAAATTGCAATACCCCCCCAAAGGAACAATTTCGCTTCAAAATGGCCAAAAGTTGCAATACCCCCCCAAAGGAACAATTTCGCCTCAAAATGGAAAAAAATTGCAATACCCCCCCAAAGGAACAATTTCGCTTCAAAATGCCAAAAAGTTGCAATACCCCCCCAAAGGAACAATTTCGCTTCAAAATGGCCAAAAGTTGCAATACCCCCCCAAAGGAACAATTTCGCTTCAAAATGACCAAAAGTTGCAATACCCCCCCAAAGGAACAATTTCACCTCAAAATGGCAAAAAATTGCAATGCCCCCCAAAGGAACAATTTCGCTTCAAAATGGCCAAAAGTTGCAATACCCTCCCAAAGGAACAATTTCGCCTCAAAATGGCAAAAAATTGCAATATCCCCCAAAGGAACAATTTCACTTCAAAATGCCGAAAAGTTGCAATACCCCCCGAAAGGAACAATTTCGCCTCAAAATGGAAAAAAAATTGCAATACCCCCCCAAAGGAACAATTCCGCCTCAAAATGCCGAAAAGTTGCAATACCCCCCGAAAGGAACAATTTCGCTTCAAAGTGGCTAAAAGTTGCAATACCCCCCCAAAGGAACAATTTCGCCTCAAAATGGCAAAAAATTGCAATACCCCCCAAAGGAACAATTTCGCCTCAAAATGCCGAAAAGTTGCAATACCCCCCGAAAGGAACAATTTCGCTTCAAAATGGCCAAAAGTTGCAATACCACCCCAAAGGAAAAATTTCGCCTCAAAATGCCGAAAAGTTGCAATACCCCCCGAAAGGAACAATTTCGCTTCAAAGTGGCTAAAAGTTGCAATACCCCCCCAAAGGAACAATTTCGCCTCAAAATGGCAAAAAATTGCAATACCCCCCAAAGGAACAATTTCGCCTCAAAATAGCAAAAAATTGCAATACCCCCCCAAAGGAACAATTTCGCTTCAAAATGGCCAAAAGTTGCAATACCCTCCCAAAGGAAAAATTTCGCCTCAAAATGGCAAAAAATTGCAATACCCCCCAAAAGAACAATTTCGCCGCAAAATGCTGAAAAGTTGCAATACCCCCCGAAAGGAACAATTTCGCTTCAAAATGGACAAAAGTTGCAAAACCCCCCAAAGGAACAATTTCGCCTTAAATTGGCAAAAAATTGCAATATCCCCCAAAGGAACAATTTCGCTTCAAAATGCCAAAAAGTTGCAATACCCCCCGAAAGGAACAATTTCGCTTCAAAATGGCCAAAAGTTGCAATACCCCCCCAAAGGAACAATTCCGCCTCAAAATGGCAAAAAATTGCAATACCCCCCAAAGGAACAATTTCGCTTCAAAATGGCCAAAAGTTGCAATACCCCCCCAAAGGAACAATTTCGCCTCAAAATGGCAAAAATTGTAATACCCCCCCAAAGGAACAATTTCGCTTCAATATAACCAAAAGTTGCAATACCCCCCAAAGGAACAATTTCGCTTCAATATAACCAAAAGTTGCAATACCCCCCAAAGGAACAATTTCGCTTCAATATGGCCAAAAGTTGCAATACCCCCCCAAAGGAACAGTTTCGCCTCAAAATGGCAAAAAATTGTAATACCCCCCCAAAGGAACAATTTCGCCTCAAAATGCTGAAAAGTTGCAATACCCCCCGAAAGGAACAATTTCGCTTCAAAATGGCCAAAAGTTGCAATACCCCCCCAAAGGAACAATTTCGCCTCAAAATGGCCAAAAGTTGCAATACCCCCCCAAAGGAACAGTTTCGCCTCAAAATGGCAAAAAATTGCAATACCCCCCGAAAGGAACAATTTCGCTTCAAAATGGCCAAAAGTTGCAATACCACCCCAAAGGAAAAATTTCGCCTCAAAATGCCGAAAAGTTGCAATACCCCCCGAAAGGAACAATTTCGCTTCAAAGTGGCTAAAAGTTGCAATACCCCCCCAAAGGAACAATTTCGCCTCAAAATGGCAAAAAATTGCAATACCCCCCAAAGGAACAATTTCGCCTCAAAATAGCAAAAAATTGCAATACCCCCCAAAAGGACCAATTTCGCTTCAAAATGGCCAAAAGTTGCAATACCCCCCCAAAGGAACAATTTCGCTTCAAAATGCCGAAAAGTTGCAATACCCCCCAAAGGAACAATTTCGCTTCAATATGGCCAAAAGTTGCAATATCCCCCCAAAGGAACAATTTCGCCTCAAAATGGCAAAAAATTGCAATACCCCCCAAAAGGAACAATTTCGCTTCAAAATGGCCAAAAGTTGCAATACCCCCCCAAAGGAACAATTTCGCCTCAAAATGGCGAAAAATTTTAATACCCCCCCAAAGGAACAATTTCGCTTCAATATGGCCAAAAGTTGCAATACCCCCCCCAAAGGAACAATTTCGCCTCAAAATGGCAAAAAATTGCAATCCCCCCCAAAGGAACAATTTCGCTTCAAAATGGCCAAAAGTTGCAATACCCTCCCAAAGGAAATATTTCGCTTTAAAATGGCAAAAAATTGCAATACCCCCCAAAGGAACAATTTCGCCGCAAAATGCTGAAAAATTGCAATACCCCCCGAAAGGAACAATTTCGCTTCAAAATGGCCAAAAGTTGCAATACCCCCCCAAAGGAACAATTTCGCCTCAAATTGGCAAAAAATTGCAATATCCCCCAAAGGAACAATTTCGCTTCAAAATGCCGAAAAGTTGCAATACCCCCCGAAAGGAACAATTTCGCTTCAAAATGGCCAAAAGTTGCAATACCCCCCCAAAGGAACAATTCCGCCTCAAAAATGGCAAAAAATTGCAATACCCCCCCAAAGGAACAATTTCGCTTCAAAATAGCCAAAAGTTGCAATACCCCCCCAAAGGAACAATTTCGCCTCAAAATGGCAAAAATTGTAATACCCCCCAAAGGAACAATTTCGCTTCAATATGGCCAAAAGTTGCAATACCCCCCCAAAGGAACAATTTCGCTTCAAAATGGCCAAAAGTTGCAATACCCCCCCAAAGGAACAATTTCGCCTCAAAATGGCCAAAAATTGTAATACCCCCCCAAAGGAACAATTTCGCTTCAATGTGGCCAAAAGTTGCAATACCCCCCAAAGGAACAGTTTCGCCTCAAAATGGCAAAAAATTGCAATACCCCCCAAAGGAACAATTTCGCTTCAAAATGCTGAAAAGTTGCAATACCCCCCGAAAGGAACAATTTCGCCTCAAAATGGAAAAAAAATTGCAATACCCCCCCAAAGGAACAATTTCGCCTCAAAATGCCGAAAAGTTGCAATACCCCCCGAAAGGAACAATTTCGCTTCAAAATGGCCTAAAGTTGCAATACCCCCCCAAAGGAACAATTTCGCCTCAAAATGGCAAAAAATTGCAATACCCCCCAAAGGAACAATTTCGCTTCAAAATGACCAAAAGTTGCAATACCCCCGTAAGAAACAATTTCGCCTCAAAATGGCAAAAAATTGCAATATCCCCCAAAGGAACAATTTCGCTTCAAAATGGCCAACAGTTGCAATACCCCCTGTGAGACTGTGACCGGGGTTATCTATGACGGCCGGTATGTCTCGCCCCGGTTGTGCTCACTCCATGATAGAAAACAACTCCACTCCAGGGTTAATCCTGTTTCCCTACCGGCTGAAGGGAGGGTTAAAAGGAAACAGGAACGAGGGCAGGTGTGCCGGGAGTGAGGGAGTGATCACATCTCCCTGAGTTCTCTGCCGGAGAGGCACACATGTACTATTATGGACTTTTCTTTGGATAATAAACCGTGTGCTGTGAACCTTGGTGCCTGGATCCCGTGTCTTTTTCAGCGCAGCCGACGACGCTACCTCACATATGGTGGAGAATGCGGGCATGACAGCCGGTGAGGTGTAGCTTCCATTTCTGGTGACCCGGTAGCACATGTCCTGGATTCAAGCGGCTATACTACAGCCCAAACCCGGCGACGCCATGGAGGACATACTAAAGCATTTGGCTCAAGCTAATGCACAGCAGCAGCAGACCAATGCACACATACTCCAATCCTTGAAATCGCAGGAACAGAGGCACCAAGAACAGATGGTCCTCCTGGCCAAATCGATCCGTGCCGGACCGGCAGCAACAACCCCGGGACCGGGTGACGTCAGCAGCATCCGGAAAGCGGTGAGACAAGCGTTGCAAAAGATGACCCCGGGGGATGATGTGCAAGCGTTCCTGGCGGTGTTTGAGTGGGTGGCTGAGCGGGAAAAACTGCCGACCCCCCAGTGGGCTGAGGTATTGTCGCCCTATCTGACGGGGGAGCCCCAAAAAGCATATTTGGACCTCTGTACCGAGGACGCCGTAGAATATGCAACCCTGAAAGCCGAAATACTTGCTCGGATGGGGGTGAATACCTATGTACGGGCTCAGCGGGTAAATCAGTGGTTCTATGAGGAAGCCAAACCCGTACGCACACAGGCCTATGACTTGTTGCATCTCGTAAAGAAGTGGTTGCAGCCTGACACTCTGAGCCCGGCGCAAATGGTAGAAAGGGTAGTTGTTGACCGTTTTGTACGCACTTTACCCGTCACCATTCAACGGTGGGTTGGACAGGGCGACCCAAGTACCCTGGACCAATTAGTATGCCTGGTAGAGCGGCATGTGGCTACGCAGGACTTGATACGGGACACAGACTTTGCGTACAGCCCGTCGGTCCGGCCCCTCCAAGCCTAGGGCCAAGGACCCACCGCTGACACCGGTGCGGGAGTCCGCTACCGTCCCGTCTGAGGCCGCACCCTCCGTCCCTGAGGTCCGGAAAACTATGTACCCTAAACGACAACTCGTCAAGGGGGTGTCCTTCCCTATTAGATGTTGGCGGTGCCAGCGGGTGGGACATATGGAAGCCCAGTGTCCACTCACCACGGAGCCCATGGATTGTGGGGTTACCCGGCGAAGTTCAATGTATGCTCAGGTGGTGTGTACCGCTGACCTGGTCTACCCAGAGACTGAGCCCCACTTGTGCCAAATACAGGTGAATGGATGTCCGGTTACAGGCTTGTTGGATTCCGGAAGCTTAGTGACCCTCGTGCGATCAACCCTAAGGGCTAAAGTAAAGGTCCACAGGATGTACCGTGAGGGTGGTTTGCATACATGGGGACCGCCGAGACTATCCCACGGGGATAGTCACCATCACAGCACCTTGCGGTCAGGTGCAACATGAGGTGGGACTTATTAATACTCTTCCCTATGATGTGATCCTAGGAAGGGATCTACCCTATTTTTGGACTTTATGGAAGGGACCTCCTAAGTCCCCTCAGATATTGGTCAGTCCGGGACCTGAGCCCTACAATCCTGAATCCGGGACGCCTGCCGTAGGGGTCCCCATGATAGGGACAGAATGTGAACCTGATAGGTCGCCCCTAGAGGTATTGGCAGGAGAGGCTGAGACGGTCGAGCCCATCCCGGAGTTGGAGGCGTCCCCGGATACGTTTGGGACAGCCCAACTCCAGGACCGTACATTAATACATGCCCGGAGTCGGGTGACAGTAGTTGACGGGGTGGCACAGCTGCCCAGTGCCCAGGTAAGGTACCCCCATTTCGCTCTTAAGCAGGATTTACTCTACCGGGTAGATGAAATACGGGGCGTGGGGGTAGAGCAGTTGGTGGTGCCCCAGCCGTATCGCCGGCGGGTACTCGACTTGGCTCATAAACACCTGATGAGTGGTCACCTAGGGGTCAAGAAAACGCAGGAGCGAATATTGCAAAGGTTCTATTGGCCCGGGGTCTTTGGGGAGGTAAAACGGTTCTGCGAAACCTGCCCGGAGTGTCAGCTTACCGCACCCCTGACCCACTTTCGCAGTCCGTTGGTACCGTTACCCATTATAGAAGTCCCTTTTGAACGGATAGGGATGGATCTGGTGGGGCCCCTCGTAAAGTCTGCTCGAGGGCACCAGCATATCCTAGTGATCGTTGACTATGCCACCCGGTATCCAGAGGCGATACCTCTCAGACATACTGCGGCGAAGCTTATAGCTCGAGAGTTGTTTGCTATGTTCTGCCGGGTGGGGTTGCCCAAGGAGATCCTTACGGATCAGGGGACCCCATTCATGTCTAAAGTGACCAAAGAGCTATGCCGGCTACTCCAGATCAAGCAGTTGCGTACGTCTGTGTATCATCCTCAGACGGATGGGTTAGTAGAACGATTCAATAAAACCCTGAAAACCATGCTCAAAAGGGTGATCTCCAAAGACGGGAAAGACTGGGATATGATGCTTCCCTATTTGATGTTTGCCATACGAGAGGTGCCACAGGCATCCACGGGGTTTTCGCCTTTTGAATTGTTATACGGGCGACATCCCCGGGGATTGTTGGACCTGGCAAAAGAAACCTGGGAACAGGAGCCCACCCCCCATAAAAGTGTGATTGAACACATTTTAGGAACGCAGAACCGCATAAGCGCGGTCATGCCAATTGTGAAGGAGCATTTACAGGAGGCTCAGGCCGCGCAAAGCGGCCGCTACAATAGACAAGCCACCGTGCGGACCTTTAAACCCGGGGATCGGGTGTTGGTATTGATCCCCACGGCGGAAAGTAAATTCCTGGCTCAGTGGCAAGGCCCCTACGAGATAAAGGAAAGAGTCGGGGTGGTCAACTATAAGGTATTGCAGCCCGGTAGGCGGAAACCTGAACAAATATACCATGTCAACCTATTAAAACCTTGGCAGGAACGGGAAAGCCTGATGGTTGATTTTCCCCCATCTCCCTCCTCTTCGGGTCGTTCAAACCCGGCTCCAGCAACCGCCGGAGAGGACGAACCGGAAGTAAGGATTGGAGAAGCCCTCACCAAGCAACAGAGGCGAGAGGCCAGACAGCTGGTTCAGCAGAACCCCGATGTCTTTTCCGAGTTGCCGGGTAGGACCAGTCTGATACGACATGACATTGTCACCGAGCCTCACCTGAAGGTACGCCTGAAGTCATACCGGGTGCCGGAGGCTCGAAGACAAGCCATATCAGAGGAAGTGAAGACAATGCTATGCCTGGGGGTCATCGAAAAATCCCGAAGTGAATGGGCTAGTCCTATTGTCCTAATACCAAAACCCGATGGCTCCTTAAGGTTCTGCAATGACTTTAGGAGATTGAACGAAATATCCAAGTTCGATCTCTACCCCATGCCATGGGTGGATGAGCTGATTGATAGGCTGGGACAGGCGCGATATTTTACCACGCTCGACCTGACCAAGGGGTACTGGCAGGTGCCACTGACGGAGTCCGCCAAGGAGAAAACCGCTTTTGTTATGCCGGAGAATCTCTTCCACTATGTTGTCTTGCCTTTTGGGTTACATGGCGCTCCGGCCACGTTCCAGAGGTTGATGGACTTAGTGCTGGAACCCCACCAGGCGTATGCATCAGCGTACCTTGATGACATCATTATTTACAGCTCCGATTGGCAGACCCACTTGGAACAGGTACAAGCGGTGGTGGACGCGCTTCGAACAGCCGGATTGACAGCCAATCCCAAGAAATGTGCGTTGGGACTCACGGAAGCCCGCTACTTGGGCTACGTAATAAGCCAAGGAGTGATTAAGCCCCAAATTAACAAGGTTGAGGCGATCCAGAAGTGGCCTAGACCCCTGACCACGAAGCAGGTTAGGTCCTTTCTGGGTATCGTGGGGTACTACAGGAGGTTTGTAAAAGATTTTGCGGGACTATCAGCCCCCTTGACGGACCTTCTCAAAGGTAAGAAGTCCGTCATGGTGCGTTGGACTCCGCAGGCCGAGGACTCCTTCCGGGCCCTGAAGGGGGTCCTGTGCGGACAGCCCGTTCTTGTAAACCCTGATTTCCGGAAGGAGTTCATAGTACAGACTGACGCCTCGGAGGTCGGCCTGGGGGCAGTGCTGTCTTAGGTGGTTCAGGGGGAGGAACACCCCGTCACCTTCTTAAGTAGGAAGCTCACCCCTCCCGAGCGGAATTATAGCGTAGTGGAGAAGGAGTGCCTGGCGATCAAGTGGGCCTTGGAGTCCCTACGCTATTACCTGCTGGGACGTCAGTTTCGCTTGGTGACGGATCACTCTCCACTGGTCTGGATGAGGTCGGCCAAGGAACGGAATGCCCGGGTTACCCGGTGGTTCCTTTCTCTGCAGAACTTCCGGTTTACGGTTGAACACCGGGCCGGTAGGTTCCAGGGCAACGCCGATGCCTTGTCCCGCGGCCCGTGTATGATGGCAGGAGTTCAACCCCGCACGCTTGAACTGAGGGGGGGGTATGTGAGACTGTGACCGGGGTTATCTATGACGGCCGGTATGTCTCGCCCCGGTTGTGCTCACTCCATGATAGAAAACAACTCCACTCCAGGGTTAATCCTGTTTCCCTACCGGCTGAAGGGAGGGTTAAAAGGAAACAGGAACGAGGGCAGGTGTGCCGGGAGTGAGGGAGTGATCACATCTCCCTGAGTTCTCTGCCGGAGAGGCACACATGTACTATTATGGACTTTTCTTTGGATAATAAACCGTGTGCTGTGAACCTTGGTGCCTGGATCCCGTGTCTTCTGCAGCGCAGCCGACGACGCTACCTCACACCCCCAAAGGAACAATTCCGCCTCAAAATGGCAAAAAATTGCAATATCCCCCCAAAGGAACAATTTCGCCTCAAAATGGCCAAAAATTGCAATACCCCCCCAAAGGAACAATTTCGCCTCAAAATGGCCAAAAATTGTAATACCCCCCCAAAGGAAAAATTTCGCTTCAATATGGCTAAAAGTTGCAATACCCCCCCAAAGGAACAATTTCGCCTCAAAATGGCAAAAAATTGCAATACCCCCCAAAGGAACAATTTCGCTTCAAAATGACCAAAAGTTGCAATACCCCCCCAAAGGAACAATTTCGCCTCAAAATGCCGAAAAGTTGCAATACCCCCCCAAAGGAACAATTTCGCCTCAAAATGGCAAGAAATTGCAATACCCCCCCAAAGGAACAATTTCGCCTCAAAATGCAGAAAAGTTGCAATACCCCCCCAAAGGAACAATTTCGCTTCAATATGGCCAAAAGTTGCAATACCCCCCAAAGGAACAATTTCGCTTCAAAATGGCCAAAAGTTCCAATACCCCCCCAAAGGAACAATTTCGCCTCAAAATGGCAAAAAACTGCAATACCCCCCCAAAGGAACAATTTCGCTTCAAAATGGCCAAAAGTTGCAATACCCCCCCAAAGGAACAATTTCGCCTCAAAATGGCAAAAAACTGCAATACCCCCCCAAAGGAACAATTTCGCTTCAAAATGCCAAAAAGTTGCAATACCCCCCAAAGGAACAATTTCGCTTCAAAATGGCCAAAAGTTGCAATACCCCCCCAAAGGAACAATTTCGCCTCAAAATGGCAAGAAATTGCAATACCCCCCCAAAGGAACAATTTCGCCTCAAAATGCCAAAAAGTTGCAATACCCCCCCAAAAGGAACAATTTCGTTTCAAAATGGCCAAAAGTTGCAATACCCCCCAAAGGAACAATTTCGCCTCAAAATGGAAAAAAATTGCAATACCCCCCCAAAGGAACAATTTCGCTTCAATGTGGCCAAAAGTTGCAATACCCCCCCAAAGGAACAGTTTCGCCTCAAAATGGCAAAAAATTGCAATACCCCCCCAAAGTAACAATTTCGCTTCAAAATGACCAAAAGTTGCAATACCCCCCCCAAAGGAACAATTTCGCCTCAAAATGGCAAGAAATTGCAATACCCCCCCAAAGGAACAGTTTCGCCTCAAAATTGCAAAAAATTGCAATACCCCCCCAAAGTAACAATTCCGCCTCAAAATGGCAAAAAATTGCAATACCCCCCCAAAGGAACAATTTCGCTTCAAAATGCTGAAAAGTTGCAATACCCCCCGAAAGGAACAATTTTGCCTCAAAATGGAAAAAAAATTGCAATACCCCCCCAAAGGAACAATTTCGCCTCAAAATGCCGAAAAGTTGCAATACCCCCCGAAAGGAACAATTTCGCTTTAAAATGGCCAAAAGTTGCAATACCCTCCCAAAGGAACAATTTCGCCTCAAAATGGCAAAAAATTGCAATACCCCCAAAGGAACAATTTCGCTTCAAAATGGCCAAAAGTTGCAATACCCCCCAAAGGAACAATTTCGCCTCAAAATGGCAAAAAATTGCAATACCCCCCAAAGGAACAATTTCGCTTCAAAATGGCCAAAAGTTGCAATACCCCCCCAAAGGAACAATTTCGCCTCAAAATGGCAAAAAATTGCAATACCCCCCAAAGGAACAATTTCGCCTCAAAATAACAAAAAATTGCAATACCCCCCCAAAGGAACAATTTCGCTTCAAAATGGCCAAAAGTTGCAATACCCCCCTAAAGGAACAATTTCGCCTCAAAATGCCGAAAAGTTGCAATACCCCCTGAAAGGAACAATTTCGCTTCAAAATGGCCAAAAGTTGCAATACCACCCCAAAGGAACAATTTCGCCTCAAAATGGAAAAAATTGCAATACCCCCCCAAAGGAACAATTTCGCTTCAATATGGCCAAAAGTTGCAATACCCCCCCAAAGGATCAATTTCGCTTTAAAATGGCAAAAAATTGCAATACCCCCCCAAAGAAACAATTTCGCCTCAAAATGCTGAAAAGTTGCAATACCCCCCGAAAGGAACAATTTCGCTTCAAAATGGCCAAAAGTTGCAATACCCCCCCAAAGGAACAATTTCGCCTCAAAATGGCAAAAAATTGCAATACCACCCCAAAGGAACAATTTCGCTTCAAAATGGCCAAAAGATGCAATACCCCCCAAAGCAACAATTTCGCCTCAAAATTGCAAAAAATTGCAATACCCCCCCCAAAGGAACAATTTCGCCTCAAAATGGCCAAAAATTGTAATCCCCCCCAAAGGAACAATTTCGCTTCAATATGGTCAAAAGTTGCAATACCCCCCCAAAGGAACAATTTCGCCTCAAAATGGCAAAACATTGCAATACCCCCCAAAGGAACAATTTCGCTTCAAAATGGCCAAAAGTTGCAATATCCCCCCAAAGGAACAATTTCGCCTCAAAATGATGAAAAGTTGCAATACCCCCCGAAAGGAACAATTTCGCCTCAAAATGGCAAAAAAATTGCAATACCCCCCAAAGGAACAATTTCGCTTTAAAATGCCGAAAAGTTGCAATATCCCCCCAAAGGTACAATTTCACTTTAAAATGACCAAAAGTTGCAATACCCCCCCAAAGGAACAATTTCGCCTCAAAATGGAAAAAAAATTGCAATACCCCCCCAAAGGAACAATTTCGCCTCAAAATGCCGAAAAGTTGCAATACCCCCAAAAGGAACAATTTCGCTTCAAAATGGCCAAAAGTTGCAATACCCCCCCAAAGGATCAATTTCGCCTCAAAATGGCAAAAAATTGCAATCCCCCCCCAAAGGAACAATTTCGCCTCAAAATGCTGAAAAGTTGCAATACCCCCGAAAGGAACAATTTCGCTTCAAAATGGACAAAAGTTGCAATACCCCCCCAAAGGAACAATTTCTCTTCAATGTGGCTAAAAGTTGCAATACCCCCCCAAAGGAACAGTTTCGTCTCAAAATGGCAAAAAATTGCAATACCCCCACAAAGTAACAATTTCGCTTCAAAATGACCAAAATTTGCAATACCCCCCAAAGGAACAATTTCGCCTCAAAATGGCAAAAAATTGCAATACCCCCCCAAAGGAACAATTTCGCTTCAAAATGCTGAAAAGTTGCAATACCCCCCGAAAGGAACAATTTCGCCTCAAAATGGAAAAAAAATTGCAATACCCCCCCAAAGGAACAATTTCGCCTCAAAATGCCGAAAACTTGCAATACCCCCCGAAAGGAACAATTTCGCTTCAAAATGGCCAAAGGTTGCAATACCCCCCCAAAGGAACAATTTCGCCTCAAAATGGCAAAAAATTGCAATACCCCCGAAAGGAACAATTTCGCCTCAAAATGGCAAAAAATTGCAATACCCCCGAAAGGAACAATTTCGCCTCAAAATAGCAAAAAATTGCAATACCTCCCCAAAGGAACAATTTTGCTTCAAAATGGCCAAAAGTTGCAATACCCCCCCAAAGGAACAATTTCGCCTCAAAATGCCGAAAAGTTGCAATACCCCCCGAAAGGAACAATTTCGCTTTAAAATGGCCAAAAGTTGCAATACCACCCCAAAGGAAAAATTTCGCCTCAAAATGGAAAAAATTGCAATACCCCCCCAAAGGAACAATTTCGCTTCAAAATGCCGAAAAGTTGCAATACCCCCCAAAGGAACAATTTCGCTTCAATATGGCCAAAAGTTGCAATACCCCCCCAAAGGAACAATTTCGCCTCAAAATGGCAAAAAATTGCAATACCCCCAAAAAGGAACAATTTCGCTTCAAAATGGCCAAAAGTTGCAATACCCCCCCAAAGGAACAATTTCGCCTCAAAATGGCAAAAAATTGCAATACCCCCCAAAGGAACAATTTCGCCTCAAAATAACAAAAAATTGCAATACCCCCCCAAAGGAACAATTTCGCTTCAAAATGGCCAAAAGTTGCAATACCCCCCTAAAGGAACAATTTCGCCTCAAAATGCCGAAAAGTTGCAATACCCCCTGAAAGGAACAATTTCGCTTCAAAATGGCCAAAAGTTGCAATACCACCCCAAAGGAACAATTTCGCCTCAAAATGGAAAAAATTGCAATACCCCCCCAAAGGAACAATTTTGCTTCAATATGGCCAAAAGTTGCAATACCCCCCCAAAGGATCAATTTCGCTTTAAAATGGCAAAAAATTGCAATACCCCCCCAAAGAAACAATTTCGCCTCAAAATGCTGAAAAGTTGCAATACCCCCCGAAAGGAACAATTTCGCTTCAAAATGGCCAAAAGTTGCAATACCCCCCCAAAGGAACAATTTCGCCTCAAAATGGCAAAAATTTGCAATACCACCCCAAAGGAACAATTTCGCTTCAAAATGGCCAAAAGATGCAATACCCCCCAAAGCAACAATTTCGCCTCAAAATTGCAAAAAATTGCAATACCTCCCCCAAAGGAACAATTTCGCCTCAAAATGGCCAAAAATTGTAATCCCCCCCAAAGGAACAATTTCGCTTCAATATGGCCAAAAGTTGCAATACCCCCCCAAAGGAACAATTTCGCCTCAAAATGGCAAAACATTGCAATACCCCCCAAAGGAACAATTTCGCTTCAAAATGGCCAAAAGTTGCAATATCCCCCCAAAGGAACAATTTCGCCTCAAAATGATGAAAAGTTGCAATACCCCCCGAAAGGAACAATTTCGCCTCAAAATGGCAAAAAAATTGCAATACCCCCCAAAGGAACAATTTCGCTTCAAAATGCCGAAAAGTTGCAATATCCCCCCAAAGGTACAATTTCACTTTAAAATGACCAAAAGTTGCAATACCCCCCCAAAGGAACAATTTCGCCTCAAAATGGAAAAAAAATTGCAATACTCCCCCAAAGGAACAATTTCGCCTCAAAGTGCCGAAAAGTTGCAATACCCCCCAAAAGGAACAATTTCGCTTCAAAATGGCCAAAAGTTGCAATACCCCCCCAAAGGATCAATTTCGCCTCAAAATGGCAAAAAATTGCAATACCCCCCCAAAGGAACAATTTCGCCTCAAAATGCTGAAAAGTTGCAATACCCCCGAAAGGAACAATTTCGCTTCAAAATGGACAAAAGTTGCAATACCCCCCCAAAGGAACAATTTCTCTTCAATGTGGCTAAAAGTTGCAATACCCCCCCAAAGGAACAGTTTCGTCTCAAAATGGCAAAAAATTGCAATACCCCCACAAAGTAACAATTTCGCTTCAAAATGACCAAAAGTTGCAATACCCCCCAAAGGAACAATTTCGCCTCAAAATGGCAAAAAATTGCAATACCCCCCCAAAGGAACAATTTCGCTTCAAAATGCTGAAAAGTTGCAATACCCCCCGAAAGGAACAATTTCGCCTCAAAATGGAAAAAAAATTGCAATACCCCCCAAAAGGAACAATTTCGCCTCAAAATGCCGAAAAGTTGCAATACCCCCCGAAAGGAACAATTTCGCTTCAAAATGGCCAAAGGTTGCAATACCCCCCCAAAGGAACAATTTCGCCTCAAAATGGCAAAAAATTGCAATACCCCCGAAAGGAACAATTTCGCCTCAAAATGGCAAAAAATTGCAATACCCCCGAAAGGAACAATTTCGCCTCAAAATAGCAAAAAATTGCAATACCTCCCCAAAGGAACAATTTTGCTTCAAAATGGCCAAAAGTTGCAATACCCCCCCAAAGGAACAATTTCGCCTCAAAATGCCGAAAAGTTGCAATACCCCCCGAAAGGAACAATTTCGCTTTAAAATGGCCAAAAGTTGCAATACCACCCCAAAGGAAAAATTTCGCCTCAAAATGGAAAAAATTGCAATACCCCCCCAAAGGAACAATTTCGCTTCAAAATGCCGAAAAGTTGCAATACCCCCCAAAGGAACAATTTCGCTTCAATATGGCCAAAAGTTGCAATACCCCCCCAAAGGAACAATTTCGCCTCAAAATTGCAAAAAATTGCAATACCCCCAAAAAGGAACAATTTCGCTTCAAAATGGCCAAAAGTTGCAATACCCCCCCAAAGGAACAATTTCGCCTCAAAATGGCGAAAAATTGTAATACCCCCCAAAGGAACAATTTCGCTTCAATATGGCCAAAAGTTGCAATCCCCCCAAAGCAACAATTTCGCCTCAAAATGGCAAAAAATTGCAATGCCCCCCCAAAGGAACAATTTCGCTTCAAAATGGCCAAAAGTTGCAATACCCCCCCAAAGGAACAATTTCGCCTCAAATTGGCAAAAAATTGCAATATCCCCCAAAGGAACAATTTCGCTTCAAAATGCCGAAAAGTTGCAATACCCCCCGAAAGGAACAAGTTCGCTTCAAAATGGCCAAAAGTTGAAATACCCCCCCAAAGGAACAATTCCGCCTCAAAATGGCAAAAAATTGCAATACCCACCCCCAAAGGAACAATTTCGCTTCAAAATGGCCAAAAGTTGCAATACCCCCCCAAAAGAACAATTTCGCCTCAAAATGGCCAAAAATTGTAATACCCCCCCAAAGGAACAATTTCGCTTCAATATGGCCAAAAGTTGCAATACCCCCCCCAAAGGAAAAATTTCGCCTCAAAATGGCCAAAAATTGTAATACCCCCCCAAAGGAACAATTTTGCTTCAATATGGCCAAAAGTTGCAATACCCCCCCAAAGGAACAATTTCGCCTCAAAATGGCCAAAAATTGGAATACCCCCCGAAAGGAACAATTTCGCTTCAAAATGGCCAAAAGTTGCAATACCCCCCCAAAGGAACAATTTCGCCTCAAAATGGCAAGAAATTGCAATACCCCCCAATGGAACAATTTCGCCTCAAAATGCTGAAAAGTTGCTATACCCCCCAAAGGAACAATTTCGCTTCAAAATGGCCAAAAGTTGCAATACCCCCCAAACGATCAATTTCGCTTCAAAATGGCCAAAAGTTGCAATACCCCCCAAAGGAACATTTTCGCTTCAAAATGGCCAAAAGTTGCAATACCCCCCCAAAGGAACAATTTCGCTTCAATATGGCCAAAAGTTGCAATACCCCCCCAAAGGAACAGTTTCGCCTCAAAATGGCAAAAAATTGCAATACCCCCCCAAAGGAACAATTTCGCTTCAAAATGGCCAAAAGTTGCAATACCCCCCCAAAGGAACAATTTCGCCTCAAAATGGAAAAAAATTGCAATACCCCCCCAAAGGAACAATTTCGCTTCAAAATGCCAAAAAGTTGCAATACCCCCCCAAAGGAACAATTTCGCTTCAAAATGGCCAAAAGTTGCAATACCCCCCCAAAGGAACAATTTCGCCTCAAAATGGCAAAAAATTGCAATACCCCCCCAAAGGAACAATTTCGCTTCAAAATGACCAAAAGTTGCAATACCCCCCGAAAGGAACAATTTCGCCTCTAAATAGCCAAAAGTTGCAATACCCCCCCAAAGGAACAATTTCGCCTCAAAATGCCGAAAAGTTGCAATACCCCCCGAAAGGAACAATTTCGCTTCAAAATGGCCAAAAGTTGCAATACCCCCCCAAAGGAACAATTTTCGCCTCAAAATGGAAAAAAATTGCAATACCCCCCCAAAGGAACAATTTCGCTTCAAAATGCCAAAAGTTGCAATACCCCCCAAAGGAACAATTTCGCTTCAAAATAGCCAAAAGTTGCAATACCCCCCCAAAGGAACAATTTTCGCCTCAAAAAGGAAAAAAATTGCAATACCCCCCCAAAGGAACAATTTCGCTTCAAAATGCCAAAAGTTGCAATACCCCCCCAAAGGAACAATTTCGCCTCAAAATGGCCAAAAATTGTAATACCCCCCCAAAGGAACAATTTCGCTTCAATATGGCCAAAAGTTGCAATACCCCCCCAAAGGAACAATTTCGCCTCAAAATGGCCAAAAATTGTAATACCCCCCCAAAGGAACAATTTCGCTTCAATGTGGCCAAAAGTTCCAATACCCCTCCAAAGGAACAGTTTCGCCTCCAAATGGCAAAAAATTGCAATACCCCCCCAAAGGAACAATCTCGCTTCAAAATGCCAAAAAGTTGCAATACCCCCCCAAAGGAACAATTTCGCTTCAAAATGGCCAAAAGTTGCAATACCCCCCCAAAGGAATAATTTCGCCTCAAAATGTGCAAAAATTGTAATACCCCCCCAAAGGAACAATTTCGCTTCAATATGGCCAAAAGTTGCAATACCCCCCCAAAGGAACAGTTTCGCCTCAAAATGGCAAAAAATTGCAATACCCCCCCAAAGGAACAATTTCGTTTCAAAATGGCCAAAAGTTGCAATACCCCCCCAAAGGAACAATTTCGCCTCAAAATGGAAAAAAATTGCAATACCCCCCCAAAGGAACAATTTCGCTTCAAAATGCCGAAAAGTTGCAATACCCGCCCAAAGGAACAATTTCGCTTCAAAATGGCCAAAAGTTGCAATACCCCCCCAAAGGAACAATTTCGCCTCAGAATGGCCAAAAATTGTAATACCCTCCCAAGGAACAATTTCGCTTCAATGTGGCCAAAAGTTCCAATACCCCCCCAAATGAACAGTTTCGCCTCAAAATGGCAAAAAATTGCAATACCCCCCCAAAGTAACAATTTCGCTTCAAAATGACCAAAAGTTGCAATACCCCCCAAAGGAACAATTTTCGCCTCAAAATGGCAAAAAATTGCAATACCCCCCGAAAGGAACAATTTCGCTTCAAAATGCTGAAAAGTTGCAATACCCCCCGAAAGGAACAATTTCGCCTCAAAATGGCAAAAAATTGCAATATCCCCTAAAGGAACAACTTTGCTTCAAAATGCCGAAAAGTTGCAATACCCCCCGAAAGGAACAATTTCGCTTCAAAATGGCCAAAAGTTGCAATACCCCCCCAAAGGAACAATTCCGCCTCAAAATGGCAAAAAATTGCAATACCCCCCCAAAGGAACAATTTCGCTTCAAAATGGCCAAAAGTTGCAATACCCCCCCAAAGGAACAATTTCGCCTCAAAATGGCCAAAAATTGTAATACCCCCCCAAAGGAACAATTTCGCTTCAATATGGCCAAAAGTTGCAATACCCCCCCAAAGGAACAATTTCGCTTCAAAATGGCCAAAAGTTGCAATACCCCCCCAAAGGAACAATTTCGCCTCAATATGGCCAAAAGTTGCATTACCCCCCAAAGGAACAATTTCGCTTCAAAATGGCCAAAAGTTGCAATACCCCCCCAAAGGAACAATTTCGCCTCAAAATGGCCAAAAATTGTAATACCCCCCCAATGGAACAATTTCGCTTCAATATGGCCAAAAGTTGCAATACCCCCCCAAAGGAACAGTTTCGCCTCAAAATGGCAAAAAATTGCAATACCCCCCCAAAGGAACAATTTCGCTTCAAAATGGCCAAAAGTTGCAATACCCCCCCACAGGAACAATTTCGCCTCAAAATGGAAAAAAATTGCAATACCCCCCAAAGGAACAATTTCGCTTCAAAATGCCAAAAAGTTGCAATACCCCCCCAAAGGAACAATTTCGCTTCAAAATGCCAAAAAGTTGCAATACCCCCCAAAGGAACAATTTCGCTTCAAAATGACCAAAAGTTGCAATACCCCCCCAAAGGAACAATTTCGCCTCAAAATGGAAAGAAATTGCAATACCCCCCCAAAGGAACAATTTCGCCTCAAAATGCCGAAAAGTTTCAATACCCCCCCAAAGGAACAATTTCGCTTCAATATGGCCAAAAGTTGCAATACCCCCCAAAGGAACAATTTCGCTTCAAAATGGCCAAAAGTTGCAATACCCCCCAAAGGAAAAATTTCGCCTCAAAATGGCCAAAAATTGTAATACCCCCCAAAGGAACAATTTCGCTTCAATATGGCCAAAAGTTGCAATACCCCCCCAAAGGAACAGTTTCGCCTCAAAATGGCAAAAAATTGCAATACCCCCCCAAAGGAACAATTTTGTTTCAAAATGGCCAAAAGTTGCAATACCCCCTCAAAGGAACAATTTCGCCTCAAAATGGCCAAAAATTGTAATACCCCCCCAAAGGAACAATTTCGCTTCAATGTGGCCAAGAGTTCCAATACCCCTCCAAAGGATTAGTTTCGCCTCCAAATGGCAAAAAATTGCAATACCCCCCCAAAGTAACAATTTCGCTTCAAAATGACCAAAAGTTGCAATACCCCACAAAGGAAAAATTTCGCCTCAAAATGGCAAAAAATTGCAATACCCCCCCAAAGGAACATTTTCGCTTCAAAATGGCCAAAAGTTGCAATACCCCCCCAAAGGAACAATTTCGCCTCAAAATGGCCAAAAATTGTAATACCCCCCCAAAGGAACAATTTCGCTTCAATATGGCCAAAAGTTGCAATACCCCCCCAAAGGAACAATTTTCGCCTCAAAATGGAAAAAAATTGCAATACCCCCCCAAAGGAACAATTTCGCTTCAAAATGCCAAAAAGTTGCAATACCCCCCCAAAGGAACAATTTCGCTTCAAAATGCTGAAAAGTTGCAATACCCCCCGAAAGGAACAATTTCGCCTCAAAATGGAAAAAAAATTGCAATACCCCCCCAAAGGAACAATTTCGCCTCAAAATGCCGAAAAGTTGCAATACCCCCCGAAAGGAACAATTTCGCCTCAAAATGGCAAAAATTTGCAATATCCCCTAAAGGAACAACTTTGCTTCAAAATGCCGAAAAGTTGCAATACCCCCCGAAAGGAACAATTTCGCTTCAAAATGGCCAAAAGTTGCAATACCCCCCCAAAGGAACAATTCCGCCTCAAAATGGCAAAAAATTGCAATACCCCCCCAAAGGAACAATTTCGCTTCAAAATGGCCAAAAGTTGCAATACCCCCCCAAAGGAACAATTTCGCCTCAAAATGGCCAAAAATTGTAATACCCCCCCAAAGGAACAATTTCGCTTCAATATGGCCAAAAGTTGCAATACCCCCCCAAAGGAACAATTTCGCTTCAAAATGGCAAAAAGTTGCAATACCCCCCCAAAGGAACAATTTCGCCTCAATATGGCCAAAAGTTGCATTACCCCCCAAAGGAACAATTTCGCTTCAAAATGGCCAAAAGTTGCAATACCCCCCCAAAGGAACAATTTCGCCTCAAAATGGCCAAAAATTGTAATACCCCCCCAATGGAACAATTTCGCTTCAATATGGCCAAAAGTTGCAATACCCCCCCAAAGGAACAGTTTCGCCTCAAAATGGCAAAAAATTGCAATACCCCCCCAAAGGAACAATTTCGCTTCAAAATGGCCAAAAGTTGCAATACCCCCCCACAGGAACAATTTCGCCTCAAACTGGAAAAAAATTGCAATACCCCCCAAAGGAACAATTTCGCTTCAAAATGCCAAAAAGTTGCAATACCCCCCCAAAGGAACAATTTCGCTTCAATATGGCCAAAAGTTGCAATACCCCCCCAAAGGAACAATTTCGCTTCAAAATGGCCAAAAGTTGCAATACCCCCCCAAAGGAAAAATTTCGCCTCAAAATGGCCAAAAATTGTAATACCCCCCAAAGGAACAATTTCGCTTCAATATGGCCAAAAGTTGCAATACCCCCCCAAAGGAACAGTTTCGCCTCAAAATGGCAAAAAATTGCAATACCCCCCCAAAGGAACAATTTCGTTTCAAAATGGCCAAAAGTTGCAATACCCCCCCAAAGGAACAATTTCGCCTCAAAATGGAAAAAAATTGCAATACCCCCCCAAAGGAACAATTTCGCTTCAAAATGCCAAAAAGTTGCAAAACCCCCCCAAAGGAACAATTTCGCTTCAAAATGGCCTAAAGTTGCAATACCCCCCCAAAGGAACAATTTCGCCTCAAAATGGCAAAAAATTGCAATACCCCCCCAAAGGAACAATTTCGCTTCAAAATGACCAAAAGTTGCAATACCCCCCGAAAGGAACAATTTCGCCTCTAAATGGCCAAAAGTTGCAATACCCCCCCAAAGGAACAATTTCGCCTCAAAATGCCGAAAAGTTGCAATACCCCCCGAAAGGAACAATTTCGCTTCAAAATGGCCAAAAGTTGCAATACCCCCACAAAGGAACAATTTCGCCTCAAAATGGCAAGAAATTGCAATACCCCCCCAAAGGAACAATTTCGCCTCAAAATGCCGAAAAGTTGCAATACCCCCCCAAAGTAACAATTTCGCTTCAAAATGACCAAAAGTTGCAATACCCCACAAAGGAAAAATTTCGCCTCAAAATGGCAAAAAATTGCAATACCCCCCCAAAGGAACATTTTCGCTTCAAAATGGCCAAAAGTTGCAATACCCCCCCAAAGGAACAATTTCGCCTCAAAATGGCCAAAAATTGTAATACCCCCCCAAAGGAACAATTTCGCTTCAATATGGCCAAAAGTTGCAATACCCCCCCAAAGGAACAATTTTCGCCTCAAAATGGAAAAAAATTGCAATACCCCCCCAAAGGAACAATTTCGCTTCAAAATGCCAAAAAGTTGCAATACCCCCCCAAAGGAACAATTTCGCTTCAAAATGCTGAAAAGTTGCAATACCCCCCGAAAGGAACAATTTCGCCTCAAAATGGAAAAAAAATTGCAATACCCCCCCAAAGGAACAATTTCGCCTCAAAATGCCGAAAAGTTGCAATACCCCCGAAAGGAACAATTTCGCTTCAAAATGGCCAAAAGTTGCAATACCCCCCCAAAGGAACAATTCCGCCTCAAAATGGCAAAAAATTGCAATACCCCCCCAAAGGAACAATTTCGCTTCAAAATGGCCAAAAGTTGCAATACCCCCCCAAAGGAACAATTTCGCCTCAAAATGGCCAAAAATTGTAATACCCCCCCAAAGGAACAATTTCGCTTCAATATGGCCAAAAGTTGCAATACCCCCCCAAAGGAACAATTTCGCTTCAAAATGGCAAAAAGTTGCAATACCCCCCCAAAGGAACAATTTCGCCTCAATATGGCCAAAAGTTGCATTACCCCCCAAAGGAACAATTTCGCTTCAAAATGGCCAAAAGTTGCAATACCCCCCCAAAGGAACAATTTCGCCTCAAAATGGCCAAAAATTGTAATACCCCCCCAATGGAACAATTTCGCTTCAATATGGCCAAAAGTTGCAATACCCCCCCAAAGGAACAGTTTCGCCTCAAAATGGCAAAAAATTGCAATACCCCCCCAAAGGAACAATTTCGCTTCAAAATGGCCAAAAGTTGCAATACCCCCCCACAGGAACAATTTCGCCTCAAACTGGAAAAAAATTGCAATACCCCCCAAAGGAACAATTTCGCTTCAAAATGCCAAAAAGTTGCAATACCCCCCCAAAGGAACAATTTCGCTTCAATATGGCCAAAAGTTGCAATACCCCCCCAAAGGAACAATTTCGCTTCAAAATGGCCAAAAGTTGCAATACCCCCCCCAAAGGAAAAATTTCGCCTCAAAATGGCCAAAAATTGTAATAGCCCCCAAAGGAACAATTTCGCTTCAATATGGCCAAAAGTTGCAATACCCCCCCAAAGGAACAGTTTCGCCTCAAATATGCAAAAAATTGCAATACCCCCCCAAAGGAACAATTTCGTTTCAAAATGGCCAAAAGTTGCAATACCCCCCCAAAGGAACAATTTCGCCTCAAAATGGAAAAAAATTGCAATACCCCCCCAAAGGAACAATTTCGCTTCAAAATGCCAAAAAGTTGCAATACCCCCCCAAAGGAACAATTTCGCTTCAAAATGGCCTAAAGTTGCAATACCCCCCCAAAGGAACAATTTCGCCTCAAAATGGCAAAAAATTGCAATACCCCCCCAAAGGAACAATTTCGCTTCAAAATGACCAAAAGTTGCAATACCCCCCGAAAGGAACAATTTCGCCTCTAAATGGCCAAAAGTTGCAATACCCCCCCAAAGGAACAATTTCGCCTCAAAATGCCGAAAAGTTGCAATACCCCCCGAAAGGAACAATTTCGCTTCAAAATGGCCAAAAGTTGCAATACCCCCCCAAAGGAACAATTTCGCCTCAAAATGGCAAGAAATTGCAATACCCCCCCAAAGGAACAATTTCGCCTCAAAATGCCGAAAAGTTGCAATACCCCCCCAAAGGAACAATTTCGCTTCAAAATGGCCAAAAGTTGCAATACCCCCCCCAAAGGAACAATTTCGCCTCAAAATGGCCAAAAATTGTAATACCCCCCCAACGGAACAATTTCGCTTCAATATGGCCAAAAGTTGCAATACCCCCCCAAAGGAACAGTTTCGCCTCAAAATGGCAAAAAATTGCAATACCCCCCAAAGGAACAATTTCGTTTCAAAATGGCAAAAAATTGCAATACCCCCCAAAGGAACTGTTGAGGATAAAGAATTGAGTATCCAAAAATACTTAATTCAGCCATTTCATAGACTCAGTTATATAGTTCAGTAGATGTGAACTAACACACATATTTGTGAATGCTTTTGTTTCTTACTAACATGTATATATGTATATTGTATATTCAGTGTATTTTCCTTAAACTCAGTGTATACTAGGATATATATATATGTATAGCTTGAAGATGGCCACCATTTCCTGGTTTACACCCAAGACAGATGGACAAAGAGAAATTCCTGGAGCCTAGACTGACCAATCAACGGAGAATATGCAGATCTCTCTACGTCATGAAGCCCTGACCTACGATACTTGATTGGACTAAAACTTTTGTTTACACCCCTTTCACTTCGTGGTCTAATTGTCCGAGAATAAAGATTTTCAGTCTTGCCTCAGTCTTGGTCGTGAGAGGAAGAGTTTTAATTAATTTCCAATTAATTACTATTCTTTTTCGCCGTGCACAAACGACATTTTAATTTGGAACAACGATCAGATCGAGGGATCAATTGTATCCCATCCTCAACAGAACAATTTCGTTTCAAAATGGCCAAAAGTTGCAATACCCCCCCAAAGGAACGATGTCGCCTCAAAATGGAAAAAAATTGCAATACCCCCCCTAAGGAACAATTTCGCTTCAAAATGCCGAAAAGTTGCAATACCCGCCCAAAGGAACAATTTCGCTTCAAAATGGCCAAAAGTTGCAATACCCAACCAAAGGAACAATTTCGCCTCTAAATGGCCAAAAGTTGCAATATCCCCCAAAGGAACAATTTCGCCTCAAAATGCCGAAAAGTTGCAATACCCCCCGAAAGGAACAATTTCGCTTCAAAATGCCAAAAAGTTGCAATACCCCCAAAAGGAACAATTTCGCTTCAAAATGGCCTAAAGTTGCAATACCCCCCCAAAGGAACAATTTCACCTCAAAATGGCAAAAAATTGCAATACCCCCACAAAGGAACAATTTCGCTTCAAAATGACCAAAAGTTGCAATACCCCCCGAAAGGAACAATTTCGCCTCTAAATGGCCAAAAGTTGCAATACCCCCCAAAAGGACCAATTTCGCCTCAAAATGCCGAAAAGTTGCAATACCCCCCGAAAGGAACAATTTCGCTTCAAAATGACCAAAAGTTGCAATACCCCCCGAAAGGAACAATTTCGCCTCAAAATGGCAAGAAATTGCAATACCCCCCCAAAGGAACAATTTCGCCTCAAAATGCCGAAAAGTTGCAATACCCCCCCAAAGGAACAATTTCGCTTCAAAATGGCAAAAAGTTGCAATACCCCCCAAAGGATCAATTTCGCCTCAAAATGGAAAAAAAATTGCAATACCCCCCCAAAGGAACAATTTCGCTTCAAAATGGCCAAAAGTTGCAATACCCCCCCAAAGGAACAATTTTCGGCTCAAAATGGAAAAAAATTGCAATACCTTCCTAAAGGAACAATTTCGCTTCAAAATGCCAAAAAGTTGCAATACCCCCCCAAAGGAACAATTTCGCTTCAATATGGCCAAAAGTTGCAACACCCCCCCAAAGGAACAATTTCGTTTCAAAATGGCCAAAAGTTGCAATACCCCCCCAAAGGAACGATGTCGCCTCAAAATGGAAAAAAATTGCAATACCCCCCCTAAGGAACAATTTCGCTTCAAAATGCCGAAAAGTTGCAATACCCGCCCAAAGGAACAATTTCGCTTCAAAATGGCCAAAAGTTGCAATACCCCCCCAAAGGAACAATTTCGCCTCAAAATGGCCAAAAATTGCAATACCCCCCCAAAGGAACAATTTCGCTTCAAAATGCTGAAAAGTTGCAATACCCCCCGAAAGGAACAATTTCGCCTCAAAATGGAAAAAAAATTGCAATACCCCCCCAAAGAAACAATTTCGCCTCAAAATGCCGAAAAGTTGCAATACCCCCCCAAAGGAACAATTTCACCTCAAAATGGCAAGAAATTGCAATACCCCCCCAAAGGAACAATTTCGCCTCAAAATGCCGAAAAGTTGCAATACCCCCCCAAGGAACAATTTTGCTTCAAAATGGCCAAAAGTTGCAATACCCCCCCAAAGGAACAATTTTCGCCTCAAATTGGAAAAAAATTGCAATACCCCCCCAAAGGAACAATTTCGCCTCAAAATGGCCAAAAATTGTAAAACCCCCCAACGGAACAATTTCGCTTCAATATGGCCAAAAGTTGCAATACCCCCCCAAAGGAACAGTTTCGTTTCAAAATGGCAAAAAATTGCAATACCCCCCCAAAGGAACCATGTCGCCTCAAAATGGAAAAAAATTGCAATACCCCCCCTAAGGAACAATTTCGCTTCAAAATGCCGAAAAGTTGCAATACCCGCCCAAAGGAAAAATTTCGCTTCAAAATGGCCAAAAGTTGCAATACCCCCCCTAAGGAACAATTTCGCTTCAATGTGGCCAAAAGTTGCAATACCCCCCCAAAGGAACAGTTTCGCCTCAAAATGGCAAAAAATTGCAATACCCCCCCAAAGGAACAATTTCGCTTAAAAATGCTGAAAAGTTGCAATACCCCCCCAAAGGAACAATTTCGCCTCAAAATGGAAAAAAAATTGCAATACCCCCCCAAAGAAACAATTTCGCCTCAAAATGGAAAGAAATTGCAATACCCCCCCAAAGGAACAATTTCGCCTCAAAATGCCGAAAAGTTGCAATACCCACCCAAAGGAACAATTTCGCCTCAAAATGGCCAAAAGTTGCAATATCCCCCCAAAGGAACAATTTCGCTTCAAAATGGCCAAAAGTTGCAATACCCCCCCAAAGGAACAATTTCGCCTCAAAATGCCAAACAGTTGCAATACCCCCCCAAAGGAACAATTTCGCTTCAAAATGACCAAAAGTTGCAATACCCCCCGAAAGGAACAATTTCGCCTCTAAATGGCCAAAAGTTGCAATATCCCCCCAAAGGAACAATTTCGCCTCAAAATGCCGAAAAGTTGCAATATCCCCCCGAAAGGAACAATTTCGCTTCAAAATGGCCAAAAGTTGCAATACCCCCCCCAAAGGAACAATTACGCCTCAAAATTGCAAGAAATTGCAATACCCCCCAAAGGAACAATTTCGCTTCAAAATGGCCAAAAGTTGCAATACGCCCCAAAGGATCAATTTCGCCTCAAAATGGAAAAAAATTGCAATACCCCCCCAAAGGAACAATTTCGCTTCAAAATGGCCAAAAGTTGCAATACCCCCCAAAGGAACAATTTCGCCTCAAAATGCCAAACAGTTGCAATACCCCCCCCAAAGGAACAATTTCGCTTCAAAATGGCCTAAAGTTGCAATACCCCCCAAGGAACAATTTCGCCTCAAAATGGCAAAAAATTGCAATACCCCCCCAAAGGAACAATTTCGCTTCAAAATGACCAAAAGTTGCAATACCCCCCGAAAGGAACAATTTCGCCTCTAAATGGCCAAAAGTTGCAATACCCCCCCAAAGGAACAATTTCGCCGCAAAATGCCGAAAAGTTGCAATACCCCCCGAAAGGAACAATTTCGCTTCAAAATGGCCAAAAGTTGCAATACCCCCCCAAAGGAACAATTTCGCCTCAAAATGCCGAAAAGTTGCAATACCCCCCCCAAAGGAACAATTTCGCTTCAAAATGGCCAAAAGTTGCAATACCCCCCAAAGGATCAATTTCGCCTCAAAATGGAAAAAATATTGCAATACCCCCCCAAAGGAACAATTTCGCTTCAAAAAGGCCAAAAGTTGCAATACCCCCCCAAAGGAACAATTTTCGCCTCAAAATGGAAAAAAATTGCAATACCTTCCCAAAGGAACAATTTCGCTTCAAAATGGCCAAAAGTTGCAATACCCCCCCAAAGGAACAGTTTCGCCTCAAAATGGCCAAAAATTGTAATACCCCCCCAAAGGAACAATTTCGCTTCAATGTGGCCAAAAGTTGCAATACCCCCCCCAAAGGAACAGTTTCGCCTCAAAATGGCAAAAAATTGCAATACCCCCCCAAGGTAACAATTTCGCTTCAAAATGCCGAAAAGTTGCAATACCCCCCGAAAGGAACAATTTCGCTTCAAAGTGGCTAAAAGTTGCAATACCCCCCCAAAGGAACAATTTCGCCTCAAAATGGCAAAAAATTGCAATACCCCCCAAAGGAACAATTTCGCCTCAAAATAGCAAAAAATTGCAATACCCCCAAAAGGAACAATTTTGCTTCAAAATGGCCAAAAGTTGCAATACCCCCCCAAAGGAACAATTTCGCCTCAAAATGCCGAAAAGTTGCAATACCCCCCGAAAGGAACAATTTCGCTTCAAAATGGCCAAAAGTTGCAATACCACCCCAAAGGAAAAATTTCGCCTCAAAATGGAAAAAATTGCAATACCCCCCCAAAGGAACAATTTCGCTTCAAAATCCTGAAAAGTTGCAATACCCCCCAAAGGTACAATTTCGCTTCAATATGGCCAAAAGTTGCAATACCCCCCCAAAGGAACAATTTCGCCTCAAAATGGCAAAAAATTGCAAAACCCCCCAAAAGGAACAATTTCGCTTCAAAATGGCCAAAAGTTGCAATACCCCCCCAAAGGAACAATTTCGCCTCAAAATGGCGAAAAATTGTAATACCCCCCAAAGGAACAATTTCGCTTCAATATGGCCAAAAGTTGCAATACCCCCCCCCAAAGGAACAATTTCGCCTCAAAATGGCAAAAAATTGCAATGCCCCCCCAAAGGAACAATTTCGCTTCAAAATGGCCAAAAGTTGCAATACCCTCCCAAAGGAACAATTTCGCCTCAAAATGGCAAAAAATTGCAATACCCCCCAAAGGAACAATTTCGCCGCAAAATGCTGAAAAGTTGCAATACCCCCCGAAAGGAACAATTTCGCTTCAAAATGGCCAAAAGTTGCAATACCCCCCCAAAGGAACAATTTCGCCTCAAATTGGCAAAAAATTGCAATATCCCCCAAAGGAACAATTTCGCTTCAAAATGCCAAAAAGTTGCAATACCCCCCGAAAGGAACAATTTCGCCTCAAAATGGCAAAAATTGTAATACCCCCTCAAAGGAACAATTTCGCTTCAATATGGCCAAAAGTTGCAATACCCCCCCAAAGGAACAATTTCGCTTCAAAATGACCAAAAGTTGCAATACCCCCCCAAAGGAACAATTTCGCCTCAAAATGGCCAAAAATTGTAATACCCCCCCAAAGGAACAATTTCGCTTCAATATGGCCAAAAGTTGCAATACCCCCCCAAAAGGAACAGTTTCGCCTCAAAATGGCAAAAAATTGCAATACCCCCCCCAAAGGAACAATTTCGCTTCAAAATGGCCAAAAGTTGCAATACCCCCCAAAGGAACAATTTCGCCTCAAAATGGAAAAAAATTCCAATACCCCCCCAAAGGAACAATTTCACTTCAAAATGCCAAAAAGTTGCAATACCCCCCCAAAAGGAACAATTTCGCTTCAAAATGGCCAAAAGTTGCAATACCCCCCCAAAGGAACAATTTTGCTTCAAAATGACCAAAAGTTGTAATACCCCCCCAAAGGAACAATTTCGCCTCAAAATGGCAAAAAATTGCAATGCCCCCCAAAGGAACAATTTCGCTTCAAAATGGCCAAAAGTTGCAATACCCTCCCAAAGGAACAATTTCGCCTTAAAATGGCAAAAAATTGCAATACCCCCCAAAGGAACAATTTCGCCTCAAAATGCTGAAAAGTTGCAATACCCCCCGAAAGGAACAATTTCGCTTCAAAATGGCCAAAAGTTGCAATACCCCCCCAAAGGAACAATTTCGCCTCAAAATGGCCAAAAATTGTAATACCCCCCCAAAGGAACAATTTCGCTTCAATATGGCCAAAAGTTGCAATACCCCCCCAAAGGAACAGTTTCGCCTCAAAATGGAAAAAAATTGCAATACCCCCCCAAAGGAACAATTTCGCTTCAAAATGCCAAAAAGTTGCAATACCCCCCCAAAGGAACAATTTCGCTTCAAAATGGCCAAAAGTTGCAATACCCCCCCAAAGGAACAATTTCGCTTCAAAAATGACCAAAAGTTGCAATACCCCCCCAAAGGAACAATTTCGCTTCAATATGGCCAACAGTTGCAATACCCCCCCAAAGGAACAGTTTCGCCTCAAAATGGCAAAAAATTGCAATATCCCCCAAAGGAACAATTTCACTTCAAAATGCCGAAAAGTTGCAATACCCCCCGAAAGGAACAATTTCGCCTCAAAATGGAAAAAAAATTGCAATACCCCCCCAAAGGAACAATTCCGCCTCAAAATGCCGAAAAGTTGCAATACCCCCCGAAAGGAACAATTTCGCTTCAAAGTGGCTAAAAGTTGCAATACCCCCCCAAAGGAACAATTTCGCCTCAAAATGGCAAAAAATTGCAATACCCCCCAAAGGAACAATTTCGCCTCAAAATGCCGAAAAGTTGCAATACCCCCCGAAAGGAACAATTTCGCTTCAAAACGGCCAAAAGTTGCAATACCACCCCAAAGGAAAAATTTCGCCTCAAAATGCCGAAAAGTTGCAATACCCCCCGAAAGGAACAATTTCGCTTCAAAGTAGCTAAAAGTTGCAATACCCCCCCAAAGGAACAATTTCGCCTCAAAATGCCGAAAAGTTGTAATACCCCCCGAAAGGAACAATTTCGCTTCAAAATGGCCAAAAGTTGCAATACCACCCCAAAGGAAAAATTTCGCCTCAAAATGGAAAAAATTGCAATACCCCCCCAAAGGAACAATTTCGCTTCAAAATGCCGAAAAGTTGCAATACCCTTCAAAGGAACAATTTCGCTTCAATATGGCCAAAAGTTGCAATACCCCCCCAAAGGAACAATTTCGCCTCAAAATGGCAAAAAATTGCAATACCCCCCAAAAGGAACAATTTCGCCTCAAAATGGCGAAAAATTGTAATACCCCCCCAAAGGAACAATTTCGCTTCAATATGGCCAAAAGTTGCAATACCCCCCCCAAAGGAACAATTTCGCCTCAAAATGGCCAAAAGTTGCAATACCCTCCCAAAGGAAAAATTTCGCCTCAAAATGGCAAAAAGTTGCAATACCCCCCAAAAGAACAATTTCGCCGCAAAATGCTGAAAAGTTGCAATACCCCCCGAAAGGAACAATTTCGCTTCAAAATGGCCAAAAGTTTCAATACCCCCCAAAGGAACAATTTCGCCTCAAATTGGCAAAAAATTGCAATATTCCCCGAAAGGAACAATTTCGCTTCAAAATGGCCAAAAGTTGCAATACCCCCCCAAAGGAACAATTCCGCCTCAAAATGGCAAAAAATTGCAATACCCCCCCAAAGGAACAATTTCGCTTCAAAATGGCCAAAAGTTGCAATACCCCCCCCAAAGGAACAATTTTGCCTCAAAATGGCAAAAATTGTAATACCCCCCAAAGGAACAATTTCGCTTCAATATAACCAAAAGTTGCAATACCCCCCAAAGGAACAATTTCGCTTCAAAATGGCCAAAAGTTGCAATACCCCGCCAAAGGAACAATTTCGCCTCAAAATGGCCAAAAATTGTAATACCCCCCCAAAGGAACAATTTCGCTTCAATATGGCCAAAAGTTGCAATACCCCCCCAAAGGAACAGTTTCGCCTCAAAATGGCAAAAAATTGCAATACCCCCCAAAGGAACAATTTCGCCTCAAAATGCTGAAAAGTTGCAATACCCCCCGAAAGGAACAATTTCGCTTCAAAATGGCCAAAAGTTGCAATACCCCCCCAAAGGAACAATTTCGCCTCAAAATGGCCAAAAGTTGCAATACCCCCCCAAAGTAACAGTTTCGCCTCAAAATGGCAAAAAAATTGCAATACCCCCCGAAAGGAACAATTTCGCTTCAAAATGGGCAAAAGTTGCAATACCACCCCAAAGGAACAATTTCGCTTCAAAATGCCGAAAAGTTGCAATACCCCCCAAAGGAACAATTTCGCTTCAATATGGCCAAAAGTTGCAATATCCCCCCAAAGGAACAATTTCGCCTCAAAATGGCAAAAAATTGCAATACCCCCCAAAAGGAACAATTTCGCTTCAAAATGGCCAAAAGTTGCAATACCCCCCCAAAGGAACAATTTCGCCTCAAAATGGCGAAAAATTGTAATACCCCCCCAAAGGAACAATTTCGCTTCAATATGGCCAAAAGTTGCAATACCCTCCCAAAGGAAATATTTCGCCTCAAAATGGCAAAAAATTGCAATACCCCCCAAAGGAACAATTTCGCCGCAAAATGCTGAAAAGTTGCAATACCCCCCGAAAGGAACAATTTCGCTTCAAAATGGCCAAAAGTTGCAATACCCCCCCAAAGGAACAATTTCGCCTCAAATTGGCTAAAAATTGCAATACCCCCCCAAAGGAACAATTTCGCTTCAAAATAGCCAAAAGTTGCAATACCCCCCCAAAGGAACAATTTCGCCTCAAAATGGCAAAAATTGTAATACCCCCCCAAAGGAACAATTTCGCTTCAATATGGCCAAAAGTTGCAATACCCCCCCAAAGGAACAATTTCGCTTCAAAATGGCCAAAAGTTGCAATACCCCCCCAAAGGAACAATATCGCCTCAAAATGGCCAAAAATTGTAATACCCCCCAAAGGAACAATTTCGCTTCAATATGGCCAAAAGTTGCAATACCCCCCCAAAGGAACAGTTTCGCCTCAAAATGGCAAAAAATTGCAATACCCCCCCAAAGGAACAATTTCGTTTCAAAATGGCCAAAAGTTGCAATACCCCCCAAAGGAACAATTTCGCCTCAAAATGGAAAAAAATTGCAATACCCCCCCAAAGGAACAATTTCGCCTCAAATTGGCAAAAAATTGCAATACCCCCCCAAAGGAACAATTTCGCTTCAAAATAGCCAAAAGTTGCAATACCCCCCCAAAGGAACAATTTCGCCTCAAAATGGCAAAAATTGTAATACCCCCCCAAAGGAACAATTTCGCTTCAATATGGCCAAAAGTTGCAATACCCCCCCAAAGGAACAATTTCGCTTCAAAATGGCCAAAAGTTGCAATACCCCCCCAAAGGAACAATATCGCCTCAAAATGGCCAAAAATTGTAATACCCCCCAAAGGAACAATTTCGCTTCAATATGGCCAAAAGTTGCAATACCCCCCCAAAGGAACAGTTTCGCCTCAAAATGGCAAAAAATTGCAATACCCCCCCAAAGGAACAATTTCGTTTCAAAATGGCCAAAAGTTGCAATACCCCCCAAAGGAACAATTTCGCCTCAAAATGGAAAAAAATTGCAATACCCCCCCAAAGGAACAATTTCGCTTCAAAATGCTGAAAAGTTGCAATACCCGCCCAAAGGAACAATTTCGCTTCAAAATGGCCAAAAGTTGCAATACCCCCCCAAAGGAACAATTTCGCCTCAAAATGGCCAAAAATTGTAATACCCCCCAAAGGAACAATTTCGCTTCAATGTGGCCAAAAGTTGCAATACCCCCCGAAAGGAACAATTTCGCCTCTAAATGGCCAAAAGTTGCAATACCCCCCGAAAGGAACAATTTCGCCTCTAAATGGCCAAAAGTTGCAATACCCCCCCAAAGGAACAATTTCGCCGCAAAATGCCGAAAAGTTGCAATACCCCCCGAAAGGAACAATTTCGCTTCAAAATGGCCAAAAGTTGCAATACCCCCCCAAAGGAACAATTTCGCCTCAAAATGCTGAAAAGTTGCAATACCCCCCCCAAAGGAACAATTTCGCTTCAAAATGGCCAAAAGTTGCAATACCCCCCAAAGGATCAATTTCGCCTCAAAATGGAAAAAAAATTGCAATACCCCCCCAAAGGAACAATTTCGCTTCAAAAAGGCCAAAAGTTGCAATACCCCCCCAAAGGAACAATTTTCGCCTCAAAATGGAAAAAAATTGCAATACCTTCCCAAAGGAACAATTTTGCTTCAAAATGCCAAAAAGTTGCAATACCCCCCCAAAGGAACAATTTCGCTTCAAAATGGCCAAAAGTTGCAATACCCCCCCAAAGGAACAGTTTCGCCTCAAAATGGCCAAAAATTGTAATACCCCCCCAAAGGAACAATTTCGCTTCAATGTGGCCAAAAGTTGCAATACCCCCCCCAAAGGAACAGTTTCGCCTCAAAATGGCAAAAAATTGCAATACCCCCCCAAGGTAACAATTTCGCTTCAAAATGCCGAAAAGTTGCAATACCCCCCGAAAGGAACAATTTCGCTTCAAAGTGGCTAAAAGTTGCAATACCCCCCCAAAGGAACAATTTCGCCTCAAAATGGCAAAAAATTGCAATACCCCCCAAAGGAACAATTTCGCCTCAAAATAGCAAAAAATTGCAATACCCCCCAAAAGGAACAATTTTGCTTCAAAATGGCCAAAAGTTGCAATACCCCCCCAAAGGAACAATTTCGCCTCAAAATGCCGAAAAGTTGCAATACCCCCCGAAAGGAACAATTTCGCTTCAAAATGGCCAAAAGTTGCAATACCACCCCAAAGGAAAAATTTCGCCTCAAAATGGAAAAAATTGCAATACCCCCCCAAAGGAACAATTTCGCTTCAAAATCCTGAAAAGTTGCAATACCCCCCAAAGGTACAATTTCGCTTCAATATGGCCAAAAGTTGCAATACCCCCCCAAAGGAACAATTTCGCCTCAAAATGGCAAAAAATTGCAAAACCCCCCAAAAGGAACAATTTCGCTTCAAAATGGCCAAAAGTTGCAATACCCCCCCAAAGGAACAATTTCGCCTCAAAATGGCGAAAAATTGTAATACCCCCCCCAAAGGAACAATTTCGCTTCAATATGGCCAAAAGTTGCAATACCCCCCCCCAAAGGAACAATTTCGCCTCAAAATGGCAAAAAATTGCAATGCCCCCCCAAAGGAACAATTTCGCTTCAAAATGGCCAAAAGTTGCAATACCCTCCCAAAGGAACAATTTCGCCTCAAAATGGCAAAAAATTGCAATACCCCCCAAAGGAACAATTTCGCCGCAAAATGCTGAAAAGTTGCAATACCCCCCGAAAGGAACAATTTCGCTTCAAAATGGCCAAAAGTTGCAATACCCCCCCAAAGGAACAATTTCGCCTCAAATTGGCAAAAAATTGCAATATCCCCCAAAGGAACAATTTCGCTTCAAAATGCCAAAAAGTTGCAATACCCCCCGAAAGGAACAATTTCGCCTCAAAATGGCAAAAATTGTAATACCCCCTCAAAGGAACAATTTCGCTTCAATATGGCCAAAAGTTGCAATACCCCCCCAAAGGAACAATTTCGCTTCAAAATGACCAAAAGTTGCAATACCCCCCCAAAGGAACAATTTCGCCTCAAAATGGCCAAAAATTGTAATACCCCCCCAAAGGAACAATTTCGCTTCAAAATGGCCAAAAGTTGCAATACCCCCCAAAGGAACAATTTCGCCTCAAAATGGAAAAAAATTGCAATACCCCCCCAAAGGAACAATTTCGCTTCAAAATGGCCAAAAGTTGCAATACCCCCCCAAAGGAACAATTTTGCTTCAAAATGACCAAAAGTTGTAATACCCCCCCAAAGGAACAATTTCGCCTCAAAATGGCAAAAAATTGCAATGCCCCCCAAAGGAACAATTTCGCTTCAAAATGGCCAAAAGTTGCAATACCCTCCCAAAGGAACAATTTCGCCTTAAAATGGCAAAAAATTGCAATACCCCCCAAAGGAACAATTTCGCCTCAAAATGCTGAAAAGTTGCAATACCCCCCGAAAGGAACAATTTCGCTTCAAAATGGCCAAAAGTTGCAATACCCCCCCAAAGGAACAATTTCGCCTCAAAATGGCCAAAAATTGTAATACCCCCCCAAAGGAACAATTTCGCTTCAATATGGCCAAAAGTTGCAATACCCCCCCAAAGGAACAGTTTCGCCTCAAAATGGAAAAAAATTGCAATACCCCCCCAAAGGAACAATTTCGCTTCAAAATGCCAAAAAGTTGCAATACCCCCCCAAAGGAACAATTTCGCTTCAAAATGGCCAAAAGTTGCAATACCCCCCCAAAGGAACAATTTCGCTTCAAAAATGACCAAAAGTTGCAATACCCAGCCAAAGGAACAATTTCGCTTCAATATGGCCAACAGTTCCAATACCCCCCCAAAGGAACAGTTTCGCCTCAAAATGGCAAAAAATTGCAATATCCCCCAAAGGAACAATTTCACTTCAAAATGCCGAAAAGTTGCAATACCCCCCAAAAGGAACAATTTCGCCTCAAAATGGAAAAAAAATTGCAATACCCCCCCAAAGGAACAATTCCGCCTCAAAATGCCGAAAAGTTGCAATACCCCCCGAAAGGAACAATTTCGCTTCAAAGTGGCTAAAAGTTGCAATACCCCCCCAAAGGAACAATTTCGCCTCAAAATGGCAAAAAATTGCAATACCCCCCAAAGGAACAATTTCGCCTCAAAATGCCGAAAAGTTGCAATACCCCCCGAAAGGAACAATTTCGCTTCAAAACGGCCAAAAGTTGCAATACCACCCCAAAGGAAAAATTTCGCCTCAAAATGCCGAAAAGTTGCAATACCCCCCGAAAGGAACAATTTCGCTTCAAAGTAGCTAAAAGTTGCAATACCCCCCCAAAGGAACAATTTCGCCTCAAAATGCCGAAAAGTTGTAATACCCCCCGAAAGGAACAATTTCGCTTCAAAATGGCCAAAAGTTGCAATACCACCCCAAAGGAAAAATTTCGCCTCAAAATGGAAAAAATTGCAATACCCCCCCAAAGGAACAATTTCGCTTCAAAATGCCGAAAAGTTGCAATACCCTTCAAAGGAACAATTTCGCTTCAATATGGCCAAAAGTTGCAATACCCCCCAAAAGGAACAATTTCGCCTCAAAATGGCGAAAAATTGTAATACCCCCCCAAAGGAACAATTTCGCTTCAATATGGCCAAAAGTTGCAATACCCCCCCCAAAGGAACAATTTCGCCTCAAAATGGCAAAAAATTGCAATGCCCCCCCAAAGGAACAATTTCGCTTCAAAATGGCCAAAAGTTGCAATACCCTCCCAAAGGAAAAATTTCGCCTCAAAATGGCAAAAAGTTGCAATACCCCCCAAAAGAACAATTTCGCCGCAAAATGCTGAAAAGTTGCAATACCCCCCGAAAGGAACAATTTCGCTTCAAAATGGCCAAAAGTTTCAATACCCCCAAAGGAACAATTTCGCCTCAAATTGGCAAAAAATTGCAATATTCCCCGAAAGGAACAATTTCGCTTCAAAATGGCCAAAAGTTGCAATACCCCCCCAAAGGAACAATTCCGCCTCAAAATGGCAAAAAATTGCAATACCCCCCCAAAGGAACAATTTCGCTTCAAAATGGCCAAAAGTTGCAATACCCCCCCCAAAGGAACAATTTTGCCTCAAAATGGCAAAAATTGTAATACCCCCCAAAGGAACAATTTCGCTTCAATATAACCAAAAGTTGCAATACCCCCCAAAGGAACAATTTCGCTTCAAAATGGCCAAAAGTTGCAATACCCCGCCAAAGGAACAATTTCGCCTCAATATGGCCAAAAGTTGCAATACCCCCCAAAGGAACAGTTTCGCCTCAAAATGGCAAAAAATTGCAATACCCCCCAAAGGAACAATTTCGCCTCAAAATGCTGAAAAGTTGCAATACCCCCCGAAAGGAACAATTTCGCTTCAAAATGGCCAAAAGTTGCAATACCCCCCCAAAGGAACAATTTCGCCTCAAAATGGCCAAAAGTTGCAATACCCCCCCAAAGTAACAGTTTCGCCTCAAAATGGCAAAAAAATTGCAATACCCCCCGAAAGGAACAATTTCGCTTCAAAATGGGCAAAAGTTGCAATACCACCCCAAAGGAACAATTTCGCTTCAAAATGCCGAAAAGTTGCAATACCCCCCAAAGGAACAATTTCGCTTCAATATGGCCAAAAGTTGCAATATCCCCCCAAAGGAACAATTTCGCCTCAAAATGGCAAAAAATTGCAATACCCCCCAAAAGGAACAATTTCGCTTCAATATGGCCAAAAGTTGCAATACCCTCCCAAAGGAAATATTTCGCCTCAAAATGGCAAAAAATTGCAATACCCCCCAAAGGAACAATTTCGCCGCAAAATGCTGAAAAGTTGCAATACCCCCCGAAAGGAACAATTTCGCTTCAAAATGGCCAAAAGTTGCAATACCCCCCCAAAGGAACAATTTCGCCTCAAATTGGCTAAAAATTGCAATACCCCCCCAAAGGAACAATTTCGCTTCAAAATAGCCAAAAGTTGCAATACCCCCCCAAAGGAACAATTTCGCCTCAAAATGGCAAAAATTGTAATACCCCCCCAAAGGAACAATTTCGCTTCAATATGGCCAAAAGTTGCAATACCCCCCCAAAGGAACAATTTCGCTTCAAAATGGCCAAAAGTTGCAATACCCCCCCAAAGGAACAATATCGCCTCAAAATGGCCAAAAATTGTAATACCCCCCAAAGGAACAATTTCGCTTCAATATGGCCAAAAGTTGCAATACCCCCCCAAAGGAACAGTTTCGCCTCAAAATGGCAAAAAATTGCAATACCCCCCCAAAGGAACAATTTCGTTTCAAAATGGCCAAAAGTTGCAATACCCCCCAAAGGAACAATTTCGCCTCAAAATGGAAAAAAATTGCAATACCCCCCCAAAGGAACAATTTCGCCTCAAATTGGCAAAAAATTGCAATACCCCCCCAAAGGAACAATTTCGCTTCAAAATAGCCAAAAGTTGCAATACCCCCCCAAAGGAACAATTTCGCCTCAAAATGGCAAAAATTGTAATACCCCCCCAAAGGAACAATTTCGCTTCAATATGGCCAAAAGTTGCAATACCCCCCCAAAGGAACAATTTCGCTTCAAAATGGCCAAAAGTTGCAATACCCCCCCAAAGGAACAATATCGCCTCAAAATGGCCAAAAATTGTAATACCCCCCAAAGGAACAATTTCGCTTCAATATGGCCAAAAGTTGCAATACCCCCCCAAAGGAACAGTTTCGCCTCAAAATGGCAAAAAATTGCAATACCCCCCCAAAGGAACAATTTCGTTTCAAAATGGCCAAAAGTTGCAATACCCCCCAAAGGAACAATTTCGCCTCAAAATGGAAAAAAATTGCAATACCCCCCCAAAGGAACAATTTCGCTTCAAAATGCTGAAAAGTTGCAATACCCGCCCAAAGGAACAATTTCGCTTCAAAATGGCCAAAAGTTGCAATACCCCCCCAAAGGAACAATTTCGCCTCAAAATGGCCAAAAATTGTAATACCCCCCAAAGGAACAATTTCGCTTCAATGTGGCCAAAAGTTGCAATACCCCCCAAAGGAACAGTTTTGCCTCAAAATGGCAAAAAATTGCAATACCCCCCCAAAGTAACAATTTCGCTTCAAAATGACCAAAAGTTGCAATACCCCCCAAAGGAACAATTTCGCTTCAAAATGCTGAAAAGTTGCAATACCCCCCAAAAGGAACAATTTCGCCTCAAAATGGAAAAAAAATTGCAATACCCCCCCAAAGGAACAATTTCGCCTCAAAATGCCGAAAAGTTGCAATACCCCCCGAAAGGAACAATTTCGCCTCAAAATGGCAAAAAATTGCAATATCCCCCAAAGGAACAATTTCGCTTCAAAATGCCGAAAAGTTGCAATACCCCCCGAAAGGAACAAATTCGCTTCAAAATGGCCTAAAGTTGCAATACCCCCCCAAAGGAACAATTTCGCTTCAAAATGACCAAAAGTTGCAATACCCCCCGAAAGGAACAATTTCGCCTCAAAATGGCAAAAAATTGCAATATCCCCAAAGGAACAATTTCGCTTCAAAATGCCGAAAAGTTGCAATACCCCCCGAAAGGAACAATTTCGCTTCAAAATGGCCAAAAGTTGCAATACCCCCCCAAAGGAACAATTTCGCCTCAAAATGGCAAAAAATTGCAATAACACCCCAAAGGAACAATTTCGCTTCAAAATGGCCAAAAGATGCAATACCCCCCAAAGCAACAATTTCGCCTCAAAATTGCAAAAAATTGCAATACCCCGCCCAAAGGAACAATTTCGCCTCAAAATGGCCAAAAATTGTAATCCCCCCCAAAGGAACAATTTCGCTTCAATATGGCCAAAAGTTGCAATACCCCCCAAAGGAACAATTTCGCCTCAAAATGGCAAAACATTGCAATACCCCCCAAAGGAACAATTTCGCTTCAAAATGGCCAAAAGTTGCAATATCCCCCCAAAGGAACAATTTCGCCTCAAAATGCTGAAAAGTTGCAATACCCCCCGAAAGGAACAATTTCGCCTCAAAATGGCAAAAAATTGCAATACCCCCCAAAGGAACAATTTCGCTTCAAAATGCCGAAAAGTTGCAATACCCCCCCAAAGGTACAATTTCACTTCAAAATGACCAAAAGTTGCAATACCCCCCCAAAGGAACAATTTCGCCTCAAAATGGAAAAAAAATTGCAATACCCCCCGAAAGGAACAATTTCGCTTCAAAATGGCCAAAAGTTGCAATACCCCCCCCAAAGGATCAATTTCGCCTCAAAATGGCAAAAAATTGCAAAACCCCCCCAAAGGAACAATTTCGCCTCAAAATGCTGAAAAGTTGCAATACCCCCGAAAGGAACAATTTCGCTTCAAAATGGCCAAAAGTTGCAATACCCCCCCAAAGGAACAATTTCTCTTCAATGTGGCTAAAAGTTGCAATACCCCCCCAAAGGAACAGTTTCGTCTCAAAATGGCAAAAAATTGCAATACCCCCACAAAGTAACAATTTCGCTTCAAAATGACCAAAAGTTGCAATACCCCCCAAAGGAACAATTTCGCCTCAAAATGGCAAAAAATTGCAATACCCCCCCAAAGGAACAATTTCGCTTCAAAATGCTGAAAAGTTGCAATACCCCCCGAAAGGAAAAATTTCGCTTCAAAATGGAAAAAAAATTGCAATACCCCCCCAAAGGAACAATTTCGCCTCAAAATGCCGAAAAGTTGCAATACCCCTCGAAAGGAACAATTTCGCTTCAAAATGGCCAAAGGTTGCAATACCCCCCCAAAGGAACAATTTCGCCTTAAAATGGCAAAAAATTGCAATATCCCCCAAAGGAACAATTTCGCTTCAAAATGGCAAAAAATTGCAATACCCCCGAAAGGAACAATTTCGCCTCAAAATGGCCAAAAGTTGCAATACCCCCCCAAAGGAACAATTCCGCCTCAAAATGGCAAAAAATTGCAATACCCACCCCCAAAGGAAAAATTTCGCTTCAAAATGGCCAAAAGTTGCAATACACCCCCAAAAGAACAATTTCGCCTCAAAATGGCCAAAAATTGTAATACCCCCCCAAAGGAACAATTTCGCTTCAATATGGCCAAAAGTTGCAATACCCCCCAAAGGAACAATTTCGCCTCAAAATGGCCAAAAATTGTAATACCCCCCCAAAGGAACAATTTTGCTTCAATATGGCCAAAAGTTGCAATACCCCCCCAAAGGAACAATTTCGCCTCAAAATGGCCAAAAATTGTAATACCCACCCAAAGGAACAATTTCGCTTCAATATGGCCAAAAGTTGCAATACCCCCCCAAAGGAACAGTTTCGCCTCAAAACGGCAAAAAATTGCAATACCCCCCCAAAGGAACAATTTCGCTTCAAAATGGCCAAAAGTTGCAATACCCCCCCAAAGGAACAATTTCGCCTCAAATTGGCAAAAAATTGCAATATCCCCCAAAGGAACAATTTCGCTTCAAAATGCCGAAAAGTTGCAATACCCCCCGAAAGGAACAATTTCGCTTCAAAATGGCCAAAAGTTGCAATACCCCCCGAAAGGAACAATTTCGCTTCAAAATGGCCAAAAGTTGCAATACCCCCCAAAGGAACAATTCCGCCTCAAAATGGCAAAAAATTGCAATACCCCCCAAAGGAACAATTTCGCCTCAAAATGGCCAAAAATTGTAATACCCACCCAAAGGAACAATTTCGCTTCAATATGGCCAAAAGTTGCAATACCCCCCCAAAGGAACAGTTTCGCCTCAAAACGGCAAAAAATTGCAATACCCCCCCAAAGGAACAATTTCGCTTCAAAATGGCCAAAAGTTGCAATACCCCCCCAAAGGAACAATTTCGCCTCAAATTGGCAAAAAATTGCAATATCCCCCAAAGGAACAATTTCGCTTCAAAATGCCGAAAAGTTGCAATACCCCCCGAAAGGAACAATTTCGCTTCAAAATGGCCAAAAGTTGCAATACCCCCCGAAAGGAACAATTTCGCTTCAAAATGGCCAAAAGTTGCAATACCCCCCCAAAGGAACAATTCCGCCTCAAAATGGCAAAAAATTGCAATACCCCCCAAAGGAACAATTTCGCTTCAAAATGGCCAAAAGTTGCAATACCCCCCCAAAGGAACAATTTCGCCTCAAAATGGCCAAAAATTGTAATACCCCCCCAAAGGAACAATTTCGCTTCAAAATGGCCAAAAGTTGCAATACCACCCCAAAGGAACAATTTCGCCTCAAAATGGCCAAAAATTGTAATACCCCCCAAAGGAACAATTTCGCTTCAATATGGCCAAAAGTTGCAATACCCCCCAAAGGAACAATTTCGCCTCAAAATGCTGAAAAGTTGCAATACCCCCCGAAAGGAACAATTTCGCTTCAATATGGCCAAAAGTTGCAATACCCCCCCAAAGGAACAGTTTCGCCTCAAAATGGCAAAAAATTGCAATACCCCCTCAAAGGAACAATTTCGCTTCAAAATGCCAAAAAGTTGCAATACCCCCCCAAAGGAACAATTTCGCTTCAAAATGGCCAAAAGTTGCAATACCCCCCCAAAGGAACAATTTCGCCTCAAAATGGCAAAAAAATGCAATACCCCCCAAACGAACAATTTCGCTTCAAAATGACCAGAAGTTGCAATACCCCCCGAAAGGAACAATTTCGCCTCAAAATGGCCAAAAGTTGCAATACCCCCCCAAAGGAACAATTTCGCCTCAAAATGCCGAAAAGTTGCAATACCCCCCCAAAGGAACAATTTCGCTTCAATATGGCCAAAAGTTGCAAAACCCCCCCAAAGGAACAATTTCGCCTCAAAATGGCCAAAAATTGTAATACCCCCCAAAGGAACAATTTCGCTTCAATATGGCCAAAAGTTGCAATACCCCCCCAAAGGAACAGTTTCGCCTAAAAATGGCCAAAAGTTGCAATACCCCCCCAAAGGAACAATTTCGCCTCAAAATGGCCAAAAATTGTAATACCCCCCCAAAGGAACAATTTCGCTTCAATATGGCCAAAAGTTGCAATACCCCCCCAAAGGAACAGTTTCGCCTCAAAATGGCAAAAAATTGCAATACCCCCCCAAAGGAACAATTTCGCTTCAAAATGGCCAAAAGTTGCAATACCCCCCCAAAGGAACAATTTCGCCTCAAAATGGAAAAAAATTGTAATACCCCCCAAAGGAACAATTTCGCCTCAAAATGCTGAAAAGTTGCAATACCCCCCCAAAGGAACAATTTCGCTTCAAAATGCCAAAAAGTTGCAATACCCCCCCAAAGGAACAATTTCGCTTCAAAATGGCCAAAAGTTGCAATACCCCCCAAAGGAACAATTTCGCCTCAAAATGGCAAAAAATTACAATACCCCCCCCAAAGGAACAATTTCGCTTTAAAATGGCCAAAAGTTGCAATACCCCCCCAAAGGAACAGTTTCGCCTCAAAATGGCAAAAAATTGCAATACCCCCCAAAGGAACAAATTCGCTTCAAAATGGCCAAAAGTTGCAATACCCCCCCAAAGGAACAATTTCGCCTCAAAATGGCAAAAAATTGCAATACCCCCCCAAAGGAACAATTTCGCTTCAAAATGGCGAAAAGTTGCAATACCCCTCCAAAGGAACAATTTCGCTTCAATATGGCCAAAAGTTGCAATACCCCCCCAAATGAACAATTTCGCCTCAAAATGGCCAAAAATTGTAATACCCCCGAAAGGAACAATTTCGCCTCAAAATGGAAAAAAAATTGCAATACCCCCCCAAAGGAACAATTTCGCTTCAAAATGGCCAAAAGTTGCAATACCCCCCCAAAGGAACAATTTCGCCTCAAAATGGCAAAAAATTGCAATACCCCCCCAAAGGAACAATTTCGCTTCAAAATGGCCAAAAGTTGCAATACCCCCCCAAAGGAACAATTTCGCCTCAAAATGGCCAAAAATTGTAATACCCCCCAAAGGAACAATTTCGCTTCAAAATGGCCAAAAGTTGCAATACCCCCGCAAAGGAACAATTTCGCCTCAAAATGGCAAAAAATTGCAATACCCCCCCAAAGGAACAATTTCGCTTCAAAATGGCCAAAAGTTGCAATACCCCCCCAAAGGAACAATTTCGCTTCAAAATGGCCAAAAGTTGCAATACCCCCCCAAAGGAACAATTTCGCTTCAAAATGCCAAAAAGTTGCAATACCCCCCCAAAGGAACAATTTCGCTTCAAAATGGCCAAAAGTTGCAATACCCCCCCAAAGGAACAATTTCGCTTCAAAATGACCAAAAGTTGCAATACCCCCCCAAAGGAACAATTTCGCCTCAAAATGGCAAAAAATTGCAATACCCCCCCAAACGAACAATTTCGCTTCAAAATGACCAAAAGTTGCAATACCCCCCGAAAGGAACAATTTCGCCTCAAAATGGCCAAAAGTTGCAATACCCCCCCAAAGGAACAATTTCACCTCAAAATGCCGAAAAGTTGCAATACCCCCCGAAAGGAACAATTTCGCTTCAAAATGGCCAAAAGTTGCAATACCCCCCCAAAGGAACAATTTCGCTTCAAAATGACCAAAAGTTGCAATACCCCCCCAAAGGAACAATTTCGCCTCAAAATGGCAAAAAATTGCAATACCCCCCCAAACGAACAATTTCGCTTCAAAATGACCAAAAGTTGCAATACCCCCCGAAAGGAACAATTTCGCCTCAAAATGGCCAAAAGTTGCAATACCCCCCCAAAGGAACAATTTCACCTCAAAATGCCGAAAAGTTGCAATACCCCCCGAAAGGAACAATTTCGCTTCAAAATGGCCAAAAGTTGCAATACCCCCCCAAAGGAACAATTTCGCCTCAAAATGCCGAAATTTGCAATACCCCCCCAAAGGAACAATTTCGCTTCAATATGGCCAAAAGTTGCAATACCCCCCAAAGGAACAATTTCGCTTCAAAATGACCAAAAGTTGCAATACCCCCCCAAAGGAACAATTTCGCCTCAAAATGGCAAAAAATTGCAATACCCCCCAAAGGAACAAGTTCGCTTCAAAATGCCAAAAAGTTGCAATACCCTCCCAAAGGAACAATTTCGCTTCAAAATGGCCAAAAGTTGCAATACCCCCCCAAAGGAACAATTTCGCCTCAAAATGGCAAAAAATTGCAATTCCCCCCCAAAGGAACAATTTCGCTTCAAAATGACCAAAAGTTGCAATACCCCCCGAAAGGAACAATTTCGCCTCTAAATGGCCAAAAGTTGCAATACCCCCCAAAGGAACAATTTCGCCTCAAAATGCCGAAAAGTTGCAATACCCCCCGAAAGGAACAATTTCGCTTCAAAATGGCCAAAAGTTGCAATACCCCCCCAAAGGAACAATTTCGCCTCAAAATGGCAAGAAATTGCAATATCCCCCAATGGAACAATTTCGCTTCAAAATGCCAAAAAGTTGCAATACCCCCCAAAGGAACAATTTCGCCTCAAAATGGCCAAAAATTGTAATACCCCCCCAAAGGAACAATTTCGCTTCAATATGGCCAAAAGTTGCAATACCCCCCAAAGGAACAATTTCGCTTCAAAATGACCAAAAGTTGCAATACCCCCCCAAAGGAACAATTTCGCCTCAAAATGGCAAAAAATTGCAATACCCCCCAAAGGAACAATTTCGCTTCAAAATGCCAAAAAGTTGCAATACCCCCCCAAAGGAACAATTTCGCTTCAAAATGACCAAAAGTTGCAATACCCCCCCAAAGGAACAATTTCGCCTCAAAATGGCAAAAAATTGCAATACCCCCCAAAGGAACAATTTCGCTTCAAAATGCCAAAAAGTTGCAATACCCCCCCAAAGGAACAATTTCGCTTCAAAATGGCCAAAAGTTGCAATACCCCCCCAAAGGAACAATTTCGCCTCAAAATGGCAAAAAATTGCAATACCCCCCCAAAGGAACAATTTCGCTTCAAAATGACCAAAAGTTGCAATACCCCCCGAAAGGAACATTTTCGCTTCAATATGGCCAAAAGTTGCAATACCCCCCCAAAGGAACAATTTCGCCTCAAAATGGCAAAAAATTGCAATACCCCCCCAAAGGAACAATTTCGCTTCAAAATGGCCAAAAGTTGCAATACCCCCCCAAAGAAACAATTTTGCTTCAATATGGCCAAAAGTTGCAATACCCCCCAAAGGAACAATTTCGCCTCAAAATGCTGAAAAGTTGCAATACCCCCCGAAAGGAACAATTTCGCTTCAATATGGCCAAAAGTTGCAATACCCCCCCAAAGGAACAGTTTCGCCTCAAAATGGCAAAAAATTGCAATACCCCCTCAAAGGAACAATTTCGCTTCAAAATGCCAAAAAGTTGCAATACCCCCCCAAAGGAACAATTTCGCTTCAAAATGGCCAAAAGTTGCAATACCCCCCCAAAGGAACAATTTCGCCTCAAAATGGCAAAAAAATTCAATCAATACCCCCCAAACGAACAATTTCGCTTCAAAATGACCAGAAGTTGCAATACCCCCCGAAAGGAACAATTTCGCCTCAAAATGGCCAAAAGTTGCAATACCCCCCCAAAGGAACAATTTCGCCTCAAAATGCCGAAAAGTTGCAATACCCCCCCAAAGGAACAATTTCGCTTCAATATGGCCAAAAGTTGCAAAACCCCCCCAAAGGAACAATTTCGCCTCAAAATGGCCAAAAATTGTAATACCCCCCAAAGGAACAATTTCGCTTCAATATGGCCAAAAGTTGCAATACCCCCCCAAAGGAACAGTTTCGCCTAAAAATGGCCAAAAGTTGCAATACCCCCCCAAAGGAACAATTTCGCCTCAAAATGGCCAAAAATTGTAATACCCCCCCAAAGGAACAATTTCGCTTCAATATGGCCAAAAGTTGCAATACCCCCCCAAAGGAACAGTTTCGCCTCAAAATGGCAAAAAATTGCAATACCCCCCCAAAGGAACAATTTCGCTTCAAAATGGCCAAAAGTTGCAATACCCCCCCAAAGGAACAATTTCGCCTCAAAATGGAAAAAAATTGTAATACCCCCCAAAGGAACAATTTCGCTTCAATATGGCCAAAAGTTGCAATACCCCCCAAAGGAACAATTTCGCCTCAAAATGCTGAAAAGTTGCAATACCCCCCCAAAGGAACAATTTCGCTTCAAAATGCCAAAAAGTTGCAATACCCCCCCAAAGGAACAATTTCGCTTCAAAATGGCCAAAAGTTGCAATACCCCCCAAAGGAACAATTTCGCCTCAAAATGGCAAAAAATTACAATACCCCCCCCAAAGGAACAATTTCGCTTTAAAATGGCCAAAAGTTGCAATACCCCCCCAAAGGAACAGTTTCGCCTCAAAATGGCAAAAAATTGCAATACCCCCCAAAGGAACAAATTCGCTTCAAAATGGCCAAAAGTTGCAATACCCCCCCAAAGGAACAATTTCGCCTCAAAATGGCAAAAAATTGCAATACCCCCCCAAAGGAACAATTTCGCTTCAAAATGGCGAAAAGTTGCAATACCCCTCCAAAGGAACAATTTCGCTTCAATATGGCCAAAAGTTGCAATACCCCCCCAAATGAACAATTTCGCCTCAAAATGGCCAAAAATTGTAATACCCCCGAAAGGAACAATTTCGCCTCAAAATGGAAAAAAAATTGCAATACCCCCCCAAAGGAACAATTTCGCTTCAAAATGGCCAAAAGTTGCAATACCCCCCCAAAGGAACAATTTCGCCTCAAAATGGCAAAAAATTGCAATACCCCCCCAAAGGAACAATTTCGCTTCAAAATGGCCAAAAGTTGCAATACCCCCCCAAAGGAACAATTTCGCCTCAAAATGGCCAAAAATTGTAATACCCCCCAAAGGAACAATTTCGCTTCAAAATGGCCAAAAGTTGCAATACCCCCGCAAAGGAACAATTTCGCCTCAAAATGGCAAAAAATTGCAATACCCCCCCAAAGGAACAATTTCGCTTCAAAATGGCCAAAAGTTGCAATACCCCCCCAAAGGAACAATTTCGCTTCAAAATGGCCAAAAGTTGCAATACCCCCCCAAAGGAACAATTTCGCTTCAAAATGCCAAAAAGTTGCAATACCCCCCCAAAGGAACAATTTCGCTTCAAAATGGCCAAAAGTTGCAATACCCCCCCAAAGGAACAATTTCGCTTCAAAATGACCAAAAGTTGCAATACCCCCCCAAAGGAACAATTTCGCCTCAAAATGGCAAAAAATTGCAATACCCCCCCAAACGAACAATTTCGCTTCAAAATGACCAAAAGTTGCAATACCCCCCGAAAGGAACAATTTCGCCTCAAAATGGCCAAAAGTTGCAATACCCCCCCAAAGGAACAATTTCACCTCAAAATGCCGAAAAGTTGCAATACCCCCCGAAAGGAACAATTTCGCTTCAAAATGGCCAAAAGTTGCAATACCCCCCCAAAGGAACAATTTCGCCTCAAAATGCCGAAATTTGCAATACCCCCCCAAAGGAACAATTTCGCTTCAATATGGCCAAAAGTTGCAATACCCCCCAAAGGAACAATTTCGCTTCAAAATGACCAAAAGTTGCAATACCCCCCCAAAGGAACAATTTCGCCTCAAAATGGCAAAAAATTGCAATACCCCCCAAAGGAACAAGTTCGCTTCAAAATGCCAAAAAGTTGCAATACCCCCCCAAAGGAACAATTTCGCTTCAAAATGGCCAAAAGTTGCAATACCCCCCCAAAGGAACAATTTCGCCTCAAAATGGCAAAAAATTGCAATTCCCCCCCAAAGGAACAATTTCGCTTCAAAATGACCAAAAGTTGCAATACCCCCCGAAAGGAACAATTTCGCCTCTAAATGGCCAAAAGTTGCAATACCCCCCAAAGGAACAATTTCGCCTCAAAATGCCGAAAAGTTGCAATACCCCCCGAAAGGAACAATTTCGCTTCAAAATGGCCAAAAGTTGCAATACCCCCCCAAAGGAACAATTTCGCCTCAAAATGGCAAGAAATTGCAATATCCCCCAATGGAACAATTTCGCTTCAAAATGCCAAAAAGTTGCAATACCCCCCAAAGGAACAATTTCGCCTCAAAATGGCCAAAAATTGTAATACCCCCCCAAAGGAACAATTTCGCTTCAATATGGCCAAAAGTTGCAATACCCCCCAAAGGAACAATTTCGCTTCAAAATGACCAAAAGTTGCAATACCCCCCCAAAGGAACAATTTCGCCTCAAAATGGCAAAAAATTGCAATACCCCCCAAAGGAACAATTTCGCTTCAAAATGCCAAAAAGTTGCAATACCCCCCCAAAGGAACAATTTCGCTTCAAAATGACCAAAAGTTGCAATACCCCCCCAAAGGAACAATTTCGCCTCAAAATGGCAAAAAATTGCAATACCCCCCAAAGGAACAATTTCGCTTCAAAATGCCAAAAAGTTGCAATACCCCCCCAAAGGAACAATTTCGCTTCAAAATGGCCAAAAGTTGCAATACCCCCCCAAAGGAACAATTTCGCCTCAAAATGGCAAAAAATTGCAATACCCCCCCAAAGGAACAATTTCGCTTCAAAATGACCAAAAGTTGCAATACCCCCCGAAAGGAACATTTTCGCTTCAATATGGCCAAAAGTTGCAATACCCCCCCAAAGGAACAATTTCGCCTCAAAATGGCAAAAAATTGCAATACCCCCCCAAAGGAACAATTTCGCTTCAAAATGGCCAAAAGTTGCAATACCCCCCCAAAGAAACAATTTTGCTTCAAAATGGCCAAAAGTTGCAATACCCCCCCAAAGGAACAATTTCGCCTCAAAATGGCCAAAAATTGCAATACCCCCCCAAAGGAACAATTTCGCTTCAATATGGCCAAAAGTTGCAACACCCCCCAAAGGAACAATTTCGCCTCAAAATGGCCAAAAACTGTAATACCCCCCCAAAGGAACAATTTCGCCTCAAAATGCCGAAAAGTTGCAATCCCCCCCCAAAGGAACAATTTCGCTTCAAAATGGCCAAAAGTTGCAATACCCCCCCAAAGGAACAATTTCGCCTCAAAATGGCCAAAAATTGTAATACCCCCCCAAAGGAACAATTTCGCTTCAATATGGCCAAAAGTTGCAATACCCCCCCAAAGGAACAATTTCGCCTCAAAATGGCAAAAAATTGCAATACCCCCCCAAAGGAACAATTTCGCTTCAAAATGGCCAAAAGTTGCAATACCCCCCCAAAGGAACAATTTCGCCTCAAAATGGAAAAAAATTGCAATACCCCCCAAAGGAACAATTTCGCTTCAAAATGCCAAAAAGTTGCAATACCCCCCCAAAGGAACAATTTCGCTTCAAAATGGCCAAAAGTTGCAATACCCCCCCAAAGGAACAATTTCGCCTCAAAATGGCAAAAAATTGCAATACCCCCCCAAAGGAACAATTTCGCTTCAAAATGACCAAAAGTTGCAATACCCCCCGAAAGGAACAATTTCGCCTCTAAATGGCCAAAAGTTGCAATACCCCCCAAAGGAACAATTTCGCCTCAAAATGGAAAAAAAGTTGCAATACCCCCCCAAAGGAACAATTTCGCCTCAAAAAATGGCCAAAAATTGTAATACCCCCCCAATGGAACAATTTCGCTTCAATATGGCCAAAAGTTGCAATACCCCCCCAAAGGAACAATTTCGCCTCAAAATGGCAAAAAATTGCAATACCCCCCCAAAGGAACAATTTCGCTTCAAAATGGCCAAAAGTTGCAATACCCCCCCAAAGGAACAATTTCGCCTCAAAATGGAAAAAAATTGCAATACCCCCCCAAAGGAACAATTTCGCTTCAAAATGCCAAAAAGTTGCAATACCCCCCCAAAGGAACAATTTCGCTTCAAAATGGCCAAAAGTTGCAATACCCCCCCAAAGAAACAACTTCGCCTCAAAATGGCAAAAAAATTGCAATACCCCCCCAAAGGAACAATTTCGCTTCAAAATGACCAAAAGTTGCAATACCCCCCGAAAGGAACAATTTCGCCTCTAAATAGCCAAAAGTTGCAATACCCCCCCAAAGGAACAATTTCGCCTCAAAATGCCGAAAAGTTGCAATACCCCCCGAAAGGAACAATTTCGCTTCAAAATGGCCAAAAGTTGCAATACCCCCCCAAAGGAACAATTTCGCCTCAAAATGGCAAGAAATTGCAATACCCCCCCAATGGAACAATTTCGCCTCAAAATGCCGAAAAGTTGCAATACCCCCCCGAAAGGAACAATTTCGCTTCAAAATGGCCAAAAGTTGCAATACCCCCCCAAAGGAACAATTTCGCCTCAAAATGCCGAAAAGTTGCAATACCCCCCCAAAGGAACAATTTCGCTTCAATATGGCCAAAAGTTGCAATACCCCCCCAAAGGAACAATTTCGCCTCAAAATGGCCAAAAATTGTAATACCCCCCAAAGGAACAATTTCGCTTCAATATGGCCAAAAGTTGCAATACCCCCCCAAAGGAACAGTTTCGCCTCAAAATGGCAAAAAGTTGCAATACCCCCCCAAAGGAACAATTTCGCCTCAAAATGGCCAAAAATTGTAATACCCCCCCAAAGGAACAATTTCGCTTCAATATGGCCAAAAGTTGCAATACCCCCCCAAAGGAACAATTTCGCCTCAAAATGGAAAAAAATTGCAATACCCCCCAAAGGAACAATTTCGCTTCAAAATGCCAAAAAGTTGCAATACCCCCCCGAAGGAACAATTTCGCTTCAAAATGGCCAAAAGTTGCAATACCCCCCCAAAGGTACAATTTCGCCTCAAAATGGCAAAAAATTACAATACCCCCCCAAAGGAACAATTTCGCTTAAAAATGGCCAAAAGTTGCAATACCCCCCAAAGGAACAATTTCGCTTCAATATGGCCAAAAGTTGCAATACCCCCCCAAAGGAACAGTTTCGCCTCAAAATGGCAAAAAATTGCAATACCCCCCCAAAAGAACAATTTCGCTTCAAAATGGCGAAAAGTTGCAATACCCCCCCAAAGGAACAATTTCGCTTCAATATGGCCAAAAGTTGCAATACCCCCCAAAGGAACAATTTCGCCTCAAAATGGCCAAAAATTGTAATACCCCCCCAAAGGAACAATTTCGCCTCAAAATGCCGAAAAGTTGCAATCCCCCCCAAAGGAACAATTTCGCTTCAAAATGGCCAAAAGTTGCAATACCCCCCCAAAGGAACAGTTTCGCCTCAAAATGGCAAAAAATTGTAATACCCCCCCAAAAGAACAATTTCGCTTCAAAATGGCCAAAAGTTGCAATACCCCCCAAAGGAACAGTTTCGCCTCAAAATGGGAAAAAATTGCAATACCCCCCAAAGGAACAATTTCGCTTCAAAATGACCAAAAGTTGCAATACCCCCCCAAAGGAACAATTTCGCCTCAAAATGGCAAAAAATTGCAATACCCCCCCAAAGGAACAATTTCGCCTCAAAATGGAAAAAAATTGCAATACCCCCCAAAGGAACAATTTCGCTTCAAAATGGCCAAAAGTTGCAATACCCCCCCAAAGGAACAATTTCGCCTCAAAATGGCAAAAAAATTGCAATACCCCCCCCAAAGGAACAATTTCGCTTCAAAATGACCAAAAGTTGCAATACCCCCCGAAAGGAACAATTTCGCCTCTAAATGGCCAAAAGTTGCAATACCCCCCAAAGGAACAATTTCGCCTCAAAATGCCGAAAAGTTGCAATACCCCCCGAAAGGAACAATTTCGCTTCAAAATGGCCAAAAGTTGCAATACCCCCCCAAAGGAACAATTTCGCCTCTAAATGGCAAGAAATTGCAATACCCCCCAATGGAACAATTTCGCCTCAAAATGCCGAAAAGTTGCAATACCCCCCAAAGGAACAATTTCGCTTCAAAATGGCCAAAAGTTGCAATACCCCCCAAACGATCAATTTCGCCTCAAAATGGAAAAAAAGTTGCAATACCCCCCCAAAGGAACATTTTCGCTTCAAAATGGCCAAAAGTTGCAATACCCCCCCAAAGGAACAATTTCGCCTCAAAAAATGGCCAAAAATTGTAATACCCCCCCAAAGGAACAATTTCTCTTCAATATGGCCAAAAGTTGCAATACCCCCCCAAAGGAACAATTTCGCCTCAAAATGGAAAAAAATTGCAATACCCCCCCAAAGGAACAATTTCGCTTCAAAATGCCAAAAAGTTGCAATACCCCCCCAAAAGGAACAACTTTGCTTCAAAATGGCCAAAAGTTGCAATACCCCCCCAAAGGAACAATTTCGCCTCAAAATGGCAAAAAATTGCAATACCCCCCCAAAGGAACAATTTCGCTTCAAAATGACCAAAAGTTGCAATACCCCCCGAAAGGAACAATTTCGCCTCTAAATAGCCAAAAGTTGCAATACCCCCCCAAAGGAACAATTTCGCCTCAAAATGCCGAAAAGTTGCAATACCCCCCCGAAAGGAACAATTTCGCTTCAAAATGCAAAAAAGTTGCAATACCCCCCCAAAGAAACAATTTCGCTTCAAAATGGCCAAAAGTTGCAATACCCCCCCAAAGGAACAATTTCGCCTCAAAATGGCCAAAAATTGTAATACCCCCCCAAAGGAACAATTTCGCTTCAATATGGCCAAAAGTTGCAATACCCCCCAAAGGAACAATTTCGCCTCAAAATGGCCAAAAATTGTAATACCCCCCCCAAAGGAACAATTTCGCCTCAAAATGCCGAAAAGTTGCAATCCCCCCCCCAAAGGAACAATTTCGCTTCAAAATGGCCAAAAGTTGCAATACCCCCCCAAAGGAACAATTTCGCCTCAAAATGGCCAAAAATTGTAATACCCCCCCAAAGGAACAATTTCGCCTCAAAATGGCCAAAAGTTGCAATACCCCCCCAAAGGAACAGTTTCGCCTCAAAATGGCAAAAAATTGCAATACCCCCCAAAGGAACAATTTCGCTTCAAAATGGCCAAAAGTTGCAATACCCCCCCAAAGGAACAATTTCGCCTAAAAATGGCCAAAAGTTGCAATACCCCCCAAAGGAACAATTTCGCCTCAAAATGGAAAAAAAGTTGCAATACCCCCCCAAAGGAACATTTTCGCTTCAAAATGGCCAAAAGTTGCAATACCCCCCCAAAGGAACAATTTCTCCTCAAAAAATGGCCAAAAATTGTAATACCCCCCCAAAGGAACAATTTCGCTTCAAAATGGCCAAAAGTTGCAAAACCCCCCAAAGGATTAATTTCGCCTCAAAATGGAAAAAAAATTGAAATACCCCCAAAGGAACAATTTCGCTTCAAAATGCCAAAAAGTTGCAATACCCCCCCGAAGGAACAATTTCGCTTCAAAATGGCCAAAAGTTGCAATACCCCCCCAAAGGAACAATTTCGCCTCAAAATGGCAAAAAATTGCAATACCCCCCCAAAGGAACAATTTCGCTTCAAAATGACCAAAAGTTGCAATACCCCCCGAAAGGAACAATTTCGCCTCTAAATGGCCAAAAGTTGCAATACCCCCCAAAGGAACAATTTCGCCTCAAAATGGAAAAAAAGTTGCAATACCCCCCCAAAGGAACAATTTCGCCTCAAAAAATGGCCAAAAATTGTAATACCCCCCCAATGGAACAATTTCGCTTCAATATGGCCAAAAGTTGCAATACCCCCCCAAAGGAACAATTTCGCCTCAAAATGGCAAAAAATTGCAATACCCCCCCAAAGGAACAATTTCGCTTCAAAATGGCCAAAAGTTGCAATACCCCCCCAAAGGAACAATTTCGCCTCAAAATGGAAAAAAATTGCAATACCCCCCCAAAGGAACAATTTCGCTTCAAAATGCCAAAAAGTTGCAATACCCCCCCAAAGGAACAATTTCGCTTCAAAATGGCCAAAAGTTGCAATACCCCCCCAAAGAAACAACTTCGCCTCAAAATGGCAAAAAAATTGCAATACCCCCCCAAAGGAACAATTTCGCTTCAAAATGACCAAAAGTTGCAATACCCCCCGAAAGGAACAATTTCGCCTCTAAATAGCCAAAAGTTGCAATACCCCCCCAAAGGAACAATTTCGCCTCAAAATGCCGAAAAGTTGCAATACCCCCCGAAAGGAACAATTTCGCTTCAAAATGGCCAAAAGTTGCAATACCCCCCCAAAGGAACAATTTCGCCTCAAAATGGCAAGAAATTGCAATACCCCCCCAATGGAACAATTTCGCCTCAAAATGCCGAAAAGTTGCAATACCCCCCCGAAAGGAACAATTTCGCTTCAAAATGGCCAAAAGTTGCAATACCCCCCCAAAGGAACAATTTCGCCTCAAAATGCCGAAAAGTTGCAATACCCCCCCAAAGGAACAATTTCGCTTCAATATGGCCAAAAGTTGCAATACCCCCCCAAAGGAACAATTTCGCCTCAAAATGGCCAAAAATTGTAATACCCCCCAAAGGAACAATTTCGCTTCAATATGGCCAAAAGTTGCAATACCCCCCCAAAGGAACAGTTTCGCCTCAAAATGGCAAAAAGTTGCAATACCCCCCCAAAGGAACAATTTCGCCTCAAAATGGCCAAAAATTGTAATACCCCCCCAAAGGAACAATTTCGCTTCAATATGGCCAAAAGTTGCAATACCCCCCCAAAGGAACAATTTCGCCTCAAAATGGAAAAAAATTGCAATACCCCCCAAAGGAACAATTTCGCTTCAAAATGCCAAAAAGTTGCAATACCCCCCCGAAGGAACAATTTCGCTTCAAAATGGCCAAAAGTTGCAATACCCCCCCAAAGGTACAATTTCGCCTCAAAATGGCAAAAAATTACAATACCCCCCCAAAGGAACAATTTCGCTTAAAAATGGCCAAAAGTTGCAATACCCCCCAAAGGAACAATTTCGCTTCAATATGGCCAAAAGTTGCAATACCCCCCCAAAGGAACAGTTTCGCCTCAAAATGGCAAAAAATTGCAATACCCCCCCAAAAGAACAATTTCGCTTCAAAATGGCGAAAAGTTGCAATACCCCCCCAAAGGAACAATTTCGCTTCAATATGGCCAAAAGTTGCAATACCCCCCAAAGGAACAATTTCGCCTCAAAATGGCCAAAAATTGTAATACCCCCCCAAAGGAACAATTTCGCCTCAAAATGCCGAAAAGTTGCAATCCCCCCCCAAAGGAACAATTTCGCTTCAAAATGGCCAAAAGTTGCAATACCCCCCCAAAGGAACAGTTTCGCCTCAAAATGGCAAAAAATTGTAATACCCCCCCAAAAGAACAATTTCGCTTCAAAATGGCCAAAAGTTGCAATACCCCCCAAAGGAACAGTTTCGCCTCAAAATGGGAAAAAATTGCAATACCCCCCAAAGGAACAATTTCGCTTCAAAATGACCAAAAGTTGCAATACCCCCCCAAAGGAACAATTTCGCCTCAAAATGGCAAAAAATTGCAATACCCCCCCAAAGGAACAATTTCGCCTCAAAATGGAAAAAAATTGCAATACCCCCCAAAGGAACAATTTCGCTTCAAAATGGCCAAAAGTTGCAATACCCCCCCAAAGGAACAATTTCGCCTCAAAATGGCAAAAAAATTGCAATACCCCCCCCAAAGGAACAATTTCGCTTCAAAATGACCAAAAGTTGCAATACCCCCCGAAAGGAACAATTTCGCCTCTAAATGGCCAAAAGTTGCAATACCCCCCAAAGGAACAATTTCGCCTCAAAATGCCGAAAAGTTGCAATACCCCCCGAAAGGAACAATTTCGCTTCAAAATGGCCAAAAGTTGCAATACCCCCCCAAAGGAACAATTTCGCCTCTAAATGGCAAGAAATTGCAATACCCCCCAATGGAACAATTTCGCCTCAAAATGCCGAAAAGTTGCAATACCCCCCAAAGGAACAATTTCGCTTCAAAATGGCCAAAAGTTGCAATACCCCCCAAACGATCAATTTCGCCTCAAAATGGAAAAAAAGTTGCAATACCCCCCCAAAGGAACATTTTCGCTTCAAAATGGCCAAAAGTTGCAATACCCCCCCAAAGGAACAATTTCGCCTCAAAAAATGGCCAAAAATTGTAATACCCCCCCAAAGGAACAATTTCTCTTCAATATGGCCAAAAGTTGCAATACCCCCCCAAAGGAACAATTTCGCCTCAAAATGGAAAAAAATTGCAATACCCCCCCAAAGGAACAATTTCGCTTCAAAATGCCAAAAAGTTGCAATACCCCCCCAAAAGGAACAACTTTGCTTCAAAATGGCCAAAAGTTGCAATACCCCCCCAAAGGAACAATTTCGCCTCAAAATGGCAAAAAATTGCAATACCCCCCCAAAGGAACAATTTCGCTTCAAAATGACCAAAAGTTGCAATACCCCCCGAAAGGAACAATTTCGCCTCTAAATAGCCAAAAGTTGCAATACCCCCCCAAAGGAACAATTTCGCCTCAAAATGCCGAAAAGTTGCAATACCCCCCCGAAAGGAACAATTTCGCTTCAAAATGCAAAAAAGTTGCAATACCCCCCCAAAGAAACAATTTCGCTTCAAAATGGCCAAAAGTTGCAATACCCCCCCAAAGGAACAATTTCGCCTCAAAATGGCCAAAAATTGTAATACCCCCCCAAAGGAACAATTTCGCTTCAATATGGCCAAAAGTTGCAATACCCCTCAAAGGAACAATTTCGCCTCAAAATGGCCAAAAATTGTAATACCCCCCCCAAAGGAACAATTTCGCCTCAAAATGCCGAAAAGTTGCAATCCCCCCCCCAAAGGAACAATTTCGCTTCAAAATGGCCAAAAGTTGCAATACCCCCCCAAAGGAACAATTTCGCCTCAAAATGGCCAAAAATTGTAATACCCCCCCAAAGGAACAATTTCGCCTCAAAATGGCCAAAAGTTGCAATACCCCCCCAAAGGAACAGTTTCGCCTCAAAATGGCAAAAAATTGCAATACCCCCCAAAGGAACAATTTCGCTTCAAAATGGCCAAAAGTTGCAATACCCCCCCAAAGGAACAATTTCGCCTAAAAATGGCCAAAAGTTGCAATACCCCCCAAAGGAACAATTTCGCCTCAAAATGGAAAAAAAGTTGCAATACCCCCCCAAAGGAACATTTTCGCTTCAAAATGGCCAAAAGTTGCAATACCCCCCCAAAGGAACAATTTCTCCTCAAAAAATGGCCAAAAATTGTAATACCCCCCCAAAGGAACAATTTCGCTTCAAAATGGCCAAAAGTTGCAAAACCCCCCAAAGGATTAATTTCGCCTCAAAATGGAAAAAAAATTGAAATACCCCCAAAGGAACAATTTCGCTTCAAAATGCCAAAAAGTTGCAATACCCCCCCAAAGAAACAATTTCGCTTCAAAATGGCCAAAAGTTGCAATACCCCCCCAAAGGAACAATTTCGCCTCAAAATGGCCAAAAATTGTAATACCCCCCCAAAGGAACAATTTCGCTTCAATATGGCCAAAAGTTGCAATACCCCCCCAAAGGAACAATTTCGCCTCAAAATGGCCAAAAATTGTAATACCCCCCCAAAGGAACAATTTCGCCTCAAAATGCCGAAAAGTTGCAATCCCCCCCCAAAGGAACAATTTCGCTTCAAAATGGCCAAAAGTTGCAATACCCCCCCAAAGGAACAATTTCGCCTCAAAATGGCCAAAAATTGTAATACCCCCCCAAAGGAACAATTTCGCTTCAATATGGCCAAAAGTTGCAATACCCCCCCAAAGGAACAATTTCGCTTCAAAATGGCCAAAAGTTGCAATACCCCCCCAAAGGAACAATTTCGCTTCAAAATGGCCAAAAGTTGCAATACCCCCCCAAAGGAACAATTTCGCCTCAAAATGGCCAAAAATTGTAATACCCCCCCCCAAAGGAACAATTTCGCTTCAAAATGGCCAAAAGTTGCAATACCCCCCCAAAGGAACAATTTCGCCTCAAAATGGCAAAAAATTGCAATACCCCCCCAAAGGAACAATTTCGCTTCAAAATGGCCAAAAGTTGCAATACCCCCCCAAAGGAACAATTTCGCTTCAAAATGGCCAAAAGTTGCAATACCCCCCCAAAGGAACAATTTCGCTTCAAAATGCCAAAAAGTTGCAATACCCTCCCAAAGGAACAATTTCGCTTCAAAATGGCCAAAAGTTGCAATACCCCCCCAAAGGAACAATTTCGCTTCAAAATGACCAAAAGTTGCAATACCCCCCCAAAGGAACAATTTCGCCTCAAAATGGCAAAAAATTGCAATACCCCCCAAACGAACAATTTCGCTTCAAAATGACCAAAAGTTGCAATACCCCCCCAAAGCAACAGTTTCGCCTCAAAATGGCAAAAAGTTGCAATACCCCCCCAAAGGAACAATTTCGCCTCAAAATGGCCAAAAATTGTAATACCTCCCCAAAGGAACAATTTCGCTTGAATATGGCCAAAAGTTGCAATACCCCCCCAAAGGAACAGTTTCGCCTCAAAATGGCAAAAAATTGCAATACCCCCCCAAAGGAACAATTTCGCTTCAAAATGGCCAAAAGTTGCAATACCCCCCAAAGGAACAATTTCGCCTCAAAATGGCCAAAAATTGTAATACCCCCCCAAAGGAACAATTTCGCCTCAAAATGCCGAAAAGTTGCAATCCCCCCCAAAGGAACAATTTCGCTTCAAAATGGCCAAAAGTTGCAATACCCCCCCAAAGGAACAATTTCGCCTCAAAATGGCCAACAATTGTAATACCCCCCCAAAGGAACAATTTCGCTTCAATATGGCCAAAAGTTGCAATACCCCCCCAAAGGAACAGTTTCGCCTCAAAATGACAAAAAATTGCAATACCCCCCCAAATTTACAATTTCGCTTCAAAATGACCAAAAGTTGCAATACCCCCCCAAAGGAACAATTTCGCCTCAAAATGGCAAAAAATTGCAATACCCCCCCAAAGGAACAATTTCGCTTCAAAATGGCCAAAAGTTGCAATACCCCCCCAAAGGAACAATTTCGCCTCAAAATGGAAAAAAATTGCAATACCCCCCAAAGGAACAATTTCGCTTCAAAATGCCAAAAAGTTGCAATACCCCCCCAAAGGAACAATTTCGCTTCAAAATGGCCAAAAGTTGCAATACCCCCCCAAAGGAACAATTTCGCCTCAAAATGGCAAAAAATTGCAATACCCCCCCAAAGGAACAATTTCGCTTCAAAATGACCAAAAGTTGCAATACCCCCCGAAAGGAACAATTTCGCCTCAAAATGCCGAAAAGTTGCAATACCCCCCGAAAGGAACAATTTCGCTTCAAAATGGCCAAAAGTTGCAATACCCCCCCAAAGGAACAATTTCGCCTCAAAATGGCAAGAAATTGCAATACCCCCCAATGGAACAATTTCGCCTCAAAATGCCGAAAAGTTGCAATACCCCCCAAAGGAACAATTTCGCTTCAAAATGGCCAAAAGTTGCAATACCCACCAAACGATCAATTTCGCCTCAAAATGGAAAAAAAGTTGCAATACCCCCCCAAAGGAACATTTTCGCTTCAAAATGGCCAAAAGTTGCAATTCCCCCCCAAAGGAACAATTTCGCCTCAAAAAATGGCCAAAAATTGTAATACCCCCCCAAAGGAACAATTTCGCTTCAATATGGCCAAAAGTTGCAATACCCCCCCAAAGGAACAGTTTCGCCTCAAAATGACAAAAAATTGCAATACCCCCCCAAAGGAACAATTTCGCTTCAAAATGACCAAAAGTTGCAATACCCCCCCAAAGGAACAATTTCGCCTCAAAATGGCAAAAAATTGCAATACCCCCCCAAAGGAACAATTTCGCTTCAAAATGGCCAAAAGTTGCAATACCCCCCCAAAGGAACAATTTCGCCTCAAAATGGAAAAAAATTGCAATACCCCCCAAAGGAACAATTTCGCTTCAAAATGCCAAAAAGTTGCAATACCCCCCCAAAGGAACATTTTCGCTTCAAAATGGCCAAAAGTTGCAATACCCCCCCAAAGGAACAATTTCGCCTCAAAATGGCAAAAAATTGCAATACCCCCCCAAAGGAACAATTTCGCTTCAAAATGACCAAAAGTTGCAATACCCCCCGAAAGGAACAATTTCGCCTCTAAATGGCCAAAAGTTGCAATACCCCCCAAAGGAACAATTTCGCCTCAAAATGCCGAAAAGTTGCAATACCCCCCGAAAGGAACAATTTCGCTTCAAAATGGCCAAAAGTTGCAATACCCCCCCAAAGGAACAATTTCGCCTCAAAATGGCAAGAAATTGCAATACCCCCCAATGGAACAATTTCGCCTCAAAATGTCGAAAAGTTGCAATACCCCCCAAAGGAACAATTTCGCTTCAAAATGGCCAAAAGTTGCAATACCCCCCAAACGATCAATTTCGCCTCAAAATGGAAAAAAAGTTGCAATACCCCCCCAAAGGAACATTTTCGCTTCAAAATGGCCAAAAGTTGCAATACCCCCCCAAAGGAACAATTTCGCCTCAAAAAATGGCCAAAAATTGTAATACCCCCCCAAAGGAACAATTTCGCCTCAAAATGGCAAAAAATTGCAATACCCCCCCAAAGGAAAAATTTCGCTTCAAAATGGCCAAAAGTTGCAATACCCCCCCAAAGGAACAATTTCGCCTCAAAATGGCAAAAAATTGCAATACCCCCCCAAAGGAACAATTTCGCTTCAAAATGACCAAAAGTTGCAATACCCCCCGAAAGGAACAATTTCGCCTCTAAATAGCCAAAAGTTGCAATACCCCCCCAAAGGAACAATTTCGCCTCAAAATGCCGAAAAGTTGCAATACCCCCCGAAAGGAACAATTTCGCTTCAAAATGGCCAAAAGTTGCAATACCCCCCCAAAGGAACAATTTCGCCTCAAAATGGCAAGAAATTGCAATACCCCCCAATGGAACAATTTCGCCTCAAAATGGCCAAAAGTTGCAAAACCCCCCAAAGGATTAATTTCGCCTCAAAATGGAAAAAAAATTGAAATACCCCCAAAGGAACAATTTCGCTTCAAAATGGCCAAAAGTTGCAATACCCCCCCAAAGGAACAATTTCGCCTCAAAATGGCCAAAAATTGTAATACCCCCCAAAGGAACAATTTCGCTTCAATATGGCCAAAAGTTGCAATACCCCCCCAAAGGAACAATTTCGCCTCAAAATGGCCAAAAATTGTAATACCCCCCCAAAGGAACAATTTCGCTTCAATGTGGCCAAAAGTTCCAATACCCCTCCAAAGGAACAGTTTCGCCTCAAAATGGCAAAAAATTGCAATACCCCCCCAAAGTAACAATTTCGCTTCAAAATGACCAAAAGTTGCAATACCCCCAAAGTAAAAATTTCGCCTCAAAATGGCAAAAAATTGCAATACCCCCCCAAAGGAACAATTTCGCTTCAAAATGGCCAAAAGTTGCAATACCCCCCCAAAGGAACAATTTCGCTTCAAAATGGCCAAAAATTGCAATACCCCCCCAAAGGAACAATTTCGCTTCAAAATGACCAAAAGTTGCAATACCCCCCGAAAGGAACAATTTCGCCTCTAAATGGCCAAAAGTTGCAATACCCCCCAAAGGAACAATTTCGCCTCAAAATGCCGAAAAGTTGCAATACCCCCCGAAAGGAACAATTTCGCTTCAAAATGGCCAAAAGTTGCAATACCCCCCCAAAGGAACAATTTCGCCTCAAAATGGCAAGAAATTGCAATACCCCCCAATGGAACAATTTCGCCTCAAAATGCCGAAAAGTTGCAATACCCCCCAAAGGAACAATTTCGCTTCAAAATGGCCAAAAGTTGCAATACCCCCCAAACGATCAATTTCGCCTCAAAATGGAAAAAAAGTTGCAATACCCCCCCAAAGGAACATTTTCGCTTCAAAATGGCCAAAAGTTGCAATTCCCCCCCAAAGGAACAATTTCGCCTCAAAAAATGGCCAAAAATTGTAATACCCCCCCAAAGGAACAATTTCGCTTCAATATGGCCAAAAGTTGCAATACCCCCCCAAAGGAACAGTTTCGCCTCAAAATGACAAAAAATTGCAATACCCCCCCAAAGGAACAATTTCGCTTCAAAATGACCAAAAGTTGCAATACCCCCCCAAAGGAACAATTTCGCCTCAAAATGGCAAAAAATTGCAATACCCCCCCAAAGGAACAATTTCGCTTCAAAATGGCCAAAAGTTGCAATACCCCCCCAAAGGAACAATTTCGCCTCAAAATGGAAAAAAATTGCAATACCCCCCCAAAGGAACAATTTCGCTTCAAAATGACCAAAAGTTGCAATACCCCCCGAAAGGAACAATTTCGCCTCTAAATGGCCAAAAGTTGCAATACCCTCCAAAGGAACAATTTCGCCTCAAAATGCCGAAAAGTTGCAATACCCCCCGAAAGGAACAATTTCGCTTCAAAATGGCCAAAAGTTGCAATACCCCCCCAAAGGAACAATTTCGCCTCAAAATGGCAAGAAATTGCAATACCCCCCAATGGAACAATTTCGCCTCAAAATGGCAAGAAATTGCAATACCCCCCAATGGAACAATTTCGCCTCAAAATGTCGAAAAGTTGCAATACCCCCCAAAGGAACAATTTCGCTTCAAAATGGCCAAAAGTTGCAATACCCCCCAAACGATCAATTTCGCCTCAAAATGGAAAAAAAGTTGCAATACCCCCCCAAAGGAACATTTTCGCTTCAAAATGGCCAAAAGTTGCAATTCCCCCCCAAAGGAACAATTTCGCCTCAAAAAATGGCCAAAAATTGTAATACCCCCCCAAAGGAACAATTTCGCTTCAATATGGCCAAAAGTTGCAATACCCCCCCAAAGGAACAGTTTCGCCTCAAAATGACAAAAAATTGCAATACCCCCCCAAAGGAACAATTTCGCTTCAAAATGACCAAAAGTTGCAATACCCCCCCAAAGGAACAATTTCGCCTCAAAATGGCAAAAAATTGCAATACCCCCCCAAAGGAACAATTTCGCTTCAAAATGGCCAAAAGTTGCAATACCCCCCCAAAGGAACAATTTCGCCTCAAAATGGCAAAAAATTGCAATACCCCCCCAAAGGAACAATTTCGCTTCAAAATGACCAAAAGTTGCAATACCCCCCGAAAGGAACAATTTCGCCTCTAAATGGCCAAAAGTTGCAATACCCTCCAAAGGAACAATTTCGCCTCAAAATGCCGAAAAGTTGCAATACCCCCCGAAAGGAACAATTTCGCTTCAAAATGGCCAAAAGTTGCAATACCCCCCCAAAGGAACAATTTCGCCTCAAAATGGCAAGAAATTGCAATACCCCCCAATGGAACAATTTCGCCTCAAAATGTCGAAAAGTTGCAATACCCCCCAAAGGAACAATTTCGCTTCAAAATGGCCAAAAGTTGCAATACCCCCCAAACGATCAATTTCGCCTCAAAATGGAAAAAAAGTTGCAATACCCCCCCAAAGGAACATTTTCGCTTCAAAATGGCCAAAAGTTGCAATACCCCCCCAAAGGAACAATTTCGCCTCAAAAAATGGCCAAAAATTGCAATACCCCCCCAAAGGAACAATTTCGCCTCAAAATGGCAAAAAATTGCAATACCCCCCCAAAGGAACAATTTCGCTTCAAAATGGCCAAAAGTTGCAATACCCCCCCAAAGGAACAATTTCGCCTCAAAATGGCAAAAAATTGCAATACCCCCCCAAAGGAACAATTTCGCTTCAAAATGACCAAAAGTTGCAATACCCCCCGAAAGGAACAATTTCGCCTCTAAATAGCCAAAAGTTGCAATACACCCCCAAAGGAACAATTTCGCCTCAAAATGCCGAAAAGTTGCAATACCCCCCGAAAGGAACAATTTCGCTTCAAAATGGCCAAAAGTTGCAATACCCCCCCAAAGGAATAATTTCGCCTCAAAATGGCAAGAAATTGCAATACCCCCCAATGGAACAATTTCGCCTCAAAATGGCCAAAAGTTGCAAAACCCCCCAAAGGATTAATTTCGCCTCAAAATGGAAAAAAAATTGAAATACCCCCAAAGGAACAATTTCGCCTCAAAATGGCCAAAAATTGTAATACCCCCCAAAGGAACAATTTCGCTTCAATATGGCCAAAAGTTGCAATACCCCCCCAAAGGAACAATTTCGCCTCAAAATGGCCAAAAATTGTAATACCCCCCCAAAGGAACAATTTCGCTTCAATGTGGCCAAAAGTTCCAATACCCCTCCAAAGGAACAGTTTCGCCTCAAAATGGCAAAAAATTGCAATACCCCCCCAAAGTAACAATTTCGCTTCAAAATGACCAAAAGTTGCAATACCCCCAAAGGAAAAATTTCGCCTCAAAATGGAAAAAAATTGCAATACCCCCCAAAGGAACAATTTCGCTTCAAAATGCCGAAAAGTTGCAATACCCTCCCAAAGGAACAATTTCGCTTCAAAATGGCCAAAAGTTGCAATACCCCCCCAAAGGAACAATTTCGCCTCAGAATGGCCAAAAATTGTAATACCCCCCCAAGGAACAATTTCGCTTCAATGTGGCCAAAAGTTCCAATACCCCCCCAAAGGAACAGTTTCGCCTCAAAATGGCCAAAAATTGCAATACCCCCCCAAAGGAACAATTTCGCCTCAAAATGGCCAAAAATTGTAATACCCCCCCAAAGGAACAATTTCGCTTCAATATGGCCAAAAGTTGCAATACCCCCCCAAAGGGACAGTTTCGCCTCAAAATGGCAAAAAATTGCAATACCCCCCAAAGGAACAATTTCGCTTCAAAATGGCCAAAAGTTGCAATACCCCCCCAAAGGAACAATTTCGCTTCAAAATGGCCAAAAGTTGCAATACCCCCCCAAAGGAACAATTTCGCCTCAAAATGGCAAAAAATTGCAATACCCCCCCAAAGGAACAATTTCGCTTCAAAATGACCAAAAGTTGCAATATCCCCCGGAAGGAACAATTTCGCCTCTAAATGGCCAAAAGTTGCAATACCCCCCAAAGGAACAATTTCGCCTCAAAATGCCGAAAAGTTGCAATACCCCCCGAAAGGAACAATTTCGCTTCAAAATGGCCAAAAGTTGCAATACCCCCCCAAAGGAACAATTTCGCCTCAAAATGGCAAGAAATTGCAATACCCCCCAATGGAACAATTTCGCCTCAAAATGCCGAAAAGTTGCAATACCCCCCAAAGGAACAATTTCGCTTCAAAATGGCCAAAAGTTGCAATACCCCCCAAACGATCAATTTCGCTTCAAAATGGCCAAAAGTTGCAATACCCCCCAAAGGAACATTTTCGCTTCAAAATGGCCAAAAGTTGCAATACCCCCCCAAAGGAACAATTTCGCCTCAAAATGGCCAAAAATTGTAATACCCCCCCAAAGGAACAATTTCGCTTCAATATGGCAAAAAATTGCAATACCCCCCCAAAGGAACAATTTCGCTTTAAAATGGCCAAAAGTTGCAATACCCCCCCAAAGGAACAATTTCGCCTCAAAATGGCAAAAAATTGCAATACCCCCAAAGGAACAATTTCGCTTCAAAATGACCAAAAGTTGCAATACCCCCCGAAAGGAACAATTTCGCCTCTAAATAGCCAAAAGTTGCAATACCCCCCCAAAGGAACAATTTCGCCTTAAAATGGCAAAAAATTGCAATACCCCCCCAAAGGAACAATTTCACTTCAAAATGACCAAAAGTTGCAATATCCCCCGGAAGGAACAATTTCGCCTCTAAATGGCCAAAAGTTGCAAAACCCCCCAAAGGATTAATTTCGCCTCAAAATAGAAAAAAAATTGCAATACCCCCCAAAGGAACAATTTCGCTTCAAAATGGCCAAAAGTTGCAATACCCCCCCAAAGGAACAATTTTCGCCTCAAAATGGAAAAAAATTGCAATACCCCCCCAAAGGAACAATTTCGCTTCAAAATGCCAAAAAGTTGCAATACCCCCCCAAAGAAACAATTTCGCTTCAATATGGCCAAAAGTTGCAATACCCCCCCAAAGGAACAATTTCGCTTCAATGTGGCCAAAAGTTCCAATACCCCTCTAAAGGAACAGTTTTGCCTCCAAATGGCAAAAAATTGCAATACCCCCCCAAAGTAACAATTTCGCTTCAAAATGACCAAAAGTTGCAATACCCCCCAAAGGAAAAATTTCGCCTCAAAATGGCAAAAAATTGCAATACCCCCCCAAAGGAACATTTTCGCTTCAAAATGGCCAAAAGTTGCAATACCCCCCCAAAGGAACAATTTCGCCTCAAAATGGCCAAAAATTGTAATACCCCCCCAAAGGAACAATTTCGCTTCAATATGGCCAAAAGTTGCAATACCCCCCCAAAGGAACAATTTTCGCCTCAAAATGGGCAAAAATTGCAATACCCCCCCAAAGGAACAATTTCGCTTCAAAATGGCCAAAAATTGCAATACCCCCCCAAAGGAACAATTTCGCTTCAAAATGGCCAAAAGTTGCAATACCCCCCAAAGGAATAATTTCGCCTCAAAATGGGCAAAAATTGTAATACCCCCCCAAAGGAACAATTTCGCTTCAAAATGCCGAAAAGTTGCAATACCCGCCCAAAGGAACAATTTCGCTTCAAAATGGCCAAAAGTTGCAATACCCCCCCAAAGGAACAATTTCACCTCAGAATGGCCAAAAATTGTAATACCCCCCCAAGGAACAATTTCGCTTCAATGTGGCCAAAAGTTCCAATACCCCCCCAAAGGAACAGTTTCGCCTCAATATGGCCAAAAGTTGCAATACCCCCCCAAAGAAACAATTTCGCTTCAAAATGGCCAAAAGTTGCAATACCCCCCCAAAGGAAAAATTTCGCCTCAAAATGGCCAAAAATTGTAATACCCCCCAAAGGAACAATTTCGCTTCAATATGGCCAAAAGTTGCAATACCCCCCCAAAGGAACAATTTCGCTTCAAAATGGCCTAAAGTTGCAATACCCCCCCAAAGGAACAATTTCGCCTCAAAATGGCAAAAAATTGCAATACCCCCCCAAAGGAACAATTTCGCTTCAAAATGACCAAAAGTTGCAATACCCCACGAAAGGAACAATTTCGCCTCTAAATGGCCAAAAGTTGCAATATCCCCCCAAAGGAACAATTTCGCCTCAAAATGCCGAAAAGTTGCAATACCCCCCGAAAGGAACAATTTCGCTTCAAAATGGCCAAAAGTTGCAATACCCCCCCAAAGGAACAATTTCGCCTCAAAATGGAAAAAAATTGCAATACCCCCCCAAAGGAACAATTTCGCTTCAAAATGCCAAAAAGTTGCAATACCCCCCAAAGGAACAATTTCGCTTCAAAATGGCCTAAAGTTGCAATACCCCCCCAAAGGAACAATTTCGCCTCAAAATGGCAAAAAATTGCAATACCCCCCCAAAGGAACAATTTCGCTTCAAAATGACCAAAAGTTGCAATACCCCCCGAAAGGAACAATTTCGCCTCTAAATGGCCAAAAGTTGCAATACCCCCCCAAAGGAACAATTTCGCCTCAAAATGCCGAAAAGTTGCAATACCCCCCGAAAGGAACAATTTCGCTTCAAAATGGCCAAAAGTTGCAATACCCCCCCAAAGGAACAATTTCGCCTCAAAATGGCAAGAAATTGCAATACATTCCCAAAGGAACAATTTCGCCTCAAAATGCCGAAAAGTGGCAATACCCCCCCAAAGGAACAATTTCGCTTCAAAATGGCCAAAAGTTGCAATACCCCCCAAAGGATCAATTTCGCCTCAAAATGGAAAAAAAATTGCAATACCCCCCCAAAGGAACAATTTCGCTTCAAAATGGCCAAAAGTTGCAATACCCCCCCAAAGGAACAATTTTCGCCTCAAAATGGAAAAAAATTGCAATACCTTACCAAATGAACAATTTCGCTTCAAAATGCCAAAAAGTTGCAATACCCCCCCAAAGGAACAATTTCGCTTCAAAATGGCCAAAAGTTGCAATACCCCCCCCAAAGGAACAGTTTCGCCTCAAAATGGCAAAAAATTGCAATACCCACCAAAGGAACAATTTCGTTTCAAAATGGCCAAAAGTTGCAATACCCCCCCAAAGGAACGATGTCGCCTCAAAATGCCGAAAAGTTGCAATACCCCCCCAAAGGAACAATTTCGCTTCAAAATGGCAAAAAGTTGCAATACCCCCCCAAAGGAACAATTTCGCCTCAAAATGGAAAAAAATTGCAATACCCCCCCAAAGGAACAATTTCGCTTCAAAATGCCAAAAAGTTGCAATACCCCCCAAAGGAACAATTTCGCTTCAAAATGGCCTAAAGTTGCAATACCCCCCCAAAGGAACAATTTCGCCTCAAAATGGCAAAAAATTGCAATACCCCCCCAAAGGAACAATTTCGCTTCAAAATGACCAAAAGTTGCAATACCCCCCGAAAGGAACAATTTCGCCTCTAAATGGCCAAAAGTTGCAATACCCCCCCAAAGGAACAATTTCGCCTCAAAATGCCGAAAAGTTGCAATACCCCCCGAAAGGAACAATTTCGCTTCAAAATGGCCAAAAGTTGCAATACCCCCCCAAAGGAACAATTTCGCCTCAAAATGGCAAGAAATTGCAATACATTCCCAAAGGAACAATTTCGCCTCAAAATGCCGAAAAGTGGCAATACCCCCCCAAAGGAACAATTTCGCTTCAAAATGGCCAAAAGTTGCAATACCCCCCAAAGGATCAATTTCGCCTCAAAATGGAAAAAAAATTGCAATACCCCCCCAAAGGAACAATTTCGCTTCAAAATGGCCAAAAGTTGCAATACCCCCCCAAAGGAACAATTTTCGGCACAAAATGGAAAAAAATTGCAATACCTTCCTAAAGGAACAATTTCGCTTCAAAATGCCGAAAAGTTGCAATACCCCCCCAAAGGAACAATTTCGCCTCAAAATGGCCAAAAATTGTAATACCCCCAAAGGAACAATTTCGCTTCAATGTGGCCAAAAGTTGCAATACCCCCCAAAGGAACAGTTTCGCCTCAAAATGGCAAAAAATTGCAATACCCCCCCAAAGTAACAATTTCGCTTCAAAATGCTGAAAAGTTGCAATACCCCCCCAAAGGAACAATTTCGCCTCAAAATGGAAAGAAATTGCAATACCCCCCCAATGGAACAATTTCGCCACAAAATGCCGAAAAGTTGCAATACCCCCCCAAAGGAACAATTTCGCCTCAAAATGGCAAGAAATTGCAATACCCCCCCAAAGGAACAATTTCGCCTCAAAATGCCAAAAAGTTGCAATACCCCCCTTAAAGGAACAATTTCGCTTCAATGTGGCCAAAAGTTGCAATACCCCCCAAAGGATCAATTTCGCCTCAAAATGGAAAAAAAATTGCAATACCCCCCAAGGAACAATTTTGCTTCAAAATGGCCAAAAGTTGCAATACCCCCCCAAAAGGAACAATTTCGCTTCAAAATGGCCAAAAGTTGCAATACCCCCCCAAAGGAACAATTTCGCCTCAAAATGGCCAAAAATTGTAATACCCCCCCAACGGAACAATTTCGCTTCAATATGGCCAAAAGTTGCAATACCCCCCCAAAGAAACAGTTTCGCCTCAAAATGGCAAAAATTTGCAATACCCCCCCAAAGGAACAATTTTGTTTCAAAATGGCCAAAAGTTGCAATACCCCCCGAAAGGAACAATTTCGCTTCAAAATGGCCAAAAGTTGCAATACCCCCCCAAAGGAACAATTTCGCCTCAAAATGCCGAAAAGTTGCAATACCCCCCGAAAGGAACAATTTCGCTTCAAAATGGCCAAAAGTTGCAATACCCCCCCAAAGGAACAATTTCGCCTCAAAATGGCAAGAAATTGCAATACCCCCCCAAAGGAACAACTTCGCCTCAAAATGCCGAAAAGTTGCAATACCCCCCCCAAAGGAACAATTTCGCTTCAAAATGGCCAAAAGTTGCAATACCCCCCAAAGGATCAATTTCGCCTCAAAATGGAAAAAAAATTGCAATACCCCCCCAAAGGAACAATTTCGCTTCAAAATGGCCAAAAGTTGCAATACCCCCCCAAAGGAACAATTTTCGCCTCAAAATGGAAAAAAATTGCAATACCTTCCCAAAGGAACAATTTCGCTTCAAAATGCCAAAAAGTTGCAATACCCCCCCAAAGGAACAATTTCGCTTCAAAATGGCCAAAAGTTGCAATACCCCCCCAAAGGAACAGTTTCGCCTCAAAATGGCCAAAAATTGTAATACCCCCCCAACGGAACAATTTCGCTTCAATATGGCCAAAAGTTGCAATACCCCCCCAAAGGAACAGTTTCGCCTCAAAATGGCAAAAAATTGCAATACCCCCCCAAAGTAACAATTTCGCTTCAAAATGACCAAAAGTTGCAATACCCCCCAAAGGAACAATTTCGCCTCAAAATGGCAAAAAATTGCAATTCCCCCCCAAAGGAACAATTTCACTTCAAAATGCTGAAAAGTTGCAATACCCCCCGAAAGGAACAATTTCGCCTCTAAATGGCCAAAAGTTGCAATACCCCCCCAAAGGAACAATTTCGCCTCAAAATGGCAAGAAATTGCAATACCCCCCCAAAGGAACAATTTCGCCTCAAAATGCCGAAAAGTTGCAATACCCCCCCCAAAGGAACAATTTCGCTTCAAAATGGCCAAAAGTTGCAATACTCCCCAAAAGGAACAATTTCGCCTCAAAATGGCAAAAAATTGTAATACCCCCCCAAAGTAACAATTTCGCTTCAAAATGACCAAAAGTTGCAATACCCCCCAAAGGAACAATTTCGCCTCAAAATGCTGAAAAGTTGCAATACCCCCCGAAAGGAACAATTTCGCCTCAAAATGGAAAAAAAATTGCAATACCCCCCCAAAGAAACGATTTCGCCTCAAAATGCCGAAAAGTTGCAATACCCCCCGAAAGGAACAATTTCGCTTCAAAATGGCCAAAAGTTGCAATACCCCCCCAAAGGAACAATTTCGCCTCAAAATGGCAAAAAATTGCAATACCCCCCAAAGGAACAATTTCGCCTCAAAATGGCAAAAAATTGCAATACCCCCCAAAGGAACAATTTCGCTTCAAAATGGCCAAAAGTTGCAATACCCCCTAAAGGAACAATTTCGCCTCAAAATGGCAAAAAATTGCAATACCCCCCCAAAGGAACAATTTCGCTTCAAAATGGCCAAAAGTTCCAATACCCCCCCAAAGGAACAATTTCGCTTCAAAATGGCAAAAAGTTGCAATACCCCCCCAAGGGAACAATTTCGCCTCAAAATGGCCAAAAATTGCAATACCCCCCCAAAGGAACAGTTTCGCCTCAAAATGGCAAAAAATTGCAATACCCCCCCAAAGGAACAATTTTGTTTCAAAATGGCCAAAAGTTGCAATACCCCCCCAAAGGAACAATTTCGCCTCAAAATGGCAAAAAATTGCAATACCCCCCAAAGGAACAATTTCGCCTCAAAATGGCAAAAAATTGCAATACCCCCCAAAGGAACAATTTCGCTTCAAAATGGCCAAAAGTTGCAATACCCCCCAAAGGAACAATTTCGCCTCAAAATGGCAAAAAATTGCAATACCCCCCCAAAGGAACAATTTCGCTTCAAAATGGCCAAAAGTTCCAATACCCCCCCAAAGGAACAATTTCGCTTCAAAATGGCCAAAAGTTGCAATACCCCCCCAAAGGAACAATTTCGCCTCAAAATGGCCAAAAATTGCAATACCCCCCAAAGGAACAGTTTCGCCTCAAAATGGCAAAAAATTGCAATACCCCCCCAAAGGAACCATGTCGCCTCAAAATGTAAAAAAATTGCAATACCCCCCCTAAGGAACAATTTCGCTTCAAAATGGCCAAAAGTTGCAATACCCCCCCAAAGGAACAATTTCGCTTTAAAATGCTGAAAAGTTGCAATACCCCCCCAAAGGAACAATTTCGCCTCAAAATGGAAAAAAATTGCAATACCCCCCCAAAGGAACAATTTCGCTTCAAAATGGCCAAAAGTTGCAATACCCCCCAAAGGAACAATTTCGCCTCAAAATGGCAAAAAATTGCAATACCCCCCAAAGGAACAATTTCGCCTCAAAATGGCAAAAAATTGCAATACCCCCCAAAGGAACAATTTCGCTTCAAAATGGCCAAAAGTTGCAATACCCCCCAAAGGAACAATTTCGCCTCAAAATGGCAAAAAATTGCAATACCACCCCAAAGGAACAATTTCGCCTCAAAATGGAAAAAATTGCAATACCCCCCCCAAAGGAACAATTTCGCTTCAAAATGCCGGAAAGTTGCAATACCCCCCAAAGGAACATTTTCGCTTCAAAATGGCCAAAAGTTGCAATACCCCCCAAAGGATCAATTTTGCCTCAAAATGGAAAAAAATTGCAATACCCCCCCAAAGGAACAATTTCGCCTCAAAATGGCAAAAAATTGCAATACCACCCCAAAGGAACAATTTCGCCTGAAAATGGAAAAAATTGCAATACCCCCCCCAAAGGAACAATTTCGCTTCAAAATGCCGGAAAGTTGCAATACCCCCCAAAGGAACATTTTCGCTTCAAAATGGCCAAAAGTTGCAATACCCCCCAAAGGATCAATTTTGCCTCAAAATGGAAAAAAATTGCAATACCCCCCAAAGGAACAATTTCGCTTCAAAATGGCCAAAAGTTGCAATACCCCCCAAACGATCAATTTCGCCTCAAAATGGAAAAAAAGTTGCAATACCCCCCCAAAGGAACATTTTCGCTTCAAAATGGCCAAAAGTTGCAATTCCCCCCCAAAGGAACAATTTCGCCTCAAAAAATGGCCAAAAATTGTAATACCCCCCCAAAGGAACAATTTCGCTTCAATATGGCCAAAAGTTGCAATACCCCCCCAAAGGAACAGTTTCGCCTCAAAATGACAAAAAATTGCAATACCCCCCCAAAGGAACAATTTCGCTTCAAAATGACCAAAAGTTGCAATACCCCCCCAAAGGAACAATTTCGCCTCAAAATGGCAAAAAATTGCAATACCCCCCCAAAGGAACAATTTCGCTTCAAAATGGCCAAAAGTTGCAATACCCCCCCAAAGGAACAATTTCGCCTCAAAATGGCAAAAAATTGCAATACCCCCCCAAAGGAACAATTTCGCTTCAAAATGACCAAAAGTTGCAATACCCCCCGAAAGGAACAATTTCGCCTCTAAATGGCCAAAAGTTGCAATACCCCCCAAAGGAACAATTTCGCCTCAAAATGCCGAAAAGTTGCAATACCCCCCGAAAGGAACAATTTCGCTTCAAAATGGCCAAAAGTTGCAATACCCCCCCAAAGGAACAATTTCGCCTCAAAATGGCAAGAAATTGCAATACCCCCCAATGGAACAATTTCGCCTCAAAATGTCGAAAAGTTGCAATACCCCCCAAAGGAACAATTTCGCTTCAAAATGGCCAAAAGTTGCAATACCCCCCAAACGATCAATTTCGCCTCAAAATGGAAAAAAAGTTGCAATACCCCCCCAAAGGAACATTTTCGCTTCAAAATGGCCAAAAGTTGCAATACCCCCCCAAAGGAACAATTTCGCCTCAAAAAATGGCCAAAAATTGTAATACCCCCCCAAAGGAACAATTTCGCCTCAAAATGGCAAAAAATTGCAATACCCCCCCAAAGGAACAATTTCGCTTCAAAATGGCCAAAAGTTGCAATACCCCCCCAAAGGAACAATTTCGCCTCAAAATGGCAAAAAATTGCAATACCCCCCCAAAGGAACAATTTCGCTTCAAAATGACCAAAAGTTGCAATACCCCCCGAAAGGAACAATTTCGCCTCTAAATAGCCAAAAGTTGCAATACCCCCCCAAAGGAACAATTTCGCCTCAAAATGCCGAAAAGTTGCAATACCCCCCGAAAGGAACAATTTCGCTTCAAAATGGCCAAAAGTTGCAATACCCCCCAAAGGAACAATTTCGCCTCAAAATGGCAAGAAATTGCAATACCCCCCAATGGAACATTTTCGCCTCAAAATGGCCAAAAGTTGCAAAACCCCCCAAAGGATTAATTTCGCCTCAAAATGGAAAAAAAATTGAAATACCCCCAAAGGAACAATTTCGCTTCAAAATGGCCAAAAGTTGCAATACCCCCCCAAAGGAACAATTTCGCCTCAAAATGGCCAAAAATTGTAATACCCCCCAAAGGAACAATTTCGCTTCAATGTGGCCAAAAGTTCCAATACCCCTCCAAAGGAACAGTTTCGCCTCAAAATGGCCAAAAATTGTAATACCCCCCCAAAGGAACAATTTCGCTTCAAAATGACCAAAAGTTGCAATACCCCCAAAAAAGGAACAATTTCGCTTCAAAAGGGCCAAAAGTTGCAATACCCCCCCAAAGGAACAATTTCGCTTCAAAATGGCCAAAAATTGCAATACCCCCCCAAAGGAACAATTTCGCTTCAAAATGACCAAAAGTTGCAATACCCCCCGAAAGGAACAATTTCGCCTCTAAATGGCCAAAAGTTGCAATACCCCCCAAAGGAACAATTTCGCCTCAAAATGCCGAAAAGTTGCAATACCCCCCGAAAGGAACAATTTCGCTTCAAAATGGCCAAAAGTTGCAATACCCCCCCAAAGGAACAATTTCGCCTCAAAATGGCAAGAAATTGCAATACCCCCCAATGGAACAATTTCGCCTCAAAATGCCGAAAAGTTGCAATACCCCCCAAAGGAACAATTTCGCTTCAAAATGGCCAAAAGTTGCAATACCCCCCAAACGATCAATTTCGCCTCAAAATGGAAAAAAAGTTGCAATACCCCCCCAAAGGAACATTTTCGCTTCAAAATGGCCAAAAGTTGCAATTCCCCCCCAAAGGAACAATTTCGCCTCAAAAAATGGCCAAAAATTGTAATACCCCCCCAAAGGAACAATTTCGCTTCAATATGGCCAAAAGTTGCAATACCCCCCCAAAGGAACAGTTTCGCCTCAAAATGACAAAAAATTGCAATACCCCCCCAAAGGAACAATTTCGCTTCAAAATGACCAAAAGTTGCAATACCCCCCCAAAGGAACAATTTCGCCTCAAAATGGCAAAAAATTGCAATACCCCCCAAAGGAACAATTTCGCTTCAAAATGGCCAAAAGTTGCAATACCCCCCCAAAGGAACAATTTCGCCTCAAAATGGAAAAAAATTGCAATACCCCCCAAAGGAACAATTTCGCTTCAAAATGCCAAAAAGTTGCAATACCCCCCCAAAGGAACAATTTCGCTTCAAAATGGCCAAAAGTTGCAATACCCCCCCAAAGGAACAATTTCGCCTCAAAATGGCAAAAAATTGCAATACCCCCCCAAAGGAACAATTTCGCTTCAAAATGACCAAAAGTTGCAATACCCCCCGAAAGGAACAATTTCGCCTCTAAATGGCCAAAAGTTGCAATACCCCCCAAAGGAACAATTTCGCCTCAAAATGCCGAAAAGTTGCAATACCCCCCGAAAGGAACAATTTCGCTTCAAAATGGCCAAAAGTTGCAATACCCCCCCAAAGGAACAATTTCGCCTCAAAATGGCAAGAAATTGCAATACCCCCCAATGGAACAATTTCGCCTCAAAATGTCGAAAAGTTGCAATACCCCCCAAAGGAACAATTTCGCTTCAAAATGGCCAAAAGTTGCAATACCCCCCAAACGATCAATTTCGCCTCAAAATGGAAAAAAAGTTGCAATACCCCCCCAAAGGAACATTTTCGCTTCAAAATGGCCAAAAGTTGCAATACCCCCCCAAAGGAACAATTTCGCCTCAAAAAATGGCCAAAAATTGTAATACCCCCCCAAAGGAACAATTTCGCCTCAAAATGGCAAAAAATTGCAATACCCCCCCAAAGGAACAATTTCGCTTCAAAATGGCCAAAAGTTGCAATACCCCCCCAAAGGAACAATTTCGCCTCAAAATGGCAAAAAATTGCAATACCCCCCCAAAGGAACAATTTCGCTTCAAAATGACCAAAAGTTGCAATACCCCCCGAAAGGAACAATTTCGCCTCTAAATAGCCAAAAGTTGCAATACCCCCCCAAAGGAACATTTTCGCTTCAAAATGGCCAAAAGTTGCAATACCCCCCCAAAGGAACAATTTCGCCTCAAAAAATGGCCAAAAATTGTAATACCCCCCCAAAGGAACAATTTCGCCTCAAAATGGCAAAAAATTGCAATACCCCCCCAAAGGAACAATTTCGCTTCAAAATGGCCAAAAGTTGCAATACCCCCCCAAAGGAACAATTTCGCCTCAAAATGGCAAAAAATTGCAATACCCCCCCAAAGGAACAATTTCGCTTCAAAATGACCAAAAGTTGCAATACCCCCCGAAAGGAACAATTTCGCCTCTAAATAGCCAAAAGTTGCAATACCCCCCCAAAGGAACAATTTCGCCTCAAAATGCCGAAAAGTTGCAATACCCCCCGAAAGGAACAATTTCGCTTCAAAATGGCCAAAAGTTGCAATACCCCCCCAAAGGAACAATTTCGCCTCAAAATGGCAAGAAATTGCAATACCCCCCAATGGAACAATTTCGCCTCAAAATGGCCAAAAGTTGCAAAACCCCCCAAAGGATTAATTTCGCCTCAAAATGGAAAAAAAATTGAAATACCCTCAAAGGAACAATTTCGCTTCAAAATGGCCAAAAGTTGCAATACCCCCCCAAAGGAACAATTTCGCCTCAAAATGGCCAAAAATTGTAATACCCCCCAAAGGAACAATTTCGCTTCAATATGGCCAAAAGTTGCAATACCCCCCCAAAGGAACAATTTCGCCTCAAAATGGCCAAAAATTGTAATACCCCCCCAAAGGAACAATTTCGCTTCAATGTGGCCAAAAGTTCCAATACCCCTCCAAAGGAACAGTTTCGCCTCAAAATGGCAAAAAATTGCAATACCCCCCCAAAGTAACAATTTCGCTTCAAAATGACCAAAAGTTGCAATACCCCCAAAGGAAAAATTTCGCCTCAAAATGGCAAAAAATTGCAATACCCCCCCAAAGGAACAATTTCGCTTCAAAATGGCCAAAAGTTGCAATACCCCCCCAAAGGAACAATTTCGCTTCAAAATGGCCAAAAATTGTAATACCCCCCCAAAGGAACAATTTCGCTTTAATATGGCCAAAAGTTGCAATACCCCCCCAAAGGAACAATTTTCGCCTCAAACAGGAAAAAAATTGCAATACCCCCCCAAAGGAACAATTTCACTTCAAAATGCCAAAAAGTTGCAATACCCCCCCAAAGGAACAATTTCGCTTCAAAATGGCCAAAAGTTGCAATACCCCCCCAAAGGAATAATTTCGCCTCAAAATGGGCAAAAATTGTAATACCCCCCCAAAGGAACAATTTCGCTTCAATATGGCCAAAAGTTGCAATACCCCCCCAAAGGAACAGTTTCGCCTCAAAATGGCAAAAAATTGCAATACCCCCCCAAAGGAACAATTTCGCCTCAAAATGGCCAAAAATTGTAATACCCCCCCAAAGGAACAATTTCGCTTCAATGTGGCCAAAAGTTCCAATACCCCTCCAAAGGAACAGTTTCGCCTCAAAATGGCAAAAAATTGCAATACCCCCTCAAAGTAACAATTTCGCTTCAAAATGACCAAAAGTTGCAATACCCCCAAAGGAAAAATTTCGCCTCAAAATGGAAAAAAATTGCAATACCCCCCAAAGGAACAATTTCGCTTCAAAATGCCGAAAAGTTGCAATACCCTCCCAAAGGAACAATTTCGCTTCAAAATGGCCAAAAGTTGCAATACCCCCCCAAAGGAACAATTTCGCCTCAGAATGGCCAAAAATTGTAATACCCCCCCAAGGAACAATTTCGCTTCAATGTGGCCAAAAGTTCCAATACCCCCCCAAAGGAACAGTTTCGCCTCAAAATGGCCAAAAATTGCAATACCCCCCCAAAGGAACAATTTCGCCTCAAAATGGCCAAAAATTGTAATACCCCCCCAAAGGAACAATTTCGCTTCAATATGGCCAAAAGTTGCAATACCCCCCCAAAGGGACAGTTTCGCTTCAAAATGACCAAAAGTTGCAATATCCCCCGGAAGGAACAATTTCGCCTCTAAATGGCCAAAAGTTGCAATACCCCCCAAAGGAACAATTTCGCCTCAAAATGCCGAAAAGTTGCAATACCCCCCGAAAGGAACAATTTCGCTTCAAAATGGCCAAAAGTTGCAATACCCCCCCAAAGGAACAATTTCGCCTCAAAATGGCAAGAAATTGCAATACCCCCCAATGGAACAATTTCGCCTCAAAATGCCGAAAAGTTGCAATACCCCCCAAAGGAACAATTTCGCTTCAAAATGGCCAAAAGTTGCAATACCCCCCAAACGATCAATTTCGCTTCAAAATGGCCAAAAGTTGCAATACCCCCCAAAGGAACATTTTCGCTTCAAAATGGCCAAAAGTTGCAATATCCCCCCAAAGGAACAATTTCGCCTCAAAATGGCCAAAAATTGTAATACCCCCCCAAAGGAACAATTTCGCTTCAATATGGCAAAAAATTGCAATACCCCCCCAAAGGAACAATTTCGCTTTAAAATGGCCAAAAGTTGCAATACCCCCCCAAAGGAACAATTTCGCCTCAAAATGGCAAAAAATTGCAATACCCCCAAAGGAACAATTTCGCTTCAAAATGACCAAAAGTTGCAATACCCCCCGAAAGGAACAATTTCGCCTCTAAATAGCCAAAAGTTGCAATACCCCCCCAAAGGAACAATTTCGCCTCAAAATGGCAAAAAATTGCAATACCCCCCCAAAGGAACAATTTCGCTTCAAAATGACCAAAAGTTGCAATATCCCCCGGAAGGAACAATTTCGCTTCAAAATGGCCAAAAGTTGCAATACCCCCCCAAAGGAACAATTTTCGCCTCAAAATGGAAAAAAATTGCAATACCCCCCCAAAGGAACAATTTCGCTTCAAAATGCCAAAAAGTTGCAATACCCCCCCAAAGAAACAATTTCGCTTCAATATGGCCAAAAGTTGCAATACCCCCCCAAAGGAACAATTTCGCTTCAATGTGGCCAAAAGTTCCAATACCCCTCTAAAGGAACAGTTTTGCCTCCAAATGGCAAAAAATTGCAATACCCCCCCAAAGTAACAATTTCGCTTCAAAATGACCAAAAGTTGCAATACCCCCCAAAGGAAAAATTTCGCCTCAAAATGGCAAAAAATTGCAATACCCCCCCAAAGGAACATTTTCGCTTCAAAATGGCCAAAAGTTGCAATACCCCCCCAAAGGAACAATTTCGCCTCAAAATGGCCAAAAATTGTAATACCCCCCCAAAGGAACAATTTCGCTTCAATATGGCCAAAAGTTGCAATACCCCCCCAAAGGAACAATTTTCGCCTCAAAATGGGCAAAAATTGCAATACCCCCCCAAAGGAACAATTTCGCTTCAAAATGGCCAAAAATTGCAATACCCCCCCAAAGGAACAATTTCGCTTCAAAATGGCCAAAAGTTGCAATACCCCCCAAAGGAATAATTTCGCCTCAAAATGGGCAAAAATTGTAATACCCCCCCAAAGGAACAATTTCGCTTCAAAATGCCGAAAAGTTGCAATACCCGCCCAAAGGAACAATTTCGCTTCAAAATGGCCAAAAGTTGCAATACCCCCCAAAGGAACAATTTCGCCTCAGAATGGCCAAAAATTGTAATACCCCCCCAAGGAACAATTTCGCTTCAATGTGGCCAAAAGTTCCAATACCCCCCCAAAGGAACAGTTTCGCCTCAATATGGCCAAAAGTTGCAATACCCCCCCAAAGGAACAATTTCGCTTCAAAATGGCCAAAAGTTGCAATACCCCCCCAAAGGAAAAATTTCGCCTCAAAATGGCCAAAAATTGTAATACCCCCCAAAGGAACAATTTCGCTTCAATATGGCCAAAAGTTGCAATACCCCCCCAAAGGAACAATTTCGCTTCAAAATGGCCTAAAGTTGCAATACCCCCCCAAAGGAACAATTTCGCCTCAAAATGGCAAAAAATTGCAATACCCCCCCAAAGGAACAATTTCGCTTCAAAATGACCAAAAGTTGCAATACCCCCCGAAAGGAACAATTTCGCCTCTAAATGGCCAAAAGTTGCAATACCCCCCCAAAGGAACAATTTCGCCTCAAAATGGCAAAAAATTGCAATACCCCCCCAAAGGAACAATTTCGCTTCAAAATGACCAAAAGTTGCAATATCCCCCGGAAGGAACAATTTCGCCTCTAAATGGCCAAAAGTTGCAAAACCCCCCAAAGGATTAATTTCGCCTCAAAATGGAAAAAAAATTGCAATACCCCCCAAAGGAACAATTTCGCTTCAAAATGCCAAAAAGTTGCAATACCCCCCCAAAGAAACAATTTCGCTTCAATATGGCCAAAAGTTGCAATACCCCCCCAAAGGAACAATTTCGCTTCAATGTGGCCAAAAGTTCCAATACCCCTCTAAAGGAACAGTTTTGCCTCCAAATGGCAAAAAATTGCAATACCCCCCCAAAGTAACAATTTCGCTTCAAAATGACCAAAAGTTGCAATACCCCCCAAAGGAAAAATTTCGCCTCAAAATGGCAAAAAATTGCAATACCCCCCAAAGGAACATTTTCGCTTCAAAATGGCCAAAAGTTGCAATACCCCCCCAAAGGAACAATTTCGCCTCAAAATGGCCAAAAATTGTAATACCCCCCCAAAGGAACAATTTCGCTTCAATATGGCCAAAAGTTGCAATACCCCCCCAAAGGAACAATTTTCGCCTCAAAATGGGCAAAAATTGCAATACCCCCCCAAAGGAACAATTTCGCTTCAAAATGGCCAAAAATTGCAATACCCCCCCAAAGGAACAATTTCGCTTCAAAATGCCGAAAAGTTGCAATACCCGCCCAAAGGAACAATTTCGCTTCAAAATGGCCAAAAGTTGCAATACCCCCCCAAAGGAACAATTTCGCCTCAGAATGGCCAAAAATTGTAATACCCCCCCAAGGAACAATTTCGCCTCAATATGGCCAAAAGTTGCAATACCCCCCCAAAGGAACAATTTCGCTTCAAAATGGCCAAAAGTTGCAATACCCCTCCAAAGGAAAAATTTCGCCTCAAAATGGCCAAAAATTGTAATACCCCCCAAAGGAACAATTTCGCTTCAATATGGCCAAAAGTTGCAATACCCCCCCAAAGGAACAATTTCGCTTCAAAATGGCCTAAAGTTGCAATACCCCCCCAAAGGAACAATTTCGCCTCAAAATGGCAAAAAATTGCAATACCCCCCCAAAGGAACAATTTCGCTTCAAAATGACCAAAAGTTGCAATACCCCCCGAAAGGAACAATTTCGCCTCTAAATGGCCAAAAGTTGCAATATCCCCCCAAAGGAACAATTTCGCCTCAAAATGCCGAAAAGTTGCAATACCCCCCGAAAGGAACAATTTCGCCTCAAAATGGCAAGAAATTGCAATACATTCCCAAAGGAACAATTTCGCCTCAAAATGCCGAAAAGTGGCAATACCCCCCCAAAGGAACAATTTCGCTTCAAAATGGCCAAAAGTTGCAATACCCCCCAAAGGATCAATTTCGCCTCAAAATGGAAAAAAAATTGCAATACCCCCCCAAAGGAACAATTTCGCTTCAAAATGGCCAAAAGTTGCAATACCCCCCCAAAGGAACAATTTTCGCCTCAAAATGGAAAAAAATTGCAATACCTTCCCAAAGGAACAATTTCGCTTCAAAATGCCAAAAAGTTGCAATACCCCCCCAAAGGAACAATTTTGCTTCAAAATGGCCAAAAGTTGCAATACCCCCCCCAAAGGAACAGTTTCGCCTCAAAATGGCAAAAAATTGCAATACCCACCAAAGGAACAATTTCGTTTCAAAATGGTCAAAAGTTGCAATACCCCCCCAAAGGAACGATGTCGCCTCAAAATGCCGAAAAGTTGCAATACCCCCCCAAAGGAACAATTTCGCTTCAAAATGGCCAAAAGTTGCAATACCCCCCCAAAGGAACAATTTTCGGCTCAAAATGGAAAAAAATTGCAATACCTTCCTAAAGGAACAATTTCGCTTCAAAATGCCGAAAAGTTGCAATACCCCCCCAAAGGAACAATTTCGCCTCAAAATGGCCAAAAATTGTAATACCCCCCAAAGGAACAATTTCGCTTCAATGTGGCCAAAAGTTGCAATACCCCCCAAAGGAACAGTTTCGCCTCAAAATGGCAAAAAATTGCAATACCCCCCCAAAGTAACAATTTCGCTTCAAAATGGCCAAAAGTTGCAATACCCCCCAAAGGATCAATTTCGCCTCAAAATGGAAAAAAAGTTGCAATACCCCCCCAAAGGAACAATTTCGCTTCAAAATGGCCAAAAGTTGCAATACCCCCCCCAAAGGAACAGTTTCGCCTCAAAATGGCAAAAAATTGCAATACCCACCAAAGGAACAATTTCGTTTCAAAATGGCCAAAAGTTGCAATACCCCCCCAAAGGAACAGTTTCGCCTCAAAATGGCAAAAAATTGCAATACCCACCAAAGGAACAATTTCGCTTCAAAATGGCCAAAAGTTGCAATACCCCCCAAAGGATCAATTTCGCCTCAAAATGGAAAAAAAATTGCAATACCCCCCCAAAGGAACAATTTCGCTTCAAAATGGCCAAAAGTTGCAATACCCCCCCAAAGGAACAATTTTCGGCTCAAAATGGAAAAAAATTGCAATACCTTCCTAAAGGAACAATTTCGCTTCAAAATGCCGAAAAGTTGCAATACCCCCCCAAAGGAACAATTTCGCCTCAAAATGGCCAAAAATTGTAATACCCCCCAAAGGAACAATTTCGCTTCAATGTGGCCAAAAGTTGCAATACCCCCCAAAGGAACAGTTTCGCCTCAAAATGGCAAAAAATTGCAATACCCCCCCAAAGTAACAATTTCGCTTCAAAATGCTGAAAAGTTGCAATACCCCCCCAAAGGAACAATTTCGCCTCAAAATGGAAAGAAATTGCAATACCCCCCCAAAGGAACAATTTCGCCTCAAAATGCCAAAAAGTTGCAATACCCCCCTTAAAGGAACAATTTCGCTTCAATGTGGCCAAAAGTTGCAATATCCCCCAAAGGATCAATTTCGCCTCAAAATGGAAAAAAAATTGCAATACCCCCCAAGGAACAATTTTGCTTCAAAATGGCCAAAAGTTGCAATACCCCCCCAAAGGAACAATTTCGCTTCAAAATGGCCAAAAGTTGCAATACCCCCCCAAAGGAACAATTTCGCCTCAAAATGGCCAAAAATTGTAATACCCCCCGAAAGGAACAATTTCGCTTCAAAATGGCCAAAAGTTGCAATACCCCCCCAAAGAAACAATTTCGCCTCAAAATGGCAAGAAATTGCAATACCCCCCCAAAGGAACAACTTCGCCTCAAAATGCCGAAAAGTTGCAATACCCCCCCAAAGGAACAATTTCGCTTCAAAATGGCCAAAAGTTGCAATACCCCCCAAAGGATCAATTTCGCCTCAAAATGGAAAAAAAATTGCAATACCCCCCCAAAGGAACAATTTCGCTTCAAAATGGCCAAAAGTTGCAATACCCCCCCAAAGGAACAATTTTCGCCTCAAAATGGAAAAAAATTGCAATACCTTCCCAAAGGAACAATTTCGCTTCAAAATGCCAAAAAGTTGCAATACCCCCCCAAAGGAACAATTTCGCTTCAAAATGGCCAAAAGTTGCAATACCCCCCCAAAGGAACAGTTTCGCCTCAAAATGGCCAAAAAATGTAATACCCCCCCAACGGAACAATTTCGCTTCAATATGGCCAAAAGTTGCAATACCCCCCCAAAGGAACAGTTTCGCCTCAAAATGGCAAAAAATTGCAATACCCCCCCAAAGTAACAATTTCGCTTCAAAATGACCAAAAGTTGCAATACCCCCCAAAGGAACAATTTCGCCTCAAAATGGCAAAAAATTGCAATGCCCCCCCAAAGGAACAATTTCACTTCAAAATGCTGAAAAGTTGCAATACCCCCCGAAAGGAACAATTTCGCCTCTAAATGGCCAAAAGTTGCAATACCCCCCCAAAGGAACAATTTCGCCTCAAAATGGCAAGAAATTGCAATACCCCCCCAAAGGAACAATTTCGCCTCAAAATGGCAAAAAATTGTAATACCCCCCCAAAGTAACAATTTCGCTTCAAAATGACCAAAAGTTGCAATACCCCCCAAAGGAACAATTTCGCCTCAAAATGCTGAAAAGTTGCAATACCCCCCGAAAGGAACAATTTCGCCTCAAAATGGAAAAAAAATTGCAATACCCCCCCAAAGAAACGATTTCGCCTCAAAATGCCGAAAAGTTGCAATACCCCCCGAAAGGAACAATTTCGCTTCAAAATGGCCAAAAGTTGCAATACCCCCCCAAAGGAACAATTTCGCCTCAAAATGGCAAAAAATTGCAATACCCCCCAAAGGAACAATTTCGCCTCAAAATGGCAAAAAATTGCAATACCCCCCAAAGGAACAATTTCGCTTCAAAATGGCCAAAAGTTGCAATACCCCCCAAAGGAACAATTTCGCCTCAAAATGGCAAAAAATTTCAATACCCCCCCAAAGGAACAATTTCGCTTCAAAATGGCCAAAAGTTCCAATACCCCCCCAAAGGAACAATTTCGCTTCAAAATGGCCAAAAGTTGCAATACCCCCCCAAGGGAACAATTTCGCCTCAAAATGGCCAAAAATTGCAATACCCCCCAAAAGGAACAGTTTCGCCTCAAAATGGCAAAAAATTGCAATACCCCCCCAAAGGAACAATTTTGTTTCAAAATGGCCAAAAGTTGCAATACCCCCCCAAAGGAACAATTTCGCCTCAAAATGGCAAAAAATTGCAATACCCCCCAAAGGAACAATTTCGCCTCAAAATGGCAAAAAATTGCAATACCCCCCAAAGGAACAATTTCGCTTCAAAATGGCCAAAAGTTGCAATACCCCCCAATGGAACAATTTCGCCTCAAAATGGCAAAAAATTGCAATACCCCCCCAAAGGAACAATTTCGCTTCAAAATGGCCAAAAGTTCCAATACCCCCCCAAAGGAACAATTTCGCTTCAAAATGGCCAAAAGTTGCAATACCCCCCCAAAGGAACAATTTCGCCTCAAAATGGCCAAAAATTGCAATACCCCCCAAAGGAACAGTTTCGCCTCAAAATGGCAAAAAATTGCAATACCCCCCCAAAGGAACCATGTCGCCTCAAAATGGAAAAAAATTGCAATACCCCCCCTAAGGAACAATTTCGCTTCAAAATGGCCAAAAGTTGCAATACCCCCCCAAAGGAACAATTTCGCCTCAAAATGGCCAAAAATTGTAATACCCCCCCAAAGGAACAATTTCGCTTCAAAATGACCAAAAGTTGCAATACCCCCCAAAGGAACAATTTCGCCTCAAAATGGCAAAAAATTGCAATAACCCCCCGAAAGGAACAATTTCGCTTTAAAATGCTGAAAAGTTGCAATACCCCCCCAAAGGAATAATTTCGCCTCAAAATGGAAAAAAATTGCAATACCCCCCCAAAGGAACAATTTCGCTTCAAAATGGCCAAAAGTTGCAATACCCCCCAAAGGAACAATTTCGCCTCAAAATGGCAAAAAATTGCAATACCCCCCAAAGGAACAATTTCGCCTCAAAATGGCAAAAAATTGCAATACCCCCCAAAGGAACAATTTCGCTTCAAAATGGCCAAAAGTTGCAATACCCCCCAAAGGAACAATTTCGCCTCAAAATGGCAAAAAATTGCAATACCACCCCAAAGGAACAATTTCGCCTCAAAATGGAAAAAATTGCAATACCCCCCCCAAAGGAACAATTTCGCTTCAAAATGCCGGAAAGTTGCAATACCCCCCAAAGGAACATTTTCGCTTCAAAATGGCCAAAAGTTGTAATACCCCCCCAAAGGAACAATTTCGCTTCAATATGGCCAAAAGTTGCAATACCCCCCCAAAGGAACAGTTTCGCTTCAAAATGGCCAAAAGTTGCAATACCCCCCCAAAGGAACAATTTCGCTTCAAAATGACCAAAAGTTGAAATACCCCCCGAAAGGAACAATTTCGCCTCTAAATGGCCAAAAGTTGCAATACCCCCCGAAAGGAACAATTTCGCTTCAAAATGGCCAAAAGTTGCAATACCCCCCAAAGGATCAATTTCGCCTCAAAATGGAAAAAAAATTGCAATACCCCCCCAAAGGAACAATTTCGCTTCAAAATGGCCAAAAGTTGCAATACCCCCCCAAAGGAACAATTTTCGCCTCAAAATGGAAAAAAATTGCAATACCCCCCCAAAGGAACAATTTCGCTTCAAAATGACCAAAAGTTGCAATACCCCCCGAAAGGAACAATTTCGCCTCTAAATGGCCAAAAGTTGCAATACCCCCCCAAAGGAACAATTTCGCCTCAAAATGCCGAAAAGTTGCAATACCCCCCGAAAGGAACAATTTCGCTTCAAAATGGCCAAAAGTTGCAATACCCCCCCAAAGGAACAATTTCGCCTCAAAATGGCAAGAAATTGCAATACCCCCCCAAAGGAACAATTTCGCCTCAAAATGCCGAAAAGTTGCAATACCCCCCCAAAGGAACAATTTCGCTTCAAAATGGCCAAAAGTTGCAATACCCCCCAAAGGATCAATTTCGCCTCAAAATGGAAAAAAAATTGCAATACCCCCCCAAAGGAACAATTTCGCTTCAAAATGGCCAAAAGTTGCAATACCCCCCAAAGGAACAATTTTCGCCTCAAAATGGAAAAAAATTGCAATACCCCCCCAAAGGAACAATTTCGCTTGAAAATGCTGAAAAGTTGCAATACCCGCCCAAAGGAACAATTTCGCTTCAAAATGGCCAAAAGTTGCAATACCCCCCCAAAGGAACAATTTCGCCTCAAAATGGCCAAAAATTGTAATACCCCCCCAAAGGAACAATTTCGCTTCAATGTGGCCAAAAGTTGCAATACCCCCCCAAAGTAACAATTTCGCTTCAAAATGACCAAAAGTTGCAATACCCCCCAAAGGAACAATTTCGCCTCAAAATGGAAAAAAATTGCAATACCCCCCCAAAGGAACAATTTCGCTTCAAAATGGCGAAAAGTTGCAATACCCCCCCAAAGGAACAATTTCGCCTCAAAATGGCAAAAAATTGCAATACCCCCCCAAAGGAACAATTTCGCTTCAAAATGACCAAAAGTTGCAATACCCCCCGAAAGGAACAATTTCGCCTCTAAATGGCCAAAGGTTCAATACCCCCCCAAAGGAACAATTTCGCCTCAAAATGCCGAAAAGTTGCAATACCCCCCCAAAGGAACAATTTCGCCTCAAAATGCCGAAAAGTTGCAATACCCCCCCAAAGGAACAATTTCGCTTCAAAATGGCCAAAAGTTGCAATACCCCCCAAAGGATCAATTTCGCCTCAAAATGGAAAAAAAATTGCAATACCCCCCCAAAGGAACAATTTCGCTTCAAAATGGCCAAAAGTTGCAATACCCCCCCAAAGGAACAATTTTCGCCTCAAAATGGAATAAAATTGCAATACCCCCCCAAAGGAACAATTTCGCTTGAAAATGCTGAAAAGTTTCAATACCCGCCCAAAGGAACAATTTCGCTTCAAAATGGCCAAAAGATGCAATACCCCCCCAAAGGAACAATTTCGCCTCAAAATGGCCAAAAATTGTAATACCCCCCAAAGGAACAATTTCGCTTCAAAGTGGCCAAAAGTTGCAATACCCCCCCAAAGTAACAATTTCGCTTCAAAATGACCAAAAGTTGCAATACCCCCCCAAAGGAACAATTTCGCTTCAAAATGGCCAAAAGTTGCAATACCCCCCCAAAGGAACAATTTCGCCTCAAAATGGCAAAAAATTGCAATACCCCCCCAAAGGAACAATTTCGCTTCAAAATGACCAAAAGTTGCAATACCCCCCCAAAGGAACAATTTCGCTTCAAAATGGCCAAAAGTTGCAATACCCCCCCAAAAGAACTATTTCGCCTCAAAATGCCGAAAAGTTGCAATACCCCCCGAAAGGAACAATTTCGCTTCAAAATGGCCAAAAGTTGCAATACCCCCCAAAGGATCAATTTCGCCTCAAAATGGAAAAAAAATTGCAATACCCCCCCAAAGGAACAATTTCGCTTCAAAATGGCCAAAAGTTGCAATACCCCCCCAAAGGAACAATTTTCGCCTCAAAATGGAAAAAAATTGCAATACCCCCCCAAGGAACAATTTCGCTTCAAAATGCCAAAAAGTTGCAATACCCCCCCAAAGGAACAATTTCGCTTTAAAATGGCGAAAAGTTGCAATACCCCCCCCAAAGGAACAATTTCGCCTCAAAATGGCAAAAAATTGCAATACCCCCCCAAAGGAACAATTTCGCTTCAAAATGACCAAAAGTTGCAATACCCCCCGAAAGGAAGAATTTCGCCTCTAAATGGCCAAAAGTTGCAATACCCCCCCAAAGGAACAATTTCGCCTCAAAATGCCGAAAAGTTGCAATACCCCCCGAAAGGAACAATTTCGCTTCAAAATGGCAAGAAATTGCAATACCCCCCCAAAGGAACAATTTCGCCTCAAAATGCCAAAAAGTTGCAATACCCCCCCAAAGGAACAATTTCGCTTCAAAATGGCCAAAAGTTGCAATACCCCTTAAAGGATCAATTTCGCCTCAAAATGGAAAAAAAATTGCAATACCCCCCCAAAGGAACAATTTCGCTTCAAAATGGCCAAAAGTTGCAATACCCCCCAAAGGAACAATTTTCGCCTCAAAATGGAAAAAAATTGCAATACCCCCCCAAAGGAACAATTTCGCTTGAAAATGCTGAAAAGTTGCAATACCCGCCCAAAGGAACAATTTCGCTTCAAAATGGCCAAAAGTTGCAATACCCCCCCAAAGGAACAATTTCGCCTCAAAATGGCCAAAAATTGTAATACCCCCCAAAGGAACAATTTCGCTTCAATGTGGCCAAAAGTTGCAATACCCACCCAAAGTAACAATTTCGCTTCAAAATGACCAAAAGTTGCAATACCCCCCAAAGGAACAATTTCGCCTCAAAATGCCAAAAAATTGCAATACCCCCCCAAAAGGAACAATTTCGCTTCAAAATGGCCAAAAGTTGCAATACCCCCCCAAAGGAACAATTTCGCTTCAAAATGGCCAAAAGTTGCAATACCCCCCCAAAGGAACAATTTCGCTTCAAAATGGCCAAAAGTTGCAATACCCCCCCAAAGGAACAATTTTCACCTCAAAATGGAAAAAAATTCCAATACCCCCCCAAAGGAACAATTTCGCTTGAAAATGCTGAAAAGTTGCAATGCCCCCCCAAAGGAACAATTTCGCTTCAATATGGCCAAAAGTTGCAATACCCCCCCAAAGGAACAATTTCGCCTCAAAATGGCAAAAAGTTGCAATACCCCCCCAAAGGAACAATTTCGCCTCAAAATGGCCAAAAATTGTAATACCCCCCCAAAGGAACAATTTCGCTTGAATATGGCCAAAAGTTGCAATACCCCCCCAAAGGAACAATTTCGCCTCAAAATGGCAAAAAATTGCAATACCCCCCCAAAGGAACAATTTCGCTTCAAAATGGCGAAAAGTTGCAATACCCCCCCAAAGGAACAATTTCGCTTCAATATGGCCAAAAGTTGCAATACCCCCCAAAGGAACAATTTCGCCTCAAAATGGCCAAAAATTGTAATACCCCCCCAAAGGAATAATTTCGCTTCAATATGGCCAAAAGTTGCAATACCCCCCCAAAGGAACAATTTCGCTTCAAAATGGCCAAAAGTTGCAATACCCCCCCAAAGGAACAATTTCGCCTCAAAATGGCAAAAAATTGCAATACCCCCCCAAAGGAACAATTTCGCTTCAAAATGACCAAAAGTTGCAATACCCCCCGAAAGGAACAATTTCGCCTCTAAATGGCCAAAAGTTGCAATACCCCCCAAAGGAACAATTTCGCCTCAAAATGCCGAAAAGTTGCAATACCCCCCGAAAGGAACAATTTCGCTTCAAAATGGCCAAAAGTTGCAATACCCCCCAAAGGATCAATTTCGCCTCAAAATGGAAAAAAAATTGCAATACCCCCCCAAAGGAACAATTTCGCTTCAAAATGGCCAAAAGTTGCAATACCCCCCCAAAGGAACAATTTTCGCCTCAAAATGGAAAAAAATTGCAATACCCCCCCAAAGGAACAATTTCGCTTCAAAATGCCAAAAAGTTGCAATACCCCCCCAAAGGAACAATTACGCTTCAAAATGGCCAAAAGTTGCAATATCCCCCCCAAAGGAACAATTTCGCCTCAAAATGGCAAAAAATTGCAATACCCCCCCAAAGGAACAATTTCGCTTCAAAATGACCAAAAGTTGCAATACCCCCCGAAAGGAACAATTTCGCCTCAAAATGCCGAAAAGTTGCAATACCCCCCAAAGGAACAATTTCGCCTCAAAATGGCAAGAAATTGCAATACCCCCCCAATGGAACAATTTCGCCTCAAAATGGAAAAAAGTTGCAAAACCCCCCAAAGGATTAATTTCGCCTCAAAATGGAAAAAAAATTGAAATACCCCCAAAGGAACAATTTCGCTTCAAAATGCCAAAAAGTTGCAATACCCCCCCAAAGAAACAATTTCGCTTCAAAATGGCCAAAAGTTGCAATACCCCCCCAAAGGAACAATTTCGCCTCAAAATGGCCAAAAATTGTAATACCCCCCAAAGGAACAATTTCGCTTCAATATGGCCAAAAGTTGCAATACCCCCCCAAAGGAACAATTTCGCCTCAAAATGGCCAAAAATTGTAATACCCCCCCAAAGGAACAATTTCGCTTCAATGTGGCCAAAAGTTCCAATACCCCTCCAAAGGAACAGTTTCGCCTCAAAATGGCAAAAAATTGCAATACCCCCCAAAGTAACAATTTCGCTTCAAAATGACCAAAAGTTGCAATACCCCCCAAAGGAAAAATTTCGCCTCAAAATGGCAAAAAATTGCAATACCCCCCCAAAGGAACAATTTCGCTTCAAAATGGCCAAAAGTTGCAATACCCCCCCAAAGGAACAATTTCGCCTCAAAATGGCCAAAAATTGTAATACCCCCCCAAAGGAACAATTTCGCTTCAATATGGCCAAAAGTTGCAATACCCCCCCAAAGGAACAATTTTTGCCTCAAAATGGAAAAAAATTGCAATACCCCCCCAAAGGAACAATTTCGCTTCAAAATGGCCAAAAGTTGCAATACCCCCCCAAAGGAACAATTTCGCCTCAAAATGGCCAAAAATTGTAATACCCCCCCAAAGGAACAATTTCGCTTCAATATGGCCAAAAGTTGCAATACCCCCCCAAAGGAACAATTTTTGCCTCAAAATGGAAAAAAATTGCAATACCCCCCCAAAGGAACAATTTCGCTTCAAAATGCCAAAAAGTTGCAATACCCCCCCAAAGGAACAGTTTCGCCTCAAAATGGCAAAAAATTGCAATACCCCCCAAAGGAACAATTTCGCTTCAAAATGGAAAAAAATTGCAATACCCCCCAAAGGAACAATTTCGCTTCAAAATGCCGAAAAGTTGCAATACCCGCCCAAAGGAACAATTTCGCTTCAAAATGGCCAAAAGTTGCAATACCCCCCCAAAGGAACAATTTCGCCTCAGAATGGCCAAAAATTGTAATACCCCCCCAAGGAACAATTTCGCTTCAATGTGGCCAAAAGTTCCAATACCCCCCCAAAGGAACAGTTTCACCTCAAAATGGCCAAAAATTGCAATACCCCCCCAAAGGAACAATTTCGCCTCAAAATGGCCAAAAATTGTAATACCCCCCCAAAGGAACAATTTCGCTTCAATATGGCCAAAAGTTGCAATACCCCCCAAAGGAACAGTTTCGCCTCAAAATGGCAAAAAATTGCAATACCCCCCAAAGGAACAATTTCGCTTCAAAATGGCCAAAAGTTGCAATACCCCCCCCAAAGGAACAATTTCGCCTCAAAATGGCAAAAAATTGCAATACCCCCCCAAAGGAACAATTTCGCTTCAAAATGGCCAAAAGTTGCAATACCCCCCCAAAGGAACAATTTCGCCTCAAAATGGAAAAAAATTGCAATACCCCCCAAAGGAACAATTTCGTTTCAAAATGCCAAAAAGTTGCAATACCCCCCCAAAGGAACAATTTCGCTTCAAAATGGCCAAAAGTTGCAATACCCCCCCAAAGGAACAATTTCGCCTCAAAATGGCAAAAAATTGCAATACCCCCCCAAAGGAACAATTTCGCTTCAAAATGACCAAAAGTTGCAATATCCCCCGGAAGGAACAATTTCGCCTCTAAATGGCCAAAAGTTGCAATACCCCCCAAAGGAACAATTTCGCCTCAAAATGCCGAAAAGTTGCAATACCCCCGAAAGGAACAATTTCGCTTCAAAATGGCCAAAAGTTGCAATACCCCCCCCAAAGGAACAATTTCGCCTCAAAATGCCGAAAAGTTGCAATACCCCCCGAAAGGAACAATTTCGCTTCAAAATGCCGAAAAGTTGCAATACCCCCCGAAAGGAACATTTTCGCTTCAAAATGGCCAAAAGTTGCAATACCCCCCCAAAGGAACAATTTCGCCTCAAAATGGCCAAAAATTGTAATACCCCCCCAAAGGAACAATTTCGCTTCAATATGGCCAAAAGTTGCAATACCCCCCCTAAGGAACAATTTCGCCTCAAAATGGCAAAAAATTGCAATACCCCCAAAGGAACAATTTCGCTTCAAAATGACCAAAAGTTGCAATACCCCCCGAAAGGAACAATTTCGCCTCTAAATAGCCAAAAGTTGCAATACCCCCCGAAAGGAACAATTTCGCTTCAAAATGGCCAAAAGTTGCAAAACCCCCCAAAGGATTAATTTCGCCTCAAAATGGAAAAAAAATTGCAATACCCCCCAAAGGAACAATTTCGCTTCAAAATGCCAAAAAGTTGAAATACCCCCCCAAAGAAACAATTTCGCTTCAATATGGCCAAAAGTTGCAATACCCCCCCAAAGGAACAATTTCGCCTCAAAATGGCCAAAAATTGTAATACCCCCCCAAAGGAACAATTTCGCTTCAATGTGGCCAAAAGTTCCAATACCCCTCCAAAGGAACAGTTTCGCCTCCAAATGGCAAAAAATTGCAATACCCCCCCAAAGTAACAATTTCGCTTCAAAATGACCAAAAGTTGCAATACCCCCCAAAGGAAAAATTTCGCCTCAAAATGGCAAAAAATTGCAATACCCCCCCAAAGGAACATTTTCGCTTCAAAATGGCCAAAAGTTGCAATACCCCCCCAAAGGAACAATTTCGCCTCAAAATGGCAAAAAATTGCAATACCCCCCCAAAGGAACAGTTTCGCCTCAAAATGGCAAAAAATTGCAATACCCCCCCAAAGGAACAATTTCGCCTCAAAATGCCGAAAAGTTGCAATACCCGCCCAAAGGAACAATTTCGCTTCAAAATGGCCAAAAGTTGCAATACCCCCCCAAAGGAACAATTTCGCCTCAGAATGGCCAAAAATTGTAATACCCCCCCAAGGAACAATTTCGCCTCAATATGGCCAAAAGTTCCAAAACCCCCCCAAAGGAACAATTTTGCCTCAAAATGGCCAAAAATTGTAATACCCCCCAAAGGAACAATTTCGCTTCAATATGGCCAAAAGTTGCAATACCCCCCCAAAGGAACAGTTTCGCCTCAAAATGGCAAAAAATTGCAATACCCCCCCAAAGGAACAATTTCGCCTCAAAATGGAAAAAAGTTGCAATACCCCCCCAAAGGAACAGTTTCGCCTCAAAATGGCCAAAAGTTGCAATACCCCCCCAAAGGAACAATTTCGCCTCAAAATGGAAAAAAGTTGCAATACCCCCCCAAAGGAACAATTTCGCTTCAAAATGCCAAAAAGTTGCAATACCCCCCCAAAGGAACAATTTCGCTTCAAAATGGCCTAAAGTTGCAATACACCCCCAAAGGAACAATTTCGCTTCAAAATGGCAAAAAATTGCAATACCCCCCCAAAGGAACAATTTCGCTTCAAAATGACCAAAAGTTGCAATACCCCCCGAAAGGAACAATTTCGCCTCTAAATGGCCAAAAGTTGCAATACCCCCCAAAGGAACAATTTCGCCTCAAAATGCCGAAAAGTTGCAATACCCCCCGAAAGGAACAATTTCGCTTCAAAATGGCCAAAAGTTGCAATACCCCCCCAAAGGAACAATTTCGCCTCAAAATGGCAAGAAATTGCAATACCCCCCTAAAGGAACAATTTCGCCTCAAAATGCCGAAAAGTTGCAATACCCCCCCAAAGGAACAATTTCGCTTCAAAATGGCCAAAAGTTGCAATACCCCCCAAAGGATCAATTTCGCCTCAAAATGGGGAAAAAATTGCAATACCCCCCCAAAGGAACAATTTCGCTTCAAAATGGCCAAAAGTTGCAATACCCCCCCAAAGGAACAATTTTCGCCTCAAAATGGAAAAAAATTGCAATACCTTCCCAAAGGAACAATTTCGCTTCAAAATGCCAAAAAGTTGCAATACCCCCCCAAAGGAACAATTTCGCCTCAAAATGGCAAAAAATTGCAATACCCCCCAAAGGAACAATTTCGTTTCAAAATGGCCAAAAGTTGCAATACCCCCCCAAAGGAACGATGTCGCCTCAAAATGGAAAAAAATTGCAATACCCCCCCAAAGGAACAATTTCGCTTCAAAATGCCGAAAAGTTGCAATACCCCCCCAAAGGAACAATTTCGCCTCAAAATGGAAAAAAATTGCAATACCCCCCCAAAGGAACAATTTCGCTTCAAAATGCCAAAAAGTTGCAATACCCCCCAAAGGAACAATTACGCTTCAAAATGGCCAAAAGTTGCAATACCCCCCCAAAGGAACAATTTCGCCTCAAAATGGCAAAAAATTGCAATACCCCCCCAAAGGAACAATTTCACTTCAAAATGGCCAAAAGTTGCAATACCCCCCCAAAGGAACAATTTTCGCCTCAAAATGGAAAAAAATTGCAATACCTTCCCAAAGGAACAATTTCGCTTCAAAATGCCAAAAAGTTGCAATACCCCCCCAAAGGAACAATTTCGCCTCAAAATGGCAAAAAATTGCAATACCCCCCAAAGGAACAATTTCGTTTCAAAATGGCCAAAAGTTGCAATACCCCCCCAAAGGAACGATGTCGCCTCAAAATGGAAAAAAATTGCAATACCCCCCCAAAGGAACAATTTCGCTTCAAAATGCCGAAAAGTTGCAATACCCCCCCAAAGGAACAATTTCGCCTCAAAATGGAAAAAAATTGCAATACCCCCCCAAAGGAACAATTTCGCTTCAAAATGCCAAAAAGTTGCAATACCCCCCCAAAGGAACAATTACGCTTCAAAATGGCCAAAAGTTGCAATACCCCCCCAAAGGAACAATTTCGCCTCAAAATGGCAAAAAATTGCAATACCCCCCCAAAGGAACAATTTCGCTTCAAAATGACCAAAAGTTGCAATACCCCCCGAAAGGAACAATTTCGCCTCAAAATGCCGAAAAGTTGCAATACCCCCCAAAGGAACAATTTCGCCTCAAAATGGCAAGAAATTGCAATACCCCCCCAATGGAACAATTTCGCCTCAAAATGGCCAAAAGTTGCAAAACCCCCCAAAGGATTAATTTCGCCTCAAAATGGAAAAAAAATTGAAATACCCCCAAAGGAACAATTTCGCTTCAAAATGCCAAAAAGTTGCAATACCCCCCAAAGAAACAATTTCGCTTCAAAATGGCCAAAAGTTGCAATACCCCCCCAAAGGAACAATTTCGCCTCAAAATGGCCAAAAATTGTAATACCCCCCAAAGGAACAATTTCGCTTCAATATGGCCAAAAGTTGCAATACCCCCCCAAAGGAACAATTTCGCCTCAAAATGGCCAAAAATTGTAATACCCCCCCAAAGGAACAATTTCGCTTCAATGTGGCCAAAAGTTCCAATACCCCTCCAAAGGAACAGTTTCGCCTCAAAATGGCAAAAAATTGCAATACCCCCCAAAGTAACAATTTCGCTTCAAAATGACCAAAAGTTGCAATACCCCCCAAAGGAAAAATTTCGCCTCAAAATGGCAAAAAATTGCAATACCCCCCCAAAGGAACAATTTCGCTTCAAAATGGCCAAAAGTTGCAATACCCCCCCAAAGGAACAATTTCGCCTCAAAATGGCCAAAAATTGTAATACCCCCCCAAAGGAACAATTTCGCTTCAATATGGCCAAAAGTTGCAATACCCCCCCAAAGGAACAATTTTTGCCTCAAAATGGAAAAAAATTGCAATACCCCCCCAAAGGAACAATTTCGCTTCAAAATGGCCAAAAGTTGCAATACCCCCCCAAAGGAACAATTTCGCCTCAAAATGGCCAAAAATTGTAATACCCCCCCAAAGGAACAATTTCGCTTCAATATGGCCAAAAGTTGCAATACCCCCCCAAAGGAACAATTTTTGCCTCAAAATGGAAAAAAATTGCAATACCCCCCCAAAGGAACAATTTCGCTTCAAAATGCCAAAAAGTTGCAATACCCCCCCAAAGGAACAGTTTCGCCTCAAAATGGCCAAAAATTGTAATACCCCCCCAAAGGAACAATTTCGCTTCAATATGGCCAAAAATTGCAATACCCCCCCAAAGGAACAATTTCGCCTCAAAATGGAAAAAAATTGCAATACCCCCCAAAGGAACAATTTCGCTTCAAAATGCCGAAAAGTTGCAATACCCGCCCAAAGGAACAATTTCGCTTCAAAATGGCCAAAAGTTGCAATACCCCCCCAAAGGAACAATTTCGCCTCAGAATGGCCAAAAATTGTAATACCCCCCCAAGGAACAATTTCGCTTCAATGTGGCCAAAAGTTCCAATACCCCCCCAAAGGAACAGTTTCGCCTCAAAATGGCCAAAAATTGCAATACCCCCCCAAAGGAACAATTTCGCCTCAAAATGGCCAAAAATTGTAATACCCCCCCAAAGGAACAATTTCGCTTCAATATGGCCAAAAGTTGCAATACCCCCCAAAGGAACAGTTTCGCCTCAAAATGGCAAAAAATTGCAATACCCCCCAAAGGAACAATTTCGCTTCAAAATGGCCAAAAGTTGCAATACCCCCCCAAAGGAACAATTTCGCCTCAAAATGGCAAAAAATTGCAATACCCCCCCAAAGGAACAATTTCGCTTCAAAATGGCCAAAAGTTGCAATACCCCCCCAAAGGAACAATTTCGCCTCAAAGTGGAAAAAAATTGCAATACCCCCCAAAGGAACAATTTCGCTTCAAAATGCCAAAAAGTTGCAATACCCCCCCAAAGGAACAATTTCGCTTCAAAATGGCCAAAAGTTGCAATACCCCCCCAAAGGAACAATTTCGCCTCAAAATGGCAAAAAATTGCAATACCCCCCAAAGGAACAATTTCGCTTCAAAATGACCAAAAGTTGCAATATCCCCCGGAAGGAACAATTTCGCCTCTAAATGGCCAAAAGTTGCAATACCCCCCAAAGGAACAATTTCGCCTCAAAATGCCGAAAAGTTGCAATACCCCCCGAAAGGAACAATTTCGCTTCAAAATGGCCAAAAGTTGCAATACCCCCCCCAAAGGAACAATTTCGCCTCAAAATGCCGAAAAGTTGCAATACCCCCCGAAAGGAACAATTTCGCTTCAAAATGGCCAAAAGTTGCAATACCCCCCCTAAGGAACAATTTCGCCTCAAAATGGCAAAAAATTGCAATACCCCCAAAGGAACAATTTCGCTTCAAAATGACCAAAAGTTGCAATACCCCCCTAAAGGAACAATTTCGCCTCTAAATAGCCAAAAGTTGCAATACCCCCCGAAAGGAACAATTTCGCTTCAAAATGGCCAAAAGTTGCAAAACCCCCCAAAGGATTAATTTCGCCTCAAAATGGAAAAAAAATTGCAATACCCCCCAAAGGAACAATTTCGCTTCAAAATGCCAAAAAGTTGAAATACCCCCCCCAAAAGAAACAATTTCGCTTCAATATGGCCAAAAGTTGCAATACCCCCCCAAAGGAACAATTTCGCCTCAAAATGGCCAAAAATTGTAATACCCCCCCAAAGGAACAATTTCGCTTCAATGTGGCCAAAAGTTCCAATACCCCTCCAAAGGAACAGTTTCGCCTCCAAATGGCAAAAAATTGCAATACCCCCCCAAAGTAACAATTTCGCTTCAAAATGACCAAAAGTTGCAATACCCCCCAAAGGAAAAATTTCGCCTCAAAATGGCAAAAAATTGCAATACCCCCCCAAAGGAACATTTTCGCTTCAAAATGGCCAAAAGTTGCAATACCCCCCCAAAGGAACAATTTCGCCTCAAAATGGCAAAAAATTGCAATACCCCCCCAAAGGAACAGTTTCGCCTCAAAATGGCAAAAAATTGCAATACCCCCCCAAAGGAACAATTTCGCCTCAAAATGCCGAAAAGTTGCAATACCCGCCCAAAGGAACAATTTCGCTTCAAAATGGCCAAAAGTTGCAATACCCCCCCAAAGGAACAATTTCGCCTCAGAATGGCCAAAAATTGTAATACCCCCCCAAGGAACAATTTCGCCTCAATATGGCCAAAAGTTCCAAAACCCCCCAAAGGAACAATTTCGCCTCAAAATGGCCAAAAATTGTAATACCCCCCAAAGGAACAATTTCGCTTCAATATGGCCAAAAGTTGCAATACCCCCCCAAAGGAACAGTTTCGCCTCAAAATGGAAAAAAGTTGCAATACCCCCCCAAAGGAACAGTTTCGCCTCAAAATGGCCAAAAGTTGCAATACCCCCCCAAAGGAACAATTTCGCCTCAAAATGGCCAAAAGTTGCAATACCCCCCCAAAGGAACAATTTCGCTTCAAAATGCCAAAAAGTTGCAATACCCCCCCAAAGGAACAATTTCGCTTCAAAATGGCCTAAAGTTGCAATACACCCCCAAAGGAACAATTTCGCCTCAAAATGGCAAGAAATTGCAATACCCCCCTAAAGGAACAATTTCGCCTCAAAATGCCGAAAAGTTGCAATACCCCCCCAAAGGAACAATTTCGCTTCAAAATGGCCAAAAGTTGCAATACCCCCCAAAGGATCAATTTCGCCTCAAAATGGGGAAAAAATTGCAATACCCCCCCAAAGGAACAATTTCGCTTCAAAATGGCCAAAAGTTGCAATACCCCCCCCCAAAGGAACAATTTTAGCCTCAAAATGGAAAAAAATTGCAATACCTTCCCAAAGGAACAATTTCGCTTCAAAATGCCAAAAAGTTGCAATACCCCCCCAAAGGAACAATTTCGCCTCAAAATGGCAAAAAATTGCAATACCCCCCAAAGGAACAATTTCGCTTCAAAATGACCAAAAGTTGCAATACCCCCCGAAAGGAACAATTTCGCCTCAAAATGCCGAAAAGTTGCAATACCCCCCAAAGGAACAATTTCGCCTCAAAATGGCAAGAAATTGCAATACCCCCCCAATGGAACAATTTCGCCTCAAAATGGCCAAAAGTTGCAAAACCCCCCAAAGGATTAATTTCGCCTCAAAATGGAAAAAAAATTGAAATACCCCAAAAGGAACAATTTCGCTTCAAAATGCCAAAAAGTTGCAATACCCCCCAAAGAAACAATTTCGCTTCAAAATGGCCAAAAGTTGCAATACCCCCCCAAAGGAACAATTTCGCCTCAAAATGGCCAAAAATTGTAATACCCCCCAAAGGAACAATTTCGCTTCAATATGGCCAAAAGTTGCAATACCCCCCCAAAGGAACAATTTCGCCTCAAAATGGCCAAAAATTGTAATACCCCCCCAAAGGAACAATTTCGCTTCAATGTGGCCAAAAGTTCCAATACCCCTCCAAAGGAACAGTTTCGCCTCAAAATGGCAAAAAATTGCAATACCCCCCAAAGTAACAATTTCGCTTCAAAATGACCAAAAGTTGCAATACCCCCCAAAGGAAAAATTTCGCCTCAAAATGGCAAAAAATTGCAATACCCCCCCAAAGGAACAATTTCGCTTCAAAATGGCCAAAAGTTGCAATACCCCCCCAAAGGAACAATTTCGCCTCAAAATGGCCAAAAATTGTAATACCCCCCCAAAGGAACAATTTCGCTTCAATATGGCCAAAAGTTGCAATACCCCCCCAAAGGAACAATTTTTGCCTCAAAATGGAAAAAAATTGCAATACCCCCCCAAAGGAACAATTTCGCTTCAAAATGGCCAAAAGTTGCAATACCCCCCCAAAGGAACAATTTCGCCTCAAAATGGCCAAAAATTGTAATACCCCCCCAAAGGAACAATTTCGCTTCAATATGGCCAAAAGTTGCAATACCCCCCCAAAGGAACAATTTTTGCCTCAAAATGGAAAAAAATTGCAATACCCCCCCAAAGGAACAATTTCGCTTCAAAATGCCAAAAAGTTGCAATACCCCCCCAAAGGAACAGTTTCGCCTCAAAATGGCAAAAAATTGCAATACCCCCCCAAAGGAACAATTTCGTTTCAAAATGGCCAAAAGTTGCAATACCCCCCCAAAGGAACAATTTCGCCTCAAAATGGAAAAAAATTGCAATACCCCCCAAAGGAACAATTTCGCTTCAAAATGCCGAAAAGTTGCAATACCCGCCCAAAGGAACAATTTCGCTTCAAAATGGCCAAAAGTTGCAATACCCCCCCAAAGGAACAATTTCGCCTCAGAATGGCCAAAAATTGTAATACCCCCCCAAGGAACAATTTCGCTTCAATGTGGCCAAAAGTTCCAATACCCCCCCAAAGGAACAGTTTCGCCTCAAAATGGCCAAAAATTGCAATACCCCCCCAAAGGAACAATTTCGCCTCAAAATGGCCAAAAATTGTAATACCCCCCCCAAAGGAACAATTTCGCTTCAATATGGCCAAAAGTTGCAATACCCCCCAAAGGAACAGTTTCGCCTCAAAATGGCAAAAAATTGCAATACCCCCCAAAGGAACAATTTCGCTTCAAAATGGCCAAAAGTTGCAATACCCCCCCAAAGGAACAATTTCGCCTCAAAATGGCAAAAAATTGCAATACCCCCCCAAAGGAACAATTTCGCTTCAAAATGGCCAAAAGTTGCAATACCCCCCCAAAGGAACAATTTCGCCTCAAAATGGAAAAAAATTGCAATACCCCCCAAAGGAACAATTTCGCTTCAAAATGCCAAAAAGTTGCAATACCCCCCCAAAGGAACAATTTCGCTTCAAAATGGCCAAAAGTTGCAATACCCCCCCAAAGGAACAATTTCGCCTCAAAATGGCAAAAAATTGCAATACCCCCCCAAAGGAACAATTTCGCTTCAAAATGACCAAAAGTTGCAATATCCCCCGGAAGGAACAATTTCGCCTCTAAATGGCCAAAAGTTGCAATACCCCCCAAAGGAACAATTTCGCCTCAAAATGCCGAAAAGTTGCAATACCCCCCGAAAGGAACAATTTCGCTTCAAAATGGCCAAAAGTTGCAATACCCCCCCCAAAGGAACAATTTCGCCTCAAAATGCCGAAAAGTTGCAATACCCCCCGAAAGGAACAATTTCGCTTCAAAATGGCCAAAAGTTGCAATACCCCCCAAAGGAACAATTTCGCCTCAAAATGCCGAAAAGTTGCACTACCCCCCGAAAGGAACATTTTCGCTTCAAAATGGCCAAAAATTGTAATACCCCCCCAAAGGAACAATTTCGCTTCAATATGGCCAAAAGTTGCAATACCCCCCGAAAGGAACAATTTCGCCTCTAAATAGCCAAAAGTTGCAATACCCCCCGAAAGGAACAATTTCGCTTCAAAATGGCCAAAAGTTGCAAAACCCCCCAAAGGATTAATTTCGCCTCAAAATGGAAAAAAAATTGCAATACCCCCCAAAGGAACAATTTCGCTTCAAAATGCCAAAAAGTTGAAATACCCCCCCCAAAAGAAACAATTTCGCTTCAATATGGCCAAAAGTTGCAATACCCCCCCAAAGGAACAATTTCGCCTCAAAATGGCCAAAAATTGTAATACCCCCCCAAAGGAACAATTTCGCTTCAATGTGGCCAAAAGTTCCAATACCCCTCCAAAGGAACAATTTCGCCTCCAAATGGCAAAAAATTGCAATACCCCCCCAAAGTAACAATTTCGCTTCAAAATGACCAAAAGTTGCAATACCCCCCAAAGGAAAAATTTCGCCTCAAAATGGCAAAAAATTGCAATACCCCCCCAAAGGAACATTTTCGCTTCAAAATGGCCAAAAGTTGCAATACCCCCCCAAAGGAACAATTTCGCCTCAAAATGGCAAAAAATTGCAATACCCCCCCAAAGGAACAGTTTCGCCTCAAAATGGCAAAAAATTGCAATACCCCCCCAAAGGAACAATTTCGCCTCAAAATGCCGAAAAGTTGCAATACCCGCCCAAAGGAACAATTTCGCTTCAAAATGGCCAAAAGTTGCAATACCCCCCCAAAGGAACAATTTCGCCTCAGAATGGCCAAAAATTGTAATACCCCCCCAAGGAACAATTTCGCCTCAATATGGCCAAAAGTTCCAAAACCCCCCCAAAGGAACAATTTCGCCTCAAAATGGCCAAAAATTGTAATACCCCCCAAAGGAACAATTTCGCTTCAATATGGCCAAAAGTTGCAATACCCCCCCAAAGGAACAGTTTCGCCTCAAAATGGCAAAAAATTGCAATACCCCCCCAAAGGAACAATTTCGCCTCAAAATGGAAAAAAGTTGCAATACCCCCCCAAAGGAACAGTTTCGCCTCAAAATGGCCAAAAGTTGCAATACCCCCCCAAAGGAACAATTTCGCCTCAAAATGGAAAAAAGTTGCAATACCCCCCCAAAGGAACAATTTCGCTTCAAAATGCCAAAAAGTTGCAATACCCCCCCAAAGGAACAATTTCGCTTCAAAATGGCCTAAAGTTGCAATACACCCCCAAAGGAACAATTTCGCCTCAAAATGGCAAAAAATTGCAATACCCCCCCAAAGGAACAATTTCGCTTCAAAATGCCAAAAAGTTGCAATACCCCCCAAAGGAACAATTTCGCTTCAAAATGGCCTAAAGTTGCAATACCCCCCCAAAGGAACAATTTCGCCTCAAAATGGCAAAAAATTGCAATACCCCCCCAAAGGAACAATTTCGCTTCAAAATGACCAAAAGTTGCAATACCCCCCGAAAGGAACAATTTCGCCTCTAAATGGCCAAAAGTTGCAATACCCCCCCAAAGGAACAATTTCGCCTCAAAATGCCGAAAAGTTGCAATACCCCCCGAAAGGAACAATTTCGCTTCAAAATGGCCAAAAGTTGCAATACCCCCCCAAAGGAACAATTTCGCCTCAAAATGGCAAGAAATTGCAATACCCCCCTAAAGGAACAATTTCGCCTCAAAATGCCGAAAAGTTGCAATACCCCCCCAAAGGAACAATTTCGCTTCAAAATGGCCAAAAGTTGCAATACCCCCCAAAGGATCAATTTCGCCTCAAAATGGGGAAAAAATTGCAATACCCCCCCAAAGGAACAATTTCGCTTCAAAATGGCCAAAAGTTGCAATACCCCCCCCAAAGGAACAATTTTCGCCTCAAAATGGAAAAAAATTGCAATACCTTCCCAAAGGAACAATTTCGCTTCAAAATGCCAAAAAGTTGCAATACCCCCCAAAGGAACAATTTCGCCTCAAAATGGCAAAAAATTGCAATACCCCCCAAAGGAACAATTTCGTTTCAAAATGGCCAAAAGTTGCAATACCCCCCCAAAGAAACGATGTCGCCTCAAAATGGAAAAAAATTGCAATACCCCCCCTAAGGAACAATTTCGCTTCAAAATGCCGAAAAGTTGCAATACCCGCCCAAAAGAACAATTTCGCTTCAAAATGGCCAAAAGTTGCAATACCCACCCAAAGGAACAATTTCGCCTCAAAATGCCGAAAAGTTGCAATACCCCCCGAAAGGAACAATTTCGCTTCAAAATGACCAAAAGTTGCAATACCCCCCGAAAGGAACAATTTCGCTTCAAAATGGTCAAAAGTTGCAATACCCCCCCAAAGGAACAATTTCGCCTCAAAATGGCAAGAAATTGCAATACCCCCCCAAAGGAACAATTTCGCCTCAAAATGCCGAAAAGTTGCAATACCCCCCCAAAGGAACAATTTCGCTTCAAAATGGCCAAAAGTTGCAATACCCCCCCAAAGGAACAATTTTCGGCTCAAAATGGAAAAAAATTGCAATACCTTCCTAAAGGAACAATTTCGCTTCAAAATGCCGAAAAGTTGCAATACCCGCCCAAAGGAACAATTTCGCTTCAAAATGGCCAAAAGTTGCAATACCCCCCCAAAGGAACAATTTCACCTCAAAATGGCCAAAAATTGCAATACCCCCCCAAAGGAACAATTTCGCCTCAAAATGGAAAAAAAATTGCAATACCCCCCCAAAGAAACAATTTCGCCTCAAAATGGAAAGAAATTGCAATACCCCCCCAATGGAACAATTTCGCCACAAAATGCCGAAAAGTTGCAATACCCCCCCAAAGGAACAATTTCGCTTCAAAATGGCCAAAAGTTGCAATACCCCCCAAAGGATCAATTTCGCCTCAAAATGGAAAAAAAATTGCAATAACCCCTAAGGAACAATTTTGCTTCAAAATGGCCAAAAGTTGCAATACCCCCCCAAAGGAACAATTTCGCTTCAAAATGGCCAAAAGTTGCAATACCCCCCAAAGGATCAATTTTCGCCTCAAAATGGAAAAAAATTGCAATACCTTCCCAAAGGAACAATTTCGCTTCAAAATGCCGAAAAGTTGCAATACCCGACCAAAGGAACAATTTCGCTTCAAAATGGCCAAAAGTTGCAATACCCCCCAAAGGAACAATTTCGCCTCAAAATGGCAAAAAATTGCAATACCCCCCCAAAGGAACAATTTCGCTTCAAAATGCTGAAAAGTTGCAATACCCCCCCAAAGGAACAATTTCGCCTCAAAATGGAAAAAAAATTGCAATACCCCCCCAAAGAAACAATTTCGCTTCAAAATGGAAAGAAATTGCAATACCCCCCCAAAGGAACAATTTCGCCTCAAAATGCCGAAAAGTTGCAATACCCACCCAAAGGAACAATTTCGCTTCAATATGGCCAAAAGTTGCAATACCCCCCCAAAGGAACAATTTCGCTTCAAAATGGCCAAAAGTTGCAATACCCCCCCAAAGGAACAATTTCGCCTCAAAAGGGAAAAAAAATTGCAATACCCCCCTAAAGGAACAATTTCGCTTCAAAATGCCAAAAAGTTGCAATACCCCCCCAAAGGAACAATTTCGCTTCAAAATGGCCTAAAGTTGCAATACCCCCCCAAAGGAACAATTTCGCCTCAAAATGGCAAAAAATTGCAATACCCCCCCAAAGGAACAATTTCGCTTCAAAATGACCAAAAGTTGCAATACCCCCCGAAAGGAACAATTTCGCCTCTAAATGGCCAAAAGTTGCAATATCCCCCCAAAGGAACAATTACGCCTCAAAATTGCAAGAAATTGCAATACCCCCCCAAAGGAACAATTTCGCTTCAAAATGGCCAAAAGTTGCAATACCCCCCAAAGGATCAATTTCGCCTCAAAATGGAAAAAAATTGCAATACCCCCCCAAAGGAACAATTTCGCTTCAAAATGGCCAAAAGTTGCAATACCCCCCCAAAGGAACAATTTCGCCTCAAAATGCCGAAAAGTTGCAATACCCCCCGAAAGGAACAATTTCGCTTCAAAATGGCCAAAACTTGCAATACCCCCCCAAAGGAACAATTTCGCCTCAAAATGGCCAAAAATTGCAATACCCCCCGAAAGGAACAATTTCGCCTCTAAATGGCCAAAAGTTGCAATATCCCCCCAAAGGAACAATTACGCCTCAAAATTGCAAGAAATTGCAATACCCCCCAAAGGAACAATTTCGCTTCAAAATGGCCAAAAGTTGCAATACCCCCCAAAGGATCAATTTCGCCTCAAAATGGAAAAAAATTGCAATACCCCCCCAAAGGAACAATTTCGCTTCAAAATGGCCAAAAGTTGCAATACCCCCCCAAAGGAACAATTTCGCCTCAAAATGCCGAAAAGTTGCAATACCCCCCGAAAGGAACAATTTCGCTTCAAAATGGCCAAAACTTGCAATACCCCCCCAAAGGAACAATTTCGCCTCAAAATGGCCAAAAATTGTAATACCCCCCCAAAGGAACAATTTCGCTTCAATGTGGCCAAAAGTTGCAATACCCCCCAAAAGGAACAATTTCGCCTCAAAATGGCAAAAAATTGCAATGCCCCCCAAAGGAACAATTTCGCTTCAAAATGCTGAAAAGTTGCAATACCCCCCGAAAGGAACAATTTTGCCTCTAAATGGCCAAAAGTTGCAATACCCCCCCAAAGGAACAATTTCGCCTCAAAATGGCAAAAAATTGCAATACCCCCCCAAAGTAACAATTTCGCTTCAAAATGACCAAAAGTTGCAATACCCCCCAAAGGAACAATTTCGCCTCAAAATGGCAAGAAATTGCAATACCCCCCCAAAGGAACAATTTCGCCTCAAAATGCCGAAAAGTTGCAATACCCCCCCAAAGGAACAATTTCGCTTCAAAATGGCCAAAAGTTGCAATACCCCCCAAAGGATCAATTTCGCCTCAAAATGGAAAAAAAATTGCAATACCCCCCCAAAGGAACAATTTCGCTTCAAAATGGCCAAAAGTTGCAATACCCCCCCAAAGGAACAATTTTCGCCTCAAAATGGAAAAAAATTGCAATACCTTCCCAAAGGAACAATTTCGCTTCAAAATGCCAAAAAGTTGCAATACCCCCCCAAAGGAACAATTTCGCTTCAAAATGGCCAAAAGTTGCAATACCCCCCCAAAGGAACAGTTTCGCCTCAAAATGGCAAAAAATTGCAATACCCCCCCAAAGAAACAACTTCGTTTCAAAATGGCCAAAAGTTGCAATACCCCCCCAAAGGAACCATGTCGCCTCAAAATGGAAAAAAATTGCAATACCCCCCAAGGAACAATTTCGCTTCAAAATGCCGAAAAGTTGCAATACCCGCCCAAAGGAACAATTTCGCTTCAAAATGGCCAAAAGTTGCAATACCCCCCAAAAGGAACAATTTCGCCTCAAAATGGCCAAAAATTGTAATACCCCCCCAAAGGAACAATTTCGCTTCAATGTGGCCAAAAGTTGCAATACCCCCCCAAAGGAACAGTTTCGCCTCAAAATGGCAAAAAAATTGCAATACCCCCCCAAAGTAACAATTTCGCTTCAAAATGACCAAAAGTTGCAATACCCCCCCAAAGGAACAATTTCGCCTCAAAATGGAAAAAAATTGCAATACCCGCCCAAAGGAACAATTTCGCTTCAAAATGGCCAAAAGTTGCAATACCCCCCCAGAGGAACAATTTCGCCTCAAAATGGCAAAAAATTGCAATACCCCCCCAAAGGAACAGTTTCGCCTCAAAATGGCAAAAAATTGCAATACCCCCCCAAAGGAACAGTTTCGCCTCAAAATGGCAAAAAATTGCAATACCCCCCCAAAGGAACAATTTTGTTTCAAAATGGCTAAAAGTTGCAATACCCCCCCAAAGGAACAATTTCGCCTCAAAATGGCAAAAAATTGCAATACCCCCCAAAGGAACAATTTCGCTTCAAAATGGCCAAAAGTTGCAATACCCCCCAAAGGAACAATTTCGCCTCAAAATGGCAAAAAATTGCAATACCCCCCAAAGGAACAATTTCGCTTCAAAATGGCCAAAAGTTCCAATACCCCCCCAAAGGAACAATTTCGCTTCAAAATGGCCAAAAGTTGCAATACCCCCCCAAAGGAACAATTTCGCCTCAAAATGGCCAAAAATTGCAATACCCCCCAAAGGAACAGTTTCGCTTCAAAATGGCCAAAAGTTGCAATACCCCCCCAAATGAACAATTTCGCCTCAAAATGGCCAAAAATTGCAATACCCCCCCAAAGGAACAGTTTCGCCTCAAAATGGCAAAAAATTGCAATAACCCCCCGAAAGGAACAATTTCGCTTCAAAAAGCTGAAAAGTTGCAATACCCCCCCAAAGGAACAATTTCGCCTCAAAATGGAAAAAAATTGCAATACCCCCCCAAAGGAACAATTTCGCTTCAAAATGGCCAAAAGTTGCAATAACCCCCCAAAGGAACAATTTCGCCTCAAAATGGCAAAAAATTGCAATACCCCCCAAAGGAACAATTTCGCCTCAAAATGGCAAAAAATTGCAATACCACCCCAAAGGAACAATTTCGCTTCAAAATGCAGAAAGTTGCAATACCCCCCAAAGGAAAATTTTCGCTTCAAAATGGCCAAAAGTTGCAATACCCCCCAAAGGATCAATTTTGCCTCAAAATGGAAAAAAATTGCAATACCCCCCCAAAGGAACAATTTCGCTTCAAAATGCCGAAAAGTTGCAATACCCCCCCAAAGGAACAATTTCGCCTCAAAATGGCAAAAAATTGCAATACCCCCCCAAAGGAACAATTTTGTTTCAAAATGGCCAAAAGTTGCAATACCCCCCCAAAGGAACAATTTCGCCTCAAAATGGCAAAAAATTGCAATACCCCCAAAGGAACAATTTCGCCTCAAAATGGCAAAAAATTGCAATACCCCCCAAAGGAACAATTTCGCTTCAAAATGGCCAAAAGTTGCAATACCCCCCCAAAGGAACAATTTCGCTTCAAAATGACCAAAAGTTGCAATACCCCCCGAAAGGAACAATTCGCCTCTAAATGGCCAAAAGTTGCAATACCCCCCCAAAGGAACAATTTCGCCTCAAAATGCCGAAAAGTTGCAATACCCCCCGAAAGGAACAATTTCGCTTCAAAATGGCCAAAAGTTGCAATACCCCCCCAAAGGAACAATTTCGCCTCAAAATGGCAAGAAATTGCAATACCCCCCCAAAGGAACAATTTCGCCTCAAAATGCCGAAAAATTGCAATACCCCCCCAAAGGAACAATTTTCGCCTCAAAATGGAAAAAAATTGCAATACCCCCCCAAAGGAACAATTTCGCTTGAAAATGTTGAAAAGTTGCAATACCCGCCCAAAGGAACAATTTCGCTTCAAAATGGCCAAAAGTTGCAATACCCCCCCAAAGGACCAATTTCGCCTCAAAATGGCCAAAAATTGTAATACCCCCCCAAAGGAACAATTTCGCTTCAATGTGGCCAAAAGTTGCAATACCCCCCCAAAGTAACAATTTCGCTTCAAAATGACCAAAAGTTGCAATACCCCCCAAAGGAACAATTTCGCCTCAAAATGCCAAAAAATTGCAATACCCCCCCAAAGGAACAATTTCGCTTCAAAATGGCCAAAAGTTGCAATACACCCCCCAAAGGAACAATTTTCGCCTCAAAATGGCAAAAAATTGCAATACCCCCCCAAAGGAACAATTTCGCTTCAAAATGACCAAAAGTTGCAATACCCCCCGAAAGGAACAATTTCGCCTCTAAATGGCCAAAAATTGCAATACCCCCCAAAGGAACAATTTCGCCTCAAAATGGCCAAAAATTGTAATACCCCCCAAAGGAACAATTTCGCTTCAAAATGGCCAAAAGTTGCAATACCCCCCCAAAGGAACAATTTCGCCTCAAAATGGCAAGAAATTGCAATACCCCCCCAAAGGATCAATTTCGCCTCAAAATGGAAAAAAAAATTGCAATACCCCCCCAAAGGAACAATTTCGCTTCAAAATGGCCAAAAGTTGCAATACCCCCCCAAAGGAACAATTTCGCCTCAAAATGGCCAAAAATTGTAATACCCCCCCAAAAGGAACAATTTCGCTTCAATGTGGCCAAAAGTTGCAGTACCCCCCCAAAGTAACAATTTCGCTTCAAAATGACCAAAAGTTGCAATACCCCCCAAAGGAACAATTTCGCCTCAAAATGCCAAAAAATTGCAATACCCCCCAAAGGAACAATTTCGCTTCAAAATGGCCAAAAGTTGCAATACCCCCCCAAAGGAACAATTTCGCTTCAAAATGGCCAAAAGTTGCAATACCCCCCCAAAGGAACAATTTTCGCCTCAAAATGGAAAAAAATTGCAATACCCCCCCAAAGGAACAATTTCGCTTGAAAATGCTGAAAAGTTGCAATACCCGACCAAAGGAACAATTTCGCTTCAAAATGGCCAAAAGTTGCAATACCCCCCCAAAGGAACAATTTCGCCTCAAAATGGCCAAAAATTGCAATACCCCCCAAAGGAACAGTTTCGCTTCAAAATGGCCAAAAGTTGCAATACCCCCCCAAATGAACAATTTCGCCTCAAAATGGCCAAAAATTGCAATACCCCCCCAAAGGAACAGTTTCGCCTCAAAATGGCAAAAAATTGCAATAACCCCCCGAAAGGAACAATTTCGCTTCAAAAAGCTGAAAAGTTGCAATACCCCTCCAAAGGAACAATTTCGCCTCAAAATGGAAAAAAATTGCAATACCCCCCCAAAGGAACAATTTCGCTTCAAAATGGCCAAAAGTTGCAATAACCCCCCAAAGGAACAATTTCGCCTCAAAATGGCAAAAAATTGCAATACCCCCCAAAGGAACAATTTCGCCTCAAAATGGCAAAAAATTGCAATACCACCCCAAAGGAACAATTTCGCTTCAAAATGCAGAAAGTTGCAATACCCCCCAAAGGAAAATTTTCGCTTCAAAATGGCCAAAAGTTGCAATACCCCCCAAAGGATCAATTTTGCCTCAAAATGGAAAAAAATTGCAATACCCCCCCAAAGGAACAATTTCGCTTCAAAATGCCGAAAAGTTGCAATACCCCCCCAAAGGAACAATTTCGCCTCAAAATGGCAAAAAATTGCAATACCCCCCCAAAGGAACAATTTTGTTTCAAAATGGCCAAAAGTTGCAATACCCCCCCAAAGGAACAATTTCGCCTCAAAATGGCAAAAAATTGCAATACCCCCAAAGGAACAATTTCGCCTCAAAATGGCAAAAAATTGCAATACCCCCCAAAGGAACAATTTCGCTTCAAAATGGCCAAAAGTTGCAATACCCCCCCAAAGGAACAATTTCGCTTCAAAATGACCAAAAGTTGCAATACCCCCCGAAAGGAACAATTCGCCTCTAAATGGCCAAAAGTTGCAATACCCCCCCAAAGGAACAATTTCGCCTCAAAATGCCGAAAAGTTGCAATACCCCCCGAAAGGAACAATTTCGCTTCAAAATGGCCAAAAGTTGCAATACCCCCCCAAAGGAACAATTTCGCCTCAAAATGGCAAGAAATTGCAATACCCCCCCAAAGGAACAATTTCGCCTCAAAATGCCGAAAAATTGCAATACCCCCCCAAAGGAACAATTTTCGCCTCAAAATGGAAAAAAATTGCAATACCCCCCCAAAGGAACAATTTCGCTTGAAAATGTTGAAAAGTTGCAATACCCGCCCAAAGGAACAATTTCGCTTCAAAATGGCCAAAAGTTGCAATACCCCCCCAAAGGACCAATTTCGCCTCAAAATGGCCAAAAATTGTAATACCCCCCCAAAGGAACAATTTCGCTTCAATGTGGCCAAAAGTTGCAATACCCCCCCAAAGGAACAATTTCGCCTCAAAATGGCAAGAAATTGCAATACCCCCCCAAAGGATCAATTTCGCCTCCAAATGGAAAAAAAAATTGCAATACCCCCCCAAAGGAACAATTTCGCTTCAAAATGGCCAAAAGTTGCAATACCCCCCCAAAGGAACAATTTCGCCTCAAAATGGCCAAAAATTGTAATACCCCCCCAAAGGAACAATTTCGCTTCAAAGTGGCCAAAAGTTGCAATACCCCCCCAAAGTAACAATTTCGCTTCAAAATGACCAAAAGTTGCAATACCCCCCAAAGGAACAATTTCGCCTCAAAATGGAAAAAAATTGCAATACCCGCCCAAAGGAACAATTTCGCTTCAAAATGGCCAAAAGTTGCAATACCCCCCCAGAGGAACAATTTCGCCTCAAAATGGCAAAAAATTGCAATACCCCCCCAAAGGAACAGTTTCGCCTCAAAATGGCAAAAAATTGCAATACCCCCCCAAAGGAACAGTTTCGCCTCAAAATGGCAAAAAATTGCAATACCCCCCAAAGGAACAATTTCGCTTCAAAATGGCCAAAAGTTGCAATACCCCCCAAAGGAACAATTTCGCCTCAAAATGGCAAAAAATTGCAATACCCCCCAAAGGAACAATTTCGCTTCAAAATGGCCAAAAGTTCCAATACCCCCCCAAAGGAACAATTTCGCTTCAAAATGGCCAAAAGTTGCAATACCCCCCCAAAGGAACAATTTCGCCTCAAAATGGCCAAAAATTGCAATACCCCCCCAAAGGAACAGTTTCGCTTCAAAATGGCCAAAAGTTGCAATACCCCCCCAAATGAACAATTTCGCCTCAAAATGGCCAAAAATTGCAATACCCCCCCAAAGGAACCATGTCGCCTCAAAATGAAAAAAAAATTGCAATACCCCCCCTAAGGAACAATTTCGCTTCAAAATGCCGAAAAGTTGCAATACCCGCCCAAAGGAACAATTTCGCCTCAAAATGGCCAACAGTTGCAATACCCCCCAAAGGAACAGTTTCGCCTCAAAATGGCAAAAAATTGCAATAACCCCCCGAAAGGAACAATTTCGCTTCAAAAAGCTGAAAAGTTGCAATACCCCCCCAAAGGAACAATTTCGCCTCAAAATGGAAAAAAATTGCAATACCCCCCCAAAGGAACAATTTCGCTTCAAAATGGCCAAAAGTTGCAATAACCCCCCAAAGGAACAATTTCGCCTCAAAATGGCAAAAAATTGCAATACCCCCCAAAGGAACAATTTCGCCTCAAAATGGCAAAAAATTGCAATACCCCCCAAAGGAACAATTTCGCTTCAAAATGGCAAAAAATTGCAATACCACCCCAAAGGAACAATTTCGCTTCAAAATGCAGAAAGTTGCAATACCCCCCAAAGGAACATTTTCGCTTCAAAATGGCCAAAAGTTGCAATACCCCCCAAAGGATCAATTTTGCCTCAAAATGGAAAAAAATTGCAATACCCCCCCAAAGGAACAATTTCGCTTCAAAATGCCGAAAAGTTGCAATACCCCCCCAAAGGAACAATTTCGCCTCAAAATGGCAAAAAATTGCAATACCCCCCCAAAGGAACAATTTTGTTTCAAAATGGCCAAAAGTTGCAATACCCCCCCAAAGGAACAATTTCGCCTCAAAATGGCAAAAAATTACAATACCCCCAAAGGAACAATTTCGCCTCAAAATGGCAAAAAATTGCAATACCCCCCAAAGGAACAATTTCGCTTCAAAATGGCCAAAAGTTGCAATACCCCCCCAAAGGAACAATTTCGCTTCAAAATGACCAAAAGTTGCAATACCCCCCGAAAGGAACAATTCGCCTCTAAATGGCCAAAAGTTGCAATACCCCCCCAAAGGAACAATTTCGCCTCAAAATGCCGAAAAGTTGCAATACCCCCCGAAAGGAACAATTTCGCTTCAAAATGGCCAAAAGTTGCAATACCCCCCCAAAGGAACAATTTCGCCTCAAAATGGCAAGAAATTGCAATACCCCCCCAAAGGAACAATTTCGCCTCAAAATGCCGAAAAATTGCAATACCCCCCCAAAGGAACAATTATCGCCTCAAAATGGAAAAAAATTGCAATACCCCCCCAAAGGAACAATTTCGCTTGAAAATGCTGAAAAGTTGCAATACCCGCCCAAAGGAACAATTTCGCTTCAAAATGGCCAAAAGTTGCAATACCCCCCCAAAGGAACAATTTCGCCTCAAAATGGCCAAAAATTGTAATACCCCCCCAAAGGAACAATTTCGCTTCAATGTGGCCAAAAGTTGCAATACCCCCCCAAAGTAACAATTTCGCTTCAAAATGACCAAAAGTTGCAATACCCCCCAAAGGAACAATTTCGCCTCAAAATGCCAAAAAATTGCAATACCCCCCCAAAGGAACAATTTCGCTTCAAAATGGCCAAAAGTTGCGATACACCCCCCAAAGGAACAATTTTCGCCTCAAAATGGCAAAAAATTGCAATACCCCCCAAAGGAACAATTTCGCTTCAAAATGACCAAAAGTTGCAATACCCCCCGAAAGGAACAATTTCGCCTCTAAATGGCCAAAAGTTGCAATACCCCCCAAAGGAACAATTTCGCCTCAAAATGGCCAAAAATTGTAATACCCCCAAAGGAACAATTTCGCTTCAAAATGGCCAAAAGTTGCAATACCCCCCCAAAGGAACAATTTCGCCTCAAAATGGCAAGAAATTGCAATACCCCCCCAAAGGAACAATTTCGCTTCAAAATGGCCAAAAGTTGCAATACCCCCCAAAGGATCAATTTCGCCTCAAAATGGAAAAAAAATTGCAATACCCCCCCAAAGGAACAATTTCGCTTCAAAATGGCCAAAAGTTGCAATACCCCCCCAAAGGAACAATTTCGCCTCAAAATGGCCAAAAATTGTAATACCCCCCCAAAAGGAACAATTTCGCTTCAATGTGGCCAAAAGTTGCAGTACCCCCCCAAAGTAACAATTTCGCTTCAAAATGGCAAAAAATTGCAATACCACCCCAAAGGAACAATTTCGCTTCAAAATGCAGAAAGTTGCAATACCCCCCAAAGGAACATTTTCGCTTCAAAATGGCCAAAAGTTGCAATACCCCCCAAAGGATCAATTTTGCCTCAAAATGGAAAAAAATTGCAATACCCCCCCAAAGGAACAATTTCGCTTCAAAATGCCGAAAAGTTGCAATACCCCCCCAAAGGAACAATTTCGCCTCAAAATGGCAAAAAATTGCAATACCCCCCCAAAGGAACAATTTTGTTTCAAAATGGCCAAAAGTTGCAATACCCCCCCAAAGGAACAATTTCGCCTCAAAATGGCAAAAAATTACAATACCCCCAAAGGAACAATTTCGCCTCAAAATGGCAAAAAATTGCAATACCCCCCAAAGGAACAATTTCGCTTCAAAATGGCCAAAAGTTGCAATACCCCCCCAAAGGAACAATTTCGCTTCAAAATGACCAAAAGTTGCAATACCCCCCGAAAGGAACAATTCGCCTCTAAATGGCCAAAAGTTGCAATACCCCCCCAAAGGAACAATTTCGCCTCAAAATGCCGAAAAGTTGCAATACCCCCCGAAAGGAACAATTTCGCTTCAAAATGGCCAAAAGTTGCAATACCCCCCCAAAGGAACAATTTCGCCTCAAAATGGCAAGAAATTGCAATACCCCCCCAAAGGAACAATTTCGCCTCAAAATGCCGAAAAATTGCAATACCCCCCCAAAGGAACAATTTTCGCCTCAAAATGGAAAAAAATTGCAATACCCCCCCAAAGGAACAATTTCGCTTGAAAATGCTGAAAAGTTGCAATACCCGCCCAAAGGAACAATTTCGCTTCAAAATGGCCAAAAGTTGCAATACCCCCCCAAAGGAACAATTTCGCCTCAAAATGGCCAAAAATTGTAATACCCCCCCAAAGGAACAATTTCGCTTCAATGTGGCCAAAAGTTGCAATACCCCCCCAAAGTAACAATTTCGCTTCAAAATGACCAAAAGTTGCAATACCCCCCAAAGGAACAATTTCGCCTCAAAATGCCAAAAAATTGCAATACCCCCCCAAAGGAACAATTTCGCTTCAAAATGGCCAAAAGTTGCGATACACCCCCCAAAGGAACAATTTTCGCCTCAAAATGGCAAAAAATTGCAATACCCCCCAAAGGAACAATTTCGCTTCAAAATGACCAAAAGTTGCAATACCCCCCGAAAGGAACAATTTCGCCTCTAAATGGCCAAAAGTTGCAATACCCCCCAAAGGAACAATTTCGCCTCAAAATGGCCAAAAATTGTAATACCCCCCAAAGGAACAATTTCGCTTCAAAATGGCCAAAAGTTGCAATACCCCCCCAAAGGAACAATTTCGCCTCAAAATGGCAAGAAATTGCAATACCCCCCCAAAGGAACAATTTCGCTTCAAAATGGCCAAAAGTTGCAATACCCCCCAAAGGATCAATTTCGCCTCAAAATGGAAAAAAAATTGCAATACCCCCCCAAAGGAACAATTTCGCTTCAAAATGGCCAAAAGTTGCAATACCCCCCCAAAGGAACAATTTCGCCTCAAAATGGCCAAAAATTGTAATACCCCCCCAAAAGGAACAATTTCGCTTCAATGTGGCCAAAAGTTGCAGTACCCCCCCAAAGTAACAATTTCGCTTCAAAATGGCCAAAAGTTGCAATACCCCCCCAAAGGAACAATTTTCGCCTCAAAATGGAAAAAAATTGCAATACCCCCCCAAAGGAACAATTTCGCTTGAAAATGCTGAAAAGTTGCAATACCCGACCAAAGGAACAATTTCGCTTCAAAATGGCCAAAAGTTGCAATACCCCCCCAAAGGAACAATTTCGCCTCAAAATGGCCAAAAATTGTAATACCCCCCCAAAGGAACAATTTCGCTTCAAAGTGGCCAAAAGTTGCAATACCCCCCCAAAGTAACAATTTCGCTTCAAAATGACCAAAAGTTGCAATACCCCCCAAAGGAACAATTTCGCCTCAAAATGCCAAAAAATTGCAATACCCCCCAAAGGAACAATTCCGCCTCAAAATGGCCAAAAATTGCAATACCCCCCCAAGGAACAATTTCACTTCAAAATGACCAAAAGTTGCAATACCCCCCGAAAGGAACAATTTCGCCTCAAAATGGCCAAAAGTTGCAATACCCCCCCAAAGGAACAATTTCGCCTCAAAATGGAAAGAAATTGCAATACCCCCCCAAAGGAACAATTTCGCCTCAAAATGCCAAAAAATTGCAATACCCCCCCAAAGGAACAATTTCGCTTCAAAATGCCGAAAAGTTGCAATACCCCCCCAAAGGAACAATTTCGCTTCAAAATGGCCAAAAATTGTAATACCCCCCCAAAAGGAACAATTTCGCTTCAATGTGGCCAAAAGTTGCAGTACCCCCCCAAAGTAACAATTTCGCTTCAAAATGGCCAAAAGTTGCAATACCCCCCCAAAGGAACAATTTTCGCCTCAAAATGGAAAAAAATTGCAATACCCCCCCAAAGGAACAATTTCGCTTGAAAATGCTGAAAAGTTGCAATACCCGACCAAAGGAACAATTTCGCTTCAAAATGGCCAAAAGTTGCAATACCCCCCCAAAGGAACAATTTCGCCTCAAAATGGCCAAAAATTGTAATACCCCCCCAAAGGAACAATTTCGCTTCAAAGTGGCCAAAAGTTGCAATACCCCCCCAAAGTAACAATTTCGCTTCAAAATGACCAAAAGTTGCAATACCCCCCAAAGGAACAATTTCGCCTCAAAATGCCAAAAAATTGCAATACCCCCCAAAGGAACAATTCCGCCTCAAAATGGCCAAAAATTGCAATACCCCCCCAAGGAACAATTTCACTTCAAAATGACCAAAAGTTGCAATACCCCCCGAAAGGAACAATTTCGCCTCAAAATGGCCAAAAGTTGCAATACCCCCCCAAAGGAACAATTTCGCCTCAAAATGGAAAGAAATTGCAATACCCCCCCAAAGGAACAATTTCGCCTCAAAATGCCAAAAAATTGCAATACCCCCCCAAAGGAACAATTTCGCTTCAAAATGCCGAAAAGTTGCAATACCCCCCCAAAGGAACAATTTCGCTTCAAAATGGCCAAAAGTTGCAATACCCCCCAAAGGAACAATTTCGCCTCAAAATGGCAAAAAAATTGCAATACCCCCCCAAAGGAACAATTTCGCCTCAAAATGCCAAAAAATTGCAATACCCCCCGAAAGGAACAATTTCGCTTCAGAATGGCCAAAAGTTGCAATACCCCCCCAAAGGAACAATTTCGCCTCAAAATGGCAAAAAATTGCAATACCCCCTGTAACGTTGCGCCCTGCAACGTGGGGGTTTCACTCACTTGCAGCGGTGTGAGGTAGCTTCAGCAACACACGTACACAGTCTCTTCATAGAAATTCTGGCAGTTTATTAAAAACACTCAGCATAAACTGCCCTCAAACATAAACAATAAGTCCATAATAGAAGTTTAGCAACTTCCCCACTCTCTGGCTCCTGCCAGCGTACAGCTCTAGCCAAGGTTCCTTCCAGCACCCAGGGCCCTCTGCAGACCCCTGTCTGTCTCTCCTCCTGGAGAGATTCGGCCCTACAGCTCTGGCTGCACTCACCTCAGACTCAATATCAGAGCCTTGTGATCAGCCTCCATGCAGGCTGATACACCCAAAGCTCCTGGCTCTGCTCTCACTTGTTTCCAGTCCACACACTGGACATCTAGAGCCAGCCTCTCTCTAGACTGCCCTAGACACACTTCTCCCAGGTTCAGAGACAGGATTGCTTTAACCCCTGGAGCCACACCCACAGGTGGTAAGGAGTGTGTAATCAGCATTACACACCCTTCCATGGCTCTGCATGTAATGCAATCCTGTGGAACCACAGGTCCCAGCCAGCTTCACATTGCAGAGCACCCACGCTTCTGCAAAACATACCGGCCCTTTGTAATACAGCCGGTTGATACCTCACATACCCTCCCCCTCTGTTCAAACCCGTAGGGGAGAACACTTGCCAATGACCTGGGGCCGCGAGACAGGGCATCCCCGCTGCCATGCCCCACCAGTTGAGAGGGCCGTCCAAGAGCAGTAGTCCCTGAGGCATCGCCCGACACTTTCACCAAACCCTGTCTGGTCAACCTAGGGTTAAAGGACGTCCCATTTCCAGACCGTTCTCTCCCTGACCCCCTCCCAGGGTCACCGTAGTAGAGAGACATGTCCCCAGTCAAACCTACAGTCTTGTCCGAACCTAGGCTTTCTCGAGTACCCCCAAGGCTACTGTCGGGAACTCTAAGCTCATAGCGGCCACTATCTACAGTACATCGTATGTTACCACTCTGTCGGCGATTCCTTTTATCGCGCGTCTGAACTACTGGACCGACACGCCATCTTCCACTTCTTTCCCCTGAACAACGGGTGGAAGACGGCTGCTGTCCCCCACACAGTTGGCGAAGCTGCTCCTTAATTTTCAGGTTTTCTTGCCACAACCGCTCCATGTCACGTACATGGTGTACCCGATATTCAATAAGGCTTCGAATGTTTCCAAGACTCTCTACAGTCCCGACACAAACAAACGGAACCATACCAGCTTCCCTGGGTATCTTGCTCTCATTAGCAGCAGGGATTCTTAATCTCACCAATCCTGATTTATTCACCATGTCTTGCATGACTCGTCCGGTTTTTCCAATGACTCTCCCCACCAGAGCCCGGGGTACTTGGACAATATCTTCCGCCAGACTCTGCGCTTTCCTTTTATACTCTAGCTGTCTAGTGGCTTCTTCCTTTTGCAGTTGGACTTGCCACTTCATACGAACACATCTGAAGTGCATGTCCTTTAGAATAGCCACCCGCTGCCCAGTAATTTCACTGGTGGACAATATCACTAACTGTTCAGCCCCTGGGGTACAGTAGACCTCACACGCTTCCACAGCTCTCTTAAATTCGTCATGCATGCACTCGGTGGCACACGCTTCTCTTAAGTCCTTAGGTATATCCACCATGCACTTGACTACAGAAGTCTCATTCATCCCTGCCACATGCTTGTCAAGTTTAGCTTCCAGAGTCAGCTCTCTTTTGGCCTCCTCTGCTTCAACATGTTTGGTCAGGATTGACACTCGCTGCTCCATCTGCTCCAAGGCTCCCTGGGACTTGGACTGGTACTCTGCCAAGCGACTTCGGAGCTCAGCCACTTCTTTCTCCAGCTCCCTTACTCGACTCTCAGTAGCCTGCCTAAGAAGTATCTCTTGTTGCAGATGGTCTTTGCTCATCCTCTTGAATGAGTCTTCACTTGCGGACCTCTCTGGTCTACGACACACTATTTCTGAGGCTTCTTCCATCTCAGCTTCAGAACGTTTGGGTTTCAGGCTCTTAGCTGAGCCAATCTTCTTGTCTGCGATCTGGGTCTTACCCACTGAGTCAGTCAGGCTCTCAGCTTCTGATGAGACCTCATGTCCAGACTTCACCTCTTCCTCAGAGGCTCTTTCCGCTTTTACAGCACCTGCTGTGTCTTGGGACTTCACTGCATTCCCTCCAATTTCCACTTGGGTCTCTGCAGTGTCACCCTCTGCCTTCTCTTGGGCATTTACAGCATCGCCTTCTACCAGGGTGTTACGCCCTTCAGCACGGTACTCTGTTCTTCTTAGAACCTTGGCACCATTTTCAACATTCATCACTTCACCACTGGGTAGCTTACCAGTCTTCTCACCATGACCTTTGTGGATTTGTACTCCACCAACACTGCCCTGGATTCCGTCTCCTATATTGTTCTGTAGGATGTCATCTCGTACAGCGCTATCATCCAACAGACCTCCAGCTTCATGCATGGAAATTATAGGAGACACCACCATTACGTCTTTGGTCGGTTCCTCCCCTGCAATTTCACCCTGCTGGTTTCTGTCGTGACAATGTGTCAGTTCAGTCTTTGATTCCTCTTTCTTTTGCAGGATATCACTGTCTGACTTCCGTATCAGGTGTTACTAGCACCATGTTTTCATTAACCAGGCATATCACTTTCTCTGCACCCTCAGACGGCCTACACTGTGCCCCCTCTCGGCGCTTATTACGTCTTCGGGAGGAAGTTTTGCCCTTCTCGCCCATCTGTACCACACTGTACTCGTTTGTCACCTTACTAGAGTCAGTGTCTTTACTGGAGTCATCATCACTCCCCCTGGCATCCTGGACTATCATGTCCCCAATTAACCAGATATCTGCCTCCCTTTCTGGAGCTACCCCGTTTTTAACGGTCACACTATCGTTTATTCCCTTAGTCCTTATGTCACTAAGTTGGGTCCGTCCATCATTTTCTTTGGTCACCCCTAACTTAGCACCTCCTAAAATTGACTGTCCTATCTCCTCCTTACCACACATAACTGCACAACAAGGACCCCTTTTCACCTCCCAATGTGGTGGGGTTTCCTTTGGGCTGTTCCGGCTCTTACACAAGCAACCGTTTACGTCCCCCTGCTTCCACAAGTGCACAAATAATTTAGAGTCCCAACCTATAATAATTGGGTGCAGTAAATCTGAGACTACTCCAACATCATGAGAACCACTGTCCCATGCTGTCTTAATGACCACGCTGGATACCGGGTATTCTGTCTCATTATTGTGGGTGCAGCCGACGTGGATCTTCCTTCCAGGAATCAAGTGGACATCAGAGGTGGCCCTCACCAGGGTCACCAAGCTCCTTGAGTCTACGACCCCTGTTACAGATTCCCCATCCACTTCCACGGAACACAGACGTGGCTTCTCGTCGGATGGGTGGTCTATATTGCAAACAGGACACTTGTGGCATGAACACTGTTGTCCCTGGCTACAGTCCATCTGCGCCACTTCACCCTTGGATTTGGGATGCTCCGCACCCTTTTGGGGGACCACCGCTTTCTGGGACTCCATCCCCTTATGGGCAACCACCCCTTTATGGGACTCCACCCCCTTATGGGCAACCACCCCCTTATGGGCAACCACCCCCTTATGGGCAACCACCCCCTTATGGGCAACCACCCCCTTATGGGCAACCACCCCCTTTTGCGGTTTCCATGCAATGTCCTTAGCCCCCAGTTCACACCGTTTGCCCTTGTCTCCCTGGGCACCCAGTGTCCATACTGGCCCCTGAAGGGAATGCTCAAACTGGTCCATGGCTGTGACATCGCTACACACAGACAGCTCCTGCTGTTCCCGGACCAGGAACTGGTACAGCTCCTCCACAATGTCCGCAGGGACCATTCCCTCTTTTTGGCTTTCAGCCCCCACTGCTGTCACTGGACCTCCAGGCACATGCTGTTGGTGCTGCTGGCTCTGCAGCAGCTGGTTCAGGAGCTCCTCCATGCTGTAACGAAAAAGAGGCACAGGAGGGGCGCTCCAATGGGTAATACCCGGTGGTCAAAGACGGGGGGGGGGTTAGAGAACCACTAACCTTTCCGGGTTGTACCGCCCGTACAACCAGGATCTCCAGCCTGTGGTGTATCACTGCTCACCAAGCAGGGCCTTGCAATTCCGGCTGGCCTGGAACCTCCAGTCGCTGGACTCTCGCCACTAAAGCACGGGTCCCCAACGACCTGCTGATTCACCGCCAGGTGCTTGAGAGCGCTGTCCCTGTTCGTGGACCCGCCGATCCACCGCCAGCTGCTTGAGTGCGCAGACAATTTTCGTGGACCCTCCGATCCACCACAAACCGCTTCAAAAAATTTTCGTGGACCCACCGATCCACCGCAAGCAGTCCGTATTCACAGGAATATGTCCTAGGCCGTTGCCCCTAGCAACCAGGCTGCGTTGCCCCTAGCAACCAGACCGCATGCCCGCATTCGAGACACCATATGTAACGTTGCGCCCTGCAACGTCGGGGGTTTCACTCACTTGCAGTGGTGTGAGGTAGCTTCAGCAACACACGTACACAGTCTCTTCATAGAAATTCTGGCAGTTTATTAAAAACACTCAGCATAAACTGCCCTCAAACATAAACAATAAGTCCATAATAGAAGTTTAGCAACTTCCCCACTCTCTGGCTCCTGCCAGCGTACAGCTCTAGCCAAGGTTCCTTCCAGCACCCAGGGCCCTCTGCAGACCCCTGTCTGTCTCTCCTCCTGGAGAGATTCGGCCCTACAGCCCTGGCTGCACTCACCTCAGACTCAATATCAGAGCCTTGTGATCAGCCTCCATGCAGGCTGATACACCCAAAGCTCCTGGCTCTGCTCTCACTTGTTTCCAGTCCACACACTGGACATCTAGAGCCAGCGTCTCTCTAGACTGCCCTAGACACACTTCTCCCAGGTTCAGAGACAGGATTGCTTTAACCCCTGGAGCCACACCCACAGGTGGTAAGGAGTGTGTAATCAGCATTACACACCCTTCCATGGCTCTGCATGTAATGCAATCCTGTGGAACCACAGGTCCCAGCCAGCTTCACATTGCAGAGCACCCACGCTTCTGCAAAACATACCGGCCCTTTGTAATACAGCCGGTTGATACCTCACACTACCCAAAGGAACAATTTCGCTTCAAAATGGCCAAAAGTTGCAATACCCCCCCAAAGGAACAATTTCGCATCAAAATGGCAAAAAATTGCAATACCCCCCAAAGGAACAATTTCGCCTCAAAATGGCCAAAAATTGTAATACCCCCCCAAAGGAACAATTTCGCTTCAATGTGGCCAAAAGTTGCAATACCCCCCAAAGGAACAATTTCGCCTCAAAATGGCAAAAAATTGCAATACCCCGAAAGGAACAATTTCGCTTCAAAATGCTGAAAAGTTGCAATACCCCCCGAAAGGAACAATTTCGCCTCAAAATGGAAAAAAAATTGCAATACCCCCCCAAAGGAACAATTTCGCCTCAAAATGCCTTAAAGTTGCAATACCCTCCGAAAGGAACAATTTCGCCTCAAAATGGCAAAAAATTGCAATATCCCCCAAAGGAACAATTTCACTTCAAAATGCCGAAAAGTTGCAATACCCCCCGAAAGGAACAAATTCGCTTCAAAATGGCCAAAAGTTGCAATACCCCCCCAAAGGATCAATTCCGCCTCAAAATGGCAAAAAATTGCAATACCCCCCCAAAGGAACAATTTCGCTTCAAAATGGCCAAAAGTTGCAATACCCCCCAAAGGAACAATTTCGCCTCAAAATGACCAAAAATTGTAATACCCCCCAAAGGAACAATTTCGCTTCAATATGGCCAAAAGTTGCAATACCCCCCCCCCAAAGGAACAGTTTCGCCTCAAAATGGCAAAAAATTGCAATATCCCCCAAAGGAACAATTTCACTTCAAAATGCCGAAAAGTTGCAATACCCCCCGAAAGGAACAATTTCTCTTCAAAATGGCCAAAAGTTGCAATACCCCCCCAAAGGAACAATTCCGCCTCAAAATGGCAAAAAATTGCAATACCCCCCCCAAAGGAACAATTTCGCTTCAAAATGGCCAAAAGTTGCAATACCCCCCCAAAGGAACAATTTCGCTTCAAAATGGCCAAAAGTTGCAATACTCCCCAAAGGAACAATTTCGCCTCAAAATGGAAAAAAATTGCAATACCCCCCCAAAGGAACAATTTCGCTTCAAAATGCCAAAAAGTTGCAATACCCCCCCAAAGGAACAATTTCACTTCAAAATGCCAAAAAGTTGCAATACCCCCCCAAAGGAACAATTTCGCTTCAAAATGGCCAAAAGTTGCAATACCCCCCCAAAGGAACAATTTCGCCTCAAAATGGCAAAAAATTGCAATACCCCCCCAAAGGAACAATTTCGCTTCAAAATGACCAAAAATTGCAATACCCCCCGAAAGGAACAATTTTGCCTCAAAATGGCCAAAAGTTGCAATACCCCCCCCCAAAGGAACAATTTCGCCTCAAAATGGCAAGAAATTGCAATACCCCCCCAAAGGAACAATTTCGCTTCAAAATGGACAAAAGTTGCAATACCACCCCAAAGGAACAATTTCGCCTCAAAATGGAAAAAATTGCAATACCCCCCCAAAGGAACAATTTTGCTTCAAAATGCCGAAAAGTTGCAATACCCCCCAAAGGATCAATTTCGCCTCAAAATGGAAAAAAAATTGCAATACCCCCCCAAAGGAACAATTTCGCTTTAAAATGGCCAAAAGGTACAATACCCCCCAAAGGAACAATTTTCACCTCAAAATGGAAAAAAATTGCAATACCCCCCCAAAGGAACAATTTCGCTTCAAAATGCCAAAAAGTTGCAATACCCCCCCAAAGGAACAATTTCGCTTCAAAATGGCCAAAAATTGCAATACCCCCCCAAAGGAACAATTTCGCCTCAAAATGGCCAAAAATTGTAATACCCCCCCAAAGGAACAATTTCGCTTCAATATGGCCAAAAGTTGCAATACCCCCCCAAAGGAACAGTTTCGCCTCAAAATGGCAAAAAATTGCAATACCCCCCCAAAGGAACAATTTCGCTTCAAAATGGCCAAAAGTTGCAATACCCCCCCAAAGGAACAATTTCGCCTCAAAATGGAAAAAAATTGCAATACCCCCCCAAAGGAACAATTTCGCTTCAAAATGCCGAAAAGTTGCAATACCCGCCCAAAGGAACAATTTCGCTTCAAAATGGCCAAAAATTGCAATACCCCCCCCAAAGGAACAATTTCACTTCAAATTGACCAAAAGTTGCAATACCCCCCGAAAGGAACAATTTCGCCTCAAAATGGCCAAAAGTTGCAATACCCCCCCAAAGGAACAATTTCGCCTCAAAATGGAAAGAAATTGCAATACCCCCGCAAAGGAACAATTTCGCCTCAAAATGCCGAAAAGTTGCAATACCCCCCAAAGGAACAATTGCGCCTCAAAATGGAAAGAAATTGCAATACCCCCGCAAAGGAACAATTTCGCCTCAAAATGCCGAAAAGTTGCAATACCTCCCCAAAGGAACAATTTCGCTTCAAAATGGCCAAAAGTTGCAATACCCCCCCAAAGGAACAATTTCGCCTCAAAATGGCCAAAAATTGTAATACCCCCCCAAAGGAACAATTTCGCCTCAAAATGGAAAAAAATTGCAATACCCCCCCAAAGGAACAATTTCGCTTCAAAATGCCAAAAAGTTGCAATACCCCCCCAAAGGAACTTCGCTTCAAAATGGCCAAAAGTTGCAATACCCCCCCAAAGGAACAATTTCGCCTCAAAATGGCAAAAAATTGCAATACCCCCCGAAAGGAACAATTTCGCCTCTAAATGGCCAAAAGTTGCAATACCCCCCCAAAGGAACAATTTCGCCTCAAAATGCCGAAAAGTTGCAATACCCCCCGAAAGGAACAATTTCGCTTCAAAATGGCCAAAAGTTGCAATACCCCCCCAAAGGAAGAATTTCGCCTCAAAATGGCAAGAAATTGCAATACCCCCCAAAGGAACAATTTCGCCTCAAAATGCCGAAAAGTTGCAATACCCCCCCAAAGGAACAATTTCGCTTGAAAATGGCCAAAAGTTGCAATACCCCCCAAAGGATCAATTTCGCCTCAAAATGGAAAAAAAATTGCAATACCCCCCCAAAGGAACAATTTTGCTTTAAAATGGCCAAAAGTTGCAATACCCCCCCAAAGGAACAATTTTCGCCTCAAAATGGAAAAAAATTGCAATACCCCCCCAAAGGAACAATTTCGCTTCAAAATGCCGAAAAGTTGCAATACCCGCCCAAAGGAACAATTTCGCTTCAAAATGGCCAAAAGTTGCAATACCCCCCCCAAAGGAACAATTTCGCCTCAAAATGGCCAAAAATTGTAATACCCCCCCAAAGGAACAATTTCGCTTCAATGTGGCCAAAAGTTGCAATACCCCTCCAAAGGAACAGTTTCGCCTCAAAATGGCAAAAAATTGCAATACCCCCCCAAAGGAACAATTTCGCCTCAAAATGCCAAAAAATTGCAATACCCCCCCAAAGGAACAATTTCGCTTCAAAATGCTGAAAAGTTGCAATACCCCCCGAAAGGAACAATTTCGCCTCAAAATGGAAAAAAAATTGCAATACCCCCCCAAAGAAACAATTTCGCCTCAAAATGACGAAAAGTTGCAATACCCCCCGAAAGGAACAATTTCGCTTCAAAATGGCCAAAAGTTGCAATACCCCCCCAAAGGAACAATTTCGCCTCAAAATGGCAAAAAATTGCAATACCCCCCCAAAGGAACAATTTCGCTTCAAAATGGCCAAAAGTTGCAATACCCCCCCAAAGGAACAATTTCGCCTCAAAATGGCAAAAAATTGCAATACCCCCCAAAGTAACAATTTCGCCTCAAAATAGCAAAAAATTGCAATACCCCCCCAAAGGAACAATTTCGCTTCAAAATGGCCAAAAGTTGCAATACCCCCCCAAAGGAACAATTTCGCCTCAAAATGCCGAAAAGTTGCAATACCCCCGAAAGGAACAATTTCGCTTCAAAATGGCCAAAAGTTGCAATACCACCCCAAAGGAACAATTTCGCCTCAAAATAGCAAAAAATTGCAATACCCCCCCAAAGGAACAATTTCGCTTCAAAATGGCCAAAAGTTGCAATACCCCCCCAAAGGAACAATTTCGCCTCAAAATGCCGAAAAGTTGCAATACCCCCCGAAAGGAACAATTTCGCTTCAAAATGGCCAAAAGTTGCAATACCACCCCAAAGGAACAATTTCACCTCAAAATGGAAAAAATTGCAATACCCCCCCAAAGGAACAATTTCGCTTCAAAATGCCGAAAAGTTGCAATACCCCCCAAAGGATCAATTTCGCCTCAAAATGGAAAAAAAATTGCAATACCCCCCCAAAGGAACAATTTCGCTTTAAAATGGAAAAAAATTGCAATACCCCCCAAAGGAACAATGTCGCTTCAAAATGCCAAAAAGTTGCAATACCCCCCAAAGGAACAATTTCGCTTCAAAATGGCCAAAAGTTGCAATACCCCCCCAAAAGAACAATTTCGCCTAAAAATGGCCAAAAATTGTAATACCCCCCCAAAGGAACAATTTCGCTTCAATATGGCCAAAAGTTGCAATACCCCCCTAAAGGAACAGTTTCGCCTCAAAATGGCAAAAAATTGCAATACCCCCCCAAAGGAACAATTTCGTTTCAAAATGGCCAAAAGTTGCAATACCCCCCCAAAGGAACAATTTCGCCTCAAAATGGAAAAAAATTGCAATACCCGCCCAAAGGAACAATTTCGCTTCAAAATGGCCAAAAGTTGCAATACCCCCCCAAAGGAACAATTTCGCCTCAAAATGGCCAAAAATTGTAATACCCCCCCAAAGGAACAATTTCGCTTCAATGTGGCCAAAAGTTGCAATACCCCCCAAAGGAACAATTTCGCCTCAAAATGGCAAAAAATTGCAATACCCCCCAAAGGAACAATTTCGCTTCAAAATGCTGAAAAGTTGCAATACCCCCGAAAGGAACAATTTCGCCTCAAAATGGAAAAAAAAATTGCAATACCCCCCCAAAGGAACAATTTCACTTCAAAATGCCGAAAAGTTGCAATACCCCCCCAAAGGAACAATTTCGCTTCAAAATGGCCAAAAGTTGCAATACCCCCCCAAAGGAACAATTTCGCCTCAAAATGGCCAAAAATTGTAATACCCCCCAAAGGAACAATTTCGCTTCAATATGGCCAAAAGTTGCAATACCCCCCCAAAGGAACAATTTCGCTTCAAAATGGCCAAAAGTTGCAATACCCCCCCAAAGGAACAATTTCGCCTCAAAATGGCCAAAAATTGTAATACCCCCCCAAAGGAACAATTTCGCTTCAATGTGGCCAAAAGTTGCAATACCCCCCAAAGGAACAATTTCGCCTCAAAATGGCAAAAAATTGCAATACCCCCCAAAGGAACAATTTCGCTTCAAAATGCTGAAAAGTTGCAATACCCCCCGAAAGGAACAATTTCGCCTCAAAATGGAAAAAAAATTGCAATACCCCCCCAAAGGAACAATTTCGCCTCAAAATGCCGAAAAGTTGCAATACCCCCCGAAAGGAACAATTTCGCCTCAAAATGGCAAAAAATTGCAATATCCCCCAAAGGAACAATTTCACTTCAAGATGCCGAAAAGTTGCAATACCCCCCGAAAGGAACAATTTCGCTTCAAAATGGCCAAAAGTTGCAATACCCCCCCAAAGGAACAATTCCGCCTCAAAATGGCAAAAAATTGCAATACCCCCCCAAAGGAACAATTTCGCTTCAAAATGGCCAAAAGCTGCAATACCCCCCCAAAGGAACAATTTCGCCTCAAAATGGCCAAAAATTGTAATACCCCCCAAAGGAACAATTTCGCTTCAATATGGCCAAAAGTTGCAATACCCCCCCAAAGGAACAGTTTCTCCTCAAAATGGCAAAAAAATGCAATACCCCCCAAAGGAACAATTTCGCTTCAAAATGCCAAAAAGTTGCAATACCCCCCCAAAGGAACAATTTCGCTTCAAAATGCCAAAAAGTTGCAATACCCCCCCAAAGGAACAATTTCGCTTCAAAATGGCCAAAAGTTGCAATACCCCCCAAAGGAACAATTTCGCCTCAAAATGCCGAAAAGTTGCAATACCCCCCGAAAGGAACAATTTCGCTTCAAAATGGCCAAAAGTTGCAATACCCCCCCAAAGGAACAATTTCGCCTCAAAATGGCAAGAAATTGCAATACTCCCCCAAAGGAACAATTTCGCTTCAAAATGGCCAAAAGTTGCAATACCACCCCAAAGGAACAATTTCGCCTCAAAATGGAAAAAATTGCAATACCCCCCCAAAGGAACAATTTCGCTTCAAAAAGCCGAAAAGTTGCAATACCCCCCAAAGGAACAATTTCGCTTCAAAATGGCCAAAAGTTGCAATACCCCCCAAAGGATCAATTTCACCTCAAAATGGAAAAAAAATTGCAATACCCCCCCAAAGGAACAATTTCGCTTTAAAATTGCCAAAAGTTGCAATACCCCCCCAAAGGAACAATTTTCGCCTCAAAATAGAAAAAAATTGCAATACCCCCCGAAAGGAACAATTTCGCTTCAAAATGGCCAAAAGTTGCAATACCCCCCCAAAGGAACAATTTCGCCTCAAAATGGCAAGAAATTGCAATACTCCCCAAAGGAACAATTTCGCTTCAAAAAGCCGAAAAGTTGCAATACCCCCCAAAGAAACAATTTCGCTTCAAAATGGCCAAAAGTTGCAATACCCCCCAAAGGATCAATTTCGCCTCAAAATGGAAAAAAAATTGCAATACCCCCCCAAAGGAACAATTTCGCTTTAAAATGGCCAAAAGTTGCAATACCCCCCCAAAGGAACAATTTTCGCCTCAAAATGGAAAAAAATTGCAATACCCCCCCAAAGGAACAATTTCGCTTCAAAATGCCAAAAAGTTGCAATACCCCCCCAAAGGAACACTTTCGCTTCAAAATGGCCAAAAGTTGCAATACCCCCCAAAGGAACAATTTCGCCTCAAAATGGCTAAAATTGTAATACCCCCCCAAAGGAACAATTTCGCTTCAATATGGCCAAAAGTTGCAATACCCCCCTAAAGGAACAGTTTCGCCTCAAAATGGCAAAAAATTGCAATACCCCCCCAAAGGAACAATTTCGTTTCAAAATGCCGAAAAGTTGCAATACCCGCCCAAAGGAACAATTTCGCTTCAAAATGGCCAAAAGTTGCAATACCCCCCAAAGGAACAATTTCGCCTCAAAATGGCCAAAAATTGTAATACCCCCCCAAAGGAACAATTTCGCTTCAATGTGGCCAAAAGTTGCAATACCCCCCAAAGGAACAATTTCGCTTCAATGTGGCCAAAAGTTGCAATACCCCCCAAAGGAACAATTTCGCTTCAAAATGCTGAAAAGTTGCAATACCCCCCGAAAGGAACAATTTCGCCTCAAAATGGAAAAAAAATTGCAATTCCCCCCCAAAGGAACAATTTCGCCTCAAAATGCCGAAAAGTTGCAATACCCCCCGAAAGGAACAATTTTGCCTCAAAATGGCCAAAAGTTGCAATACCCCCCCAAAGGAACAATTCCGCCTCAAAATGGCAAAAAATTGCAATACCCCCCCAAAGGAACAATTTCGCTTCAAAATGGCCAAAAGTTGCAATACCACCCCAAAGGAACAATTTCGCCTCAAAATGGAAAAAATTGCAATACCCCCCCAAAAGGAACAATTTCGCTTCAAAAAGCCGAAAAGTTGCAATACCCCCCAAGGGAACAATTTCGCTTCAAAATGGCCAAAAGTTGCAATACCCCCCAAAGGATCAATTTCGCCTCAAAATGGAAAAAAAATTGCAATACCCCCCCCAAAGGAACAATTTCGCTTTAAAATGGCCAAAAGTTGCAAAACCCCCCCAAAGGAACAATTTTCGCCTCAAAATGGAAAAAAATTGCAATACCCCCCCAAGGAACAATTTCGCTTCAAAATGGCCAAAAGTTGCAATACCCCCCCAAAGGAACAATTTCGCCTCAAAATGGCTAAAATTGTAATACCCCCCCAAAGGAACAATTTCGCTTCAATATGGCCAAAAGTTGCAATACCCCCCTAAAGGAACAGTTTCGCCTCAAAATGGCAAAAAATTGCAATACCCCCCCAAAGGAACAATTTCGTTTCAAAATGCCGAAAAGTTGCAATACCCGCCCAAAGGAACAATTTCGCTTCAAAATGGCCAAAAGTTGCAATACCCCCCCAAAGGAACAATTTCGCCTCAAAATGGCCAAAAATTGTAATACCCCCCCAAAGGAACAATTTCGCTTCAATGTGGCCAAAAGTTGCAATACCCCCCAAAGGAACAATTTCGCTTCATTGTGGCCAAAAGTTGCAATACCCCCCAAAGGAACAATTTCGATTCAAATTGCTGAAACGTTGCAATACCCCCCGAAAGGAACAATTTCGCCTCAAAATGGAAAAAAAATTGCAATTCCCCCCCAAAGGAACAATTTCGCCTCAAAATGCCAAAAAGTTGCAATACCCCCCGAAAGGAACAATTTCGCTTCAAAATGGCCAAAAGTTGCAATACCCCCCCAAAGGAACAATTCCGCCTCAAAATGGCAAAAAATTGCAATACCCCCCCCAAAGGAACAATTTCGCTTCAAAATGGCCAAAAGTTCCAATACCCCCCCAAAGGAACAATTTCGCCTCAAAATGGCCAAAAATTGTAATACCCCCCCAAAGGAACAATTTCGCTTCAATATGGCCAAAAGTTGCAATACCCCCCCAAAGGAACAATTTCGCCTCAAAATGGCAAAAAATTGCAATACCCCCCCAAAGGAACAATTTCGCTTCAAAATGACCAAAAATTGCAATACCCCCCGAAAGGAACAATTTCGCCTCAAAATGCCGAAAAGTTGCAATACCCCCCGAAAGGAACAATTTCGCTTCAAAATGGCCAAAAGTTCCAATACCCCCCCAAAGGAACAATTTTGCCTCAAAATGGCAAGAAATTGCAATACCCCCCCAAAGGAACAATTTCGCTTCAAAATGGCCAAAAGTTGCAATACCACCCCAAAGGAACAATTTCGCCTCAAAATGGAAAAAATTGCAATACCCCCCCAAAAGGAACAATTTCGCTTCAAAAAGCCGAAAAGTTGCAATACCCCCCAAGGGAACAATTTCGCTTCAAAATTGCCAAAAGTTGCAATACCCCCCAAAGGAACAATTTCGCCTCAAAATGGCCAAAAATTGTAATACCCCCCCAAAGGAACAATTTCGCTTCAATGTGGCCAAAAGTTGCAATACCCCCCAAAGGAACAATTTCGCTTCAATGTGGCCAAAAGTTGCAATACCCCCCAAAGGAACAATTTCGCTTCAAAATGCTGAAAAGTTGCAATACCCCCCGAAAGGAACAATTTCGCCTCAAAATGGAAAAAAAATTGCAATTCCCCCCCAAAGGAACAATTTCGCCTCAAAATGCCGAAAAGTTGCAATACCCCCCGAAAGGAACAATTTTGCCTCAAAATTGCAAAAAATTGCAATATCCCCCAAAGGAACAATTTCACTTCAAAATGCCGAAAAGTTGCAATACCCCCGAAAGGAACAATTTCGCTTCAAAATGGCCAAAAGTTGCAATACCCCCCCAAAGGAACAATTCCGCCTCAAAATGGCAAAAAATTGCAATACCCCCCCAAAGGAACAATTTCGCTTCAAAATGGCCAAAAGTTGCAATACCCCCCAAAGGAACAATTTCGCCTCAAAATGGCCAAAAATTGTAATACCCCCCCAAAGGAACAATTTCGCTTCAATATGGCCAAAAGTTGCAATACCCCCCCAAAGGAACAATTTCGCCTCAAAATGGCAAAAAATTGCAATACCCCCCCAAAGGAACAATTTCGCTTCAAAATGACCAAAAATTGCAATACCCCCCCAAAGGAACAATTTCGCCTCAAAATGCCGAAAAGTTGCAATACCCCCCGAAAGGAACAATTTCGCTTCAAAATGGCCAAAAGTTGCAATACCACCCCAAAGGAACAATTTCGCCTCAAAATGGAAAAAATTGCAATACCCCCCCAAAAGGAACAATTTCGCTTCAAAAAGCCGAAAAGTTGCAATACCCCCCAAGGGAACAATTTCGCTTCAAAATGGCCAAAAGTTGCAATACCCCCCAAAGGATCAATTTCGCCTCAAAATGGAAAAAAAATTGCAATACCCCCCCAAAGGAACAATTTCGCTTTAAAATGGCCAAAAGTTGCAAAACCCCCCCAAAGGAACAATTTTCGCCTCAAAATGGAAAAAAATTGCAATACCCCCCCAAAGGAACAATTTCGCTTCAAAATGCCAAAAAGTTGCAATACCCCCCCAAAGGAACAATTTCGCTTCAAAATGGCCAAAAGTTGCAATACCCCCCCAAAGGAACAATTTCGCCTCAAAATGGCTAAAATTGTAATACCCCCCCAAAGGAACAATTTCGCTTCAATATGGCCAAAAGTTGCAATACCCCCCTAAAGGAACAGTTTCGCCTCAAAATGGCAAAAAATTGCAATACCCCCCCAAAGGAACAATTTCGTTTCAAAATGCCGAAAAGTTGCAATACCCGCCCAAAGGAACAATTTCGCTTCAAAATGGCCAAAAGTTGCAATACCCCCCCAAAGGAACAATTTCGCCTCAAAATGGCCAAAAATTGTAATACCCCCCCAAAGGAACAATTTCGCTTCACTGTGGCCAAAAGTTGCAATACCCCCCAAAGGAACAATTTCGATTCAAATTGCTGAAAAGTTGCAATACCCCCCGAAAGGAACAATTTCGCCTCAAAATGGAAAAAAAATTGCAATTCCCCCCCAAAGGAACAATTTCGCCTCAAAATGCCAAAAAGTTGCAATACCCCCCGAAAGGAACAATTTCGCTTCAAAATGGCCAAAAGTTGCAATACCCCCCCAAAGGAACAATTTCGCCTCAAAATGGCCAAAAATTGTAATACCCCCCCAAAGGAACAATTTCGCTTCAATATGGCCAAAAGTTGCAATACCCCCCCAAAGGAACAATTTCGCTTCAAAATGGCCAAAAGTTGCAATACCCCCTCAAAGGAACAATTTCGCCTCAAAATGGCCAAAAATTGTAATACCCCCCCAAAGGAACAATTTTGCTTCAATATGGCCAAAAGTTGCAATAACCCCCCAAAGGAAGTTTCGCCTCAAAATGGCAAAAAATTGCAATACCCCCCCAAAGGAACAATTTCGCTTCAAAATGGCCAAAAGTTGCAATACCCCCCCAAAGGAACAGTTTCGCCTCAAAATGGCAAAAAATTGCAATACCCCCCCAAAGGAACAATTTCGCTTCAAAATGGCCAAAAGTTGCAATACCCCCCCAAAGGAACAATTTCGCCTCAAAATGGCCAAAAATTGTAATACCCCCCCAAAGGAACAATTTCGATTCAAAATGGCCAAAAGTTGCAATACCCGCCCAAAGGAACAATTTCGCTTCAATGTGGCCAAAAGTTGCAATACCCCCCAAAGGAACAATTTCGCCTCAAAATGGCAAAAAATTGCAATACCCCCCAAAGGAACAATTTCGCTTCAAAATGCTGAAAAGTTGCAAAACCCCCCGAAAAGAACAATTTCGGCCCAAAATGGAAAAAAAATTGCAATACCCCGCCAAAGGAACAATTTCGCATCAAAATGCCGAAAAGTTGCAATACCCCCCAAAAGGAACAATTTCGCCTCAAAATGGCAAAAAATTGCAATATCCCCCAAAGGAACAATTTCACTTCAAAATGCCGAAAAGTTGCAATACCCCCCGAAAGGAACAATTTCGCTTCAAAATGGCCAAAAGTTGCAATACCCCCCCAAAGGAACAATTCCGCCTCAAAATGGCAAAAAATTGCAATACCCCCCCAAAGGAACAATTTCGCTTCAATATGGCCAAAAGTTGCAATACCCCCCTAAAGGAACAGTTTCGCCTCAAAATGGGAAAAAATTGCAATACCCCCCCAAAGGAACAATTTCGTTTCAAAATGGCCAAAAGTTGCAATACCCCCCCAAAGGAACAATTTCGCCTCAAAATGGAAAAAAATTGCAATACCCCCCCAAAGGAACAATTTCGCTTCAAAATGGCCAAAAGTTGCAATACCCCCCCAAAGGAACAATTTCGCCTCAAAATGGAAAAAAATTGCAATACCCCCCCAAAGGAACAATTTCGCTTCAAAATGGCCAAAAGTTGCAATACCCCCCCCCAAAGGAACAATTTCGCCTCAAAATGGCCAAAAATTGTAATACCCCCCAAAGGAACAATTTCGCTTCAATGTGGCCAAAAGTTGCAATACCCCCCGAAAGGAACAATTTCGCCTCAAAATGGCAAAAAATTGCAATATCCCCAAAGGAACAATTTCACTTCAAAATGCCGAAAAGTTGCAATACCCCCCCCAAAGGAACAATTTCGCCTCAAAATGGCCAAAAATTGTAATACCCCCCCAAAGGAACAATTTCGCTTCAATATGGCCAAAAGTTGCAATACCCCCCTAAAGGAACAGTTTCGCCTCAAAATGGCAAAAAATTGCAATACCCCCCCAAAGGAACAATTTCGTTTCAAAATGGCCAAAAGTTGCAATACCCCCCAAAGGAACAATTTCGCCTCAAAATGGAAAAAAATTGCAATCCCCCCAAAGGAACAATTTCGCTTCAAAATGCCGAAAAGTTGCAATACCCGCCCAAAGGAACAATTTCGCTTCAAAATGGCCAAAAGTTGCAATACCCCCCCAAAGGAACAATTTCACCTCAAAATGGCCAAAAATTGTAATACCCCCCCAAAGGAACAATTTCGCTTCAATGTGGCCAAAAGTTGCAATACCCCCCAAAGGAACAATTTCGCCTCAAAATGGCAAAAAATTGCAATACCCCCCAAAGGAACAATTTCGCTTCAAAATGCTGAAAAGTTGCAATACCCCCCGAAAGGAACAATTTCGCCTCAAAATGGAAAAAAAATTGCAATACCCCCCAAAAGGAACAATTTCGCCTCAAAATGCCAAAAAGTTGCAATACCCCCCGAAGGGAACAATTTCGCTTCAAAATGGCCAAAACATGCAATACCCCCCCAAAGGAACAATTCCGCCTCAAAATGGCAAAAAATTGCAATACCCCCCCAAAGGAACAATTTCGCTTCAAAATGGCCAAAAGTTGCAATACCCCCCCAAAGGAACAATTTCGCTTCAATATGGCCAAAAGTTTCAATACCCCCCAAAGGAACAATTTCGCCTCAAAATGGCCAAAAGTTGCAATACCCCCCCAAAGGAACAATTCCGCCTCAAAATGGCAAAAAATTGCAATACCCCCCCAAAGGAACAATTTCGCCTCTAAATGGCCAAAAATTGTAATACCCCCCCAAAGGAACAATTTCGCTTCAATATGGCCAAAAGTTTCAATACCCCCCCAAAAGAACAATTTCGCCTCAAAATGGCCAAAAATTGTAATACCCCCCAAAGGAACAATTTCGCTTCAAAATGGCCAAAAGTTGCAATACCCCCCCAAAGGAACAGTTTCGCCTCAAAATGGAAAAAAATTGCAATACCCCCCCAAAGGAACAATTTCGCTTCAAAATGGCCAAAAGTTGCAATACCCCCCCAAAGGAACAATTTCGCCTCAAAATGGAAAAAAATTGCAATACCCCCCCAAAGGAACAATTTCGCTTCAAAATGCCAAAAAGTTGCAAATCCCCCCCAAAGGAACAATTTCGCTTCAAAATGGCCAAAAGTTGCAATACCCCCCCAAAGGAACAATTTTGCCTCAAAATGGCAAAAAATTGCAATACCCCCCCAAAGTAACAATTTCGCTTCAAAATGACCAAAAATTGCAATACCCCCCGAAATGAACAATTTCGCCTCAAAATGGCCAAAAGTTGCAATACCCCCCCAAAGGAACAATTTCGCTTCAATATGGCCAAAAGTTGCAATACCCCCCCAAAGGAACAATTTCGCTTCAAAATGGCCAAAAGTTGCAATACCCCCCCAAAGGAACAATTTCGCCTCAAAATGGCCAAAAATTGTAATACCCCCCAAAGGAACAATTTCGCTTCAATATGGCCAAAAGTTGCAATACCCCCCCAAAGGAACAATTTCGCTTCAAAATGCCGAAAAGTTGCAATACCCGCCCAAAGGAACAATTTCGCTTCAAAATGGCCAAAAGTTGCAATACCCCCCCAAAGGAACAATTTCGCCTCAAAATGGCCAAAAATTGTAATACCCCCCAAAGGAACAATTTCGCTTCAATGTGGCCAAAAGTTGCAATACCCCCCAAAGGAACAATTTCGCCTCAAAATGGCAAAAAATTGCAATACTCCCAAAGGAACAATTTTAGCTTCAAAATGCTGAAAAGTTGCAATACCCCCCGAAAGGAACAATTTCGCCTCAAAATGGAAAAAAAATTGCAATACCTCCCAAAGGAACAATTTCGCCTCAAAATGCCGAAAAGTTGCAATACCCCCCGAAAGGAACAATTTCGCCTCAAAATGGCAAAAAATTGCAATATCCCCCAAATGAACAATTTCACTTCAAAATGCCGAAAAGTTGCAATACCCCCCGAAAGGAAGAATTTCGCCTCAAAATGGCCAAAAATTGTAATACCCCCCCAAAGGAACAATTTCGCTTCAATGTGGCCAAAAGTTGCAATACCCCCCAAAGGAACAATTTCGCCTCAAAATGGCAAAAAATTGCAATACCCCCAAAGGAACAATTTCGCTTCAAAATGCTGAAAAGTTGCAATACCCCCCGAAAGGAACAATTTCGCCTCAAAATGGAAAAAAAATTGCAATACCCCCCCAAAGTAACAATTCCGCCTCAAAATGGCCAAAAGTTGCAATACCCCCCCCAAAGGAACAATTTCGCTTCAAAATGGCCAAAAGTTGCAATACCCCCCAAAGGAACAATTTCGCCTCAAAATGGCCAAAAATTGTAATACCCTCCCAAAGGAACAATTTCGCTTCAATATGGCCAAAAGTTGCAATACCCCCCAAAGGAACAGTTTCGCCTCAAAATGGCAAAAAATTGCAATACCCCCCCAAAGGAACAATTTCGCTTCAAAATGGCCAAAAGTTGCAATACCCCCCAAAGGAACAATTTCGCCTCAAAATGGAAAAAAATTGCAATACCCCCCCAAAGGAACAATTTCGCTTCAAAATGCCAAAAAGTTGCAATACCCCCCAAAGGAACAATTTCGCTTCAAAATGCCAAAAAGTTGCAATACCCCCCCAAAGGAACAATTTCGCCTCAAAATGGCAAAAAATTGCAATACCCCCCCAAAGGAACAATTTCGCTTCAAAATGACCAAAAATTGCAATACCCCCCGAAAGGAACAATTTCGCCTCAAAATGCCCAAAAGTTGCAATACCCCCCAAAGGAACAATTTCGCCTCAAAATGCTGAAAAGTTGCAATACCCCCCCCCCCCGAAAGGAACAATTTCGCTTCAAAATGGCCAAAAGTTGCAAAACCCCCCAAAGGAACAATTTCGCCTCCAAATGGCAAGAAATTGCAATACCCCCCCAAAGGAACAATTTCGCTTCAAAATGGCCAAAAGTTGCAATACCACCCCAAAGGAACAATTTCTCCTCAAAATGGAAAAAATTGCAATACCCCCCCAAAGGAACAATTTCGCTTCAAAATGCCGAAAAGTTGCAATACCCCCCAAAGGAACAATTTCGCCTCAAAATGGCCAAAAATTGTAATACCCCCCCAAAGGAACAATTTCGCTTCAATGTGGCCAAAAGTTGCAATACCACCCCAAAGGAACAATTTCTCCTCAAAATGGAAAAAATTGCAATACCCCCCCAAAGGAACAATTTCGCTTCAAAATGGCCAAAAGTTGCAAAACCCCCCAAAGGAACAATTTCGCCTCAAAATGGCCAAAAATTGTAATACCCCCCCAAAGGAACAATTTCGCTTCAATGTGGCCAAAAGTTGCAATACCCCCCCAAAGGAACAATTTCGCTTCAATGTGGCCAAAAGTTGCAATACCCCCCAAAGGAACAATTTCGCCTCAAAATGGCAAAAAATTGCAATACCCCCCAAAGGAACAATTTCGCTTCAAAATGCTGAAAAGTTGCAATACCCCCCGAAAGGAACAATTTCGCCTCAAAATGGAAAAAAAATTGCAATACCCCCCCAAAGGAACAATTTCGCCTCAAAATGCCGAAAAGTTGCAATACCCTCCGAAAGGAACAATTTCGCCTCAAAATGGCAAAAAATTGCAATATCCCCCAAAGGAACAATTTCACTTCAAAATGCCAAAAAGTTGCAATACCCCCCGAAAGGAACAATTTTGCCTCAAAATGGCCAAAAATTGTAATACCCCCCCAAAGGAACATTTTCGCTTCAATGTGGCCAAAAGTTGCAATACCCCCCAAAGGAACAATTTCGCCTCAAAATGGCAAAAAATTGCAATACCCCCCAAAGGAACAATTTCGCTTCAAAATGCTGAAAAGTTGCAATACCCCCCGAAAGAAACAATTTCGCCTCAAAATGGGAAAAAAATTGCAATACCCCCCCAAAGGAACAATTCCGCCTCAAAATGGCCAAAAGTTGCAATACCCCCCCAAAGGAACAATTTCGCTTCAAAATGGCCAAAAGTTGCAATACCCCCCCAAAGGAACAATTTCGCCTCAAAATGGCCAAAAATTGTAATACCCCTCAAAGGAACAATTTCGCTTCAATATGGCCAAAAGTTGCAATACCCCCCCAAAGGAACAGTTTCGCCTCAAAATGGCAAAAAATTGCAATACCCCCCCAAAGGAACAATTTCGCTCCAAAATGGCCAAAAGTTGCAATACCCCCCCAAAAGGAACAATTTCGCCTCAAAATGGAAAAAAATTGCAATACCCCCCCAAAGGAACAATTTCGCTTCAAAATGCCAAAAAGTTGCAATACCCCCCAAAGGAAAAATTTCACTTCAAAATGCCAAAAAGTTGCAATACCCCCCCAAAGGAACAATTTCGCTTCAAAATGGCCAAAAGTTGCAATACCCCCCCAAAGGAACAATTTCGCCTCAAAATGGCAAAAAATTGCAATATCCCCCAAAGGAACAATTTCACTTCAAAATGCCGAAAAGTTGCAATACCCCCCGAAAGGAACAATTTCACTTCAAAATGGCCAAAAGTTGCAATACCCCTCCAAAGGAACAATTCCGCCTCAAAATGGCAAAAAATTGCAATACCCCCCCAAAGGAAAAATTTCGCTTCAAAATGGCCAAAAGTTGCAATACCCCTCCAAAGGAACAATTTCGCCTCAAAATGGCCAAAAATTTTAATACCCCCCAAAGGAACAATTTCGCTACAATATGGCCAAAAGTTGCAATACCCCCCCAAAGGAACAATTTCGCTTCAAAATGGCCAAAACTTGCAATACCCCCCCAAAGGAACAATTTCGCCTCAAAATGGCCAAAAATTGTAATACCCCCCCAAAGGAACAATTTCGCTTCAATATGGCCAAAAGTTGCAATACCCCCCCAAAGGAACAGTTTCGCCTCAAAATGGCAAAAAATTGCAATACCCCCCCAAAGGAACAATTTCGCTTCAAAATGGCCAAAAGTTGCAATACCCCCCCAAAGGAACAATTTCGCCTCAAAATGGAAAAAAATTGCAATACCCCCCCAAAGGAACAATTTCGCTTCAAAATGCCAAAAAGTTTCAATACCCCCCCAAAGGAACAATTTCGCTTCAAAATGCCAAAAAGTTGCAATACCCCCCCAAAGGAACAATTTCGCTTCAAAATGGCCAAAAGTTGCAATAACCCCCCAAAGGAACAATTTCGCCTCAAAATGGCAAAAAATTGCAATACCCCCCCAAAGGAACAATTTCGCTTCAAAATGACCAAAAATTGCAATACCCCCCGAAAGGAACAATTTCGCCTCAAAATGGCCAAAAGTTGCAATACCCCCCCAAAGGAACAATTTCGCCTCAAAATGCCGAAAAGTTGCAATACCCCCCGAAAGGAACAATTTCGCTTCAAAATGGCCAAAAGTTGCAATACCCCCCCAAAGGAACAATTTCGCTTCAATATGGCCAAAAGTTGCAATACCCCCACAAAGGAACAATTTCGCTTCAATGTGGCCAAAAGTTGCAATACCCCCCAAAGGAACAATTTCGCCTCAAAATGGCAAAAAAATGCAATACCCCCCAAAGGAACAATTTCGCTTCAAAATGCTGAAAAGTTGCAATACCCCCCGAAAGGAACAATTTCGCCTCAAAATGGAAAAAAAATTGCAATACCCCCCCAAAGGAACAATTTCGCCTCAAAATGCCGAAAAGTTGCAATACCCCCCGAAAGGAACAATTTCGCCTCAAAATGGCAAAAAATTGCAATATCCCCCAAAGGAACAATTTCACTTCAAAATGCCGAAAAGTTGCAATACCCCCCGAAAGGAACAATTTCGCTTCAAAATGGCCAAAAGTTGCAATACCCCCCCAAAGGAACAATTCCGCCTCAAAATGGCAAAAAATTGCAATACCCCCCCAAAGGAACAATTTCGCTTCAAAATGGCCAAAAGTTGCAATACCCCTCCAAAGGAACAATTTCGCCTCAAAATGGCCAAAAATTGTAATACCCCCCAAAGGAACAATTTCGCTACAATATGGCCAAAAGTTGCAATACCCCCCCAAAGGAACAATTTCGCTTCAAAATGGCCAAAAGTTGCAATACCCCCCCAAAGGAACAATTTCACCTCAAAATGGCCAAAAATTGTAATACCCCCCCAAAGGAACAATTTCGCTTCAATATGGCCAAAAGTTGCAATACCCCCCCAAAGGAACAGTTTCGCCTCAAAATGGCAAAAAATTGCAATACCCCCCCAAAGGAACAATTTCGCTTCAAAATGGCCAAAAGTTGCAATACCCCCCCAAAAGAACAATTTCGCCTCAAAATGGAAAAAAATTGCAATACCCCCCCAAAGGAACAATTTCGCTTCAAAATGCCAAAAAGTTGCAATACCCCCCCAAAGGAACAATTTCGCTCCAAAATGCCAAAAAGTTGCAATACCCCCCCAAAGGAACAATTTCGCTTCAAAATGGCCAAAAGTTGCAATACCCCCCCAAAGGAACAATTTCGCCTCAAAATGGCAAAAAATTGCAATACCCCCCCAAAGGAACAATTTCGCTTCAAAATGACCAAAAATTGCAATACCCCCTGAAAGGAACAATTTCGCCTCAAAATGGCCAAAAGTTGCAATACCCCCCCAAAGGAACAATTTCGCCTCAAAATGCCGAAAAGTTGCAATACCCCCCGAAAGGAACAATTTCGCTTCAAAATGGCCAAAAGTTGCAATACCCCCCCAAAGGAACAATTTCGCCTCAAAATGGCAAGAAATTGCAATACCCCCCCAAAGGAACAATTTCGCCTCAAAATGCCGAAAAGTTGCAATACCCCCCCAAAGGAACAATTTCGCTTCAATATGGCCAAAAGTTGCAATACTACCCCAAAGGAACAATTTCGCTTCAAAATGGCCAAAAGTTGCAATACCCCCCCAAAGGAACAATTTCGCCTCAAAATGGCCAAAAATTGTAACACCCCCCCAAAGGAACAATTTCGCTTCAATATGGCCAAAAGTTGCAATACCCCTCCAAAGGAACAATTTCGCCTCAAAATGGCCAAAAATTGTAATACCCCCCAAAGGAACAATTTCGCTACAATATGGCCAAAAGTTGCAATACCCCCCAAAAGGAACAATTTCGCTTCAAAATGGCCAAAAGTTGCAATACCCCCCCAAAGGAACAATTTCGCCTCAAAATGGCCAAAAATTGTAATACCCCCCCAAAGGAACAATTTCGCTTCAATATGGCCAAAAGTTGCAATACCCCCCCAAAGGAACAGTTTCGCCTCAAAATGGCAAAAAATTGCAATACCCCCCCAAAGGAACAATTTCGCTTCAAAATGGCCAAAAGTTGCAATACCCCCCCAAAAGAACAATTTCGCCTCAAAATGGAAAAAAATTGCAATACCCCCCCAAAGGAACAATTTCGCTTCAAAATGCCAAAAAGTTGCAATACCCCCCCAAAGGAACAATTTCGCTCCAAAATGCCAAAAAGTTGCAATACCCCCCCAAAGGAACAATTTCGCTTCAAAATGGCCAAAAGTTGCAATACCCCCCCAAAGGAACAATTTCGCCTCAAAATGGCAAAAAATTGCAATACCCCCCCAAAGGAACAATTTCGCTTCAAAATGACCAAAAATTGCAATACCCCCTGAAAGGAACAATTTCGCCTCAAAATGGCCAAAAGTTGCAATACCCCCCCAAAGGAACAATTTCGCCTCAAAATGCCGAAAAGTTGCAATACCCCCCCAAAGGAACAATTTCGCTTCAATATGGCCAAAAGTTGCAATACCCCCCCAAAGGAACAATTTCGCTTCAAAATGGCAAAAAATTGCAATACCCCCCCAAAGGAACAATTTCGCTTCAAAATGACCAAAAATTGCAATACCCCCCGAAAGGAACAATTTCGCCTCAAAATGGCCAAAAGTTGCAATACCCCCCCAAAGGAACAATTTCGCCTCAAAATGCCGAAAAGTTGCAATACCCCCCGAAAGGAACAATTTCGCTTCAAAATGGCCAAAAGTTGCAATACCCCCCCAAAGGAACAATTTCGCTTCAATATGGCCAAAAGTTGCAATACCCCCACAAAGGAACAATTTCGCTTCAATGTGGCCAAAAGTTGCAATACCCCCCAAAGGAACAATTTCGCCTCAAAATGGCAAAAAAATGCAATACCCCCCAAAGGAACAATTTCGCTTCAAAATGCTGAAAAGTTGCAATACCCCCCGAAAGGAACAATTTCGCCTCAAAATGGAAAAAAAATTGCAATACCCCCCCAAAGGAACAATTTCGCCTCAAAATGCCGAAAAGTTGCAATACCCCCCGAAAGGAACAATTTCGCCTCAAAATGGCAAAAAATTGCAATATCCCCCAAAGGAACAATTTCACTTCAAAATGCCGAAAAGTTGCAATACCCCCCGAAAGGAACAATTTCGCTTCAAAATGGCCAAAAGTTGCAATACCCCCCCAAAGGAACAATTCCGCCTCAAAATGGCAAAAAATTGCAATACCCCCCCAAAGGAACAATTTCGCTTCAAAATGGCCAAAAGTTGCAATACCCCTCCAAAGGAACAATTTCGCCTCAAAATGGCCAAAAATTGTAATACCCCCCAAAGGGACAATTTCGCTACAATATGGCCAAAAGTTGCAATACCCCCCCAAAGGAACAATTTCGCTTCAAAATGGCCAAAAGTTGCAATACCCCCCCAAAGGAACAATTTCGCCCCAAAATGGCCAAAAATTGTAATACCCCCCCAAAGGAACAGTTTCGCCTCAAAATGGCAAAAAATTGCAATACCCCCCCAAAGGAACAATTTCGCTTCAAAATGCCAAAAAGTTGCAATACCCCCCCAAAGGAACAATTTCGCTCCAAAATGCCAAAAAGTTGCAATACCCCCCCAAAGGAACAATTTCGCTTCAAAATGGCCAAAAGTTGCAATACCCCCCCAAAGGAACAATTTCGCCTCAAAATGGCAAAAAATTGCAATACCCCCCCAAAGGAACAATTTCGCTTCAAAATGACCAAAAATTGCAATACCCCCTGAAAGGAACAATTTCGCCTCAAAATGGCCAAAAGTTGCAATACCCCCCCAAAGGAACAATTTCGCCTCAAAATGCCGAAAAGTTGCAATACCCCCCGAAAGGAACAATTTCGCTTCAAAATGGCCAAAAGTTGCAATACCCCCCCAAAGGAACAATTTCGCCTCAAAATGGCAAGAAATTGCAATACCCCCCCAAAGGAACAATTTCGCCTCAAAATGCCGAAAAGTTGCAATACCCCCCCAAAGGAACAATTTCGCTTCAATATGGCCAAAAGTTGCAATACCCCCCCAAAGGAACAATTTCGCTTCAAAATGGCAAAAAATTGCAATACCCCCCCAAAGGAACAATTTCGCTTCAAAATGACCAAAAATTGCAATACCCCCCGAAAGGAACAATTTCGCCTCAAAATGGCCAAAAGTTGCAATACCCCCCCAAAGGAACAATTTCGCCTCAAAATGCCGAAAAGTTGCAATACCCCCCGAAAGGAACAATTTCGCTTCAAAATGGCCAAAAGTTGCAATACCCCCCCAAAGGAACAATTTCGCTTCAATATGGCCAAAAGTTGCAATACCCCCACAAAGGAACAATTTCGCTTCAATGTGGCCAAAAGTTGCAATACCCCCCAAAGGAACAATTTCGCCTCAAAATGGCAAAAAAATGCAATACCCCCCAAAGGAACAATTTCGCTTCAAAATGCTGAAAAGTTGCAATACCCCCCCAAAGGAACAATTTCGCTTCAAAATGCCAAAAAGTTGCAATACCCCCCAAAGGAACAATTTCGCTTCAAAATGCCAAAAAGTTGCAATACCCCCCCAAAGGAACAATTTCGCCTCAAAATGGCAAAAAATTGCAATACCCCCCCAAAGGAACAATTTCGCTTCAAAATGACCAAAAATTGCAATACCCCCCGAAAGGAACAATTTCGCCTCAAAATGCCCAAAAGTTGCAATACCCCCCAAAGGAACAATTTCGCCTCAAAATGCTGAAAAGTTGCAATACCCCCCCCCCCCGAAAGGAACAATTTCGCTTCAAAATGGCCAAAAGTTGCAAAACCCCCCAAAGGAACAATTTCGCCTCCAAATGGCAAGAAATTGCAATACCCCCCCAAAGGAACAATTTCGCTTCAAAATGGCCAAAAGTTGCAATACCACCCCAAAGGAACAATTTCTCCTCAAAATGGAAAAAATTGCAATACCCCCCCAAAGGAACAATTTCGCTTCAAAATGCCGAAAAGTTGCAATACCCCCCAAAGGAACAATTTCGCCTCAAAATGGCCAAAAATTGTAATACCCCCCCAAAGGAACAATTTCGCTTCAATGTGGCCAAAAGTTGCAATACCACCCCAAAGGAACAATTTCTCCTCAAAATGGAAAAAATTGCAATACCCCCCCAAAGGAACAATTTCGCTTCAAAATGGCCAAAAGTTGCAAAACCCCCCAAAGGAACAATTTCGCCTCAAAATGGCCAAAAATTGTAATACCCCCCCAAAGGAACAATTTCGCTTCAATGTGGCCAAAAGTTGCAATACCCCCCCAAAGGAACAATTTCGCTTCAATGTGGCCAAAAGTTGCAATACCCCCCAAAGGAACAATTTCGCCTCAAAATGGCAAAAAATTGCAATACCCCCCAAAGGAACAATTTCGCTTCAAAATGCTGAAAAGTTGCAATACCCCCCGAAAGGAACAATTTCGCCTCAAAATGGAAAAAAAATTGCAATACCCCCCCAAAGGAACAATTTCGCCTCAAAATGCCGAAAAGTTGCAATACCCTCCGAAAGGAACAATTTCGCCTCAAAATGGCAAAAAATTGCAATATCCCCCAAAGGAACAATTTCACTTCAAAATGCCAAAAAGTTGCAATACCCCCCGAAAGGAACAATTTTGCCTCAAAATGGCCAAAAATTGTAATACCCCCCCAAAGGAACATTTTCGCTTCAATGTGGCCAAAAGTTGCAATACCCCCCAAAGGAACAATTTCGCCTCAAAATGGCAAAAAATTGCAATACCCCCCAAAGGAACAATTTCGCTTCAAAATGCTGAAAAGTTGCAATACCCCCCGAAAGAAACAATTTCGCCTCAAAATGGGAAAAAAATTGCAATACCCCCCCAAAGGAACAATTCCGCCTCAAAATGGCCAAAAGTTGCAATACCCCCCCAAAGGAACAATTTCGCTTCAAAATGGCCAAAAGTTGCAATACCCCCCCAAAGGAACAATTTCGCCTCAAAATGGCCAAAAATTGTAATACCCCTCAAAGGAACAATTTCGCTTCAATATGGCCAAAAGTTGCAATACCCCCCCAAAGGAACAGTTTCGCCTCAAAATGGCAAAAAATTGCAATACCCCCCCAAAGGAACAATTTCGCTCCAAAATGGCCAAAAGTTGCAATACCCCCCCAAAAGGAACAATTTCGCCTCAAAATGGAAAAAAATTGCAATACCCCCCCAAAGGAACAATTTCGCTTCAAAATGCCAAAAAGTTGCAATACCCCCCAAAGGAAAAATTTCACTTCAAAATGCCAAAAAGTTGCAATACCCCCCCAAAGGAACAATTTCGCTTCAAAATGGCCAAAAGTTGCAATACCCCCCCAAAGGAACAATTTCGCCTCAAAATGGCAAAAAATTGCAATATCCCCCAAAGGAACAATTTCACTTCAAAATGCCGAAAAGTTGCAATACCCCCCGAAAGGAACAATTTCACTTCAAAATGGCCAAAAGTTGCAATACCCCTCCAAAGGAACAATTCCGCCTCAAAATGGCAAAAAATTGCAATACCCCCCCAAAGGAAAAATTTCGCTTCAAAATGGCCAAAAGTTGCAATACCCCTCCAAAGGAACAATTTCGCCTCAAAATGGCCAAAAATTTTAATACCCCCCAAAGGAACAATTTCGCTACAATATGGCCAAAAGTTGCAATACCCCCCCAAAGGAACAATTTCGCTTCAAAATGGCCAAAACTTGCAATACCCCCCCAAAGGAACAATTTCGCCTCAAAATGGCCAAAAATTGTAATACCCCCCCAAAGGAACAATTTCGCTTCAATATGGCCAAAAGTTGCAATACCCCCCCAAAGGAACAGTTTCGCCTCAAAATGGCAAAAAATTGCAATACCCCCCCAAAGGAACAATTTCGCTTCAAAATGGCCAAAAGTTGCAATACCCCCCCAAAGGAACAATTTCGCCTCAAAATGGAAAAAAATTGCAATACCCCCCCAAAGGAACAATTTCGCTTCAAAATGCCAAAAAGTTTCAATACCCCCCCAAAGGAACAATTTCGCTTCAAAATGCCAAAAAGTTGCAATACCCCCCCAAAGGAACAATTTCGCTTCAAAATGGCCAAAAGTTGCAATAACCCCCCAAAGGAACAATTTCGCCTCAAAATGGCAAAAAATTGCAATACCCCCCCAAAGGAACAATTTCGCTTCAAAATGACCAAAAATTGCAATACCCCCCGAAAGGAACAATTTCGCCTCAAAATGGCCAAAAGTTGCAATACCCCCCCAAAGGAACAATTTCGCCTCAAAATGCCGAAAAGTTGCAATACCCCCCGAAAGGAACAATTTCGCTTCAAAATGGCCAAAAGTTGCAATACCCCCCCAAAGGAACAATTTCGCTTCAATATGGCCAAAAGTTGCAATACCCCCACAAAGGAACAATTTCGCTTCAATGTGGCCAAAAGTTGCAATACCCCCCAAAGGAACAATTTCGCCTCAAAATGGCAAAAAAATGCAATACCCCCCAAAGGAACAATTTCGCTTCAAAATGCTGAAAAGTTGCAATACCCCCCGAAAGGAACAATTTCGCCTCAAAATGGAAAAAAAATTGCAATACCCCCCCAAAGGAACAATTTCGCCTCAAAATGCCGAAAAGTTGCAATACCCCCCGAAAGGAACAATTTCGCCTCAAAATGGCAAAAAATTGCAATATCCCCCAAAGGAACAATTTCACTTCAAAATGCCGAAAAGTTGCAATACCCCCCGAAAGGAACAATTTCGCTTCAAAATGGCCAAAAGTTGCAATACCCCCCCAAAGGAACAATTCCGCCTCAAAATGGCAAAAAATTGCAATACCCCCCCAAAGGAACAATTTCGCTTCAAAATGGCCAAAAGTTGCAATACCCCTCCAAAGGAACAATTTCGCCTCAAAATGGCCAAAAATTGTAATACCCCCCAAAGGAACAATTTCGCTACAATATGGCCAAAAGTTGCAATACCCCCCCAAAGGAACAATTTCGCTTCAAAATGGCCAAAAGTTGCAATACCCCCCCAAAGGAACAATTTCACCTCAAAATGGCCAAAAATTGTAATACCCCCCCAAAGGAACAATTTCGCTTCAATATGGCCAAAAGTTGCAATACCCCCCCAAAGGAACAGTTTCGCCTCAAAATGGCAAAAAATTGCAATACCCCCCCAAAGGAACAATTTCGCTTCAAAATGGCCAAAAGTTGCAATACCCCCCCAAAAGAACAATTTCGCCTCAAAATGGAAAAAAATTGCAATACCCCCCCAAAGGAACAATTTCGCTTCAAAATGCCAAAAAGTTGCAATACCCCCCCAAAGGAACAATTTCGCTCCAAAATGCCAAAAAGTTGCAATACCCCCCCAAAGGAACAATTTCGCTTCAAAATGGCCAAAAGTTGCAATACCCCCCCAAAGGAACAATTTCGCCTCAAAATGGCAAAAAATTGCAATACCCCCCCAAAGGAACAATTTCGCTTCAAAATGACCAAAAATTGCAATACCCCCTGAAAGGAACAATTTCGCCTCAAAATGGCCAAAAGTTGCAATACCCCCCCAAAGGAACAATTTCGCCTCAAAATGCCGAAAAGTTGCAATACCCCCCGAAAGGAACAATTTCGCTTCAAAATGGCCAAAAGTTGCAATACCCCCCCAAAGGAACAATTTCGCCTCAAAATGGCAAGAAATTGCAATACCCCCCCAAAGGAACAATTTCGCCTCAAAATGCCGAAAAGTTGCAATACCCCCCCAAAGGAACAATTTCGCTTCAATATGGCCAAAAGTTGCAATACTACCCCAAAGGAACAATTTCGCTTCAAAATGGCCAAAAGTTGCAATACCCCCCCAAAGGAACAATTTCGCCTCAAAATGGCCAAAAATTGTAACACCCCCCCAAAGGAACAATTTCGCTTCAATATGGCCAAAAGTTGCAATACCCCTCCAAAGGAACAATTTCGCCTCAAAATGGCCAAAAATTGTAATACCCCCCAAAGGAACAATTTCGCTACAATATGGCCAAAAGTTGCAATACCCCCCAAAAGGAACAATTTCGCTTCAAAATGGCCAAAAGTTGCAATACCCCCCCAAAGGAACAATTTCGCCTCAAAATGGCCAAAAATTGTAATACCCCCCCAAAGGAACAATTTCGCTTCAATATGGCCAAAAGTTGCAATACCCCCCCAAAGGAACAGTTTCGCCTCAAAATGGCAAAAAATTGCAATACCCCCCCAAAGGAACAATTTCGCTTCAAAATGGCCAAAAGTTGCAATACCCCCCCAAAAGAACAATTTCGCCTCAAAATGGAAAAAAATTGCAATACCCCCCCAAAGGAACAATTTCGCTTCAAAATGCCAAAAAGTTGCAATACCCCCCCAAAGGAACAATTTCGCTCCAAAATGCCAAAAAGTTGCAATACCCCCCCAAAGGAACAATTTCGCTTCAAAATGGCCAAAAGTTGCAATACCCCCCCAAAGGAACAATTTCGCCTCAAAATGGCAAAAAATTGCAATACCCCCCCAAAGGAACAATTTCGCTTCAAAATGACCAAAAATTGCAATACCCCCTGAAAGGAACAATTTCGCCTCAAAATGGCCAAAAGTTGCAATACCCCCCCAAAGGAACAATTTCGCCTCAAAATGCCGAAAAGTTGCAATACCCCCCCAAAGGAACAATTTCGCTTCAATATGGCCAAAAGTTGCAATACCCCCCCAAAGGAACAATTTCGCTTCAAAATGGCAAAAAATTGCAATACCCCCCCAAAGGAACAATTTCGCTTCAAAATGACCAAAAATTGCAATACCCCCCGAAAGGAACAATTTCGCCTCAAAATGGCCAAAAGTTGCAATACCCCCCCAAAGGAACAATTTCGCCTCAAAATGCCGAAAAGTTGCAATACCCCCCGAAAGGAACAATTTCGCTTCAAAATGGCCAAAAGTTGCAATACCCCCCCAAAGGAACAATTTCGCTTCAATATGGCCAAAAGTTGCAATACCCCCACAAAGGAACAATTTCGCTTCAATGTGGCCAAAAGTTGCAATACCCCCCAAAGGAACAATTTCGCCTCAAAATGGCAAAAAAATGCAATACCCCCCAAAGGAACAATTTCGCTTCAAAATGCTGAAAAGTTGCAATACCCCCCGAAAGGAACAATTTCGCCTCAAAATGGAAAAAAAATTGCAATACCCCCCCAAAGGAACAATTTCGCCTCAAAATGCCGAAAAGTTGCAATACCCCCCGAAAGGAACAATTTCGCCTCAAAATGGCAAAAAATTGCAATATCCCCCAAAGGAACAATTTCACTTCAAAATGCCGAAAAGTTGCAATACCCCCCGAAAGGAACAATTTCGCTTCAAAATGGCCAAAAGTTGCAATACCCCCCCAAAGGAACAATTCCGCCTCAAAATGGCAAAAAATTGCAATACCCCCCCAAAGGAACAATTTCGCTTCAAAATGGCCAAAAGTTGCAATACCCCTCCAAAGGAACAATTTCGCCTCAAAATGGCCAAAAATTGTAATACCCCCCAAAGGGACAATTTCGCTACAATATGGCCAAAAGTTGCAATACCCCCCCAAAGGAACAATTTCGCTTCAAAATGGCCAAAAGTTGCAATACCCCCCCAAAGGAACAATTTCGCCCCAAAATGGCCAAAAATTGTAATACCCCCCCAAAGGAACAGTTTCGCCTCAAAATGGCAAAAAATTGCAATACCCCCCCAAAGGAACAATTTCGCTTCAAAATGCCAAAAAGTTGCAATACCCCCCCAAAGGAACAATTTCGCTCCAAAATGCCAAAAAGTTGCAATACCCCCCCAAAGGAACAATTTCGCTTCAAAATGGCCAAAAGTTGCAATACCCCCCCAAAGGAACAATTTCGCCTCAAAATGGCAAAAAATTGCAATACCCCCCCAAAGGAACAATTTCGCTTCAAAATGACCAAAAATTGCAATACCCCCTGAAAGGAACAATTTCGCCTCAAAATGGCCAAAAGTTGCAATACCCCCCCAAAGGAACAATTTCGCCTCAAAATGCCGAAAAGTTGCAATACCCCCCGAAAGGAACAATTTCGCTTCAAAATGGCCAAAAGTTGCAATACCCCCCCAAAGGAACAATTTCGCCTCAAAATGGCAAGAAATTGCAATACCCCCCCAAAGGAACAATTTCGCCTCAAAATGCCGAAAAGTTGCAATACCCCCCCAAAGGAACAATTTCGCTTCAATATGGCCAAAAGTTGCAATACCCCCCCAAAGGAACAATTTCGCTTCAAAATGGCAAAAAATTGCAATACCCCCCCAAAGGAACAATTTCGCTTCAAAATGACCAAAAATTGCAATACCCCCCGAAAGGAACAATTTCGCCTCAAAATGGCCAAAAGTTGCAATACCCCCCCAAAGGAACAATTTCGCCTCAAAATGCCGAAAAGTTGCAATACCCCCCGAAAGGAACAATTTCGCTTCAAAATGGCCAAAAGTTGCAATACCCCCCCAAAGGAACAATTTCGCTTCAATATGGCCAAAAGTTGCAATACCCCCACAAAGGAACAATTTCGCTTCAATGTGGCCAAAAGTTGCAATACCCCCCAAAGGAACAATTTCGCCTCAAAATGGCAAAAAAATGCAATACCCCCCAAAGGAACAATTTCGCTTCAAAATGCTGAAAAGTTGCAATACCCCCCGAAAGGAACAATTTCGCCTCAAAATGGAAAAAAAATTGCAATACCCCCCAAAGGAACAATTTCGCCTCAAAATGCCGAAAAGTTGCAATACCCCCCGAAAGGAACAATTTCGCCTCAAAATGGCAAAAAATTGCAATATCCCCCAAAGGAACAATTTCACTTCAAAATGCCGAAAAGTTGCAATACCCCCCGAAAGGAACAATTTCGCTTCAAAATGGCCAAAAGTTGCAATACCCCCCCAAAGGAACAATTCCGCCTCAAAATGGCAAAAAATTGCAATACCCCCCCAAAGGAACAATTTCGCTTCAAAATGGCCAAAAGTTGCAATACCCCTCCAAAGGAACAATTTCGCCTCAAAATGGCCAAAAATTGTAATACCCCCCAAAGGAACAATTTCGCTACAATATGGCCAAAAGTTGCAATACCCCCCCAAAGGAACAATTTCGCTTCAAAATGGCCAAAAGTTGCAATACCCCCCCAAAGGAACAATTTCGCCTCAAAATGGCCAAAAATTGTAATACCCCCCCAAAGGAACAATTTCGCTTCAATATGGCCAAAAGTTGCAATACCCCCCCAAAGGAACAGTTTCGCCTCAAAATGGCAAAAAATTGCAATACCCCCCCAAAGGAACAATTTCGCTTCAAAATGGCCAAAAGTTGCAATACCCCCCCAAAAGAACAATTTCGCCTCAAAATGGAAAAAAATTGCAATACCCCCCCAAAGGAACAATTTCGCTTCAAAATGCCAAAAAGTTGCAATACCCCCCCAAAGGAACAATTTCGCCTCAAAATGGCAAAAAATTGCAATACCCCCCCAAAGGAACAATTTCGCTTCAAAATGACCAAAAATTGCAATACCCCCTGAAAGGAACAATTTCGCCTCAAAATGGCCAAAAGTTGCAATACCCCCCCAAAGGAACAGTTTCGCCTCAAAATGGCAAAAAATTGCAATACCCCCCCAAAGGAACAATTTCGCTTCAAAATGGCCAAAAGTTGCAATACCCCCCCAAAAGAACAATTTCGCCTCAAAATGGAAAAAAATTGCAATACCCCCCCAAAGGAACAATTTCGCTTCAAAATGCCAAAAAGTTGCAATACCCCCCCAAAGGAACAATTTCGCCTCAAAATGCCGAAAAGTTGCAATACCCCCCGAAAGGAACAATTTCGCTTCAAAATGGCCAAAAGTTGCAATACCCCCCCAAAGGAAAAATTTCGCCTCAAAATGGCAAGAAATTGCAATACCCCCCCAAAGGAACAATTTCGCCTCAAAATGCCGAAAAGTTGCAATACCCCCCCAAAGGAACAATTTCGCTTCAATATGGCCAAAAATTGCAATACCCCCCCAAAGGAACAATTTCGCTTCAAAATGGCCAAAAGTTGCAATACCCCCCCAAAGGAACAATTTCGCCTCAAAATGGCCAAAAATTGTAATACCCCCCCAAAGGAACAATTTCGCTTCAATATGGCCAAAAGTTGCAATACCCCTCCAAAGGAACAATTTCGCCTCAAAATGGCCAAAAATTGTAATACCCCCCAAAGGAACAATTTCGCTACAATATGGCCAAAAGTTGCAATACCCCCCCAAAGGAACAATTTCGCTTCAAAATGGCCAAAAGTTGCAATACCCCCCAAAGGAACATTTTCGCCTCAAAATGGCCAAAAATTGTAAAACCCCCCCAAAGGAACAATTTCGCTTCAATATGGCCAAAAGTTGCAATACCCCCCCAAAGGAACAGTTTCGCCTCAAAATGGCAAAAAATTGCAATACCCCCCCAAAGGAACAATTTCGCTTCAAAATGGCCAAAAGTTGCAATACCCCCCCAAAAGAACAATTTCGCCTCAAAATGGAAAAAAATTGCAATACCCCCCCAAAGGAACAATTTCGCTTCAAAATGGCCAAAAGTTGCAATACCCCCCCAAAGGAACAATTTCGCCTCAAAATGGCCAAAAATTGTAATACCCCCCCAAAGGAACAATTTCGCTTCAATATGGCCAAAAGTTGCAATACCCCCCCAAAGGAACAGTTTCGCCTCAAAATGGCAAAAAATTGCAATACCCCCCCAAAGGAACAATTTCGCTTCAAAATGGCCAAAAGTTGCAATACCCCCCCAAAAGAACAATTTCGCCTCAAAATGGAAAAAAATTTCAATACCCCCCCAAAGGAACAATTTCGCTTCAAAATGCCAAAAAGTTGCAATACCCCCCCAAAGGAACAATTTCGCTCCAAAATGCCAAAAAGTTGCAATACCCCCCCAAAGGAACAATTTCGCTTCAAAATGGCCAAAAGTTGCAATACCCCCCCAAAGGAACAATTTCGCCTCAAAATGGCAAAAAATTGCAATACCCCCCCAAAGGAACAATTTCGCTTCAAAATGACCAAAAATTGCAATACCCCCTGAAAGGAACAATTTCGCCTCAAAATGGCCAAAAGTTGCAATACCCCCCCAAAGGAACAATTTCGCCTCAAAATGCCGAAAAGTTGCAATACCCCCCGAAAGGAACAATTTCGCTTCAAAATGGCCAAAAGTTGCAATACCCCCCCAAAGGAACAATTTCGCCTCAAAATGGCAAGAAATTGCAATACCCCCCCAAAGGAACAATTTCGCCTCAAAATGCCGAAAAGTTGCAATACCCCCCCAAAGGAACAATTTCGCTTCAATATGGCCAAAAGTTGCAATACCCCCCCAAAGGAACAATTTCGCTTCAAAATGGCCAAAAGTTGCAATACCCCCCCAAAGGAACAATTTCGCCTCAAAATGGCCAAAAATTGTAATACCCCCCCAAAGGAACAATTTCGCTTCAATATGGCCAAAAGTTGCAATACCCCTCCAAAGGAACAATTTCGCCTCAAAATGGCCAAAAATTGTAATACCCCCCAAAGGAACAATTTCGCTACAATATGGCCAAAAGTTGCAATACCCCCCCAAAGGAACAATTTCGCTTCAAAATGGCCAAAAGTTGCAATACCCCCCAAAGGAACATTTTCGCCTCAAAATGGCCAAAAATTGTAAAACCCCCCCAAAGGAACAATTTCGCTTCAATATGGCCAAAAGTTGCAATACCCCCCCAAAGGAACAGTTTCGCCTCAAAATGGCAAAAAATTGCAATACCCCCCCAAAGGAACAATTTCGCTTCAAAATGGCCAAAAGTTGCAATACCCCCCCAAAAGAACAATTTCGCCTCAAAATGGAAAAAAATTGCAATACCCCCCCAAAGGAACAATTTCGCTTCAAAATGCCAAAAAGTTGCAATACCCCCCCAAAGGAACAATTTCGCTCCAAAATGCCAAAAAGTTGCAATACCCCCCCAAAGGAACAATTTCGCTTCAAAATGGCCAAAAGTTGCAATACCCCCCCAAAGGAACAATTTTGCCTCAAAATGGCAAAAAATTGCAATACCCCCCCAAAGGAACAATTTCGCTTCAAAATGACCAAAAATTGCAATACCCCCTGAAAGGAACAATTTCGCCTCAAAATGGCCAAAAGTTGCAATACCCCCCCAAAGGAACAATTTCGCCTCAAAATGCCGAAAAGTTGCAATACCCCCCGAAAGGAACAATTTCGCTTCAAAATGGCCAAAAGTTGCAATACCCCCCCAAAGGAACAATTTCGCCTCAAAATGGCAAGAAATTGCAATACCCCCCCAAAGGAACAATTTCGCCTCAAAATGCCGAAAAGTTGCAATACCCCCCCAAAGGAACAATTTCGCTTCAATATGGCCAAAAGTTGCAATACCCCCCCAAAGGAACAATTTCGCTTCAAAATGGCCAAAAGTTGCAATACCCCCCCAAAGGAACAATTTCGCCTCAAAATGGCCAAAAATTGTAATACCCCCCCAAAGGAACAATTTCGCTTCAATATGGCCAAAAGTTGCAATACCCCCCCAAAGGAACAGTTTCGCCTCAAAATGGCAAAAAATTGCAATACCCCCCAAAGGAACAATTTCGCCTCAAAATGCCGAAAAGTTGCAATACCCCCGAAAGGAACAATTTCGCCTCAAAATGGCAAAAAATTGCAATACCCCCCCAAAGGAACAATTCCGCCTCAAAATGGCAAAAAATTGCAATACCCCTTAAAGGAACAATTTCGCCTCAAAATGGCCAAAAGTTGCAATACCCCCCCAAAGGAACAATTTCGCCTCAAAATGGCCAAAAATTGTAATACCCCCCCAAAGGAACAATTTCGCTTCAATATGGCCAAAAGTTGCAATACCCCCCCAAAGGAACAATTTCGCTTCAAAATGGCCAAAAGTTGCAATACCCCCCCAAAGGAACAATTTCGCCTAAAAATGGCCAAAAATTGTAATACCCCCCAAAGGAACAATTTCGCTTCAATATGGCCAAAAGTTGCAATACCCCCCCAAAGGAACAGTTTCGCCTCAAAATGGCAAAAAATTGCAATACCCCCCCAAAGGAACAATTTCGCCTCAAAATGCCGAAAAGTTGCAATACCCCCCGAAAGGAACAATTTCGCCTCAAAATGGCCAAAAGTTGCAATACACCCCCAAAGGAACAATTCCGCCTCAAAATGGCAAAAAATTGCAATACCCCCCCCAAAGGAACAATTTCGCTTCAAAATGGCCAAAAGTTGCAATACCCCCCAAAGGAACAGTTTCGCCTCAAAATGGCAAAAAATTGCAATACCCCCCCAAAGGAACAATTTCGCTTCAAAATGGCCAAAAGTTGCAATACCCCCCCAAAGGAACAATTTCGTCTCAAAATGGAAAAAAATTGCAATACCCCCCAAAGGAACAATTTCACTTCAAAATGCCAAAAAGTTGCAATACCCCCCGAAAGGAACAATTTCGCTTCAAAATGGCAAAAAGTTGCAATACCCCCCCAAAGGAACAATTTCGCCTCAAAATGGCAAGAAATTGCAATACCCCCCCAAAGGAACAATTTCGCCTCAAAATGCCGAAAAGTTGCAATACCCCCCCAAAGGAAAAATTTCGCTTCAATATGGCCAAAAGTTGCAATACCCCCCCAAAGGAACAATTTCGCTTCAAAATGGCCAAAAGTTGCAATACCCCCCAAAGGAACAATTCCGCCTCAAAATGGCAAAAAATTGCAATACCCCCCCAAAGGAACAATTTCGCTTCAAAATGGCCAAAAGTTGCAATACCCCCCCAAAGGAACAATTTCGCTTCAATATGGCCAAAAGTTTCAATACCCCCCAAAGGAACAATTTCGCCTCAAAATGGCCAAAAGTTGCAATACCCCCCCAAAGGAACAATTCCGCCTCAAAATGGCAAAAAATTGCAATACCCCCCCAAAGGAACAATTTCGCCTCTAAATGGCCAAAAATTGTAATACCCCCCCAAAGGAACAATTTCGCTTCAATATGGCCAAAAGTTTCAATACCCCCCCAAAAGAACAATTTCGCCTCAAAATGGCCAAAAATTGTAATACCCCCCAAAGGAACAATTTCGCTTCAAAATGGCCAAAAGTTGCAATACCCCCCCAAAGGAACAGTTTCGCCTCAAAATGGAAAAAAATTGCAATACCCCCCCAAAGGAACAATTTCGCTTCAAAATGGCCAAAAGTTGCAATACCCCCCCAAAGGAACAATTTCGCCTCAAAATGGAAAAAAATTGCAATACCCCCCCAAAGGAACAATTTCGCTTCAAAATGCCAAAAAGTTGCAAATCCCCCCCAAAGGAACAATTTCGCTTCAAAATGGCCAAAAGTTGCAATACCCCCCCAAAGGAACAATTTTGCCTCAAAATGGCAAAAAATTGCAATACCCCCCCAAAGTAACAATTTCGCTTCAAAATGACCAAAAATTGCAATACCCCCCGAAATGAACAATTTCGCCTCAAAATGGCCAAAAGTTGCAATACCCCCCCAAAGGAACAATTTCGCTTCAATATGGCCAAAAGTTGCAATACCCCCCCAAAGGAACAATTTCGCTTCAAAATGGCCAAAAGTTGCAATACCCCCCCAAAGGAACAATTTCGCCTCAAAATGGCCAAAAATTGTAATACCCCCCAAAGGAACAATTTCGCTTCAATATGGCCAAAAGTTGCAATCCCCCCCAAAGGAACAATTTCGCTTCAAAATGCCGAAAAGTTGCAATACCCGCCCAAAGGAACAATTTCGCTTCAAAATGGCCAAAAGTTGCAATACCCCCCCAAAGGAACAATTTCGCCTCAAAATGGCCAAAAATTGTAATACCCCCCAAAGGAACAATTTCGCTTCAATGTGGCCAAAAGTTGCAATACCCCCCAAAGGAACAATTTCGCCTCAAAATGGCAAAAAATTGCAATACTCCCAAAGGAACAATTTTAGCTTCAAAATGCTGAAAAGTTGCAATACCCCCCGAAAGGAACAATTTCGCCTCAAAATGGAAAAAAAATTGCAATACCTCCCAAAGGAACAATTTCGCCTCAAAATGCCGAAAAGTTGCAATACCCCCCGAAAGGAACAATTTCGCCTCAAAATGGCAAAAAATTGCAATATCCCCCAAATGAACAATTTCACTTCAAAATGCCGAAAAGTTGCAATACCCCCCGAAAGGAAGAATTTCGCCTCAAAATGGCCAAAAATTGTAATACCCCCCCAAAGGAACAATTTCGCTTCAATGTGGCCAAAAGTTGCAATACCCCCCAAAGGAACAATTTCGCCTCAAAATGGCAAAAAATTGCAATACCCCCAAAGGAACAATTTCGCTTCAAAATGCTGAAAAGTTGCAATACCCCCCGAAAGGAACAATTTCGCCTCAAAATGGAAAAAAAATTGCAATACCCCCCCAAAGTAACAATTCCGCCTCAAAATGGCCAAAAGTTGCAATACCCCCCCCAAAGGAACAATTTCGCTTCAAAATGGCCAAAAGTTGCAATACCCCCCCAAAGGAACAATTTCGCCTCAAAATGGCCAAAAATTGTAATACCCTCCCAAAGGAACAATTTCGCTTCAATATGGCCAAAAGTTGCAATACCCCCCAAAGGAACAGTTTCGCCTCAAAATGGCAAAAAATTGCAATACCCCCCCAAAGGAACAATTTCGCTTCAAAATGGCCAAAAGTTGCAATACCCCCCAAAGGAACAATTTCGCCTCAAAATGGAAAAAAATTGCAATACCCCCCCAAAGGAACAATTTCGCTTCAAAATGCCAAAAAGTTGCAATACCCCCCAAAGGAACAATTTCGCTTCAAAATGCCAAAAAGTTGCAATACCCCCCCAAAGGAACAATTTCGCCTCAAAATGGCAAAAAATTGCAATACCCCCCCAAAGGAACAATTTCGCTTCAAAATGACCAAAAATTGCAATACCCCCCGAAAGGAACAATTTCGCCTCAAAATGCCCAAAAGTTGCAATACCCCCCAAAGGAACAATTTCGCCTCAAAATGCTGAAAAGTTGCAATACCACCCCCCCCCCGAAAGGAACAATTTCGCTTCAAAATGGCCAAAAGTTGCAAAACCCCCCAAAGGAACAATTTCGCCTCCAAATGGCAAGAAATTGCAATACCCCCCCAAAGGAACAATTTCGCTTCAAAATGGCCAAAAGTTGCAATACCACCCCAAAGGAACAATTTCTCCTCAAAATGGAAAAAATTGCAATACCCCCCCAAAGGAACAATTTCGCTTCAAAATGCCGAAAAGTTGCAATACCCCCCAAAGGAACAATTTCGCCTCAAAATGGCCAAAAATTGTAATACCCCCCCAAAGGAACAATTTCGCTTCAATGTGGCCAAAAGTTGCAATACCACCCCAAAGGAACAATTTCTCCTCAAAATGGAAAAAATTGCAATACCCCCCCAAAGGAACAATTTCGCTTCAAAATGGCCAAAAGTTGCAAAACCCCCCAAAGGAACAATTTCGCCTCAAAATGGCCAAAAATTGTAATACCCCCCCAAAGGAACAATTTCGCTTCAATGTGGCCAAAAGTTGCAATACCCCCCCAAAGGAACAATTTCGCTTCAATGTGGCCAAAAGTTGCAATACCCCCCAAAGGAACAATTTCGCCTCAAAATGGCAAAAAATTGCAATACCCCCCAAAGGAACAATTTCGCTTCAAAATGCTGAAAAGTTGCAATACCCCCCGAAAGGAACAATTTCGCCTCAAAATGGAAAAAAAATTGCAATACCCCCCCAAAGGAACAATTTCGCCTCAAAATGCCGAAAAGTTGCAATACCCTCCGAAAGGAACAATTTCGCCTCAAAATGGCAAAAAATTGCAATATCCCCCAAAGGAACAATTTCACTTCAAAATGCCAAAAAGTTGCAATACCCCCCGAAAGGAACAATTTTGCCTCAAAATGGCCAAAAATTGTAATACCCCCCCAAAGGAACATTTTCGCTTCAATGTGGCCAAAAGTTGCAATACCCCCCAAAGGAACAATTTCGCCTCAAAATGGCAAAAAATTGCAATACCCCCCAAAGGAACAATTTCGCTTCAAAATGCTGAAAAGTTGCAATACCCCCCGAAAGAAACAATTTCGCCTCAAAATGGGAAAAAAATTGCAATACCCCCCCAAAGGAACAATTCCGCCTCAAAATGGCCAAAAGTTGCAATACCCCCCCAAAGGAACAATTTCGCTTCAAAATGGCCAAAAGTTGCAATACCCCCCCAAAGGAACAATTTCGCCTCAAAATGGCCAAAAATTGTAATACCCCTCAAAGGAACAATTTCGCTTCAATATGGCCAAAAGTTGCAATACCCCCCCAAAGGAACAGTTTCGCCTCAAAATGGCAAAAAATTGCAATACCCCCCCAAAGGAACAATTTCGCTCCAAAATGGCCAAAAGTTGCAATACCCCCCCAAAAGGAACAATTTCGCCTCAAAATGGAAAAAAATTGCAATACCCCCCCAAAGGAACAATTTCGCTTCAAAATGCCAAAAAGTTGCAATACCCCCCAAAGGAAAAATTTCACTTCAAAATGCCAAAAAGTTGCAATACCCCCCCAAAGGAACAATTTCGCTTCAAAATGGCCAAAAGTTGCAATACCCCCCCAAAGGAACAATTTCGCCTCAAAATGGCAAAAAATTGCAATATCCCCCAAAGGAACAATTTCACTTCAAAATGCCGAAAAGTTGCAATACCCCCCGAAAGGAACAATTTCACTTCAAAATGGCCAAAAGTTGCAATACCCCTCCAAAGGAACAATTCCGCCTCAAAATGGCAAAAAATTGCAATACCCCCCAAAGGAAAAATTTCGCTTCAAAATGGCCAAAAGTTGCAATACCCCTCCAAAGGAACAATTTCGCCTCAAAATGGCCAAAAATTTTAATACCCCCCAAAGGAACAATTTCGCTACAATATGGCCAAAAGTTGCAATACCCCCCCAAAGGAACAATTTCGCTTCAAAATGGCCAAAACTTGCAATACCCCCCCAAAGGAACAATTTCGCCTCAAAATGGCCAAAAATTGTAATACCCCCCCAAAGGAACAATTTCGCTTCAATATGGCCAAAAGTTGCAATACCCCCCCAAAGGAACAGTTTCGCCTCAAAATGGCAAAAAATTGCAATACCCCCCCAAAGGAACAATTTCGCTTCAAAATGGCCAAAAGTTGCAATACCCCCCCAAAGGAACAATTTCGCCTCAAAATGGAAAAAAATTGCAATACCCCCCCAAAGGAACAATTTCGCTTCAAAATGCCAAAAAGTTTCAATACCCCCCCAAAGGAACAATTTCGCTTCAAAATGCCAAAAAGTTGCAATACCCCCCCAAAGGAACAATTTCGCTTCAAAATGGCCAAAAGTTGCAATAACCCCCCAAAGGAACAATTTCGCCTCAAAATGGCAAAAAATTGCAATACCCCCCCAAAGGAACAATTTCGCTTCAAAATGACCAAAAATTGCAATACCCCCCGAAAGGAACAATTTCGCCTCAAAATGGCCAAAAGTTGCAATACCCCCCCAAAGGAACAATTTCGCCTCAAAATGCCGAAAAGTTGCAATACCCCCCGAAAGGAACAATTTCGCTTCAAAATGGCCAAAAGTTGCAATACCCCCCCAAAGGAACAATTTCGCTTCAATATGGCCAAAAGTTGCAATACCCCCACAAAGGAACAATTTCGCTTCAATGTGGCCAAAAGTTGCAATACCCCCCAAAGGAACAATTTCGCCTCAAAATGGCAAAAAAATGCAATACCCCCCAAAGGAACAATTTCGCTTCAAAATGCTGAAAAGTTGCAATACCCCCCGAAAGGAACAATTTCGCCTCAAAATGGAAAAAAAATTGCAATACCCCCCCAAAGGAACAATTTCGCCTCAAAATGCCGAAAAGTTGCAATACCCCCCGAAAGGAACAATTTCGCCTCAAAATGGCAAAAAATTGCAATATCCCCCAAAGGAACAATTTCACTTCAAAATGCCGAAAAGTTGCAATACCCCCCGAAAGGAACAATTTCGCTTCAAAATGGCCAAAAGTTGCAATACCCCCCCAAAGGAACAATTCCGCCTCAAAATGGCAAAAAAATTGCAATACCCCCCCAAAGGAACAATTTCGCTTCAAAATGGCCAAAAGTTGCAATACCCCTCCAAAGGAACAATTTCGCCTCAAAATGGCCAAAAATTGTAATACCCCCCAAAGGAACAATTTCGCTACAATATGGCCAAAAGTTGCAATACCCCCCCAAAGGAACAATTTCGCTTCAAAATGGCCAAAAGTTGCAATACCCCCCCAAAGGAACAATTTCACCTCAAAATGGCCAAAAATTGTAATACCCCCCCAAAGGAACAATTTCGCTTCAATATGGCCAAAAGTTGCAATACCCCCCCAAAGGAACAGTTTCGCCTCAAAATGGCAAAAAATTGCAATACCCCCCCAAAGGAACAATTTCGCTTCAAAATGGCCAAAAGTTGCAATACCCCCCCAAAAGAACAATTTCGCCTCAAAATGGAAAAAAATTGCAATACCCCCCCAAAGGAACAATTTCGCTTCAAAATGCCAAAAAGTTGCAATACCCCCCCAAAGGAACAATTTCGCTCCAAAATGCCAAAAAGTTGCAATACCCCCCCAAAGGAACAATTTCGCTTCAAAATGGCCAAAAGTTGCAATACCCCCCCAAAGGAACAATTTCGCCTCAAAATGGCAAAAAATTGCAATACCCCCCCAAAGGAACAATTTCGCTTCAAAATGACCAAAAATTGCAATACCCCCTGAAAGGAACAATTTCGCCTCAAAATGGCCAAAAGTTGCAATACCCCCCCAAAGGAACAATTTCGCCTCAAAATGCCGAAAAGTTGCAATACCCCCCGAAAGGAACAATTTCGCTTCAAAATGGCCAAAAGTTGCAATACCCCCCCAAAGGAACAATTTCGCCTCAAAATGGCAAGAAATTGCAATACCCCCCCAAAGGAACAATTTCGCCTCAAAATGCCGAAAAGTTGCAATACCCCCCCAAAGGAACAATTTCGCTTCAATATGGCCAAAAGTTGCAATACTACCCCAAAGGAACAATTTCGCTTCAAAATGGCCAAAAGTTGCAATACCCCCCCAAAGGAACAATTTCGCCTCAAAATGGTCAAAAATTGTAACACCCCCCCAAAGGAACAATTTCGCTTCAATATGGCCAAAAGTTGCAATACCCCTCCAAAGGAACAATTTCGCCTCAAAATGGCCAAAAATTGTAATACCCCCCAAAGGAACAATTTCGCTACAATATGGCCAAAAGTTGCAATACCCCCCAAAAGGAACAATTTCGCTTCAAAATGGCCAAAAGTTGCAATACCCCCCCAAAGGAACAATTTCGCCTCAAAATGGCCAAAAATTGTAATACCCCCCCAAAGGAACAATTTCGCTTCAATATGGCCAAAAGTTGCAATACCCCCCCAAAGGAACAGTTTCGCCTCAAAATGGCAAAAAATTGCAATACCCCCCCAAAGGAACAATTTCGCTTCAAAATGGCCAAAAGTTGCAATACCCCCCCAAAAGAACAATTTCGCCTCAAAATGGAAAAAAATTGCAATACCCCCCCAAAGGAACAATTTCGCTTCAAAATGCCAAAAAGTTGCAATACCCCCCCAAAGGAACAATTTCGCTCCAAAATGCCAAAAAGTTGCAATACCCCCCCAAAGGAACAATTTCGCTTCAAAATGGCCAAAAGTTGCAATACCCCCCCAAAGGAACAATTTCGCCTCAAAATGGCAAAAAATTGCAATACCCCCCCAAAGGAACAATTTCGCTTCAAAATGACCAAAAATTGCAATACCCCCTGAAAGGAACAATTTCGCCTCAAAATGGCCAAAAGTTGCAATACCCCCCCAAAGGAACAATTTCGCCTCAAAATGCCGAAAAGTTGCAATACCCCCCCAAAGGAACAATTTCGCTTCAATATGGCCAAAAGTTGCAATACCCCCCCAAAGGAACAATTTCGCTTCAAAATGGCAAAAAATTGCAATACCCCCCCAAAGGAACAATTTCGCTTCAAAATGACCAAAAATTGCAATACCCCCCGAAAGGAACAATTTCGCCTCAAAATGGCCAAAAGTTGCAATACCCCCCCAAAGGAACAATTTCGCCTCAAAATGCCGAAAAGTTGCAATACCCCCCGAAAGGAACAATTTCGCTTCAAAATGGCCAAAAGTTGCAATACCCCCCCAAAGGAACAATTTCGCTTCAATATGGCCAAAAGTTGCAATACCCCCACAAAGGAACAATTTCGCTTCAATGTGGCCAAAAGTTGCAATACCCCCCAAAGGAACAATTTCGCCTCAAAATGGCAAAAAAATGCAATACCCCCCAAAGGAACAATTTCGCTTCAAAATGCTGAAAAGTTGCAATACCCCCCGAAAGGAACAATTTCGCCTCAAAATGGAAAAAAAATTGCAATACCCCCCCAAAGGAACAATTTCGCCTCAAAATGCCGAAAAGTTGCAATACCCCCCGAAAGGAACAATTTCGCCTCAAAATGGCAAAAAATTGCAATATCCCCCAAAGGAACAATTTCACTTCAAAATGCCGAAAAGTTGCAATACCCCCCGAAAGGAACAATTTCGCTTCAAAATGGCCAAAAGTTGCAATACCCCCCCAAAGGAACAATTCCGCCTCAAAATGGCAAAAAATTGCAATACCCCCCCAAAGGAACAATTTCGCTTCAAAATGGCCAAAAGTTGCAATACCCCTCCAAAGGAACAATTTCGCCTCAAAATGGCCAAAAATTGTAATACCCCCCAAAGGGACAATTTCGCTACAATATGGCCAAAAGTTGCAATACCCCCCCAAAGGAACAATTTCGCTTCAAAATGGCCAAAAGTTGCAATACCCCCCCAAAGGAACAATTTCGCCCCAAAATGGCCAAAAATTGTAATACCCCCCCAAAGGAACAGTTTCGCCTCAAAATGGCAAAAAATTGCAATACCCCCCCAAAGGAACAATTTCGCTTCAAAATGCCAAAAAGTTGCAATACCCCCCCAAAGGAACAATTTCGCTCCAAAATGCCAAAAAGTTGCAATACCCCCCCAAAGGAACAATTTCGCTTCAAAATGGCCAAAAGTTGCAATACCCCCCCAAAGGAACAATTTCGCCTCAAAATGGCAAAAAATTGCAATACCCCCCCAAAGGAACAATTTCGCTTCAAAATGACCAAAAATTGCAATACCCCCTGAAAGGAACAATTTCGCCTCAAAATGGCCAAAAGTTGCAATACCCCCCCAAAGGAACAATTTCGCCTCAAAATGCCGAAAAGTTGCAATACCCCCCGAAAGGAACAATTTCGCTTCAAAATGGCCAAAAGTTGCAATACCCCCCCAAAGGAACAATTTCGCCTCAAAATGGCAAGAAATTGCAATACCCCCCCAAAGGAACAATTTCGCCTCAAAATGCCGAAAAGTTGCAATACCCCCCCAAAGGAACAATTTCGCTTCAATATGGCCAAAAGTTGCAATACCCCCCCAAAGGAACAATTTCGCTTCAAAATGGCAAAAAATTGCAATACCCCCCCAAAGGAACAATTTCGCTTCAAAATGACCAAAAATTGCAATACCCCCCGAAAGGAACAATTTCGCCTCAAAATGGCCAAAAGTTGCAATACCCCCCCAAAGGAACAATTTCGCCTCAAAATGCCGAAAAGTTGCAATACCCCCCGAAAGGAACAATTTCGCTTCAAAATGGCCAAAAGTTGCAATACCCCCCCAAAGGAACAATTTCGCTTCAATATGGCCAAAAGTTGCAATACCCCCACAAAGGAACAATTTCGCTTCAATGTGGCCAAAAGTTGCAATACCCCCCAAAGGAACAATTTCGCCTCAAAATGGCAAAAAAATGCAATACCCCCCAAAGGAACAATTTCGCTTCAAAATGCTGAAAAGTTGCAATACCCCCCGAAAGGAACAATTTCGCCTCAAAATGGAAAAAAAATTGCAATACCCCCCAAAGGAACAATTTCGCCTCAAAATGCCGAAAAGTTGCAATACCCCCCGAAAGGAACAATTTCGCCTCAAAATGGCAAAAAATTGCAATATCCCCCAAAGGAACAATTTCACTTCAAAATGCCGAAAAGTTGCAATACCCCCCGAAAGGAACAATTTCGCTTCAAAATGGCCAAAAGTTGCAATACCCCCCCAAAGGAACAATTCCGCCTCAAAATGGCAAAAAATTGCAATACCCCCCCAAAGGAACAATTTCGCTTCAAAATGGCCAAAAGTTGCAATACCCCTCCAAAGGAACAATTTCGCCTCAAAATGGCCAAAAATTGTAATACCCCCCAAAGGAACAATTTCGCTACAATATGGCCAAAAGTTGCAATACCCCCCCAAAGGAACAATTTCGCTTCAAAATGGCCAAAAGTTGCAATACCCCCCCAAAGGAACAATTTCGCCTCAAAATGGCCAAAAATTGTAATACCCCCCCAAAGGAACAATTTCGCTTCAATATGGCCAAAAGTTGCAATACCCCCCCAAAGGAACAGTTTCGCCTCAAAATGGCAAAAAATTGCAATACCCCCCCAAAGGAACAATTTCGCTTCAAAATGGCCAAAAGTTGCAATACCCCCCCAAAAGAACAATTTCGCCTCAAAATGGAAAAAAATTGCAATACCCCCCCAAAGGAACAATTTCGCTTCAAAATGCCAAAAAGTTGCAATACCCCCCCAAAGGAACAATTTCGCCTCAAAATGGCAAAAAATTGCAATACCCCCCCAAAGGAACAATTTCGCTTCAAAATGACCAAAAATTGCAATACCCCCTGAAAGGAACAATTTCGCCTCAAAATGGCCAAAAGTTGCAATACCCCCCCAAAGGAACAGTTTCGCCTCAAAATGGCAAAAAATTGCAATACCCCCCCAAAGGAACAATTTCGCTTCAAAATGGCCAAAAGTTGCAATACCCCCCCAAAAGAACAATTTCGCCTCAAAATGGAAAAAAATTGCAATACCCCCCCAAAGGAACAATTTCGCTTCAAAATGCCAAAAAGTTGCAATACCCCCCCAAAGGAACAATTTCGCCTCAAAATGCCGAAAAGTTGCAATACCCCCCGAAAGGAACAATTTCGCTTCAAAATGGCCAAAAGTTGCAATACCCCCCCAAAGGAAAAATTTTGCCTCAAAATGGCAAGAAATTGCAATACCCCCCCAAAGGAACAATTTCGCCTCAAAATGCCGAAAAGTTGCAATACCCCCCCAAAGGAACAATTTCGCTTCAATATGGCCAAAAATTGCAATACCCCCCCAAAGGAACAATTTCGCTTCAAAATGGCCAAAAGTTGCAATACCCCCCCAAAGGAACAATTTCGCCTCAAAATGGCCAAAAATTGTAATACCCCCCCAAAGGAACAATTTCGCTTCAATATGGCCAAAAGTTGCAATACCCCTCCAAAGGAACAATTTCGCCTCAAAATGGCCAAAAATTGTAATACCCCCCAAAGGAACAATTTCGCTACAATATGGCCAAAAGTTGCAATACCCCCCCAAAGGAACAATTTCGCTTCAAAATGGCCAAAAGTTGCAATACCCCCCAAAGGAACATTTTCGCCTCAAAATGGCCAAAAATTGTAAAACCCCCCCAAAGGAACAATTTCGCTTCAATATGGCCAAAAGTTGCAATACCCCCCCAAAGGAACAGTTTCGCCTCAAAATGGCAAAAAATTGCAATACCCCCCCAAAGGAACAATTTCGCTTCAAAATGGCCAAAAGTTGCAATACCCCCCCAAAAGAACAATTTCGCCTCAAAATGGAAAAAAATTGCAATACCCCCCCAAAGGAACAATTTCGCTTCAAAATGGCCAAAAGTTGCAATACCCCCCCAAAGGAACAATTTCGCCTCAAAATGGCCAAAAATTGTAATACCCCCCCAAAGGAACAATTTCGCTTCAATATGGCCAAAAGTTGCAATACCCCCCCAAAGGAACAGTTTCGCCTCAAAATGGCAAAAAATTGCAATACCCCCCCAAAGGAACAATTTCGCTTCAAAATGGCCAAAAGTTGCAATACCCCCCCAAAAGAACAATTTCGCCTCAAAATGGAAAAAAATTTCAATACCCCCCCAAAGGAACAATTTCGCTTCAAAATGCCAAAAAGTTGCAATACCCCCCCAAAGGAACAATTTCGCTCCAAAATGCCAAAAAGTTGCAATACCCCCCCAAAGGAACAATTTCGCTTCAAAATGGCCAAAAGTTGCAATACCCCCCCAAAGGAACAATTTCGCCTCAAAATGGCAAAAAATTGCAATACCCCCCCAAAGGAACAATTTCGCTTCAAAATGACCAAAAATTGCAATACCCCCTGAAAGGAACAATTTCGCCTCAAAATGGCCAAAAGTTGCAATACCCCCCCAAAGGAACAATTTCGCCTCAAAATGCCGAAAAGTTGCAATACCCCCCGAAAGGAACAATTTCGCTTCAAAATGGCCAAAAGTTGCAATACCCCCCCAAAGGAACAATTTCGCCTCAAAATGGCAAGAAATTGCAATACCCCCCCAAAGGAACAATTTCGCCTCAAAATGCCGAAAAGTTGCAATACCCCCCCAAAGGAACAATTTCGCTTCAATATGGCCAAAAGTTGCAATACCCCCCCAAAGGAACAATTTCGCTTCAAAATGGCCAAAAGTTGCAATACCCCCCCAAAGGAACAATTTCGCCTCAAAATGGCCAAAAATTGTAATACCCCCCCAAAGGAACAATTTCGCTTCAATATGGCCAAAAGTTGCAATACCCCCCCAAAGGAACAGTTTCGCCTCAAAATGGCAAAAAATTGCAATACCCCCCAAAGGAACAATTTCGCCTCAAAATGCCGAAAAGTTGCAATACCCCCCGAAAGGAACAATTTCGCTTCAAAATGGCCAAAAGTTGCAATACCCCCCCAAAGGAACAATTCCGCCTCAAAATGGCAAAAAATTGCAATACCCCTTAAAGGAACAATTTCGCCTCAAAATGGCCAAAAGTTGCAATACCCCCCCAAAGGAACAATTTCGCCTCAAAATGGCCAAAAATTGTAATACCCCCCCAAAGGAACAATTTCGCTTCAATATGGCCAAAAGTTGCAATACCCCCCCAAAGGAACAATTTCGCTTCAAAATGGCCAAAAGTTGCAATACCCCCCCAAAGGAACAATTTCGCCTAAAAATGGCCAAAAATTGTAATACCCCCCAAAGGAACAATTTCGCTTCAATATGGCCAAAAGTTGCAATACCCCCCCAAAGGAACAGTTTCGCCTCAAAATGGCAAAAAATTGCAATACCCCCCCAAAGGAACAATTTCGCCTCAAAATGCCGAAAAGTTGCAATATCTCCCAAAGGAACAATTTCACTTCAAAATGCCGAAAAGTTGCAATACCCCCCGAAAGGAACAATTTCGCCTCAAAATGGCCAAAAGTTGCAATACACCCCCAAAGGAACAATTCCGCCTCAAAATGGCAAAAAATTGCAATACCCCCCCCAAAGGAACAATTTCGCTTCAAAATGGCCAAAAGTTGCAATACCCCCCAAAGGAACAGTTTCGCCTCAAAATGGCAAAAAATTGCAATACCCCCCCAAAGGAACAATTTCGCTTCAAAATGGCCAAAAGTTGCAATACCCCCCCAAAGGAACAATTTCGTCTCAAAATGGAAAAAAATTGCAATACCCCCCAAAGGAACAATTTCACTTCAAAATGCCAAAAAGTTGCAATACCCCCCGAAAGGAACAATTTCGCTTCAAAATGGCAAAAAGTTGCAATACCCCCCCAAAGGAACAATTTCGCCTCAAAATGGCAAGAAATTGCAATACCCCCCCAAAGGAACAATTTCGCCTCAAAATGCCGAAAAGTTGCAATACCCCCCCAAAGGAAAAATTTCGCTTCAATATGGCCAAAAGTTGCAATACCCCCCCAAAGGAACAATTTCGCTTCAAAATGGCCAAAAGTTGCAATACCCCCCCAAAGGAACAATTTCGCCTCAAAATGGCAAAAAATTGCAATACGCCCCCAAAGGAACAATTTCGCCTCTAAATGGCCAAAAGTTGCAATACCCCCCCAAAGGAACAATTTCGCTTCAATATGGCCAAAAGTTGCAATACCCCCCCAAAGGAACAATTTCGCTTCAAAATGGCCAAAAGTTGCAATACCCCCCCAAAGGAACAATTTCGCCTCAAAATGGCCAAAAATTGTAATACCCCCCCAAAGGAACAATTTCGCTTCAATATGGCCAAAAGTTGCAATACCCCCCCAAAGGAACAGTTTCGCCTCAAAATGGCAAAAAATTGCAATACCCCCCCAAAGGAACAATTTCGCCTCAAAATGGCAAAAAATTGCAATACCCCCCCAAAGGAACAATTTCGCTTCAAAATGACCAAAAATTGCAATACCCCCTGAAAGGAACAATTTCGCCTCAAAATGGCCAAAAGTTGCAATACCCCCCCAAAGGAACAATTTCGCCTCAAAATGCCGAAAAGTTGCAATACCCCCCGAAAGGAACAATTTCGCTTCAAAATGGCCAAAAGTTGCAATACCCCCCCAAAGGAACAATTTCGCCTCAAAATGGCAAGAAATTGCAATACCCCCCCCAAAGGAACAATTTCGCCTCAAAATGCCGAAAAGTTGCAATACCCCCCAAAGGAACAATTTCGCTTCAATATGGCCAAAAGTTGCAATACCCCCCCAAAGGAACAATTTCGCTTCAAAATGGCCAAAAGTTGCAATACCCCCCCAAAGGAACAATTTCGCCTAAAAATGGCCAAAAATTGTAATACCCCCCAAAGGAACAATTTCGCTTCAATATGGCCAAAAGTTGCAATACCCCCCCAAAGGAACAGTTTCGCCTCAAAATGGCAAAAAATTGCAATACCCCCCCAAAGGAACAATTTCGCCTCAAAATGCCGAAAAGTTGCAATATCTCCCAAAGGAACAATTTCACTTCAAAATGCCGAAAAGTTGCAATACCCCCCGAAAGGAACAATTTCGCCTCAAAATGGCCAAAAGTTGCAATACACCCCCAAAGGAACAATTCCGCCTCAAAATGGCAAAAAATTGCAATACCCCCCCCAAAGGAACAATTTCGCTTCAAAATGGCCAAAAGTTGCAATACCCCCCGAAAGGAACAATTTCGCTTCAAAATGGCAAAAAGTTGCAATACCCCCCCAAAGGAACAATTTCGCCTCAAAATGGCAAGAAATTGCAATACCCCCCCAAAGGAACAATTTCGCCTCAAAATGCAGAAAAGTTGCAATACCCCCCCAAAGGAAAAATTTCGCTTCAATATGGCCAAAAGTTGCAATACCCCCCCAAAGGAACAATTTCGCTTCAAAATGGCCAAAAGTTGCAATACCCCCCCAAAGGAACAATTTCGCCTCAAAATGGCAAAAAATTGCAATACGCCCCCAAAGGAACAATTTCGCCTCTAAATGGCCAAAAGTTGCAATACCCCCCCAAAGGAACAATTTCGCTTCAATATGGCCAAAAGTTGCAATACCCCCCCAAAGGAACAATTTCGCTTCAAAATGGCCAAAAGTTGCAATACCCCCCCAAAGGAACAATTTTGCCTCAAAATGGCCAAAAATTGTAATACCCCCCCAAAGGAACAATTTCGCTTCAATATGGCCAAAAGTTGCAATACCCCCCCAAAGGAACATTTTCGCCTCAAAATGGCAAAAAATTGCAATACCCCCCCAAAGGAACAATTTCGCTTCAAAATGGCCAAAAGTTGCAATACCCCCCCAAAAGAACAATTTCGCCTCAAAATGGAAAAAAATTGCAATACCCCCCAAAGGAACAATTTCGCTTCAAAATGCCAAAAAGTTGCAATACCCCCCCAAAGGAACAATTTCGCTCCAAAATGCCAAAAAGTTGCAATACCCCCCCAAAGGAACAATTTCGCTTCAAAATGGCCAAAAGTTGCAATACCCCCCCAAAGGAACAATTTCGCCTCAAAATGGCAAAAAATTGCAATACCCCCCCAAAGGAACAATTTCGCTTCAAAATGACCAAAAATTGCAATACCCCCTGAAAGGAACAATTTCGCCTCAAAATGGCCAAAAGTTGCAATACCCCCCCAAAGGAACAATTTCGCCTCAAAATGCCGAAAAGTTGCAATACCCCCCGAAAGGAACAATTTCGCTTCAAAATGGCCAAAAGTTGCAATACCCCCCCAAAGGAACAATTTCGCCTCAAAATGGCAAGAAATTGCAATACCCCCCCCAAAGGAACAATTTCGCCTCAAAATGCCGAAAAGTTGCAATACCCCCCAAAGGAACAATTTCGCTTCAATATGGCCAAAAGTTGCAATACCCCCCCAAAGGAACAATTTCGCTTCAAAATGGCCAAAAGTTGCAATACCCCCCCACCCCAAAGGAACAATTTCGCCTCAAAATGGCCAAAAATTGTAATACCCCCCCAAAGGAACAATTTCGCTTCAATATGGCCAAAAGTTGCAATACCCCCCCAAAGGAACAGTTTCGCCTCAAAATGGCAAAAAATTGCAATACCCCCCAAAGGAACAATTTCGCCTCAAAATGCCGAAAAGTTGCAATACCCCCGAAAGGAACAATTTCGTCTCAAAATGGCAAAAAATTGCAATATCCCCCAAAGGAACAATTTCACTTCAAAATGCCGAAAAGTTGCAATACCCCCCGAAAGAAACAATTTCGCTTCAAAATGGCCAAAAGTTGCAATACCCCCCCAAAGGAACAATTCCGCCTCAAAATGGCAAAAAATTGCAATACCCCTTAAAGGAACAATTTCGCCTCAAAATGGCCAAAAGTTGCAATACCCCCCCAAAGGAACAATTTCGCCTCAAAATGGCCAAAAATTGTAATACCCCCCCAAAGGAACAATTTCGCTTCAATATGGCCAAAAGTTGCAATACCCCCCCAAAGGAACAATTTCGCTTCAAAATGGCCAAAAGTTGCAATACCCCCCCAAAGGAACAATTTCGCCTAAAAATGGCCAAAAATTGTAATACCCCCCCAAAGGAACAATTTCGCTTCAATATGGCCAAAAGTTGCAATACCCCCCCAAAGGAACAGTTTCGCCTCAAAATGGCAAAAAATTGCAATACCCCCCCAAAGGAACAATTTCGCCTCAAAATGCCGAAAAGTTGCAATATCTCCCAAAGGAACAATTTCACTTCAAAATGCCGAAAAGTTGCAATACCCCCCGAAAGGAACAATTTCGCCTCAAAATAGCAAAAAATTGCAATACCCCCCCCAAAGGAACAATTTCGCTTCAAAATGGCCAAAAGTTGCAATACCCCCCCAAAGGAACAATTTCGCCTCAAATTGGCCAAAAATTGTAATACCCCCCCAAAGGAACAATTTCGCTTCAATATGGCCAAAAGTTGCAATACCCCCCCAAAGGAACAGTTTCGCCTCAAAATGGCAAAAAATTGCAATACCCCCCCAAAGGAACAATTTCGCTTCAAAATGGCCAAAAGTTGCAATACCCCCCCAAAGGAACAATTTCGCCTCAAAATGGAAAAAAATTGCAATACCCCCCCAAAGGAACAATTTCACTTCAAAATGCCAAAAAGTTGCAATACCCCCCCAAAGGAACAATTTCGCTTCAAAATGGCCAAAAGTTGCAATACCCCCCGAAAGGAACAATTTCGCTTCAAAATGGCAAAAAGTTGCAATACCCCCCCAAAGGAACAATTTCGCCTCAAAATGGCAAGAAATTGCAATACCCCCCCAAAGGAACAATTTCGCCTCAAAATGCCGAAAAGTTGCAATACCCCCCCAAAGGAACAATTTCGCTTCAATATGGCCAAAAGTTGCAATACCCCCCCAAAGGAACAATTTCGCTTCAAAATGGCCAAAAGTTGCAATACCCCCCCAAAGGAACAATTTCGCCTCAAAATGGCAAAAAATTGCAATACGCCCCCAAAGGAACAATTTCGCCTCTAAATGGCCAAAAGTTGCAATACCCCCCCCAAAGGAACAATTTCACCTCAAAATGCCGAAAATTTGCAATACCCCCCGAAAGGAACAATTTCGCTTCAAAATGGCCAAAAGTTGCAATACCCCCCAAAGGAACAATTTCGCTTCAATATGGCCAAAAGTTGCAATACCACCCCAAAGGAACAATTTCTCCTCAAAATGGAAAAAATTGCAATACCCCCCCAAAGGAACAATTTCGCTTCAAAATGCCGAAAAGTTGCAATACCCCCCAAAAGAACAATTTCGCTTCAAAATGGCCAAAAGTTGCAATACCCCCGAAAGGATCAATTTCGCCTCAAAATGGAAAAAAAATTGCAATACCCCCCCAAAGGAAAAATTTCGCTTTAAAATGGCCAAAAGTTGCAATACCCCCCCAAAGGAACAATTTTCGCCTCAAAATGGAAAAAAATTGCATTACCCCCCCAAAGAAACAATTTCGCTTCAAAATGCCAAAAAGTTGCAATACCCCCCCAAAGGAACAATTTCGCTTCAAAATGGCCAAAAGTTGCAATACCCCCCCCAAAGGAACAATTTCGCCTCAAAATGGCAAAAAATTGCAATACCCCCCCAAAGGAACAATTTCGTTTCAAAATGGCCAAAAGTTGCAATACCCCCCAAAGGAACAATTTCGCCTCAAAATGGAAAAAAATTGCAATACCCCCCCAAAGGAACAATTTCGCTTCAAAATGCCGAAAAGTTGCAATACCCGCCCAAAGGAACAATTTCGCTTCAAAATAGCCAAAAGTTGCAATACTTCCCCAAAGGAACAATTTCGCCTCAAAATGGCCAAAAATTGCAATACCCCCCAAAGGAACAATTTCACTTCAAAATGCCAAAAAGTTGCAATACCCCCCGAAAGGAACAATTTCGCTTCAAAATGGCAAAAAGTTGCAATACCCCCCCAAAGGAACAATTTCGCCTCAAAATGGCAAGAAATTGCAATACCCCCCCAAAGGAACAATTTCGCCTCAAAATGCCGAAAAGTTGCAATACCCCCCCAAAGGAAAAATTTCGCTTCAATATGGCCAAAAGTTGCAATACCCCCCCAAAGGAACAATTTCGCTTCAAAATGGCCAAAAGTTGCAATACCCCCCCAAAGGAACAATTTCGCTTCAAAATGGCCAAAAGTTGCAATACCCCCCCAAAAGAACAATTTCGCCTCAAAATGGAAAAAAATTGCAATACCCCCCCAAAGGAACAATTTCGCTTCAAAATGCCAAAAAGTTGCAATACCCCCCCAAAGGAACAATTTCGCTCCAAAATGCCAAAAAGTTGCAATACCCCCCCAAAGGAACAATTTCGCTTCAAAATGGCCAAAAGTTGCAATACCCCCCCAAAGGAACAATTTCGCCTCAAAATGGCAAAAAATTGCAATACCCCCCCAAAGGAACAATTTCGCTTCAAAATGACCAAAAATTGCAATACCCCCTGAAAGGAACAATTTCGCCTCAAAATGGCCAAAAGTTGCAATACCCCCCCAAAGGAACAATCTCGCCTCAAAATGCCGAAAAGTTGCAATACCCCCCGAAAGGAACAATTTCGCTTCAAAATGGCCAAAAGTTGCAATACCCCCCCAAAGGAACAATTTCGCCTCAAAATGGCAAGAAATTGCAATACCCCCCCCAAAGGAACAATTTCGCCTCAAAATGCCGAAAAGTTGCAATACCCCCCAAAGGAACAATTTCGCTTCAATATGGCCAAAAGTTGCAATACCCCCCCAAAGGAACAATTTCGCTTCAAAATGGCCAAAAGTTGCAATACCCCCCCAAAGGAACAATTTCGCCTAAAAATGGCCAAAAATTGTAATACCCCCCAAAGGAACAATTTCACTTCAATATGGCCAAAAGTTGCAATACCCCCCCAAAGGAACAGTTTCGCCTCAAAATGGCAAAAAATTGCAATACCCCCCCAAAGGAACAATTTCGCCTCAAAATGCCGAAAAGTTGCAATATCTCCCAAAGGAACAATTTCACTTCAAAATGCCGAAAAGTTGCAATACCCCCCGAAAGGAACAATTTCGCCTCAAAATGGCCAAAAGTTGCAATACACCCCCAAAGGAACAATTCCGCCTCAAAATGGCAAAAAATTGCAATACCCCCCCCAAAGGAACAATTTCGCTTCAAAATGGCCAAAAGTTGCAATACCCCCCAAAGGAACAGTTTCGCCTCAAAATGGCAAAAAATTGCAATACCCCCCCAAAGGAACAATTTCGCTTCAAAATGGCCAAAAGTTGCAATACCCCCCCAAAGGAACAATTTCGTCTCAAAATGGAAAAAAATTGCAATACCCCCCAAAGGAACAATTTCACTTCAAAATGCCAAAAAGTTGCAATACCCCCCGAAAGGAACAATTTCGCTTCAAAATGGCAAAAAGTTGCAATACCCCCCCAAAGGAACAATTTCGCCTCAAAATGGCAAGAAATTGCAATACCCCCCCAAAGGAACAATTTCGCCTCAAAATGCCGAAAAGTTGCAATACCCCCCCAAAGGAAAAATTTCGCTTCAATATGGCCAAAAGTTGCAATACCCCCCCAAAGGAACAATTTCGCTTCAAAATGGCCAAAAGTTGCAATACCCCCCCAAAGGAACAATTTCGCCTCAAAATGGCAAAAAATTGCAATACGCCCCCAAAGGAACAATTTCGCCTCTAAATGGCCAAAAGTTGCAATACCCCCCCAAAGGAACAATTTCGCTTCAATATGGCCAAAAGTTGCAATACCCCCCCAAAGGAACAATTTCGCTTCAAAATGGCCAAAAGTTGCAATACCCCCCCAAAGGAACAATTTCGCCTCAAAATGGCCAAAAATTGTAATACCCCCCCAAAGGAACAATTTCGCTTCAATATGGCCAAAAGTTGCAATACCCCCCCAAAATGGCAAAATGGCAAAAAATTGCAATACCCCCCCAAAGGAACAATTTCGCTTCAAAATGGCCAAAAGTTGCAATACCCCCCCAAAAGAACAATTTCGCCTCAAAATGGAAAAAAATTGCAATACCCCCCCAAAGGAACAATTTCGCTTCAAAATGCCAAAAAGTTGCAATACCCCCCCAAAGGAACAATTTCGCTCCAAAATGCCAAAAAGTTGCAATACCCCCCCAAAGGAACAATTTCGCTTCAAAATGGCCAAAAGTTGCAATACCCCCCCAAAGGAACAATTTCGCCTCAAAATGACAAAAAATTGCAATACCCCCCCAAAGGAACAATTTCGCTTCAAAATGACCAAAAATTGCAATACCCCCTGAAAGGAACAATTTCGCCTCAAAATGGCCAAAAGTTGCAATACCCCCCCAAAGGAACAATTTCGCCTCAAAATGGCAAGAAATTGCAATACCCCCCCCAAAGGAACAATTTCGCCTCAAAATGCCGAAAAGTTGCAATACCCCCCAAAGGAACAATTTCGCTTCAATATGGCCAAAAGTTGCAATACCCCCCCAAAGGAACAATTTCGCTTCAAAATGGCCAAAAGTTGCAATACCCCCCCAAAGGAACAATTTCGCCTCAAAATGGCCAAAAATTGTAATACCCCCCAAAAGGAACAATTTCGCTTCAATATGGCCAAAAGTTGCAATACCCCCCCAAAGGAACAGTTTCGCCTCAAAATGGCAAAAAATTGCAATACCCCCCAAAGGAACAATTTCGCCTCAAAATGCCGAAAAGTTGCAATACCCCCGAAAGGAACAATTTCGCCTCAAAATGGCAAAAAATTGCAATATCCCCCAAAGGAACAATTTCACTTCAAAATGCCGAAAAGTTGCAATACCCCCCGAAAGAAACAATTTCGCTTCAAAATGGCCAAAAGTTGCAATACCCCCCCAAAGGAACAATTCCGCCTCAAAATGGCAAAAAATTGCAATACCCCTTAAAGGAACAATTTCGCCTCAAAATGGCCAAAAGTTGCAATACCCCCCCAAAGGAACAATTTCGCCTCAAAATGGCCAAAAATTGTAATACCCCCCCAAAGGAACAATTTCGCTTCAATATGGCCAAAAGTTGCAATACCCCCCCAAAGGAACAATTTCGCTTCAAAATGGCCAAAAGTTGCAATACCCCCCCAAAGGAACAATTTCGCCTAAAAATGGCCAAAAATTGTAATACCCCCCCAAAGGAACAATTTCGCTTCAATATGGCCAAAAGTTGCAATACCCCCCCAAAGGAACAGTTTCGCCTCAAAATGGCAAAAAATTGCAATACCCCCCCAAAGGAACAATTTCGCCTCAAAATGCCGAAAAGTTGCAATATCTCCCAAAGGAACAATTTCACTTCAAAATGCCGAAAAGTTGCAATACCCCCCGAAAGGAACAATTTCGCCTCAAAATAGCAAAAAATTGCAATACCCCCCCCAAAGGAACAATTTCGCTTCAAAATGGCCAAAAGTTGCAATACCCCCCCAAAGGAACAATTTCGCCTCAAATTGGCCAAAAATTGTAATACCCCCCCAAAGGAACAATTTCGCTTCAATATGGCCAAAAGTTGCAATACCCCCCCAAAGGAACAGTTTTGCCTCAAAATGGCAAAAAATTGCAATACCCCCCCAAAGGAACAATTTCGCTTCAAAATGGCCAAAAGTTGCAATACCCCCCCAAAGGAACAATTTCGCCTCAAAATGGAAAAAAATTGCAATACCCCCCCAAAGGAACAATTTCACTTCAAAATGCCAAAAAGTTGCAATACCCCCCCAAAGGAACAATTTCGCTTCAAAATGGCCAAAAGTAGCAATACCCCCCGAAAGGAACAATTTCGCTTCAAAATGGCAAAAAGTTGCAATACCCCCCCAAAGGAACAATTTCGCCTCAAAATGGCAAGAAATTGCAATACCCCCCCAAAGGAACAATTTCGCCTCAAAATGCCGAAAAGTTGCAATACCCCCCCAAAGGAACAATTTCGCTTCAATATGGCCAAAAGTTGCAATACCCCCCCAAAGGAACAATTTCGCTTCAAAATGGCCAAAAGTTGCAATACCCCCCCAAAGGAACAATTTCGCCTCAAAATGGCAAAAAATTGCAATACGCCCCCAAAGGAACAATTTCGCCTCTAAATGGCCAAAAGTTGCAATACCCCCCCCAAAGGAACAATTTCACCTCAAAATGCCGAAAATTTGCAATACCCCCCGAAAGGAACAATTTCGCTTCAAAATGGCCAAAAGTTGCAATACCCCCCAAAGGAACAATTTCGCTTCAATATGGCCAAAAGTTGCAATACCACCCCAAAGGAACAATTTCTCCTCAAAATGGAAAAAATTGCAATACCCCCCCAAAGGAACAATTTCGCTTCAAAATGCCGAAAAGTTGCAATACCCCCCAAAAGAACAATTTCGCTTCAAAATGGCCAAAAGTTGCAATACCCCCCAAAGGATCAATTTCGCCTCAAAATGGAAAAAAAATTGCAATACCCCCCCAAAGGAAAAATTTCGCTTTAAAATGGCCAAAAGTTGCAATACCCCCCCAAAGGAACAATTTTCGCCTCAAAATGGAAAAAAATTGCATTACCCCCCCAAAGAAACAATTTCGCTTCAAAATGCCAAAAAGTTGCAATACCCCCCCAAAGGAACAATTTCGCTTCAAAATGGCCAAAAGTTGCAATACCCCCCCCAAAGGAACAATTTCGCCTCAAAATGGCAAAAAATTGCAATACCCCCCCAAAGGAACAATTTCGTTTCAAAATGGCCAAAAGTTGCAATACCCCCCAAAGGAACAATTTCGCCTCAAAATGGAAAAAAATTGCAATACCCCCCCAAAGGAACAATTTCGCTTCAAAATGCCGAAAAGTTGCAATACCCGCCCAAAGGAACAATTTCGCTTCAAAATAGCCAAAAGTTGCAATACTTCCCCAAAGGAACAATTTCGCCTCAAAATGGCCAAAAATTGTAATACCCCCCCAAAGGAACAATTTCGATTCAATGTGGCCAAAAGTTGCAATACCCCCCAAAGGAACAATTTCGCCTCAAAATGGCAAAAATTGCAATACCCCCCAAAGGAACAATTTCGCTTCAAAATGCTGAAAAGTTGCAATACCCCCCGAAAGGAACAATTTCGCCTCAAAATGGAAAAAAATTGCAATACCCCCCCAAAGGAATAATTTCGCCTCAAAATGCCGAAAAGTTGCAATACCCCCCCAAAGGAACAATTTCGCCTCAAAATGGCAAAAAATTGCAATACCCCCCAAAGGAACAATTCCGCCTCAAAATGCCAAAAAATTGCAATACCCCCCCAAAGGAACAATTTCGCTTCAAAATGGCCAAAAGTTGCAATACCCCCCAAAGGAACAATTTCGCCTCAAAATGGCCAAAAATTGTAATACCCCCCCAAAGGAACAATTTCGCTTCAATATGGCCAAAAGTTGCAATACCCCCCCAAAGGAACAATTTCGCTTCAAAATGGCCAAAAGTTGCAATACCCCCCCAAAGGAACAATTTCGCCTCAAAATGGCCAAAAATTGTAATACCCCCCCAAAGGAACAATTTCGCTTCAATATGGCCAAAAGTTGCAATACCCCCCTAAAGGAACAGTTTCGCCTCAAAATGGCAAAAAATTGCAATACCCCCCCAAATGAACAATTTCGTTTCAAAATGGTCAAAAGTTGCAATACCCCCCAAAGGAACAATTTCGCCTCAAAATGGAAAAAAATTGCAATACCCCCCCAAAGGTACAATTTCGCTTCAAAATGCCAAAAAGTTGCAATACCCCCCCAAAGGAACATTTTCGCTTCAAAATGGCCAAAAGTTGCAATACCCCCCAAAGGAACAATTTCGCCTCAAAATGGCAAAAAATTGCAATACGCCCCCAAAGGAACAATTTCGCTTCAAAATGACCAAAAGTTGCAATACCCCCCGAAAGGAACAATTTCGCCTCTAAATGGCCAAAAGTTGCAATACCCCCCCAAAGGAACAATTTCGCCTCAAAATGCCGAAAAGTTGCAATACCCCCCGAAAAGAACAATTTCGCTTCAAAATGGCCAAAAGTTGCAATACCCCCCCAAAGGAACAATTTCGCCTCAAAATGGAAAGAAATTGCAATACCCCCCAAAGGAACAATTTTCGCCTCAAAATGGAAAAAAATTGCATTACCCCCCCAAAGGAACAGTTTCGCCTCAAAATGGCAAAAAATTGCAATACCCCCCAAAGGAACAATTTCGTTTCAAAATGGCCAAAAGTTGCAATACCCCCCAAAGGAACAATTTCGCCTCAAAATGGAAAAAAATTGCAATACCCCCCCAAAGGAACAATTTCGCTTCAAATTGCCAAAAAGTTGCAATACCCCCCCAAAGGAACAATTTCGCCTCAAAATGGCAAAAAATTGCAATACGCCCCCAAAGGAACAATTTCGCTTCAAAGTGACCAAAAGTTGCAATACCCCCCGAAAGGAACAATTTCGCCTCTAAATGGCCAAAAGTTGCAATACCCCCCCAAAGGAACAATTTCGCCTCAAAATGCAGAAAAGTTGCAATACCCCCCGAAAGGAACAATTTCGCTTCAAAATGGCCAAAAGTTGCAATACCCCCCCAAAGGAACAATTTCGCCTCAAAATGGCAAGAAATTGCAATACCCCCCAAAGGAACAATTTTGCCTCAAAATGGCAAAAAATTGCAATACCCCCCAAAGTAACAATTTCGCTTCAAAATGGCCAAAAGTTGCAATACCCCCCCAAAGGAACAATTTCGCCTCAAAATGGCAAAAAATTGCAATACCCCCCCAAAGGAACAATTTCGCTTCAAAATGGCCAAAAGTTGCAATACCCCCTCAAAGGAACAATTTCGCCTCAAAATGGCAAAAAATTGCAATACCCCCCAAAGGAACAATTTCGCCTCAAAATAGCAAAAAATTGTAATACCCCCCCAAAGGAACAATTTCGCTTCAATATGGCCAAAAGTTGCAATACCCCCCCTAAAGGAACAGTTTTGCCTCAAAATGTCAAAAAATTTCAATACCCCCCCAAAGTAACAATTTCGTTTCAAAATGGCCAAAAGTTGCAATACCCCCCAAAGGAACAATTTCGCCTCAAAATGGAAAAAAATTGCAATACCCCCCAAAGGAACAATTTCGCTTCAAAATGCCGAAAAGTTGCAATACCCGCCCAAAGGAACAATTTCGCTTCAAAATGGCCAAAAGTTGCAATACCCCCCCAAAGGAACAATTTCGCCTCAAAATGGCCAAAAATTGTAATACCCCCCAAAGGAACAATTTCGCTTCAATGTGGCCAAAAGTTGCAATACCCCCCAAAGGAACAATTTCGCCTCAAAATGGCAAAAAATTGCAATACCCCCCAAAGGAACAATTTCGCTTCAAAATGCTGAAAAGTTGCAATACTCCCCGAAAGGAACAATTTCGCCTCAAAATGGAAAAAAAATTGCAATACCCCCCCAAAGGAACAATTTCGCCTCAAAATGCCGAAAAGTTGCAATACCCCCCGAAAAGAACAATTTCGCCTCAAAATGGCAAAAAATTGCAATATCCCCCAAAGGAGCAATTTCACTTCAAAATGCCGAAAAGTTGCAATACCCCCCGAAAGGAACAATTTCGCTTCAAAATGGCCAAAAGTTGCAATACCCCCCCAAAGGAACAATTCCGCCTCAAAATGGCAAAAAATTGCAATACACCCCCAAAGGAACAATTTCGCTTCAAAATGGCCAAAAGTTGCAATACCCCCCCAAAGGAACAATTTCGCCTCAAAATGGCCAAAAATTGTAATACCCCCCCCCAAAGGAACAATTTCGCTTCAATATGGCCAAAAGTTGCAATACCCCCCCAAAGGAACAGTTTCGCCTCAAAATGGCAAAAAAATTGCAATACCCCCCCAAAGGAACAATTTTGCTTCAAAATGGCCAAAAGTTGCAATACCCCCCCAAAGGAACAATTTCGCCTCAAAATGGAAAAAAATTGCAATACCCCCCCAAAGGAACAATTTCGCTTCAAAATGCCAAAAAGTTGCAATACCCCCCCAAAGGAACAATTTCGCTTCAAAATGCCAAAAAGTTGCAATACCCCCCCAAAGGAACAATTTCGCCTCAAAATGGCAAAAAATTGCAATACCCCCCCAAAGGAACAATTTCGCTTCAAAATGACCAAAAATTGCAATACCCCCGAAAGGAACAATTTCGCCTCCAAATGGCCAAAAGTTGCAATACCCCCCCAAAGGAACAATTTCGCCTCAAAATGGCAAGAAATTGCAATACCCCCCCAAAGGAACAATTTTGCCTCAAAATGGCAAAAAATTGCAATACCCCCCAAAGTAACAATTTCGCTTCAAAATGGCCAAAAGTTGCAATACCCCCCCAAAGGAACAATTTCGCCTCAAAACGGCAAAAAATTGCAATACCCCCCCAAAGGAACAATTTCGCTTCAAAATGGCCAAAAGTTGCAATACCCCCTCAAAGGAACAATTTCGCCTCAAATTGGCAAAAAATTGCAATACCCCCCAAAGGAACAATTTCGCCTCAAAATAGCTAAAAATTGCAATACCTCCCCAAAGGAACAATTTCGCTTCAAAATGGCCAAAAGTTGCAATACCACCCCAAAGGATCAATTTCGCCTCAAAATGGAAAAAAAATTGCAATACCCCCCAAAGGAACAATTTCGCTTTAAAATGGCCAAAAGTTGCAATACCCCCCCAAAGGAACAATTTCGCTTCAAAATGGCCAAAAGTTGCAATACCCCCCCAAAGGAACAATTTCGCCTCAAAATGGCCAAAAATTGTAATACCCCCCTAAAGGAACAGTTTCGCCTCAAAATGGCAAAAAATTGCAATACCCCCCCAAAGGAACAATTTCGTTTCAAAATGGCCAAAAGTTGCAATACCCCCCAAAAGAACAGTTTCGCCTCAAAATGGCAAAAAAATTGCAATACCCCCCCAAAGGAACAATTTTGCTTCAAAATGGCCAAAAGTTGCAATACCCCCCCAAAGGAACAATTTCGCCTCAAAATGGAAAAAAATTGCAATACCCCCCCAAAGGAACAATTTCGCTTCAAAATGCCAAAAAGTTGCAATACCCCCCCAAAGGAACAATTTCGCTTCAAAATGCCAAAAAGTTGCAATACCCCCCCAAAGGAACAATTTCGCCTCAAAATGGCAAAAAATTGCAATACCCCCCCAAAGGAACAATTTCGCTTCAAAATGACCAAAAATTGCAATACCCCCGAAAGGAACAATTTCGCCTCCAAATGGCCAAAAGTTGCAATACCCCCCCAAAGGAACAATTTCGCCTCAAAATGGCAAGAAATTGCAATACCCCCCCAAAGGAACAATTTTGCCTCAAAATGGCAAAAAATTGCAATACCCCCCAAAGTAACAATTTCGCTTCAAAATGGCCAAAAGTTGCAATACCCCCCCAAAGGAACAATTTCGCCTCAAAACGGCAAAAAATTGCAATACCCCCCCAAAGGAACAATTTCGCTTCAAAATGGCCAAAAGTTGCAATACCCCCTCAAAGGAACAATTTCGCCTCAAATTGGCAAAAAATTGCAATACCCCCCAAAGGAACAATTTCGCCTCAAAATAGCTAAAAATTGCAATACCTCCCCAAAGGAACAATTTCGCTTCAAAATGGCCAAAAGTTGCAATACCACCCCAAAGGATCAATTTCGCCTCAAAATGGAAAAAAAATTGCAATACCCCCCAAAGGAACAATTTCGCTTTAAAATGGCCAAAAGTTGCAATACCCCCCCAAAGGAACAATTTCGCTTCAAAATGGCCAAAAGTTGCAATACCCCCCCAAAGGAACAATTTCGCCTCAAAATGGCCAAAAATTGTAATACCCCCCTAAAGGAACAGTTTCGCCTCAAAATGGCAAAAAATTGCAATACCCCCCCAAAGGAACAATTTCGTTTCAAAATGGCCAAAAGTTGCAATACCCCCCAAAAGAACAATTTCGCCTCAAAATGGAAAAAAATTGCAATACCCCCCCAAAGGAACAATTTCGCTTCAAAATGCCGAAAAGTTGCAATACCCGCCCAAAGGAACAATTTCGCCTCAAAATGGCCAAAAATTGTAATACCCCCCAAAGGAACAATTTCGCTTCAATGTGGCCAAAAGTTGCAATACCCCCCAAAGGAACAATTTCGCCTCAAAATGGCAAAAAATTGCAATACCCCCCAAAGGAACAATTTCGCTTCAAAATGCTGAAAAGTTGCAATACCCCCCGAAAGGAACAATTTCGCCTCAAAAAGGAAAAAAAATTGCAATACCCCCCAAAGGAACAATTTCGCCTCAAAATGCCGAAAAGTTGCAATACCCCCCGAAAGGAACAATTTCGCTTCAAAATGGCCAAAAGTTGCAATACCCCCCCAAAGGAACAATTTCGCTTCAAAATGGCCAAAAGTTGCAATACCCCCCCAAAGGAACAATTTTGCCTCAAAATGGCCAAAAATTGTAATACCCCCCAAAGGAACAATTTCGCTTCAATATGGCCAAAAGTTGCAATACCCCCCAAAGGAACAGTTTCGCCTCAAAATGGCAAAAAATTGCAATACCCCCCCAAAGGAAAAATTTCGCTTCAAAATGGCCAAAAGTTGCAATACCCCCCCAAAGGAACAATTTCGCCTCAAAATGGCAAAAAATTGCAATACCCCCCCAAAGGAATAATTTCGCTTCAAAATGACCAAAAATTGCAATACCCCCCGAAAGGAACAATTTCGCCTCAAAATGGCCAAAAGTTGCAATACCCTTCCAAAGGAACAATTTCGCCTCAAAATGCCGAAAAGTTGCAATACCCCCCGAAAGGAACAATTTCGCTTCAAAATGGCCAAAAGTTGCAATACCCCCCCAAAGGAACAATTTCGCCTCAAAATGGCAAAAAATTTCAATACCCCCCCAAAGGTACAATTTCGCCTCAAAATGGCCAAAAGTTGCAATACCCCCCCAAAGGAACAATTTCGCCTCAAAATGGCCAAAAATTGTAATACCCCCCCCAAAGGAACAATTTCGCTTCAATATGGCCAAAAGTTGCAATACCCCCCCAAATGAACAATTTCGCTTCAAAATGGCCAAAAGTTGCAATACCCCCCCAAAGGAACAATTTCGCCTCAAAATGGCCAAAAATTGTAATACCCCCCCAAAGGAACAATTTCGCTTCAATATGGCCAAAAGTTGCAATACCCCCCCAAAGGAACAGTTTCGCCTCAAAATGGCAAAAAATTGCAATACCCCCCCAAAGGAACAATTTCGCCTCAAAATGCCGAAAAGTTGCAATACCCCCCGAAAGGAACAATTTCGCCTCAAAATGGCAAAAAATTGCAATATCCCCCAAAGGAACAATTTCACTTTAAAATGCCAAAAAGTTGCAATACCCCCCGAAAGGAACAATTTCGCCTCAAAATGGCCAAAAGTTGCAATACCCCCCCAAAGGAACAATTCCGTCTCAAAATGGCAAAAAATTGCAATACCCCCCCAAAGGAACAATTTCGCTTTAAAATGGCCAAAAGTTGCAATACCCCCCAAAGGAACAATTTCACCTCAAAATGGCCAAAAATTGTAATACCCCCCCAAAGGAACAATTTCGCTTCAAAATGACCAAAAGTTGCAATACCCCCCCAAAGGAACAATTTCGCCTCAAAATGGAAAAAAATTGCAATACCCTCCCAAAGGAACAATTTCGCTTCAAAATGCCAAAAAGTTGCAATACCCCCCCAAAGGAACAATTTCGCTTCAAAATGGCCAAAAGTTGCAATACCCCCCCAAAGGAACAATTTCGCTTCAAAATGACCAAAAGTTGCAATACCCCCCCAAAGGAACAATTTCGCCTCAAAATGGTAAAAAATTGCAATACCCCCCCAAAGGAACAATTTCGCTTCAAAATGACCAAAAGTTGCAATACCCCCCGAAAGGAACAATTTCGCCTCAAAATGGCCAAAAGTTGCAATACTTCCCAAAGGAACAATTTCGCCTCAAAATGCCGAAAAGTTGCAATACCCCCCGAAAGGAACAATTTCGCTTCAAAATGGCCAAAAGTTGCAATACCCCCCAAAGGAACAATTTCGCCTCAAAATGGCAAGAAATTGCAATACCCCCCCAAAGGAACAATTTCGCCTCAAAATGGCCAAAAATTGTAATACCCACCCAAAGGAACAATTTCGCTTCAATATGACCAAAAGTTGCAATACCCCCCCAAAGGAACAATTTCGCTTCAAAATGGCGAAAAGTTGCAATACCCCCCAAAGGAACAATTTCGCCTCAAAATGGCCAAAAATTGTAATACTCCCCCAAAGGAACAATTTCGCTTCAATATGGCCAAAAGTTGCAATACCCCCCCAAAGGAACAATTTCGCCTCAAAATGGCAAAAAATTGCAATACCCCCCCAAAGGAAAGATTTCGCTTCAAAATGGCAAAAAGTTGCAATACCCCCCCAAAGGAACAATTTCGCCTGAAAATGGAAAAAAATTGCAATACCCCCCCAAAGGAACAATTTCGCTTCAAAATGCCAAAAAGTTGCAATACCCCCCCAAAGGAACAATTTCGCTTCAAAATGGCCAAAAGTTGCAATACCCCCCCAAAGGAACAATTTCGCCTCAAAATGGCAAAAAATTGCAATACCCCCCCAAAGGAACAATTTCGCTTCAAAATGACCAAAAGTTGCAATACCCCCCGAATGGAACAATTTCGCCTCAAAATGGCCAAAAGTTGCAATACCCCCCCAAAGGAACAATTTCGCCTCAAAATGGCAAGAAATTGCAATACCCCCCCAAAGGAACAATTTCGCCTCAAAATGCCGAAAAGTTGCAATACCCCCCCAAAGGAACAATTTCGCCTCAAAATGGCCAAAAATTGTAATACCCCCCCAAAGGAACAATTTCGCTTCAATATGGCCAAAAGTTGCAATACCCCCCCAAATGAACAATTTCGCTTCAAAATGGCCAAAAGTTGCAATACCCCCCCAAAGGAACAATTTCGCCTCAAAATGGCCAAAAATTGTAATACCCCCCCAAAGGAACAATTTCGCTTCAATATGGCCAAAAGTTGCAATACCCCCCCAAAGGAACAGTTTCGCCTCAAAATGGCAAAAAATTGCAATACCCCCCCAAAGGAACAATTTCGCCTCAAAATGCCGAAAAGTTGCAATACCCCCCGAAAGGAACAATTTCGCCTCAAAATGGCAAAAAATTGCAATATCCCCCAAAGGAACAATTTCACTTCAAAATGCCGAAAAGTTGCAATACCCCCCGAAAGGAACAATTTCGCCTCAAAATGGCCAAAAGTTGCAATACCCCCCCAAAGGAACAATTCCGCCTCAAAATGGCAAAAAATTGCAATACCCCCCAAAGGAACAATTTCGCTTTAAAATGGCCAAAAGTTGCAATACCCCCCAAAGGAACAATTTCACCTCAAAATGGCCAAAAATTGTAATACCCCCCCAAAGGAACAATTTCGCTTCAATATGGCCAAAAGTTGCAATACCCCCCCAAAGGAACAGTTTCGCCTCAAAATGGCAAAAAATTGCAATACCCCCCCAAAGGAACAATTTCGCTTCAAAATGGCCAAAAGTTGCAATACCCCCCCAAAGGAACAATTTCGCCTCAAAATGGAAAAAAATTGCAATACCCCCCCAAAGGAACAATTTCGCTTCAAAATGCCAAAAAGTTGCAATACCCCCCAAAGGAACAATTTCGCTTCAAAATGGCCAAAAGTTGCAATACCCCCCCAAAGGAACAATTTCGCCTCAAAATGGCAAAAAATTGCAATACCCCCCCAAAGGAACAATTTCGCTTCAAAATGACCAAAAGTTGCAATACCCCCCGAAAGGAACAATTTCGCCTCAAAATGGCCAAAAGTTGCAATACCCCCCCCAAAGGAACAATTTCGCCTCAAAATGCCGAAAAGTTGCAATACCCCCCGAAAGGAACAATTTCGCTTCAAAATGGCCAAAAGTTGCAATACCCCCCCAAAGGAACAATTTCGCCTCAAAATGGCAAGAAATTGCAATACCCCCCCAAAGGAACAATTTCGCCTCAAAATGCCGAAAAGTTGCAATACCCCCCCAAAGGAACAATTTCGCTTCAAAATGGCCAAAAGTTGCAATACCCCCCCAAAGGAACAATTTCGCCTCAAAATGGCCAAAAATTGTAATACCCCCCCAAAGGAACAATTTCGCTTCAATATGGCCAAAAGTTGCAATACCCCCCCAAAGGAACAGTTTCGCCTCAAAATGGCAAAAAATTGCAATACCCCCCCAAAGGAACAATTTCGCTTCAAAATGGCCAAAAGTTGCAATACCCCCCCAAAGGAACAATTTCGCCTCAAAATGGAAAAAAATTGCAATACCCCCCCAAAGGAAAAATTTCGCTTCAAAATGCCAAAAAGTTGCAATACCCCCCCAAAGGAACAATTTCGCTTCAAAATGGCCAAAAGTTGCAATACTCCCCCAAAGGAACAATTTCGCCTCAAAATGACAAAAAATTGCAATACCCCAAAGGTACAATTTCGCTTCAAAATGGCCAAAAGCTGCAATACCCCCCCAAAGGAACAATTTCGCCTCAATATGGCAAAAAATTGCAATACCCCCCCAAAGGAACAATTTCGCCTCAAAATGCCGAAAAGTTGCAATACCCCCCCAAAGGAACAATTTCGCTTCAATATGGCCAAAAGTTGCAATACCCCCCCAAAGGAACAATTTCGCTTCAAAATGGCCAAAAGTTACAATACCCCCCCAAAGGAACAATTTCGCCTCAAAATGGCCAAAAATTGTAATACCCCCCCAAAGGAACAATTTCGCTTCAATATGGCCAAAAGTTGCAATACCCCCCCAAAGGAACAGTTTCGCCTCAAAATGGCCAAAAGTTGCAATACCCCCCCAAAGGAACAATTTCGCCTCAAAATGGAAAAAAATTGCAATACCCCCCCAAAGGAACAATTTCGCTTCAAAATGCCAAAAAGTTGCAATACCCCCCCAAAGGAACAATTTCGCTTCAAAATGGCCAAAAGTTGCAATACCCCCCCAAAGGAACAATTTCGCCTCAAAATGGCAAAAAATTGCAATACGCCCCCAAAGGAACAATTTCGCTTCAAAATGACCAAAAGTTGCAATACCCCCCGAAAGGAACAATTTCGCCTCTAAATGGCCAAAAGTTGCAATACCCCCCCAAAGGAACAATTTCGCCTCAAAATGCCGAAAAGTTGCAATACCCCCCGAAAGGAACAATTTCGCTTCAAAATGGCCAAAAGTTGCAATACCCCCCCAAAGGAACAATTTCGCCTCAAAATGGCAAGAAATTGCAATACCCCCCAAAGGAACAATTTTGCCTCCAAATGGCAAAAAATTGCAATACCCCCCAAAGTAACAATTTCGCTTCAAAATGGACAAAAGTTGCAATACCCCCCCAAAGGAACAATTTCGCCTCAAAATGGCAAAAAATTGCAATACCCCCCCAAAGGAACAATTTCGCTTCAAAATGGCCAAAAGTTGCAATACCCCCTCAAAGGAACAATTTCGCCTCAAAATGGCAAAAAATTGCAATACCCCCCAAAGGAACAATTTCGCCTCAAAATAGCAAAAAATTGCAATACCCCCCCAAAGGAACAATTTCGCTTCAAAATGGCCAAAAGTTGCAATATTCCCCCAAGGAACAATTTCGCCTCAAAATGCCGAAAATTTGCAATACCACCCCAAAGGAACAATTTCGCCTCAAAATGGAAAAAATTGCAATACCCCCCCAAAGGAACAATTTCGCTTCAAAATGCCGAAAAGTTGCAATACCCCCCAAAGGAACAATTTCGCTTCAATATGGCCAAAAGTTGCAATACCCCCCAAAGGAACAATTTCGCCTCAAAATGGCAAAAAATTGCAATGCCCCCCAAAGGAACAATTTCGCTTCAAAATGGCCAAAAGTTGCAATACCCCCCCAAAGGATCAATTTCGCCTCAAAAAGGCAAAAATTGCAATACCCCCCCAAAGGAACAATTATGCCTCAAAATGCCGAAAAGTTGCAATACCCCCCCAAAGGAACAATTTCGCTTCAATATGGCCAAAAGTTGCAATACCCCCCCAAAGGAACAATTTCGCTTCAAAATGGCCAAAAGTTGCAATACCCCCCCAAAGGAACAATTTCGCCTCAAAATGGCCAAAAATTGTAATACCCCCCAAAGGAACAATTTCGCTTCAATATGGCCAAAAGTTGCAATACCCCCCCAAAGGAACAGTTTCGCCTCAAAATGGCAAAAAGTTGCAATACCCCCCGAAAGGAACAATTTCGCTTCAAAATGGCCAAAAGTTGCAATACCCCCCCAAAGGAAAGATTTCGCTTCAAAATGGCAAAAAGTTGCAATACCCCCCCAAAGGAACAATTTCGCCTCAAAATGGAAAAAAATTGCAATACCCCCCCAAAGGAACAATTTCGCTTCAAAATGCCAAAAAGTTGCAATACCCCCCAAAGGAACAATTTCGCTTCAAAATGGCCAAAAGTTGCAATACCCCCCCAAAGGAACAATTTCGCCTCAAAATGGCAAAAAATTGCAATACCCCCCCAAAGGAACAATTTCGCTTCAAAATGACCAAAAGTTGCAATACCCCCCGAAAGGAACAATTTCGCCTCAAAATGGCCAAAAGTTGCAATACCCCCCCCAAAGGAACAATTTCGCCTCAAAATGCCGAAAAGTTGCAATACCCCCCGAAAGGAACAATTTCGCTTCAAAATGGCCAAAAGTTGCAATACCCCCCCAAAGGAACAATTTCGCCTCAAAATGGCAAGAAATTGCAATACCCCCCCAAAGGAACAATTTCGCCTCAAAATGCCGAAAAGTTGCAATACCCCCCCAAAGGAACAATTTCGCTTCAAAATGGCCAAAAGTTGCAATACCCCCCCAAAGGAACAATTTCGCCTCAAAATGGCCAAAAATTGTAATACCCCCCCAAAGGAACAATTTCGCTTCAATATGGCCAAAAGTTGCAATACCCCCCCAAAGGAACAGTTTCGCCTCAAAATGGCAAAAAATTGCAATACCCCCCCAAAGGAACAATTTCGCTTCAAAATGGCCAAAAGTTGCAATACCCCCCCAAAGGAACAATTTCGCCTCAAAATGGAAAAAAATTGCAATACCCCCCCAAAGGAAAAATTTCGCTTCAAAATGCCAAAAAGTTGCAATACCCCCCCAAAGGAACAATTTCGCTTCAAAATGGCCAAAAGTTGCAATACTCCCCCAAAGGAACAATTTCGCCTCAAAATGACAAAAAATTGCAATACCCCAAAGGTACAATTTCGCTTCAAAATGGCCAAAAGCTGCAATACCCCCCCAAAGGAACAATTTCGCCTCAATATGGCAAAAAATTGCAATACCCCCCCAAAGGAACAATTTCGCCTCAAAATGCCGAAAAGTTGCAATACCCCCCCAAAGGAACAATTTCGCTTCAATATGGCCAAAAGTTGCAATACCCCCCCAAAGGAACAATTTCGCTTCAAAATGGCCAAAAGTTACAATACCCCCCCAAAGGAACAATTTCGCCTCAAAATGGCCAAAAATTGTAATACCCCCCCAAAGGAACAATTTCGCTTCAATATGGCCAAAAGTTGCAATACCCCCCCAAAGGAACAGTTTCGCCTCAAAATGGCCAAAAGTTGCAATACCCCCCCAAAGGAACAATTTCGCCTCAAAATGGAAAAAAATTGCAATACCCCCCCAAAGGAACAATTTCGCTTCAAAATGCCAAAAAGTTGCAATACCCCCCCAAAGGAACAATTTCGCTTCAAAATGGCCAAAAGTTGCAATACCCCCCCAAAGGAACAATTTCGCCTCAAAATGGCAAAAAATTGCAATACGCCCCCAAAGGAACAATTTCGCTTCAAAATGACCAAAAGTTGCAATACCCCCCGAAAGGAACAATTTCGCCTCTAAATGGCCAAAAGTTGCAATACCCCCCCAAAGGAACAATTTCGCCTCAAAATGCCGAAAAGTTGCAATACCCCCCGAAAGGAACAATTTCGCTTCAAAATGGCCAAAAGTTGCAATACCCCCCCAAAGGAACAATTTCGCCTCAAAATGGCAAGAAATTGCAATACCCCCCAAAGGAACAATTTTGCCTCCAAATGGCAAAAAATTGCAATACCCCCCAAAGTAACAATTTCGCTTCAAAATGGACAAAAGTTGCAATACCCCCCCAAAGGAACAATTTCGCCTCAAAATGGCAAAAAATTGCAATACCCCCCCAAAGGAACAATTTCGCTTCAAAATGGCCAAAAGTTGCAATACCCCCTCAAAGGAACAATTTCGCCTCAAAATGGCAAAAAATTGCAATACCCCCCAAAGGAACAATTTCGCCTCAAAATAGCAAAAAATTGCAATACCCCCCCAAAGGAACAATTTCGCTTCAAAATGGCCAAAAGTTGCAATATTCCCCCAAGGAACAATTTCGCCTCAAAATGCCGAAAATTTGCAATACCACCCCAAAGGAACAATTTCGCCTCAAAATGGAAAAAATTGCAATACCCCCCCAAAGGAACAATTTCGCTTCAAAATGCCGAAAAGTTGCAATACCCCCCAAAGGAACAATTTCGCTTCAATATGGCCAAAAGTTGCAATACCCCCCAAAGGAACAATTTCGCCTCAAAATGGCAAAAAATTGCAATGCCCCCCAAAGGAACAATTTCGCTTCAAAATGGCCAAAAGTTGCAATACCCCCCCAAAGGATCAATTTCGCCTCAAAAAGGCAAAAATTGCAATACCCCCCCAAAGGAACAATTATGCCTCAAAATGCCGAAAAGTTGCAATACCCCCCCAAAGGAACAATTTCGCTTCAATATGGCCAAAAGTTGCAATACCCCCCCAAAGGAACAATTTCGCTTCAAAATGGCCAAAAGTTGCAATACCCCCCCAAAGGAACAATTTCGCCTCAAAATGGCCAAAAATTGTAATACCCCCCAAAGGAACAATTTCGCTTCAATATGGCCAAAAGTTGCAATACCCCCCCAAAGGAACAGTTTCGCCTCAAAATGGCAAAAAGTTGCAATACCCCCCGAAAGGAACAATTTCGCTTCAAAATGGCCAAAAGTTGCAATACCCCCCCAAAGGAACAATTTCGCCTCAAAATGGCAAAAAATTGCAATACCCCCCCAAAGGAACAATTTCGCTTCAAAATGGCCAAAAGTTGCAATACTCCCCCAAAGGAACAATTTCGCCTCAAAATGACAAAAAATTGCAATACCCCCCAAAGGAACAATTTCGCCTCAAAATGCCGAAAAGTTGCAATACCCCCCGAAAGGAACAATTTCGCCTCAAAATGGCCAAAAGTTGCAATACCCCCCCAAAGGAACAATTTCGCCTCAAAATGCCGAAAAGTTGCAATACCCCCCGAAAGGAACAATTTCGCTTCAAAATGGCCAAAAGTTGCTATACCCCCCCAAAGGAACAATTTCGCTTCAAAATGCCAAAAAGTTGCAATACCCCCCCAAAGGAACAATTTCGCTTCAAAATGACCAAAAGTTGTAATACCCCCCAAAGGAACAATTTCGCCTCAAAATGGCAAAAAATTGCAATACACCCCAAAGGAACAATTTCGCTTCAAAATGACCAAAAGTTGCAATACCCCCCGAAAGGAACAATTTCGCCTCAAAATGGCCAAAAGTTGCAATACCCCCCCAAAGGAACAATTTCGCCTCAAAATGCCGAAAAGTTGCAATACCCCCCGAAAGGAACAATTTCGCCTCAAAATGGCAAGAAATTGCAATACCCCCCCAAAGGAACAATTTCGTCTCAAAATGCCGAAAAGTTGCAATACCCCCCGAAAGGAACAATTTCGCTTCAAAATGGCCAAAAGTTGCAATACCCCCCCAAAGGAACAATTTCGCTTCAAAATGACCAAAAGTTGTAATACCCCCCCAAAGGAACAATTTCGCCTCAAAATGGCAAAAAATTGCAATACCCCCCCAAAGGAACAATTTCGCTTCAAAATGGCCAAAAGTTGCAATACCCCCCCAAAGGAACAATTTCGCCTCAAAATGGCAAAAAATTGCAATACCCCCCAAAGGAACAATTTCGCCTCAAAATGCCGAAAAGTTGCAATACCCACCGAAAGGAACAATTTCGCCTCAAAATGGCCAAAAGTTGCAATACCCCCCCAAAGGAACAATTTCGCCTCAAAATGCCGAAAAGTTGCAATACCCCCCGAAAGGAACAATTTCGCTTCAAAATGGCCAAAAGTTGCAATACCCCCCCAAAGGAACAATTTCGCTTCAAAATGCCAAAAAGTTGCAATACCCCCCCAAAGGAACAATTTCGCTTCAAAATGATCAAAAGTTGTAATACCCCCCCAAAGGAACAATTTCGCCTCAAAATGGCAAACAATTGCAATACCCCCCCAAAGGAACAATTTCGCTTCAAAATGACCAAAAGTTGCAATACCCCCCGAAAGGAACAATTTCGCCTCAAAATGGCCAAAAGTTGCAAAACCCCCCCAAAGGAACAATTTCGCCTCAAAATGCCGAAAAGTTGCAATACCCCCCGAAAGGAACAATTTCGCTTCAAAATGGCCAAAAGTTGCAATACCCCCCCAAAGGAACAATTTCGCCTCAAAATGGCAAGAAATTGCAATACCCCCCCAAAGGAACAATTTCGCCTCAAAATGCCGAAAAGTTGCAATACCCCCCCAAAGGAACAATTTCGCTTCAATATGGCCAAAAGTTGCAATACCCCCCCAAAGGAACAATTTCGCTTCAAAATGGCCAAAAGTTGCAATACCCCCCCAAAGGAACAATTTCACCTCAAAATGGCCAAAAATTGTAATACCCCCCCAAAGGAACAATTTCGCTTCAATATGGCCAAAAGTTGCAATACCCCCCCAAAGGAACAATTTCGCCTCAAAATGGAAAAAAATTGCAATACCCCCCCAAAGGAACAATTTCGCTTCAAAATGCCAAAAAGTTGCAATAACCCCCAAAGGAACAATTTCGCTTCAAAATGGCCAAAAGTTGCAATACCCCCCCAAAGGAACAATTTCGCTTCAAAATGACCAAAAGTTGCAATACGCCCCCAAAGGAACAATTTCGCTTCAAAATGACCAAAAGTTGCAATACCCCCCGAAAGGAACAATTTCGCCTCTAAATGGCAAGAAATTGCAATACCCCCCAAAGGAACAATTTTGCCTCAAAATGGCAAAAAATTGCAATACCCCCCAAAGTAACAATTTCGCTTCAAAATGGCCAAAAGTTGCAATACCCCCCCAAAGGAACAATTTCGCCTCAAAATGGCAAAAAATTGCAATACCCCCCCAAAGGAACAATTTCGCTTCAAAATGGCCAAAAGTTGCAATACCCCCTCAAAGGAACAATTTCGCCTCAAAATGGCAAAAAATTGCAATACCCCCCAAAGGAACAATTTCGCCTCAAAATAGCAAAAAATTGCAATACCCCCCCAAAGGAACAATTTCGCTTCAAAATGGCCAAAAGTTGCAATACCCCCCCAAAGGAACAATTTCGCCTCAAAATGCCGAAAATTTGCAATACCCCCCGAAAGGAACAATTTCGCTTCAAAATGGCCAAAAGTTGCAATACCACCCCAAAGGAACAATTTCGCCTCAAAATGGAAAAAATTGCAATACCCCCCCAAAGGAACAATTTCGCTTCAAAATGCCGAAAAGTTGCAATACCCCCCAAAGGAACAATTTCGCTTCAATATGGCCAAAAGTTGCAATACCCCCCCAAAGGAACAATTTCGCCTCAAAATGGCAAAAAATTGCAATGCCCCCCAAAGGAACAATTTCGCTTCAAAATGGTCAAAAGTTGCAATACTCCCCCAAAGGAACAATTTCGCCTCAAAAAGGCAAAAATTGCAATACCCCCCCAAAGGAACAATTATGCCTCAAAATGCCGAAAAGTTGCAATACCCCCCCGAAGGAACAATTTCGCTTCAATATGGCCAAAAGTTGCAATACCCCCCCAAAGGAACAATTTCGCTTCAAAATGGCCAAAAGTTGCAATACCCCCCCAAAGGAACAATTTCGCCTCCAAATGGCCAAAAATTGTAATACCCCCCAAAGGAACAATTTCGCTTCAATATGGCCAAAAGTTGCAATACCCCCCCAAAGGAACAGTTTCGCGTCAAAATGGCAAAAAATTGCAATACCCCCCCAAAGGAACAATTTCGCCTCAAAATGCCGAAAAGTTGCATTACCCCCCGAAAGGAACAATTTCGCCTCAAAATGGCAAAAAGTTGCAATACCCCCCGAAAGGAACAATTTCGCTTCAAAATGGCCAAAAGTTGCAATACCCCCCCAAAGGAACAATTTCGTCTCAAAATGGCAAAAAATTGCAATACCCCCCCAAAGGAACAATTTCGCTTCAAAATGGCCAAAAGTTGCAATACCCCCCCCAAAGGAACACTTTCGCCTCAAAATGGCAAAAAATTGCAATACCCCCCAAAGGAACAATTTCGCCTCAAAATGCCGAAAAGTTGCAATACCCCCCGAAAGGAACAATTTCGCCTCAAAATGCCGAAAAGTTGCAATACCCCCCGAAAGGAACAATTTCGCTTCAAAATGGCCAAAAGTTGCAATACCCCCCCAAAGGAACAATTTCGCTTCAAAATGCCAAAAAGTTGCAATACCCCCCCAAAGGAACAATTTCGCTTCAAAATGACCAAAAGTTGTAATACCCCCCAAAGGAACAATTTCGCCTCAAAATGGCAAAAAATTGCAATACCCCCCCAAAGGAACAATTTCGCTTCAAAATGACCAAAAGTTGCAATACCCCCCGAAAGGAACAATTTCGCCTCAAAATGGCCAAAAGTTGCAATACCCCCCCAAAGGAACAATTTCGCCTCAAAATGCCGAAAAGTTGCAATACCCCCGAAAGGAACAATTTCGCCTCAAAATGGCAAGAAATTGCAATACCCCCCCAAAGGAACAATTTCGCCTCAAAATGCCGAAAAGTTGCAATACCCCCCGAAAGGAACAATTTCGCTTCAAAATGGCCAAAAGTTGCAATACCCCCCCAAAGGAACAATTTCGCTTCAAAATGCCAAAAAGTTGCAATACCCCCCCAAAGGAACAATTTCGCTTCAAAATGACCAAAAGTTGTAATACCCCCCCAAAGGAACAATTTCGCCTCAAAATGGCAAAAAATTGCAATACCCCCCCAAAGGAACAATTTCGCTTCAAAATGGCCAAAAGTTGCAATACCCCCCCCAAAGGAACAATTTCGCCTCAAAATGGAAAAAAATTGCAATACCCCCAAAGGAACTATTTCGCCTCAAAATGCCGAAAAGTTGCAATACCCCCCGAAAGGAACAATTTCGCCTCAAAATGGCCAAAAGTTGCAATACCCCCCCAAAGGAACAATTTCGCCTCAAAATGCCGAAAAGTTGCAATACCCCCCGAAAGGAACAATTTCGCTTCAAAATGGCCAAAAGTTGCAATACCCCCCAAAGGAACAATTTCGCTTCAAAATGCCAAAAAGTTGCAATACCCCCCCAAAGGAACAATTTCGCTTCAAAATGACCAAAAGTTGTAATACCCCCCCAAAGGAACAATTTCGCCTCAAAATGGCAAAAAATTGCAATACCCCCCCAAAGGAACAATTTCGCTTCAAAATGACCAAAAGTTGCAATACCCCCCGAAAGGAACAATTTTGCCTCAAAATGGCCAAAAGTTGCAATACCCCCCCAAAGGAACAATTTCGCCTCAAAATCCTGAAAAGTTGCAATACCCCCCCGAAAGGAACAATTTCGCTTCAAAATGGCCAAAAGTTGCAATACCCCCCCAAAGGAACAATTTCGCCTCAAAATGGCAAGAAATTGCAATACCCCCCCAAAGGAACAATTTCGCCTCAAAATGCCGAAAAGTTGCAATACCCCCCCAAAGGAACAATTTCGCTTCAATATGGCCAAAAGTTGCAATACCCCCCCAAAGGAACAATTTCGCTTCAAAATGGCCAAAAGTTGCAATACCCCCCCAAAGGAACAATTTCGCCTCAAAATGGCCAAAAATTGTAATACCCCCCCAAAGGAACAATTTCGCTTCAATATGGCCAAAAGTTGCAATACTCCCCCAAAGGAACAATTTCGCCTCAAAATGGAAAAAAATTGCAATACCCCCCCAAAGGAACAATTTCGCTTCAAAATGCCAAAAAGTTGCAATAACCCCCAAAGGAACAATTTCGCTTCAAAATGGCCAAAAGTTACAATACCCCCCCAAAGGAACAATTTCGCTTCAAAATGGCAAAAAATTGCAATACGCCCCCAAAGGAACAATTTCGCTTCAAAATGACCAAAAGTTGCAATACCCCCCGAAAGGAACAATTTCGCCTCTAAATGGCCAAAAGTTGCAATACCACCCAAAGGAACAATTTCGCCTCAAAATGCCGAAAAGTTGCAATATCCCCCGAAAGGAACAATTTCGCTTCAAAATGGCCAAAAGTTGCAATACCCCCCCAAAGGAACAATTTCGCCTCAAAATGGCAAGAAATTTCAATACCCCCCCAAAGGAACAATTTCGCCTCAAAATGGCAAAAAATTGCAATACCCTCCCAAAGGAAAAATTTCGCCTCAAAATGCCGAAAAGTTGCAATACCCCCCCAAAGGAACAATTTCGCTTCAATATGGCCAAAAGTTGCAATACCCCCCCAAAGGAACAATTTCGCTTCAAAATGGCCAAAAGTTGCAATACCCCCCAAAGGAACAATTTCGCTTCAATATGGCCAAAAGTTGCAATACCCCCCAAAGGAACAGTTTCGCCTCAAAATGGCAAAAAATTGCAATACCCCCCCAAAGGAACAATTTCGCTTCAAAATGGCCAAAAGTTGCAATACCCCCCCAAAGGAACAGTTTCGCCTCAAAATGGCAAAAAATTGCAATACCCCCCCAAGGAACAATTTCGCTTCAATATGGCCAAAAGTTGCAATACCCCCCCAAAGGATCAATTTCGCCTCAAAAAGGCAAAAAATTGCAATACCCCCCCAAAGGAACAATTTCGCCTCAAAATGCCGAAAAGTTGCAATACCCCCCCAAGGAACAATTTCGCCTCAAAATAGCAAAAAATTGCAATACCCCCCCAAAGGAACAATTTCGCCTCAAAATGCCGAAAATTTGCAATACCCCCCGAAAGGAACAATTTCGCTTCAAAATGGCCAAAAGTTGCAATACCACCCTAAAGGAACAATTTCGCCTCAAAATGTAAAAAATTGCAATACCCCCCAAAGGAACAATTTCGCTTCAAAATGCCGAAAAGTTGCAATACCCCCCAAAGGAACAATTTCGCTTCAATATGGCCAAAAGTTGCAATACCCCCCCAAAGGAACAATTTCGCCTCAAAATGGCAAAAAATTGCAATGCCCCCCAAAGGAACAATTTCGCTTCAAAATGGCCAAAAGTTGCAATACCCCCCAAAGGATCAATTTCGCCTCCAAAAGGCAAAAAATTGCAATACCCCCCAAAGGAACAATTTCGCCTCAAAATGCCGAAAAGTTGCAATACCCTTCCAAAGGAACAATTTCGCTTCAATATGGCCAAAAGTTGCAATACCCCCCCAAAGGAACAATTTCGCTTCAAAATGGCCAAAAGTTGCAATACCCCCCCAAAGGAACAATTTCGCCTCAAAATGGCAAGAAATTGCAATACCCCCCCAAAGGAACAATTTCGCCTCAAAATGCCGAAAAGTTGCAATACCCCCCCAAAGGATCAATTTCGCTTCAATATGGCCAAAAATTGCAATACCCCCCCAAAGGAACAATTTTGCCTCAAAATGCCGAAAAGTTGCAATACCCCCCGAAAGGAACAATTTCGCCTCAAAATGGCAAAAAATTGCAATATCCCCCAAAGGACCAATTTCACTTCAAAATGCCGAAAAGTAGCAATACCCCCGGAAAGGAACAATTTCGCTTCAAAATGGCCAAAAGTTGCAATACCCCCCCAAAGGAACAATTCCGCCTCAAAATGGCAAAAAATTGCAATAACCCCCAAAGGAACAATTTCGCTTCAAAATGGCCAAAAGTTGCAATACCCCCCCAAAGGAACAATTTCGCCTCAAAATGGCCAAAAATTGTAATACCCCCCCAAAGGAACAATTTCGCTTCAATATGGCCAAAAGTTGCAATACCCCCCCAAAGGAACAATTTCGCTTCAAAATGGCCAAAAGTTGCAATACCCCCCCAAAGGAATAATTTCGACTCAAAATGGTCAAAAATTGTAATACCCCCCCAAAGGAACAATTTCGCTTCAATATGGCCAAAAGTTGCAATACCCCCCCAAAGGAACAGTTTCGCCTCAAAATGGCAAAAAATTGCAATACCCCCACAAAGGAACAATTTGGCTTCAAAATGGCCAAAAGTTGCAATACCCCCCCAAAGGAACAATTTCGCCTCAAAATGGAAAAAAATTGCAATACCCCCCCAAAGGAACAATTTCGCTTCAAAATGCCAAAAAGTTGCAATACTCCCCCCAAAGGAACAATTTCGCTTCAAAATGGCCGAAAGTTGCAATACCCCCCCAAAGGAACAATTTCGCCTCAAAATGGCAAAAAATTGCAATACCCCCCCAAAGGAACAATTTCGCTTCAAAATGACTAAAAGTTGCAATACCCCCCGAAAGGAACAATTTCGCCTCAAAATGGCCAAAAGTTGCAATACCCCCCGAAAGGAACAATTTCGCCTCAAAATGGCCAAAAGTTGCAATACCCCCCCAAAGGAACAATTTTGCCTCAAAATGCCGAAAAGTTGCAATACCCCCCGAAAGGAACAATTTCGCTTCAAAATGGCCAAAAGTTGCAATATCCCCCCAAAGGAACAATTTCGCCTCAAAATGGCAAGAAATTGCAATACCCCCCCAAAGGAACAATTTCGCCTCAAAATGCCGAAAAGTTGCAATACCCCCCAAAGGAACAATTTCGCTTCAATATGGCCAAAAGTTGCAATACCCCCACAAAGGAACAATTTCGCTTCAAAATGGCCAAAAGTTGCAATACCCCCCCAAAGGAACAATTTCGCCTCAAAATGGCCAAAAATTGTAATACCCCCCCAAAGGAACAATTTCGCTTCAATATGGCCAAAAGTTGCAATACCCCCCCAAAGGAACAGTTTCGCCTCAAAATGGCAAAAAATTACAATACCCCCCAAAGGAACAATTTCGCTTCAAAATGCCAAAAAGTTGCAATACCCCCCCAAAGGAACAATTTCGCTTCAAAATGGCCAAAAGTTGCAATACCCCCCAAAGGAACAATTTCGCCTTAAAATGGCAAAAAATTGCAATACGCCCCCAAAGGAACAATTTCGCTTCAAAATAACCAAAAGTTGCAATACCCCCCGAAAGGAACAATTTTGCCTCTAAATGGCCAAAAGTTGCAATACCCCCGCAAAGGAACAATTTCGCCTCAAAATGCCGAAAAGTTGCAATACCCCCCAAAAGGAACAATTTCGCTTCAAAATGGCCAAAAGTTGCAATACCCCCCCAAAGGAACAATTTCGCTTCAAAATGCCAAAAAGTTGCAATACCCCCCCAAAGGAACAATTTCGCTTCAAAATGGCCAAAAGTTGCAATACCCCCCCAAAGGAACAATTTCGCCTCAAAATGGCAAAAAATTGCAATACGCCCCCAAAGGAACAATTTCGCTTCAAAATGACCAAAAGTTGCAATACCCCCCGAAAGGAACAATTTCGCCTCTAAATGGCCAAAAGTTGCAATACCCCCCCAAAGGAACAATTTCGCCTCAAAATGCCGAAAAGTTGCAATACCCCCCGAAAGGAACAATTTCGCTTCAAAATGGCCAAAAGTTGCAATACCCCCCCAAAGGAACAATTTCGCCTCAAAATGGCAAGAAATTGCAATACCCCCCCAAAGGAACAATTTCGCCTCAAAATGCCGAAAAGTTGCAATACCCCCCCAAAGGAACAATTTCGCTTCAAAATGGCCAAAAGTTGCAATACCCCCCAAAGGATCAATTTCGCCTCAAAATGGAAAAAAAATTGCAATACCCCCCCAAAGGAACATATTCGCTTCAAAATGGCCAAAAGTTGCAATACCCCCCCAAAGGAACAATTTTCGCCTCAAAATGGAAAAAAATTGCAATACCCCCCCAAAGGAACAATTTCGCTTCAAAATGCCAAAAAGTTGCAATACCCCCCCAAAGGAACAATTTCGCTTCAAAATGGCCAAAAGTTGCAATACCCCCCCAAAGGAACAATTTCGCCTCAAAATGGCCAAAAATTGTAATACCCCCCCAAAGGAACAATTTCGCTTCAATATGGCCAAAAGTTGCAATACCCCCCCAAAGGAACAGTTTCGCCTCAAAATTGCAAAAAATTGCAATACCCCCCCAAAGGAACAATTTCGTTTCAAAATGGCCAAAAGTTGCAATACCCCCCCAAAGGAACCATGTCGCCTCAAAATGGAAAAAAATTGCAATACCCCCCCAAAGGAACAATTTCGCTTCAAAATGACGAAAAGTTGCAATACCCGCCCAAAGGAACAATTTCGCTTCAAAATGGCCAAAAGTTGCAATACCCCCCCAAAGGAACAATTTCGCCTCAAAATGGCCAAAAATTGTAATACCCCCCCAAAGGAACAATTTCGCTTCAATATGGCCAAAAGTTGCAATACCCCCCCAAAGGAACAGTTTCGCCTCAAAATGGCAAAAAATTGCAATACCCCCTCAAAGTAACAATTTCGCTTCAAAATGACCAAAAGTTGCAATACCCCCCAAAGGAACAATTTTGCCTCAAAATGCCGAAAAGTTGCAATACCCCCCGAAAGGAACAATTTCGCCTCAAAATGGCAAAAAATTGCAATATCCCCCAAAGGACCAATTTCACTTCAAAATGCCGAAAAGTAGCAATACCCCCGGAAAGGAACAATTTCGCTTCAAAATGGCCAAAAGTTGCAATACCCCCCCAAAGGAACAATTCCGCCTCAAAATGGCAAAAAATTGCAATAACCCCCAAAGGAACAATTTCGCTTCAAAATGGCCAAAAGTTGCAATACCCCCCCAAAGGAACAATTTCGCCTCAAAATGGCCAAAAATTGTAATACCCCCCCAAAGGAACAATTTCGCTTCAATATGGCCAAAAGTTGCAATACCCCCCCAAAGGAATAATTTCGACTCAAAATGGTCAAAAATTGTAATACCCCCCCAAAGGAACAATTTCGCTTCAATATGGCCAAAAGTTGCAATACCCCCCCAAAGGAACAGTTTCGCCTCAAAATGGAAAAAAATTGCAATACCCCCCCAAAGGAACAATTTCGCTTCAAAATGCCAAAAAGTTGCAATACCCCCCCCAAAGGAACAATTTCGCTTCAAAATGGCCGAAAGTTGCAATACCCCCCCAAAGGAACAATTTCGCCTCAAAATGGCAAAAAATTGCAATACCCCCCCAAAGGAACAATTTCGCTTCAAAATGACCAAAAGTTGCAATACCCCCCGAAAGGAACAATTTCGCCTCAAAATGGCCAAAAGTTGCAATACCCCCCGAAAGGAACAATTTCGCCTCAAAATGGCCAAAAGTTGCAATACCCCCCCAAAGGAACAATTTTGCCTCAAAATGCCGAAAAGTTGCAATACCCCCCGAAAGGAACAATTTCGCTTCAAAATGGCCAAAAGTTGCAATATCCCCCCAAAGGAACAATTTCGCCTCAAAATGGCAAGAAATTGCAATACCCCCCCAAAGGAACAATTTCGCCTCAAAATGCCGAAAAGTTGCAATACCCCCCAAAGGAACAATTTCGCTTCAATATGGCCAAAAGTTGCAATACCCCCACAAAGGAACAATTTCGCTTCAAAATGGCCAAAAGTTGCAATACCCCCCCAAAGGAACAATTTCGCCTCAAAATGGCCAAAAATTGTAATACCCCCCCAAAGGAACAATTTCGCTTCAATATGGCCAAAAGTTGCAATACCCCCCCAAAGGAACAGTTTCGCCTCAAAATGGCAAAAAATTACAATACCCCCCAAAGGAACAATTTCGCTTCAAAATGCCAAAAAGTTGCAATACCCCCCCAAAGGAACAATTTCGCTTCAAAATGGCCAAAAGTTGCAATACCCCCCCAAAGGAACAATTTCGCCTTAAAATGGCAAAAAATTGCAATACGCCCCCAAAGGAACAATTTCGCTTCAAAATAACCAAAAGTTGCAATACCCCCCGAAAGGAACAATTTTGCCTCTAAATGGCCAAAAGTTGCAATACCCCCGCAAAGGAACAATTTCGCCTCAAAATGCCGAAAAGTTGCAATACCCCCCCAAAGGAACAATTTCGCTTCAAAATGCCAAAAAGTTGCAATACCCCCCCAAAGGAACAATTTCGCTTCAAAATGGCCAAAAGTTGCAATACCCCCCCAAAGGAACAATTTCGCCTCAAAATGGCAAAAAATTGCAATACGCCCCCAAAGGAACAATTTCGCTTCAAAATGACCAAAAGTTGCAATACCCCCCGAAAGGAACAATTTCGCCTCTAAATGGCCAAAAGTTGCAATACCCCCCCAAAGGAACAATTTCGCCTCAAAATGCCGAAAAGTTGCAATACCCCCCGAAAGGAACAATTTCGCTTCAAAATGGCCAAAAGTTGCAATACCCCCCCAAAGGAACAATTTCGCCTCAAAATGGCAAGAAATTGCAATACCCCCCCAAAGGAACAATTTCGCCTCAAAATGCCGAAAAGTTGCAATACCCCCCCAAAGGAACAATTTCGCTTCAAAATGGCCAAAAGTTGCAATACCCCCCAAAGGATCAATTTCGCCTCAAAATGGAAAAAAAATTGCAATACCCCCCCAAAGGAACATATTCGCTTCAAAATGACCAAAAGTTGCAATACCCCCCCAAAGGAACAATTTTCGCCTCAAAATGGAAAAAAATTGCAATACCCCCCCAAAGGAACAATTTCGCTTCAAAATGCCAAAAAGTTGCAATACCCCCCCAAAGGAACAATTTCGCTTCAAAATGGCCAAAAGTTGCAATACCCCCCCAAAGGAACAATTTCGCCTCAAAATGGCCAAAAATTGTAATACCCCCCCAAAGGAACATTTTCGCTTCAATATGGCCAAAAGTTGCAATACCCCCCCAAAGGAACAGTTTCGCCTCAAAATTGCAAAAAATTGCAATACCCCCCCAAAGGAACAATTTCGTTTCAAAATGGCCAAAAGTTGCAATACCCCCCCAAAGGAACCATGTCGCCTCAAAATGGAAAAAAATTGCAATACCCCCCCAAAGGAACAATTTCGCTTCAAAATGCCGAAAAGTTGCAATACCCGCCCAAAGGAACAATTTCGCTTCAAAATGGCCAAAAGTTGCAATACCCCCCCAAAGGAACAATTTCGCCTCAAAATGGCCAAAAATTGTAATACCCCCCCAAAGGAACAATTTCGCTTCAATATGGCCAAAAGTTGCAATACCCCCCCAAAGGAACAGTTTCGCCTCAAAATGGCAAAAAATTGCAATACCCCCTCAAAGTAACAATTTCGCTTCAAAATGACCAAAAGTTGCAATACCCCCCAAAGGAACAATTTCGCCTCAAAATGGCAAAAAATTGAAATACCCCCCCAAAGGAACAATTTCGCTTCAAAATGCTGAAAAGTTGCAATACCCCCCGAAAGGAACAATTTCGCCTCAAAATGGAAAAAAAATTGCAATACCCCCCCAAAGGAACAATTTCGCCTCAAAATGCCGAAAAGTTGCAATACCCCCCGAAAGGAACAATTTCGCTTCAAAATGGCCAAAAGTTGCAATACCCCCCCAAAGGAACAATTTTGCCTCAAAATGGCAAAAAATTGCAATACCCCCCAAAGGAACAATTTCGCTTCAAAATGGCCAAAAGTTGCAATACCCCCAAAGGAACAATTTTGCCTCAAAATAGCAAAAAATTGCAAAACCCCCCCAAAGGAACAATTTCGCCTCAAAATGCCGAAAAGTTGCAATACCCCCCGAAAGGAACAATTTCGCTTCAAAATGGCCAAAAAGTTGCAATACCCCCCCAAAGGAACAATTTCGCTTCAAAATGGCCAAAAGTTGCAATACCCCCCCAAAGGAACAATTTCGCCTCAAAATGGCAAAAAATTGCAATACGCCCCCAAAGGAACAATTTCGCTCCAAAATGACCAAAAGTTGCAATACCCCCCGAAAGGAACAATTTCGCCTCAAAATGGCAAGAAATTGCAATACCCCCCCAAAGGAACAATTTCGCCTCAAAATGCCGAAAAGTTGCAATACCCCCCCAAAGGAACAATTTCGCTTCAAAATGGCCAAAAGTTGCAATACCCCCAAAGGATCAATTTCGCCTCAAAATGGAAAAAAAATTGCAATACCCCCCCAAAGTAACATATTCGCTTCAAAATGGCCAAAAGTTGCAATACCCCCCCAAAGGAACAATTTTCGCCTCAAAATGGAAAAAAAATTGCAATACCCCCCCAAAGGAACAATTTCGCTTCAAAATGCCAAAAAGTTGCAATACCCCCCCAAAAGGAACAATTTCGCTTCAAAATGGCCAAAAGTTGCAATACCCCCCCAAAGGAACAATTTCGCTTCAATATGGCCAAAAGTTGCAATACCCCCCCAAAGGAACAGTTTCGCCTCAAAATGGCAAAAAATTGCAATACCCCCCCAAAGGAACAATTTCGTTTCAAAATGGCCAAAAGTTGCAATACCCCCCCAAAGGAACCATGTCGCCTCAAAATGGAAAAAAATTGCAATACCCCCCCAAAGGAACAATTTCGCTTCAAAATGCCGAAAAGTTGCAATACCCGCCCAAAGGAACAATTTCGCTTCAAAATGGCCAAAAGTTGCAATACCCCCCCAAAGGAACAATTTCGCCTCAAAATGGCCAAAAATTGTAATACCCCCCCAAAGGAACAATTTCGCTTCAATGTGGCCAAAAGTTGCAATACCCCCCCAAAGGAACAGTTTCGCCTCAAAATGGCAAAAAATTGCAATACCCCCTCAAAGTAACAATTTCGCTTCAAAATGACCAAAAGTTGCAATACCCCCCAAAGGAACAATTTCGCCTCAAAATGGCAAAAAATTGCAATACCCCCCCAAAGGAACAATTTCGCTTCAAAATGCTGAAAAGTTGCAATACCCCCCGAAAGGAACAATTTCGCCTCAAAATGGAAAAAAAATTGCAATACCCCCCCAAAGGAACAATTTCGCCTCAAAATGCCGAAAAGTTGCAATACCCCCCGAAAGGAACAATTTCGCTTCAAAATGGCCAAAAGTTGCAATACCCCCCCAAAGGAACAATTTTGCCTCAAAATGGCAAAAAATTGCAATACCCCCCAAAGGAACAATTTCGCTTCAAAATGGCCAAAAGTTGCAATACCCCCCAAAGGAACAATTTTGCCTCAAAATAGCAAAAAATTGCAAAACCCCCCCAAAGGAACAATTTCGCCTCAAAATGCCGAAAAGTTGCAATACCCCCCGAAAGGAACAATTTCGCTTCAAAATGGCCAAAAAGTTGCAATACCCCCCCAAAGGAACAATTTCGCTTCAAAATGGCCAAAAGTTGCAATACCCCACCAAAGGAACAATTTCGCCTCAAAATGGCAAAAAATTGCAATACGCCCCCAAAGGAACAATTTAACTTCAAAATGACCAAAAGTTGCAGTACCCCCCGAAAGGAACAATTTCGCCTCTAAATAGCCAAAAGTTGCAATACCCCCCCAAAGGAACAATTTCGCCTCAAAATGCCGAAAAGTTGCAATACCCCCCGAAAGGAACAATTTCGCTTCAAAATGGCCAAAAGTTGCAATACCCCCCCAAAGGAACAATTTCGCCTCAAAATGGCAAGAAATTGCAATACCCCCCCAAAGGAACAATTTCGCCTCAAAATGCCGAAAAGTTGCAATACCCCCCAAAGGAACAATTCCGCCTCAAAATGGCAAAAAATTGCAATAACCCCCAAAGGAACAATTTCGCTTCAAAATGGCCAAAAGTTGCAATACCCCCCCAAAGGAACAATTTCGCCTTAAAATGGCAAAAAATTGCAATACGCCTTCAAAGGAACAATTTCGCTTCAAAATAACCAAAAGTTGCAATACCCCCCGAAAGGAACAATTTCGCCTCTAAATGGCCAAAAGTTGCAATACCCCCCCAAAGGAACAATTTCGCCTCAAAATGCCGAAAAGTTGCAATACCCCCCAAAAGGAACAATTTCGCTTCAAAATGGCCAAAAGTTGCAATACCCCCCCAAAGGAACAATTTCGCTTCAAAATGCCAAAAAGTTGCAATACCCCCCCAAAGGAACAATTTCGCTTCAAAATGGCCAAAAGTTGCAATACCCCCCCAAAGGAACAATTTCGCCTCAAAATGGCAAAAAATTGCAATACGCCCCCAAAGGAACAATTTCGCTTCAAAATGACCAAAAGTTGCAATACCCCCCGAAAGGAACAATTTCGCCTCTAAATGGCCAAAAGTTGCAATACCCCCCCAAAGGAACAATTTCGCCTCAAAATGCTGAAAAGTTGCAATACCCCCCGAAAGGAACAATTTCGCTTCAAAATGGCCAAAAGTTGCAATACCCCCCCAAAGGAACAATTTCGCCTCAAAATGGCAAGAAATTGCAATACCCCCCCAAAGGAACAATTTCGCCTCAAAATGCCGAAAAGTTGCAATACCCCCCCAAAGGAACAATTTCGCTTCAAAATGGCCAAAAGTTGCAATACCCCCCAAAGGATCAATTTCGCCTCAAAATGGAAAAAAAATTGCAATACCCCCCCAAAGGAACATATTCGCTTCAAAATGGCCAAAAGTTGCAATACCCCCCCAAAGGAACAATTTTCGCCTCAAAATGGAAAAAAATTGCAATACCCCCCCAAAGGAACAATTTCGCTTCAAAATGCCAAAAAGTTGCAATACCCCCCCAAAGGAACAATTTCGCTTCAAAATGGCCAAAAGTTGCAATACCCCCCCAAAGGAACAATTTCGCCTCAAAATGGCCAAAAATTGTAATACCCCCCCAAAGGAACAATTTCGCTTCAATATGGCCAAAAGTTGCAATACCCCCCCAAAGGAACAGTTTCGCCTCAAAATGGCAAAAAATTGCAATACCCCCCCAAAGGAACAATTTCGTTTCAAAATGGCCAAAAGTTGCAATACCCCCCCAAAGGAACCATGTCGCCTCAAAATGGAAAAAAATTGCAATACCCCCCCAAAGGAACAATTTCGCTTCAAAATGCCGAAAAGTTGCAATACCCGCCCAAAGGAACAATTTCGCTTCAAAATGGCCAAAAGTTGCAATACCCCCCCAAAGGAACAATTTCGCCTCAAAATGGCCAAAAATTGTAATACCCCCCCAAAGGAACAATTTCGCTTCAATATGGCCAAAAGTTGCAATACCCCCCCAAAGGAACAGTTTCGCCTCAAAATGGCAAAAAATTGCAATACCCCCTCAAAGTAACAATTTCGCTTCAAAATGACCAAAAGTTGCAATACCCCCCGAAAGGAACAATTTCGCCTCAAAATGGAAAAAAAATTGCAATACCCCCCCCAAAGGAACAATTTCGCCTCAAAATGCCGAAAAGTTGCAATACCCCCCGAAAGGAACAATTTCGCTTCAAAATGGCCAAAAGTTGCAATACCCCCCCAAAGGAACAATTTTGCCTCAATATGGCAAAAAAATGCAATACCCCCCAAAGGAACAATTTCGCTTCAAAATGGCCAAAAGTTGCAATACCCCCAAAGGAACAATTTTGCCTCAAAATAGCAAAAAATTGCAAAACCCCCCCAAAGGAACAATTTCGCCTCAAAATGCCGAAAAGTTGCAATACCCCCCGAAAGGAACAATTTCGCTTCAAAATGGCCAAAAAGTTGCAATACCCCCCCAAAGGAACAATTTCGCTTCAAAATGGCCAAAAGTTGCAATACCCCCCCAAAGGAACAATTTCGCCTCAAAATGGCAAAAAATTGCAATACGCCCCCAAAGGAACAATTTCGCTCCAAAATGACCAAAAGTTGCAATACCCCCCGAAAGGAACAATTTCGCCTCAAAATGGCAAGAAATTGCAATACCCCCCCAAAGGAACAATTTCGCCTCAAAATGCCGAAAAGTTGCAATACCCCCCCAAAGGAACAATTTCGCTTCAAAATGGCCAAAAGTTGCAATACCCCCAAAGGATCAATTTCGCCTCAAAATGGAAAAAAAATTGCAATACCCCCCCAAAGTAACATATTCGCTTCAAAATGGCCAAAAGTTGCAATACCCCCCCAAAGGAACAATTTTCGCCTCAAAATGGAAAAAAATTGCAATACCCCCCCAAAGGAACAATTTCGCTTCAAAATGCCAAAAAGTTGCAATACCCCCCCAAAAGGAACAATTTCGCTTCAAAATGGCCAAAAGTTGCAATACCCCCCCAAAGGAACAATTTCGCTTCAATATGGCCAAAAGTTGCAATACCCCCCCAAAGGAACAGTTTCGCCTCAAAATGGCAAAAAATTGCAATACCCCCCCAAAGGAACAATTTCGTTTCAAAATGGCCAAAAGTTGCAATACCCCCCCAAAGGAACCATGTCGCCTCAAAATGGAAAAAAATTGCAATACCCCCCCAAAGGAACAATTTCGCTTCAAAATGCCAAAAAGTTGCAATACCCGCCCAAAGGAATAATTTCGCTTCAAAATGGCCAAAAGTTGCAATACCCCCCCAAAGGAACAATTTCGCCTCAAAATGGCCAAAAATTGTAATACCCCCCCAAAGGAACAATTTCGCTTCAATGTGGCCAAAAGTTGCAATACCCCCCCAAAGGAACAGTTTCGCCTCAAAATGGCAAAAAATTGCAATACCCCCTCAAAGTAATAATTTCGCTTCAAAATGACCAAAAGTTGCAATACCCCCCAAAGGAACAATTTCGCCTCAAAATGGCAAAAAATTGCAATACCCCCCCAAAGGAACAATTTCGCTTCAAAATGCTGAAAAGTTGCAATACCCCCCGAAAGGAACAATTTCGCCTCAAAATGGAAAAAAAATTGCAATACCCCCCCAAAGGAACAATTTCGCCTCAAAATGCCGAAAAGTTGCAATACCCCCCGAAAGGAACAATTTCGCTTCAAAATGGCCAAAAGTTGCAATACCCCCCCAAAGGAACAATTTTGCCTCAAAATGGCAAAAAATTGCAATACCCCCCAAAGGAACAATTTCGCCTCAAAATGCCGAAAAGTTGCAATACCCCCCGAAAGGAACAATTTCGCTTCAAAATGGCCAAAAGTTGCAATACCCCCCCAAAGGAACAATTTCGCCTCAAAATGGCAAGAAATTGCAATACCCCCCCAAAGGAACAATTTCGCCTCAAAATGCCGAAAAGTTGCAATACCCCCCAAAGGAACAATTTCGCTTCAAAATGGCCAAAAGTTGCAATACCCTCCAAAGGATCAATTTCGCCTCAAAATGGAAAAAAAATTGCAATACCCCCCCAAAGGAACATATTCGCTTCAAAATGACCAAAAGTTGCAATACCCCCCCAAAGGAACAATTTTCGCCTCAAAATGGAAAAAAATTGCAATACCCCCCCAAAGGAACAATTTCGCTTCAAAATGCCAAAAAGTTGCAATACCCCCCCAAAGGAACAATTTCGCTTCAAAATGGCCAAAAGTTGCAATACCCCCCCAAAGGAACAATTTCGCCTCAAAATGGCCAAAAATTGTAATACCCCCCCAAAGGAACAATTTCGTTTCAAAATGGCCAAAAGTTGCAATACCCCCCCAAAGGAACCATGTCGCCTCAAAATGGAAAAAAATTGCAATACCCCCCCAAAGGAACAATTTCGCTTCAAAATGCCGAAAAGTTGCAATACCCGCCCAAAGGAACAATTTCGCTTCAAAATGGCCAAAAGTTGCAATACCCCCCCAAAGGAACAATTTCGCCTCAAAATGGCCAAAAATTGTAATACCCCCCCAAAGGAACAATTTCGCTTCAATGTGGCCAAAAGTTGCAATACCCCCCCAAAGGAACAATTTCGCCTCAAAATGGCAAAAAATTGCAATACCCCCCCAAAGGAACAATTTCGCTTCAAAATGCTGAAAAGTTGCAATACCCCCCGAAAGGAACAATTTCGCCTCAAAATGGCAAAAAATTGCAATACCCCCCCAAAGGAACAATTTCGCTTCAAAATGCTGAAAAGTTGCAATACCCCCCGAAAGGAACATTTTCGCCTCAAAATTGAAAAAAAATTGCAATACCCCCCCAAAGGAACAATTTCACCTCAAAATGCCGAGAATTTGCAATACCCCCCGAAAGGAACAATTTCGCTTCAAAATGGCCAAAAGTTGCAATACCCCCCCAAAGGAACAATTTAGCCTCAAAATGGCAAAAAATTGCAATACCCCCCAAAGGAACAATTTCGCTTCAAAATGGCCAAAAGTTGCAATACCCCCCAAAGGAACAATTTTGCCTCAAAATAGCAAAAAATTGCAAAACCCCCCCAAAGGAACAATTTCGCCTCAAAATGCCGAAAAGTTGCAATACCCCCCGAAAGGAACAATTTCGCTTCAAAATGGCCAAAAGTTGCAATACCACCCCAAAGGAACAATTTCGCCTCAAAAATGGAAAAAATTGCAATACCCCCCCAAAGGAACAATTTCGCTTCAAAATGCCGAAAAGTTGCAATACCCCCCAAAGGAACAATTTCGCTTCAATATGGCCAAAAGTTGCAATACCACCCCAAAGGAACAATTTCGCCTCAAAATGGCAAAAAATTGCAATACCCCCCAAAGGAAAAATTTCGCTTCAAAATGGCCAAAAGTTGCAATACCCCCCCAAAGGATCAATTTCGCCTCAAAATGGAAAAAAATTGCAATACCCCCCAAAGTAACAATTTCGCTTCAAAATGGCCAAAAGTTGCAATACCCCCCCAAAGGAACAATTTCGCCTCAAAATGGCAAAACATTGCAATACCCCCCAAAGGAACAATTTCGCTTCAAAATGGCCAAAAGTTGCAATACCCCCTCAAAGGAACAATTTCGCCTCAAAATGGCAAAAAATTGCAATACCCCCCAAAGGAACAATTTCGCCTCAAAATAGCAAAAAATTGCAATACCCCCCCAAAGGAACAATTTCGCTTCAAAATGGCCAAAAGTTGCAATACCCCCCCAAAGGAACAATTTCGCCTCAAAATGCCGAAAATTTGCAATACCCCCCGAAAGGAACAATTTCGCTTCAAAATGGTCAAAAGTTGCAATACCACCCGAAAGGAACAATTTCGCCTCAAAATGGAAAAAATTGCAATACCCCCCCAAAGGAACAATTTCGCTTCAAAATGCCGAAAAGTTGCAATACCCCCCAAAGGAACAATTTCGCTTCAATATGGCCAAAAGTTGCAATACCCCCCCAAAGGAACTATTTCGCCTCAAAATGGCAAAAAATTGCAATGCCCCCCAAAGGATCAATTTCGCCTCAAAAAGGCAAAAAATTGCAATACCCCCCCAAAGGAACAATTTCGCTTCAAAATGCTGAAAAGTTGCAATACCCCCCAAAGGAACAATTTCGCTTCAATATGGCCAAAAGTTGCAATACCCCCCCAAAGGAACAATTTCGCCTCAAAATGGCAAAAAATTGCAATACCCCCAAAGGAAAAATTTCGCTTCAAAATGGCCAAAAGTTGCAATACCCCCCCAAAGGCTCAATTTCGCCTCAAAATGGAAAAAAATTGCAATACCCCCCAAAGTAACAATTTCACTTCAAAATGGCCAAAAGTTGCAATACCCCCCCAAAGGAACAATTTCGCCTCAAAATGGCAAAAAATTGCAATACCCCCCCAAAGGAACAATTTCGCTTCAAAATGGCCAAAAGTTACAATACCCCCCCAAAGGATCAATTTCGCCTCAAAAAGGCAAAAAATTGCAATACCCCCCCAAAGGAACAATTTCGCTTCAAAATGCCGAAAAGTTGCAATACCCCCCAAAGGAACAATTTCGCTTCAATATGGCCAAAAGTTGCAATACCCCCCCAAAGGAACAATTTCGCCTCAAAATGGCCAAAAATTGTAATACCCCCCCAAAGGAACAATTTCGCTTCAATATGGCCAAAAGTTGCAATACACCCCCAAAGGAACAATTTCGCTTCAAAATGGCCAAAAGTTGCAATACCCCCCCAAAGGAACAATTTCGCCTCAAAATGGCCAAAAATTGTAATACCCCTCCAAAGGAACAATTTTGCTTCAATATGGCCAAAAGTTGCAATACCCCCCCAAAGGAACAGTTTCGCTTCAAAATAACAAAAAATTGCAATACCCCCCCAAAGGAACAATTTCGCTTCAAAATGGCCAAAAGTTGCAATACCCCCCCAAAGGAACAATTTCGCCTCAAAATGGAAAAAAATTGCAATACCCCCCCAAAGGAACAATTTCGCCTCAAAATGGCAAAAAATTGCAATACCCCCCCAAAGGAACAATTTCGCTTCAAAATGGCCAAAAGTTGCAATACCCCCCCAAAGGATCAATTTCGCCTCAAAAAGGCAAAAAATTGCAATACCCCCCAAAGGAAAAATTTCGCTTCAAAATGGCCAAAAGTTGCAATACCCCCCCAAAGGATCAATTTCGCCTCAAAATGGAAAAAAATTGCAATACCCCCCAAAGTAACAATTTCGCTTCAAAATGGCCAAAAGTTGCAATACCCCCCCAAAGGAACAATTTCGCCTCAAAATGCCAAAAAATTGCAATACCCCCCCAAAGGAACAATTTCGCTTCAAAATGGCAAAAAGTTGCAATACCCCCTCAAAGGAACAATTTCGCCTCAAAATGGCAAAAAATTGCAATACCCCCCCAAAGGAACAATTTCGCTTCAAAATGGCCAAAAGTTGCAATACCCCCCCAAAGGAACAATTTCGCCTCAAAATGCCGAAAATTTGCAATACCCCCCGAAAGGAACAATTTCGCTTCAAAATGGTCAAAAGTTGCAATACCACCCGAAAGGAACAATTTCGCCTCAAAATGGAAAAAATTGCAATACCCCCCCAAAGGAACAATTTCGCTTCAAAATGCCGAAAAGTTGCAATACCCCCCAAAGGAACAATTTCGCTTCAATATGGCCAAAAGTTGCAATACCCCCCCAAAGGAACTATTTCGCCTCAAAATGGCAAAAAATTGCAATGCCCCCCAAAGGATCAATTTCGCCTCAAAAAGGCAAAAAATTGCAATACCCCCCCAAAGGAACAATTTCGCTTCAAAATGCTGAAAAGTTGCAATACCCCCCAAAGGAACAATTTCGCTTCAATATGGCCAAAAGTTGCAATACCCCCCCAAAGGAACAATTTCGCCTCAAAATGGCAAAAAATTGCAATACCCCCAAAGGAAAAATTTCGCTTCAAAATGGCCAAAAGTTGCAATACCCCCCCAAAGGCTCAATTTCGCCTCAAAATGGAAAAAAATTGCAATACCCCCCAAAGTAACAATTTCACTTCAAAATGGCCAAAAGTTGCAATACCCCCCCAAAGGAACAATTTCGCCTCAAAATGGCAAAAAATTGCAATACCCCCCCAAAGGAACAATTTCGCTTCAAAATGGCCAAAAGTTACAATACCCCCCCAAAGGATCAATTTCGCCTCAAAAAGGCAAAAAATTGCAATACCCCCCCAAAGGAACAATTTCGCTTCAAAATGCCGAAAAGTTGCAATACCCCCCAAAGGAACAATTTCGCTTCAATATGGCCAAAAGTTGCAATACCCCCCCAAAGGAACAATTTCGCCTCAAAATGGCCAAAAATTGTAATACCCCCCCAAAGGAACAATTTCGCTTCAATATGGCCAAAAGTTGCAATACACCCCCAAAGGAACAATTTCGCTTCAAAATGGCCAAAAGTTGCAATACCCCCCCAAAGGAACAATTTCGCCTCAAAATGGCCAAAAATTGTAATACCCCTCCAAAGGAACAATTTTGCTTCAATATGGCCAAAAGTTGCAATACCCCCCCAAAGGAACAGTTTCGCTTCAAAATAACAAAAAATTGCAATACCCCCCCAAAGGAACAATTTCGCTTCAAAATGGCCAAAAGTTGCAATACCCCCCCAAAGGAACAATTTCGCCTCAAAATGGAAAAAAATTGCAATACCCCCCCAAAGGAACAATTTCGCCTCAAAATGGCAAAAAATTGCAATACCCCCCCAAAGGAACAATTTCGCTTCAAAATGGCCAAAAGTTGCAATACCCCCCCAAAGGATCAATTTCGCCTCAAAAAGGCAAAAAATTGCAATACCCCCCAAAGGAAAAATTTCGCTTCAAAATGGCCAAAAGTTGCAATACCCCCCCAAAGGATCAATTTCGCCTCAAAATGGAAAAAAATTGCAATACCCCCCAAAGTAACAATTTCGCTTCAAAATGGCCAAAAGTTGCAATACCCCCCCAAAGGAACAATTTCGCCTCAAAATGCCAAAAAATTGCAATACCCCCCCAAAGGAACAATTTCGCTTCAAAATGGCAAAAAGTTGCAATACCCCCTCAAAGGAACAATTTCGCCTCAAAATGGCAAAAAATTGCAATACCCCCCCAAAGGAACAATTTCGCTTCAAAATGGCCAAAAGTTGCAATACCCCCCCAAAGGAACAATTTCGCCTCAAAATGCCGAAAATTTGCAATACCCCCCGAAAGGAACAATTTCGCTTCAAAATGGCCAAAAGTTGCAATACCACCCTAAAGGAACAATTTCGCCTCAAAATGGAAAAAATTGCAATACCCCCCCAAAGGAACAATTTTGCTTCAAAATGCCGAAAAGTTGCAATACCCCCCAAAGGAACAATTTCGCTTCAATATGGCCAAAAGTTGCAATACCCCCCCAAAGGAACAATTTCGCCTCAAAATGGCAAAAAATTGCAATGCCCCCCAAAGGAACAATTTCGCTTCAAAATGGACAAAAGTTGCAATACCCCCCCAAAGGATCAATTTCGCCTCAAAAAGGCAAAAAATTGCAATACCCCCCCAAAGGAACAATTTCGCCTCAAAATGCCGAAAAGTTGCAATACCCCCCCAAAGGAACAATTTCGCTTCAATATGGCCAAAAGTTGCAATACCCCCCCAAAGGAACAATTTCGCTTCAAAATGGCCAAAAGTTGCAATACCCCCCCAAAGGAACAATTTCGCCTCAAAATGGCCAAAAATTGTAATACCCCCCCAAAGGAACAATTTCGCTTTAATATGGCCAAAAGTTGCAATACCCCCCCAAAGGAACAATTTCGCCTCAAAATGCCGAAAAGTTGCAATACCCCCCGAAAGGAACAATTTCGCCTCAAAATGGCAAAAAATTGCAATATCCCCCAAAGGACCAATTTCACTTCAAAATGCCGAAAAGTAGCAATACACCCGGAAAGGAACAATTTCGCTTCAAAATGGCAAAAAATTGCAATACCCCCCCAAAGGAACAATTTCGCTTCAAAATGGCCAAAAGTTGCAATACCCCCCCAAAGGAACAATTTCGCCTCAAAATGGCCAAAAATTGTAATACCCCCCAAAGGAACAATTTCGCTTCAATATGGCCAAAAGTTGCAATACACCCCCAAAGGAACAATTTCGCTTCAAAATGGCCAAAAGTTGCAATACCCCCCCAAAGGAACAATTTCGCCTCAAAATGGCCAAAAATTGTAATACCCCCCCAAAGGAACAATTTTGCTTCAATATGGCCAAAAGTTGCAATACCCCCCCAAAGGAACAGTTTCGCTTCAAAATGGCAAAAAATTGCAATACCCCCCCAAAGGAACAATTTCGCTTCAAAATGGCCAAAAGTTGCAATACCCCCCCAAAGGAACAATTTCGCCTCAAAATGGAAAAAAATTGCAATACCCCCCCAAAGGAACAATTTCGCCTCAAAATGGCCAAAAGTTGCAATACCCCCCAAAGGAACAATTTCGCTTCAAAATGGCCAAAAGTTGCAATACCCCCCCAAAGGATCAATTTCGCCTCAAAAAGGCAAAAAATTGCAATACACCCCCCAAAGGAACAATTTCGCTTCAAAATGCCGAAAAGTTGCAATACCCCCCAAAGGAACAATTTCGCTTCAATATGGCCAAAAGTTGCAATACCCCCCAATGGAACAATTTCGCCTCAAAATGGCAAAAAATTGCAATACCCCCCAAAGGAAAAATTTCGCTTCAAAATGGCCAAAAGTTGAAATACCCCCCCAAAGGATCAATTTCGCCTCAAAATGGAAAAAAATTGCAATACCCCCCAAAGTAACAATTTCGCTTCAAAATGGCCAAAAGTTGCAATACCCCCCCAAAGGAACAATTTCGCCTCAAAATGGCAAAAAATTGCAATACCCCCCCAAAGGAACAATTTCGCTTCAAAATGGCCAAAAGTTGCAATACCCCCTCAAAGGAACAATTTCGCCTCAAAATGGCAAAAAATTGCAATACCCCCCAAAGGAACAATTTCGCCTCAAAATGCCGAAAATTTGCAATACCCCCCGAAAGGAACAATTTCGCTTCAAAATGGAAAAAATTGCAATACCCCCCCAAAGGAACAATTTCGCTTCAAAATGCCGAAAAGTTGCAATACCCCCCAAAGGAACAATTTCGCTTCAATATGGCCAAAAGTTGCAATACCCCCCCAAAGGAACAATTTCGCCTCAAAATGGCAAAAAATTGCAATGCTCCCCAAAGGAACAATTTCGCTTCAAAATGGCCAAAAGTTGCAATACCCCCCCAAAGGATCAATTTCGCCTCAAAAAGGCAAAAAATTGCAATACCCCCCCAAAGGAACAATTTCGCCTCAAAATGCCGAAAAGTTGCAATACCCCCCCAAAGGAACAATTTCGCTTCAATATGGCCAAAAGTTGCAATACCCCCCCAAAGGAACAATTTCGCTTCAAAATGGCCAAAAGTTGCAATACCCCCCCAAAGGAACAATTTCGCCTCAAAATGGCCAAAAATTGTAATACCCCCCCAAAGGAACAATTTCGCTTTAATATGGCCAAAAGTTGCAATACCCCCCCAAAGGAACAGTTTCGCCTCAAAATGGCAAAAAATTGCAATACCCCCCCAAAGGAACAATTTCGCCTCAAAATGCCGAAAAGTTAGAATACCCCCCGAAAGGAACAATTTCGCCTCAAAATGGCAAAAAATTGCAATATCCCCCAAAGGACCAATTTCACTTCAAAATGCCAAAAAGTAGCAATACCCCCGGAAAGGAACAATTTCGCTTCAAAATGGCAAAAAATTGCAATACCCCCCAAAGGAACAATTTCGCTTCAAAATGGCCAAAAGTTGCAATACCCCCCCAAAGGAACAATTTCGCCTCAAAATGGCCAAAAATTGTAATACCCCCCCAAAGGAACAATTTCGCTTCAATATGGCAAAAAGTTGCAATACACCCCCAAAGGAACAATTTCGCTTCAAAATGGCTAAAAGTTGCAATACCCCCCCAAAGGAACAATTTCGCCTCAAAATGGCCAAAAATTGTAATACCCCCCCAAAGGAACAATTTTGCTTCAATATGGCCAAAAGTTGCAATACCCCCCCAAAGGAACAGTTTCGCTTCAAAATGGCAAAAAATTGCAATACCCCCCAAAGGAACAATTTCGCTTCAAAATGGCCAAAAGTTGCAATACCCCCCCAAAGGAACAATTTCGCCTCAAAATGGAAAAAAATTGCAATACCCCCCCAAAGGAACAATTTCGCTTCAAAATGCCAAAAAGTTGCAATACCCCCCCAAAGGAACAATTTCGCTTCAAAATGGCCAAAAGTTGCAATACCCCCCCAAAGGAACAATTTCGCTTCAAAATGACCAAAAGTTGCAATACCCCCCCAAAGGAACAATTTCGCCTCAAAATGGCAAAAAAATTGCAATACCCCCCCAAAGGAACAATTTCGCTTCAAAATGACCAAAAGTTGCAATACCCCCCGAAAGGAACAATTTCGACTCAAAATGGCCAAAAGTTGCAATACCCCCCGAAAGGAACAATTTCGCCTCAAAATGGCCAAAAGTTGCAATACCCCCCAAAGGAACAATTTCGCCTCAAAATGCCGAAAAGTTGCAATACCCCCCCGAAAGGAACAATTTCGCTTCAAAATGGCCAAAAGTTGCAATACCCCCCCAAAGGAACAATTTCGCCTCAAAATGGCAAGAAATTGCAATACCCCCCAAAGGAACAATTTCGCCTCAAAATGCCGAAAAGTTGCAATACCCCCCCAAAGGAACAATTTCGCTTCAATATGGCCAAAAGTTGCAATACCCCCACAAAGGAACAATTTCGCTTCAAAATGGCCAAAAGTTGCAATACCCCCCCAAAGGATCAATTTCGCCTCAAAATGGAAAAAAATTGCAATACCCCCCAAAGTAACAATTTCGCTTCAAAATGGCCAAAAGTTGCAATACCCCCCCAAAGGAACAATTTCGCCTCAAAATGGCAAGGAATTGCAATACCCCCCAAAGGAACAATTTCGCCTCAAAATGCCGAAAAGTTGCAATACCCCCCCAAAGGAACAATTTCGCTTCAATATGGCCAAAAGTTGCAATACCCCCACAAAGGAACAATTTCGCTTCAAAATGGCCAAAAGTTGCAATACCCCCCCAAAGGAACAATTTCGCCTCAAAATGGCCAAAAATTGTAATACCCCCCCAAAGGAACAATTTCGCTTCAATATGGCCAAAAGTTGCAATACCCCCCCAAAGGAACAGTTTCGCCTCAAAATGGCAAAAAATTGCAATACCCTCCAAAGGAACAATTTCGCTTCAAAATGCCAAAAAGTGCAATACCCCCCCAAAGGAACAATTTCGCTTCAAAATGGCCAAAAGTTGCAATACCCCCCCAAAGGAACAATTTCGCCTCAAAATGGCAAAAAATTGCAATACGCCCCCAAAGGAACAATTTCGCTTCAAAATGACCAAAAGTTGCAATACCCCCCGAAAGGAACAATTTCGCCTCTAAATGGCCAAAAGTTGCAATACCCCCCCAAAGGAACAATTTCGCCTCAAAATGCCGAAAAGTTGCAATACCCCCCGAAAGGAACAATTTCGCTTCAAAATGGCCAAAAGTTGCAATACCCCCCCAAAGGAACAATTTCGCTTCAAAATGCCAAAAAGTTGCAATACCCCCCCAAAGGAACAATTTCGCTTCAAAATGGCCAAAAGTTTCAATACCCCCCCAAAGGAACAATTTCGCCTCAAAATGGCAAAAAATTGCAATACGCCCCCAAAGGAACAATTTCGCTTCAAAATGACCAAAAGTTTCAATACCCCCCGAAAGGAACAATTTCGCCTCTAAATGGCCAAAAGTTGCAATACCCCCCCAAAGGAACAATTTCGCCTCAAAATGCCGAAAAGTTGCAATACCCCCCGAAAGGAACAATTTCGCTTCAAAATGGCCAAAAGTTGCAATACCCCCCCAAAGGAACAATTTCGCCTCAAAATGGCAAGAAATTGCAATACCCCCCCAAAGGAACAATTTCGCCTCAAAATGCCGAAAAGTTGCAATACCCCCCCAAAGGAACAATTTCGCTTCAAAATGGCCAAAAGTTGCAATACCCCCCCAAGGAACAATTTTCGCCTCAAAATGGAAAAAAATTGCAATACCCCCCCAAAGGAACAGTTTCGCTTCAAAATGCCAAAAAGTTGCAATACCCCCCCAAAGGAACAATTTCGCTTCAAAATGGCCAAAAGTTGCAATACCCCCCCAAAGGAACAATTTCGCCTCAAAATGCCCAAAAATTGTAATACCCCCCAAAGGAACAATTTCGCTTCAATATGGCCAAAAGTTGCAATACCCCCCCAAAGGAACAGTTTCGCCTCAAAATGGAAAAAAATTGCAATACCCCCCCAAAGGTACAATTTCGCTTCAAAATAGCCAAAAGTTGCAATACCCCCCCAAAGGAACAATTTCGCCTCAAAATGGAAAAAAAATTGCAATACCCCCCGAAAGGAACAATTTCACTTCAAAATGGCCAAAAGTTGCAATACCCCCCAAAGGAACAATTTCACATCAAAATGGCAAAAAATTGCAATACCCCCCCAAAGGAACAATTTCTCTTCAAAATGGCCAAAAGTTGCAATACCCCCCCAAAGGAACAATTTCGCCTCAAAATGGCAAAAAATTGCAATACCCCCCCAAAGGAACAATTTCGCTTCAAAATGACCAAAAGTTGCAATACCCCCCGAAAGGAACAATTTCGCCTCTAAATGGCCAAAAGTTGCAATACCCCCCGAAAGGAACAATTTCGCTTCAAAATGGCCAAAAGTTGCAATACCCCCCCAAAGGAACAATTTCGCTTCAAAATGCCAAAAAGTTGCAATACCCCCCCAAAGGAACAATTTCGCTTCAAAATGGCCAAAAGTTTCAATACCCCCCCAAAGGAACAATTTCGCCTCAAAATGGCAAAAAATTGCAATACGCCCCCAAAGGAACAATTTCGCTTCAAAATGACCAAAAGTTTCAATACCCCCCGAAAGGAACAATTTCGCCTCTAAATGGCCAAAAGTTGCAATACCCCCCCAAAGGAACAATTTCGCCTCAAAATGCCGAAAAGTTGCAATACCCCCCGAAAGGAACAATTTCGCTTCAAAATGGCCAAAAGTTGCAATACCCCCCCAAAGGAACAATTTCGCCTCAAAATGGCAAGAAATTGCAATACCCCCCCAAAGGAACAATTTCGCCTCAAAATGCCGAAAAGTTGCAATACCCCCCCAAAGGAACAATTTCGCTTCAAAATGGCCAAAAGTTGCAATACCCCCCCAAAGGAACAATTTTCGCCTCAAAATGGAAAAAAATTGCAATACCCCCCCAAAGGAACAGTTTCGCTTCAAAATGCCAAAAAGTTGCAATACCCCCCCAAAGGAACAATTTCGCTTCAAAATGGCCAAAAGTTGCAATACCCCCCCAAAGGAACAATTTCGCCTCAAAATGGCCAAAAATTGTAATACCCCCCAAAGGAACAATTTCGCTTCAATATGGCCAAAAGTTGCAATACCCCCCCAAAGGAACAGTTTCGCCTCAAAATGGAAAAAAATTGCAATACCCCCCCAAAGGTACAATTTCGCTTCAAAATAGCCAAAAGTTGCAATACCCCCCCAAAGGAACAATTTCGCCTCAAAATGGAAAAAAAATTGCAATACCCCCCGAAAGGAACAATTTCACTTCAAAATGGCCAAAAGTTGCAATACCCCCCAAAGGAACAATTTCACATCAAAATGGCAAAAAATTGCAATACCCCCCCAAAGGAACAATTTCTCTTCAAAATGGCCAAAAGTTGCAATACCCCCCCAAAGGAACAATTTCGCCTCAAAATGGCAAAAAATTGCAATACCCCCCCAAAGGAACAATTTCGCCTCAAAATGGCAAAAAATTGCATTTCACCCCCAAAGGAACAATTTCGCTTCAAAATGGCCAAAAGTTGCAATACCCCCCCAAAGGAACAATTTCGCCTCAAAATGGCAAAAAATTGCAATACCCCCCCAAAGGAACAATTTCGCTTCAAAATGGAAAAAAAATTGCAATACCCCCCCAAAGGAACAGTTTCGCTTCAAAATGCCAAAAAGTTGCAATACCCCCCCAAAGGAACAATTTCGCTTCAAAATGGCCAAAAGTTGCAATACCCCCCCAAAGGAACAATTTCGCCTCAAAATGGCTAAAAATTGTAATACCCCCCAAAGGAACAATTTCGCTTCAATATGGCCAAAAGTTGCAATACCCCCCCAAAGGAACAGTTTCGCCTCAAAATGCCGAAAAGTTGCAATACCCCCCCAAAGGAACAATTTCGCTTCAAAATGGCCAAAAGTTGCAATACCCCCCCAAAGGAACAATTTCGCCTCAAAATGCCGAAAAGTTGCAATACCCCCCCCAAAGGAACAATTTCGCTTCAAAATAGCCAAAAGTTGCAATACCCCCCCAAAGGAACAATTTCGCCTCAAAATGGAAAAAAAATTGCAATACCCCCCGAAAGGAACAATTTCACTTCAAAATGGCCAAAAGTTGCAATACCCCCCAAAGGAACAATTTCACATCAAAATGGCAAAAAATTGCAATACCCCCCCAAAGGAACAATTTCGCTTCAAAATGGCCAAAAGTTGCAATACCCCCCCAAAGGAACAATTTCGCCTCAAAATGGCAAAAAATTGCAATACCCCCCCAAAGGAACAATTTCGCCTCAAAATGGCAAAAAATTGCATTTCACCCCCAAAGGAACAATTTCGCTTCAAAATGGCAAAAAATTGCAATACCCCCCAAAGGAACAATTTCGCTTCAATATGGCCAAAAGTTGCAATACCCCCCCAAAGGAACAGTTTCGCCTCAAAATGGCAAAAAATTGCAATACCCCCCAAAGGAACAATTTCGCCTCAGATGCCGAAAAGTTTAAATACCCCCCGAAAGGAACAATTTCGCTTCAAAATGGCCAAAAGTTGCAATACCCCCCCAAAGGAACAATTTCGCCTCAAAATGGCAAAAAATTGCAATACCCCCAAAGGAACAATTTCGCCTCAAAATGCCGAAAAGTTGCAATACCCCCCCAAAGGAACAATTTCGCTTCAAAATGGTCAAAAGTTGCAATACCCCCCCAAAGGAACAATTTCACTTTAAAATGGCCAAAAGTTGCAATACCCCCAAAGGAACAATTTCGCTTCAAAATGCCGAAAAGTTGCAATACCCCCCCAAAGGAACAATTTCGCTTCAAAATGGCCAAAAGTTGCAATACTCCCCCAAAGGAACAATTTCGCCTCAAAACGGAAAAATTGCAACACCCCCCAAAGGAACAATTTTGCTTCAAAATGGCCAAAAATTGCAATACCCCCCCAAAGGAACAATTTCGCCTCAAAATGCCGAAAAGTTTAAATACCCCCCGAAAGGAACAATTTCGCTTCAAAATGGCCAAAAGTTGCAATACCCCCCCAAAGGAACAATTTCGCCTCAAAATGGCAAGCAATTGCAATACCCCCCGAAAGGAACAATTTCGCTTCAAAATGGCCAAAAGTTGCAATACACCCCAAAGGAACAATTTCGCCTCAAAATGGCAAAAAATTGCAATACCCCCCCAAAGGAACAATTTCGCCTCAAAATGCCGAAAAGTTGCAATACCCCCCCAAAGTAACAATTTCGCTTCAAAATGGTCAAAAGTTGCAATACCCCCCCAAAGGAACAATTTCGCTTCAAAATGGCCAAAAGTTGCAATACCCCCCCAAAGGAACAATTTCGCTTCAAAATGTAAAAAAAAATTGCAATACCCCCCCAAAGGAACAATTTCGCCTCAAAATGCCGAAAAGTTTAAATACCCCCCCGAAAGGAACAATTTCGCTTCAAAATGGCCAAAAGTTGAAATACCCCCCCAAAGGAACAATTTCGCCTCAAAATGTAAAAAAAATTGCAATACCCCCCAAAGGAACAATTTCGCCTCAAAATGCCGAAAAGTTTAAATACCCCCTAAAAGGAACAATTTCGCTTCAAAATGGCCAAAAGTTGCAATACCCCCCCAAAGGAACAATTTCGCCTCAAAATGGCAAAAAATTGCAATACCCCCCAAAGGATCAATTTCGCCTCAAAATGCCGAAAAGTTGCAATACCCCCCAAAAAAACAATTTCGCCTCAAAATGGCAAGAAATTGCAATACCCCCCAAAGGAACAATTTCGCCTCAAAATGCCGAAAAGTTGCAATACCCCCCCAAAGGAACAATTTCGCTTCAAAATGGCCAAAAGTTGCAATACCCCCCCAAAGGAACAATTTCGCCTCAAAATGGAAAAAAATTGCAATACCCCCAAAGGAACAATTTCGAATCAAAATGGCCAAAAGTTGCAATACCCCCCGAAAGGAACAATTTCGCCTCAAAATGCCGAAAAGTTGCAATACCCCCCCAAAGGAACAATTTCACCTCAAAATGCCGAAAAGTTGCAATACCCTCCGAAAGGAACAATTTCGCTTCAAAATGGCCAAAAGTTGCAATACCCCCCCAAAGGAACAATTTCGCCTCAAAATGGCAAAAAATTGCAATACCCCCAAAGGAACAATTTCGCTTCAAAATGGCCAAAAATTGCAATACCCCCCAAAGGAACAATTTCGCTTCAAAATGAAAAAAAAATTGCAATACCCCCCCAAAGGAACAATTTCGCTTCAAAATGCCGAAAAGTTGCAATACCCCCCAAAGGTACAATTTCGCTTCAAAATGGCCAAAAGTTGCAATACCCCCCAAAGGAACAATTTCGCCTCAAAATGGCAAAAAATTGCAATACCCCCCAAAGGAATAATTTCGCCTCAAAATGCCGAAAAGTTGCAATACCCCCCCAAAGGAACAATTTCGCTTCAAAATGGTCAAAAGTTGCAATACCCCCCCAAAGGAACAATTTCGCTTCAAAATGGCCAAAAGTTGCAATACCCCCCCAAAGGAACAATTTCGCTTCAAAATGTAAAAAAAAATTGCAATACCCCCCCAAAGGAACAATTTCGCCTCAAAATGCCGAAAAGTTTAAATACCCCCCGAAAGGAACAATTTCGCTTCAAAATGGCCAAAAGTTGCAATACCCCCCCAAAGGAACAATTTCGCCTCAAAATGTAAAAAAAAATTGCAATACCCCCCCAAAGGAACAATTTCGCCTCAAAATGCCGAAAAGTTTAAATACCCCCCAAAAGGAACAATTTCGCTTCAAAATGGCCAAAATTTGCCATACCCCCCCAAAAGGAACAATTTCGCCTCAAAATGGCAAAAAATTGCAATACCCCCCAAAGGATCAATTTCGCCTCAAAATGCCGAAAAGTTGCAATACCACCCCTTCAAAAAAACAATTTCGCCTCAAAATGGCAAGAAATTGCAATACCCCCCAAAGGAACAATTTCGCCTCAAAATGCCGAAAAGTTGCAATACCCCCCCAAAGGAACAATTTCGCTTCAAAATGGCCAAAAGTTGCAATACCCCCCCAAAGGAACAATTTCGCCTCAAAATGGAAAAAAATTGCAATACCCCCCAAAGGAACAATTTCGAATCAAAATGGCCAAAAGTTGCAATACCCCCCGAAAGGAACAATTTCGCCTCAAAATGCCGAAAAGTTGCAATACCCCCCCAAAGGAACAATTTCGCCTCAAAATGGCAAAAAATTGCAATACCCCCCCAAAGGAACAATTTCACCTCAAAATGCCGAAAAGTTGCAATACCCTCCGAAAGGAACAATTTCGCTTCAAAATGGCCAAAAGTTGCAATACCGCCCCAAAGGAACAATTTCGCCTCAAAATGGCAAAAAATTGCAATACCCCCCAAAGGAACAATTTCGCTTCAAAATGGACAAAAATTGCAATACCCCCCAAAGGAACAATTTCGCCTCAAAATGCCGAAAAGTTGCAATACCCCACCAAAGGAACAATTTCGCTTCAAAATGTCCAAAAGTTGCAATACCCCCCAAAGGAACAATTTCGCCTCAAAATGAAAAAAAAATTGCAATACCCCCCCAAAGGAACAATTTCGCTTCAAAATGCCGAAAAGTTGCAATACCCCTCCAAAGGAACAATTTCGCTTCAAAATGGCCAAAAGTTGCAATACCCACCCAAAGGAACAATTTTGCCTTAAAATGGCAAAAAATTGCAATACCCCCCCAAGGAACAATTTCGCCTCAAAATGGCAAAAAATTGCAATACCCCCCAAAGGAACAATTTCGCTTCAAAATGGCCAAAAATTGCAATACCCCCGCAAAGGAACAATTTCGCCTCAAAATGCCGAAAAGTTGCAATACCCCCCCAAAGGAACAATTTCGCTTCAAAATTGCCAAAAGTTGCAATACCCCCCAAAGGAACAATTTCGCCTCAAAATGGAAAAAAAATTGCAATACCTCCCCAAAGGAACAATTTCGAATCAAAATGCCGAAAAGTTGCAATACCCCCCGAAAGGAACAATTTCGCTTCAAAATGGCCAAAAGTTGCAATACCCCCCCAAAGGTACAATTTCGCTTCAAAATAGCCAAAAGTTGCAATACCCCCCCAAAGGAACAATTTCGTCTCAAAATGGAAAAAAAATTGCAATACCCCCCGAAAGGAACAATTTCACTTCAAAATGGCCAAAAGTTGCAATACCCCCCAAAGGAACAATTTCACATCAAAATGGCAAAAAATTGCAATACCCCCCCAAAGGAACAATTTCGCTTCAAAATGGCCAAAAGTTGCAATACCCCCCCAAAGGAACAATTTCGCCTCAAAATGGCAAAAAATTGCAATACCCCCCCAAAGGAACAATTTCGCCTCAAAATGGCAAAAAATTGCATTTCACCCCCAAAGGAACAATTTCGCTTCAAAATGGCCAAAAGTTGCAATACCCCCCCAAAGGAACAATTTCGCCTCAAAATGGCAAAAAATTGCAATACCCCCCCAAAGGAACAATTTCGCTTCAAAATGGAAAAAAAATTGCAATACCCCCCCAAGGAACAATTTCGCCTCAGATGCCGAAAAGTTTAAATACCCCCGAAAGGAACAATTTCGCTTCAAAATGGCCAAAAGTTGCAATACCCCCCCAAAGGAACAATTTCGCCTCAAAATGGCAAAAAATTGCAATACCCCCAAAGGAACAATTTCGCCTCAAAATGCCGAAAAGTTGCAATACCCCCCCAAAGGAACAATTTCGCTTCAAAATGGTCAAAAGTTGCAATACCCCCCCAAAGGAACAATTTCACTTTAAAATGGCCAAAAGTTGCAATACCCCCCAAAGGAACAATTTCGCTTCAAAATGCCGAAAAGTTGCAATACCCCCCCAAAGGAACAATTTCGCTTCAAAATGGCCAAAAGTTGCAATACTCCCCCAAAGGAACAATTTCGCCTCAAAATGGAAAAATTGCAATACCCCCCAAAGGAACAATTTTGCTTCAAAATGGCCAAAAATTGCAATACCCCCCCAAAGGAACAATTTCGCCTCAAAATGCCGAAAAGTTTAAATACCCCCCGAAAGGAACAATTTCGCTTCAAAATGGCCAAAAGTTGCAATACCCCCCCAAAGGAACAATTTCGCCTCAAAATGGCAAGAAATTGCAATACCCCCGAAAGGAACAATTTCGCTTCAAAATGGCCAAAAGTTGCAATACCCCCCCAAAGGAACAATTTCGCCTCAAAATGGCAAAAAATTGCAATACCCCCGTAAAGGAACAATTTTGCTTTAAAATGGCCAAAAGTTGCAATACACCCCCAAAGGAACAATTTCGCCTCAAAATGGCAAAAAATTGCAATACCCCCCCAAAGGAACAATTTCGCCTCAAAATGCCGAAAAGTTGCAATACCCCCACAAAGTAACAATTTCGCTTCAAAATGGTCAAAAGTTGCAATACCCCCCCAAAGGAACAATTTCGCTTCAAAATGGCCAAAAGTTGCAATACCCCCCCAAAGGAACAATTTCGCTTCAAAATGTAAAAAAAAATTGCAATACCCCCCCAAAGGAACAATTTCGCCTCAAAATGCCGAAAAGTTTAAATACCCCCCCGAAAGGAACAATTTCGCTTCAAAATGGCCAAAAGTTGCAATACCCCCCCAAAGGAACAATTTCGCCTCAAAATGTAAAAAAAAATTGCAATACCCCCCCAAAGGAACAATTTCGCCTCAAAATGCCGAAAAGTTTAAATACCCCCTAAAAGGAACAATTTCGCTTCAAAATGGCCAAAAGTTGCAATACCCCCCCAAAGGAACAATTTCGCCTCAAAATGGCAAGAAATTGCAATACCCCCCCAAAGGAACAATTTCGCTTCAAAATGGCCAAAAGTTGCAATACCCCCTCAAAGGAACAATTTCGCCTCAAAATGGCAAAAAATTGCAATACCCCCCAAAGGAACAATTTCGCCTCAAAATGCCGAAAATTTGCAATACCCCCCGAAAGGAACAATTTCGCTTCAAAATGGAAAAAATTGCAATACCCCCCCAAAGGAACAATTTCGCTTCAAAATGCCGAAAAGTTGCAATACCCCCCAAAGGAACAATTTCGCTTCAATATGGCCAAAAGTTGCAATACCCCCCCAAAGGAACAATTTCGCCTCAAAATGGCAAAAAATTGCAATGCTCCCCAAAGGAACAATTTCGCTTCAAAATGGCCAAAAGTTGCAATACCCCCCCAAAGGATCAATTTCGCCTCAAAAAGGCAAAAAATTGCAATACCCCCCCAAAGGAACAATTTCGCCTCAAAATGCCGAAAAGTTGCAATACCCCCCCAAAGGAACAATTTCGCTTCAATATGGCCAAAAGTTGCAATACCCCCCCAAAGGAACAATTTCGCTTCAAAATGGCCAAAAGTTGCAATACCCCCCCAAAGGAACAATTTCGCCTCAAAATGGCCAAAAATTGTAATACCCCCCCAAAGGAACAATTTCGCTTTAATATGGCCAAAAGTTGCAATACCCCCCCAAAGGAACAGTTTCGCCTCAAAATGGCAAAAAATTGCAATACCCCCCCAAAGGAACAATTTCGCCTCAAAATGGCAAAAAATTGCAATATCCCCCAAAGGACCAATTTCACTTCAAAATGCCAAAAAGTAGCAATACCCCCGGAAAGGAACAATTTCGCTTCAAAATGGCAAAAAATTGCAATACCCCCCAAAGGAACAATTTCGCTTCAAAATGGCCAAAAGTTGCAATACCCCCCCAAAGGAACAATTTCGCCTCAAAATGGCCAAAAATTGTAATACCCCCCCAAAGGAACAATTTCGCTTCAATATGGCAAAAAGTTGCAATACACCCCCAAAGGAACAATTTCGCTTCAAAATGGCTAAAAGTTGCAATACCCCCCCAAAGGAACAATTTCGCCTCAAAATGGCCAAAAATTGTAATACCCCCCCAAAGGAACAATTTTGCTTCAATATGGCCAAAAGTTGCAATACCCCCCCAAAGGAACAGTTTCGCTTCAAAATGGCAAAAAATTGCAATACCCCCCAAAGGAACAATTTCGCTTCAAAATGGCCAAAAGTTGCAATACCCCCCCAAAGGAACAATTTCGCCTCAAAATGGAAAAAAATTGCAATACCCCCCCAAAGGAACAATTTCGCTTCAAAATGCCAAAAAGTTGCAATACCCCCCCAAAGGAACAATTTCGCTTCAAAATGGCCAAAAGTTGCAATACCCCCCCAAAGGAACAATTTCGCTTCAAAATGACCAAAAGTTGCAATACCCCCCCAAAGGAACAATTTCGCCTCAAAATGGCAAAAAAATTGCAATACCCCCCCAAAGGAACAATTTCGCTTCAAAATGACCAAAAGTTGCAATACCCCCCGAAAGGAACAATTTCGACTCAAAATGGCCAAAAGTTGCAATACCCCCCGAAAGGAACAATTTCGCCTCAAAATGGCCAAAAGTTGCAATACCCCCCAAAGGAACAATTTCGCCTCAAAATGCCGAAAAGTTGCAATACCCCCCCGAAAGGAACAATTTCGCTTCAAAATGGCCAAAAGTTGCAATACCCCCCCAAAGGAACAATTTCGCCTCAAAATGGCAAGAAATTGCAATACCCCCCAAAGGAACAATTTCGCCTCAAAATGCCGAAAAGTTGCAATACCCCCCCAAAGGAACAATTTCGCTTCAATATGGCCAAAAGTTGCAATACCCCCACAAAGGAACAATTTCGCTTCAAAATGGCCAAAAGTTGCAATACCCCCCCAAAGGATCAATTTCGCCTCAAAATGGAAAAAAATTGCAATACCCCCCAAAGTAACAATTTCGCTTCAAAATGGCCAAAAGTTGCAATACCCCCCCAAAGGAACAATTTCGCCTCAAAATGGCAAGGAATTGCAATACCCCCCAAAGGAACAATTTCGCCTCAAAATGCCGAAAAGTTGCAATACCCCCCCAAAGGAACAATTTCGCTTCAATATGGCCAAAAGTTGCAATACCCCCACAAAGGAACAATTTCGCTTCAAAATGGCCAAAAGTTGCAATACCCCCCCAAAGGAACAATTTCGCCTCAAAATGGCCAAAAATTGTAATACCCCCCCAAAGGAACAATTTCGCTTCAATATGGCCAAAAGTTGCAATACCCCCCCAAAGGAACAGTTTCGCCTCAAAATGGCAAAAAATTGCAATACCCCCCAAAGGAACAATTTCGCTTCAAAATGCCAAAAAGTTGCAATACCCCCCCAAAGGAACAATTTCGCTTCAAAATGGCCAAAAGTTGCAATACCCCCCCAAAGGAACAATTTCGCCTCAAAATGGCAAAAAATTGCAATACGCCCCCAAAGGAACAATTTCGCTTCAAAATGACCAAAAGTTGCAATACCCCCCGAAAGGAACAATTTCGCCTCTAAATGGCCAAAAGTTGCAATACCCCCCCAAAGGAACAATTTCGCCTCAAAATGCCGAAAAGTTGCAATACCCCCCGAAAGGAACAATTTCGCTTCAAAATGGCCAAAAGTTGCAATACCCCCCCAAAGGAACAATTTCGCTTCAAAATGCCAAAAAGTTGCAATACCCCCCCAAAGGAACAATTTCGCTTCAAAATGGCCAAAAGTTTCAATACCCCCCCAAAGGAACAATTTCGCCTCAAAATGGCAAAAAATTGCAATACGCCCCCAAAGGAACAATTTCGCTTCAAAATGACCAAAAGTTTCAATACCCCCCGAAAGGAACAATTTCGCCTCTAAATGGCCAAAAGTTGCAATACCCCCCCAAAGGAACAATTTCGCCTCAAAATGCCGAAAAGTTGCAATACCCCCCGAAAGGAACAATTTCGCTTCAAAATGGCCAAAAGTTGCAATACCCCCCCAAAGGAACAATTTCGCCTCAAAATGGCAAGAAATTGCAATACCCCCCCAAAGGAACAATTTCGCCTCAAAATGCCGAAAAGTTGCAATACCCCCCCAAAGGAACAATTTCGCTTCAAAATGGCCAAAAGTTGCAATACCCCCCCAAAGGAACAATTTTCGCCTCAAAATGGAAAAAAATTGCAATACCCCCCCAAAGGAAGAGTTTCGCTTCAAAATGCCAAAAAGTTGCAATACCCCCCCAAAGGAACAATTTCGCTTCAAAATGGCCAAAAGTTGCAATACCCCCCCAAAGGAACAATTTCGCCTCAAAATGGCCAAAAATTGTAATACCCCCCAAAGGAACAATTTCGCTTCAATATGGCCAAAAGTTGCAATACCCCCCCAAAGGAACAGTTTCGCCTCAAAATGGCAAAAAATTGCAATACCCCCCAAAGGAACAATTTCGTTTCAAAATGGCCAAAAGTTGCAATACCCCCCCAAAGGAACCATGTCGCCTCAAAATGGAAAAAAATTGCAATACCCCCCCAAAGGTACAATTTCGCTTCAAAATAGCCAAAAGTTGCAATACCCCCCCAAAGGAACAATTTCGCCTCAAAATGGAAAAAAAATTGCAATACCCCCCGAAAGGAACAATTTCACTTCAAAATGGCCAAAAGTTGCAATACCCCCCAAAGGAACAATTTCACATCAAAATGGCAAAAAATTGCAATACCCCCCCAAAGGAACAATTTCTCTTCAAAATGGCCAAAAGTTGCAATACCCCCCCAAAGGAACAATTTCGCCTCAAAATGGCAAAAAATTGCAATACCCCCCCAAAGGAACAATTTCGCCTCAAAATGGCAAAAAATTGCATTTCACCCCCAAAGGAACAATTTCGCTTCAAAATGGCCAAAAGTTGCAATACCCCCCCAAAGGAACAATTTCGCCTCAAAATGGCAAAAAATTGCAATACCCCCCCAAAGGAACAATTTCGCTTCAAAATGGAAAAAAAATTGCAATACCCCCCCAAAGGAACAGTTTCGCTTCAAAATGCCAAAAAGTTGCAATACCCCCCCAAAGGAACAATTTCGCTTCAAAATGGCCAAAAGTTGCAATACCCCCCCAAAGGAACAATTTCGCCTCAAAATGGCTAAAAATTGTAATACCCCCCAAAGGAACAATTTCGCTTCAAAATGGCCAAAAGTTGCAATACCCCCCCAAAGGAACAATTTCGCCTCAAAATGCCGAAAAGTTGCAATACCCCCCCCAAAGGAACAATTTCGCTTCAAAATAGCCAAAAGTTGCAATACCCCCCCAAAGGAACAATTTCGCCTCAAAATGGAAAAAAAATTGCAATACCCCCCGAAAGGAACAATTTCACTTCAAAATGGCCAAAAGTTGCAATACCCCCCAAAGGAACAATTTCACATCAAAATGGCAAAAAATTGCAATACCCCCCCAAAGGAACAATTTCGCTTCAAAATGGCCAAAAGTTGCAATACCCCCCCAAAGGAACAATTTCGCCTCAAAATGGCAAAAAATTGCAATACCCCCCCAAAGGAACAATTTCGCCTCAAAATGGCAAAAAATTGCATTTCACCCCCAAAGGAACAATTTCGCTTCAAAATGGCAAAAAATTGCAATACCCCCCAAAGGAACAATTTCGCTTCAATATGGCCAAAAGTTGCAATACCCCCCCAAAGGAACAGTTTCGCCTCAAAATGGCAAAAAATTGCAATACCCCCCAAAGGAACAATTTCGCCTCAGATGCCGAAAAGTTTAAATACCCCCCGAAAGGAACAATTTCGCTTCAAAATGGCCAAAAGTTGCAATACCCCCCCAAAGGAACAATTTCGCCTCAAAATGGCAAAAAATTGCAATACCCCCAAAGGAACAATTTCGCCTCAAAATGCCGAAAAGTTGCAATACCCCCCCAAAGGAACAATTTCGCTTCAAAATGGTCAAAAGTTGCAATACCCCCCCAAAGGAACAATTTCACTTTAAAATGGCCAAAAGTTGCAATACCCCCAAAGGAACAATTTCGCTTCAAAATGCCGAAAAGTTGCAATACCCCCCCAAAGGAACAATTTCGCTTCAAAATGGCCAAAAGTTGCAATACTCCCCCAAAGGAACAATTTCGCCTCAAAACGGAAAAATTGCAACACCCCCCAAAGGAACAATTTTGCTTCAAAATGGCCAAAAATTGCAATACCCCCCCAAAGGAACAATTTCGCCTCAAAATGCCGAAAAGTTTAAATACCCCCCGAAAGGAACAATTTCGCTTCAAAATGGCCAAAAGTTGCAATACCCCCCGAAAGGAACAATTTCGCTTCAAAATGGCCAAAAGTTGCAATACACCCCCAAAGGAACAATTTCGCCTCAAAATGGCAAAAAATTGCAATACCCCCCCAAAGGAACAATTTCGCCTCAAAATGCCGAAAAGTTGCAATACCCCCCCAAAGTAACAATTTCGCTTCAAAATGGTCAAAAGTTGCAATACCCCCCCAAAGGAACAATTTCGCTTCAAAATGGCCAAAAGTTGCAATACCCCCCCAAAGGAACAATTTCGCTTCAAAATGTAAAAAAAAATTGCAATACCCCCCCAAAGGAACAATTTCGCCTCAAAATGCCGAAAAGTTTAAATACCCCCCCGAAAGGAACAATTTCGCTTCAAAATGGCCAAAAGTTGAAATACCCCCCCAAAGGAACAATTTCGCCTCAAAATGTAAAAAAAATTGCAATACCCCCCAAAGGAACAATTTCGCCTCAAAATGCCGAAAAGTTTAAATACCCCCTAAAAGGAACAATTTCGCTTCAAAATGGCCAAAAGTTGCAATACCCCCCCAAAGGAACAATTTCGCCTCAAAATGGCAAAAAATTGCAATACCCCCCAAAGGATCAATTTCGCCTCAAAATGCCGAAAAGTTGCAATACCCCCCAAAAAAACAATTTCGCCTCAAAATGGCAAGAAATTGCAATACCCCCCAAAGGAACAATTTCGCCTCAAAATGCCGAAAAGTTGCAATACCCCCCCAAAGGAACAATTTCGCTTCAAAATGGCCAAAAGTTGCAATACCCCCCCAAAGGAACAATTTCGCCTCAAAATGGAAAAAAATTGCAATACCCCCAAAGGAACAATTTCGAATCAAAATGGCCAAAAGTTGCAATACCCCCCGAAAGGAACAATTTCGCCTCAAAATGCCGAAAAGTTGCAATACCCCCCCAAAGGAACAATTTCACCTCAAAATGCCGAAAAGTTGCAATACCCTCCGAAAGGAACAATTTCGCTTCAAAATGGCCAAAAGTTGCAATACCCCCCCAAAGGAACAATTTCGCCTCAAAATGGCAAAAAATTGCAATACCCCCAAAGGAACAATTTCGCTTCAAAATGGCCAAAAATTGCAATACCCCCCAAAGGAACAATTTCGCTTCAAAATGAAAAAAAAATTGCAATACCCCCCCAAAGGAACAATTTCGCTTCAAAATGCCGAAAAGTTGCAATACCCCCCAAAGGTACAATTTCGCTTCAAAATGGCCAAAAGTTGCAATACCCCCCAAAGGAACAATTTCGCCTCAAAATGGCAAAAAATTGCAATACCCCCCAAAGGAATAATTTCGCCTCAAAATGCCGAAAAGTTGCAATACCCCCCCAAAGGAACAATTTCGCTTCAAAATGGTCAAAAGTTGCAATACCCCCCCAAAGGAACAATTTCGCTTCAAAATGGCCAAAAGTTGCAATACCCCCCCAAAGGAACAATTTCGCTTCAAAATGTAAAAAAAAATTGCAATACCCCCCCAAAGGAACAATTTCGCCTCAAAATGCCGAAAAGTTTAAATACCCCCCGAAAGGAACAATTTCGCTTCAAAATGGCCAAAAGTTGCAATACCCCCCCAAAGGAACAATTTCGCCTCAAAATGTAAAAAAAAATTGCAATACCCCCCCAAAGGAACAATTTCGCCTCAAAATGCCGAAAAGTTTAAATACCCCCCAAAAGGAACAATTTCGCTTCAAAATGGCCAAAATTTGCCATACCCCCCCAAAAGGAACAATTTCGCCTCAAAATGGCAAAAAATTGCAATACCCCCCAAAGGATCAATTTCGCCTCAAAATGCCGAAAAGTTGCAATACCACCCCTTCAAAAAAACAATTTCGCCTCAAAATGGCAAGAAATTGCAATACCCCCCAAAGGAACAATTTCGCCTCAAAATGCCGAAAAGTTGCAATACCCCCCCAAAGGAACAATTTCGCTTCAAAATGGCCAAAAGTTGCAATACCCCCCAAAGGAACAATTTCGCCTCAAAATGGAAAAAAATTGCAATACCCCCCAAAGGAACAATTTCGAATCAAAATGGCCAAAAGTTGCAATACCCCCCGAAAGGAACAATTTCGCCTCAAAATGCCGAAAAGTTGCAATACCCCCCCAAAGGAACAATTTCGCCTCAAAATGGCAAAAAATTGCAATACCCCCCCAAAGGAACAATTTCACCTCAAAATGCCGAAAAGTTGCAATACCCTCCGAAAGGAACAATTTCGCTTCAAAATGGCCAAAAGTTGCAATACCGCCCCAAAGGAACAATTTCGCCTCAAAATGGCAAAAAATTGCAATACCCCCCAAAGGAACAATTTCGCTTCAAAATGGACAAAAATTGCAATACCCCCCAAAGGAACAATTTCGCCTCAAAATGCCGAAAAGTTGCAATACCCCACCAAAGGAACAATTTCGCTTCAAAATGTCCAAAAGTTGCAATACCCCCCAAAGGAACAATTTCGCCTCAAAATGAAAAAAAAATTGCAATACCCCCCCAAAGGAACAATTTCGCTTCAAAATGCCGAAAAGTTGCAATACCCCTCCAAAGGAACAATTTCGCTTCAAAATGGCCAAAAGTTGCAATACCCACCCAAAGGAACAATTTTGCCTTAAAATGGCAAAAAATTGCAATACCCCCCCAAGGAACAATTTCGCCTCAAAATGGCAAAAAATTGCAATACCCCCCAAAGGAACAATTTCGCTTCAAAATGGCCAAAAATTGCAATACCCCCGCAAAGGAACAATTTCGCCTCAAAATGCCGAAAAGTTGCAATACCCCCCCAAAGGAACAATTTCGCTTCAAAATTGCCAAAAGTTGCAATACCCCCCAAAGGAACAATTTCGCCTCAAAATGGAAAAAAAATTGCAATACCTCCCCAAAGGAACAATTTCGAATCAAAATGCCGAAAAGTTGCAATACCCCCCGAAAGGAACAATTTCGCTTCAAAATGGCCAAAAGTTGCAATACCCCCCCAAAGGTACAATTTCGCTTCAAAATAGCCAAAAGTTGCAATACCCCCCCAAAGGAACAATTTCGTCTCAAAATGGAAAAAAAATTGCAATACCCCCCGAAAGGAACAATTTCACTTCAAAATGGCCAAAAGTTGCAATACCCCCCAAAGGAACAATTTCACATCAAAATGGCAAAAAATTGCAATACCCCCCCAAAGGAACAATTTCGCTTCAAAATGGCCAAAAGTTGCAATACCCCCCCAAAGGAACAATTTCGCCTCAAAATGGCAAAAAATTGCAATACCCCCCCAAAGGAACAATTTCGCCTCAAAATGGCAAAAAATTGCATTTCACCCCCAAAGGAACAATTTCGCTTCAAAATGGCCAAAAGTTGCAATACCCCCCCAAAGGAACAATTTCGCCTCAAAATGGCAAAAAATTGCAATACCCCCCAAAGGAACAATTTCGCTTCAAAATGGAAAAAAAATTGCAATACCCCCCCAAGGAACAATTTCGCCTCAGATGCCGAAAAGTTTAAATACCCCCGAAAGGAACAATTTCGCTTCAAAATGGCCAAAAGTTGCAATACCCCCCCAAAGGAACAATTTCGCCTCAAAATGGCAAAAAATTGCAATACCCCCAAAGGAACAATTTCGCCTCAAAATGCCGAAAAGTTGCAATACCCCCCCAAAGGAACAATTTCGCTTCAAAATGGTCAAAAGTTGCAATACCCCCCCAAAGGAACAATTTCACTTTAAAATGGCCAAAAGTTGCAATACCCCCCAAAGGAACAATTTCGCTTCAAAATGCCGAAAAGTTGCAATACCCCCCCAAAGGAACAATTTCGCTTCAAAATGGCCAAAAGTTGCAATACTCCCCCAAAGGAACAATTTCGCCTCAAAATGGAAAAATTGCAATACCCCCCAAAGGAACAATTTTGCTTCAAAATGGCCAAAAATTGCAATACCCCCCCAAAGGAACAATTTCGCCTCAAAATGCCGAAAAGTTTAAATACCCCCCGAAAGGAACAATTTCGCTTCAAAATGGCCAAAAGTTGCAATACCCCCCCAAAGGAACAATTTCGCCTCAAAATGGCAAGAAATTGCAATACCCCCGAAAGGAACAATTTCGCTTCAAAATGGCCAAAAGTTGCAATACCCCCCCAAAGGAACAATTTCGCCTCAAAATGGCAAAAAATTGCAATACCCCCGTAAAGGAACAATTTTGCTTTAAAATGGCCAAAAGTTGCAATACACCCCCAAAGGAACAATTTCGCCTCAAAATGGCAAAAAATTGCAATACCCCCCCAAAGGAACAATTTCGCCTCAAAATGCCGAAAAGTTGCAATACCCCCACAAAGTAACAATTTCGCTTCAAAATGGTCAAAAGTTGCAATACCCCACCAAAGGAACAATTTCGCTTCAAAATGGCCAAAAGTTGCAATACCCCCCCAAAGGAACAATTTCGCTTCAAAATGTAAAAAAAAATTGCAATACCCCCCCAAAGGAACAATTTCGCCTCAAAATGCCGAAAAGTTTAAATACCCCCCCGAAAGGAACAATTTCGCTTCAAAATGGCCAAAAGTTGCAATACCCCCCCAAAGGAACAATTTCGCCTCAAAATGTAAAAAAAAATTGCAATACCCCCCCAAAGGAACAATTTCGCCTCAAAATGCCGAAAAGTTTAAATACCCCCTAAAAGGAACAATTTCGCTTCAAAATGGCCAAAAGTTGCAATACCCCCCCAAAGGAACAATTTCGCCTCAAAATGGCAAGAAATTGCAATACCCCCCAAAGGAACAATTTCGCCTCAAAATGCCGAAAAGTTGCAATACCCCCCCAAAGGAACAATTTCGCTTCAAAATGGCCAAAAGTTGCAATACCCCCCCAAAGGAACAATTTCGCCTCAAAATGGAAAAAAATTGCATTACCCCCCAAAGGAACAATTTCGAATCAAAATGGCCAAAAGTTGCAATACCCCCCGAAAGGAACAATTTCGCCTCAAAATGCCGAAAAGTTGCAATACCCCCCCAAAGGAACAATTTCACCTCAAAATGCCGAAAAGTTGCAATACCCTTCGAAAGGAACAATTTCGCTTCAAAATGGCCAAAAGTTGCAATACCCCCCCAAAGGAACAATTTCGCCTCAAAATGGCAAAAAATTGCAATACCCCCAAAGGAACAATTTCGCTTCAAAATGGCCAAAAATTGCAATACCCCCCAAAGGAACAATTTCGCCTCAAAATGCCGAAAAGTTGCAATACCCCCCCAAAGGAACAATTTCACCTCAAAATGCCGAAAAGTTGCAATACCCTTCGAAAGGAACAATTTCGCTTCAAAATGGCCAAAAGTTGAAATACCCCCCCAAAGGAACAATTTCGCCTCAAAATGGCAAAAAATTGCAATACCCCCAAAGGAACAATTTCGCTTCAAAATGGCCAAAAATTGCAATACCCCCCAAAGGAACAATTTCGCTTCAAAATGCCGAAAAGTTGCAATACCCCCCAAAGGTACAATTTCGCTTCAAAATGGCCAAAAGTTGCAATACCCCCCAAAGGAACAATTTCGCCTCAAAATGGCAAAAAATTGCAATACCCCCCAAAGGAACAATTTCGCCTCAAAATGCCGAAAAGTTGCAATACCCCCCCAAAGGAACAATTTCGCTTCAAAATGGTCAAAAGTTGCAATACCCCCCCAAAGGAACAATTTCGCTTCAAAATGGCCAAAAGTTTAAATACCCCCCGAAAGGAACAATTTCGCTTCAAAATGGCCAAAAGTTGCAATACCCCCCCAAAGGAACAATTTCGCCTGAAAATGTAAAAAAAAATTGCGATACCCCCCCAAAGGAACAATTTCGCCTCAAAATGCCGAAAAGTTTAAATACCCCCCAAAAGGAACAATTTCGCTTCAAAATGGCCAAAATTTGCCATACCCCCCCAAAGGAACAATTTCGCCTCAAAATGGCAAAAAATTGCAATACCCCCCAAAGGATCAATTTCGCCTCAAAATGCCGAAAAGTTGCAATACACCCCCAAAGGAACAATTTCGCTTCAAAATGGCCAAAAGTTGCAATACCCCCCCAAAGAAACAATTTCGCCTCAAAATGGAAAAAAATTGCAATACCCCCCAAAGGAACAATTTCGAATCAAAATGGCCAAAAGTTGCAATACCCCCCGAAAGGAACAATTTCGCCTCAAAATGCCGAAAAGTTGCAATACCCCCCCAAAGGAACAATTTCGCCTCAAAATGGCAAAAAATTGCAATACCCCCCCAAAGGAACAATTTCACCTCAAAATGCCGAAAAGTTGCAATACCCTCCGAAAGGAACAATTTCGCTTCAAATGGCCAAAAGTTGCAATACCCCCCCAAAGGAACAATTTCGCCTCAAAATGGCAAAAAATTGCAATACCCCCCAAAGGAACAATTTCGCTTCAAAATGGACAAAAATTGCAATACCCCCCAAAGGAACAATTTCGCCTCAAAATGCCCGAAAAGTTGCAATACCCCCCCAAAGGAACAATTTCGCTTCAAAATGTCCAAAAGTTGCAATACCCCCCAAAGGAACAATTTCGCCTCAAAATGAAAAAAAAAATTGCAATACCCCCCCAAAGGAACAATTTCGCTTCAAAATGCCGAAAAGTTGCAATACCCCCCAAAGGTACAATTTCGCTTCAAAATGGCCAAAAGTTGCAATACCCCCCAAAGGAACAATTTCGCTTCAAAATGCCGAAAAGTTGCAATACCCCTCCAAAGGAACAATTTCGCTTCAAAATGGCCAAAAGTTGCAATACCCACCCAAAGGAACAATTTTGCCTTAAAATGGCAAAAAATTGCAATACCCCCGCAAAGGAACAATTTCGCCTCAAAATGCCGAAAAGTTGCAATACCCCCCAAAGGAACAATTTCGCTTCAAAATGGCCAAAGTTGCAATACCCCCCCAAAGGAACAATTTCGCCTCAAAATGGAAAAATTGCAATACCCCCCAAAGGAACAATTTCGCTTCAAAATGTCAAAAAGTTGTAATACCCCCCGAAAGGAACAATTTCGCTTCAAAATGGCCAAAAGTTGCAATACCCCCCCAAAGGAACAATTTCGCCTCAAAATGCCGAAAAGTTGCAATACCCCCCCAAAGGTACAATTTCGCTTCAAAATAGCCAAAAGTTGCAATACCCCCCAAAGGAACAATTTCGCCTCAAAATGGAAAAAAAAATTGCAATAACCCCCGAAAGGAACAATTTCACTTCAAAATGGCCAAAAGTTGCAATACCCCCCAAAGGAACAATTTCACATCAAATGGCAAAAAATTGCAATACCCCCCAAAGGAACAATTTCGCTTCAAAATGGCAAAAGTTGCAATACCCCCCCAAAGGAACAATTTTGCCTCAAAATGGCAAAAAATTGCAATACCCCCCCAAAGGAACAATTTCACCTCAAAATGGCAAAAAATTGCATTTCACCCCCAAAGGAACAAATTCGCTTCAAAATGGCCAAAAGTTGCAATACCCCCCCAAAGGAACAATTTCGCCTCAAAATGGCAAAAAATTGCAATACCCCCAAAGGAACAATTTCGCCTCAAAATGCCGAAAAGTTGCAATACCCCCCCAAAGGAACAATTTCGCTTCAAAATGGTCAAAAGTTGCAATACCCCCCCAAAGGAACAATTTCACTTTAAAATGGCCAAAAGTTGCAATACCCCCAAAGAACAATTTCGCTTCAAAATGCCGAAAAGTTGCAATACCCCCCCAAAGGAACAATTTCGCTTCAAAATGGCCAAAAGTTGCAATACTCCCCCAAAGGAACAATTTCGCCTCAAAATGGAAAAATTGCAATACCCCCCAAAGGAACAATTTTGCTTCAAAATGGCCCAAAAATTGCAATACCCCCCCCCAAAGGAACAATTCGCCTCAAAATGCCGAAAAGTTTAAATACCCCCCGAAAGGAACAATTTCGCTTCAAAATGGCCAAAAGTTGCAATACCCCCCCAAAGGAACAATTTCACTTTAAAATGGCCAAAAGTTGCAATACCCCCAAAGGAACAATTTCGCTTCAAAATGCCGAAAAGTTGCAATACCCCCCCAAAGGAACAATTTCGCTTCAAAATGGCCAAAAGTTGCAATACTCCCCCAAAGGAACAATTTCGCCTCAAAACGGAAAATTGCAATACCCCCCAAAGGAACAATTTGCTTCAAAATGGCGAAAAGTTTAAATACCCCCCGAAAGGAACAATTTCGCTTCAAAATGGCCAAAAGTTGCAATACCCCCCCAAAGGAACAATTTCGCCTCAAAATGGCAAGCAATTGCAATACCCCCCGAAAGGAACAATTTCGCTTCAAAATGGCCAAAAGTTGCAATACACCCCCAAAGGAACAATTTTTGCCTCAAAATGGCAAAAAATTGCAATACCCCCCCAAAGGAACAATTTCGCCTCAAAATGCCGAAAAGTTGCAATACCCCCCCAAAAGTAACAATTTCGCTTCAAAATGGTCAAAAGTTGCAATACCCCCCCAAAGGAACAATTTCGCTTCAAAATGGCCAAAAGTTGCAATACCCCCCAAAGGAACAATTTCGCTTCAAAATGTAAAAAAAAATTGCAATACCCCCCCAAAGGAACAATTTCGCCTCAAAATGCCGAAAAGTTTAAATACCCCCCCGAAAGGAACAATTTCGCTTCAAAATGGCCAAAAGTTGAAATACCCCCCAAAGGAACAATTCGCCTCAAAATGTAAAAAAAATTGCAATACCCCCAAAGGAACAATTTCGCCTCAAAATGCCGAAAAGTTTAAATACCCCCTAAAGAACAATTTCGCTTCAAAATGGCCAAAAGTTGCAATACCCCCCCAAAGGAACAATTTCGCCTCAAAATGGCAAAAAATTGCAATACCCCCCAAAGGATCAATTTCGCCTCAAAATGCCGAAAAGTTGCAATACCCCCCCAAAAAAAACAATTTCGCCTCAAAATGGCAAGAAATTGCAATACCCCCAAAGGAACAATTTCGCCTCAAAATGCCGAAAAGTTGCAATACCCCCCCAAAGGAACAATTTCGCTTCAAAATGGCCAAAAGTTGCAATACCCCCCCAAAGGAACAATTTCGCCTCAAAATGGAAAAAAATTGCAATACCCCCAAAGGAACAATTTCGAATCAAAATGGCCAAAAGTTGCAATACCCCCCGAAAGGAACAATTTCGCCTCAAAATGCCGAAAAGTTGCAATACCCCCCCAAAGGGAACAATTTCACCTCAAAATGCCGAAAAGTTGCAATACCCTCCGAAAGGAACAATTTCGCTTCAAAATGGCCAAAAGTTGCAATACCCCCCCAAAGGAACAATTTCGCCTCAAAATGGCAAAAAATTGCAATACCCCCAAAGGAACAATTTCGCTTCAAAATGGCCAAAAATTGCAATACCCCCCAAAGGAACAATTTCGCTTCAAAATGAAAAAAAAATTGCAATACCCCCCCAAAGGAACAATTTCGCTTCAAAATGCCGAAAAGTTGCAATACCCCCAAAGGTACAATTTCGCTTCAAAATGGCCAAAAGTTGCAATACCCCCCAAAGGAACAATTTCGCCTCAAAATGGCAAAAAATTGCAATACCCCCCAAAGGAATAATTTCGCCTCAAAATGCCGAAAAGTTGCAATACCCCCCCAAAGGAACAATTTCGCTTCAAAATGGTCAAAAGTTGCAATACCCCCCCAAAGGAACAATTTCGCTTCAAAATGGCCAAAAGTTGCAATACCCCCCCAAAGGAACAATTTCGCTTCAAAATGTAAAAAAAAATTGCAATACCCCCCCAAAGGAACAATTTCGCCTCAAATGCCGAAAAGTTTAAATACCCCCCCGAAAGGAACAATTTCGCTTCAAAATGGCCAAAAGTTGCAATACCCCCCCAAAGGAACAATTTCGCCTCAAAATGTAAAAAAAAATTGCAATACCCCCCCAAAGGAACAATTTCGCCTCAAAATGCCGAAAAGTTTAAATACCCCCCCAAAAGGAACAATTTCGCTTCAAAATGGCCAAAATTTGCCATACCCCCCAAAAGGAACAATTTCGCCTCAAAATGGCAAAAAATTGCAATACCCCCCAAAGGATCAATTTCGCCTCAAAATGCCGAAAAGTTGCAATACCACCCTTCAAAAAAACAATTTCGCCTCAAAATGGCAAGAAATTGCAATACCCCCAAAGGAACAATTTCGCCTCAAAATGCCGAAAAGTTGCAATACCCCCCCAAAGGAACAATTTCGCTTCAAAATGGCCAAAAGTTGCAATACCCCCCCAAAGGAACAATTTCGCCTCAAAATGGAAAAAAATTGCAATACCCCCCAAAGGAACAATTTCGAATCAAAATGGCCAAAAGTTGCAATACCCCCCGAAAGGAACAATTTCGCCTCAAAATGCCGAAAAGTTGCAATACCCCCCCAAAGGAACAATTTCGCCTCAAAATGGCAAAAAATTGCAATACCCCCCCAAAGGAACAATTTCACCTCAAAATGCCGAAAAGTTGCAATACCCTCCGAAAGGAACAATTTCGCTTCAAAATGGCCAAAAGTTGCATACCGCCCCAAAGGAACAATTTCGCCTCAAAATGGCAAAAAATTGCAATACCCCCCAAAGGAACAATTTCGCTTCAAAATGGACAAAAATTGCAATACCCCCCAAAGGAACAATTTCGCCTCAAATGCCGAAAAGTTGCAATACCCCACCAAGGAACAATTTCGCTTCAAAATGTCCAAAGTTGCAATACCCCCCAAAGGAACAATTTCGCCTCAAAATGAAAAAAAAATTGCAATACCCCCCCAAAGGAACAATTTCGCTTCAAAATGCCGAAAAGTTGCAATACCCCTCCAAAGGAACAATTTCGCTTCAAAATGGCCAAAAGTTGCAATACCCACCAAAGGAACAATTTTGCCTTAAAATGGCAAAAAATTGCAATACCCCCCCAAGGAACAATTTCGCCTCAATATGGCAAAAAATTGCAATACCCCCCAAAGGAACAATTTCGCTTCAAAATGGCCAAAAATTGCAATACCCCCGCAAAGGAACAATTTCGCCTCAAAATGCCGAAAAGTTGCAATACCCCCCCAAAGGGAACAATTTCGCTTCAAATTGCCAAAAGTTGCAATACCCCCCAAAGGAACAATTTCGCCTCAAAATGGAAAAAAAATTGCAATACCTCCCCAAAGGAACAATTTCGAATCAAAATGCCGAAAAGTTGCAATACCCCCCGAAAGGAACAATTTCGCTTCAAAATGGCCAAAAGTTGCAATACCCCCCCAAAGGTACAATTTCGCTTCAAATAGCCAAAAGTTGCAATACCCCCCCAAAGGAACAATTTCGTCTCAAAATGGAAAAAAAATTGCAATACCCCCCGAAAGGAACAATTTCACTTCAAAATGGCCAAAAGTTGCAATACCCCCCAAAGGAACAATTTCACATCAAAATGGCAAAAAATTGCAATACCCCCCCAAAGGAACAATTTCGCTTCAAAATGGCCAAAAGTTGCAATACCCCCCCAAAGGAACAATTTCGCCTCAAAATGGCAAAAAATTGCAATACCCCCCCAAAGGAACAATTTCGCCTCAAAATGGCAAAAAATTGCATTTCACCCCCAAAGGAACAATTTCGCTTCAAAATGGCCAAAAGTTGCAATACCCCCCCAAAGGAACAATTTCGCCTCAAAATGGCAAAAAATTGCAATACCCCCCCAAAGGAACAATTTCGCTTCAAAATGGAAAAAAATTGCAATACCCCCCCAAAGGAACAATTTCGCCTCAGATGCCGAAAAGTTTAAATACCCCCGAAAGGAACAATTTCGCTTCAAAATGGCCAAAAGTTGCAATACCCCCCCAAAGGAACAATTTCGCCTCAAAATGGCAAAAAATTGCAATACCCCCCAAAGGAACAATTTCGCCTCAAAATGCCGAAAAGTTGCAATACCCCCCCAAAGGAACAATTTCGCTTCAAAATGGTCAAAAAGTTGCAATACCCCCCAAAGGAACAATTTCACTTTAAAATGGCCAAAAGTTGCAATACCCCCCAAAGGAACAATTTCGCTTCAAAATGCCGAAAAGTTGCAATACCCCCCCCAAAGGAACAATTTCGCTTCAAAATGGCCAAAAGTTGAATGGCCAAAAGTTGCAATACTCCCCCAAAGGAACAATTTCGCCTCAAAATGGAAAAATTGCAATACCCCCCAAAGGAACAATTTTGCTTCAAAATGGCCAAAAATTGCAATACCCCCCCAAAGGAACAATTTCGCCTCAAAATGCCGAAAAGTTTAAATACCCCCCGAAAGGAACAATTTCGCTTCAAAATGGCCAAAAGTTGCAATACCCCCCCAAAGGAACAATTTCGCCTCAAAATGGCAAGAAATTGCAATACCCCCGAAAGGAACAATTTCGCTTCAAAATGGCCAAAAGTTGCAATACCCCCCCAAAGGAACAATTTCGCCTCAAAATGGCAAAAAATTGCAATACCCCCGTAAAGGAACAATTTTGCTTCAAAATGGCCAAAAGTTGCAATACACCCCCAAAGGAACAATTTCGCCTCAAAATGGCAAAAAATTGCAATACCCCCCCAAAGGAACAATTTCGCCTCAAAATGCCGAAAAGTTGCAATACCCCCACAAAGTAACAATTTCGCTTCAAAATGGTCAAAAGTTGCAATACCCCCCCAAAGGAACAATTTCGCTTCAAAATGGCCAAAAGTTGCAATACCCCCCCAAAGGAACAATTTCGCTTCAAAATGTAAAAAAAAATTGCAATACCCCCCCAAAGGAACAATTTCGCCTCAAAATGCCGAAAAGTTTAAATACCCCCCCGAAAGGAACAATTTCGCTTCAAAATGGCCAAAAGTTGCAATACCCCCCCAAAGGAACAATTTCGCCTCAAAATGTAAAAAAAAATTGCAATACCCCCCCAAAGGAACAATTTCGCCTCAAAATGCCGAAAAGTTTAAATACCCCCTAAAAGGAACAATTTCGCTTCAAAATGACCAAAAGTTGCAATACCCCCCCAAAGGAACAATTTCGCCTCAAAATGGCAAAAAATTGCAATACCCCCCAAAGGATCAATTTCGCCTCAAAATGCCGAAAAGTTGCAATACCCCCCAAAAAAACAATTTCGCCTCAAAATGGCAAGAAATTGCAATACCCCCCAAAGGAACAATTTCGCCTCAAAATGCCGAAAAGTTGCAATACCCCCCCAAAGGAACAATTTCGCTTCAAAATGGCCAAAAGTTGCAATACCCCCCCAAAGGAACAATTTCGCCTCAAAATGGAAAAAAATTGCATTACCCCCCAAAGGAACAATTTCGAATCAAAATGGCCAAAAGTTGCAATACCCCCCGAAAGGAACAATTTCGCCTCAAAATGCCGAAAAGTTGCAATACCCCCCCAAAGGAACAATTTCACCTCAAAATGCCGAAAAGTTGCAATACCCTTCGAAAGGAACAATTTCGCTTCAAAATGGCCAAAAGTTGCAATACCCCCCCAAAGGAACAATTTCGCCTCAAAATGGCAAAAAATTGCAATACCCCCAAAGGAACAATTTCGCTTCAAAATGGCCAAAAATTGCAATACCCCCCAAAGGAACAATTTCGCCTCAAAATGCCGAAAAGTTGCAATACCCCCCCAAAGGAACAATTTCACCTCAAAATGCCGAAAAGTTGCAATACCCTTCGAAAGGAACAATTTCGCTTCAAAATGGCCAAAAGTTGAAATACCCCCCCAAAGGAACAATTTCGCCTCAAAATGGCAAAAAATTGCAATACCCCCAAAGGAACAATTTCGCTTCAAAATGGCCAAAAATTGCAATACCCCCCAAAGGAACAATTTCGCTTCAAAATGCCGAAAAGTTGCAATACCCCCCAAAGGTACAATTTCGCTTCAAAATGGCCAAAAGTTGCAATACCCCCCAAAGGAACAATTTCGCCTCAAAATGGCAAAAAATTGCAATACCCCCCAAAGGAACAATTTCGCCTCAAAATGCTGAAAAGTTGCAATACCCCCCCAAAGGAACAATTTCGCTTCAAAATGGTCAAAAGTTGCAATACCCCCCCAAAGGAACAATTTCGCTTCAAAATGGCCAAAAGTTTAAATACCCCCCGAAAGGAACAATTTCGCTTCAAAATGGCCAAAAGTTGCAATACCCCCCCAAAGGAACAATTTCGCCTGAAAATGTAAAAAAAAATTGCAATACCCCCCCAAAGGAACAATTTCGCCTCAAAATGCCGAAAAGTTTAAATACCCCCCAAAAGGAACAATTTCGCTTCAAAATGGCCAAAATTTGCCATACCCCCCCAAAGGAACAATTTCGCCTCAAAATGGCAAAAAATTGCAATACCCCCCAAAGGATCAATTTCGCCTCAAAATGCCGAAAAGTTGCAATACACCCCCAAAGGAACAATTTCGCTTCAAAATGGCCAAAAGTTGCAATACCCCCCCAAAGGAACAATTTCGCCTCAAAATGGAAAAAAATTGCAATACCCCCCAAAGGAACAATTTCGAATCAAAATGGCCAAAAGTTGCAATACCCCCCGAAAGGAACAATTTCGCCTCAAAATGCCGAAAAGTTGCAATACCCCCCCAAAGGAACAATTTCGCCTCAAAATGGCAAAAAATTGCAATACCCCCCCAAAGGAACAATTTCACCTCAAAATGCCGAAAAGTTGCAATACCCTCCGAAAGGAACAATTTCGCTTCAAAATGGCCAAAAGTTGCAATACCCCCCCAAAGGAACAATTTCGCCTCAAAATGGCAAAAAATTGCAATACCCCCCAAAGGAACAATTTCGCTTCAAAATGGACAAAAATTGCAATACCCCCCAAAGGAACAATTTCGCCTCAAAATGCCGAAAAGTTGCAATACCCCCCCAAAGGAACAATTTCGCTTCAAAATGTCCAAAAGTTGCAATACCCCCCAAAGGAACAATTTCGCCTCAAAATGAAAAAAAAATTGCAATACCCCCCCAAAGGAACAATTTCGCTTCAAAATGCCGAAAAGTTGCAATACCCCCCAAAGGTACAATTTCGCTTCAAAATGGCCAAAAGTTGCAATACCCCCCAAAGGAACAATTTCGCTTCAAAATGCCGAAAAGTTGCAATACCCCTCCAAAGGAACAATTTCGCTTCAAAATGGCCAAAAGTTGCAATACCCACCCAAAGGAACAATTTTGCCTTAAAATGGCAAAAAATTGCAATACCCCCGCAAAGGAACAATTTCGCCTCAAAATGCCGAAAAGTTTCAATACCCCCCCAAAGGAACAATTTCGCTTCAAAATGGCCAAAAGTTGCAATACCCCCCCAAAGGAACAATTTCGCCTCAAAATGGAAAAATTGCAATACCCCCCAAAGGAACAATTTCGCTTCAAAATGTCAAAAAGTTGTAATACCCCCCGAAAGGAACAATTTCGCTTCAAAATGGCCAAAAGTTGCAATACCCCCCCAAAGGAACAATTTTGCCTCAAAATGGCAAAAAATTGCAATACCCCCCCAAAGGAACAATTTCGCCTCAAAATGGCAAAAAATTGCATTTCACCCCCAAAGGAACAAATTCGCTTCAAAATGGCCAAAAGTTGCAATACCCCCCCAAAGGAACAATTTCGCCTCAAAATGGCAAAAAATTGCAATACCCCCAAAGGAACAATTTCGCCTCAAAATGCCGAAAAGTTGCAATACCCCCCCAAAGGAACAATTTCGCTTCAAAATGGTCAAAAGTTGCAATACCCCCCCAAAGGAACAATTTCACTTTAAAATGGCCAAAAGTTGCAATACCCCCCAAAGGAACAATTTCGCTTCAAAATGCCGAAAAGTTGCAATACCCCCCCAAAGGAACAATTTCGCTTCAAAATGGCCAAAAGTTGCAATACTCCCCCAAAGGAACAATTTCGCCTCAAAATGGAAAAATTGCAATACCCCCCAAAGGAACAATTTTGCTTCAAAATGGCCAAAAATTGCAATACCCCCCCCAAAGGAACAATTTCGCCTCAAAATGCCGAAAAGTTTAAATACCCCCCGAAAGGAACAATTTCGCTTCAAAATGGCCAAAAGTTGCAATACCCCCCCAAAGGAACAATTTCGCCTCAAAATGGCAAGCAATTGCAATACCCCCCGAAAGGAACAATTTCGCTTCAAAATGGCCAAAAGTTGCAATACACCCCCAAAGGAACAATTTCGCCTCAAAATGCCGAAAAGTTGCAATACCCCCCCAAAGTAACAATTTCGCTTCAAAATGCCGAAAAGTTGCAATACCCCTCCAAAGGAACAATTTCGCTTCAAAATGGCCAAAAGTTGCAATACCCACCCAAAGGAACAATTTTGCCTTAAAATGGCAAAAAATTGCAATACCCCCGCAAAGGAACAATTTCGCCTCAAAATGCCGAAAAGTTTCAATACCCCCCCAAAGGAACAATTTCGCTTCAAAATGGCCAAAAGTTGCAATACCCCCCCAAAGGAACAATTTCGCCTCAAAATGGAAAAATTGCAATACCCCCCAAAGGAACAATTTCACATCAAAATGGCAAAAAATTGCAATACCCCCCCAAAGGAACAATTTCGCTTCAAAATGGCCAAAAGTTGCAATACCCCCCCAAAGGAACAATTTTGCCTCAAAATGGCAAAAAATTGCAATACCCCCCCAAAGGAACAATTTCGCCTCAAAATGGCAAAAAATTGCATTTCACCCCCAAAGGAACAAATTCGCTTCAAAATGGCCAAAAGTTGCAATACCCCCCCAAAGGAACAATTTCGCCTCAAAATGGCAAAAAATTGCAATACCCCCAAAGGAACAATTTCGCCTCAAAATGCCGAAAAGTTGCAATACCCCCCCAAAGGAACAATTTCGCTTCAAAATGGTCAAAAGTTGCAATACCCCCCCAAAGGAACAATTTCACTTTAAAATGGCCAAAAGTTGCAATACCCCCCAAAGGAACAATTTCGCTTCAAAATGCCGAAAAGTTGCAATACCCCCCCAAAGGAACAATTTCGCTTCAAACTGGCCAAAAGTTGCAATACTCCCCCAAAGGAACAATTTCGCCTCAAAATGGAAAAATTGCAATACCCCCCAAAGGAACAATTTTGCTTCAAAATGGCCAAAAATTGCAATACCCCCCCCAAAGGAACAATTTCGCCTCAAAATGCCGAAAAGTTTAAATACCCCCCGAAAGGAACAATTTCGCTTCAAAATGGCCAAAAGTTGCAATACCCCCCCAAAGGAACAATTTCGCCTCAAAATGGCAAGCAATTGCAATACCCCCCGAAAGGAACAATTTCGCTTCAAAATGGCCAAAAGTTGCAATACACCCCCAAAGGAACAATTTCGCCTCAAAATGCCGAAAAGTTGCAATACCCCCCCAAAGTAACAATTTCGCTTCAAAATGGTCAAAAGTTGCAATACCCCCCCAAAGGAACAATTTCGCTTCAAAATGGCCAAAAGTTGCAATACCCCCCCAAAGGAACAATTTCGCTTCAAAATGTAAAAAAAATTGCAATACCCCCCCAAAGGAACAATTTCGCCTCAAAATGCCGAAAAGTTTAAATACCCCCCCGAAAGGAACAATTTCGCTTCAAAATGGCCAAAAGTTGCAATACCCCCCCAAAGGAACAATTTCGCCTCAAAATGTAAAAAAAAATTGCAATACCCCCCCAAAGGAACAATTTCGCCTCAAAATGCCGAAAAGTTTAAATACCCCCTAAAAGGAACAATTTCGCTTCAAAATGGCCAAAAGTTGCAATACCCCCCCAAAGGAACAATTTCGCCTCAAAATGGCAAAAAATTGCAATACCCCCCAAAGGATCAATTTCGCCTCAAAATGCCGAAAAGTTGCAATACCCCCCAAAAAAAACAATTTCGCCTCAAAATGGCAAGAAATTGCAATACCCCCCAAAGGAACAATTTCGCCTCAAAATGCCGAAAAGTTGCAATACCCCCCCAAAGGAACAATTTCGCTTCAAAATGGCCAAAAGTTGCAATACCCCCCCAAAGGAACAATTTCGCCTCAAAATGGAAAAAATTGCAATACCCCCCAAAGGAACAATTTCGAATCAAAATGGCCAAAAGTTGCAATACCCCCCGAAAGGAACAATTTCGCCTCAAAATGCCGAAAAGTTGCAATACCCCCCCAAAGGAACAATTTCACCTCAAAATGCCGAAAAGTTGCAATACTCTCCGAAAGGAACAATTTCGCTTCAAAATGGCCAAAAGTTGCAACACCCCCAAAGGAACAATTTCGCCTCAAAATGCCGAAAAGTTGCAATACCCCCCCAAAGGAACAATTTCGCTTCAAAATGAAAAAAAAATTGCAATACCCCCCAAAGGAACAATTTCGCTTCAAAATGCCGAAAAGTTGCAATACCCCCCAAAGGTACAATTTCGCTTCAAAATGGCCAAAAGTTGCAATACCCCCCAAAGGAACAATTTCGCCTCAAAATGGCAAAAAATTGCAATACCCCCCAAAGGAACAATTTCGCCTCAAAATGCCGAAAAGTTGCAATACTCCCCAAAGGAACAATTTCGCTTCAAAATGGTCAAAAGTTGCAATACCCCCCCAAAGGAACAATTTCGCTTCAAAATGGCCAAAAGTTGCAATACCCCCCCAAAGGAACAATTTCGCTTCAAAATGTAAAAAAAAATTGCAATACCCCCCCAAAGGAACAATTTCGCCTCAAAATGCCGAAAAGTTTAAATACCCCCCGAAAGGAACAATTTCGCTTCAAAATGGCCAAAAGTTGCAATACCCCCCCAAAGGAACAATTTCGCCTCAAAATGTAAAAAAAAATTGCAATACCCCCCAAAGGAACAATTTCGCCTCAAAATGCCGAAAAGTTTAAATACCCCCCAAAAGGAACAATTTCGCTTCAAAATGGCCAAAATTTGCCATACCCCCCCAAAGGAACAATTTCGCCTCAAAATGGCAAAAAATTGCAATACCCCCCAAAGGATCAATTTCGCCTCAAAATGCCGAAAAGTTGCAATACCACCCCTTCAAAAAAACAATTTCGCCTCAAAATGGCAAGAAATTGCAATACCCCCCAAAGGAACAATTTCGCCTCAAAATGCCGAAAAGTTGCAATACCCCCCCAAAGGAACAATTTCGCTTCAAAATGCCGAAAAGTTGCAATACCCCTCCAAAGGAACAATTTCGCTTCAAAATGGCCAAACGTTGCAATACCCACCCAAAGGAACAATTTTGCCTTAAAATGGCAAAAAATTGCAATACCCCCCCAAGGAACAATTTCGCCTCAAAATGGCAAAAAATTGCAATACCCCCAAAGGAACAATTTCGCTTCAAAATGGCCAAAAATTGCAATACCCCCGCAAAGGAACAATTTCGCCTCAAAATGCCGAAAAGTTGCAATACCCCCCCAAAGGAACAATTTCGCTTCAAAATTGCCAAAAGTTGCAATACCCCCCAAAGGAACAATTTCGCCTCAAAATGGAAAAAAAATTGCAATACCTCCCCAAAGGAACAATTTCGAATCAAAATGCCGAAAAGTTGCAATACCCCCCGAAAGGAACAATTTCGCTTCAAAATGGCCAAAAGTTGCAATACCCCCCCAAAGGTACAATTTCGCTTCAAAATAGCCAAAAGTTGCAATACCCCCCCAAAGGAACAATTTCGCTTCACAATGGTCAAAAGTTGCAATACCCCCCCAAAGGAACAATTTCGCTTCACAATGGTCAAAAGTTGCAATATCCCCACAAAGGAACAATTTCACTTCAAAATGACAAGAAATTGCAATACCCCACCAAAGGAACAATTTCACCTCAAAATGCCGAAAAATTGCAATACCCTCCGAAAGGAACAATTTCGCTTCAAAATGGCCAAAAGTTGCAGTACCCCCCCAAAGGAACAATTTCGCCTCAAAATGGACAAAAATTGCAATACCCCCCAAAGGAACAATTTCGCTTCAAAATGGTCAAAAGTTGCAATACCCCCCCAAAGGAACAATTTCGCTTCAAAATGGCCAAAAGTTGCAATACCCCCCCAAAGGAACAATTTCGCTTCAAAATGTAAAAAAAAATTGCAATACCCCCCCAAAGGAACAATTTCGCCTCAAAATGCCGAAAAGTTTAAATACCCCCCCGAAAGGAACAATTTCGCTTCAAAATGGCCAAAAGTTGCAATACCCCCCCAAAGGAACAATTTCGCCTCAAAATGTAAAAAAAAATTGCAATACCCCCCCAAAGGAACAATTTCGCCTCAAAATGCCGAAAAGTTTAAATACCCCCTAAAAGGAACAATTTCGCTTCAAAATGGCCAAAAGTTGCAATACCCCCCCAAAGGAACAATTTCGCTTCAAAATGACAAGAAATTGCAATACCCCCCCAAAGGAACAATTTCACCTCAAAATGCCGAAAAATTGCAATACCCTCCGAAAGGAACAATTTCGCTTCAAAATGGCCAAAAGTTGCAATACCCCCCAAAGTAACAATTTCGCTTCAAAATGGTCAAAAGTTGCAATACCCCCCCAAAGGAACAATTTCGCTTCAAAATGGGCAAAAGTTGCAATACCCCCCCAAAGGAACAATTTCGCTTCAAAATGTAAAAAAAAATTGCAATACCCCCCCAAAGGAACAATTTCGCCTCAAAATGCCGAAAAGTTTAAATACCCCCCCGAAAGGAACAATTTCGCTTCAAAATGGCCAAAAGTTGCAATACCCCCCCCAAAGGAACAATTTCGCCTCAAAATGTAAAAAAAAATTGCAATACCCCCCCAAAGGAACAATTTCGCCTCAAAATGGCAAAAAATTGCAATACCCCCGTAAAGGATCAATTTCGCTTCAAAATGGCCAAAAGTTGCAATACCCCCCAAAGGAACAATTTCGCCTCAAAATGGCAAAAAATTGCAATACCCCCCAAAGGATCAATTTCGCCTCAAAATGCCGAAAAGTTGCAATACCCCCCAAAAAAACAATTTCGCCTCAAAATGGCAAGAAATTGCAATACCCCCCAAAGGAACAATTTCGCCTCAAAATGCCGAAAAGTTGCAATACCCCCCCAAAGGAACAATTTCGCTTCAAAATGGCCAAAAGTTGCAATACCCCCCAAAGGAACAATTTCGAATCAAAATGGCCAAAAGTTGCAATACCCCCCGAAAGGAACAATTTCGCCTCAAAATGCCGAAAAGTTGCAATACCCCCCCAAAGGATCAATTTCGCCTCAAAATGGCAAAAAATTGCAATACCCCCCCAAAGGAACAATTTCACCTCAAAATGCCGAAAAGTTGCAATACCCTCCGAAAGGAACAATTTCGCTTCAAAATGGCCAAAAGTTGCAATACCCCCCCAAAGGAACAATTTCGCCTCAAAATGGCAAAAAATTGCAATACCCCCAAAGGAACAATTTCGCTTCAAAATGGCCAAAAATTGCTATACCCCCCAAAGGAACAATTTCGCCTCAAAATGCCGAAAAGTTGCAATACCCCCCCAAAGGAACAATTTCGCCTCAAAATGGCAAGAAATTGCAATACCACCCGAAAGGAACAATTTTGCTTCAAAATGGCCAAAAGTTGCAATACCCCCCCAAAGGAACAATTTCGCCTCAAAATGGCAAAAAATTGCAATACCCCCGTAAAGGATCAATTTCGCTTCAAAATGGCCAAAAGTTGCAATACCCCCCCAAAGGAACAATTTCGCCTCAAAATGGCAAAAAATTGCAATACCCCCTCAAAGGAACAATTTCGCCTCAAAATGGCGAAAAGTTGCAATACCCCCCCAAAGGAACAATTTCGCTTCAAAATGGTCAAAAGTTGCAATACCCCCCCAAAGGAACAATTTCACTTCAAAATGGCCAAAAGTTGCAATACCCTCCCAAAGGAACATTTACGCTTCAAAATGGCCAAAAGTTGCAATACCCCCCCAAAGGAACAATTTCGCTTCAAAATGCCGAAAAGTTGCAATACCCCCCAAAGGAACAATTTCGCCTCAAAATGGCAAAAAATTGCAATACCCCCCCAAAGGAACAATTTCGCCTCAAAATGGCGAAAAGTTGCAATACCCCCCCAAAGGAACAATTTCGCTTCACAATGGTCAAAAGTTGCAATACCCCCACAAAGGAACAATTTCACTTCAAAATGGCCAAAAGTTGCAATACCCCCCCAAAGGAACAATTTCGCTTCAAAATGGCCAAAAGTTGCAATACCCCCCCAAAGGAACAATTTCGCTTCAAAATGGCCAACAGTTGCAATACCCCCCCAAAGGAACAATTTCGCTTCAAAATGACAAGAAATTGCAATACCCCCCCAAAGGAACAATTTCACCTCAAAATGCCGAAAAATTGCAATACCCTCCGAAAGGAACAATTTCGCTTCAAAATGGCCAAAAGTTGCAATACCCCCCCAAAGGAACAATTTCGCCTCAAAATGGCCAAAAATTGCAATACCCCCCAAAGGAACAATTTCGCTTCAAAATGGTCAAAAGTTGCAATACCCCCCAAAGGAACAATTTCGCTTCAAAATGGCCAAAAGTTGCAATACCCCCCCAAAGGAACAATTTCGCTTCAAAATGTAAAAAAAAATTGCAATACCCCCCCAAAGGAACAATTTCGCCTCAAAATGCCGAAAAGTTTAAATACCCCCCCGAAAGGAACAATTTCGCTTCAAAATGGCCAAAAGTTGCAATACCCCCCCAAAGGAACAATTTCGCCTCAAAATGTAAAAAAAATTGCAATACCCCCCCAAAGGAACAATTTCGCCTCAAAATGCCGAAAAGTTTAAATACCCCCTAAAAGGAACAATTTCGCTTCAAAATGGCCAAAAGTTGCAATACCCCCCCCAAAGGAACAATTTCGCTTCAAAATGACAAGAAATTGCAATACCCCCCCAAAGGAACAATTTCACCTCAAAATGCCGAAAAATTGCAATACCCTCCGAAAGGAACAATTTCGCTTCAAAATGGCCAAAAGTTGCAATACCCCCCCAAAGGAACAATTTCGCCTCAAAATGGCCAAAAATTGCAATACCCCCCAAAGTAACAATTTCGCTTCAAAATGGTCAAAAGTTGCAATACTCCCCCAAAGGAACAATTTCGCTTCAAAATGGCCAAAAGTTGCAATACCCCCCCAAAGGAACAATTTCGCTTCAAAATGTAAAAAAAAATTGCAATACCCCCCCAAAGGAACAATTTCGCCTCAAAATGCCGAAAAGTTTAAATACCCCCCCGAAAGGAACAATTTCGCTTCAAAATGGCCAAAAGTTGCAATACCCCCCCAAAGGAACAATTTCGCCTCAAAATGTAAAAAAAAATTGCAATACTCCCCCAAAGGAACAATTTCGCCTCAAAATGCCGAAAAGTTTAAATACCCCCTAAAAGGAACAATTTCGCTTCAAAATGGCCAAAAGTTGCAATACCCCCCCAAAGGAACAATTTCGCCTCAAAATGGCAAAAAATTGCAATACCCCCGTAAAGGATCAATTTCGCTTCAAAATGGCCAAAAGTTGCAATACCCCCCCAAAGGAACAATTTCGCCTCAAAATGGCAAAAAATTGCAATACCCCCTCAAAGGAACAATTTCGCCTCAAAATGGCGAAAAGTTGCAATACCCCCCCAAAGGAACAATTTCGCTTCAAAATGGTCAAAAGTTGCAATACCCCCCCAAAGGAACAATTTCACTTCAAAATGGCCAAAAGTTGCAATACCCTCCCAAAGGAACAATTTCGCTTCAAAATGGCCAAAAGTTGCAATACCCCCCCAAAGGAACAATTTCGCTTCAAAATGCCGAAAAGTTGCAATACCCCCCAAAGGAACAATTTCGCCTCAAAATGGCAAAAAATTGCAATACCCCCCCAAAGGAACAATTTCGCCTCAAAATGGCGAAAAGTTGCAATACCCCCCCAAAGGAACAATTTCGCTTCACAATGGTCAAAAGTTGCAATACCCCCACAAAGGAACAATTTCACTTCAAAATGGCCAAAAGTTGCAATACCCCCCCAAAGGAACAATTTCGCTTCAAAATGGCCAAAAGTTGCAATACCCCCCCAAAGGAACAATTTCGCTTCAAAATGGCCAAAAGTTGCAATACCCCCCCAAAGGAACAATTTCGCTTCAAAATGACAAGAAATTGCAATACCCCCCCAAAGGAACAATTTCACCTCAAAATGCCGAAAAATTGCAATACCCTCCGAAAGGAACAATTTCGCTTCAAAATGGCCAAAAGTTGCAATACCCCCCCAAAGGAACAATTTCGCTTCAAAATGACAAGAAATTGCAATACCCCCCCAAAGGAACAATTTCACCTCAAAATGCCGAAAAATTGCAATACCCTCCGAAAGGAACAATTTCGCTTCAAAATGGCCAAAAGTTGCAATACCCCCCCAAAGGAACAATTTCGCCTCAAAATGGCCAAAAATTGCAATACCCCCCAAAGTAACAATTTCGCTTCAAAATGGTCAAAAGTTGCAATACCCCCCCAAAGGAACAATTTCGCTTCAAAATGGCCAAAAGTTGCAATACCCCCCCAAAGGAACAATTTCGCTTCAAAATGTAAAAAAAAATTGCAATACCCCCCCAAAGGAACAATTTCGCCTCAAAATGCCGAAAAGTTTAAATACCCCCCCGAAAGGAACAATTTCGCTTCAAAATGGCCAAAAGTTGCAATACCCCCCCAAAGGAACAATTTCGCCTCAAAATGTAAAAAAAAATTGCAATACCCCCCCAAAGGAACAATTTCGCCTCAAAATGCCGAAAAGTTTAAATACCCCCTAAAAGGAACAATTTCGCTTCAAAATGGCCAAAAGTTGCAATACCCCCCCAAAGGAACAATTTCGCCTCAAAATGGCAAAAAATTGCAATACCCCCGTAAAGGATCAATTTCGCTTCAAAATGGCCAAAAGTTGCAATACCCCCCCAAAGGAACAATTTCGCCTCAAAATGGCAAAAAATTGCAATACCCCCTCAAAGGAACAATTTCGCCTCAAAATGGCGAAAAGTTGCAATACCCCCCCAAAGGAACAATTTCGCTTCAAAATGGTCAAAAGTTGCAATACCCCCCCAAAGGAACAATTTCACTTCAAAATGGCCAAAAGTTGCAATACCCTCCCAAAGGAACAATTTCGCTTCAAAATGGCCAAAAGTTGCAATACCCCCCCAAAGGAACAATTTCGCTTCAAAATGCCGAAAAGTTGCAATACCCCCCAAAGGAACAATTTCGCCTCAAAATGGCGAAAAGTTGCAATACCCCCCCAAAGGAACAATTTCGCTTCACAATGGTCAAAAGTTGCAATACCCCCACAAAGGAACAATTTCACTTCAAAATGGCCAAAAGTTGCAATACCCCCCCAAAGGAACAATTTCGCTTCAAAATGGCCAAAAGTTGCAATACCCCCCCAAAGGAACAATTTCGCTTCAAAATGGCCAAAAGTTGCAATACCCCCCCAAAGGAACAATTTCGCTTCAAAATGACAAGAAATTGCAATACCCCCCCAAAGGAACAATTTCACCTCAAAATGCCGAAAAATTGCAATACCCTCCGAAAGGAACAATTTCGCTTCAAAATGGCCAAAAGTTGCAATACCCCCCCAAAGGAACAATTTCGCCTCAAAATGGCCAAAAATTGCAATACCCCCCAAAGGAACAATTTCGCTTCAAAATGGTCAAAAGTTGCAATACCCCCCCAAAGGAACAATTTCGCTTCAAAATGGCCAAAAGTTGCAATACCCCCCCAAAGGAACAATTTCGCTTCAAAATGTAAAAAAAAATTGCAATACCCCCCCAAAGGAACAATTTCGCCTCAAAATGCCGAAAAGTTTAAATACCCCCCCGAAAGGAACAATTTCGCTTCAAAATGGCCAAAAGTTGCAATACCCCCCCAAAGGAACAATTTCGCCTCAAAATGTAAAAAAAAATTGCAATACCCCCCCAAAGGAACAATTTCGCCTCAAAATGCCGAAAAGTTTAAATACCCCCTAAAAGGAACAATTTCGCTTCAAAATGGCCAAAAGTTGCAATACCCCCCCAAAGGAACAATTTCGCTTCAAAATGACAAGAAATTGCAATACCCCCCCAAAGGAACAATTTCACCTCAAAATGCCGAAAAATTGCAATACCCTCCGAAAGGAACAATTTCGCTTCAAAATGGCCAAAAGTTGCAATACCCCCCAAAGTAACAATTTCGCTTCAAAATGGTCAAAAGTTGCAATACCCCCCCAAAGGAACAATTTCGCTTCAAAATGGCCAAAAGTTGCAATACCCCCCCAAAGGAACAATTTCGCTTCAAAATGTAAAAAAAAATTGCAATACCCCCCCAAAGGAACAATTTCGCCTCAAAATGCCGAAAAGTTTAAATACCCCCCCGAAAGGAACAATTTCGCTTCAAAATGGCCAAAAGTTGCAATACCCCCCCAAAGGAACAATTTCGCCTCAAAATGTAAAAAAAAATTGCAATACCCCCCCAAAGGAACAATTTCGCCTCAAAATGCCGAAAAGTTTAAATACCCCCTAAAAGGAACAATTTCGCTTCAAAATGGCCAAAAGTTGCAATACCCCCCCAAAGGAACAATTTCGCCTCAAAATGGCAAAAAATTGCAATACCCCCGTAAAGGATCAATTTCGCTTCAAAATGGCCAAAAGTTGCAATACCCCCCCAAAGGAACAATTTCGCCTCAAAATGGCAAAAAATTGCAATACCCCCTCAAAGGAACAATTTCGCCTCAAAATGGCGAAAAGTTGCAATACCCCCCCAAAGGAACAATTTCGCTTCAAAATGGTCAAAAGTTGCAATACCCCCCCAAAGGAACAATTTCACTTCAAAATGGCCAAAAGTTGCAATACCCTCCCAAAGGAACAATTTCGCTTCAAAATGGCCAAAAGTTGCAATACCCCCCCAAAGGAACAATTTCGCTTCAAAATGCCGAAAAGTTGCAATACCCCCCAAAGGAACAATTTCGCCTCAAAATGGCAAAAAATTGCAATACCCCCCCAAAGGAACAATTTCGCCTCAAAATGGCGAAAAGTTGCAATACCCCCCCAAAGGAACAATTTCGCTTCACAATGGTCAAAAGTTGCAATACCCCCACAAAGGAACAATTTCACTTCAAAATGGCCAAAAGTTGCAATACCCCCCCAAAGGAACAATTTCGCTTCAAAATGGCCAAAAGTTGCAATACCCCCCCAAAGGAACAATTTCGCTTCAAAATGGCCAAAAGTTGCAATACCCCCCCAAAGGAACAATTTCGCTTCAAAATGACAAGAAATTGCAATACCCCCCCAAAGGAACAATTTCACCTCAAAATGCCGAAAAATTGCAATACCCTCCGAAAGGAACAATTTCGCTTCAAAATGGCCAAAAGTTGCAATACCCCCCCAAAGGAACAATTTCGCCTCAAAATGGCCAAAAATTGCAATACCCCCCAAAGGAACAATTTCGCTTCAAAATGGTCAAAAGTTGCAATACCCCCCCAAAGGAACAATTTCGCTTCAAAATGGCCAAAAGTTGCAATACCCCCCCAAAGGAACAATTTCGCTTCAAAATGTAAAAAAAAATTGCAATACCCCCCCAAAGGAACAATTTCGCCTCAAAATGCCGAAAAGTTTAAATACCCCCCCGAAAGGAACAATTTCGCTTCAAAATGGCCAAAAGTTGCAATACCCCCCCAAAGGAACAATTTCGCCTCAAAATGTAAAAAAAAATTGCAATACCCCCCCAAAGGAACAATTTCGCCTCAAAATGCCGAAAAGTTTAAATACCTCCTAAAAGGAACAATTTCGCTTCAAAATGGCCAAAAGTTGCAATACCCCCCCAAAGGAACAATTTCGCTTCAAAATGACAAGAAATTGCAATACCCCCCCAAAGGAACAATTTCACCTCAAAATGCCGAAAAATTGCAATACCCTCCGAAAGGAACAATTTCGCTTCAAAATGGCCAAAAGTTGCAATACCCCCCCAAAGGAACAATTTCGCCTCAAAATGGCCAAAAATTGCAATACCCCCCAAAGTAACAATTTCGCTTCAAAATGGTCAAAAGTTGCAATACCCCCCCAAAGGAACAATTTCGCTTCAAAATGGCCAAAAGTTGCAATACCCCCCCAAAGGAACAATTTCGCTTCAAAATGTAAAAAAAAATTGCAATACCCCCCCAAAGGAACAATTTCGCCTCAAAATGCCGAAAAGTTTAAATACCCCCCCGAAAGGAACAATTTCGCTTCAAAATGGCCAAAAGTTGCAATACCCCCCCAAAGGAACAATTTCGCCTCAAAATGTAAAAAAAAATTGCAATACCCCCCCAAAGGAACAATTTCACCTCAAAATGGCAAAAAATTGCAATACCCCCGTAAAGGATCAATTTCGCTTCAAAATGGCAAAAAGTTGCAATACCCCCCCAAAGGAACAATTTCGCCTCAAAATGGCAAAAAATTGCAATACCCCCCAAAGGATCAATTTCGCCTCAAAATGCCGAAAAGTTGCAATACCCCCCAAAAAAACAATTTCGCCTCAAAATGGCAAGAAATTGCAATACCCCCCAAAGGAACAATTTCGCCTCAAAATGCCGAAAAGTTGCAATACCCCCCCAAAGGAACAATTTCGCTTCAAAATGGCCAAAAGTTGCAATACCCCCCAAAGGAACAATTTCGAATCAAAATGGCCAAAAGTTGCAATACCCTCCGAAAGGAACAATTTCGCTTCAAAATGGCCAAAAGTTGCAATACCCCCCCAAAGGAACAATTTCGCCTCAAAATGGCAAAAAATTGCAATACCCCCAAAGGAACAATTTCGCTTCAAAATGGCCAAAAATTGCAATACCCCCCAAAGGAACAATTTCGCCTCAAAATGCCGAAAAGTTGCAATACCCCCCCAAAGGAACAATTTCGCCTCAAAATGGCAAGAAATTGCAATACCACCCGAAAGGAACAATTTTGCTTCAAAATGGCCAAAAGTTGCAATACCCCCCCAAAGGAACAATTTCGCCTCAAAATGGCAAAAAATTGCAATACCCCCGTAAAGGATCAATTTCGCTTCAAAATGGCCAAAAGTTGCAATACCCCCCCAAAGGAACAATTTCGCCTCAAAATGGCAAAAAATTGCAATACCCCCTCAAAGGAACAATTTCGCCTCAAAATGGCGAAAAGTTGCAATACCCCCCCAAAGGAACAATTTCGCTTCAAAATGGTCAAAAGTTGCAATACCCCCCCAAAGGAACAATTTCACTTCAAAATGGCCAAAAGTTGCAATACCCTCCCAAAGGAACAATTTCGCTTCAAAATGGCCAAAAGTTGCAATACCCCCCCAAAGGAACAATTTCGCTTCAAAATGCCGAAAAGTTGCAATACCCCCCAAAGGAACAATTTCGCCTCAAAATGGCAAAAAATTGCAATACCCCCCCAAAGGAACAATTTCGCCTCAAAATGGCGAAAAGTTGCAATACCCCCCCAAAGGAACAATTTCGCTTCACAATGGTCAAAAGTTGCAATACCCCCACAAAGGAACAATTTCACTTCAAAATGGCCAAAAGTTGCAATACCCCCCCAAAGGAACAATTTCGCTTCAAAATGGCCAAAAGTTGCAATACCCCCCCAAAGGAACAATTTCGCTTCAAAATGGCCAAAAGTTGCAATACCCCCCCAAAGGAACAATTTCGCTTCAAAATGACAAGAAATTGCAATACCCCCCCAAAGGAACAATTTCACCTCAAAATGCCGAAAAATTGCAATACCCTCCGAAAGGAACAATTTCGCTTCAAAATGGCCAAAAGTTGCAATACCCCCCCAAAGGAACAATTTCGCCTCAAAATGGCCAAAAATTGCAATACCCCCCAAAGGAACAATTTCGCTTTAAAATGGTCAAAAGTTGCAATACCCCCCCAAAGGAACAATTTCGCTTCAAAATGGCCAAAAGTTGCAATACCCCCCCAAAGGAACAATTTCGCTTCAAAATGTAAAAAAAAATTGCAATACCCCCCCAAAGGAACAATTTCGCCTCAAAATGCCGAAAAGTTTAAATACCCCCCCGAAAGGAACAATTTCGCTTCAAAATGGCCAAAAGTTGCAATACCCCCCCAAAGGAACAATTTCGCCTCAAAATGTAAAAAAAAATTGCAATACCCCCAAAGGAACAATTTCGCTTCAAAATGGCCAAAAATTGCAATACCCCCCAAAGGAACAATTTCGCCTCAAAATGGCAAAAAATTGCAATACCCCCCCAAAGGAACAATTTCACCTCAAAATGCCGAAAAGTTGCAATACCCTCCGAAAGGAACAATTTCGCTTCAAAATGGCCAAAAGTTGCAATACCCCCCCAAAGGAACAATTTCGCCTCAAAATGGCAAAAAATTGCAATACCCCCAAAGGAACAATTTCGCTTCAAAATGGTCAAAAGTTGCAATACCCCCCCCAAAGGAACAATTTCGCTTCAAAATGGCCAAAAGTTGCAATACCCCAACAAAGGAACAATTTCGCCTCAAAATGCCGAAAAGTTTAAATACCCCCCCGAAAGGAACAATTTCGCTTCAAAATGGCCAAAAGTTGCAATACCCCCCCAAAGGAACAATTTCGCCTCAAAATGTAAAAAAAAATTGCAATACCCCCAAAGGAACAATTTCGCTTCAAAATGGCCAAAAATTGCAATACCCCCCAAAGGAACAATTTCGCCTCAAAATGGCAAAAAATTGCAATACCCCCCCAAATGAACAATTTCACCTCAAAATGCCAAAAAGTTGCAATACCCTCCGAAAGGAACAATTTCGCCTCAAAATGGCAAAAAATTGCAATACCCCCAAAGGAACAATTTCGCTTCAAAATGGCCAAAAATTGCAATACCCCCCAAAGGAACAATTTCGCCTCAAAATGCCGAAAAGTTGCAATACCCCCCCAAAGGAACAATTTCGCCTCAAAATGGCAAGAAATTGCAATACCACCCGAAAGGAACAATTTTGCTTCAAAATGGCCAAAAGTTGCAATACCCCCCCAAAGGAACAATTTCGCCTCAAAATGGCAAAAAATTGCAATACCCCCGTAAAGGATCAATTTCGCTTCAAAATGGCCAAAAGTTGCAATACCCCCCCAAAGGAACAATTTCGCTTCAAAATGCCGAAAAGTTGCAATACCCCCCAAAGGAACAATTTCGCCTCAAAATGGCAAAAAATTGCAATACCCCCCCAAAGGAACAATTTCGCCTCAAAATGGCGAAAAGTTGCAATACCCCCCCAAAGGAACAATTTCGCTTCACAATGGTCAAAAGTTGCAATACCCCCACAAAGGAACAATTTCACTTCAAAATGGCCAAAAGTTGCAATACCCCCCCAAAGGAACAATTTCGCTTCAAAATGGCCAAAAGTTGCAATACCCCCCCAAAGGAACAATTTCGCTTCAAAATGGCCAAAAGTTGCAATACCCCCCCAAAGGAACAATTTCGCTTCAAAATGACAAGAAATTGCAATACCCCCCCAAAGGAACAATTTCACCTCAAAATGCCGAAAAATTGCAATACCCTCCGAAAGGAACAATTTCGCTTCAAAATGGCCAAAAGTTGCAATACCCCCCCAAAGGAACAATTTCGCCTCAAAATGGCCAAAAATTGCAATACCCCCCAAAGGAACAATTTCGCTTCAAAATGGTCAAAAGTTGCAATACCCCCCCAAAGGAACAATTTCGCTTCAAAATGGCCAAAAGTTGCAATACCCCCCCAAAGGAACAATTTCGCTTCAAAATGTAAAAAAAAATTGCAATACCCCCCCAAAGGAACAATTTCGCCTCAAAATGCCGAAAAGTTTAAATACCCCCCCGAAAGGAACAATTTCGCTTCAAAATGGCCAAAAGTTGCAATACCCCCCCAAAGGAACAATTTCGCCTCAAAATGTAAAAAAAAATTGCAATACCCCCCCAAAGGAACAATTTCGCCTCAAAATGCCGAAAAGTTTAAATACCCCCTAAAAGGAACAATTTCGCTTCAAAATGGCCAAAAGTTGCAATACCCCCCCAAAGGAACAATTTCGCTTCAAAATGACAAGAAATTGCAATACCCCCCCAAAGGAACAATTTCACCTCAAAATGCCGAAAAATTGCAATACCCTCCGAAAGGAACAATTTCGCTTCAAAATGGCCAAAAGTTGCAATACCTCCCCAAAGGAACAATTTCGCCTCAAAATGGCCAAAAATTGCAATACCCCCCAAAGTAACAATTTCGCATCAAAATGGTCAAAAGTTGCAATACCCCCCCAAAGGAACAATTTCGCTTCAAAATGGCCAAAAGTTGCAATACCCCCCCAAAGGAACAATTTCGCTTCAAAATGTAAAAAAAAATTGCAATACCCCCCCAAAGGAACAATTTCGCCTCAAAATGCCGAAAAGTTTAAATACCCCCTAAAAGGAACAATTTCGCTTCAAAATGGCCAAAAGTTGCAATACCCCCCCAAAGGAACAATTTCGCCTCAAAATGGCAAAAAATTGCAATACCCCCCAAAGGATCAATTTCGCCTCAAAATGCCGAAAAGTTGCAATACCCCCCAAAAAAACAATTTCGCCTCAAAATGGCAAGAAATTGCAATACCCCCCAAAGGAACAATTTCGCCTCAAAATGCCGAAAAGTTGCAATACCCCCCCAAAGGAACAATTTCGCTTCAAAATGGCCAAAAGTTGCAATACCCCCCAAAGGAACAATTTCGAATCAAAATGGCCAAAAGTTGCAATACCCCCCGAAAGGAACAATTTCGCCTCAAAATGCCGAAAAGTTGCAATACCCCCCCAAAGGATCAATTTCGCCTCAAAATGGCAAAAAATTGCAATACCCCCCCAAAGGAACAATTTCACCTCAAAATGCCGAAAAGTTGCAATACCCTCCGAAAGGAACAATTTCGCTTCAAAATGGCCAAAAGTTGCAATACCCCCCCAAAGGAACAATTTCGCCTCAAAATGGCAAAAAATTGCAATACCCCCAAAGGAACAATTTCGCTTCAAAATGGCCAAAAATTGCAATACCCCCCAAAGGAACAATTTCGCCTCAAAATGCCGAAAAGTTGCAATACCCCCCCAAAGGAACAATTTCGCCTCAAAATGGCAAGAAATTGCAATACCACCCGAAAGGAACAATTTTGCTTCAAAATGGCCAAAAGTTGCAATACCCCCCAAAGGAACAATTTCGCCTCAAAATGGCAAAAAATTGCAATACCCCCCCAAAGGAACAATTTCGCCTCAAAATGGCGAAAAGTTGCAATACCCCCCCAAAGGAACAATTTCGCTTCACAATGGTCAAAAGTTGCAATACCCCCACAAAGGAACAATTTCACTTCAAAATGGCCAAAAGTTGCAATACCCCCCCAAAGGAACAATTTCGCTTCAAAATGGCCAAAAGTTGCAATACCCCCCCAAAGGAACAATTTCGCTTCAAAATGGCCAAAAGTTGCAATACCCCCCCAAAGGAACAATTTCGCTTCAAAATGACAAGAAATTGCAATACCCCCCCAAAGGAACAATTTCACCTCAAAATGCCGAAAAATTGCAATACCCTCCGAAAGGAACAATTTCGCTTCAAAATGGCCAAAAGTTGCAACACCCCCCCAAAGGAACAATTTCGCTTCAAAATGGCCAAAAGTTGCAATACCCCCCCAAAGGAACAATTTCGCTTCAAAATGTAAAAAAAAATTGCAATACCCCCCCAAAGGAACAATTTCGCCTCAAAATGCCGAAAAGTTTAAATACCCCCCCGAAAGGAACAATTTCGCTTCAAAATGGCCAAAAGTTGCAATACCCCCCCAAAGGAACAATTTCGCCTCAAAATGTAAAAAAAAATTGCAATACCCCCCCAAAGGAACAATTTCGCCTCAAAATGCCGAGAAGTTTAAATACCCCCTAAAAGGAACAATTTCGCTTCAAAATGGCCAAAAGTTGCAATACCCCCCCAAAGGAACAATTTCGCTTCAAAATGACAAGAAATTGCAATACCCCCCCAAAGGAACAATTTCACCTCAAAATGCCGAAAAATTGCAATACCCTCCGAAAGGAACAATTTCGCTTCAAAATGGCCAAAAGTTGCAATACCCCCCCAAAGGAACAATTTCGCCTCAAAATGGCCAAAAATTGCAATACCCCCCAAAGTAACAATTTCGCTTCAAAATGGTCAAAAGTTTAAATACCCCCCCGAAAGGAACAATTTCGCTTCAAAATGGCCAAAAGTTGCAATACCCCCCCAAAAGAACAATTTCGCCTCAAAATGTAAAAAAAAATTGCAATACCCCCCCAAAGGAACAATTTCGCCTCAAAATGCCGAAAAGTTTAAATACCCCCTAAAAGGAACAATTTCGCTTCAAAATGGCCAAAAGTTGCAATACCCCCCCAAAGGAACAATTTCGCCTCAAAATGGCAAAAAATTGCAATACCCCCCAAAGGATCAATTTCGCCTCAAAATGCCGAAAAGTTGCAATACCCCCCAAAAAAACAATTTCGCCTCAAAATGGCAAGAAATTGCAATACCCCCCAAAGGAACAATTTCGCCTCAAAATGCCGAAAAGTTGCAATACCCCCCCAAAGGAACAATTTCGCTTCAAAATGGCCAAAAGTTGCAATACCCCCCAAAGGAACAATTTCGAATCAAAATGGCCAAAAGTTGCAATACCCCCCGAAAGGAACAATTTCGCCTCAAAATGCCGAAAAGTTGCAATACCCCCCCAAAGGTTCAATTTCGCCTCAAAATGGCAAAAAATTGCAATACCCCCCCAAAGGAACAATTTCACCTCAAAATGCCGACAAGTTGCAATACCCTCCGAAAGGAACAATTTCGCTTCAAAATGGCCAAAAGTTGCAATACCCCCCCAAAGGAACAATTTCGCCTCAAAATGGCAAAAAATTGCAATACCCCCAAAGGAACAATTTCGCTTCAAAATGGCCAAAAATTGCAATACCCCCCAAAGGAACAATTTCGCCTCAAAATGCCGAAAAGTTGCAATACCCCCCCAAAGGAACAATTTCGCCTCAAAATGGCATGAAATTGCAATACCACCCGAAAGGAACAATTTTGCTTCAAAATGGCCAAAAGTTGCAATACCCCCCCAAAGGAACAATTTCGCCTCAAAATGGCAAAAAATTGCAATACCCCCGTAAAGGATCAATTTCGCTTCAAAATGGCCAAAAGTTGCAATACCCCCCCAAAGGAACAATTTCGCCTCAAAATGGCAAAAAATTGCAATACCCCCTCAAAGGAACAATTTCGCCTCAAAATGGCGAAAAGTTGCAATACCCCCCCAAAGGAACAATTTCGCTTCAAAATGGTCAAAAGTTGCAATACCCCTCCAAAGGAACAATTTCGCTTCAAAATGGCCAAAAGTTGCAATACCCCCCCAAAGGAACAATTTCGCTTCAAAATGCCGAAAAGTTGCAATACCCCCCAAAGGAACAATTTCGCCTCAAAATGGGAAAAAATTGCAATACCCCCCCAAAGGAACAATTTCGCCTCAAAATGGCGAAAAGTTGCAATACCCCCCCAAAGGAACAATTTCGCTTCACAATGGTCAAAAGTTGCAATACCCCCACAAAGGAACAATTTCACTTCAAAATGGCCAAAAGTTGCAATACCCCCCCAAAGGAACAATTTCGCTTCAAAATGGCCAAAAGTTGCAATACACCCCCAAAGGAACAATTTCGCTTCAAAATGGCCAAAAGTTGCAATACCCCCCCAAAGGAACAATTTCGCTTCAAAATGACAAGAAATTGCAATACCCCCCCAAAGGAACAATTTCACCTCAAAATGCCGAAAAATTGCAATACCCTCCGAAAGGAACAATTTCGCTTCAAAATGGCCAAAAGTTGCAATACCCCCCCAAAGGAACAATTTCGCCTCAAAATGGCCAAAAATTGCAATACCCCCCAAAGGAACAATTTCGCTTCAAAATGGTCAAAAGTTGCAATACCCCCCAAATGAACAATTTTGCTTCAAAATGGCCAAAAGTTGCAATACCCCCCCAAAGGAACAATTTCGCTTCAAAATGTAAAAAAAAATTGCAATACCCCCCCAAAGGAACAATTTCGCCTCAAAATGCCGAAAAGTTTAAATACCCCCCCCGAAAGGAACAATTTCGCTTCAAAATGGCCAAAAGTTGCAATACCCCCCCAAAGGAACAATTTCGCCTCAAAATGGCAAAAAATTGCAATACCCCCCAAAGGATCAATTTCGCCTCAAAATGCCGAAAAGTTGCAATACCCCCCAAAAAAACAATTTCGCCTCAAAATGGCAAGAAATTGCAATACCCCCCAAAGGAACAATTTCGCCTCAAAATGCCGAAAAGTTGCAATACCCCCCCAAAGGAACAATTTCGCTTCAAAATGGCCAAAAGTTGCAATACCCCCCAAAGGAACAATTTCGAATCAAAATGGCCAAAAGTTGCAATACCCCCCGAAAGGAACAATTTCGCCTCAAAATGCCGAAAAGTTGCAATACCCCCCCAAAGGATCAATTTCGCCTCAAAATGGCAAAAAATTGCAATACCCCCCCAAAGGAACAATTTCACCTCAAAATGCCGAAAAGTTGCAATACCCTCCGAAAGGAACAATTTCGCTTCAAAATGGCCAAAAGTTGCAATACCCCCCCAAAGGAACAATTTCGCCTCAAAATGGCAAAAAATTGCAATACCCCCAAAGGAACAATTTCGCTTCAAAATGGCCAAAAATTGCAATACCCCCCAAAGGAACAATTTCGCCTCAAAATGCCGAAAAGTTGCAATACCCCCCCAAAGGAACAATTTCGCCTCAAAATGGCAAGAAATTGCAATACCACCCGAAAGGAACAATTTTGCTTCAAAATGGCCAAAAGTTGCAATACCCCCCCAAAGGAACAATTTCGCCTCAAAATGGCAAAAAATTGCAATACCCCCGTAAAGGATCAATTTCGCTTCAAAATGGCCAAAAGTTGCAATACCCCCCCAAAGGAACAATTTCGCTTCAAAATGCCGAAAAGTTGCAATACCCCCCAAAGGAACAATTTCGCCTCAAAATGGCAAAAAATTGCAATACCCCCCCAAAGGAACAATTTCGCCTCAAAATGGCGAAAAGTTGCAATACCCCCCCAAAGGAACAATTTCGCTTCACAATGGTCAAAAGTTGCAATACCCCCACAAAGGAACAATTTCACTTCAAAATGGCCAAAAGTTGCAATACCCCCCCAAAGGAACAATTTCGCTTCAAAATGGCCAAAAGTTGCAATACACCCCCAAAGGAACAATTTCGCTTCAAAATGGCCAAAAGTTGCAATACCCCCCCAAAGGAACAATTTCGCTTCAAAATGACAAGAAATTGCAATACCCCCCCAAAGGAACAATTTCACCTCAAAATGCCGAAAAATTGCAATACCCTCCGAAAGGAACAATTTCGCTTCAAAATGGCCAAAAGTTGCAATACCCCCCCAAAGGAACAATTTCGCCTCAAAATGGCCAAAAATTGCAATACCCCCCAAAGGAACAATTTCGCTTCAAAATGGTCAAAAGTTGCAATACCCCCCAAATGAACAATTTTGCTTCAAAATGGCCAAAAGTTGCAATACCCCCCCAAAGGAACAATTTCGCTTCAAAATGTAAAAAAAAATTGCAATACCCCCCCAAAGGAACAATTTCGCCTCAAAATGCCGAAAAGTTTAAATACCCCCCCCGAAAGGAACAATTTCGCTTCAAAATGGCCAAAAGTTGCAATACCCCCCCAAAGGAACAATTTCGCCTCAAAATGTAAAAAAAAATTGCAATACCCCCCCAAAGGAACAATTTCGCCTCAAAATGCCGAAAAGTTTAAATACCCCCTAAAAGGAACAATTTCGCTTCAAAATGGCCAAAAGTTGCAATACCCCCCCAAAGGAACAATTTCGCTTCAAAATGACAAGAAATTGCAATACCCCCCCAAAGGAACAATTTCACCTCAAAATGCCGAAAAATTGCAATACCCTCCGAAAGGAACAATTTCGCTTCAAAATGGCCAAAAGTTGCAATACACCCCCAAAGGAACAATTTCGCCTCAAAATGGCCAAAAATTGCAATACCCCCCAAAGTAACAATTTCGCTTCAAAATGGTCAAAAGTTGCAATACCCCCCCAAAGGAACAATTTCGCTTCAAAATGGCCAAAAGTTGCAATACCCCCCAAAGGAACAATTTCGCTTCAAAATGTAAAAAAACATTGCAATACCCCCCCAAAGGAACAATTTCGCCTCAAAATGCCGAAAAGTTTAAATACCCCCCGAAAGGAACAATTTCGCTTCAAAATGGCCAAAAGTTGCAATACCCCCCCAAAGGAACAATTTCGCCTCAAAATGCCGAAAAGTTTAAATACCCCCTAAAAGGAACAATTTCGCTTCAAAATGGCCAAAAGTTGCAATACCCCCCCAAAGGAACAATTTCGCCTCAAAATGGCAAAAAATTGCAATACCCCCCAAAGGATCAATTTCGCCTCAAAATGCCGAAAAGTTGCAATACCCCCCAAAAAAACAATTTCGCCTCAAAATGGCAAGAAATTGCAATACCCCCAAAGGAACAATTTCGCCTCAAAATGCCGAAAAGTTGCAATACCCCCCCAAAGGAACAATTTCGCTTCAAAATGGCCAAAAGTTGCAATACCCCCCAAAGGAACAATTTCGAATCAAAATGGCCAAAAGTTGCAACACCCCCCGAAAGGAACAATTTCGCCTCAAAATGCCGAAAAGTTGCAATACCCCCCCAAAGGATCAAATTCGCCTCAAAATGGCAAAAAATTGCAATACCCCCCCAAAGGAACAATTTCACCTCAAAATGCCGAAAAGTTGCAATACCCTCCGAAAGGAACAATTTCGCTTCAAAATGGCCAAAAGTTGCAATACCCCCCCAAAGGAACAATTTCGCCTCAAAATGGCAAAAAATTGCAATACCCCCAAAGGAACAATTTCGCTTCAAAATGGCCAAAAATTGCAATACCCCCCAAAGGAACAATTTCACCTCAAAATGCCGAAAAGTTGCAATACCCCCCCAAAGGAACAATTTCGCCTCAAAATGGCAAGAAATTGCAATACCACCCGAAAGGAACAATTTTGCTTGAAAATGGCCAAAAGTTGCAATACCCCCCCAAAGGAACAATTTCGCCTCAAAATGGCAAAAAATTGCAATACCCCCCCAAAGGAACAATTTCGCTTCAAAATGCCGAAAAGTTTAAATACCCCCTAAAAGGAACAATTTCGCTTCAAAATGGCCAAAAGTTGCAATACCCCCCCAAAGGAACAATTTCGCCTCAAAATGGCCAAAAATTGCAATACCCCCCAAAGTAACAATTTCGCTTCAAAATGGTCAAAAGTTGCAATACCCCCCCAAAGGAACAATTTCGCTTCAAAATGGCCAAAAGTTGCAATACCCCCCAAAGGAACAATTTCGCTTCAAAATGTAAAAAAAAATTGCAATACCCCCCCAAAGGAACAATTTCGCCTCAAAATGCCGAAAAGTTTAAATACCCCCCGAAAGGAACAATTTCGCTTCAAAATGGCCAAAAGTTGCAATACCCCCCCAAAGGAACAATTTCGCCTCAAAATGCCGAAAAGTTTAAATACCCCCTAAAAGGAACAATTTCGCTTCAAAATGGCCAAAAGTTGCAATACCCCCCCAAAGGAACAATTTCGCCTCAAAATGGCAAAAAATTGCAATACCCCCCAAAGGATCAATTTCGCCTCAAAATGCCGAAAAGTTGCAATACCCCCCAAAAAAACAATTTCGCCTCAAAATGGCAAGAAATTGCAATACCCCCCAAAGGAACAATTTCGCCTCAAAATGCCGAAAAGTTGCAATACCCCCCCAAAGGAACAATTTCGCTTCAAAATGGCCAAAAGTTGCAATACCCCCCAAAGGAACAATTTCGAATCAAAATGGCCAAAAGTTGCAACACCCCCCGAAAGGAACAATTTCGCCTCAAAATGCCGAAAAGTTGCAATACCCCCCAAAGGATCAATTTCGCCTCAAAATGGCAAAAAATTGCAATACCCCCCCAAAGGAACAATTTCACCTCAAAATGCCGAAAAGTTGCAATACCCTCCGAAAGGAACGATTTCGCTTCAAAATGGCCAAAAGTTGCAATACCCCCCCAAAGGAACAATTTCGCCTCAAAATGGCAAAAAATTGCAATACCCCCAAAGGAACAATTTCGCTTCAAAATGGCCAAAAATTGCAATACCCCCCAAAGGAACAATTTCGCCTCAAAATGCCGAAAAGTTGCAATACCCCCCCAAAGGAACAATTTCGCCTCAAAATGGCAAGAAATTGCAATACCACCCGAAAGGAACAATTTTGCTTGAAAATGGCCAAAAGTTGCAATACCCCCCCAAAGGAACAATTTCGCCTCAAAATGGCAAAAAATTGCAATACCCCCGTAAAGGATCAATTTCGCTTCAAAATGGCCAAAAGTTGCAATACCCCCCCAAAGGAACAATTTCGCCTCAAAATGGCAAAAAATTGCAATACCCCCTCAAAGGAACAATTTCGCCTCAAAATGGCGAAAAGTTGCAATACCCCCCCAAAGGAACAATTTCGCTTCAAAATGGTCAAAAGTTGCAATACCCCCCCAAAGGAACAATTTCACTTCAAAATGGCCAAAAGTTGCAATACCCTCCCAAAGGAACAATTTCGCTTCAAAATGGCCAAAAGTTGCAATACCCCCCCAAAGGAACAATTTCGCTTCAAAATGCCGAAAAGTTGCAATACCCCCCAAAGGAACAATTTCGCCTCAAAATGGCAAAAAATTGCAATACCCCCCCAAAGGAACAATTTCGCCTCAAAATGGCGAAAAGTTGCAATACCCCCCCAAAGGAACAATTTCGCTTCACAATGGTCAAAAGTTGCAATACCCCCACAAAGGAACAATTTCACTTCAAAATGGCCAAAAGTTGCAATACCCCCCCAAAGGAACAATTTCGCTTCAAAATGGCCAAAAGTTGCAATACCCCCCCAAAGGAACAATTTCGCTTCAAAATGGCCAAAAGTTGCAATACCCCCCCAAAGGAACAATTTCGCTTCAAAATGACAAGAAATTGCAATACCCCCCCAAAGGAACAATTTCACCTCAAAATGCCGAAAAATTGCAATACCCTCCGAAAGGAACAATTTCGCTTCAAAATGGCCAAAAGTTGCAATACCCCCCCAAAGGAACAATTTCGCCTCAAAATGGCCAAAAATTGCAATACCCCCCAAAGGAACAATTTCGCTTCAAAATGGTCAAAAGTTGCAATACCCCCCCAAAGGAACAATTTCGCTTCAAAATGGCCAAAAGTTGCAATACCCCCCCAAAGGAACAATTTCGCTTCAAAATGTAAAAAAAAATTGCAATACCCCCCCAAAGGAACAATTTCGCCTCAAAATGCCGAAAAGTTTAAATACCCCCCCGAAAGGAACAATTTCGCTTCAAAATGGCCAAAAGTTGCAATACCCCCCAAAGGAACAATTTCGCCTCAAAATGTAAAAAAAAATTGCAATACCCCCCCAAAGGAACAATTTCGCCTCAAAATGCCGAAAAGTTTAAATACCCCCTAAAAGGAACAATTTCGCTTCAAAATGGCCAAAAGTTGCAATACCCCCCCAAAGGAACAATTTCGCTTCAAAATGACAAGAAATTGCAATACCCCCCCAAAGGAACAATTTCGCCTCAAAATGGCCAAAAATTGCAATACCCCCCAAAGTAACAATTTCGCTTCAAAATGGTCAAAAGTTGCAATACCCCCCCAAAGGAACAATTTCGCTTCAAAATGGCCAAAAGTTGCAATACCCCCCCAAAGGAACAATTTCGCTTCAAAATGTAAAAAAAAATTGCAATACCCCCCCAAAGGAACAATTTCGCCTCAAAATGCCGAAAAGTTTAAATACCCCCCCGAAAGGAACAATTTCGCTTCAAAATGGCCAAAAGTTTCAATACCCCCCCAAAGGAACAATTTCGCCTCAAAATGTAAAAAAAAATTGCAATACCCCACCAAAGGAACAATTTCGCCTCAAAATGCCGAAAAGTTTAAATACCCCCTAAAAGGAACAATTTCGCTTCAAAATGGCCAAAAGTTGCAATACCCCCCCAAAGGAACAATTTCGCCTCAAAATGGCAAAAAATTGCAATACCCCCCAAAGGATCAATTTCGCCTCAAAATGCCGAAAAGTTGCAATACCCCCCAAAAAAAACAATTTCGCCTCAAAATGGCAAGAAATTGCAATACCCCCCAAAGGAACAATTTCGCCTCAAAATGCCGAAAAGTTGCAATACCCCCCCAAAGGAACAATTTCGCTTCAAAATGGCCAAAAGTTGCAATACTCCCCCAAAGGAACAATTTCGCCTCAAAATGCCGAAAAGTTTAAATACCCCCCGAAAGGAACAATTTCGCCTCAAAATGGCAAGAAATTGCAATACCACCCGAAAGGAACAATTTTGCTTCAAAATGGCCAAAAGTTGCAATACCCCCCCAAAGGAACAATTTCGCCTCAAAATGGCAAAAAATTGCAATACCCCCGTAAAGGATCAATTTCGCTTCAAAATGGCCAAAAGTTGCAATACCCCCCCAAAGGAACAATTTCGCCTCAAAATGGCAAAAAATTGCAATACCCCCTCAAAGGAACAATTTCGCCTCAAAATGGCGAAAAGTTGCAATACCCCCCCAAAGGAACAATTTCGCTTCAAAATGGTCAAAAGTTGCAATACCCCCCAAAGGAACAATTTCACTTCAAAATGGCCAAAAGTTGCAATACCCTCCCAAAGGAACAATTTCGCTTCAAAATGGCCAAAAGTTCCAATACCCCCCCAAAGGAACAATTTCGCTTCAAAATGCCGAAAAGTTGCAATACCCCCTCAAAGGAACAATTTCGCCTCAAAATGGCGAAAAGTTGCAATACCCCCCCAAAGGAACAATTTCGCTTCAAAATGGTCAAAAGTTGCAATACCCCCCCAAAGGAACAATTTCACTTCAAAATGGCCAAAAGTTGCAATACCCTCCCAAAGGAACAATTTCGCTTCAAAATGGCCAAAAGTTGCAATACCCCCCCAAAGGAACAATTTCGCTTCAAAATGCCGAAAAGTTGCAATACCCCCCAAAGGAACAATTTCGCCTCAAAATGGCAAAAAATTGCAATACCCCCCCAAAGGAACAATTTCGCCTCAAAATGGCGAAAAGTTGCAATACCCCCCCAAAGGAACAATTTCGCTTCACAATGGTCAAAAGTTGCAATACCCCCACAAAGGAACAATTTCACTTCAAAATGGCCAAAAGTTGCAATACCCCCCCAAAGGAACAATTTCGCTTCAAAATGGCCAAAAGTTGCAATACCCCCCCAAAGGAACAATTTCACTTCAAAATGGCCAAAAGTTGCAATACCCTCCCAAAGGAACAATTTCGCTTCAAAATGGCCAAAAGTTGCAATACCCCCCCAAAGGAACAATTTCGCTTCAAAATGCCGAAAAGTTGCAATACCCCCCAAAGGAACAATTTCGCCTCAAAATGGCAAAAAATTGCAATACCCCCCCAAAGGAACAATTTCGCCTCAAAATGGCGAAAAGTTGCAATACCCCCCCAAAGGAACAATTTCGCTTCACAATGGTCAAAAGTTGCAATACCCCCACAAAGGAACAATTTCACTTCAAAATGGCCAAAAGTTGCAATACCCCCCCAAAGGAACAATTTCGCTTCAAAATGGCCAAAAGTTGCAATACCCCCCCAAAGGAACAATTTCGCCTCAAAATGGCCAAAAATTGCAATACCCCCCAAAGGAACAATTTCGCTTCAAAATGGTCAAAAGTTGCAATACCCCCCCAAAGGAACAATTTCGCTTCAAAATGGTCAAAAGTTGCAATACCCCCCCAAAGGAACAATTTCGCTTCAAAATGGCCAAAAGTTGCAATACCCCCCCAAAGGAACAATTTCGCTTCAAAATGTAAAAAAAAATTGCAATACCCCCCCAAAGGAACAATTTCGCCTCAAAATGCCAAAAAGTTTAAATACCCCCCCGAAAGGAACAATTTCGCTTCAAAATGGCCAAAAGTTGCAATACCCCCCCAAAGGAACAATTTCGCCTCAAAATGTAAAAAAAAATTGCAATACCCCCCCAAAGGAACAATTTCGCCTCAAAATGCCGAAAAGTTTAAATACCCCCTAAAAGGAACAATTTCGCTTCAAAATGGCCAAAAGTTGCAATACCCCCCCAAAGGAACAATTTCGCCTCAAAATGGCAAAAAATTGCAATACCCCCCAAAGGATCAATTTCGCCTCAAAATGCCGAAAAGTTGCAATACCCCCCAAAAAAAACAATTTCGCCTCAAAATGGCAAGAAATTGCAATACCCCCCAAAGGAACAATTTCGCCTCAAAATGCCGAAAAGTTGCAATACCCCCCCAAAGGAACAATTTCGCTTCAAAATGGCCAAAAGTTGCAATACTCCCCCAAAGGAACAATTTCGCCTCAAAATGCCGAAAAGTTTAAATACCCCCCGAAAGGAACAATTTCGCCTCAAAATGTAAAAAAAAATTGCAATACCCCCCCAAAGGAACAATTTCGCCTCAAAATGCCGAAAAGTTTAAATACCCCCTAAAAGGAACAATTTCGCTTCAAAATGGCCAAAAGTTGCAATACCCCCCCAAAGGAACAATTTCGCCTCAAAATGGCAAAAAATTGCAATACCCCCCAAAGGATCAATTTCGCCTCAAAATGCCGAAAAGTTGCAATACCCCCCAAAAAAAACAATTTCGCCTCAAAATGGCAAGAAATTGCAATACCCCCCAAAGGAACAATTTCGCCTCAAAATGCCGAAAAGTTGCAATACCCCCCCAAAGGAACAATTTCGCTTCAAAATGGCCAAAAGTTGCAATACTCCCCCAAAGGAACAATTTCGCCTCAAAATGCCGAAAAGTTTAAATACCCCCCGAAAGGAACAATTTCGCCTCAAAATGGCAAGAAATTGCAATACCACCCGAAAGGAACAATTTTGCTTCAAAATGGCCAAAAGTTGCAATACCCCCCCAAAGGAACAATTTCGCCTCAAAATGGCAAAAAATTGCAATACCCCCGTAAAGGATCAATTTCGCTTCAAAATGGCCAAAAGTTGCAATACCCCCCCAAAGGAACAATTTCGCCTCAAAATGGCAAAAAATTGCAATACCCCCTCAAAGGAACAATTTCGCCTCAAAATGGCGAAAAGTTTAAATACCCCCCCGAAAGGAACAATTTCGCTTCAAAATGGCCAAAAGTTGAAATACCCCCCCAAAGGAACAATTTCGCCTCAAAATGTAAAAAAAAATTGCAATACCCCCCCAAAGGAACAATTTCGCCTCAAAATGCCGAAAAGTTTAAATACCCCCTAAAAGGAACAATTTCGCTTCAAAATGGCCAAAAGTTGCAATACCCCCCCAAAGGAACAATTTCGCCTCAAAATGGCAAAAAATTGCAATACCCCCCAAAGGATCAATTTCGCCTCAAAATGCCGAAAAGTTGCAATACCCCCCAAAAAAACAATTTCGCCTCAAAATGGCAAGAAATTGCAATACCCCCCAAAGGAACAATTTCGCTTCAAAATGGCCAAAAGTTGCAATACTCCCCCAAAGGAACAATTTCACTTCAAAATGGCCAAAAGTTGCAATACCCTCCCAAAGGAACAATTTCGCTTCAAAATGGTCAAAAGTTGCAATACCCCCCCAAAGGAACAATTTCACTTCAAAATGGCCAAAAGTTGCAATACCCTCCCAAAGGAACAATTTCGCTTCAAAATGGCCAAAAGTTGCAATACCCCCCCAAAGGAACAATTTCGCTTCAAAATGCCGAAAAGTTGCAATACCCCCCAAAGGAACAATTTCGCCTCAAAATGGCAAAAAATTGCAATACCCCCCCAAAGGAACAATTTCGCCTCAAAATGGCGAAAAGTTGCAATACCCCCCCAAAGGAACAATTTCGCTTCACAATGGTCAAAAGTTGCAATACCCCCACAAAGGAACAATTTCACTTCAAAATGGCCAAAAGTTGCAATACCCCCCCAAAGGAACAATTTCGCTTCAAAATGGCCAAAAGTTGCAATACCCCCCCAAAGGAACAATTTCGCTTCAAAATGGCCAAAAGTTGCAATACCCCCCCAAAGGAACAATTTCGCTTCAAAATGACAAGAAATTGCAATACCCCCCCAAAGGAACAATTTCACTTCAAAATGCCGAAAAATTGCAATACCCTCCGAAAGGAACAATTTCGCTTCAAAATGGCCAAAAGTTGCAATACCCCCCCAAAGGAACAATTTCGCCTCAAAATGGCCAAAAATTGCAATACCCCCCAAAGGAACAATTTCGCTTCAAAATGGTCAAAAGTTGCAATACCCCCCCAAAGGAACAATTTCGCTTCAAAATGGCCAAAAGTTGCAATACCCCCCCAAAGGAACAATTTCGCTTCAAAATGTAAAAAAAAATTGCAATACCCCCCCAAAGGAACAATTTCGCCTCAAAATGCCGAAAAGTTTAAATACCCCCCCGAAAGGAACAATTTCGCTTCAAAATGGCCAAAAGTTGCAATACCCCCCCAAAGGAACAATTTCGCCTCAAAATGTAAAAAAAATTGCAATACCCCCCCAAAGGAACAATTTCGCCTCAAAATGCCGAAAAGTTTAAATACCCCCTAAAAGGAACAATTTCGCTTCAAAATGGCCAAAAGTTGCAATACCCCCCCAAAGGAACAATTTCGCTTCAAAATGACAAGAAATTGCAATACCCCCCCAAAGGAACAATTTCACCTCAAAATGCCGAAAAATTGCAATACCCTCCGAAAGGAACAATTTCGCTTCAAAATGGCCAAAAGTTGCAATACCCCCCCAAAGGAACAATTTCGCCTCAAAATGGCCAAAAATTGCAATACCCCCCAAAGTAACAATTTCGCTTCAAAATGGTCAAAAGTTGCAATACCCCCCCAAAGGAACAATTTCGCTTCAAAATGGCCAAAAGTTGCAATACCCCCCCAAAGGAACATTTTCGCTTCAAAATGTAAAAAAAAATTGCAATACCCCCCCAAAGGAACAATTTCGCCTCAAAATGCCGAAAAGTTTAAATACCCCCCCGAAAGGAACAATTTCGCTTCAAAATGGCCAAAAGTTGCAATACCCCCCCAAAGGAACAATTTCGCCTTAAAATGTAAAAAAAAATTGCAATACCCCCCCAAAGGAACAATTTCGCCTCAAAATGCCGAAAAGTTTAAATACCCCCTAAAAGGAACAATTTCGCTTCAAAATGGCCAAAAGTTGCAATACCCCCCCAAAGGAACAATTTCGCCTCAAAATGGCAAAAAATTGCAATACCCCCCAAAGGATCAATTTCGCCTCAAAATGCCGAAAAGTTGCAATACCCCCCAAAAAAACAATTTCGACTCAAAATGGCAAGAAATTGCAATACCCCCCAAAGGAACAATTTCGCCTCAAAATGCCGAAAAGTTGCAATACCCCCCCAAAGGAACAATTTCGCTTCAAAATGGCCAAAAGTTGCAATACCCCCCAAAGGAACAATTTCGAATCAAAATGGCCAAAAGTTGCAATACCCCCCGAAAGGAACAATTTCGCCTCAAAATGCCGAAAAGTTGCAATACCCCCCCAAAGGATCAATTTCGCCTCAAAATGGCAAAAAATTGCAATACCCCCCCAAAGGAACAATTTCACCTCAAAATGCCGAAAAGTTGCAATACCCTCCGAAAGGAACAATTTCGCTTCAAAATGGCCAAAAGTTGCAATACCCCCCCAAAGGAACAATTTCGCCTCAAAATGGCAAAAAATTGCAATACCCCCAAAGGAACAATTTCGCTTCAAAATAGCCAAAAATTGCAATACCCCCCAAAGGAACAATTTCGCCTCAAAATGCCGAAAACTTGCAATACCCCCCAAAGGAACAATTTCGCTTCAAAATGTCCAAAAGTTGCAATACCCCCCAAAGGAACAATTTTGCCTCAAAATGGAAAAAAAATTGCAATACCCCCCCAAAGGAACAATTTCGCCTCAAAATGCCGAAAAGTTGCAATACCCCACGAAAGGAACAATTTCGCTTCAAAATGGCCAAAAGTTGCAATACCCCCCCAAAGGAACAATTTCGCCTCAAAATGGCAAAAAATTGCAATACCCCCCCAAAGGAACAATTTCGCTTCAAAATGGCCACAAGTTGCAATACCCCCCCAAAGGAACAATTTCGCCTCAAATTGGAAAAAAAATTGCAATACCCCCCCAAAGGAACAATTTCGCCTCAAAATGGCAAAAAATTGCAATACCCCCCCAAAGGAACAATTTCACCTCAAAATGCCGAAAAGTTGCAATACCCTCCGAAAGGAACAATTTCGCTTCAAAATGGCCAAAAGTTGCAATACCCCCCCAAAGGAACAATTTCGCCTCAAAATGGCAAAAAATTGCAATACCCCCCAAAGGAACAATTTCGCTTCAAAATGGCCAAAAATTGCAATACCCCCCAAAGGAACAATTTCGCCTCAAAATGCCGAAAAGTTGCAATACCCCCCCAAAGGAACAATTTCGCTTTAAAATGTCCAAAAGTTGCAATACCCCCCAAAGGAACAATTTCGTCTCAAAATGAAAAAAAAATTGCAATACCCCCCCAAAGGAACAATTTCGCTTCAAAATGCCGAAAAGTTGCAATACCCCCCAAAGGTACAATTTCGCTTCAAAATGGCCAAAAGTTGCAATACCCCACAAAGGAACAATTTCGCCTCAAAATGGAAAAAAAATTGCAATACCCCCCAAAGGAAAAATTTCGCCTCAAAATGGCAAAAAATTGCAATACCCCCAAAGGAACAATTTCGCTTCAAAATGGCCAAAAATTGCAATACCCCCCAAAGGAACAATTTCGCCTCAAAATGCCGAAAAGTTGCAATACCCCCCCAAAGGAACAATTTCGCTTCAAAATGTCCAAAAGTTGCAATACCCCCCAAAGGAACAATTTCGCCTCAAAATGAAAAAAAAATTGCAATACCCCCCCAAAGGAACAATTTCGCTTCAAAATGCCGAAAAGTTGCAATACCCCCCAAAGGTACAATTTCGCTTCAAAATGGCCAAAAGTTGCAATACCCCCCAAAGGAACAATTTCGCCTCAAAATGGAAAAAAAATTGCAATACCCCCCCAAAGGAACAATTTCGCCTCAAAATGCCGAAAAGTTGCAATACCCCACGAAAGGAACAATTTCGCTTCAAAATGGCCAAAAGTTGCAATACCCCCCCAAAGGAACAATTTCGCCTCAAAATGGCAAAAAACTGCAATACCCCCCCAAAGGAACAATTTCGCTTCAAAATGGCCAAAAGTTGCAATACCCCCCCAAAGGAACAATTTCGCCTCAAATTGGAAAAAAAATTGCAATACCCCCCCAAAGGAACAATTTCGCCTCAAAAGGCAAAAAATTGCAATACCCCCCCAAAGGAACAATTTCACCTCAAAATGCCGAAAAGTTGCAATACCCTCCGAAAGGAACAATTTCGCTTCAAAATGGCCAAAAGTTGCAATACCCCCCCAAAGGAACAATTTCGCCTCAAAATGGCAAAAAATTGCAATACCCCCCAAAGGAACAATTTCGCTTCAAAATGGCCAAAAATTGCAATACCCCCCAAAGGAACAATTTCGCCTCAAAATGCCGAAAAGTTGCAATACCCCCCCAAAGGAACAATTTCGCTTCAAAATGTCCAAAAGTTGCAATACCCCCCAAAGGAACAATTTCGCCTCAAAATGAAAAAAAAATTGCAATACCCCCCCAAAGGAACAATTTCGCTTCAAAATGCCGAAAAGTTGCAATACCCCCCAAAGGTACAATTTCGCTTCAAAATGGCCAAAAGTTGCAATACCCCCCAAAGGAACAATTTCGCCTCAAAATGGAAAAAAAATTGCAATACCCCCCCAAAGGAACAATTTCGCCTCAAAATGCCGAAAAGTTGCAATACCCCACGAAAGGAACAATTTCGCTTCAAAATGGCCAAAAGTTGCAATACCCCCCCAAAGGAACAATTTCGCCTCAAAATGGCAAAAAATTGCAATACCCCCCCAAAGGAACAATTTCGCTTCAAAATGGCCAAAAGTTGCAATACCCCCCCAAAGGAACAATTTCGCCTCAAATTGGAAAAAAAATTGCAATACCCCCCCAAAGGAACAATTTCGCCTCAAAATGGCAAAAAATTGCAATACCCCCCCAAAGGAACAATTTCACCTCAAAATGCCGAAAAGTTGCAATACCCTCCGAAAGGAACAATTTCGCTTCAAAATGGCCAAAAGTTGCAATACCCCCCCAAAGGAACAATTTCGCCTCAAAATGGCAAAAAATTGCAATACCCCCCAAAGGAACAATTTCGCTTCAAAATGGCCAAAAATTGCAATACCCCCCAAAGGAACAATTTCGCCTCAAAATGCCGAAAAGTTGCAATACCCCCCCAAAGGAACAATTTCGCTTTAAAATGTCCAAAAGTTGCAATACCCCCCAAAGGAACAATTTCGCCTCAAAATGAAAAAAAAATTGCAATACCCCCCCAAAGGAACAATTTCGCTTCAAAATGCCGAAAAGTTGCAATACCCCCCAAAGGTACAATTTCGCTTCAAAATGGCCAAAAGTTGCAATACCCCCCAAAGGAACAATTTCGCCTCAAAATGGAAAAAAAATTGCAATACCCCCCCAAAGGAACAATTTCGCCTCAAAATGGCAAAAAATTGCAATACCCCCAAAGGAACAATTTCGCTTCAAAATGGCCAAAAATTGCAATACCCCCCAAAGGAACAATTTCGCCTCAAAATGCCGAAAAGTTGCAATACCCCCCCAAAAGAACAATTTCGCTTCAAAATGTCCAAAAGTTGCAATACCCCCCAAAGGAACAATTTCGCCTCAAAATGAAAAAAAAATTGCAATACCCCCCAAAGGAACAATTTCGCTTCAAAATGCCGAAAAGTTGCAATACCCCCCAAAGGTACAATTTCGCTTCAAAATGGCCAAAAGTTGCAATACCCCCCAAAGGAACAATTTCGCCTCAAAATGGAAAAAAAATTGCAATACCCCCCCAAAGGAACAATTTCGCCTCAAAATGCCGAAAAGTTGCAATACCCCACGAAAGGAACAATTTCGCTTCAAAATGGCCAAAAGTTGCAATACCCCCCCAAAGGAACAATTTCGCCTCAAAATGGCAAAAAATTGCAATACCCCCCCAAAGGAACAATTTCGCTTCAAAATGGCCAAAAGTTGCAATACCCCCCCAAAGGAACAATTTCGCCTCAAATTGGAAAAAAAATTGCAATACCCCCCCAAAGGAACAATTTCGCCTCAAAATGGCAAAAAATTGCAATACCCCCCAAAGGAACAATTTCACCTCAAAATGCCGAAAAGTTGCAATACCCTCCGAAAGGAACAATTTCGCTTCAAAATGGCCAAAAGTTGCAATACCCCCCCAAAGGAACAATTTCGCCTCAAAATGGCAAAAAATTGCAATACCCCCCAAAGGAACAATTTCGCTTCAAAATGGCCAAAAATTGCAATACCCCCCAAAGGAACAATTTCGCCTCAAAATGCCGAAAAGTTGCAATACCCCCCCAAAGGAACAATTTCGCTTCAAAATGTCCAAAAGTTGCAATACCCCCCAAAGGAACAATTTCGCCTCAAAATGAAAAAAAAATTGCAATACCCCCCCAAAGGAACAATTTCGCTTCAAAATGCCGAAAAGTTGCAATACCCCCCAAAGGTACAATTTCGCTTCAAAATGGCCAAAAGTTGCAATACCCCCCAAAGGAACAATTTCGCCTCAAAATGGAAAAAAAATTGCAATACCCCCCCAAAGGAACAATTTCGCCTCAAAATGCCGAAAAGTTGCAATACCCCACGAAAGGAACAATTTCGCTTCAAAATGGCCAAAAGTTGCAATACCCCCCCAAAGGAACAATTTCGCCTCAAAATGGCAAAAAATTGCAATACCCCCCCAAAGGAACAATTTCGCTTCAAAATGGCCAAAAGTTGCAATACCCCCCCAAAGGAACAATTTCGCCTCAAATTGGAAAAAAAATTGCAATACCCCCCCAAAGGAACAATTTCGCCTCAAAATGGCAAAAAATTGCAATACCCCCCCAAAGGAACAATTTCACCTCAAAATGCCGAAAAGTTGCAATACCCTCCGAAAGGAACAATTTCGCTTCAAAATGGCCAAAAGTTGCAATACCCCCCCAAAGGAACAATTTCGCCTCAAAATGGCAAAAAATTGCAATACCCCCCAAAGGAACAATTTCGCTTCAAAATGGCCAAAAATTGCAATACCCCCCAAAGGAACAATTTCGCCTCAAAATGCCGAAAAGTTGCAATACCCCCCCAAAGGAACAATTTCGCTTTAAAATGTCCAAAAGTTGCAATACCCCCCAAAGGAACAATTTCGCCTCAAAATGAAAAAAAAATTGCAATACCCCCCCAAAGGAACAATTTCGCTTCAAAATGCCGAAAAGTTGCAATACCCCCCAAAGGTACAATTTCGCTTCAAAATGGCCAAAAGTTGCAATACCCCCCAAAGGAACAATTTCGCCTCAAAATGGAAAAAAAATTGCAATACCCCCCCAAAGGAACAATTTCGCCTCAAAATGGCAAAAAATTGCAATACCCCCAAAGGAACAATTTCGCTTCAAAATGGCCAAAAATTGCAATACCCCCCAAAGGAACAATTTCGCCTCAAAATGCCGAAAAGTTGCAATACCCCCCCAAAAGAACAATTTCGCTTCAAAATGTCCAAAAGTTGCAATACCCCCCAAAGGAACAATTTCGCCTCAAAATGAAAAAAAAATTGCAATACCCCCCAAAGGAACAATTTCGCTTCAAAATGCCGAAAAGTTGCAATACCCCCCAAAGGTACAATTTCGCTTCAAAATGGCCAAAAGTTGCAATACCCCCCAAAGGAACAATTTCGCCTCAAAATGGAAAAAAAATTGCAATACCCCCCCAAAGGAACAATTTCGCCTCAAAATGCAGAAAAGTTGCAATACCCCACGAAAGGAACAATTTCGCTTCAAAATGGCCAAAAGTTGCAATACCCCCCCAAAGGAACAATTTCGCCTCAAAATGGCAAAAAATTGCAATACCCCCCCAAAGGAACAATTTCGCTTCAAAATGGCCAAAAGTTGCAATACCCCCCCCAAAGGAACATTTTCGCCTCAAAATGGAAAAAAAATTGCAATACCCCCCCAAAGGAACAATTTCGCCTCAAAATGGCAAAAAATTGCAATACCCCCCCAAAGGAACAATTTCACCTCAAAATGCCGAAAAGTTGCAATACCCTCCGAAAGGAACAATTTCGCTTCAAAATGGCCAAAAGTTGCAATACCCCCCCAAAGGAACAATTTCGCCTCAAAATGGCAAAAAATTGCAATACCCCCCCAAAGGAACAATTTCGCTTCAAAATGGCCAAAAATTGCAATACCCCCCAAAGGAACAATTTCGCCTCAAAATGCCGAAAAGTTGCAATACCCCCCCAAAGGAACAATTTCGCTTCAAAATGTGCAAAAGTTGCAATACCCCCCCCAAAGGAACATTTTCGCCTCAAAATGGAAAAAAAATTGCAATACCCCCCCAAAGGAACAATTTCGCCTCAAAATGGCGAAAAGTTGCTATACCCCCCAAAGGAACAATTTCGCCTCAAAATGCCGAAAAGTTGCAATACCCCCCCAAAGGAACAATTTCGCCTCAAAATGGAAAAAAAATTGCAATACCCCTCAAAGGAACAATTTCGAATCAAAGTGGCCAAAAGTTGCAATACCCCCCCAAAGGAACAATTTCGCCTCAAAATGGAAAAAAAAATTGCAATACCCCCCGAAAGGAACAATTTCGCCTCAAAATGCCGAAAAGTTGCAATACCCCCCCAAAGGAACAATTTCGCCTCAAAATGGCAAAAAATTGCAATACCCCCCCAAAGGAACAATTTCACTTCAAAATGCCGAAAAGTTGCAATACCCTCCGAAAGGAACAATTTCGCTTCAAAATGGCCAAAATTTGCAATACCCCCCCAAAGGAACAATTTCGCCTCAAAATGGCAAAAAATTGCAATACCCCCCAAAGGAACAATTTCGCTTCAAAATGGCCAAAAATTGCAATACCCCCCAAAGGAACAATTTCGCCTCAAAATGCCGAAAAGTTGCAATACCCCCCCAAAGGAACAATTTCGCTTCAAAATGTGCAAAAGTTGCAATACCCCCCAAAGGAACAATTTCGCCTCAAAATGAAAAAAAAATTGCAATACCCCCCCAAAGGAACAATTTCGCTTCAAAATGCCGAAAAGTTGCTATACCCCCCAAAGGTACAATTTCGCTTCAAAATGGCCAAAAGTTGCAATACCCCCCAAAGGAACAATTTCGCCTCAAAATGGAAAAAAAATTGCAATACCCCCCCAAAGGAACAATTTCGCCTCAAAATGCCGAAAAGTTGCAATACCCCCCGAAAGGAACAATTTCGCTTCAAAATGGCTAAAAGTTGCAATACCCCCCCAAAGGAACAATTTCGCCTCAAAATGGCAAAAAATTGCAATACCCCCCCAAAGGAACAATTTCGCTTCAAAATGCCGAAAAGTTGCAATACCCCCCCAAAGGAACAATTTCGCTTCAAAATGGCCAAAAGTTGCAATACCCCCCAAAAGAACAATTTCACCTCAAAATGGCAAAAAATTGCAATACCCCCCCCAAAGGAACAATTTCGCTTCAAAATGGTCAAAAGTTGCAATACCCCCCCAAAGGAACAATTTCGCTTCAAAATGGCCAAAAGTTGCAATACCCCCCCCAAAGGAACAATTTCGCCTCAAAATGGCAAAAAATTGCAATACCCCCCCAAAGGAACAATTTCGCTTCAAAATGGCCAAAAGTTGCGATACCCCCCAAAAGAACAATTTCACCTCAAAATGGCAAAAAATTGCAATACCCCCCCCCAAAGGAACAATTTCGCTTCAAAATGGTCAAAAGTTGCAATACCCTCCCAAAGGAACAATTTCACTTCAAAATGGCCAAAAGTTGCAATACCCCCCCAAAGGAACAATTTCGCTTCAAAATGCCGAAAAGTTGCAATACCCCCCCAAAGGAACAATTTCCCTTCAAAATGGCCAAAAGTTGCAATACCCCCCAAAGGAACAATTTCGCCTCAAAATGGAAAAAAAAATTGCAATACCGCCCAAAGAAACAATTTCGCCTCAAAATGCCGAAAAGTTTAAATACCCCTCCAAAGGTAAAATTTCGCTTCAAAATGGCCAAAAGTTGCAATACCCCCCCAAAGGAACAATTTCGCCTCAAAATGGAAAAAAAATTGCAATACCCCCCCAAAGGAACAATTTCGCCTCAAAATGCCGAAAAGTTGCAATACCCCCCGAAAGGAACAATTTCGCTTCAAAATGGCCAAAAGTTGCAATACCCCCCCAAAGGAACAATTTCGCCTCAAAATGGCAAAAAATTGCAATACCCCCCCAAAGGAACAATTTCGCTTCAAAATGGCCAAAAGTTGCAATACCCCCCTAAAGGAACAATTTCGCCTCAAAATGGCAAAAAATTGCAATACCTCCAAAAGGAACAATTTCGCTTCAAAATGCCGAAAAGTTGCAATACCCCCCAAAGGAACAATTTCGCCTCAAAATGATCAAAAGTTGCAATACCCCCCAAAGGAACAATTTCGTTTCAAAATGCCGAAAAGTTGCAATACCCCCCCAAAGGAACAATATCGCTTCAAAATGGCCAAAAGTTGCAATACCCCCCCAAAGGAACAATTTCGCCTCAAAATGGAAAAATAATTGCAATACCCCCCCAAAGGAACAATTTCGCCTCAAAATGCCGAAAAGTTGCAATACCCCCCGAAAGGAGCAATTTCGCTTCAAAATGGCCAAAAGTTGCAATACCCCCCAAAGGAACAATTTCGCCTCAAAATGGCAAAAAATTGCAATACCCCCCCAAAGGAACAATTTCGCTTCAAAATGGCCAAAAGTTGCAATACCCCCCAAAGGAACAATTTCGCCTGAAAATGGCAAAAAATTGCAATACCCCCCCAAAGGAACAATTTCGCCTCAAAATGGCGAAAAGTTGCAATACCCCCCCAAAGGAAAAATTTCGCTTCAAAATGGTCAAAAGTTGCAATACCCCCCCAAAGGAACAATTTCGCTTCAAAATGCCGAAAAGTTGCAATACCCCCCCAAAGGAACAATTTCACTTCAAAATGGCCAAAAGTTGCAATACCCCCCCAAAGGAACAATTTCGCTTCAAAATGCCGAAAAGTTGCAATACCCCCCCAAAGGAACAATTTCGCCTCAAAATGGAAAAAAAAATTGCAATACCCCCCCAAAGGAACAATTTCGCCTCAAAATGCCGAAAAGTTGCAATACCCCCCCAAAGGAACAATTTCGCTTCAAAATGGCCAAAAGTTGCAATACCCCCCCAAAAAAACAATTTCGCCTCAAAATGGCAAGAAATTGACATACCCCCCCAAAGGAACAATTTCGCCTCAAAATGCCGAAAAGTTGCAATACCCCCCCAAAGGAACAATTTCGCTTCAAAATGGCCAAAAGTTGCAATACCCCCCCAAAGGAACAATTTCGCCTCAAAATGGAAAAAAAATTGCAATACCCCCCAAAGGAACAATTTCGAATCAAAGTGGCCAAAAGTTGCAATACCCCCCCAAAGGAACAATTTCGCCTCAAAATGGAAAAAAAAATTGCAATACCCCCCGAAAGGAACAATTTCGCCTCAAAATGCCGAAAAGTTGCAATACCCCCCCAAAGGAACAATTTCGCCTCAAAATGGCAAAAAATTGCAATACCCCCCCAAAGGAACAATTTCACTTCAAAATGCCGAAAAGTTGCAATACCCTCCGAAAGGAACAATTTCGCTTCAAAATGGCCAAAATTTGCAATACCCCTCCAAAGGAACAATTTCGCCTCAAAATGGCAAAAAATTGCAATACCCCCCAAAGGAACAATTTCGCTTCAAAATGGCCAAAAATTGCAATACCCCCAAAGGAACAATTTCGCCTCAAAATGCCGAAAAGTTGCAATACCCCCCCAAAGGAACAATTTCGCTTCAAAATGTGCAAAAGTTGCAATACCCCCCAAAGGAACAATTTCGCCTCAAAATGAAAAAAAAATTGCAATACCCCCCCAAAGGAACAATTTCGCTTCAAAATGCCGAAAAGTTGCTATACCCCCCAAAGGTACAATTTCGCTTCAAAATGGCCAAAAGTTGCAATACCCCCCAAAGGAACAATTTCGCCTCAAAATGGAAAAAAAATTGCAATACCCCCCCAAAGGAACAATTTCGCCTCAAAATGCCGAAAAGTTGCAATACCCCCCGAAAGGAACAATTTCGCTTCAAAATGGCTAAAAGTTGCAATACCCCCCCAAAGGAACAATTTCGCCTCAAAATGGGAAAAAATTGCAATACCCCCCCAAAGGAACAATTTCGCTTCAAAATGGCCAAAAGTTGCAATACCCCCCAAAAGAACAATTTCACCTCAAAATGGCAAAAAATTGCAATACCCCCCCCAAAGGAACAATTTCGCTTCAAAATGGTCAAAAGTTGCAATACCCCCCCAAAGGAACAATTTCACTTCAAAATGGCCAAAAGTTGCAATACCCCCCCAAAGGAACAATTTCGCTTCAAAATGCCGAAAAGTTGCAATACCCCCCCAAAGGAACAATTTCGCTTCAAAATGCCGAAAAGTTGCAATACCCCCCCAAAGGAACAATTTCACTTCAAAATGGCCAAAAGTTGCAATACCCCCCCAAAGGAACAATTTCGCTTCAAAATGCCGAAAAGTTGCAATACCCCCCAAAGGAACAATTTCGCCTCAAAATGGAAAAAAAAATTGCAATACCCCCCCAAAGGAACAATTTCGCCTCAAAATGCCGAAAAGTTGCAATACCCCCCCAAAGGAACAATTTCGCTTCAAAATGGCCAAAAGTTGCAATACCCCCCCAAAAAAACAATTTCGCCTCAAAATGGCAAGAAATTGCAATACCCCCCCAAAGGAACAATTTCGTCTCAAAATGCCGAAAAGTTGCAATACCCCCCCCAAAGGAACAATTTCGCTTCAAAATGGCCAAAAGTTGCAATACCCCCCCAAAGGAACAATTTCGCCTCAAAATGGAAAAAAAATTGCAATACCCCCCAAAGGAACAATTTCGAATCAAAGTGGCCAAAAGTTGCAATACCCCCCGAAAGGAACAATTTCGCCTCAAAATGCCGAAAAGTTGCAATACCCCCCCAAAGGAACAATTTCGCTTCAAAATGGCAAAAAATTGCAATACCCCCCCAAAGGAACAATTTCACCTCAAAATGCCGAAAAGTTGCAATACCCTCCGAAAGGAACAATTTCGCTTCAAAATGGCCAAAATTTGCAATACCCCCCCAAAGGAACAATTTCGCCTCAAAATGGCAAAAAATTGCAATACCCCCCAAAGGAACAATTTCGTCTCAAAATGCCGAAAAGTTGCAATACCCCCCCAAAAAAACAATTTCGCCTCAAAATGGCAAGAAATTGCAATACCCCCCAAAGGAACAATTTCGCCTCAAAATGCCGAAAAGTTGCAATACCCCCCCAAAGGAACAATTTCGCTTCAAAATGTCCAAAAGTTGCAATACCCCCCAAAGGAACAATTTCGCCTCAAAATGAAAAAAAAAATTGCAATACCCCCCCAAAGGAACAATTTCGCTTCAAAATGGCCAAAAGTTGCAATACCCCCAAAGGAACAATTTCGCCTCAAAATGGAAAAAAAATTGCAATACCCCCCCAAAGGAACAATTTCGCCTCAAAATGCCGAAAAGTTGCAATACCCCCCGAAAGGAACAATTTCGCTTCAAAATGGCCAAAAGTTGCAATACCCCCCAAAAGAACAATTTCGCTTCAAAATGGCAAAAAATTGCAATACCCCCCCAAAGGAACAATTTCGCTTCAAAATGGCCAAAAGTTGCAATACCCCCCCAAAGGAACAATTTCGCCTCAAAATGGAAAAAAAATTGCAATACCCCCCCAAACGAACAATTTCGCCTTAAAATGCCGAAAAGTTGCAATACCCCCCGAAAGGAACAATTTCGCTTCAAAATGGCCAAAAATTGCAATACCCCCCCAAAGGAACAATTTCGCTTCAAAATGCCGAAAAGTTGCAATACCCCCCAAAGGTACAATTTCGCTTCAAAATGGCCAAAAGTTGCAATACCCCCCAAAGGAACAATTTCGCCTCAAAATGGAAAAAAAATTGCAATACCCCCCCAAAGGAACAATTTCGCCTCAAAATGCCGAAAAGTTGCAATACCCCCCGAAAGGAACAATTTCGCTTCAAAATGGCCAAAAGTTGCAATACCCCCCCAAAGGAACAATTTCGCCTCAAAATGGCAAAAAATTGCAATACCCCCATAAAGGAACAATTTCGCTTCAAAATGGCCAAAAGTTGCAATACCCCCCAAAGGAACAATTTCGCCTCAAAATGAAAAAAAAATTGCAATACCCCCCCAAAGGAACAATTTCGCTTCAAAATGGCCAAAAGTTGCAATACCCCCCAAAGGAACAATTTCGCCTCAAAATGGAAAAAAATTGCAATACCCCCCCAAAGGAACAATTTCGCCTCAAAATGCCGAAAAGTTGCAATACCCCCCGAAAGGAACAATTTCGCTTCAAAATGGCCAAAAGTTGCAATACCCCCCCAAAGGAACAATTTCGCTTCAAAATGGCAAAAAATTGCAATACCCCCCCAAAGGAACAATTTCGCTTCAAAATGGCCAAAAGTTGCAATACCCCCCCAAAGGAACAATTTCGCCTCAAAATGGAAAAAAAATTGCAATACCCCCCCAAAGGAACAATTTCGCCTTAAAATGCCGAAAAGTTGCAATACCCCCCGAAAGGAACAATTTCGCTTCAAAATCGCCAAAAATTGCAATACCCCCCCAAAGGAACAATTTCGCTTCAAAATGCCGAAAAGTTGCAATACCCCCCAAAGGTACAATTTCGCTTCAAAATGGCCAAAAGTTGCAATACCCCCCAAAGGAACAATTTCGCCTCAAAATGGAAAAAAAATTGCAATACCCCCCCAAAGGAACAATTTCGCCTCAAAATGCCGAAAAGTTGCAATACCCCCCGAAAGGAACAATTTCGCTTCAAAATGGCCAAAAGTTGCAATACCCCCCCAAAGGAACAATTTCGCCTCAAAATGGCAAAAAATTGCAATACCCCCATAAAGGAACAATTTCGCTTCAAAATGGCCAAAAGTTGCAATACCCCCCAAAAGAACAATTTCACCTCAAAATGGCAAAAAATTGCAATACCCCCCCCAAGGAACAATTTCGCTTCAAAATGGTCAAAAGTTGCAGTACCCTCCCAAAGGAACAATTTCACTTCAAAATGGCCAAAAGTTGCAATACCCCCCCAAAGGAACAATTTCGCTTCAAAATGCCGAAAAGTTGCAATACCCCCCCAAAGGAACAATTTCGCTTCAAAATGGCCAAAAGTTGCAATACCCCCCAAAGGAACAATTTCGCCTCAAAATGGAAAAAAAAATTGCAATACTGCCCAAAGAAACAATTTCGCCTCAAAATGCCGAAAAGTTTAAATACCCCTCCAAAGGTAAAATTTCGCTTCAAAATGGCCAAAAGTTGCAATACCCCCCCAAAGGAACAATTTCGCCTCAAAATGGAAAAAAAATTGCAATACCCCCCCAAAGGAACAATTTCGCCTCAAAATGCCGAAAAGTTGCAATACCCCCCGAAAGGAACAATTTCGCTTCAAAATGGCCAAAAGTTGCAATTCCCCCCCAAAGGAACAATTTCACCTCGAAATGGCAAAAAATTGCAATACCCCCCCAAAGGAACAATTTCGCTTCAAAATGGCCAAAAGTTGCAATACCCCCCTAAAGGAACAATTTCGCCTCAAAATGGCAAAAAATTGCAATACCTCCCAAAGGAACAATTTCGCTTCAAAATGCCGAAAAGTTGCAATACCCCCCAAAGGAACAATTTCGCCTCAAAATGGTCAAAAGTTGCAATACCCCCCAAAGGAACAATTTCGTTTCAAAATGCCGAAAAGTTGCAATACCCCCCCAAAGGAACAATTTCGCTTCAAAATGGCCAAAAGTTGCAATACCCCCCCAAAGGAACAATTTCGCCTCAAAATGGAAAAATAATTGCAATACCCCCCCAAAGGAACAATTTCGCCTCAAAATGCCGAAAAGTTGCAATACCCCCCGAAAGGAGCAATTTCGCTTCAAAATGGCCAAAAGTTGCAATACCCCCCAAAGGAACAATTTCGCCTCAAAATGGCAAAAAATTGCAATACCCCCCAAAGGAACAATTTCGCTTCAAAATGGCCAAAAGTTGCAATACCCCCCCAAAGGAACAATTTCGCCTGAAAATGGCAAAAAATTGCAATACCCCCCCAAAGGAACAATTTCGCCTCAAAATGGCGAAAAGTTGCAATACCCCCCCAAAGGAAAAATTTTGCTTCAAAATGGTCAAAAGTTGCAATACCCCCCCAAAGGAACAATTTCACTTCAAAATGGCCAAAAGTTGCAATACCCCCCAAAGGAAGAATTTCGCTTCAAAATGGTCAAAAGTTGCAATACCCCCCCAAAGGAACAATTTCGCTTCAAAATGCCGAAAAGTTGCAATACCCCCCCAAAGGAACAATTTCACTTCAAAATGGCCAAAAGTTGTAATACCCCCCCAAAGGAACAATTTCGCTTCAAAATGCCGAAAAGTTGCAATACCCCCCCAAAGGAACAATTTCGCCTCAAAATGGAAAAAAAAATTGCAATACCCCCCCAAAGGAACAATTTCGCCTCAAAATGCCGAAAAGTTGCAATACCCCCCCAAAGGAACAATTTCGCTTCAAAATGGCCAAAAGTTGCAATACCCCCCCAAAAAACAATTTCGCCTCAAAATGGCAAGAAATTGCAATACCCCCCCAAAGGAAAAATTTCGCCTCAAAATGCCGAAAAGTTGCAATACCCCCCCAAAGGAACAATTTCGCTTCAAAATGGCCAAAAGTTGCAGTACCCCCCCAAAGGAACAATTTCACCTCAAAATGGAAAAAAAATTGCAATACCCCCCAAAGGAACAATTTCGAATCAAAGTGGCCAAAAGTTGCAATACCCCCCGAAAGGAACAATTTCGCCTCAAAATGCCAAAAAGTTGCAATACCCCCCCAAAGGAACAATTTCGCCTCAAAATGGCAAAAAATTGCAATACCCCCCCAAAGGAACAATTTCACTTCAAAATGCCGAAAAGTTGCAATACCCTCCGAAAGGAACAATTTCGCTTCAAAATGGCCAAAATTTGCAATACCCCCCCAAAGGAACAATTTCGCCTCAAAATGGCAAAAAATTGCAATACCCCCCAAAGGAACAATTTCGCTTCAAAATGGCCAAAAATTGCAATACCCCCCAAAGGAACAATTTCGCCTCAAAATGCCGAAAAGTTGCAATACCCCCCCAAAGGAACAATTTCGCTTCAAAATGTGCAAAAGTTGCAATACCCCCCAAAGGAACAATTTCGCCTCAAAATGAAAAAAAAATTGCAATACCCCCCCAAAGGAACAATTTCGCTTCAAAATGCCGAAAAGTTGCTATACCCCCAAAGGTACAATTTCGCTTCAAAATGGCCAAAAGTTGCAATACCCCCCAAAGGAACAATTTCGCCTCAAAATGGAAAAAAAATTGCAATACCCCCCCAAAGGAACAATTTCGCCTCAAAATGCCGAAAAGTTGCAATACCCCCCGAAAGGAACAATTTCGCTTCAAAATGGCCAAAAGTTGCAATACCCCCCAAAAGAACAATTTCACCTCAAAATGGCAAAAAATTGCAATACCCCCCCCCAAAGGAACAATTTCGCTTCAAAATGGTCAAAAGTTGCAATACCCCCCCAAAGGAACAATTTCACTTCAAAATGGCCAAAAGTTGCAATACCCCCCCAAAGGAACAATTTCGCTTCAAAATGCCGAAAAGTTGCAATACCCCCCAAAGGAACAATTTCGCCTCAAAATGGAAAAAAAAATTGCAGTACCCCCCAAAGAAACAATTTCGCCTCAAAATGCCGAAAAGTTTAAATACCCCTCCAAAGGTACAATTTCGCTTCAAAATGGCCAAAAGTTGCAATACCCCCCCAAAGGATCAATTTCGCCTCAAAATGGAAAAAAAATTGCAATACCCCCCAAAGGAACAATTTCGCCTCAAAATGCCGAAAAGTTGCAATACCCCCAAAAGGAACAATTTCGCTTCAAAATGGCCAAAAATTGCAATACCCCCCCAAAGGAACAATTTCGCCTCAAAATGGCAAGAAATTGCAATACCCCCCCAAAGGAAAAATTTCACCTCAAAATGGCAAAAAATTGCAATACCCCCCCCAAAGGAACAATTTCGCTTCAAAATGGTCAAAAGTTGCAATACCCCCCCAAAGGAACAATTTCACTTCAAAATGGCCAAAAGTTGCAATACCCCCCCAAAGGAACAATTTCGCTTCAAAATGCCGAAAAGTTGCAATACCCCCCCAAAGGAACAATTTCGCTTCAAAATGGCCAAAAGTTGCAATACCCCCCAAAGGAACAATTTCGCCTCAAAATGGAAAAAAAAATTGCAGTACCCCCCAAAGAAACAATTTCGCCTCAAAATGCCGAAAAGTTTAAATACCCCTCCAAAGGTACAATTTCGCTTCAAAATGGCCAAAAGTTGCAATACCCCCCCAAAGGATCAATTTCGCCTCAAAATGGAAAAAAAATTGCAATACCCCCCAAAGGAACAATTTCGCCTCAAAATGCCGAAAAGTTGCAATACCCCCCAAAAGGAACAATTTCGCTTCAAAATGGCCAAAAGTTGCAATACCCCCCCAAAAAAACAATTTCGCCTCAAAATGGCAAGAAATTGCAATACCCCCCCAAAGGAAAAATTTCGCCTCAAAATGCCGAAAAGTTGCAATACCCCCCCAAAGGAACAATTTCGCTTCAAAATGGCCAAAAGTTGCAGTACCCCCCCAAAGGAACAATTTCGCCTCAAAATGGAAAAAAAATTGCAATACCCCCCAAAGGAACAATTTCGAATCAAAGTGGCCAAAAGTTGCAATACCCCCCGAAAGGAACAATTTCGCCTCAAAATGCCGAAAAGTTGCAATACCCCCCCAAAGGAACAATTTCGCCTCAAAATGGCAAAAAATTGCAATACCCCCCCAAAGGAACAATTTCACTTCAAAATGCCGAAAAGTTGCAATACCCTCCGAAAGGAACAATTTCGCTTCAAAATGGCCAAAATTTGCAATACCCCCCCAAAGGAACAATTTCGCCTCAAAATGGCAAAAAATTGCAATACCCCCCAAAGGAACAATTTCGCTTCAAAATGGCCAAAAATTGCAATACCCCCCAAAGGAACAATTTCGCCTCAAAATGCCGAAAAGTTGCAATACCCCCCCAAAGGAACAATTTCGCTTCAAAATGTGCAAAAGTTGCAATACCCCCCAAAGGAACAATTTCGCCTCAAAATGAAAAAAAAATTGCAATACCCCCCCAAAGGAACAATTTCGCTTCAAAATGCCGAAAAGTTGCTATACCCCCAAAGGTACAATTTCGCTTCAAAATGGCCAAAAGTTGCAATACCCCCCAAAGGAACAATTTCGCCTCAAAATGGAAAAAAAATTGCAATACCCCCCCAAAGGAACAATTTCGCCTCAAAATGCCGAAAAGTTGCAATACCCCCCGAAAGGAACAATTTCGCTTCAAAATGGCCAAAAGTTGCAATACCCCCCAAAAGAACAATTTCACCTCAAGATGGCAAAAAATTGCAATACCCCCCCCAAAGGAACAATTTCGCTTCAAAATGGTCAAAAGTTGCAATACCCCCCCAAAGGAACAATTTCACTTCAAAATGGCCAAAAGTTGCAATACCCCCCCAAAGGAACAATTTCGCTTCAAAATGCCGAAAAGTTGCAATACCCCCCCAAAGGAACAATTTCGCTTCAAAATGGCCAAAAATTGCAATACCCCCCCAAAGGAACAATTTCGCTTCAAAATGCCGAAAAGTTGCAATACCCCCCAAAGGTACAATTTCGCTTCAAAATGGCCAAAAGTTGCAATACCCTCCAAAGGAACAATTTCGCCTCAAAATGGAAAAAAATTTGCAATACCCCCCCAAAGGAACAATTTCGCCTCAAAATGCCGAAAAGTTGCAATACCCCCCGAAAGGAACAATTTCGCTTCAAAATGGCCAAAAGTTGCAATACCCCCCCAAAGGAACAATTTCGCCTCAAAATGGCAAAAAATTGCAATACCCCCCCAAAGGAACAATTTCGCTTCAAAATGGCCAAAAGTTGCAATACCCCCCAAAAAAACAATTTCACCTCAAAATGGCAAAAAATTGCAATACCCCCCCCCAAAGGAACAATTTCGCTTCAAAATGTTCAAAAGTTGCAATACCCCCCCAAAGGAACAATTTCACTTCAAAATGGCCAAAAGTTGCAATACCCCCCCAAAGGAACAATTTCGCTTCAAAATGCCGAAAAGTTGCAATACCCCCCCAAAGGAACAATTTCGCTTCAAAATGGAAAAAAAAAATGCAATACCGCCCAAAGAAACAATTTCGCTTCAAAATGCCGAAAAGTTTAAATACCCCTCCAAAGGTAAAATTTCGCTTCAAAATGGCCAAAAGTTGCAATACCCCCCCAAAGTAACAATTTCGCCTCAAAATGGAAAAAAAATTGCAATACCCCCCCAAAGGAACAATTTCGCCTCAAAATGCCGAAAAGTTGCAATACCCCCCGAGAGGAACAATTTCGCTTCAAAATGGCCAAAAGTTGCAATACCCCCCCAAAGGAACAATTTCGCCTGAAAATGGCAAAAAATTGCAATACCCCCCCAAAGGAACAATTTCGCTTCAAAATGGTCAAAAGTTGCAATACCCCCCCAAAGGAACAATTTCACTTCAAAATGGCCAAAAGTTGCAATACCCCCCCAAAGGAACAATTTCGCTTCAAAATGGCCAAAAGTTGCAATACCCCCCCAAAGGAACAATTTCGCTTCAAAATGCCGAAAAGTTGCAATACCCCCCCAAAGGAACAATTTCACTTCAAAATGGCCAAAAGTTGCAATACCCCCCCAAAGGAACAATTTCGCTTCAAAATGCCGAAAAGTTGCAATACCCCCCCAAAGGAACAATTTCGCCTCAAAATGGAAAAAAAAATTGCAATACCCCCCCAAAGGAACAATTTCGCCTCAAAATGCCGAAAAGTTGCAATACCCCCCCAAAGGAACAATTTCGCTTCAAAATGGCCAAAAGTTGCAATACCCCCCCAAAAAAACAATTTCGCCTCAAAATGGCAAGAAATTGCAATACCCCCCCAAAGGAGCAATTTCGCCTCAAAATGCCGAAAAGTTGCAATACCCCCCCAAAGGAACAATTTCGCTTTAAAATGGCCAAAAGTTGCAATACCCCCCCAAAGGAACAATTTCGCCTCAAAATGGAAAAAAAATTGCAATACCCCCCAAAGGAACAATTTCGAATCAAAGTGGCCAAAAGTTGCAATACCCCCCGAAAGGAACAATTTCGCCTCAAAATGCCGAAAAGTTGCAATACCCCCCTAAAGGAACAATTTCACCTCAAAATGCCGAAAAGTTGCAATACCCTCCGAAAGGAACAATTTCGCTTCAAAATGGCCAAAATTTGCAATACCCCCCCAAAGGAACAATTTCGCCTCAAAATGGCAAAAAATTGCAATACCCCCCAAAGGAACAATTTCGCTTCAAAATGGCCAAAAATTGCAATACCCCCCAAAGGAACAATTTCGCCTCAAAATGCCGAAAAGTTGCAATACCCCCCCAAAGGAACAATTTCGCTTCAAAATGTGCAAAAGTTGCAATACCCCCCAAAGGAACAATTTCGCCTCAAAATGAAAAAAAAATTGCAATACCCCCCCAAAGGAACAATTTCGCTTCAAAATGCCGAAAAGTTGCTATACCCCCCAAAGGTACAATTTCGCTTCAAAATGGCCAAAAGTTGCAATACCCCCCAAAGGAACAATTTCGCCTCAAAATGGAAAAAAAATTGCAATACCCCCCCAAAGGAACAATTTCGCCTCAAAATGCCGAAAAGTTGCAATACCCCCCGAAAGGAACAATTTCGCTTCAAAATTGCTAAAAGTTGCAATACCCCCCAAAGGAACAATTTCGCCTCAAAATGGCAAAAAATTGCAATACCCCCCCAAAGGAACAATTTCGCTTCAAAATGGCCAAAAGTTGCAATACCCCCCAAAAGAACAATTTCACCTCAAAATGGCAAAAAATTGCAATACCCCCCCCAAAGGAACAATTTCGCTTCAAAATGGTCAAAAGTTGCAATACCCCCCCAAAGGAACAATTTCACTTCAAAATGGCCAAAAGTTGCAATACCCCCCCAAAGGAACAATTTCGCTTCAAAATGCCGAAAAGTTGCAATACCCCCCCAAAGGAACAATTTCGCTTCAAAATGGCCAAAAGTTGCAATACCCCCCAAAGGAACAATTTCGCCTCAAAATGCCGAAAAGTTTAAATACCCCTCCAAAGGTAAAATTTCGCTTCAAAATGGCCAAAAGTTGCAATACCCCCCCAAAGGAACAATTTCGCCTCAAAATGCCGAAAAGTTGCAATACCCCCCGAAAGGAACAATTTCGCTTCAAAATGGCCAAAAGTTGCAATACCCCCCCAAAGGAACAATTTTGCCTGAAAATGGCAAAAAATTGCAATACCCCCCCAAAGGAACAATTTCGCTTCAAAATGGTCAAAAGTTGCAATAGCCCCCCAAAGGAACAATTTCACTTCAAAATGGCCAAAAGTTGCAATACCCCCCCAAAGGAACAATTTCGCTTCAAAATGGCCAAAAGTTGCAATACCCCCCCAAAGGAACAATTTCGCTTCAAAATGCCGAAAAGTTGCAATACCCCCCCAAAGGAACAATTTCACTTCAAAATGGCCAAAAGTTGCAATACCCCCCCAAAGGAACAATTTCGCTTCAAAATGCCGAAAAGTTGCAATACCCCCCCAAAGGAACAATTTCGCCTCAAAATGGAAAAAAAAATTGCAATACCCCCCCAAAGGAACAATTTCGCCTCAAAATGCCGAAAAGTTGCAATACCCCCCCAAAGGAACAATTTCGCTTCAAAATGGCCAAAAGTTGCAATACCCCCCCAAAAAAACAATTTCGCCTCAAAATGGCAAGAAATTGCAATACCCCCCCAAAGGAGCAATTTCGCCTCAAAATGCCGAAAAGTTGCAATACCCCCCCAAAGGAACAATTTCGCTTTAAAATGGCCAAAAGTTGCAATACCCCCCCAAAGGAACAATTTCGCCTCAAAATGGAAAAAAATTGCAATACCCCCCAAAGGAACAATTTCGAATCAAAGTGGCCAAAAGTTGCAATACCCCCCGAAAGGAACAATTTCGCCTCAAAATGCCGAAAAGTTGCAATACCCCCCCAAAGGAACAATTTCTCCTCAAAATGGCAAAAAATTGCAATACCCCCCCAAAGGAACAATTTCACCTCAAAATGCCGAAAAGTTGCAATACCCTCCGAAAGGAACAATTTCGCTTCAAAATGGCCAAAATTTGCAATACCCCCCCAAAGGAACAGTTTCGCCTCAAAATGGCAAAAAATTGCAATACCCCCCAAAGGAACAATTTCGCTTCAAAATGGCCAAAAATTGCAATACCCCCAAAGGAACAATTTCGCCTCAAAATGCCGAAAAGTTGCAATACCCCCCCAAAGGAACAATTTCGCTTCAAAATGTGCAAAAGTTGCAATACCCCCAAAGGAACAATTTCGCCTCAAAATGAAAAAAAAATTGCAATACCCCCCCAAAGGAACAATTTCGCTTCAAAATGCCGAAAAGTTGCTATACCCCCCAAAGGTACAATTTCGCTTCAAAATGGCCAAAAGTTGCAATACCCCCCAAAGGAACAATTTCGCCTCAAAATGGAAAAAAAATTGCAATACCCCCCCAAAGGAACAATTTCGCCTCAAAATGCCGAAAAGTTGCAATACCCCCCGAAAGGAACAATTTCGCTTCAAAATTGCTAAAAGTTGCAATACCCCCCCAAAGGAACAATTTCGCCTCAAAATGGCAAAAAATTGCAATACCCCCCCAAAGGAACAATTTCGCTTCAAAATGGCCAAAAGTTGCAATACCCCCCCAAAGGAACAATTTCGCCTCAAAATGGCAAAAAATTGCAATACCCCCACAAAGGAACAATTTCGCTTCAAAATGGCCAAAAGTTGCAATACCCCCCAAAAGAACAATTTCACCTCAAAATGGCAAAAAATTGCAATACCCCCCCCAAAGGAACAATTTCGCCTCAAAATGCCGAAAAGTTGCAATACCCCCCGAAAGGAACAATTTCGCTTCAAAATGGCCAAAAGTTGCAATACCCCCCCAAAGGAACAATTTCGCCTCAAAATGGCAAAAAATTGCAATACCCCCCCAAAGGAACAATTTCGCTTCAAAATGGCCAAAAGTTGCAATACCCCCCAAAAGAACAATTTCACCTCAAAATGGCAAAAAATTGCAATACCCCCCCCAAAGGAACAATTTCGCTTCAAAATGTTCAAAAGTTGCAATACCCCCCCAAAGGAACAATTTCACTTCAAAATGGCCAAAAGTTGCAATACCCCCCCAAAGGAACAATTTCGCTTCAAAATGCCGAAAAGTTGCAATACCCCCCAAAGGAACAATTTCGCTTCAACATGGAAAAAAAAAATGCAATACCGCCCAAAGAAACAATTTCGCCTCAAAATGCCGAAAAGTTTAAATACCCCTCCAAAGGTAAAATTTCGCTTCAAAATGGCCAAAAGTTGCAATACCCCCCCAAAGGAACAATTTCGCCTCAAAATGGAAAAAAAATTGCAATACCCCCCCAAAGGAACAATTTCGCCTCAAAATGCCGAAAAGTTGCAATACCCCCCGAAAGGAACAATTTCGCTTCAAAATGGCCAAAAGTTGCAATACCCCCCCAAAGGAACAATTTCGCCTGAAAATGGCAAAAAATTGCAATACCCCCCAAAGGAACAATTTCGCTTCAAAATGGTCAAAAGTTGCAATACCCCCCCAAAGGAACAATTTCACTTTAAAATGGCCAAAAGTTGCAATACCCCCCCAAAGGAACAATTTCGCTTCAAAATGGCCAAAAGTTGCAATACCCCCCCAAAGGAACAATTTCGCTTCAAAATGCCGAAAAGTTGCAATACCCCCCAAAAGAACAATTTCACCTCAAAATGGCAAAAAATTGCAATACCCCCCCAAAGGAACAATTTCGCTTCAAAATGCCGAAAAGTTGCAATACCCCCCAAAGGAACAATTTCGCTTCAAAATGGCCAAAAGTTGCAATACCCCCCAAAGGAACAATTTCGCCTCAAAATGGAAAAAAAAATTGCAATACCCCCCAAAGAAACAATTTCGCCTCAAAATGCCGAAAAGTTTAAATACCCCTCCAAAGGTACAATTTCGCTTCAAAATGGCCAAAGGTTGCAATACCCCCCCAAAGGAACAATTTCGCTTCAAAATGCCGAAAAGTTGCAATACCCCCAAAGGTACAATTTCGCTTCAAAATGGCCAAAAGTTGCAATACCCCCCGAAAGGAACAATTTCGCTTCAAAATGGCCAAAAGTTGCAATACCCCCCGAAAGGAACAATTTCGCATCAAAATGGCCAAAAGTTGCAATACCCCCCCAAAGGAACAATTTCGCCTGAAAATGGCAAAAAATTGCAATACCCCCCCAAAGGAACAATTTCGCTTCAAAATGGTCAAAAGTTGCAATACCCCCCCAAAGGAACAATTTCGCTTCAAAATGCCGAAAAGTTGCAATACCCCCAAAGGTACAATTTCGCTTCAAAATGGCCAAAAATTGCAATACCCCCCCAAAGGAACAATTTCGCCTCAAAATGCCGAAAAGTTGCAATACCCCCCGAAAGGAACAATTTCGCTTCAAAATGGCCAAAAGTTGCAATACCCCCCCAAAGGAACAATTTCGCCTGAAAATGGCAAAAAATTGCAATACCCCCCCAAAGGAACAATTTCGCTTCAAAATGGTCAAAAGTTGCAATACCCCCCCAAAGGAACAATTTCACTTCAAAATGGCCAAAAGTTGCAATACCCCCCCAAAGGAACAATTTCGCTTCAAAATGGCCAAAAGTTGCAATACCCCCCCAAAGGAACAATTTCGCTTCAAAATGCCGAAAAGTTGCAATACCCCCCAAAAGAACAATTTCACCTCAAAATGGCAAAAAATTGCAATACCCCCCCAAAGGAACAATTTCGCTTCAAAATGGTCAAAAGTTGCAATACCCCCCCAAAGGAACAATTTCACTTCAAAATGGCCAAAAGTTGCATTACCCCCCCAAAGGAACAATTTCGCTTCAAAATGCCGAAAAGTTGCAATACCCCCCAAAGGAACAATTTCGCTTCAAAATGGCCAAAAGTTGCAATACCCCCAAAGGAACAATTTCGCCTCAAAATGGAAAAAAAAATTGCAATACCCCCCAAAGAAACAATTTCGCCTCAAAATGCCGAAAAGTTTAAATACCCCTCCAAAGGTACAATTTCGCTTCAAAATGGCCAAAAGTTGCAATACCCCCCCAAAGGAACAATTTCGCTTCAAAATGCCGAAAAGTTGCAATACCCCCAAAGGTACAATTTCGCTTCAAAATGGCCAAAAGTTGCAATACCCCCCAAAGGAACAATTTCGCCTCAAAATGGAAAAAAATTTGCAATACCCCCCCAAAGGAACAATTTCGCCTCAAAATGCCGAAAAGTTGCAATACCCCCCGAAAGGAACAATTTCGCTTCAAAATGGCCAAAAGTTGCAATACCCCCCCAAAGGAACAATTTCGCCTCAAAATGGCAAAAAATTGCAATACCCCCCCAAAGGAACAATTTCGCTTCAAAATGGCCAAAAGTTGCAATACCCCCCAAAAGAACAATTTCACCTCAAAATGGCAAAAAATTGCAATACCCCCCCCAAAGGAACAATTTCGCCTCAAAATGCCGAAAAGTTGCAATACCCCCCGAAAGGAACAATTTCGCTTCAAAATGGCCAAAAGTTGCAATACCCCCTCAAAGGAACAATTTCGCCTCAAAATGGCAAAAAATTGCAATACCCCCTCAAAGGAACAATTTCGCTTCAAAATGGCCAAAAGTTGCAATACCCCCCAAAAGAACAATTTCACCTCAAAATGGCAAAAAATTGCAATACCCCCCCCAAAGGAACAATTTCGCTTCAAAATGTTCAAAAGTTGCAATACCCCCCCAAAGGAACAATTTCACTTCAAAATGGCCAAAAGTTGCAATACCCCCCCAAAGGAACAATTTCGCTTCAAAATGCCGAAAAGTTGCAATACCCCCCAAAGGAACAATTTCGCTTCAAAATGGAAAAAAAAAATGCAATACCGCCCAAAGAAACAATTTCGCCTCAAAATGCCGAAAAGTTTAAATACCCCTCCAAAGGTAAAATTTCGCTTCAAAATGGCCAAAAGTTGCAATACCCCCCCAAAGGAACAATTTCGCCTCAAAATGGAAAAAAAATTGCAATACCCCCCAAAGGAACAATTTCGCCTCAAAATGCCGAAAAGTTGCAATACCCCCCGAAAGGAACAATTTCGCTTCAAAATGGCCAAAAGTTGCAATACCCCCCCAAAGGAACAATTTCGCCTGAAAATGGCAAAAAATTGCAATACCCCCCCAAAGGAACAATTTCGCTTCAAAATGGTCAAAAGTTGCAATACCCCCCCAAAGGAACAATTTCACTTCAAAATGGCCAAAAGTTGCAATACCCCCCCAAAGGAACAATTTCGCTTCAAAATGGCCAAAAGTTGCAATACCCCCCCAAAGGAACAATTTCGCTTCAAAATGCCGAAAAGTTGCAATACCCCCCCAAAGGAACAATTTCACTTCAAAATGGCCAAAAGTTGCAATACCCCCCCAAAGGAACAATTTCGCTTCAAAATGCCGAAAAGTTGCAATACCCCCCCAAAGGAACAATTTCGCCTCAAAAAGGAAAAAAAAATTGCAATACCCCCCCAAAGGAACAATTTCGCCTCAAAATGCCGAAAAGTTGCAATACCCCCACAAAGGAACAATTTCGCTTCAAAATGGCCAAAAGTTGCAATACCCCCCCAAAAAAACAATTTCGCCTCAAAATGGCAAGAAATTGCAATACCCCCCCAAAGGAGCAATTTCGCCTCAAAATGCCGAAAAGTTGCAATACCCCCCCAAAGGAACAATTTCGCTTTAAAATGGCCAAAAGTTGCAATACCCCCCCAAAGGAACAATTTCGCCTCAAAATGGAAAAAAATTGCAATACCCCCCAAAGGAACAATTTCGAATCAAAGTGGCCAAAAGTTGCAATACCCCCCGAAAGGAACAATTTCGCCTCAAAATGCCGAAAAGTTGCAATACCCCCCCAAAGGAACAATTTCGCCTCAAAATGGCAAAAAATTGCAATACCCCCCCAAAGGAACAATTTCACCTCAAAATGCCGAAAAGTTGCAATACCCTCCGAAAGGAACAATTTCGCTTCAAAATGGCCAAAATTTGCAATACCCCCCCAAAGGAACAATTTCGCCTCAAAATGGCAAAAAATTGCAATACCCCCCAAAGGAACAATTTCGCTTCAAAATGGCCAAAAATTGCAATACCCCCCAAAGGAACAATTTTGCCTCAAAATGCCAAAAAGTTGCAATACCCCCCCAAAGGAACAATTTCGCTTCAAAATGTGCAAAAGTTGCAATACCCCCCAAAGGAACAATTTTGCCTCAAAATGAAAAAAAAATTGCAATACCCCCCCAAAGGAACAATTTCGCTTCAAAATGCCGAAAAGTTGCTATACCCCCCAAAGGTACAATTTCGCTTCAAAATGGCCAAAAGTTGCAATACCCCCCAAAGGAACAATTTCGCCTCAAAATGGAAAAAAAATTGCAATACCCCCCCAAAGGAACAATTTCGCCTCAAAATGCCGAAAAGTTGCAATACCCCCCGAAAGGAACAATTTCGCTTCAAAATGGCTAAAAGTTGCAATACCCCCCTAAAGGAACAATTTCGCCTCAAAATGGCAAAAAATTGCATTACCCCCCAAAGGAACAATTTCGCTTCAAAATGGCCAAAAGTTGCAATACCCCCCAAAAGAACAATTTCACCTCAAAATGGCAAAAAATTGCAATACCCCCCCCAAAGGAACAATTTCGCTTCAAAATGGTCAAAAGTTGCAATACCCCCCCCAAAGGAACAATTTCACTTCAAAATGGCCAAAAGTTGCAATACCCCCCCAAAGGAACAATTTCGCTTCAAAATGCCGAAAAGTTGCAATACCCCCCCAAAGGAACAATTTCGCTTCAAAATGGCCAAAAGTTGCAATACCCCCAAAGGTACAATTTCGCTTCAAAATGGCCAAAAGTTGCAATACCCCCCAAAGGAACAATTTCGCCTCAAAATGCCGAAAAGTTGCAATACCCCCCGAAAGGAACAATTTCGCTTCAAAATGGCCAAAAGTTGCAATACCCCCCCAAAGGAACAATTTCGCCTCAAAATGGCAAAAAATTGCAATACCCCCCCCCAAAGGAACAATTTCGCTTCAAAATGGTCAAAAGTTGCAATACCCCCCCAAAGGAACAATTTCACTTCAAAATGGCCAAAAGTTGCAATACCCCCCGAAAGGAACAATTTCGCTTCAAAATGGCCAAAAGTTGCAATACCCCCCAAAAGAACAATTTCACCTCAAAATGGCAAAAAATTGCAATACCCCCCCCCAAAGGAACAATTTCGCTTCAAAATGGTCAAAAGTTGCAATACCCCCCCAAAGGAACAATTTCACTTCAAAATGGCCAAAAGTTGCAATACCCCCCCAAAGGAACAATTGTGCTTCAAAATGCCGAAAAGTTGCAATACCCCCCCAAAGGAACAATTTCGCTTCAAAATGGAAAAAAAAATGCAATACCGCCCAAAGAAACAATTTCGCCTCAAAATGCCGAAAAGTTTAAATACCCCTCCAAAGGTACAATTTCGCTTCAAAATGGCCAAAAGTTGCAATACCCCCCCAAAGGAACAATTTCGCCTCAAAATGCCGAAAAGTTGCAATACCCCCCGAAAGGAACAATTTCGCTTCAAAATGGCCAAAAGTTGCAATACCCCCCCAAAGGAATAATTTCGCCTCAAAATGGCAAAAAATTGCAATACACCCCCAAAGGAACAATTTCGCTTCAAAATGGCCAAAAGTTGCAATACCCCCCCAAAGGAACAATTTTGCCTCAAAATGGTCAAAAGTTGCAATACCCCCCAAAGGAACAATTTCGTTTCAAAATGCCGAAAAGTTGCAATACCCCCCCAAAGGAACAATTTCGCTTCAAAATGGCCAAAAGTTGCAATACCCCCCAAAGGAACAATTTCGCCTCAAAATGGAAAAATAATTGCAATACCCCCCCAAAGGAACAATTTCGCCTCAAAATGCCGAAAAGTTGCAATACCCCCCGAAAGGAGCAATTTCGCTTCAAAATGGCCAAAAGTTGCAATACCCCCCAAAGGAACAATTTCGCCTCAAAATGGAAAAATAATTGCAATACCCCCCCAAAGGAACAATTTCGCCTCAAAATGGCAAAAAATTGCAATACCCCCCCAAAGGAACAATTTCGCTTCAAAATGGCCAAAAGTTGCAATACCCCCCCAAAGGAACAATTTCGCCTCAAAATGGCAAAAAATTGCAATACCCCCTCAAAGGAACAATTTCGCCTCAAAATGGCGAAAAGTTGCAATACCCCCCCAAAGGAACAATTTCGCTTCAAAATGGTCAAAAGTTGCAATACCCCCCCAAAGGAACAATTTCACTTCAAAATGGCCAAAAGTTGCAATACCCTCTCAAAGGAACAATTTCGCTTCAAAATGGCCAAAAGTTGCAATACTCCCCCAAAGGAACAATTTCGCTTCAAAATGCCGAAAAGTTGCAATACCCCCCCAAAGGAACAATTTCACTTCAAAATGGCCAAAAGTTGCAATACCCCCCCAAAGGAACAATTTCGCTTCAAAATGCCGAAAAGTTGCAATACCCCCCCAAAGGAACAATTTTGCCTCAAAATGGAAAAAAAAATTGCAATACCCCCCCAAAGGAACAATTTCGCCTCAAAATGCCGAAAAGTTTAAATACCCCCCGAAAGGAACAATTTCGCTTCAAAATGGCCAAAAGTTGCAATACCCCCCCAAAGGAACAATTTTGCCTCAAAATGGCAAGAAATTGCAATACCCCCCCAAAGGAACAATTTCGCCTCAAAATGCCGAAAAGTTGCAATACCCCCCCAAAGGAACAATTTCGCTTCAAAATGGCAAAAAGTTGCAATACCCCCCCAAAGGAACAATTTTGCCTCAAAATGGCAAAAATTGCAATACCCCCCCAAAGGAACAATTTCGCTTCAAAATGGTCAAAAGTTGCAATACCCCCCCAAAGGAACAATTTCGCTTCAAAATGGCCAAAAGTTGCAATACCTCCCCAAAGGAACAATTTCGCTTCCAAATGCCAAAAAGTTGCAATACCCCCCCAAAGGAACAATTTCGATTCGAAATGGCTAAAAGTTGCAATACCCCCCAAAGGAACAATTTCGCCTCAAAATGGCAAAAAATTGCAATACCCTCCCAAAGGAACAATTTCGCCTCAAAATGGCGAAAAGTTGCAATACCCCCCCAAAGGAACAATTTCGCTTCAAAATGGTCAAAAGTTGCAATACCCCCCCAAAGGAACAATTTCACTTCAAAATGGCCAAAAGTTGCAATACCCCCCCAAAGGAACAATTTCGCTTCAAAATGCCGAAAAGTTGCAATACCCCCCCAAAGGAACAATTTCGCCTCAAAATGGAAAAAAAAATTGCAATACCCCCCCAAAGGAACAATTTCGCCTCAAAATGCCGAAAAGTTTAAATACCCCCCGAAAGGAACAATTTCGCTTCAAAATGGCCAAAAGTTGCAATACCCCCCCAAAGGAACAATTTTGCCTCAAAATGGCAAGAAATTGCAATACCCCCCCAAAGGAACAATTTCGCCTCAAAATGCCGAAAAGTTGCAATACCCCCCCAAAGGAACAATTTCGCTTCAAAATGGCCAAAAGTTGCAATACCCCCCCAAAGGAACAATTTCGCCTCAAAATGGCAAAAATTGCAATATCCCCCAAAGGAACAATTTCGCTTCAAAATGGTCAAAAGTTGCAATACCCCCCAAAGGAACAATTTCGCTTCAAAATGGCCAAAAGTTGCAATACCTCCCCAAAGGAACAATTTCGCTTCAAAATGCCGAAAAGTTGCAATACCCCCCCAAAGGAACAATTTCGATTCGAAATGGCCAAAAGTTGCAATACCCCCCCAAAGGAACAATTTCGCTTCAAAATGCCGAAAAGTTGCAATACCCGCCCAAAGGAACAATTTCGCTTCAAAATGGCCAAAAGTTGCAATACCCCCCCAAAGGAACAATTTCGCCTCAAAATGGAAAAAAAATTGCAATACCCCCCCAAAGGAACAATTTCGCTTCAAAATGACAAGAAATTGCAATACCCCCCCAAGGACCAATTTCACCTCAAAATGGAAAAAAAGTTGCAATACCCCCCCAAAGGAACAATTTCGCCTCAAAATGCCGCAAATTTGCAATACCTCCCGAAAGGAACAATTTCGCTTCAAAATGCCAAAAAGTAGCAATACCCCCCGAAAGGAACAATTTCGCTTCAAAGTGGCCAAAAGTTGCAATACCCCCCAAAGGAACAATTTCGCCTCAAAATGGCAAAAAATTGCAATACCCCCCAAAGGAACAATTTCGCCTCAAAATGGCCAAAAGTTGCAATACCCCCCCAAAGGAACAATTTCGCCTCAAAATGGCAAAAAATTGCAATACCATCCCAAAGGAACAATTTCGCTTAAAAATGGCCAAAAGTTGCAATACCCCCCAAAGGAACAATTTCGCCTCAAAATGACAAAAAATTGCAATCCCCCCCAAAGGAACAATTTTGCTTCAAAATTGCCAAAAGTTGCAATACCCCCCCAAAGGAACAATTTCGCCTCAAAATGGCAAAAAATTGCAATACTCCCCCAAAGGAACAATTTCGTCTCAAAATGGCGAAAAGTTGCAATACCCCCCCAAAGGAACAATTTCGCTTCAAAATGGTCAAAAGTTGCAATACCCCCCAAAGGAACAATTTCGCCTCAAAATGGCAAAAAATTGCAATACCCCCCAAAGGAACAATTTCGCTTCAAAATGGCCAAAAGTTGCAATACCCCCCAAAGGAACAATTTCGCCTCAAAATGGCAAAAAATTGCAATACCCCCCCAAAGGAACAATTTCGCCTCAAAATGGCGAAAAGTTGCAATACCCCCCCAAAGGAACAATTTCGCTTCACAATGGTCAAAAGTTGCAATACCCCCACAAAGGAACAATTTCACTTCAAAATGGCCAAAAGTTGCAATACCCCCCCAAAGGAACAATTTCGCTTCAAAATGGCCAAAAGTTGCAATACCCCCCCAAAGGAACAATTTCGCTTCAAAATGACAAGAAATTGCAATACCCCCCCAAGGACCAATTTCGCCTCAAAATGGAAAAAAAATTGCAATACCCCCCAAAGGAACAATTTCGCCTCAAAATGCCGCAAATTTGCAATACCTCCCGAAAGGAACAATTTCGCTTCAAAATGCCAAAAAGTTGCAATACCCCCCGAAAGGAACAATTTCGCTTCAAAGTGGCCAAAAGTTGCAATACCCCCCAAAGGAACAATTTCGCCTCAAAATGGCAAAAAATTGCAATACCCCCCAAAGGAACAATTTCGCCTCAAAATGGCCAAAAGTTGCAATACCCCCCCAAAGGAACAATTTCGCCTCAAAATGGCAAAAAATTGCAATACCATCCCAAAGGAACAATTTCGCTTAAAAATGGCCAAAAGTTGCAATACCCCCCAAAGGAACAATTTCGCCTCAAAATGACAAAAAATTGCAATCCCCCCCAAAGGAACAATTTCGCTTCAAAATTGCCAAAAGTTGCAATACCCCCCCAAAGGAACAATTTCGCCTCAAAATGGCAAAAAATTGCAATACCCCCCCAAAGGAACAATTTCGTCTCAAAATGGCGAAAAGTTGCAATACCCCCCGAAAGGAACAATTTCACTTCAAAATGCCGAAAAGTTGCAATACCCCCCCAAAGGTACAATTTCGCTTCAAAATGGCCAAAAGTTGCAATACCCCCCCAAAGGAACAATTTCGCTTCAAAATGGCCAAAAGTTGCAATACCTCCCCAAAGGAACAATTTCGCTTCAAAATGCCGAAAAGTTGCAATACCCCCCAAAGGAACAATTTCGCCTCAAAATGGAAAAAAAAATTGCAATACCCCCCCAAAGGAACAATTTCGCCTCAAAATGCCGAAAAGTTTAAATACCCCCCGAAAGGAACAATTTCGCTTCAAAATGGACAAAAGTTGCAATACCCCCCCAAAGGAACAATTTCGCCTCAAAATGGCAAAAAATTGCAATACCCCCCCAAAGGAACAATTTCGTCTCAAAATGGCGAAAAGTTGCAATACCCCCCCAAAGGAACAATTTCGCTTCAAAATGGTCAAAAGTTGCAATACCCCCCAAAGGAACAATTTCGCCTCAAAATGGCAAAAAATTGCAATACCCCCCCAAAGGAACAATTTCGCTTCAAAATGGCCAAAAGTTGCAATACCCCCCAAAGGAACAATTTCGCCTCAAAATGGCAAAAAATTGCAATACCCCCCCAAAGGAACAATTTCGCCTCAAAATGGCGAAAAGTTGCAATACCCCCCCAAAGGAACAATTTCGCTTCAAAATGGTCAAAAGTTGCAATACCCCCCCAAAGGAACAATTTCGCTTCAAAATGCCGAAAAGTTTCAATACCCCCCCAAAGGAACAATTTCGCCTCAAAATGGAAAAAAAAATTGCAATACCCCCCCAAAGGAACAATTTCGCCTCAAAATGCCGAAAAGTTTAAATACCCCCCGAAAGGAACAATTTCGCTTCAAAATGGACAAAAGTTGCAATACCCCCCCAAAGGAACAATTTCTCCTCAAAATGGCAAGAAATTGCAATACCCCCCAAAGGAAAAATTTCGCCTCAAAATGCCGAAAAGTTGCAATACCCCCCCAAAGGAACAATTTCGCTTCAAAATGGCCAAAAGTTGCAATACCCCCCCAAAGGAACAATTTCGCTTCAAAATAGCCAAAAGTTGCAATACCCCCCCAAAGGAACAATTTCGCCTCAAAATGGCAAAAATTGCAATACCCCCCAAAGGAACAATTTCGCTTCAAAATGGTCAAAAGTTGCAATACCCCCCCAAAGGAACAATTTCGCTTCAAAATGGCCAAAAGTTGCAATACCTCCCCAAAGGAACAATTTCGCTTCAAAATGCCGAAAAGTTGCAATACCCCCCCAAAGGAACAATTTTGATTCAAAATGGCCAAAAGTTGCAATACCCCCCCAAAGGAACAATTTCGCCTCAAAATGGAAAAAAAATTGCAATACCCCCCAAAGGAACAATTTCGCCTCAAAATGCGGAAAAGTTTAAATACCCCCCGAAAGGAACAATTTCGCTTCAAAATGGCCAAAAGTTGCAATACCCCCCCAAAGGAACAATTTCGCTTCAAAATGCCGAAAAGTTGCAATACCCCCATAAAGGAACAATTTCGCTTCAAAATGGCCAAAAGTTGCAATACCCCCCCAAAGGAACAATTTCGCCTCAAAATGGAAAAAAAATTGCAATACCCCCCCAAAGGAACAATTTCGCCTCAAAATGCCGAAAAGTTTAAATACCCCCCGAAAGGAACAATTTCGCTTCAAAATGGCCAAAAGTTTCAATACCCCCCCAAAGGCACAATTTCGCTTCAAAATGACAAGAAATTGCAATACCCCCCCAAGGACCAATTTCGCCTCAAAATGCCGAAAAGTTGCAATACCCCACCAAAGGAACAATTTCGCCTCAAAATGCCGCAAATTTGCAATACCTCCCGAAAGGAACAATTTCGCTTCAAAATGGCCAAAAGTTGCAATACCCCCCCAAAGGTACAATTTCGCCTCAAAATGGCAAAAAATTGCAATACCCCCAAAGGAACAATTTCGCTTCAAAATGGCCAAAAGTTGCAATACCCCCCCAAAGAAACAATTTCGCCTCAAAATGCCAAAAAGTTGCAATACCCCCCGAAAGGAACAATTTCGCTTTAAAGTGGCAAAAAATTGCAATACCATCCCAAAGGAACAATTTCGCCTCAAAATGCTGAAAAGTTGCAATACCCCCCGAAAGGAACAATTTCACTTCAAAATGCCGAAAAGTTGCAATACCCCCCAAAGGTACAATTTCGCTTCAAAATGGCCAAAAGTTGCAATACCACCCTAAAGGAACAATTTCGCCTCAAGATGGAAAAAAATTGCAATACCCCCCCAAAGGAACAATTTCGCCTCAAAATGCCGAAAAGTTGCAATACCCCCCGAAAGGAACAATTTCACTTCAAAATGGCCAAAAGTTGCAATACCCCCCCAAAGGAACAATTTCGTCTCAAAATGGCGAAAAGTTGCAATACCCCCCGAAAGGAACAATTTCACTTCAAAATGCCGAAAAGTTGCAATACCCCCCCAAAGGTACAATTTCGCTTCAAAATGGCCAAAAGTTGCAATACCACCCTAAAGGAACAATTTCGCCTCAAGATGGAAAAAAAATTGCAATACCCCCCAAAGGAACAATTTCGCTTCAAAATGGTCAAAAGTTGCAATACCCCCCAAAGGAACAATTTCGCCTCAAAATGGAAAAAAAAATTGCAATACCCCCCCAAAGGAACAATTTCGCCTCAAAATGCCGAAAAGTTTAAATACCCCCCGAAAGGAACAATTTCGCTTCAAAATGGACAAAAGTTGCAATACCCCCCCAAAGGAACAATTTCGCCTCAAAATGGCAAAAAATTGCAATACCCCCCCAAAGGAACAATTTCGTCTCAAAATGGCGAAAAGTTGCAATACCCCCCCAAAGGAACAATTTCGCTTCAAAATGGTCAAAAGTTGCAATACCCCCCAAAGGAACAATTTCGCTTCAAAATGACCAAAAGTTGCAATACCCCCCCAAAGGAACAATTTCGCTTCAAAATGGCCAAAAGTTGCAATACCCCCCAAAGGAACAATTTCGCCTCAAAATGGCAAAAAATTGCAATACCCCCCCAAAGGAACAATTTCGCCTCAAAATGGCGAAAAGTTGCAATACCCCCCCAAAGGAACAATTTCGCTTCAAAATGGTCAAAAGTTGCAATACCCCCCCAAAGGAACAATTTCACTTCAAAATGGCCAAAAGTTGCAATACCCCCCCAAAGGAACAATTTCGCTTCAAAATGCCGAAAAGTTTCAATACCCCCCCAAAGGAACAATTTCGCCTCAAAATGGAAAAAAAAATTGCAATACCCCCCCAAAGGAACAATTTCGCCTCAAAATGCCGAAAAGTTTAAATACCCCCCGAAAGGAACAATTTCGCTTCAAAATGGACAAAAGTTGCAATACCCCCCCAAAGGAACAATTTCTCCTCAAAATGGCAAGAAATTGCAATACCCTCCAAAGGAAAAATTTCGCCTCAAAATGACGAAAAGTTGCAATACCCCCCCAAAGGAACAATTTCGCTTCAAAATGGCCAAAAGTTGCAATACCCCCCAAAGGAACAATTTCGCTTCAAAATAGCCAAAAGTTGCAATACCCCCCCAAAGGAACAATTTCGCCTCAAAATGGCAAAAATTGCAATACCCCCCAAAGGAACAATTTCGCTTCAAAATGGTCAAAAGTTGCAATACCCCCCCAAAGGAACAATTTCGCTTCAAAATGGCCAAAAGTTGCAATACCTCCCCAAAGGAACAATTTCGCTTCAAAATGCCGAAAAGTTGCAATACCCCCCCAAAGGAACAATTTTGATTCAAAATGGCCAAAAGTTGCAATACCCCCCCAAAGGAACAATTTCGCCTCAAAATGGAAAAAAAATTGCAATACCCCCCAAAGGAACAATTTCGCCTCAAAATGCGGAAAAGTTTAAATACCCCCCGAAAGGAACAATTTCGCTTCAAAATGGCCAAAAGTTGCAATACCCCCCAAAGGAACAATTTCGCTTCAAAATGCCGAAAAGTTGCAATACCCCCATAAAGGAACAATTTCGCTTCAAAATGGCCAAAAGTTGCAATACCCCCCCAAAGGAACAATTTCGCCTCAAAATGGAAAAAAAATTGCAATACCCCCCCAAAGGAACAATTTCGCCTCAAAATGCCGAAAAGTTTAAATACCCCCCGAAAGGAACAATTTCGCTTCAAAATGGCCAAAAGTTTCAATACCCCCCCAAAGGCACAATTTCGCTTCAAAATGACAAGAAATTGCAATACCCCCCCAAGGACCAATTTCGCCTCAAAATGCCGAAAAGTTGCAATACCCCACCAAAGGAACAATTTCGCCTCAAAATGGAAAAAAAATTGCAATACCCCCCAAAGGAACAATTTCGCCTCAAAATGCCGCAAATTTGCAATACCTCCCGAAAGGAACAATTTCGCTTCAAAATGGCCAAAAGTTGCAATACCCCCCCAAAGGTACAATTTCGCCTCAAAATGCCAAAAAGTTGCAATACCCCCCGAAAGGAACAATTTCGCTTTAAAGAGGCAAAAAATTGCAATACCATCCCAAAGGAACAATTTCGCCTCAAAATGCTGAAAAGTTGCAATACCCCCCGAAAGGAACAATTTCACTTCAAAATGCCGAAAAGTTGCAATACCCCCCCAAAGGTACAATTTCGCTTCAAAATGGCCAAAAGTTGCAATACCACCCTAAAGGAACAATTTCGCCTCAAGATGGAAAAAAATTGCAATACCCCCCCAAGGAACAATTTCGCCTCAAAATGCCGAAAAGTTGCAATACCCCCCGAAAGGAACAATTTCACTTCAAAATGGCCAAAAGTTGCAATACCCCCCCAAAGGAACAATTTCGCTTCAAAATAGCCAAAAGTTGCAATACCTTCCCAAAGGAACAATTTCGCCTCAAAATGGCAAAAATTGCAATACCCCCCCAAAGGAACAATTTCGCTTCAAAATGGCCAAAAGTTGCAATACCCCCCAAAGGAACAATTTCGCCTCAAAATGGCAAAAAATTGCAATACCCCCCCAAAGGAACAATTTCGCCTCAAAATGGCGAAAAGTTGCAATACCCCCCCAAAGGAACAATTTCGCTTCAAAATGGTCAAAAGTTGCAATACCCCCCCAAAGGAACAATTTCACTTCAAAATGGCCAAAAGTTGCAATACCCCCCCAAAGGAACAATTTCGCTTCAAAATGCCGAAAAGTTTCAATACCCCCCCAAAGGAACAATTTCGCCTCAAAATGGAAAAAAAATTGCAATACCCCCCCAAAGGAACAATTTCGCCTCAAAATGCCGAAAAGTTTAAATACCCCCCGAAAGGAACAATTTCGCTTCAAAATGGACAAAAGTTGCAATACCCCCCCAAAGGAACAATTTCTCCTCAAAATGGCAAGAAATTGCAATACCCTCCAAAGGAAAAATTTCGCCTCAAAATGACGAAAAGTTGCAATACCCCCCCAAAGGAACAATTTCGCTTCAAAATGGCCAAAAGTTGCAATACCCCCCCAAAGGAACAATTTCGCTTCAAAATAGCCAAAAGTTGCAATACCCCCCCAAAGGAACAATTTCGCCTCAAAATGGCAAAAATTGCAATACCCCCCAAAGGAACAATTTCGCTTCAAAATGGTCAAAAGTTGCAATACCCCCCCAAAGGAACAATTTCGCTTCAAAATGGCCAAAAGTTGCAATACCTCCCCAAAGGAACAATTTCGCTTCAAAATGCCGAAAAGTTGCAATACCCCCCCAAAGGAACAATTTTGATTCAAAATGGCCAAAAGTTGCAATACCCCCCCAAAGGAACAATTTCGCCTCAAAATGGAAAAAAAATTGCAATACCCCCCAAAGGAACAATTTCGCCTCAAAATGCGGAAAAGTTTAAATACCCCCCGAAAGGAACAATTTCGCTTCAAAATGGCCAAAAGTTGCAATACCCCCCAAAGGAACAATTTCGCTTCAAAATGCCGAAAAGTTGCAATACCCCCATAAAGGAACAATTTCGCTTCAAAATGGCCAAAAGTTGCAATACCCCCCCAAAGGAACAATTTCGCCTCAAAATGGAAAAAAAATTGCAATACCCCCCCAAAGGAACAATTTCGCCTCAAAATGCCGAAAAGTTTAAATACCCCCCGAAAGGAACAATTTCGCTTCAAAATGGCCAAAAGTTTCAATACCCCCCCAAAGGCACAATTTCGCTTCAAAATGACAAGAAATTGCAATACCCCCCCAAGGACCAATTTCGCCTCAAAATGCCGAAAAGTTGCAATACCCCACCAAAGGAACAATTTCGCCTCAAAATGGAAAAAAAATTGCAATACCCCCCAAAGGAACAATTTCGCCTCAAAATGCCGCAAATTTGCAATACCTCCCGAAAGGAACAATTTCGCTTCAAAATGGCCAAAAGTTGCAATACCCCCCCAAAGGTACAATTTCGCCTCAAAATGCCAAAAAGTTGCAATACCCCCCGAAAGGAACAATTTCGCTTTAAAGAGGCAAAAAATTGCAATACCATCCCAAAGGAACAATTTCGCCTCAAAATGCTGAAAAGTTGCAATACCCCCCGAAAGGAACAATTTCACTTCAAAATGCCGAAAAGTTGCAATACCCCCCCAAAGGTACAATTTCGCTTCAAAATGGCCAAAAGTTGCAATACCACCCTAAAGGAACAATTTCGCCTCAAGATGGAAAAAAATTGCAATACCCCCCCAAAGGAACAATTTCGCCTCAAAATGCCGAAAAGTTGCAATACCCCCCGAAAGGAACAATTTCACTTCAAAATGGCCAAAAGTTGCAATACCCCCCCAAAGGAACAATTTCGCTTCAAAATAGCCAAAAGTTGCAATACCTTCCCAAAGGAACAATTTCGCCTCAAAATGGCAAAAATTGCAATACCCCCCAAAGGAACAATTTCGCTTCAAAATGGTCAAAAGTTGCAATACCCCCCCAAAGGAACAATTTCGCTTCAAAATGGCCAAAAGTTGCAATACCTCCCCAAATGAACAATTTCGCTTCAAAATGCCGAAAAGTTGCAATACCCCCCCAAAGGAACAATTTCGCCTCAAAATGGAAAAATAAATTGCAATACCCCCCCAAAGGAACAATTTCGCCTCAAAATGCCGAAAAGTTTAAATACCCCCCGAAAGGAACAATTTCGCTTCAAAATGGACAAAAGTTGCAATACCCCCCCAAAGGAACAATTTCGCCTCAAAATGGCAAAAAGTTGCAATACCCCCCCAAAGGAAAAATTTCGCCTCAAAATGCCGAAAAGTTGCAATACCCCCCCAAAGGAACAATTTCGCTTCAAAATAGCCAAAAGTTGCAATACCCCCCCAAAGGAACAATTTCGCTTCAAAATGGCCAAAAGTTGCAATACCTCCCCAAAGGAACAATTTCGCTTCAAAATGCTGAAAAGTTGCAATACCCCCCCAAAGGAACAATTTCGATTCGAAATGGCCAAAAGTTGCAATACCCCCCCCAAAGGAACAATTTCGCCTCAAAATGGAAAAAAAATTGCAATACCCCCCAAAGGAACAATTTCGCCTCAAAATGCGGAAAAGTTTAAATACCCCCCGAAAGGAAAAATTTCGCTTCAAAATGGCCAAAAGTTGCAATACCCCCCCAAAGGAACAATTTCGCTTCAAAATGCCGAAAAGTTGCAATACCCCCATAAAGGAACAATTTCGCTTCAAAATGGCCAAAAGTTGCAATACCTCCCCAAAGGAACAATTTCGCTTCAAAATGCTGAAAAGTTGCAATACCCCCCCAAAGGAACAATTTCGATTCGAAATGGCCAAAAGTTGCAATACCCCCCCCAAAGGAACAATTTCGCCTCAAGATGGAAAAAAATTGCAATACCCCCCCAAAGGAACAATTTCGCCTCAAAATGCCGAAAAGTTGCAATACCCCCCGAAAGGAACAATTTCACTTCAAAATGGCCAAAAGTTGCAATACCCCCCCAAAGGAACAATTTCGCTTCAAAATAGCCAAAAGTTGCAATACCTTCCCAAAGGAACAATTTCGCCTCAAAATGGCAAAAATTGCAATACCCCCCAAAGGAACAATTTCGCTTCAAAATGGTCAAAAGTTGCAATACCCCCCCAAAGGAACAATTTCGCTTCAAAATGGCCAAAAGTTGCAATACCTCCCCAAATGAACAATTTCGCTTCAAAATGCCGAAAAGTTGCAATACCCCCCCAAAGGAACAATTTCGCCTCAAAATGGAAAAATAAATTGCAATACCCCCCCAAAGGAACAATTTCGCCTCAAAATGCCGAAAAGTTTAAATACCCCCCGAAAGGAACAATTTCGCTTCAAAATGGACAAAAGTTGCAATACCCCCCCAAAGGAACAATTTCGCCTCAAAATGGCAAAAAGTTGCAATACCCCCCCAAAGGAAAAATTTCGCCTCAAAATGCCGAAAAGTTGCAATACCCCCCCAAAGGAACAATTTCGCTTCAAAATAGCCAAAAGTTGCAATACCCCCCCAAAGGAACAATTTCGCTTCAAAATGGCCAAAAGTTGCAATACCTCCCCAAAGGAACAATTTCGCTTCAAAATGCTGAAAAGTTGCAATACCCCCCCAAAGGAACAATTTCGATTCGAAATGGCCAAAAGTTGCAATACCCCCCCCAAAGGAACAATTTCGCCTCAAAATGGAAAAAAAATTGCAATACCCCCCAAAGGAACAATTTCGCCTCAAAATGCGGAAAAGTTTAAATACCCCCCGAAAGGAAAAATTTCGCTTCAAAATGGCCAAAAGTTGCAATACCCCCCCAAAGGAACAATTTCGCTTCAAAATGCCGAAAAGTTGCAATACCCCCATAAAGGAACAATTTCGCTTCAAAATGGCCAAAAGTTGCAATACCCCCCCAAAGGAACAATTTCGCCTCAAAATGGAAAAAAAATTGCAATACCCCCCAAAGGAACAATTTCGCCTCAAAATGCCGAAAAGTTTCAATACCCCCCCAAAGGAACAATTTCGCTTCAAAATGACAAGAAATTGCAATACCCCCCAAGGACCAATTTCGCCTCAAAATGCCGAAAAGTTGCAATACCCCACCAAAGGAACAATTTCGCCTCAAAATGGAAAAAAAATTGCAATACCCCCCAAAGGAACAATTTCGCCTCAAAATGCCGCAAATTTGCAATACCTCCCGAAAGGAACAATTTCGCTTCAAAATGGCCAAAAGTTGCAATACCCCCCCAAAGGAACAATTTCGCCTCAAAATGGCAAAAAATTGCAATACCCCCCAAAGGAACAATTTCGCTTCAAAATGGCCAAAAGTTGCAATACCCCCCCAAAGAAACAATTTCGCCTCAAAATGCCAAAAAGTTGCAATACCCCCCGAAAGGAACAATTTCGCTTCAAAGTGGCAAAAAATTGCAATACCATCCCAAAGGAACAATTTCGCCTCAAAATGCTGAAAAGTTGCAATACCCCCCGAAAGGAACAATTTCACTTCAAAATGCCGAAAAGTTGCAATACCCCCCCAAAGGTACAATTTCGCTTCAAAATGGCCAAAAGTTGCAATACCACCCTAAAGGAACAATTTCGCCTCAAGATGGAAAAAAAATTGCAATACCCCCCCAAAGGAACAATTTCGCCTCAAAATGCCGAAAAGTTGCAATACCCCCCGAAAGGAACAATTTCACTTCAAAATGGCCAAAAGTTGCAATACCCCCCCAAAGGAACAATTTCGCTTCAAAATAGCCAAAAGTTGCAATACCCCCCCAAAGGAACAATTTCGCCTCAAAATGGCAAAAATTGCAATACCCCCAAAGGAACAATTTCGCTTCAAAATGGTCAAAAGTTGCAATACCCCCCCAAAGGAACAATTTCGCTTCAAAATGGCCAAAAGTTGCAATACCTACCCAAAGGAACAATTTCGCTTCAAAATGCCGAAAAGTTGCAAAACCCCCCCAAAGGAACAATTTCGATTCGAAATGGCCAAAAGTTGCAATACCCCCCCAAAGGAACAATTTCGCCTCAAAATGGAAAAAAAATTGCAATACCCCCCAAAGGAACAATTTCGCCTCAAAATGCCGAAAAGTTTAAATACCCCCCGAAAGGAACAATTTCGCTTCAAAATGGCCAAAAGTTGCAATACTCCCCCAAAGGAACAATTTCGCTTCAAAATGCCGAAAAGTTGCAATACCCCCCCAAAGGAACAATTTCGCCTCAAAATGGAAAAAAAATTGCAATACCCCCCCAAAGGAACAATTTCGCCTCAAAATGCCGAAAAGTTTAAATACCCCCCGAAAGGAACAATTTCGCTTCAAAATGGCCAAAAGTTTCAATACCCCCCCAAAGGAACAATTTCGCTTCAAAATGACAAGAAATTGCAATACCCCCCCCAAGGACCAATTTCGCCTCAAAATGCCGAAAAGTTGCAATACCCCACCAAAGGCACAATTTCGCCTCAAAATGGAAAAAAAATTGCAATACCCCCAAACGAACAATTTCGCCTCAAAATGCCGCAAATTTGCAATACCACCCGAAAGGAACAATTTCGCTTCAAAATGGCCAAAAGTTGCAATACCCCCCCAAAGGAACAATTTCGCCTCAAAATGGCAAAAAATTGCAATACCCCCCAAAGGAACAATTTCGCTTCAAAATGGCCAAAAGTTGCAATACCCCCCCAAAGGAACAATTTCGCCTCAAAATGCCAAAAAGTTGCAATACCCCCCGAAAGGAACAATTTCGCTTCAAAGTGGCAAAAAATTGCAATACCCGGCCAAAGGAACAATTTCGCCTTAAAATGGCCAAAAGTTGCAATACCCCCCCAAAGGAACAATTTCGCCTCAAAATGGCAAAAAAATTGCAATACCATCCCAAAGGAACAATTTCGCCTCAAAATGCTGAAAAGTTGCAATACCCCCCGAAAGGAACAATTTCACTTCAAAATGCCGAAAAGTTGCAATACCCCCCCCAAATGGTACAATTTCGCTTCAAAATGGCCAAAAGTTGCAATACCCCCCCTAAAGGAACAATTTCGCCTCAAGATGGAAAAAAAATTGCAATACCCCCCTAAAGGAACAATTTCGCCTCAAAATGCCGAAAAGTTGCAATACCCCCCAAAGGAACAATTTCGCCCCAAAATGGCAAGAAATTGCAATACCCCCCCAAAGGAACAATTTCGCCTCAAAATGCCGAAAAGTTGCAATACCCCCCCAAAGGAACAATTTCGCTTCAAAATAGCCAAAAGTTGCAATACCCCCCCAAAGGAACAATTTCGCCTCAAAATGGCAAAAATTGCAATACCCCCCAAAGGAACAATTTCGCTTCAAAATGGTCAAAAGTTGCAATACCCCCCCCAAAGGAACAATTTCGCTTCAAAATGGCCAAAAGTTGCAATACCTCCCCAAAGGAACAATTTCGCTTCAAAATGCCGAAAAGTTGCAATACCCCCCCAAAGGAACAATTTCGATTCGAAATGGCCAAAAGTTGCAATACCCCCCCAAAGGAACAATTTCGCCTCAAAATGGAAAAAAAATTGCAATACCCCCCAAATGAACAATTTCGCCTCAAAATGCCGAAAAGTTTAAATAGCCCCCGAAAGGAACAATTTCGCTTCAAAATGGCCAAAAGTTGCAATACCCCCCCAAAGGAACAATTTCGCTTCAAAATGCCGAAAGGTTGCAATACCCCCCCAAAGGAACAATTTCGCTTCAAAATGGCCAAAAGTTGCAATACCCCCCCAAAGGAACAATTTCGCCTCAAAATGGAAAAAAAATTGCAATACCCCCCAAAGGAACAATTTCGCCTTAAAATGCCGAAAAGTTTAAATACCCCCCGAAAGGAACAATTTCGCTTCAAAATGGCCAAAAGTTGCAATACCCCCCCAAAGGAACAATTTCGCTTCAAAATGACAAGAAATTGCAATACCCCCCCAAAGGACCAATTTCGCCTCAAAATGGCCAAAAGTTGCAATACCCCACCAAAGGAACAATTTCGCTTCAAAATGGCCAAAAGTTGCAATACCCCTTAAAGGAACAATTTCGCCTCAAAATGGAAAAAAAATTGCAATACCCCCCAAAGGAACAATTTCGCCTCAAAATTCCGAAAATTTGCAATACCCCCCGAAAGGAACAATTTCGCTTCAAAATGGCCAAAAGTTGCAATACCCCCCCAAAGGAACAATTTCGCCTCAAAATGGCAAAAAATTCCAATACCCCCCCAAAGGAACAATTTCGCTTCAAAATGGCCAAAAGTTGCAATACCCCCCCAAAGGAACAATTTCACCTCAAAATGCCGAAAAGTTGCAATACCCCCTGAAAGGAAAAATTTCGCTTCAAAATAGCCAAAAGTTGCAATACCCCCCCAAAGGAACAATTTCGCCTCAAAATGCCGAAAAGTTGCAATACCCCCCCAAAGGAACAATTTCGCTTCAAAATAGCCAAAAGTTGCAATACCCCCCCAAAGGAACAATTTCGCCTCAAAATGGCAAAAATTGCAATACCCCCCAAAGGAACAATTTCGCTTCAAAATGGTCAAAAGTTGCAATACCCCCCCCAAAGGAACAATTTCGCTTCAAAATGGCCAAAAGTTGCAATACCTCCCCAAAGGAACAATTTCGCTTCAAAATGCCGAAAAGTTGCAATACCCCCCCAAAGGAACAATTTCGATTCGAAATGGCCAAAAGTTGCAATACCCCCCCAAAGTTACAATTTCGCCTCAAAATGGAAAAAAAATTGCAATACCCCCCAAATGAACAATTTCGCCTCAAAATGCCGAAAAGTTTAAATAGCCCCCGAAAGGAACAATTTCGCTTCAAAATGGCCAAAAGTTGCAATACCCCCCCAAAGGAACAATTTCGCTTCAAAATGCCGAAAGGTTGCAATACCCCCCCAAAGGAACAATTTCGCTTCAAAATGGCCAAAAGTTGCAATACCCCCCCAAAGGAACAATTTCGCCTCAAAATGGAAAAAAAATTGCAATACCCCCCAAAGGAACAATTTCGCCTCAAAATGCCGAAAAGTTTAAATACCCCCCGAAAGGAACAATTTCGCTTCAAAATGGCCAAAAGTTGCAATACCCCCCCAAAGGAACAATTTCGCTTCAAAATGACAAGAAATTGCAATACCCCCCCAAAGGACCAATTTCGCCTCAAAATGGCCAAAAGTTGCAATACCCCACCAAAGGAACAATTTCGCTTCAAAATGGCCAAAAGTTGCAATACCCCTTAAAGGAACAATTTCGCCTCAAAATGGAAAAAAAATTGCAATACCCCCCAAAGGAACAATTTCGCCTCAAAATTCCGAAAATTTGCAATACCCCCCGAAAGGAACAATTTCGCTTCAAAATGGCCAAAAGTTGCAATACCCCCCCAAAGGAACAATTTCGCCTCAAAATGGCAAAAAATTCCAATACCCCCCCAAAGGAACAATTTCGCTTCAAAATGGCCAAAAGTTGCAATACCCCCCCAAAGGAACAATTTCACCTCAAAATGCCGAAAAGTTGCAATACCCCCTGAAAGGAAAAATTTCGCTTCAAAATGGCTAAAAGATGCAATACCCCCCCAAAGCAACAATTTCGCCTCAAAATGGCAAAAAATTGCAATACCCCCCAAAGGAACAATTTCGCCTCAAAATGGCCAAAAATTTTAATACCCCCCCAAAGGAACAATTTCGCTTCAATATGGCCAAAAGTTGCAATACCCCCCCAAAGAAACAATTTCGATTCGAAATGGCCAAAAGTTGCAATACCCCCCCAAAGGAACAATTTCGCCTCAAAATAGAAAAAAAATTGCAATACCCCCAAAGGAACAATTTCGCCTCAAAATGCCGAAAAGTTTAAATACCCCCCGAAAGGAACAATTTCGCATCAAAATGGCCAAAAGTTGCAATACCCCCCCAAAGGAACAATTTCGCTTTAAAATGCCGAAAAGTTGCAATACCCCCCCAAAGGAACAATTTCGCTTCAAAATGGCCAAAAGTTGCAATACCCCCCCAAAGGAACAATTTCGCCTCAAAATGGAAAAAAAATTGCAATACCCCCCAAAGGAACAATTTCGCCTCAAAATGCCGAAAAGTTTAAATACCCCCCGAAAGGAACAATTTCGCTTCAAAATGGCCAAAAGTTGCAATACCCCCCAAAGGAACAATTTCGCTTTAAAATGCCGAAAAGTTGCAATACCCCCCCAAAGGAACAATTTCGCTTCAAAATGGCCAAAAATTGCAATACCCCCCAAAGGAACAATTTCGCTTCAAAATGGCCAAAAGTTGCAATACCCCCCCAAAGAAACAATTTCGCCTCAAAATGCCAAAAAGTTGCAATACCCCCCGAAAGGAACAATTTCGCTTCAAAGTGGCAAAAAATTGCAATACCATCCCAAAGGAACAATTTCGCCTCAAAATGCTGAAAAGTTGCAATACCCCCCGAAAGGAACAATTTCACTTCAAAATGCCGAAAAGTTGCAATACCCCCCAAAGGTACAATTTCGCTTCAAAATGGCCAAAAGTTGCAATACCACCCTGAAGGAACAATTTCGCCTCAAGATGGAAAAAAAATTGCAATACCCCCCCAAAGGAACAATTTCGCCTCAAAATGCCGAAAAGTTGCAATACCCCCCGAAAGGAACAATTTCACTTCAAAATGGCCAAAAGTTGCAATACCCCCCCAAAGGAACAATTTCGCTTCAAAATAGCCAAAAGTTGCAATACCCCCCCAAAGGAACAATTTCGCCTCAAAATGGCAAAAATTGCAATACCCCCCAAAGGAACAATTTCGCTTCAAAATGGTCAAAAGTTGCAATACCCCCCCAAAGGAACAATTTCGCTTCAAAATGGCCAAAAGTTGCAATACCTCCCCAAAGGAACAATTTCGCTTCAAAATGCCGAAAAGTTGCAATACCCCCCCAAAGGAACAATTTCGATTCGAAATGGCCAAAAGTTGCAATACCCCCCCAAAGGAACAATTTCGCCTCAAAATGGAAAAAAAATTGCAATACCCCCCAAAGGAACAATTTCGCCTCAAAATGCCGAAAAGTTTAAATACCCCCCGAAAGGAACAATTTCGCTTCAAAATGGCCAAAAGTTGCAATACCCCCCCAAAGGAACAATTTCGCTTCAAAATGCCGAAAAGTTGCAATACCCCCCCAAAGGAACAATTTCGCTTCAAAATGGCCAAAAGTTGCAATACCCCCCCAAAGGAACAATGTCGCCTCAAAATGGAAAAAAAATTGCAATACCCCCCCAAAGGAACAATTTCGCCTCAAAATGCCGAAAAGTTTAAATACCCCCCGAAAGGAACAATTTCGCTTCAAAATGGCCAAAAGTTTCAATACCCCCCCAAAGGAACAATTTCGCTTCAAAATGACAAGAAATTGCAATACCCCCCCAAGGACCAATTTCGCCTCAAAATGCCGAAAAGTTGCAATACCCCACCAAAGGCACAATTTCGCCTCAAAATGGAAAAAAAATTGCAATACCCCCCAAACGAACAATTTCGCCTCAAAATGCCGCAAATTTGCAATACCACCCGAAAGGAACAATTTCGCTTCAAAATGGCCAAAAGTTGCAATACCCCCCCAAAGGAACAATTTCGCCTCAAAATGGCAAAAAATTGCAATACCCCCCAAAGGAACAATTTCGCTTCAAAATGGCCAAAAGTTGCAATAACCCCCCAAAGGAACAATTTCGCCTCAAAATGCCAAAAAGTTGCAATACCCCCCGAAAGGAACAATTTCGCTTCAAAGTGGCAAAAAATTGCAATACCCGGCCAAAGGAACAATTTCGCCTTAAAATGGCCAAAAGTTGCAATACCCCCCCAAAGGAACAATTTCGCCTCAAAATGGCAAAAAATTGCAATACCATCCCAAAGGAACAATTTCGCCTCAAAATGCTGAAAAGTTGCAATACCCCCCGAAAGGAACAATTTCACTTCAAAATGCCGAAAAGTTGCAATACCCCCCCCAAAAGGTACAATTTCGCTTCAAAATGGCCAAAAGTTGCAATACCCCCCTAAAGGAACAATTTCGCCTCAAGATGGAAAAAAAATTGCAATACCCCCCTAAAGGAACAATTTCGCCTCAAAATGCCGAAAAGTTGCAATACCCCCCCAAAGGAACAATTTCGCCCCAAAATGGCAAGAAATTGCAATACCCCCCCAAAGGAACAATTTCGCTTCAAAATAGCCAAAAGTTGCAATACCCCCCCAAAGGAACAATTTCGCCTCAAAATGGCAAAAATTGCAATACCCCCCAAAGGAACAATTTCGCTTCAAAATGGTCAAAAGTTGCAATACCCCCCCAAAGGAACAATTTCGCTTCAAAATGGCCAAAAGTTGCAATACCTCCCCAAAGGAACAATTTCGCTTCAAAATGCCGAAAAGTTGCAATACCCCCCCAAAGGAACAATTTAGATTCGAAATGGCCAAAAGTTGCAATACCCCCCCAAAGGAACAATTTCGCCTCAAAATGGAAAAAAAATTGCAATACCCCCCACATGAACAATTTCGCCTCAAAATGCCGAAAAGTTTAAATAGCCCCCGAAAGGAACAATTTCGCTTCAAAATGGCCAAAAGTTGCAATACCCCCCCAAAGGAACAATTTCGCTTCAAAATGCCGAAAGGTTGCAATACCCCCCCAAAGGAACAATTTCGCTTCAAAATGGCCAAAAGTTGCAATACCCCCCCAAAGGAACAATTTCGCCTCAAAATGGAAAAAAAATTGCAATACCCCCCAAAGGAACAATTTCGCCTCAAAATGCCGAAAAGTTTAAATACCCCCCGAAAGGAACAATTTCGCTTCAAAATGGCCAAAAGTTGCAATACCCCCCCAAGGAACAATTTCGCTTCAAAATGCCGAAAGGTTGCAATACCCCCCCAAAGGAACAATTTCGCTTCAAAATGGCCAAAAGTTGCAATACCCCCCCAAAGGAACAATTTCGCCTCAAAATGGAAAAAAAACTGCAATACCCCCCAAAGGAACAATTTCGCCTCAAAATGCCGAAAAGTTTAAATACCCCCCGAAAGGAACAATTTCGCTTCAAAATGGCCAAAAGTTGCAATACCCCCCCAAAGGAACAATTTCGCTTCAAAATGACAAGAAATTGCAATACCCCCCCAAAGGACCAATTTCGCCTCAAAATGCCTGAAAAGTTGCAATACCCCACCAAAGGAACAATTTCGCTTCAAAATGGCCAAAAGTTGCAATACCCCTTAAAGGAACAATTTCGCCTCAAAATGGAAAAAAAATTGCAATACCCCCCAAAGGAACAATTTCGCCTCAAAATTCCGAAAATTTGCAATACCCCCCGAAAGGAACAATTTCGCTTCAAAATGGCCAAAAGTTGCAATACCCCCCCAAAGGAACAATTTCGCCTCAAAATGGCAAAAAATTCCAATACCCCCCCAAAGGAACAATTTCGCTTCAAAATGGCCAAAAGTTGCAATACCCCCCCAAAGGAACAATTTCACCTCAAAATGCCGAAAAGTTGCAATACCCCCTGAAAGGAAAAATTTCGCTTCAAAATGGCCAAAAGATGCAATACCCCCCCAAAGCAACAATTTCGCCTCAAAATGGCAAAAAATTGCAATACCCCCCAAAGGAACAATTTCGCCTCAAAATGGCCAAAAATTGTAATACCCCCCCAAAGGAACAATTTCGCTTCAATATGGCCAAAAGTTGCAATACCCCCCCAAAGAAACAATTTCGATTCGAAATGGCCAAAAGTTGCAATACCCCCCCAAAGGAACAATTTCGCCTCAAAATGGAAAAAAAAATTGCAATACCCCCCAAATGAACAATTTCGCCTCAAAATGCCGAAAAGTTTAAATAGCCCCCGAAAGGAACAATTTCGCTTCAAAATGGCCAAAAGTTGCAATACCCCCCAAGGAACAATTTCGCTTCAAAATGCCGAAAGGTTGCAATACCCCCCCAAAGGAACAATTTCGCTTCAAAATGGCCAAAAGTTGCAATACCCCCCCAAAGGAACAATTTCGCCTCAAAATGGAAAAAAAATTGCAATACCCCCCAAAGGAACAATTTCGCCTCAAAATGCCGAAAAGTTTAAATACCCCCCGAAAGGAACAATTTCGCTTCAAAATGGCCAAAAGTTGCAATACCCCCCCAAAGGAACAATTTCGCTTCAAAATGACAAGAAATTGCAATACCCCCCCAAAGGACCAATTTCGCCTCAAAATGCCTGAAAAGTTGCAATACCCCACCAAAGGAACAATTTCGCTTCAAAATGGCCAAAAGTTGCAATACCCCTTAAAGGAACAATTTCGCCTCAAAATGGAAAAAAAATTGCAATACCCCCCAAAGGAACAATTTCGCCTCAAAATTCCGAAAATTTGCAATACCCCCCGAAAGGAACAATTTCGCTTCAAAATGGCCAAAAGTTGCAATACCCCCCCAAAGGAACAATTTCGCCTCAAAATGGCAAAAAATTCCAATACCCCCCCAAAGGAACAATTTCGCTTCAAAATGGCCAAAAGTTGCAATACCCCCCCAAAGGAACAATTTCACCTCAAAATGCCGAAAAGTTGCAATACCCCCTGAAAGGAAAAATTTCGCTTCAAAATGGCCAAAAGATGCAATACCCCCCCAAAGCAACAATTTCGCCTCAAAATGGCAAAAAATTGCAATACCCCCCAAAGGAACAATTTCGCCTCAAAATGGCCAAAAATTGTAATACCCCCCCAAAGGAACAATTTCGCTTCAATATGGCCAAAAGTTGCAATACCCCCCCAAAGAAACAATTTCGATTCGAAATGGCCAAAAGTTGCAATACCCCCCCAAAGGAACAATTTCGCCTCAAAATAGAAAAAAAATTGCAATACCCCCCAAAGGAACAATTTCGCCTCAAAATGCCGAAAAGTTTAAATACCCCCCGAAAGGAACAATTTCGCTTCAAAATGGCCAAAAGTTGCAATACCCCCCCAAAGGAACAATTTCGCTTTAAAATGCCGAAAAGTTGCAATACCCCCCCAAAGGAACAATTTCGCTTCAAAATGGCCAAAAGTTGCAATACCCCCCCAAAGGAACAATTTCGCCTCAAAATGGAAAAAAAATTGCAATACCCCCCAAAGGAACAATTTCGCCTCAAAATGCCGAAAAGTTTAAATACCCCCCGAAAGGAACAATTTCGCTTCAAAATGGCCAAAAGTTGCAATACCCCCCCAAAGGAACAATTTCGCTTTAAAATGCCGAAAAGTTGCAATACCCCCCCAAAGGAACAATTTCGCTTCAAAATGGCCAAAAATTGCAATACCCCCCAAAGGAACAATTTCGCTTCAAAATGGCCAAAAGTTGCAATACCCCCCCAAAGAAACAATTTCGCCTCAAAATGCCAAAAAGTTGCAATACCCCCCGAAAGGAACAATTTCGCTTCAAAGTGGCAAAAAATTGCAATACCATCCCAAAGGAACAATTTCGCCTCAAAATGCTGAAAAGTTGCAATACCCCCCGAAAGGAACAATTTCACTTCAAAATGCCGAAAAGTTGCAATACCCCCCCAAAGGTACAATTTCGCTTCAAAATGGCCAAAAGTTGCAATACCCCCCTAAAGGAACAATTTCGCCTCAAGATGGAAAAAAAATTGCAATACCCCCCCAAAGGAACAATTTCGCCCCAAAATGGCAAGAAATTGCAATACCCCCCCAAAGGAACAATTTCGCTTCAAAATAGCCAAAAGTTGCAATACCCCCCCAAAGGAACAATTTCGCCTCAAAATGGCAAAAATTGCAATACCCCCCAAAGGAACAATTTCGCTTCAAAATGGTCAAAAGTTGCAATACCCCCCCAAAGGAACAATTTCGCTTCAAAATGGCCAAAAGTTGCAATACCTCCCTAAAGGAACAATTTCGCTTCAAAATGCCGAAAAGTTGCAATACCCCCCAAAGGAACAATTTCGATTCGAAATGGCCAAAAGTTGCAATACCCCCCCAAAGGAACAATTTCGCCTCAAAATGGAAAAAAAATTGCAATACCCCCCACATGAACAATTTCGCCTCAAAATGCCGAAAAGTTTAAATAGCCCCCGAAAGGAACAATTTCGCTTCAAAATGGCAAAAAGTTGCAATACCCCCCCAAAGGAACAATTTCTCTTCAAAATGCCGAAAGGTTGCAATACCCCCCCAAAGGAACAATTTCGCTTCAAAATGGCCAAAAGTTGCAATACCCCCCCAAAGGAACAATTTCGCCTCAAAATGGAAAAAAAATTGCAATACCCCCAAAGGAACAATTTCGCCTCAAAATGCCGAAAAGTTTAAATACCCCCCGAAAGGAACAATTTCGCTTCAAAATGGCCAAAAGTTGCAATACCCCCCCAAAGGAACAATTTCGCCTCAAAATGGAAAAAAAATTGCAATACCCCCCAAATGAACAATTTCGCCTCAAAATGCCGAAAAGTTTAAATAGCCCCCGAAAAGAACAATTTCGCTTCAAAATGGCCAAAAGTTGCAATACCCCCCCAAAGGAACAATTTCGCTTCAAAATGCCGAAAGGTTGCAATACCCCCCCAAAGGAACAACTTCGCCTCAAAATGGAAAAAAAATTGCAATACCCCCCAAAGGAACAATTTCGCCTCAAAATGCCGAAAAGTTTAAATACCCCCCGAAAGCAACAATTTCGCTTCAAAATGGCCAAAAGTTGCAATACCCCCCCAAAGGAACAATTTCGCTTCAAAATGACAAGAAATTGCAATACCCCTCCAAAGGACCAATTTCGCCTCAAAATGCCGAAAAGTTTCAATACCCCACCAAAGGAACAATTTCGCTTCAAAATGGCCAAAAGTTGCAATACCCCTTAAAGGAACAATTTCGCCTCAAAATGGAAAAAAAATTGCAATACCCCCCAAAGGAACAATTTCGCCTCAAAATTCCGAAAATTTGCAATACCCCCCGAAAGGAACAATTTCGCTTCAAAATGGCCAAAAGTTGCAATACCCCCCCAAAGGAACAATTTCGCCTCAAAATGGCAAAAAATTCCAATACCCCCCCAAAGGAACAATTTCGCTTCAAAATGGCCAAAAGTTGCAATACCCCCCCAAAGGAACAATTTCACCTCAAAATGCCGAAAAGTTGCAATACCCCCTGAAAGGAAAAATTTCGCTTCAAAATGGCCAAAAGTTGCAATACCCCCCCAAAGGAACAATTTCGCCTCAAAATAGAAAAAAAATTGCAATACCCCCCAAAGGAACAATTTCGCCTCAAAATGCCGAAAAGTTTAAATACCCCCCGAAAGGAACAATTTCGCTTCAAAATGGCCAAAAGTTGCAATACCCCCCCAAAGGAACAATTTCGCTTTAAAATGCCGAAAAGTTGCAATACCCCCCCCAAAGGAACAATTTCGCTTCAAAATGGCCAAAAGTTGCAATACCCCCCCAAAGGAACAATTTCGCCTCAAAATGGAAAAAAAATTGCAATACCCCCCAAAGGAACAATTTCGCCTCAAAATGCCGAAAAGTTTAAATACCCCCCGAAAGGAACAATTTCGCTTCAAAATGGCCAAAAGTTGCAATACCCCCCCAAAGGAACAATTTCGCTTTAAAATGCCGAAAAGTTGCAATACCCCCCCAAAGGAACAATTTCGCTTCAAAATGGCCAAAAATTGCAATACCCCCCAAAGGAACAATTTCGCTTCAAAATGGCCAAAAGTTGCAATACCCCCCCAAAGAAACAATTTCGCCTCAAAATGCCAAAAAGTTGCAATACCCCCCGAAAGGAACAATTTCGCTTCAAAGTGGCAAAAAATTGCAATACCATCCCAAAGGAACAATTTCGCCTCAAAATGCTGAAAAGTTGCAATACCCCCCGAAAGGAACAATTTCACTTCAAAATGCCGAAAAGTTGCAATACCCCCCCAAAGGTACAATTTCGCTTCAAAATGGCCAAAAGTTGCAATACCACCCTAAAGGAACAATTTCGCCTCAAGATGGAAAAAAAATTGCAATACCCCCCCAAAGGAACAATTTCGCCTCAAAATGCCGAAAAGTTGCAATACCCCCCGAAAGGAACAATTTCACTTCAAAATGGCCAAAAGTTGCAATACCCCCCCAAAGGAACAATTTCGCTTCAAAATAGCCAAAAGTTGCAATACCCCCCCAAAGGAACAATTTCGCCTCAAAATGGCAAAAATTGCAATACCCCCCAAAGGAACAATTTCGCTTCAAAATGGTCAAAAGTTGCAATACCCCCCCAAAGGAACAATTTCGCTTCAAAATGGCCAAAAGTTGCAATACCTCCCCAAAGGAACAATTTCGCTTCAAAATGCCGAAAAGTTGCAATACCCCCCCAAAGGAACAATTTCGATTCGAAATGGCCAAAAGTTGCAATACCCCCCCAAAGGAACAATTTCGCCTCAAAATGGAAAAAAAATTGCAATACCCCCCAAAGGAACAATTTCGCCTCAAAATGCCGAAAAGTTTAAATACCCCCCGAAAGGAACAATTTTGCTTCAAAATGGCCAAAAGTTGCAATACCCCCCCAAAGGAACAATTTCGCTTCAAAATGCCGAAAAGTTGCAATACCCCCCCAAAGGAACAATTTCGCTTCAAAATGGCCAAAAGTTGCAATACCCCCCCAAAGGAACAAAGTCGCCTCAAAATGGAAAAAAAATTGCAATACCCCCCCAAAGGAACAATTTCGCCTCAAAATGCCGAAAAGTTTAAATACCCCCCGAAAGGAACAATTTCGCTTCAAAATGGCCAAAAGTTTCAATACCCCCCCAAAGGAACAATTTCGCTTCAAAATGACAAGAAATTGCAATACCCCCCCAAGGACCAATTTCGCCTCAAAATGCCGAAAAGTTGCAATACCCCACCAAAGGCACAATTTCGCCTCAAAATGGAAAAAAAATTGCAATGCCCCCCAAACGAACAATTTCGCCTCAAAATGCCGCAAATTTGCAATACCACCCGAAAGGAACAATTTCGCTTCAAAATGGCCAAAAGTTGCAATACCCCCCCAAAGGAACAATTTCGCCTCAAAATGGCAAAAAATTGCAATACCCCCCAAAGGAACAATTTCGCTTCAAAATGGCCAAAAGTTGCAATACCCCCCCAAAGGAACAATTTCGCCTCAAAATGCCAAAAAGTTGCAATACCCCCCGAAAGGAACAATTTCGCTTCAAAGTGGCAAAAAATTGCAATACCCGGCCAAAGGAACAATTTCGCCTTAAAATGGCCAAAAGTTGCAATACCCCCCCAAAGGAACAATTTCGCCTCAAAATGGCAAAAAATTGCAATACCATCCCAAAGGAACAATTTCGCCTCAAAATGCTGAAAAGTTGCAATACCCCCCGAAAGGAACAATTTCACTTCAAAATGCCGAAAAGTTGCAATACCCCCCCCAAAAGGTACAATTTCGCTTCAAAATGGCCAAAAGTTGCAATACCCCCCTAAAGGAACAATTTCGCCTCAAGATGGAAAAAAAATTGCAATACCCCCCTAAAGGAACAATTTCGCCTCAAAATGCCGAAAAGTTGCAATACCCCCCCAAAGGAACAATTTCGCCCCAAAATGGCAAGAAATTGCAATACCCCCCCAAAGGAACAATTTCGCCTCAAAATGCCGAAAAGTTGCAATACCCCCCCAAAGGAACAATTTCGCTTCAAAATAGCCAAAAGTTGCAATACCCCCCCAAAGGAACAATTTCGCCTCAAAATGGCAAAAATTGCAATACCCCCCAAAGGAACAATTTCGCTTCAAAATGGTCAAAAGTTGCAATACCCCCCCAAAGGAACAATTTCGCTTCAAAATGGCCAAAAGTTGCAATACCTCCCCAAAGGAACAATTTCGCTTCAAAATGCCGAAAAGTTGCAATACCCCCCCAAAGGAACAATTTCGATTCGAAATGGCCAAAAGTTGCAATACCCCCCCAAAGGAACAATTTCGCCTCAAAATGGAAAAAAAATTGCAATACCCCCCACATGAACAATTTCGCCTCAAAATGCCGAAAAGTTTAAATAGCCCCCGAAAGGAACAATTTCGCTTCAAAATGGCCAAAAGTTGCAATACCCCCCCAAAGGAACAATTTCGCTTCAAAATGCCGAAAGGTTGCAATACCCCCCCAAAGGAACAATTTCGCTTCAAAATGGCCAAAAGTTGCAATACCCCCCCAAAGGAACAATTTCGCCTCAAAATGGAAAAAAAATTGCAATACCCCCCAAAGGAACAATTTCGCCTCAAAATGCCGAAAAGTTTAAATACCCCCCGAAAGGAACAATTTCGCTTCAAAATGGCCAAAAGTTGCAATACCCCCCCAAAGGAACAATTTCGCTTCAAAATGACAAGAAATTGCAATACCCCCCCAAAGGACCAATTTCGCCTCAAAATGCCTGAAAAGTTGCAATACCCCACCAAAGGAACAATTTCGCTTCAAAATGGCCAAAAGTTGCAATACCCCTTAAAGGAACAATTTCGCCTCAAAATGGAAAAAAAATTGCAATACCCCCCAAAGGAACAATTTCGCCTCAAAATTCCGAAAATTTGCAATACCCCCCGAAAGGAACAATTTCGCTTCAAAATGGCCAAAAGTTGCAATACCCCCCCAAAGGAACAATTTCGCCTCAAAATGGCAAAAAATTCCAATACCCCCCCAAAGGAACAATTTCGCTTCAAAATGGCCAAAAGTTGCAATACCCCCCCACCAAAGGAACAATTTCACCTCAAAATGCCGAAAAGTTGCAATACCCCCTGAAAGGAAAAATTTCGCTTCAAAATGGCCAAAAGATGCAATACCCCCCCAAAGCAACAATTTCGCCTCAAAATGGCAAAAAATTGCAATATCCCCCAAAGGAACAATTTCGCCTCAAAATGGCCAAAAATTGTAATATCCCCCCAAAGGAACAATTTCGCTTCAATATGGCCAAAAGTTGCAATACCCCCCCAAAGAAACAATTTCGATTCGAAATGGCCAAAAGTTGCAATACCCCCTCAAAGGAACAATTTCGCTTTAAAATGCCGAAAAGTTGCAATACCCCCCCAAAGGAACAATTTCGCTTCAAAATGGCCAAAAGTTGCAATACCCCCCCAAAGGAACAATTTCGCCTCAAAATGGAAAAAAAATTGCAATACCCCCCCAAAGGAACAATTTCGCCTCAAAATGCCGAAAATTTGCAATACCCCCCAAAGGAACAATTTCGCTTCAAAATGGCCAAAAGTTGCAATACCCCCCCAAAGGAACAATTTCGCCTCAAAATGCCAAAAAGTTGCAATACCCCCCGAAAGGAACAATTTCGCTTTAAAATGCCGAAAAGTTGCAATACCCCCCCAAAGGAACAATTTCGCTTCAAAATGGCCAAAAGTTGCAATACCCCCCCAAAGGAACAATTTCGCCTCAAAATGGAAAAAAAATTGCAATACCCCCCCAAAGGAACAATTTCGCCTCAAAATGCCGAAAATTTGCAATACCCCCCAAAGGAACAATTTCGCTTCAAAATGGCCAAAAGTTGCAATACCCCCCCAAAGGAACAATTTCGCCTCAAAATGCCAAAAAGTTGCAATACCCCCCGAAAGGAACAATTTCGCTTCAAAATGGCCAAAAGTTGCAATACCCCCCCAAAGGAACAATTTCGCCTCAAAATGGCAAAAAATTCCAATACCCCCCCAAAGGAACAATTTCGCTTCAAAATGGCCAAAAGTTGCAATACCCCCCCAAAGGAACAATTTCACCTCAAAATGCCGAAAAGTTGCAATACCCCCCGAAAGGAAAAATTTCGCTTCAAAATAGCCAAAAGATGCAATACCCCCCCAAAGCAACAATTTCGCTTCAAAATGGCAAAAAATTGCAATACCCCCCCAAAGGAACAATTTCGCCTCAAAATGGCCAAAAATTGTAATACCCCCCCAAAGGAACAATTTCGCTTCAATATGGCCAAAAGTTGCAATACCCCCCAAAGAAACAATTTCGATTCGAAATGGCAAAAAGTTGCAATACCCCCCAGAGGAACAATTTTGCGTCAAAATGGAAAAAAAATTGCAATACCCCCCAAAGGAACAATTTCGCCTCAAAATGTCGAAAAGTTTAAATACCCCCCGAAAGGAACAATTTCGCTTCAAAATGGCCAAAAGTTGCAATACCCCCCCAAAGGAACAATTTCGCTTTAAAATGCCGAAAAGTTGCAATACCCCCCCAAAGGAACAATTTCGCTTCAAAATGGCCAAAAGTTGCAATACCCCCCAAAGGAACAATTTCGCCTCAAAATGGAAAAAAAATTGCAATACCCCCCCAAAGGAACAATTTCGCCTCAAAATGCCGAAAAGTTGCAATACCCCCCGAAAGGAAAAATTTCGCTTCAAAATAGCCAAAAGATGCAATACCCCCCCAAAGCAACAATTTCGCCTCAAAATGGCAAAAAATTGCAATACCCCCCCAAAGGAACAATTTCGCCTCAAAATGGCCAAAAATTGTAATACCCCTCCAAAGGAACAATTTCGCTTCAAAATGGCCAAAAGTTGCAATACCCCCCCAAAGGAACAATTTCGCTTCAAAATGACAAGAAATTGCAATACCCCCCAAGGACCAATTTCGCCTCAAAATGCCGAAAATTTGCAATACCCCCCGAAAGGAACAATTTCGCTTCAAAATGGCCAAAAGTTGCAATACCCCCCCAAAGGAACAATTTCGCCTCAAAATGGCAAAAAATTTCAATACCCCCCAAAGGAACAATTTCGCTTCAAAATGGCCAAAAGTTGCAATACCCCCCCAAAGGAACAATTTCGCCTCAAAATGCCAAAAAGTTGCAATACCCCCCGAAAGGAACAATTTCGCTTCAAAGTGGCCAAAAGTTGCAATACCCCCCCAAAGGAACAATTTCGCCTCAAAATACCAAAAAGTTGCAATACCCCCCGAATGGAACAATTTCGCTTCAAAGTGGCCAAAAGTTGCAATACCCCCCCAAAGGAACAATTTTGCCTCAAAATGGCAAAAAATTGCAATACCCCCCCAATGGAACAATTTCGCCTCAAAATGGCCAAAAATTGTAATACCCCCCAAAGGAACAATTTCGCTTCAATATGGCCAAAAGTTGCAATACCCCCCAAAGGAACAATTTCGCCTCAAAATGGCAAAAAATTGCAATACCATCCCAAAGGAACAATTTCGCCTCAAAATGCTGAAAAGTTGCAATACCCCCCGAAAGGAACAATTTCACTTCAAAATGCCGAAAAGTTGCAATACCCCCCCAAAGGTACAATTTCGCTTCAAAATGGCATAAAGTTGCAATACCCCCCTAAAGGAACAATTTCGCCTCAAGATGGAAAAAAAATTGCAATACCCCCTCAAAGGAGCAATTTCGCCTCAAAATGCCGAAAAGTTGCAATACCACCCGAAAGGAACAATTTCACTTCAAAATGGCCAAAAGTTGCAATACCCCCCCAAAGGAACAATTTCGCCTCAAAATGGCAAAAAATTCCAATACCCCCCCAAAGGAACAATTTCGCTTCAAAATGGCCAAAAGTTGCAATACCCCCCCAAAGGAACAACTTCACTTCAAAATGCCGAAAAGTTGCAATACCCCCGAAAGGAAAAATTTCGCTTCAAAATGGCCAAAAGATGCAATACCCCCCCAAAGCGACAATTTCGCATCAATATGGCAAAAAATTGCAATACCCCCCAAAGGAACAATTTCGCCTCTAAATGGCCAAAAATTGTAATACCCCCCCAAAGGAACAATTTCGCTTCAATATGGCCAAAAGTTGCAATACCCCCCCAAAGGAACAATTTCGCCTCAAAATGCCGAAAAGTTGCAATACCCCCCGAAAGGAACAATTTCGCTTCAAAATGGCCAAAAGATGCAATACCCCCTCAAAGCAACAATTTCGCCTCAAAATGCCGAAAAGTTGCAATACCCCCCCAAAGGAACAATTTCGCTTCAAAATGGCCAATAGTTGCAATACCCCCCAAAGGAACAATTTTGCCTCAAAATGGCAAAAAATTGCAATACCCCCCCAAAGGAACAATTTCACCTCAAAATGCCGAAAAGTTGCAATACCCCCCCAATGAAACAATTTCGCCTCAAAATGGCAAAAAATTGCAATACCCCCCCCAAAGGAACAATTTCGCCTCAAAATGGCAAAAAATTGCAATACCCCCCCAAAGGAACAATTTCGTCTCAAAATGCCGAAAAGTTGCAATACCCCCCTAAAGGAACAATTTCGCCTCAAAATGGCAAAAAATTGCAATACCTCCCAAAGGAACAATTTCGCTTCAAAATGCCGAAAAGTTGCAATACCCCCCCAAAGGAACAATTTCGCCTCAAAATGGTCAAAAGTTGCAATACCCCCCCAAAGGAACAATTTCACTTCAAAATGGCCAAAAGTTGCAATACCCCCCAAAGGAACAATTTCGCTTCAAAATGGCCAAAAGTTGCAATACCCCCCAAAGAAATAATTTCGCCTCAAAATGGAAATAAAAATTGCAATACCCCCCAAAGGAACAATTTCGCCTCAAAATGGCCAAAAATTGTAATACCCCCAAAGGAACAATTTCGCTTCAATATGGCCAAAAGTTGCAATACCCCCCAAAGAAACAATTTCGCCTCAAAATGGCAAAAAATTGCAATACCCCCAAAGGAACAATTTCGCCTCAAAATGCCAAAAAGTTGCAATACCCCCCGAAAGGAACAATTTCGCTTCAAAATGGCCAAAAGATGCAATACCCCCTCAAAGCAACAATTTCGCCTCAAAATGCCGAAAAGTTGCAATACCCCCCCAAAGGAACAATTTCGCTTCAAAATGGCCAATAGTTGCAATACCCCCAAAGGAACAATTTTGCCTCAAAATGGCAAAAAATTGCAATACCCCCCCAAAGGAACAATTTCGCCTCAAAATGGCAAGAAATTGCAATACCCCCCAAGGAACAATTTCGCCTCCAAATGCCGAAAAGTTGCAATACCCCCCGAAAGGAACAATTTCGCTTCAAAATGGCCAAAAGTTGCAATACCCCCCCAAAGGAACAATTTCGCCTCAAAATGGCAAAAAATTGCAATACCCCCCAAAGGAACAATTTCGCTTCAAAATGCCGAAAAGTTGCAATACCCCCCCAAAGGTACAATTTCGCTTCAAAATGGCCAAAAGTTGCAATACCCCCCCAAAGGAACAATTTCGCCTCAAAATGGAAAAAAAAATGCAATACCCCACCAAAGGAACAATTTCGTCTCAAAATGCCGAAAAGTTGCAATACCCCCCTAAAGGAACAATTTCGCCTCAAAATGGCCAAAAATTGTAATACCCCCAAAGGAACAATTTCGCTTCAATATGGCCAAAAGTTGCAATACCCCCCCAAAGAAACAATTTCGCCTCAAAATGGCAAAAAATTGCAATACCCCCAAAGGAACAATTTCGCCTCAAAATGCCGAAAAGTTGCAATACCCCCCGAAAGGAACAATTTCGCTTCAAAATGGCCAAAAGATGCAATACCCCCTCAAAGCAACAATTTCGCCTCAAAATGCCGAAAAGTTGCAATACCCCCCCAAAGGAACAATTTCGCTTCAAAATGGCCAATAGTTGCAATACCCCCAAAGGAACAATTTTGCCTCAAAATGGCAAAAAATTGCAATACCCCCCCAAAGGAACAATTTCGCCTCAAAATGGCAAGAAATTGCAATACCCCCCCAAGGAACAATTTCGCCTCCAAATGCCGAAAAGTTGCAATACCCCCCGAAAGGAACAATTTCGCTTCAAAATGGCCAAAAGTTGCAATACCCCCCAAAGGAACAATTTCGCCTCAAAATGGCAAAAAATTGCAATACCCCCCCAAAGGAACAATTTCGCTTCAAAATGCCGAAAAGTTCCAATACCCCCCCAAAGGTACAATTTCGCTTCAAAATGGCCAAAAGTTGCAATACCCCCCCCAAAGGAACAATTTCGCCTCAAAATGGAAAAAAAAATGCAATACCCCCCCAAAGGAACAATTTCGTCTCAAAATGCCGAAAAGTTGCAATACCCCCCTAAAGGAACAATTTCGCTTCAAAATGGTAAAAAATTGCAATACCTCCCAAAGGAACAATTTCGCTTCAAAATGCCGAAAAGTTGCAATAACCCCCCAAAGGAACAATTTCACCTCAAAATGGTCAAAAGTTGCAATACCCCCCCAAAGGAACAATTTCACTTCAAAATGGCCAAAAGTTGCAATACCCCCCAAAGGAACAATTTCGCTTCAAAATGCCGAAAAGTTGCAATACCCCCCCAAAGGAACAATTTCGCTTCAAAATGGCCAAAAGTTGCAATACCCCCCCAAAGGAACAATTTCGCCTCAAAATGCCGAAAAGTTGCAATACCCCCCGAAAGGAGCAATTTCGCTTCAAAATGGCCAAAAGTTTTAATACCCCCCAAAGGAACAATTTCGCCTCAAAATGGCAAAAAATTGCAATACCCCCCCAAAGGAACAATTTCGCTTCAAAATGGCCAAAAGTTGCAATACCCCCCCAAAGGAACAATTTCGCCTCAAAATGGCAAAAAATTGCAATACCCCCCCAAAGGAACAATTTCGCCTCAAAATGACGAAAAGTTGCAATACCCCCCCAAAGGAACAATTTCGCTTCGAAATGGTCAAAAGTTGCAATACCCCCCCAAAGGAACAATTTCGCTTCAAAATGCCGAAAAGTTGCAATACCCCCCCAAAGGAACAATTTCACTTCAAAATGGCCAAAAGTTGCAATACCCCCCCAAAGGAACAATTTCGCTTCAAAATGGCCAAAAGTTGCAATACCCCCCCAAAGGAACAATTTCGCCTCAAAATGGAAAAAAAAATGCAATACCCCCCCAAAGGAACAATTTCGTCTCAAAATGCCGAAAAGTTGCAATACCCCCCTAAAGGAACAATTTCGCCTCAAAATGGTAAAAAATTGCAATACCTCCCAAAGGAACAATTTCGCTTCAAAATGCCGAAAAGTTGCAATAACCCCCCAAAGGAACAATTTCACCTCAAAATGGTCAAAAGTTGCAATACCCCCCCAAAGGAACAATTTCACTTCAAAATGGCCAAAAGTTGCAATACCCCCCAAAGGAACAATTTCGCTTCAAAATGCCGAAAAGTTGCAATACCCCCCCAAAGGAACAATTTCGCTTCAAAATGGCCAAAAGTTGCAATACCCCCCCAAAGGAACAATTTCGCCTCAAAATGCCGAAAAGTTGCAATACCCCCCGAAAGGAGCAATTTCGCTTCAAAATGGCCAAAAGTTTTAATACCCCCCAAAGGAACAATTTCGCCTCAAAATGGCAAAAATTGCAATACCCCCCCAAAGGAACAATTTCGCTTCAAAATGGTCAAAAGTTGCAATACCCCCCCAAAGGAACAATTTCGCTTCAAAATGCCGAAAAGTTGCAATACCCCCCCAAAGGAACAATTTCACTTCAAAATGGCCAAAAGTTGCAATACCCCCCCAAAGGAACAATTTCGCTTCAAAATGGCCAAAAGTTGCAATACCCCCCCCAAAGGAACAATTTCGCCTCAAAATGGAAAAAAAAATGCAATACCCCCCCAAAGGAACAATTTCGTCTCAAAATGCCGAAAAGTTGCAATACCCCCCTAAAGGAACAATTTCGCCTCAAAATGGTAAAAAATTGCAATACCTCCCAAAGGAACAATTTCGCCTCAAAATGCCGAAAAGTTGCAATACCCCCCGAAAGGAGCAATTTCGCTTCAAAATGGCCAAAAGTTTTAATACCCCCCAAAGGAACAATTTCGCCTCAAAATGGCAAAAAATTGCAATACCCCCCCAAAGGAACAATTTCGCTTCAAAATGGCCAAAAGTTGCAATACCCCCCCAAAGGAACAATTTCGCCTCAAAATGGCAAAAAATTGCAATACCCCCCCAAAGGAACAATTTCGCCTCAAAATGGCGAAAAGTTGCAATACCCCCCAAAGGAACAATTTCGCTTCGAAAAGGTCAAAAGTTGCAATACCCCCCCAAAGGAACAATTTCGCTTCAAAATGCCGAAAAGTTGCAATACCCCCCCAAAGGAACAATTTCACTTCAAAATGGCCAAAAGTTGCAATACCCCCCCAAAGGAACAATTTCGCTTCAAAATGCCGAAAAGTTGCAATACCCCCCCAAAGGAACAATTTCGCCTCAAAATGGAAAAAAAATTGCAATACCCCCCCAAAGGAACAATTTCGCTTCAAAATGCCGAAAAGTTTAAATACCCCCCGAAAGGAATAATTTCGCTTCAAAATGGCCAAAAGTTGCAATACCCCCCAAAGGAACAATTTCGCCTCAAAATGGCAAGAAATTGCAATACCCCCCCAAAGGAACAATTTCGCCTCAAAATGCCGAAAAGTTGCAATACCCCCCCAAAGGAACAATTTCGCTTCAAAATGGCCAAAAGTTGCAATACCCCCCCAAAGGAACAATTTCGCTTCAAAATAGCCAAAAGTTGCAATACCCCCCCAAAGGAACAATTTTGCCTCAAAATGGCAAAAAGTGCAATACCCCCCAAAGGAACAATTTCGCTTCAAAATGGCCAAAAGTTGCAATACCCCCCCAAAGGAACAATTTCGCTTCAAAATGACAAGAAATTGCAATACCCCCCCAAAGGAACAATTTCGCCTCAAAATGCCGAAAATTTCCAATACCCTCCGAAAGGAACAATTTCGCTTCAAAATGGCCAAAAGTTGCAATACCCCCCCAAAGGAACAATTTCGCCTCAAAATGCCGAAAAGTTGCAATACCCCCCGAAAGGAACAATTTCGCTTCAAAATGGCCAATAGTTGCAATACCCCCCCAAAGGAACAATTTCGCCTCAAAATGGCAAAAAATTGCAATACCCCACCAAAGGAACAATTTCGCCTCAAAATGGCCAAAAATTGTAATACCCCCGAAAGTAACAATTTCGCTTCAATATGGCCAAAAGTTGCAATACCCCCCCAAAGGAAAAATTTCGCTTCAAAATGGCAAAAAATTGCAATACCCCCCAAAGGAACAATTTCGCTTCAAAATGGCCAATAGTTGCAATACCCCCCCAAAGGAACAATTTCGCCTCAAAATGGCAAAAAATTGCAATACCCCCCCAAAGGAACAATTTCGCCTCAAAATGGCCAAAAATTGTAATACCCCCAAAGGAACAATTTCGCTTCAATATGGCCAAAAGTTGCAAAACCCCCCCCAAAGGAACAATTTCGCCTCAAAATGGCAAAAAATTGCAATACCCCCCCAAAGGAACAATTTCGCCTCAAAATGCCGAAAAGTGTAAATACCCCCCGAAAGGAATAATTTCGCTTCCAAATGGCCAAAAGTTGCAATACCCCCCCAAGGGAACAATTTCGCCTCAAAATGGCAAGAAATTGCAATACCCCCCCAAAGGAACAATTTCGCCTCAAAATGCCGAAAAGTTGCAATACCCCCCCAAAGGAACAATTTCGCTTCAAAATGGCCAAAAGTTGCAATACCCCCCCAAAGGAACAATTTCGCTTCAAAATAGCCAAAAGTTGCAATACCCCCCCAAAGGAACAATTTTGCCTCAAAATGGCAAAAATTGCAATACCCCCCCAAAGGAACAATTTCGCTTCAAAATGGCCAAAAGTTGCAATACCCCCCCAAAGGAACAATTTCGCTTCAAAATGACAAAAAATTGCAATACCCCCCCAAAGGAACAATTTCGCCTCAAAATGCCGAAAAGTTGCAATACCCCACCAAAGGAACAATTTCGCTTCAAAATGGCCAAAAGTTGCAATACCCCTTAAAGGAACAATTTCGCCTCAAAATGGAAAAAAAATTGCAATACCCCCCAAAGGAACAATTTCGCCTCAAAATGCCGAAAATTTGCAATACCCTCCGAAAGGAACAATTTCGCTTCAAAATGGCCAAAAGTTGCAATACCCCCCCAAAGGAACAATTTCGCCTCAAAATGCCGAAAAGTTGCAATACCCCCCGAAAGGAACAATTTCGCTTCAAAATGGCCAATAGTTGCAATACCCCCCCAAAGGAACAATTTCGCCTCAAAATGGCAAAAAATTGCAATACCCCACCAAAGGAACAATTTCGCCTCAAAATGGCCAAAAATTGTAATACCCTCGAAAGGAACAATTTCTCTTCAATATGGCCAAAAGTTGCAATACCCCCCCAAAGGAAAAATTTCGCTTCAAAATGGCAAAAAATTGCAATACCCCCCCAAAGGAACAATTTCGCTTCAAAATGGCCAAAAGTTGCAATACCCCCCGAAAGGAACAATTTCGCTTCAAAATGGCCAATAGTTGCAATACCCCCCCAAAGGAACAATTTCGCCTCAAAATGGCAAAAAATTGCAATACCCCCCCAAAGGAACAATTTCGCCTCAAAATGGCCAAAAATTGTAATACCCCCAAAGGAACAATTTCGCTTCAATATGGCCAAAAGTTGCAATACCCCCCCAAAGGAACAATTTCGCCTCAAAATGGCAAAAAATTGCAATACCCCCCCAAAGGAACAATTTCGCTTCAAAATGGCCAAAAGTTGCAATACCCCCCCAAAGGAACAATTTCGCCTCAAAATGGCAAAAAATTGCAATACCCCCCCAAAGGAACAATTTCGCTTCAAAATGGCCAAAAGTTGCAATACCCCCCCAAAGGAACAATTTCGCCTCAAAATGGAAAAAAATTGCAATACCCCCCCAAAGGAACAATTTCGCCTCAAAATGCTGAAAAGTTTCAATACCCCCCGAAAGGAACAATTTCACTTCAAAATGGCCAAAAGTTGCAATACCCCCCCAAAGGAACAATTTCACCTCAAAATGGCAAAAAATTGCAATACCCCCCAAAGGTACAATTTCGCTTCAAAATGGCCAAAAGTTGCAATACCCCCCTAAAGGAACAATTTCGCCTCAAGATGGAAAAAAAATTGCAATACCCCCCCCAAAGGAACAATTTCGCCTCAAAATGCCGAAAAGTTGCAATACCCCCCGAAAGGAACAATTTCACTTCAAAATGGCCAAAAGTTGCAATACCCCCCCAAGGAACAATTTCGCCTCAAAATGGCAAAAAATTCCAATACCCCCCCAAAGGAACAATTTCGCTTCAAAATGGCCAAAAGTTGCAATACCCCCCCAAAGGAACAATTTCACCTCAAAATGCCGAAAAGTTGCAATACCCCCGAAAGGAAAAATTTCGCTTCAAAATGGCCAAAAGATGCAATACCCCTCCAAAGCAACAATTTCGCCTCAAAATGGCAAAAAATTGCAATACCCCCCAAAGGAACAATTTCGCCTCAAAATGGCCAAAAATTGCAATACCCCCCCAAAGGAACAATTTCGCCTCAAAATGGCCAAAAATTGTAATACCCCCCCAAAGGAACAATTTCGCTTCAATATGGCCAAAAGTTGCAATACCCCCCCAAAGAAACAATTTCGCCTCAAAATGGCAAAAAATTGCAATACCCCCCAAAGGAACAATTTTGTCTCAAAATGGCAAAAAATTGCAATACCCCCCCAAAGGAACAATTTCGCCTCAAAATGCCGAAAAGTTGCAATACCCCCCCAAAGGAACAATTTCACCTCAAAATGCCGAAAAGTTGCAATACCCCCCGAAAGGAGCAATTTCGCTTCAAAATGGCCAAAAGTTTTAATACCCCCCAAAGGAACAATTTCGCCTCAAAATGGCAAAAAATTGCAATACCCCCTCAAAGGAACAATTTCGCTTCAAAATGGCCAAAAGTTGCAATACCCCCCCAAAGGAACAATTTCGCCTCAAAATGGCAAAAAATTGCAATACCCCCCCAAAGGAACAATTTCGCCTCAAAATGGCGAAAAGTTGCAATACCCCCCAAAGGAACAATTTCGCTTCGAAAAGGTCAAAAGTTGCAATACCCCCCCAAAGGAACAATTTCGCTTCAAAATGCCGAAAAGTTGCAATACCCCCCCAAAGGAACAATTTCACTTCAAAATGGCCAAAAGTTGCAATACCCCCCCAAAGGAACAATTTCGCTTCAAAATGCCGAAAAGTTGCAATACCCCCCCAAAGGAACAATTTCGCCTCAAAATGGAAAAAAAATTGCAATACCCCCCCAAAGGAACAATTTCGCTTCAAAATGCCGAAAAGTTTAAATACCCCCCGAAAGGAATAATTTCGCTTCAAAATGGCCAAAAGTTGCAATACCCCCCAAAGGAACAATTTCGCCTCAAAATGGCAAGAAATTGCAATACCCCCCCAAAGGAACAATTTCGCCTCAAAATGCCGAAAAGTTGCAATACCCCCCCAAAGGAACAATTTCGCTTCAAAATGGCCAAAAGTTGCAATACCCCCCCAAAGGAACAATTTCGCTTCAAAATAGCCAAAAGTTGCAATACCCCCCCAAAGGAACAATTTTGCCTCAAAATGGCAAAAAGTGCAATACCCCCCAAAGGAACAATTTCGCTTCAAAATGGCCAAAAGTTGCAATACCCCCCCAAAGGAACAATTTCGCTTCAAAATGACAAGAAATTGCAATACCCCCCCAAAGGAACAATTTCGCCTCAAAATGCCGAAAATTTCCAATACCCTCCGAAAGGAACAATTTCGCTTCAAAATGGCCAAAAGTTGCAATACCCCCCCAAAGGAACAATTTCGCCTCAAAATGCCGAAAAGTTGCAATACCCCCCGAAAGGAACAATTTCGCTTCAAAATGGCCAATAGTTGCAATACCCCCCCAAAGGAACAATTTCGCCTCAAAATGGCAAAAAATTGCAATACCCCACCAAAGGAACAATTTCGCCTCAAAATGGCCAAAAATTGTAATACCCCCGAAAGTAACAATTTCGCTTCAATATGGCCAAAAGTTGCAATACCCCCCCAAAGGAAAAATTTCGCTTCAAAATGGCAAAAAATTGCAATACCCCCCAAAGGAACAATTTCGCTTCAAAATGGCCAATAGTTGCAATACCCCCCCAAAGGAACAATTTCGCCTCAAAATGGCAAAAAATTGCAATACCCCCCCAAAGGAACAATTTCGCCTCAAAATGGCCAAAAATTGTAATACCCCCAAAGGAACAATTTCGCTTCAATATGGCCAAAAGTTGCAAAACCCCCCCCAAAGGAACAATTTCGCCTCAAAATGGCAAAAAATTGCAATACCCCCCCAAAGGAACAATTTCGCCTCAAAATGCCGAAAAGTGTAAATACCCCCCGAAAGGAATAATTTCGCTTCCAAATGGCCAAAAGTTGCAATACCCCCCCAAGGGAACAATTTCGCCTCAAAATGGCAAGAAATTGCAATACCCCCCCAAAGGAACAATTTCGCCTCAAAATGCCGAAAAGTTGCAATACCCCCCCAAAGGAACAATTTCGCTTCAAAATGGCCAAAAGTTGCAATACCCCCCCAAAGGAACAATTTCGCTTCAAAATAGCCAAAAGTTGCAATACCCCCCCAAAGGAACAATTTTGCCTCAAAATGGCAAAAATTGCAATACCCCCCCAAAGGAACAATTTCGCTTCAAAATGGCCAAAAGTTGCAATACCCCCCCAAAGGAACAATTTCGCTTCAAAATGACAAAAAATTGCAATACCCCCCCAAAGGAACAATTTCGCCTCAAAATGCCGAAAAGTTGCAATACCCCACCAAAGGAACAATTTCGCTTCAAAATGGCCAAAAGTTGCAATACCCCTTAAAGGAACAATTTCGCCTCAAAATGGAAAAAAAATTGCAATACCCCCCAAAGGAACAATTTCGCCTCAAAATGCCGAAAATTTGCAATACCCTCCGAAAGGAACAATTTCGCTTCAAAATGGCCAAAAGTTGCAATACCCCCCCAAAGGAACAATTTCGCCTCAAAATGCCGAAAAGTTGCAATACCCCCCGAAAGGAACAATTTCGCTTCAAAATGGCCAATAGTTGCAATACCCCCCCAAAGGAACAATTTCGCCTCAAAATGGCAAAAAATTGCAATACCCCACCAAAGGAACAATTTCGCCTCAAAATGGCCAAAAATTGTAATACCCTCGAAAGGAACAATTTCTCTTCAATATGGCCAAAAGTTGCAATACCCCCCCAAAGGAAAAATTTCGCTTCAAAATGGCAAAAAATTGCAATACCCCCCCAAAGGAACAATTTCGCTTCAAAATGGCCAAAAGTTGCAATACCCCCCGAAAGGAACAATTTCGCTTCAAAATGGCCAATAGTTGCAATACCCCCCCAAAGGAACAATTTCGCCTCAAAATGGCAAAAAATTGCAATACCCCCCCAAAGGAACAATTTCGCCTCAAAATGGCCAAAAATTGTAATACCCCCAAAGGAACAATTTCGCTTCAATATGGCCAAAAGTTGCAATACCCCCCCAAAGGAACAATTTCGCCTCAAAATGGCAAAAAATTGCAATACCCCCCCAAAGGAACAATTTCGCTTCAAAATGGCCAAAAGTTGCAATACCCCCCCAAAGGAACAATTTCGCCTCAAAATGGCAAAAAATTGCAATACCCCCCCAAAGGAACAATTTCGCTTCAAAATGGCCAAAAGTTGCAATACCCCCCCAAAGGAACAATTTCGCCTCAAAATGGAAAAAAATTGCAATACCCCCCCAAAGGAACAATTTCGCCTCAAAATGCTGAAAAGTTTCAATACCCCCCGAAAGGAACAATTTCACTTCAAAATGGCCAAAAGTTGCAATACCCCCCCAAAGGAACAATTTCACCTCAAAATGGCAAAAAATTGCAATACCCCCCAAAGGTACAATTTCGCTTCAAAATGGCCAAAAGTTGCAATACCCCCCTAAAGGAACAATTTCGCCTCAAGATGGAAAAAAAATTGCAATACCCCCCCCAAAGGAACAATTTCGCCTCAAAATGCCGAAAAGTTGCAATACCCCCCGAAAGGAACAATTTCACTTCAAAATGGCCAAAAGTTGCAATACCCCCCCAAGGAACAATTTCGCCTCAAAATGGCAAAAAATTCCAATACCCCCCCAAAGGAACAATTTCGCTTCAAAATGGCCAAAAGTTGCAATACCCCCCCAAAGGAACAATTTCACCTCAAAATGCCGAAAAGTTGCAATACCCCCGAAAGGAAAAATTTCGCTTCAAAATGGCCAAAAGATGCAATACCCCTCCAAAGCAACAATTTCGCCTCAAAATGGCAAAAAATTGCAATACCCCCCAAAGGAACAATTTCGCCTCAAAATGGCCAAAAATTGCAATACCCCCCCAAAGGAACAATTTCGCCTCAAAATGGCCAAAAATTGTAATACCCCCCCAAAGGAACAATTTCGCTTCAATATGGCCAAAAGTTGCAATACCCCCCCAAAGAAACAATTTCGCCTCAAAATGGCAAAAAATTGCAATACCCCCCAAAGGAACAATTTTGTCTCAAAATGGCAAAAAATTGCAATACCCCCCCAAAGGAACAATTTCGCCTCAAAATGCCGAAAAGTTGCAATACCCCCCCAAAGGAACAATTTCACCTCAAAATGCCGAAAAGTTGCAATACCCCCCGAAAGGAAAAATTTCGCTTCAAAATGGCCAAAAGATGCAATACCCCTCCAAAGCAACAATTTCGCCTCAAAATGGCAAAAAATTGCAATACCCCCCAAAGGAACAATTTCGCCTCAAAATGGCCAAAAATTGCAATACCCCCCCAAAGGAACAATTTCGCCTCAAAATGGCCAAAAATTGTAATACCCCCCCAAAGGAACAATTTCGCTTCAAAATGGCCAATAGTTGCAATACCCCCCCAAAGGAACAATTTCGCCTCAAAATGGCAAAAAATTGCAATACCCCCCCAAAGGAATAATTTCGCCTCAAAATGGCCAAAAATTGTAATACCCCCAAAGGAACAATTTCGCTTCAATATGGCCAAAAGTTGCAATACCCCCCCAAAGGAACAATTTCGCCTCAAAATGGCAAAAAATTGCAATACCCCCCCAAAGGAACAATTTCGCTTCAAAATGGCCAAAAGTTGCAATACCCCCCCAAAGGAACAATTTCGCCTCAAAATGGCAAAAAATTGCAATACCCCCCCAAAGGAACAATTTCGCTTCAAAATGGCCAAAAGTTGCAATACCCCCCCAAAGGAACAATTTCGCCTCAAAATGGCAAAAAATTGCAATACCCCCCCAAAGGAACAATGTCGCTTCAAAATGGCCAAAAGTTGCAATACCCCCCCAAAGGAACAATTTCGCCTCAAAATGGAAAAAAAATTGCAATACCCCCCCAAAGGAACAATTTCGCCTCAAAATGCTGAAAAGTTTCAATACCCCCCGAAAGGAACAATTTCACTTCAAAATGGCCAAAAGTTGCAATACCCCCCCAAAGGAACAATTTCACCTCAAAATGGCAAAAAATTGCAATACCCCCCCAAAGGAACAATGTCGCTTCAAAATGGCCAAAAGTTGCAATACCCCCCCAAAGGAACAATTTCGCCTCAAAATGGCAAAAAATTGCAATACCCCCCCAAAGGAACAATGTCGCTTCAAAATGGCCAAAAGTTGCAATACCCCCCCAAAGGAACAATTTCGCCTCAAAATGGAAAAAAAATTGCAATACCCCCCCAAAGGAACAATTTCGCCTCAAAATGCTGAAAAGTTTCAATACCCCCCGAAAGGAACAATTTCACTTCAAAATGGCCAAAAGTTGCAATACCCCCCCAAAGGAACAATTTCACCTCAAAATGGCAAAAAATTGCAATACCCCCCCAAAGGTACAATTTCGCTTCAAAATGGCCAAAAGTTGCAATACCCCCCTAAAGGAACAATTTCGCCTCAAGATGGAAAAAAAATTGCAATGCCCCCCCCAAAGGAACAATTTCGCCTCAAAATGCCGAAAAGTTGCAATACCCCCGAAAGGAACAATTTCACTTCAAAATGGCCAAAAGTTGCAATACCCCCCCAAAGAACAATTTCGCCTCAAAATGGAAAAAAAATTCCAATACCCCCCCAAAGGAACAATTTCACCTCAAAATGCCGAAAAGTTGCAATACCCCCCGAAAGGAAAAATTTCGCTTCAAAATGGCCAAAAGATGCAATACCCCTCCAAAGGAACAATTTCGCCTCAAAATGGCAAAAAATTGCAATACCCCCCCAAAGGAACAATTTCGCTTCAAAATGGCCAAAAGTTGCAATACCCCCCCAAAGGAACAATTTCGCCTCAAAATGGCAAAAAATTGCAATACCCCCCCAAAGGAACAATTTCGCTTCAAAATGGCCAAAAGTTGCAATACCCCCCCCAAAGGAACAATTTCGCCTCAAAATGGCAAAAAATTGCAATACCCCCCCAAAGGAACAATGTCGCTTCAAAATGGCGAAAAGTTGCAATACCCCCCTAAAGGAACAATTTCGCCTCAAGATGGAAAAAAAATTGCAATGCCCCCCCAAAGGAACAATTTCGCCTCAAAATGCCGAAAAGTTGCAATACCCCCCGAAAGGAACAATTTCACTTCAAAATGGCCAAAAGTTGCAATACCCCCCCAAAGAACAATTTCGCCTCAAAATGGCAAAAAATTCCAATACCCCCCCAAAGGAACAATTTGGCTTCAAAATGGCCAAAAGTTGCAATACCCCCCCAAAGGAACAATTTCACCTCAAAATGCCGAAAAGTTGCAATACCCCCCGAAAGGAAAAATTTCGCTTCAAAATGGCCAAAAGATGCAATACCCCTCCAAAGCAACAATTTCGCCTCAAAATGGCAAAAAATTGCAATACCCCCCCAAAGGAACAATTTCGCCTCAAAATGGCCAAAAATTGTAATACCCCCCCAAAGGAACAATTTCGCTTCAATATGGCCAAAAGTTGCAATACCCCCCCAAAGAAACAATTTCGCCTCAAAATGGCAAAAAATTGCAATACCCCCCAAAGGAACAATTTCGCCTCAAAATGCCGAAAAGTTGCAATACCCCCCGAAAGGAACAATTTCGGTTCAAAATGGCCAAAAGATGCAATACCCCCTCAAAGCAACAATTTCGCCTCAAAATGCCGAAAAGTTGCAATACCCCCCCAAAGGAACAATTTCGCTTCAAAATGGCCAATAGTTGCAATACCCCCCTAAAGGAACAATTTTGTCTCAAAATGGCAAAAAATTGCAATACCCCCCCAAAGGAACAATTTCACCTCAAAATGCCGAAAAGTTGCAATACCCCGCCAAAGGAACAATTTCGCTTCAATATGGCCAAAAGTTGCAATACCCCCCCAAAGAAACAATTTCGCCTCAAAATGGCAAAAAATTGCAATACCCCCCCAAGGAACAATTTCGCCTCAAAATGCTGAAAAGTTGCAATACCCCCCCAAAGGAACAATTTCGCCTCAAAATGGCAAGAAATTGCAATACCCCCCAAAGGAACAATTTCGCCTCAAAATGCCGAAAAGTTGCAATACCCCCCGAAAGGAACAATTTCGCTTCAAAATGGCCAATAGTTGCAATACCCCCCCAAAGGAACAATTTTGCCTCAAAATGGCAAAAAATTGCAATACCCCCCCAAAGGAACAATTTCACCTCAAAATGCCGAAAAGTTGCAATACCCCCCGAAAGAAACAATTTCGCTTCAAAATGGCCAAAAGATCCAGTACCCCCTCAAAGCAACAATTTCGCCTCAAAATGGCAAAAAATTGTAATACCCCCCCAAAGGAACAATTTCGCTTCAATATGGCCAAAAGTTGCAATACCCCCCCAAAGGAACAATTTCGCCTCAAAATGGCAAAAAATTGCAATACCATCCCAAAGGAACAATTTCGCCTCAAAATGCTGAAAAGTTGCAATACCCCCCGAAAGGAACAATTTCACTTCAAAATGCCGAAAAGTTGCAATACCCCCCCAAAGGTACAATTTCGCTTCAAAATGGCCAAAAGTTGCAATGCCCCCCCAAAGCAACAATTTCGCCTCAAAATGGCAAAAAATTGCAATACCCCCCAAAGGAACAATTTCTCTTCAAAATGCCGAAAAGTTGCAATACCCCCAAAGGAACAATTTCGCTTCAAAATGGCCAAAAGTTGCAATACCCCCCAAAGGAACAATTTCGCCTCAAAATGTCGAAAAGTTGCAATACCCCCCGAAAGGAACAATTTCGCTTCAAAATGGCCAAAAGTTGCAATACCCCCCAAAAGGAACAATTTCACCTCAAAATGGCAAGAAATTGCATTACCCCCCCAAAGGAATAATTTCACCTCAAAATGCCGAAAAGTTGAAATACCCCCCCCAAAGGAACAATTTCGCTTCAAAATGGCCAAAACTTGCAATACCCCCCCAAAGGAACAATTTCGCCTCAAAATGGAAAAAAAATTGCAATACCCCCCCAAAGGAACAATTTCGCCTCAAAATGCTGAAAAGTTTCAATACCCCCCGAAAGGAACAATTTCACTTCAAAATGGCCAAAAGTTGCAATACCCCCCCAAAGGAACAATTTCGCTTCAAAATGGCAAAAAATTGCAATACCCCCCCAAAGGAACAATTTCACTTCAAAATGGCCAAAAGTTGCAATACCCCCCCAAAGGAACAATTTCGCTTCAAAATGGCAAAAAATTGCAATACCCCCCCAAAGGAACAATTTCGCTTCAATATGGCCAAAAGTTGCAATACCCCCCCAAAGAAACAATTTCGCCTCAAAATGGCAAAAAATTGCAATACCCCCCCAAAGGAACAATTTCGCCTCAAAATGCTGAAAAGTTGCAATACCCCCCCAAAGGAACAATTTCGCCTCAAAATGTCAAGAAATTGCAATACCCCCCCAAAGGAACAATTTCGCCTCAAAATGCCGAAAAGTTGCAATACCCCCCGAAAGGAACAATTTCGCTTCAAAATGGCCAATAGTTGCAATACCCCCCAAAGGAACAATTTTGCCTCAAAATGGCAAAAAATTGCAATACCCCCCCAAAAGAACAATTTCACCTCAAAATGCCGAAAAGTTGCAATACCCCCCGAAAGAAACAATTTCGCTTCAAAATGGCCAAAAGATCCAGTACCCCCTCAAAGAAACAATTTCGCCTCAAAATGGCAAAAAATTGCAATACCCCCACAAAGGAACAATTTCGCCTCAAAATGGCCAAAAATTGTAATACCCCCCCAAAGGAACAATTTCGCTTCAATATGGCCAAAAGTTGCAATACCCCCCAAAGGAACAATTTCGCCTCAAAATGGCAAAAAATTGCAATACTATCCCAAAGGAACAATTTCGCCTCAAAATGCTGAAAAATTGCAATACCCCCCGAAAGGAACAATTTCACTTCAAAATGCCGAAAAGTTGCAATACCCCCCCAAAGGTACAATTTCGCTTCAAAATGGCCAAAAGTTGCAATGCCCCCCTAAAGGAACAATTTCGCCTCAAGATGGAAAAAAATTGCAATAACCCCCCCCCAAAGAACAATTTGGCCTCAAAATGGCAAAAAATTGCAATACCCCCCGAAAGGAACAATTTCGCTTCAAAATGGCCAAAAGATGCAATACCCCCCCAAAGCAACAATTTCGCCTCAAAATGGCAAAAAATTGCAATACCCCCCAAAGGAACAATTTCTCTTCAAAATGCCGAAAAGTTGCAATACCCCCCCAAAGGAACAATTTCGCTTCAAAATGGCCAAAAGTTGCAATACCCCCCAAAGGAACAATTTCGCCTCAAAATGCCGAAAAGTTGCAATACCCCCGAAAGGAACAATTTCGCTTCAAAATGGCCAAAAGTTGCAATACCCCCCCAAAGGAACAATTTCACCTCAAAATGGCAAGAAATTGCATTACCCCTCCAAAGGAACAATTTCACCTCAAAATGCCGAAAAGTTGAAATACCCCCCAAAGGAACAATTTCGCTTCAAAATGGCCAAAACTTGCAATACCCCCCCAAAGGAACAATTTCGCCTCAAAATGCTGAAAAGTTTCAATACCCCCCGAAAGGAACAATTTCACTTCAAAATGGCCAAAAGTTGCAATACCCCCCCAAAGGAACAATTTCGCCTCAAAATGGCAAAAAATTGCAATACCCCCCCAAAGGAACAATTTTGCTTCAAAATGGCCAAAAGTTGCAATACCCCCCCAAAGGATCAATTTCGCCTCAAAATGTCAAAAAATTGCAATACCCCCCACAGGAACAATTTTGCCTCAAAATGCCGAAAAGTTGCAAACCCCCCCCAAAGGAACAATTTTGCTTCAAAATGGCGACAAGTTGCAATTCCCCCCCAAAGGAACAATTTCGCCTCAAAATGGCCAAAAATTGTAATACCCCCCCAAAGGAACAGTTTCGCTTCAAAATGCCGAAAAGTTACAATACCCCCCCAAAGGAACACTTTCACCTCAAAATGCCGAAAAGTTGCAATACCCCCCAAAGGAAAAATTTCGCTTCAAAATGCCGAAAAGTTGCAATACCCCCCCAAAGGAACAATTTCGCCTCAAAATGGCAAAAAATTGCAATACCCCCCTAAAGGAACAATTTCGCCTCAAGATGGAAAAAAAATTGCAATACCCCCCCCAAAGGAACAATTTCGCCTCAAAATGCCGAAAAGTTGCAATACCCCCCGAAAGGAACAATTTCACTTCAAAATGGCCAAAAGTTGCAATACCCCCCCAAGGAACAATTTCGCCTCAAAATGGCAAAAAATTCCAATACCCCCCCAAAGGAACAATTTCGCTTCAAAATGGCCAAAAGTTGCAATACCCCCCCCAAAGGAACAATTTCACCTCAAAATGCCGAAAAGTTGCAATACCCCCCGAAAGGAAAAATTTCGCTTCAAAATGGCCAAAAGATGCAATACCCCTCCAAAGCAACAATTTCGCCTCAAAATGGCAAAAAATTGCAATACCCTCCAAAGGAACAATTTTGTCTCAAAATGGCAAAAAATTGCAATACCCCCCCAAAGGAACAATTTCACCTCAAAATGACGAAAAGTTGCAATACCCCCCCAAAGGAACAATTTCGCTTCAAAATGGCCAATAGTTGCAATACCCCCCCAAAGGAACAATTTCGCCTCAAAATGGCAAAAAATTGCAATACCCCCCCAAAGGAATAATTTCGCCTCAAAATGGCCAAATATTGTAATACCCCCAAAGGAACAATTTCGCTTCAATATGGCCAAAAGTTGCAATACCCCCCCAAAGGAACAATTTCGCCTCAAAATTGCAAAAAATTGCAATACCCCCCCAAAGGAACAATTTCGCTTCAAAATGGCCAAAAGTTGCAATACCCCCCCAAAGGAACAATTTCGCCTCAAAATGGCAAAAAATTGCAATACCCCCCCAAAGGAACAATTTCGCTTCAAAATGGCCAAAAGTTGCAATACCCCCCCAAAGGAACAATTTCGCCTCAAAATGGCAAAAAATTGATATACCCCCCCAAAGGAACAATGTCGCTTCAAAATGGCCAAAAGTTGCAATACCCCCCCAAAGGAACAATTTCGCCTCAAAATGGAAAAAAAATTGCAATACCCCCCCAAAGGAACAATTTCGCCTCAAAATGCTGAAAAGTTTCAATACCCCCCGAAAGGAACAATTTCACTTCAAAATAACCAAAAGTTGCAATACCCCCCCAAAGGAACCATTTCACCTCAAAATGGCAAAAAATTGCAATACCCCCCCAAAGGAACAATGTCGCTTCAAAATGGCCAAAAGTTGCAATACCCCCCCAAAGGAACAATTTCGCCTCAAAATGGCAAAAAATTGCAATACCCCCCCAAAGGAACAATGTCGCTTCAAAATGGCCAAAAGTTGCAATACCCCCCCAAAGGAACAATTTCGCCTCAAAATGGAAAAAAAATTGCAATACCCCCCCAAAGGAACAATTTCGCCTCAAAATGCTGAAAAGTTTCAATACCCCCCGAAAGGAACAATTTCACTTCAAAATGGCCAAAAGTTGCAATACCACCCCAAAGGAACAATTTCACCTCAAAATGGCAAAAAATTGCAATACCCCCCCAAAGGTACAATTTCGCTTCAAAATGGCCAAAAGTTGCAATACCCCCCTAAAGGAACAATTTCGCCTCAAGATGGAAAAAAAATTGCAATGCCCCCCCCAAAGGAACAATTTCGCCTCAAAATGCCGAAAAGTTGCAATACCCCCCGAAAGGAACAATTTCACTTCAAAATGGCCAAAAGTTGCAATACCCCCCCAAAGAACAATTTCGCCTCAAAATGGAAAAAAAAATTCCAATACCCCCCCAAAGGAACAATTTCGCTTCAAAATGGCCAAAAGTTGCAATACCCCCCCCAAAGGAACAATTTCACCTCAAAATGCCGAAAAGTTGCAATACCCCCCGAAAGGAAAAATTTCGCTTCAAAATAGCCAAAAGATGCAATACCCCTCCAAAGCAACAATTTCGCCTCAAAATGGCAAAAAATTGCAATACCCCCCCAAAGGAATAATTTCGCCTCAAAATGGCCAAAAATTGTAATACCCCCAAAGGAACAATTTCGCTTCAATATGGCCAAAAGTTGCAATACCCCCCCAAAGGAACAATTTCGCCTCAAAATGGCAAAAAATTGCAATACCCCCCCAAAGGAACAATTTCGCTTCAAAATGTCCAAAAGTTGCAATACCCCCCCAAAGGAACAATTTCGCCTCAAAATGGCAAAAAATTGCAATACCCCCCCAAAGGAACAATTTCGCTTCAAAATGGCCAAAAGTTGCAATACCCCCCCAAAGGAACAATTTCGCCTCAAAATGGCAAAAAATTGCAATACCCCCCCAAAGGAACAATGTCGCTTCAAAATGGCGAAAAGTTGCAATACCCCCCTAAAGGAACAATTTCGCCTCAAGATGGAAAAAAAATTGCAATGCCCTCCCCAAAGGAACAATTTCGCCTCAAAATGCCGAAAAGTTGCAATACCCCCCGAAAGGAACAATTTCACTTCAAAATGGCCAAAAGTTGCAATACCCCCCCAAAGAACAATTTCGCCGCAAAATGGCAAAAAATTCCAATACCCCCCCAAAGGAACAATTTGGCTTCAAAATGGCCAAAAGTTGCAATACCCCCCCAAAGGAACAATTTCACCTCAAAATGCCGAAAAGTTGCAATACCCCCCGAAAGGAAAAATTTCGCTTCAAAATGGCCAAAAGATGCAATACCCCTCCAAAGCAACAATTTCGCCTCAAAATGGCAAAAAATTGCAATACCCCCCCAAAGGAACAATTTCGCCTCAAAATGGCCAAAAATTGTAATACCCCCCCAAAGGAACAATTTCGCTTCAATATGGCCAAAAGTTGCAATACCCCCCCAAAGAAACAATTTCGCCTCAAAATGGCAAAAAATTGCAATACCCCCCAAAGGAACAATTTCGCCTCAAAATGCCGAAAAGTTGCAATACCCCCCGAAAGGAACAATTTCGGTTCAAAATGGCCAAAAGATGCAATACCCCCTCAAAGCAACAATTTCGCCTCAAAATGCCGAAAAGTTGCAATACCCCCCCAAAGGAACAATTTCGCTTCAAAATGGCAAAAAATTGCAATACCCCCCAAAGGAACAATTTCACCTCAAAATGCCGAAAAGTTGCAATACCCCCCCAAAGGAACAATTTTGTCTCAAAATGGCAAAAAATTGCAATACCCCCCAAAGGAACAATTTCACCTCAAAATGCCGAAAAGTTGCAATACCCCCCCAAAGGAACAATTTCGCTTCAATATGGCCAAAAGTTGCAATACCCCCCCAAAGAAACAATTTCGCCTCAAAATAGCAAAAAATTGCAATACCCCCCCAAAGGAACAATTTCGCCTCAAAATGCTGAAAAGTTGCAATACCCCCCCAAAGGAACAATTTCGCCTCAAAATGGCAAGAAATTGCAATACCCCCCCAAAGGAACAATTTCGCCTCAAAATGCCGAAAAGTTGCAATACCCCCCGAAAGGAACAATTTCGCTTCAAAATGGCCAATAGTTGCAATACCCCCCCAAAGGAACAATTTTGCCTCAAAATGGCAAAAAATTGCAATACCCCCTCAAAGGAACAATTTCACCTCAAAATGCCGAAAAGTTGCAATACCCCCCGAAAGAAACAATTTCGCTTCAAAATGGCCAAAAGATCCAGTACCCCTCAAAGCAACAATTTCGCCTCAAAATGGCAAAAAATTGTAATACCCCCCCAAAGGAACAATTTCGCTTCAATATGGCCAAAAGTTGCAATACCCCCCCAAAGGAACAATTTCGCCTCAAAATGGCAAAAAATTGCAATACCATCCCAAAGGAACAATTTCGCCTCAAAATGCTGAAAAGTTGCAATACCCCCCGAAAGGAACAATTTCACTTCAAAATGCCGAAAAGTTGCAATACCCCCCCAAAGGAACAATTTCACCTCAAAATGGCAAGAAATTGCATTACCCCCCAAGGAATAATTTCACCTCAAAATGCCGAAAAGTTGAAATACCCCCCCCAAAGGAACAATTTCGCTTCAAAATGGCCAAAACTTGCAATACCCCCCCAAAGGAACAATTTCGCCTCAAAATGGAAAAAAAATTGCAATACCCCCCCAAAGGAACAATTTCGCCTCAAAATGCTGAAAAGTTTCAATACCCCCCGAAAGGAACAATTTCACTTCAAAATGGCCAAAAGTTGCAATACCCCCCCAAAGGAACAATTTCGCTTCAAAATGGCAAAAAATTGCAATACCCCCCCAAAGGAACAATTTCGCTTCAAAATGGCCAATAGTTGCAATACCCCCCCAAAGGAACAATTTTGTCTCAAAATGGCAAAAAATTGCAGTACCCCCCCAAAGGAACAATTTCACCTCAAAATGCCGAAAAGTTGCAATACCCCCCAAAGGAACAATTTCGCTTCAATATGGCCAAAAGTTGCAATACCCCCCCAAAGAAACAATTTCGCCTCAAAATGGCAAAAAATTGCAATACCCCCCCAAAGGAACAATTTCGCCTCAAAATGCTGAAAAGTTGCAATACCCCCCCAAAGGAACAATTTCGCCTCAAAATGGCAAGAAATTGCAATACCCCCCCAAAGGAACAATTTCGCCTCAAAATGCCGAAAAGTTGCAATACCCCCCGAAAGGAACAATTTCGCTTCAAAATGGCCAATAGTTGCAATACCCCCCAAAGGAACAATTTTGCCTCAAAATGGCAAAAAATTGCAATACCCCCCCAAAAGAACAATTTCACCTCAAAATGCCGAAAAGTTGCAATACCCCCCGAAAGAAACAATTTCGCTTCAAAATGGCCAAAAGATCCAGTACCCCCTCAAAGCAACAATTTCGCCTCAAAATGGCAAAAAATTGCAATACCCCCCCAAAGGAACAATTTCGCCTCAAAATGGCCAAAAATTGTAATACCCCCCCAAAGGAACAATTTCGCTTCAATATGGCCAAAAGTTGCAATACCCCCCAAAGGAACAATTTCGCCTCAAAATGGCAAAAAATTGCAATACCATCCCAAAGGAACAATTTCGCCTCAAAATGCTGAAAAATTGCAATACCCCCCGAAAGGAACAATTTCACTTCAAAATGCCGAAAAGTTGCAATACCCCCCCAAAGGTACAATTTCGCTTCAAAATGGCCAAAAGTTGCAATGCCCCCCTAAAGGAACAATTTCGCCTCAAGATGGAAAAAAATTGCAATACCCCCCCCAAAAGAACAATTTGGCCTCAAAATGGCAAAAAATTGCAATACCCCCCGAAAGGAACAATTTCGCTTCAAAATGGCCAAAAGATGCAATACCCCCCCAAAGCAACAATTTCGCCTCAAAATGGCAAAAAATTGCAATACCCCCCAAAGGAACAATTTCTCTTCAAAATGCCGAAAAGTTGCAATACCCCCCCAAAGGAACAATTTCGCTTCAAAATGGCCAAAAGTTGCAATACCCCCCAAAGGAACAATTTCGCCTCAAAATGCCGAAAAGTTGCAATACCCCCGAAAGGAACAATTTCGCTTCAAAATGGCCAAAAGTTGCAATACCCCCCCAAAGGAACAATTTCACCTCAAAATGGCAAGAAATTGCATTACCCCCCAAAAGGAACAATTTCACCTCAAAATGCCGAAAAGTTGAAATACCCCCCCAAAGGAACAATTTCGCTTCAAAATGGCCAAAACTTGCAATACCCCCCCAAAGGAACAATTTCGCCTCAAAATCCTGAAAAGTTTCAATACCCCCCGAAAGGAACAATTTCACTTCAAAATGGCCAAAAGTTGCAATACCCCCCCAAAGGAACAATTTTGCCTCAAAATGCCGAAAAGTTGCAAACCCCCCCAAAGGAACAATTTTGCTTCAAAATGGCGACAAGTTGCAATTCCCCCCCAAAGGAACAATTTCGCCTCAAAATGGCCAAAAATTGTAATACCCCCCCAAAGGAACAGTTTCGCTTCAAAATGCCGAAAAGTTACAATACCCCCCCAAAGGAACACTTTCGCCTCAAAATGCCGAAAAGTTGCAATACCCCCCAAAGGAAAAATTTCGCTTCAAAATGCCGAAAAGTTGCAATACCCCCCCAAAGGAACAATTTCGCCTCAAAATGGCAAAAAATTGCAATACCCCCCCAAAGGAACAATTTCACCTCAAAATGCCGAAAAGTTGCAATACCCCCCGAAAAGAACAATTTCGCTTCAAAATGGCCAAAAGTTGCAATACCCTTCCAAAGGAACAATTTCGCCTCAAAATGGAAAAAAAATTGCAATACCCCCCAAAGGAACAATTTCGCCTCAAAATGCCGAAAAGTTTCAATACCCCCTGAAAGGAACAATTTCGCTTCAAAATGGCCAAAAGTTGCAATACCCCCCCAAAGGAACAATTTCGCCTCAAAATGGCAAAAAATTGCAATATTCCCCCAAAGGAACAATTTCGCTTTAAAATGGCCAAAAGTTGCAATACCCCCCCCAAAGGAACAATTTTGCCTCAAAATGGCAAAAAATTGCAATATCCCCCAAAGGAACAATTTCGCTTCAAAATGCTGAAAAGTTGCCATACCCCCCAAAGGAACAATTTCGCCTCAAAATGGCAAAAAATTGCAATATCCCCCCAAAGGAACAATTTCGCTTCAAAATGCCGAAAAGTTGCAATACCCCCCCAAAGGTACAATTTCGCTTCAAAATGGCCAAAAGTTGCAATACCCCCCCAAAGGAACAATTTCGCCTCAAAATGGCAAAAAATTGCAATATCCCCCAAAGGAAATATTTCGCCTCAAAATGCCGAAAAGTTGCAATACCCCCCGAAAGGAACAATTTCGCTTCAAAATGGCCAAAAGTTGCAATACCCCCCCAAAGGAACAATTTCACCTCAAAATGGCAAAAAATTGCACAACCCCCGAAAGGAACAATTTCGCTTCAAAATGCCGAAAAGTTGCAATACCCCCCAAAAGGTACAATTTCGCTTCAAAATGGCCAAAAGTTGCAATACCCCCCCAAAGGAACAATTTCGCCTCAAAATAGAAAAAAATTGCAATACCCCCCCAAAGGAACAATTTCACCTCAAAATGCCGAAAAGTTGAAATACCCCCCCAAAGGAACAATTTCGCTTCAAAATGGCCAAAACTTGCAATACCCCCCCAAAGGAACAATTTCGCCTCAAAATCCTGAAAAGTTTCAATACCCCCGAAAGGAACAATTTCGCTTCAAAATGGCCAAAAGTTGCAATACCCCCCCAAAGGAACAATTTCACCTCAAAATGGCAAGAAATTGCATTACCCCCCCAAAGGAACAATTTCACCTCAAAATGCCGAAAAGTTGAAATACCCCCCCAAAGGAACAATTTCGCTTCAAAATGGCCAAAACTTGCAATACCCCCCCAAAGGAACAATTTCGCCTCAAAATCCTGAAAAGTTTCAATACCCCCCGAAAGGAACAATTTCACTTCAAAATGGCCAAAAGTTGCAATACCCCCCCAAAGGAACAATTTCGCCTCAAAATGGCAAAAAATTGCAATACCCCCCCAAAGGAACAATTTCGCTTCAAAATGGCCAAAAGTTGCAATACCCCCCCAAAGGATCAATTTCGCCTCAAAATGTCAAAAAATTGCAATACCCCCCACAGGAACAATTTTGCCTCAAAATGCCGAAAAGTTGCAAACCCCCCCAAAGGAACAATTTTGCTTCAAAATGGCGACAAGTTGCAATTCCCCCCCAAAGGAACAATTTCGCCTCAAAATGGCCAAAAATTGTAATACCCCCCAAAGGAACAGTTTCGCTTCAAAATGCCGAAAAGTTACAATACCCCCCCAAAGGAACACTTTCGCCTCAAAATGCCGAAAAGTTGCAATACCCCCCAAAGGAAAAATTTCGCTTCAAAATGCCGAAAAGTTGCAATACCCCCCCAAAGGAACAATTTCGCCTCAAAATGGCAAAAAATTGCAATACCCCCCAAAGGAACAATTTCACCTCAAAATGCCGAAAAGTTGCAATACCCCCCGAAAAGAACAATTTCGCTTCAAAATGGCCAAAAGTTGCAATACCCTTCCAAAGGAACAATTTCGCCTCAAAATGGAAAAAAAATTGCAATACCCCCAAAGGAACAATTTCGCCTCAAAATGCCGAAAAGTTTCAATACCCCCTGAAAGGAACAATTTCGCTTCAAAATGGCCAAAAGTTGCAATACCCCCCCAAAGGAACAATTTCGCCTCAAAATGGCAAAAAATTGCAATATTCCCCCAAAGGAACAATTTCGCTTTAAAATGGCCAAAAGTTGCAATACCCCCCCAAAGGAACAATTTTGCCTCAAAATGGCAAAAAATTGCAATATCCCCCAAAGGAACAATTTCGCTTCAAAATGCTGAAAAGTTGCCATACCCCCCAAAGGAACAATTTCGCCTCAAAATGGCAAAAAATTGCAATATCCCCCCAAAGTAACAATTTCGCTTCAAAATGCCGAAAAGTTGCAATACCCCCCCAAAGGTACAATTTCGCTTCAAAATGGCCAAAAGTTGCAATACCCCCCCAAAGGAACAATTTCGCCTCAAAATGGCAAAAAATTGCAATATCCCCCAAAGGAAATATTTCGCCTCAAAATGCCGAAAAGTTGCAATACCCCCCGAAAGGAACAATTTCGCTTCAAAATGGCCAAAAGTTGCAATACCCCCCCAAAGGAACAATTTCGCCTCAAAATGGCAAAAAATTGCACAACCCCCGAAAGGAACAATTTCGCTTCAAAATGCCGAAAAGTTGCAATACCCCCCAAAAGGTACAATTTCGCTTCAAAATGGCCAAAAGTTGCAATACCCCCCCAAAGGAACAATTTCGCCTCAAAATAGAAAAAAATTGCAATACCCCCCCAAAGGAACAATTTCGCCTCAAAATGGCAAAAAATTGCAATACCCCCCCAAAGGAACAATTTTGCCTCAAAATGCCGAAAAGTTGCAATACCCCCCGAAAGGAACAATTTCGCTTTAAAATGGCCAAAAGTTGCAATACCCCCCAAAACGAACAATTTCGCCTCAAAATGGAAAAAAATTGCAATACCCGCCCAAAGGAACAATTTCGCTACAAAATGCCGAAAAGTTGCAATACCCCCCCCAAAGGAACAATTTCGCTTCAAAATGGCCAAAAGTTGCAATACCCCCCAAAGGAACACTTTCGCCTCAAAATGCCGAAAAGTTGCAATACCCCCCAAAGGAAAAATTTCGCTTCAAAATGCCGAAAAGTTGCAATACCCCCCCAAAGGAACAATTTCGCCTCAAAATGGCAAAAAATTGCAATACCCCCCCAAAGGAACAATTTCACCTCAAAATGCCGAAAAGTTGCAATACCCCCCGAAAAGAACAATTTCGCTTCAAAATGGCCAAAAGTTGCAATACCCTTCCAAAGGAACAATTTCGCCTCAAAATGGAAAAAAAATTGCAATACCCCCCAAAGGAACAATTTCGCCTCAAAATGCCGAAAAGTTTCAATACCCCCTGAAAGGAACAATTTCGCTTCAAAATGGCCAAAAGTTGCAATACCCCCCCAAAGGAACAATTTCGCCTCAAAATGGCAAAAAATTGCAATATTCCCCCAAAGGAACAATTTCGCTTTAAAATGGCCAAAAGTTGCAATACCCCCCCCAAAGGAACAATTTTGCCTCAAAATGGCAAAAAATTGCAATATCCCCCAAAGGAACAATTTCGCTTCAAAATGCTGAAAAGTTGCCATACCCCCCAAAGGAACAATTTCGCCTCAAAATGGCAAAAAATTGCAATATCCCCCCAAAGGAACAATTTCGCTTCAAAATGCCGAAAAGTTGCAATACCCCCCCAAAGGTACAATTTCGCTTCAAAATGGCCAAAAGTTGCAATACCCCCCCAAAGGAACAATTTCGCCTCAAAATGGCAAAAAATTGCAATATCCCCCAAAGGAAATATTTCGCCTCAAAATGCCGAAAAGTTGCAATACCCCCCGAAAGGAACAATTTCGCTTCAAAATGGCCAAAAGTTGCAATACCCCCCCAAAGGAACAATTTCACCTCAAAATGGCAAAAAATTGCACAACCCCCGAAAGGAACAATTTCGCTTCAAAATGCCGAAAAGTTGCAATACCCCCCAAAAGGTACAATTTCGCTTCAAAATGGCCAAAAGTTGCAATACCCCCCCAAAGGAACAATTTCGCCTCAAAATAGAAAAAAATTGCAATACCCCCCCAAAGGAACAATTTCACCTCAAAATGCCGAAAAGTTGAAATACCCCCCCAAAGGAACAATTTCGCTTCAAAATGGCCAAAACTTGCAATACCCCCCCAAAGGAACAATTTCGCCTCAAAATCCTGAAAAGTTTCAATACCCCCGAAAGGAACAATTTCGCTTCAAAATGGCCAAAAGTTGCAATACCCCCCCAAAGGAACAATTTCACCTCAAAATGGCAAGAAATTGCATTACCCCCCCAAAGGAACAATTTCACCTCAAAATGCCGAAAAGTTGAAATACCCCCCCAAAGGAACAATTTCGCTTCAAAATGGCCAAAACTTGCAATACCCCCCCAAAGGAACAATTTCGCCTCAAAATCCTGAAAAGTTTCAATACCCCCCGAAAGGAACAATTTCACTTCAAAATGGCCAAAAGTTGCAATACCCCCCCAAAGGAACAATTTCGCCTCAAAATGGCAAAAAATTGCAATACCCCCCCAAAGGAACAATTTCGCTTCAAAATGGCCAAAAGTTGCAATACCCCCCCAAAGGATCAATTTCGCCTCAAAATGTCAAAAAATTGCAATACCCCCCACAGGAACAATTTTGCCTCAAAATGCCGAAAAGTTGCAAACCCCCCCAAAGGAACAATTTTGCTTCAAAATGGCGACAAGTTGCAATTCCCCCCCAAAGGAACAATTTCGCCTCAAAATGGCCAAAAATTGTAATACCCCCCCAAAGGAACAGTTTCGCTTCAAAATGCCGAAAAGTTACAATACCCCCCCAAAGGAACACTTTCGCCTCAAAATGCCGAAAAGTTGCAATACCCCCCAAAGGAAAAATTTCGCTTCAAAATGCCGAAAAGTTGCAATACCCCCCCAAAGGAACAATTTCGCCTCAAAATGGCAAAAAATTGCAATACCCCCCAAAGGAACAATTTCACCTCAAAATGCCGAAAAGTTGCAATACCCCCCGAAAAGAACAATTTCGCTTCAAAATGGCCAAAAGTTGCAATACCCTTCCAAAGGAACAATTTCGCCTCAAAATGGAAAAAAAATTGCAATACCCCCAAAGGAACAATTTCGCCTCAAAATGCCGAAAAGTTTCAATACCCCCTGAAAGGAACAATTTCGCTTCAAAATGGCCAAAAGTTGCAATACCCCCCCAAAGGAACAATTTCGCCTCAAAATGGCAAAAAATTGCAATATTCCCCCAAAGGAACAATTTCGCTTTAAAATGGCCAAAAGTTGCAATACCCCCCCAAAGGAACAATTTTGCCTCAAAATGGCAAAAAATTGCAATATCCCCCAAAGGAACAATTTCGCTTCAAAATGCTGAAAAGTTGCCATACCCCCCAAAGGAACAATTTCGCCTCAAAATGGCAAAAAATTGCAATATCCCCCCAAAGTAACAATTTCGCTTCAAAATGCCGAAAAGTTGCAATACCCCCCCAAAGGTACAATTTCGCTTCAAAATGGCCAAAAGTTGCAATACCCCCCCAAAGGAACAATTTCGCCTCAAAATGGCAAAAAATTGCAATATCCCCCAAAGGAAATATTTCGCCTCAAAATGCCGAAAAGTTGCAATACCCCCCGAAAGGAACAATTTCGCTTCAAAATGGCCAAAAGTTGCAATACCCCCCCAAAGGAACAATTTCGCCTCAAAATGGCAAAAAATTGCACAACCCCCGAAAGGAACAATTTCGCTTCAAAATGCCGAAAAGTTGCAATACCCCCCAAAAGGTACAATTTCGCTTCAAAATGGCCAAAAGTTGCAATACCCCCCCAAAGGAACAATTTCGCCTCAAAATAGAAAAAAATTGCAATACCCCCCCAAAGGAACAATTTCGCCTCAAAATGGCAAAAAATTGCAATACCCCCCCAAAGGAACAATTTTGCCTCAAAATGCCGAAAAGTTGCAATACCCCCCGAAAGGAACAATTTCGCTTTAAAATGGCCAAAAGTTGCAATACCCCCCAAAACGAACAATTTCGCCTCAAAATGGAAAAAAATTGCAATACCCGCCCAAAGGAACAATTTCGCTACAAAATGCCGAAAAGTTGCAATACCCCCCCCAAAGGAACAATTTCGCTTCAAAATGGCCAAAAGTTGCAATACCCCCCAAAGGAACAATTTCGCCTCAAAATGGAAAAAAAATTGCAATACCCCCCCAAAGGAACAATTTCGCCTCAAAATGCCGAAATGTTTCAGTACCCCCCCGAAAGGAAGAATTTCGTTTCAAAATGGTCAAAAGTTGCAATACCCCCCCAAAGGAACAATTTCGCCTCAAAATGCCGAAAAGTTGCAATACCCCCCCAAAGGAACAATTTTGCTTCAAAATGGCCAAAAGTTGCAATATCCCCCCAAAGGAACAATTTCGCCTCAAAATGGAAAAAAAATTGCAATACCCCCCAAAGGAACAATTTCGCCTCAAAATGCCGAAAAGTTGCAATACCCACCGAAAGGAACAATTTCGCTTCAAAATGGCCAAAAGTTGCAATACCCCCCCAAAGGAACAATTTCGCCCCAACATGCCGAAAAGTTGCAATACCCCCCGAAAGGAACAATTTCGCTTCAAAATGGCCAAAAGTTGCAATACCCTCCCAAAGTAACAATTTCGCCTCAAAATGGAAAAAAAATTGCAATACCCCCCCAAAGGAACAATTTCGCCTCAAAATGCCGAAAAGTTTCAATACCCCCCGAAAGGAACAATTTCGCTTCAAAATGGCCAAAAGTTGCAATACCCCCCAAAGGAACAATTTCGCCTCAAAATGGCAAGAAATTGCAATACCCCCCAAAGGAACAATTTCGCCTCAAAATGCCGAAAAGTTGCAATACCCCCCGAAAGGAACAATTTCGCTTCAAAATGGCCAATAGTTGCCATACCCCCCCAAAGGAACAATTTTGCCTCAAAATGGCCAAAAGATCCAGTACCCCCTCAAAGCAACAATTTCGCCTCAAAATGGCAAAAAATTGTAATACCCCCCCAAAGGAACAATTTCGCTTCAATATGCTCAAAAGTTGCAATACCCCCCCAAAGGAACAATTTCGCCTCAAAATGTCAAAAAATTGCAATACCATCCCAAAGGAACAATTTCGCCTCAAAATGCTGAAAAGTTGCAATACCCCCCGAAAGGAACAATTTCACTTCAAAATGCCGAAAAGTTGCAATACCCCCCCAAAGGTACAATTTCGCTTCAAAATGGCCAAAAGTTGCAATGCCCCCCTAAAGGAACAATTTCGCCTCAAGATGGAAAAAAATTGCAATACCCCCCCAAAAGAACAATTTGGCCTCAAAATGGCAAAAAATTGCAATACCCCCCAAAAGGAACAATTTCGCTTCAAAATGGCCAAAAGATGCAATACCCCCCCAAAGCAACAATTTCGCCTCAAAATGGCAAAAAATTGCAATACCCCCCAAAGGAACAATTTCTCTTCAAAATGCCGAAAAGTTGCAATACCCCCCAAAGGAACAATTTCGCTTCAAAATGGCCAAAAGTTGCAATACCCCCCAAAGGAACAATTTCGCCTCAAAATGTCGAAAAGTTGCAATACCCCCCGAAAGGAACAATTTCGCTTCAAAATGGCCAAAAGTTGCAATACCCCCCCAAAGGAACAATTTCACCTCAAAATGGCAAGAAATTGCATTACCCCCCCAAAGGAATAATTTCACCTCAAAATGCCGAAAAGTTGAAATACCCCCCCCAAAGGAACAATTTCGCTTCAAAATGGCCAAAACTTGCAATACCCCCCCAAAGGAACAATTTCGCCTCAAAATGGAAAAAAAATTGCAATACCCCCCCAAAGGAACAATTTCGCCTCAAAATGCTGAAAAGTTTCAATACCCCCCGAAAGGAACAATTTCACTTCAAAATGGCCAAAAGTTGCAATACCCCCCCAAAGGAACAATTTCGCTTCAAAATAGCCAAAAGTTGCAATACCCCCCCAAAGGAACAATTTTGTCTCAAAATGGCAAAAAATTGCAATACCCCCCCAAAGGAACAATTTCACCTCAAAATGCCGAAAAGTTGCAATACCCCCCCAAAGGAACAATTTCGCTTCAATATGGCCAAAAGTTGCAATACCCCCCCAAAGAAACAATTTCGCCTCAAAATGGCAAAAAATTGCAATACCCCCCCAAAGGAACAATTTCGCCTCAAAATGGCAAGAAATTGCAATACCCCCCCAAAGGAACAATTTCGCCTCAAAATGCCGAAAAGTTGCAATACCCCCCGAAAGGAACAATTTCGCTTCAAAATGGCCAATAGTTGCAATACCCCCCAAAGGAACAATTTTGCCTCAAAATGGCAAAAAATTGCAATACCCCCCCAAAAGAACAATTTCACCTCAAAATGCCGAAAAGTTGCAATACCCCCCGAAAGAAACAATTTCGCTTCAAAATGGCCAAAAGATCCAGTACCCCCTCAATGCAACAATTTCGCCTCAAAATGGCAAAAAATTGCAATACCCCCCCAAAGGAACAATTTCGCCTCAAAATGGCCAAAAATTGTAATACCCCCCCAAAGGAACAATTTCGCTTCAATATGGCCAAAAGTTGCAATACCCCCCAAAGGAACAATTTCGCCTCAAAATGGCAAAAAATTGCAATACCATCCCAAAGGAACAATTTCGCCTCAAAATGCTGAAAAATTGCAATACCCCCCGAAAGGAACAATTTCACTTCAAAATGCCGAAAAGTTGCAATACCCCCCCAAAGGTACAATTTCGCTTCAAAATGGCCAAAAGTTGCAATGCCCCCCTAAAGGAACAATTTCGCCTCAAGATGGAAAAAAATTGCAATACCCCCCCCCCAAAAGAACAATTTGGCCTCAAAATGGCAAAAAATTGCAATACCCCCCGAAAGGAACAATTTCGCTTCAAAATGGCCAAAAGATGCAATACCCCCCCAAAGCAACAATTTCGCCTCAAAATGGCAAAAAATTGAAATACCCCCCAAAGGAACAATTTCTCTTCAAAATGCCGAAAAGTTGCAATACCCCCCCCAAAGGAACAATTTCGCTTCAAAATGGCCAAAAGTTGCAATACCCCCCAAAGGAACAATTTCGCCTCAAAATGCCGAAAAGTTGCAATACCCCCGAAAGGAACAATTTCGCTTCAAAATGGCCAAAAGTTGCAATACCCCCCCAAAGGAACAATTTCACCTCAAAATGGCAAGAAATTGCATTACCCCCCCAAAGGAACAATTTCACCTCAAAATGCCGAAAAGTTGAAATACCCCCCCAAAGGAACAATTTCGCTTCAAAATGGCCAAAACTTGCAATACCCCCCCAAAGGAACAATTTCGCCTCAAAATGCTGAAAAGTTTCAATACCCCCCGAAAGGAACAATTTCACTTCAAAATGGCCAAAAGTTGCAATACCCCCCCAAAGGAACAATTTCGCCTCAAAATGGCAAAAAATTGCAATACCCCCCCAAAGGAACAATTTCGCTTCAAAATGGCCAAAAGTTGCAATACCCCCCCAAAGGATCAATTTCGCCTCAAAATGTTAAAAAATTGCAATACCCCCCACAGGAACAATTTTGCCTCAAAATGCCGAAAAGTTGCAAACCCCCCCCAAAGGTACAATTTCGCTTCAAAATGGCCAAAAGTTGCAATACCCCCCCAAAGGAACAATTTCGCCTCAAAATGGCAAAAAATTGCAATATCCCCCAAAGGAAATATTTCGCCTCAAAATGCCGAAAAGTTGCAATACCCCCCGAAAGGAACAATTTCGCTTCAAATGGCCAAAAGTTGCAATACCCCCCCAAAGGAACAATTTCGCCTCAAAATGGCAAAAAATTGCACAACCCCCCAAAGGAACAATTTCGCTTCAAAATGCCGAAAAGTTGCAATACCCTCCAAAAGGTACAATTTCGCTTTAAAATGGCCAAAAGTTGCAATACCCCCCCAAAGGAACAATTTCGCCTCAAAATGGAAAAAAATTGCAATACCCCCCCAAAGGAACAATTTCGCCTCAAAATGGAAAAAAATTGCAATACCCCCCCAAAGGAACAATTTTGCCTCAAAATGCAGAAAAGTTGCAATACCCCCCGAAAGGAACAATTTCGCTTTAAAATGGCCAAAAGTTGCAATACCCCCCAAAACGAACAATTTCGCCTCAAAATGGAAAAAAATTGCAATACCCGCCCAAAGGAACAATTTCGCTACAAAATGCCGAAAAGTTGCAATACCCCCCCAAAGGAACAATTTCGCTTCAAAATGGCCAAAAGTTGCAATACCCCCCAAAGGAACAATTTCGCCTCAAAATGGAAAAAAAATTGCAATACCCCCCCAAAGGAACAATTTCGCCTCAAAATGCCGAAATGTTTCCGTACCCCCCGAAAGGAAAAATTTCGTTTCAAAATGGTCAAAAGTTGCAATACCCCCCCAAAGGAACAATTTCGCCTCAAAATGCCGAAAAGTTGCAATACCCCCCCAAAGGAACAATTTCGCTTCAAAATGGCCAAAAGTTGCAATATCCCCCCAAAGGAACAATTTCGCCTCAAAATGGAAAAAAAATTGCAATACCCCCCCAAAGGAACAATTTCGCCTCAAAATGCCGAAAAGTTGCAATACCCACCGAAAGGAACAATTTCGCTTCAAAATGGCCAAAAGTTGCAATACCCCCCCAAAGGAACAATTTCGCCCCAACATGCCGAAAAGTTGCAATACCCCCCGAAAGGAACAATTTCGCTTCAAAATGGCCAAAAGTTGCAATACCCTCCCAAAGTAACAATTTCGCCTCAAAATGGAAAAAAAATTGCAATACCCCCCCAAAGGAACAATTTCGCCTCAAAATGCCGAAAAGTTTCAATACCCCCCGAAAGGAACAATTTCGCTTCAAAATGGCCAAAAGTTGCAATACCCCCCCAAAGGAACAATTTCGCCTCAAAATGGCAAGAAATTGCAATACCCCCCCAAAGGAACAATTTCGCCTCAAAATGCCGAAAAGTTGCAATACCCCCCGAAAGGAACAATTTCGCTTCAAAATGGCCAATAGTTGCAATACCCCCCCAAAGGAACAATTTCGCCTCAAAATGGCAAGAAATTGCAATACCCCCCCAAAGGAACAATTTCACCTCAAAATGCCGAAAAGTTGCAATACCCCCCGAAAGAAACAATTTCGCTTCAAAATGGCCAAAAGATCCAGTACCCCCTCAAAGCAACAATTTCGCCTCAAAATGGCAAAAAATTGTAATACCCCCCAAAGGAACAATTTCGCTTCAATATGGCCAAAAGTTGCAATACCCCCCCAAAGGAACAGTTTCGCCTCAAAATGTCAAAAAATTGCAATACCATCCCAAAGGAACAATTTCGCCTCAAAATGCTGAAAAGTTGCAATACCCCCCGAAAGGAACAATTTCACTTCAAAATGCCGAAAAGTTGCAATACCCCCCCAAAGGTACAATTTCGCTTCAAAATGGCCAAAAGTTGCAATGCCCCCCTAAAGGAACAATTTCGCCTCAAGATGGAAAAAAATTGCAATACCCCCCCAAAAGAACAATTTCTCTTCAAAATGCCGAAAAGTTGCAATACCCCCCAAAGGAACAATTTCGCTTCAAAATGGCTAAAAGTTGCAATACCCCCCAAAGGAACAATTTCGCCTCAAAATGTCGAAAAGTTGCAATACCCCCCGAAAGGAACAATTTCGCTTCAAAATGGCCAAAAGTTGCAATACCCCCCCAAAGGAATAATTTCACCTCAAAATGCCGAAAAGTTGAAATACCCCCCCCAAAGGAACAATTTCGCTTCAAAATGGCCAAAACTTGCAATACCCCCCCAAAGGAACAATTTCGCCTCAAAATGGAAAAAAAATTGCAATACCCCCCAAAGGAACAATTTCGCCTCAAAATGCTGAAAAGTTTCAATACCCCCCGAAAAGAACAATTTCACTTCAAAATGGCCAAAAGTTGCAATACCCCCCCAAAGGAACAATTTTGCTTCAAAATGGCAAAAAATTGCAATACCCCCCCAAAGGAACAATTTCGCTTCAAAATGGCCAATAGTTGCAATACCCCCCCAAAGGAACAATTTTGTCTCAAAATGGCAAAAAATTGCAATGCCCCCCCAAAGGAACAATTTCACCTCAAAATGCCGAAAAGTTGCAATACCCCCCCAAAGGAACAATTTCGCTTCAATATGGCCAAAAGTTGCAATACCCCCCCAAAGAAACAATTTCGCCTCAAAATGGCAAAAAATTGCAATACCCCCCCAAAGGAACAATTTCGCCTCAAAATGCTGAAAAGTTGCAATACCCCCCCAAAGGAACAATTTCGCCTCAAAATGGCAAGAAATTGCAATACCCCCCCAAAGGAACAATTTCGCCTCAAAATGCCGAAAAGTTGCAATACCCCCCGAAAGGAACAATTTCGCTTCAAAATGGCAAATAGTTGCAATACCCCCCAAAGGAACAATTTTGCCTCAAAATGGCAAAAAATTGCAATACCCCCCCAAAAGAACAATTTCACCTCAAAATGCCGAAAAGTTGCAATACCCCCCGAAAGAAACAATTTCGCTTCAAAATGGCCAAAAGATCCAGTACCCCCTCAAAGCAACAATTTCGCCTCAAAATGGCAAAAAATTGCAATACCCCCCCAAAGGAACAATTTCGCCTCAAAATGGCCAAAAATTGTAATACCCCCAAAGGAACAATTTTGCTTCAATATGGCCAAAAGTTGCAATACCCCCCAAAGGAACAATTTCGCCTCAAAATGGCAAAAAATTGCAATACCATCCCAAAGGAACAATTTCGCCTCAAAATGCTGAAAAATTGCAATACCCCCCGAAAGGAACAATTTCACTTCAAAATGCCAAAAAGTTGCAATACCCCCCAAAGGTACAATTTCGCTTCAAAATGGCCAAAAGTTGCAATGCCCCCCTAAAGGAACAATTTCGCCTCAAGATGGAAAAAAATTGCAATACCCCCCCCCAAAAGAACAATTTGGCCTCAAAATGGCAAAAAATTGCAATACCCCCCGAAAGGAACAATTTCGCTTCAAAATGGCCAAAAGATGCAATACCCCCCCAAAGCAACAATTTCGCCTCAAAATGGCAAAAAATTGCAATACCCCCCAAAGGAACAATTTCTCTTCAAAATGCCGAAAAGTTGCAATACCCCCCCAAAGGAACAATTTCGCTTCAAAATGGCCAAAAGTTGCAATACCCCCCAAAGGAACATTTTCGCCTCAAAATGCCGAAAAGTTGCAATACCCCCGAAAGGAACAATTTCGCTTCAAAATGGCCAAAAGTTGCAATACCCCCCCAAAGGAACAATTTCACCTCAAAATGGCAAGAAATTGCATTACCCCCCCAAAGGAACAATTTCACCTCAAAATGCCGAAAAGTTGAAATACCCCCCCAAAGGAACAATTTCGCTTCAAAATGGCCAAAACTTGCAATACCCCCCCAAAGGAACAATTTCGCCTCAAAATGCTGAAAAGTTTCAATACCCCCCGAAAGGAACAATTTCACTTCAAAATGGCCAAAAGTTGCAATACCCCCCAAAGGAACAATTTCGCCTCAAAATGGCAAAAAATTGAAATACCCCCCCAAAGGAACAATTTCGCTTCAAAATGGCCAAAAGTTGCAATACCCCCCCCAAAGGATCAATTTCGCCTCAAAATGTCAAAAAATTGCAATACCCCCCACAGGAACAATTTTGCCTCAAAATGCCGAAAAGTTGCAAACCCCCCCCAAAGGAACAATTTTGCTTCAAAATGGCGACAAGTTGCAATTCCCCCCCAAAGGAACAATTTCGCCTCAAAATGGCCAAAAATTGTAATACCCCCCCAAAGGAACAGTTTCGCTTCAAAATGCCAAAAAGTTACAATACCCCCCCAAAGGAACACTTTCGCCTCAAAATGCCGAAAAGTTGCAATACCCCCCAAAGGAAAAATTTCGCTTCAAAATGCCGAAAAGTTTCAATACCCCCCAAAGGAACAATTTCGCCTCAAAATGGCAAAAAATTGCAATACCCCCCCAAAGGAACAATTTCACCTCAAAATGCCGAAAAGTTGCAATACCCCCCGAAAAGAACAATTTCGCTTCAAAATGGCCAAAAGTTGCAATACCCTTCCAAAGGAACAATTTCGCCTCAAAATGGAAAAAAAATTGCAATACCCCCCAAAGGAACAATTTCGCCTCAAAATGCCGAAAAGTTTCAATACCCCCTGAAAGGAACAATTTCGCTTCAAAATGGCCAAAAGTTGCAATACCCCCCCAAAGGAACAATTTCCCCTCAAAATGGCAAAAAATTGCAATATTCCCCCAAAGGAACAATTTCGCTTTAAAATGGCCAAAAGTTGCAATACCCCCCCAAAGGAACAATTTTGCCTCAAAATGGCAAAAAATTGCAATATCCCCCAAAGGAACAATTTCGCTTCAAAATGCTGAAAAGTTGCCATACCCCCCAAAGGAACAATTTCGCCTCAAAATGGCAAAAAATTGCAATATCCCCCCAAAGGAACAATTTCGCTTCAAAATGCCGAAAAGTTGCAATACCCCCCCAAAGGTACAATTTCGCTTCAAAATGGCCAAAAGTTGCAATACCCCCCAAAGGAACAATTTCGCCTCAAAATGGAAAAAAAATTGCAATACCCCCCCAAAGGAACAATTTCGCCTCAAAATGCCGAAATGTTTCAGTACCCCCCGAAAGGAACAATTTCGTTTCAAAATGGTCAAAAGTTGCAATACCCCCCCAAAGGAACAATTTCGCCTCAAAATGCCGAAAAGTTGCAATACCCCCCCAAAGGAACAATTTCGCTTCAAAATGGCCAAAAGTTGCAATATCCCCCCAAAGGAACAATTTCGCCTCAAAATGGAAAAAAAATTGCAATACCCCCCCAAAGGAACAATTTCGCCTCAAAATGCCGAAAAGTTGCAATACCCCCCGAAAGGAACAATTTCGCTTCAAAATGGCCAAAAGTTGCAATACCCCCCCAAAGGAACAATTTCGCCTCAACATGCCGAAAAGTTGCAATACCCCCCGAAAGGAACAATTTCGCTTCAAAATGGCCAAAAGTTGCAATACCCTCCCAAAGTAACAATTTCGCCTTAAAATGGAAAAAAAATTGCAATACCCTCCCAAAGGAACAATTTCGCCTCAAAATGCCGAAAAGTTTCAATACCCCCCGAAAGGAACAATTTCGCTTCAAAATGGCCAAAAGTTGCAAAACCCCCCCAAAGGAACAATTTCGCCTCAAAATGGCAAAAAATTGCAATACCCCCCCAAAGGAACAATTTCGCCTCAAAATGGCAAAAAATTGTAATACCCCCCAAAGGAACAATTTCGCCTCAAAATGCCGAAAAGTTGCAATACCCCCCAAAGGAACAATTTCGCTTCAAAATGGCCAAAAGTTGCAATTCCCCCCAAAAGGAACAATTTTGCCTCAAAATGCCAGAAAGTTGCAATACCCCCCAAAGGAACAATTTCGCCTCAAAATGGCCAAAAATTGTAATACCCCCCCAAAGGAACAATTTCGCTTCAAAATGCCGAAAAGTTGCAATACCCCCCCAAAGGTACAATTTCGCTTCAAAATGGCCAAAAGTTGCAATACCCCCCCAAAGGAACAATTTCGCCTCAAAATGGAAAAAAAATTGCAATGCCCCCGCAAAGGAACAATTTCGCCTCAAAATGCCGAAAAGTTTCAATACCCCCCGAAAGGAACAATTTCGCTTCAAAATGGCCAAAAGTTGCAAAACCCCCCCAAAGGAACAATTTCGCCTCAAAATGGCAAAAAATTGCAATACCCCCCCAAAGGAACAATTTCGCCTCAAAATGGCAAAAAATTGTAATACCCCCCAAAGGAACAATTTCGCCTCAAAATGCCGAAAAGTTGCAATACCCCCCAAAGGAACAATTTCGCTTCAAAATGGCCAAAAGTTGCAATTCCCCCCAAAAGGAACAATTTTGCCTCAAAATGCCAGAAAGTTGCAATACCCCCCAAAGGAACAATTTCGCCTCAAAATGGCCAAAAATTGTAATACCCCCCCAAAGGAACAATTTCGCTTCAAAATGCCGAAAAGTTGCAATACCCCCCCAAAGGTACAATTTCGCTTCAAAATGGCCAAAAGTTGCAATACCCCCCCAAAGGAACAATTTCGCCTCAAAATGGAAAAAAAATTGCAATGCCCCCGCAAAGGAACAATTTCGCCTCAAAATGCCGAAAAGTTGCAATACCCCCCGAAAGGAACAATTTCGCTTCAAAATGGCCAAAAGTTGCAATACCCCCCCAAAGGAACAATTCCGCCTCAAAATGGCAAAAAATTGCAATACCCCCCCAAAGGAACAATTTCGCCTCAAAATGGAAAAAATATTGCAATGCCCCCCCAAAGGAACAATTTCGCCTCAAAATGCCGAAAAGTTGCAATACCCCCCGAAAGGAACAATTTCGCTTCAAAATGGCCAAAAGTTGCAATACCTCCCCAAAGGAACAATTTCGCCTCAACATGCCGAAAAGTTGCAATACCCCCCGAAAGGAACAATTTCGCTTCAAAATGGCCAAAAGTTGCAATACCCTCCCAAAGTAACAATTTCGCCTTAAAATGGAAAAAAAATTGCAATACCCCCCCAAAGGAACAATTTCGCCTCAAAATGCCGAAAAGTTTCAATACCCCCCGAAAGGAACAATTTCGCTTCAAAATGGCCAAAAGTTGCAAAACCCCCCCAAAGGAACAATTTCGCCTCAAAATGGCAAAAAATTGCAATACCCCCCCAAAGGAACAATTTCGCCTCAAAATGGCAAAAAATTGTAATACCCCCCAAAGGAACAATTTCGCCTCAAAATGCCGAAAAGTTGCAATACCCCCCAAAGGAACAATTTCGCTTCAAAATGACCAAAAGTTGCAATTCCCCTCAAAAGGAACAATTTTGCCTCAAAATGCCAGAAAGTTGCAATACCCCCCAAAGGAACAATTTCGCCTCAAAATGGCCAAAAATTGTAATACCCCCCCAAAGGAACAATTTCGCTTCAAAATGCCGAAAAGTTGCAATACCCCCCCAAAGGTACAATTTCGCTTCAAAATGGCCAAAAGTTGCAATACCCCCCCAAAGGAACAATTTCGCCTCAAAATGGAAAAAAAATTGCAATGCCCCCCCAAAGGAACAATTTCGCCTCAAAATGCCGAAAAGTTGCAATACCCCCCGAAATTTACAATTTCGCTTCAAAATGGCCAAAAGTTGCAATACCCCCCCAAAGGAACAATTCCGCCTCAAAATGGCAAAAAATTGCAATACCCCCCAAAGGAACAATTTTGCCTCAAAATGCCGAAAAGTTGCAATACCCCCCGAAAGGAACAATTTCGCCTCAAAATGGCAAAAAATTGCAATACCCCCCAAAGGAACAATTTCGCCTCAAAATGCCGAAAAGTTGCAATACCCCCCCAAAGGAACAATTTCGCCTCAAAATGCCGAAAAGTTGAAATACCCCCCGAAAGAAACAATTTTGCTTCAAAATGGCCAAAAGTTGCAATACCCCCCCCCAAAGGAACAAATCCGCCTCAAAATGGCAAAAAATTGTAATACCCCCCCAAAGGAACAATTTCGCTTCAATATGGCCAAAAGTTCCAATACCCCCCCCAAAGGAACAGTTTCGCCTCAAAATGGCAAAAAATTGCAATACCCCCCCAAAGGAACAATTTCGCTTCAAAATGGCCAAAAGTTGCAATACCCCCCCAAAGGAACAATTTCGCCTCAAAATGGAAAAAAAATTGCAATACCCCCCAAAGGAACAATTTCGCTTCAAAATGGCCAAAAGTTGCAATACCCTCCCAAAGGAACAATTTCGCCTCGAAATGGAAAAAAAATTGCAATACCCCCCCAAAGGAACAATTTCGCCTCAAAATGCCGAAAAGTTTCAATACCCCCCGAAAGGACCAATTTCGCTTCAAAATGGCCAAAAGTTGCAATAGCCCCCCAAAGGAACAATTTCGCCTCAAAATGGCAAAATATTGCAATACCCCCCCAAAGGAACAATTTTGCTTCAAAATGGCCAAAAGTTGCAAAACCCCCCCAAAGGAACAATTTCGCCTCAAAATGGCAAAAAATTGCAATACCCCCCCAAAGGAACAATTTCACTTCAAAATGGCCAAAAGTTGCAATACCCCCCCCAAAGGAACAATTTCGCTTCAAAATAGCCAAAAGTTGCAATACCCCCCCAAAGGAACAATTTTGCTTCAACATGGCCAAAAGTTGCAATACCCCCCAAAGGAACAATTTCGCCTCAAACTGGCAAAAAATTGCAATACCCCCCCAGAGGAACAATTTCGCTTCAAAATGCCAAAAAGTTGCAATACCCCCCCAAAGGTACAATTTCGGTTCAAAATGGCCAAAAGTTGCAATACCCCCCCAAAGGAACAATTTCGCCCCAAAATGCCGAAAAGTTGCAATAACCCCCGAAAGGAACTATTTCGCTTCAAAATGGCCTAAAGTTGCAATACCTCCCCAAAGGAACAATTTCGCCTCAAAATGGCAAAAAATTGCAATACCCCCCGAAAGGAACAATTTCGCCTCAAAATGCTGAAAAGTTGCAATACCCCCCGAAAGGAACAATTTCGCTTCAAAATGGTCAAAAGTTGCAATACCCCCCCAAAGGAACAATTTCGCCTCAAAATGGCAAAAAATTGCAATATCCCCCAAAGGAACAATTTCGCCTCAAAATGCCGAAAAGTTGCAATACCCACCGAAAGGAACAATTTCGCTTCAAAATGGCCAAAAGTTGCAATACCCCCCCAAAGGAACAATTTCGCTTCAAAATGGCCAAAAGTTGCAATACCCCCTCAAAGGAACAATTTCGCCTCAAAATGCCGAAAAGTTGCAATACCCCCCGAAAGGAACAATTTCGCTTCAAAATGGCCAAAAGTTGCAATACCCCCCCAAAGGAACAATTTCGCCTCAAAATGGCAAGAAATTGCAATACCCCCCCAAAGGAACAATTTCGCCTCAAAATGCCGAAAAGATGCAATACCCCCCCAAAGGAACAATTTCGCTTCAAAATGGCTAAAAATTTTAATACCCCCCCAAAGGAACAATTTCGCTTCAATATAGCCAAAAGTTGCAATACCCCCCCAAAGGAACAGTTTCGCCTCAAAATGGCAAAAAATTGCAATACCCCCCCAAAGGAACAATTTCGTTTCAAAATGGCCAAAAGTTGCAATACCCCCCCAAAGGAACAATTTCGCCTCAAAATGCTGAAAAGTTGCAATACCCCCGAAAGGAACAATTTCGCTTCAAAATGGCCAAAAGTTGCGATACCCCCCCAAAGGAACAATTTCGCCTCAAAATGGCAAAAAATTGCAATACCCCCCAAAGGAACAATTTCGCCTCAAAATGGAAAAAAAATTGCAATACCCCCCCAAAGGAACAATTTCGCCTCAAAATGCCAAAAAGTTTCAGTACCCCCCGAAAGGAACAATTTCTTTTCAAAATGGTCAAAAGTTGCAATACCCCCCCAAAGGAACAATTTCGCCTCAAAATGCCGAAAAGTTGCAATACCCCCCCAAAGGAACAATTTCGCTTCAAAATGGCCAAAAGTTGCAATACCCCCCCAAAGGAACAATTTCGCCTCAAAATGGCAAAAAATTGCAATACCCCCCCAAAGGAACAATTTCGCCTCAAAATGGCAATAAATTGTAATACCCCCCAAAGGAACAATTTCGCCTCAAAATGCCGAAAAGTTGCAATACCCCCCAAAGGAACAATTTCGCTTCAAAATGGCCAAAAGTTGCAATTCCCCCCAAAAGGAACAATTTTGCCTCAAAATGCCAGAAAGTTGCAATACCCCCCAAAGGAACAATTTCGCCTCAAAATGGCCAAAAATTGTAATACCCCCCAAAGGAACAATTTCGCTTCAAAATGCCGAAAAGTTGCAATACCCCCCCAAAGGTACAATTTCGCTTCAAAATGGCCAAAAGTTGCAATACCCCCCCAAAGGAACAATTTCGCCTCAAAATGGAAAAAAAATTGCAATGCCCCCCCAAAGGAACAATTTCGCCTCAAAATGCCGAAAAGTTGCAATACCCCCCGAAAGGAACAATTTCGCTTCAAAATGGCCAAAAGTTGCAATACCCCCCCAAAGGAACAATTCCGCCTCAAAATGGCAAAAAATTGCAATACCCCCCAAAGGAACAATTTTGCCTCAAAATGCCGAAAAGTTGCAATACCCCCCGAAAGGAACAATTTCGCCTCAAAATGGCAAAAAATTGCAATACCCCCCAAAGGAACAATTTCGCCTCAAAATGCCGAAAAGTTGCAATACCCCCCCAAAGGAACAATTTCGCCTCAAAATGCCGAAAAGTTGAAATACCCCCCGAAAGAAACAATTTTGCTTCAAAATGGCCAAAAGTTGCAATACCCCCCCCCAAAGGAACAAATCTGCCTCAAAATGGCAAAAAATTGTAATACCCCCCCAAAGGAACAATTTCACTTCAATATGGCCAAAAGTTCCAATACCCCCCCCAAAGGAACAGTTTCGCCTCAAAATGGCAAAAAATTGCAATACCCCCCCAAAGGAACAATTTCGCTTCAAAATGGCCAAAAGTTGCAATACCCCCCCAAAGGAACAATTTCGCCTCAAAATGGAAAAAAAATTGCAATACCCCCCAAAGGAACAATTTCGCTTCAAAATGGCCAAAAGTTGCAATACCCTCCCAAAGGAACAATTTCGCCTCGAAATGGAAAAAAAATTGCAATACCCCCCCAAAGGAACAATTTCGCCTCAAAATGCCGAAAAGTTTCAATACCCCCCGAAAGGACCAATTTCGCTTCAAAATGGCCAAAAGTTGCAATAGCCCCCCAAAGGAACAATTTCGCCTCAAAATGGCAAAATATTGCAATACCCCCCCAAAGGAACAATTTTGCTTCAAAATGGCCAAAAGTTGCAAAACCCCCCCAAAGGAACAATTTCGCCTCAAAATGGCAAAAAATTGCAATACCCCCCCAAAGGAACAATTTCACTTCAAAATGGCCAAAAGTTGCAATACCCCCCCCAAAGGAACAATTTCGCTTCAAAATAGCCAAAAGTTGCAATACCCCCCCAAAGGAACAATTTTGCTTCAACATGGCCAAAAGTTGCAATACCCCCCAAAGGAACAATTTCGCCTCAAACTGGCAAAAAATTGCAAAACCCCCCCAGAGGAACAATTTCGCTTCAAAATGCCAAAAAGTTGCAATACCCCCCCAAAGGTACAATTTCGGTTCAAAATGGCCAAAAGTTGCAATACCCCCCCAAAGGAACAATTTCGCCTCAAAATGCCGAAAAGTTGCAATAACCCCCGAAAGGAACTATTTCGCTTCAAAATGGCCTAAAGTTGCAATACCCCCCCAAAGGAACAATTTCGCCTCAAAATAGCAAAAAATTGCAATACCCCCCGAAAGGAACAATTTCGCCTCAAAATGCTGAAAAGTTGCAATACCCCCCGAAAGGAACAATTTCGCTTCAAAATGGTCAAAAGTTGCAATACCCCCCAAAGGAACAATTTCGCCTCAAAATGGCAAAAAATTGCAATATCCCCCAAAGGAACAATTTCGCCTCAAAATGCCGAAAAGTTGCAATACCCACCGAAAGGAACAATTTCGCTTCAAAATGGCCAAAAGTTGCAATACCCCCCCAAAGGAACAATTTCGCTTCAAAATGGCCAAAAGTTGCAATACCCCCTCAAAGGAACAATTTCGCCTCAAAATGCCGAAAAGTTGCAATACCCCCCGAAAGGAACAATTTCGCTTCAAAATGGCCAAAAGTTGCAATACCCCCCCAAAGGAACAATTTCGCCTCAAAATGGCAAGAAATTGCAATACCCCCCCAAAGGAACAATTTCGCCTCAAAATGCCGAAAAGATGCAATACCCCCCAAAGGAACAATTTCGCTTCAAAATGGCCAAAAATTTTAATACCCCCCCAAAGGAACAATTTCGCTTCAATATAGCCAAAAGTTGCAATACCCCCCCAAAGGAACAGTTTCGCCTCAAAATGGCAAAAAATTGCAATACCCCCCCAAAGGAACAATTTCGTTTCAAAATGGCCAAAAGTTGCAATACCCCCCCAAAGGAACAATTTCGCCTCAAAATGCTGAAAAGTTGCAATACCCCCCGAAAGGAACAATTTCGCTTCAAAATGGCCAAAAGTTGCGATACCCCCCCAAAGGAACAATTTCGCCTCAAAATGGCAAAAAATTGCAATACCCCCCAAAGGAACAATTTCGCCTCAAAATGGAAAAAAAATTGCAATACCCCCCCAAAGGAACAATTTCGCCTCAAAATGCCAAAAAGTTTCAGTACCCCCCGAAAGGAACAATTTCGTTTCAAAATGGTCAAAAGTTGCAATACCCCCCCAAAGGAACAATTTCGCCTCAAAATGCCGAAAAGTTGCAATACCCCCCCAAAGGAACAATTTCGCTTCAAAATGGCCAAAAGTTGCAATACCCCCCCAAAGGAACAATTTCGCCTCAAAATGGAAAAATAATTGCAATACCCCCCCAAAGGAACAATTTCGCCTCAAAATGCCGAAAAGTTGCAATACCCCCCGAAAGGAACAATTTCGCTTCAAAATGGCCAAAAGTTGCAATACCCTCCCAAAGGAACAATTTCGCCTCAAAATGGAAAAAAAATTGCAATACCCCCCCAAAGGAACAATTTCGCCTCAAAATGCCGAAAAGTTTCAATACCCCCCGAAAGGACCAATTTCGCTTCAAAATGGCCAAAAGTTGCAATAGCCCCCCAAAGGAACAATTTCGCCTCAAAATGGCAAAAAATTGCAATACCCCCCAAAGGAACAATTTCGCCTCAAAATGGAAAAAAAATTGCAATACCCCCCCAAAGGAACAATTTCGCCTCAAAATGCCGAAAAGTTGCAATACCCCCCGAAAGGAACAATTTCGCTTCAAAATGGCCAAAAGTTGCAATACCCTCCCAAAGGAACAATTTCGCCTCAAAAAGGAAAAAAAATTGCAATACCCCCCCAAAGGAACAATTTTGCTTCAAAATGGCCAAAAGTTGCAAAACCCCCCCAAAGGAACAATTTCGCCTCAAAATGGCAAAAAATTGCAATACCCCCCCCAAAGGAACAATTTCACTTCAAAATGGCCAAAAGTTGCAATACCCCCCCCAAAGGAACAATTTCGCTTCAAAATGGCCAAAAGTTGCAATACCCCCCCAAAGGAACAATTTTGCTTCAACATGGCCAAAAGTTGCAATACCCCCCCAAAGGAACAATTTCGCTTCAAAATGCCGAAAAGTTGCAATACCCCCCAAAGGAACAATTTCGCTTCAAAATGGCTAAAAGTTGCAATACCCCCCCAAAGGAACAATTTCGCCTCAAAATGGAAAAAAAATTGCAATACCCCCCAAAGGAACAATTTTGCCTCAAAATGCCGAAAAGTTGCATTACCCCCCCAAAGGAACAATTTCGCCTCAAAATGCCGAAAAGTTTAAATACCCCCGGAAAGGAACAATTTCGCTTCAAAATGGCCAAAAGTTGCAATACCCCCCCAAAGGAAGAATTTCGCCTCAAAATGGCAAGAAATTGCAATACCCCCCAAAGGAACAATTTTGCCTCAAAATGCCGAAAAGTTGCAATACCCCCCCAAAGGAACAATTTCGCCTCAAAATGAAAAAAAAATTGCAATACCCCCCCAAAGGAACAATTTCGCCTCAAAATGCCGAAAAGTTGCAATACCCCCCGAAAGGAACAATTTCGCTTCAAAATGGCCAAAAGTTGCAATACCCCCCCAAAGGAACAATTTCGCCTCAAAATGGCAAAAAATTGCAATACCCCCCAAAGGAACAATTTCGCTTCAAAATGGCCAAAAGTTGCAATACCCCCCCAAAGGAACAATTTCGCCTCAAAATGCCGAAAAGTTGCAATACCCCCCGAAAGGAACAATTTCGCTTCAAAATGGCCAAAAGTTGCAATACCCCCCAAAGGAACAATTTCGCCTCAAAATGGAAAAAAATTGCAATACCCCCCAAAGGAACAATTTCGCCAAAAAATGGAAAAAAATTGCAATACCCCCCCAAAGGAACAATTTCGCCTCAAAATGCCGAAAAGTTGCAATACCCACCGAAAGGAACAATTTCGCTTCAAAATGGCCAAAAGTTGCAATACCCCCCCAAAGGAACAATTTCGCTTCAAAATGGCCAAAAGTTGCAATACCCCCCCAAAGGAACAATTTCGCCTCAAAATGCCGAAAAGTTGCAATACCCCCCGAAAGGAACAATTTCGCTTCAAAATGGCCAAAAGTTGCAATACCCCCCCAAAGGAACAATTTCGCCTCAAGATGGCAAGAAATTGCAATACCCCCAAAAGGAACAATTTCGCCTCAAAATGCCGAAAAGATGCAATACCCCCCCAAAGGAACAATTTCGCTTCAAAATGGCCAAAAATTTTAATACCCCCCCAAAGGAACAATTTCGCTTCAATATGGCCAAAAGTTGCAATACCCCCCCAAAGGAACAATTTCGTTTCAAAATGGCCAAAAGTTGCAATACCCCCCCAAGGGAACAATTTCGCCTCAAAATGCTGAAAAGTTGCAATACCCCCCGAAAGGAACAATTTCGCCTCAAAATGGCAAAAAATTGCAATACCCCCCAAAGGAACAATTTCGGCTCAAAATGGAAAAAAAATTGCAATACCCCCCCAAAGGAACAATTTCGCCTCGAAATGCCGAAAAGTTTCAGTACCCCCCGAAAGGAACAATTTCGTTTCAAAATGGTGAAAAGTTGCAATACCCCCCCAAAGGAACAATTTCGCCTCAAAATGCCGAAAAGTTGCAATACCCCCCCAAAGGAAAAATTTCGCTTCAAAATGGCCAAAAGTTGCAATACCCCCCCAAAGGAACAATTTCGCCTCAAAATGCCGAAAAGTTGCAATACCCACCGAAAGGAACAATTTCGCTTCAAAATGGCCAAAAGTTGCAATACCCTCCCAAACGAACAATTTCGCCTCAAAATGGAAAAAAAATTGCAATACCCCCCCAAAGGAACAATTTCGCCTCAAAATGCCGAAAAGTTTCAATACCCCCCGAAAGGACCAATTTCGCTTCAAAATGGCCAAAAGTTGCAATAGCCCCCCAAAGGAACAATTTCGCCCCAAAATGGCAAAAAAATGCAATACCCCCAAAGGAACAATTTTGCTTCAAAATGGCCAAAAGTTGCAAAACCCCCCCAAAGGAACAATTTCGCCTCAAAATGGCAAAAAATTGCAATACCCCCCAAAGGAACAATTTCACTTCAAAATGGCCAAAAGTTGCAATACCCCCCCCAAAGGAACAATTTCGCTTCAAAATAGCCAAAAGTTGCAATACCCCCCCAAAGGAACAATTTTGCTTCAACATGGCCAAAAGTTGCAATACCCCCCAAAGGAACAATTTCGCCTCAAACTGGCAAAAAATTGCAATACCCCCCCAGAGGAACAATTTCGCTTCAAAATGCCAAAAAGTTGCAATACCCCCCCAAAGGTACAATTTCGGTTCAAAATGGCCAAAAGTTGCAATACCCCCCCAAAGGAACAATTTCGCCTCAAAATGCCGAAAAGTTGCAATAACCCCCGAAAGGAACAATTTCGCTTCAAAATGGCTAAAAGTTGCAATACCCCCCCAAAGGAACAATTTCGCCTCAAAATGGAAAAAAAATTGCAATACCCCCCAAAGGAACAATTTTGCCTCAAAATGCCGAAAAGTTGCATTACCCCCCCAAAGGAACAATTTCGCCTCAAAATGCCGAAAAGTTAAAATACCCCCGGAAAGGAACAATTTCGCTTCAAAATGGCCAAAAATTGCAATACCCCCCCAAAGGAACAATTTCGCCTCAAAATGGCAAGAAATTGCAATACCCCCCAAAGGAACAATTTTGCCTCAAAATGCCGAAAAGTTGCAATACCCCCCCAAAGGAACAATTTCGCCTCAAAATGAAAAAAAAATTGCAATACCCCCCCAAAGGAACAATTTCGCCTCAAAATGCCGAAAAGTTGCAATACCCCCCGAATGGAACAATTTCGCTTCAAAATGGCCAAAAGTTGCAATACCCCCCCAAAGGAACAATTTCGCCTCAAAATGGCAAAAAATTGCAATACCCCCCAAAGGAACAATTTCGCTTCAAAATGGCCAAAAGTTGCAATACCCCCCCAAAGGAACAATTTCGCCTCAAAATGCCGAAAAGTTGCAATACCCCCCGAAAGGAACAATTTCGCTTCAAAATGGCCAAAAGTTGCAATACCCCCCAAAGGAACAATTTCGCCTCAAAATGGAAAAAAATTGCAATACCCCCCCAAAGGAACAATTTCGCCAAAAAATGGAAAAAAATTGCAATACCCCCCCAAAGGAACAATTTCGCCTCAAAATGCCGAAAAGTTGCAATACCCACCGAAAGGAACAATTTCGCTTCAAAATGGCCAAAAGTTGCAATACCCCCCCAAAGGAACAATTTCGCTTCAAAATGGCCAAAAGTTGCAATACCCCCCCAAAGGAACAATTTCGCCTCAAAATGCCGAAAAGTTGCAATACCCCCCGAAAGGAACAATTTCGCTTCAAAATGGCCAAAAGTTGCAATACCCCCCCAAAGGAACAATTTCGCCTCAAGATGGCAAGAAATTGCAATACCCCCCAAAGGAACAATTTCGCCTCAAAATGCCGAAAAGATGCAATACCCCCCCAAAGGAACAATTTCGCTTCAAAATGGCCAAAAATTTTAATACCCCCCCAAAGGAACAATTTCGCTTCAATATGACCAAAAGTTGCAATACCCCCCCAAAGGAACACTTTCGCCTCAAAATGGCAAAAAATTTCAATACCCCCCCAAAGGAACAATTTCGTTTCAAAATGGCCAAAAGTTGCAATACCCCCCCAAAGGAACAATTTCGCCTCAAAATGCTGAAAAGTTGCAATACCTCCCGAAAGGAACAATTTTGCTTCAAAATGGCCAAAAGTTGCGATACCCCCCCAAAGGAACAATTTCGCCTCAAAATGGCAAAAAATTGCAATACCCCCCAAAGGAACAATTTCGCCTCGAAATGCCGAAAAGTTTCAGTACCCCCCGAAAGGAACAATTTCGTTTCAAAATGGTCAAAAGTTGCAATACCCCCCCAAAGGAACAATTTCGCCTCAAAATGCCGAAAAGTTGCAATACCCCCCCAAAGGAACAATTTCGCTTCAAAATGGCCAAAAGTTGCAATACCCCCCCAAAGGAACAATTTCGCCTCAAAATGCCGAAAAGTTGCAATACCCCCCGAAAGGAACAATTTCGCTTCAAAATGGCCAAAAGTTGCAATACCCTCCCAAAGGAACAATTTCGCCTCAAAATGGAAAAAAAATTGCAATACCCCCCCAAAGGAACAATTTCGCCTCAAAAGGCCGAAAAGTTTCAATACCCCCCGAAAGGACCAATTTCGCTTCAAAATGGCCAAAAGTTGCAATAGCCCCCCAAAGGAACAATTTCGCCTCAAAATGGCAAAAAAATGCAATACCCCCAAAGGAACAATTTTGCTTCAAAATGGCCAAAAGTTGCAAAACCCCCTCAAAGGAACAATTTCGCTTTAAAATGGCAAAAAATTGCAATACCCCCCCAAAGGAACAATTTCACTTCAAAATGGCCAAAAGTTGCAATACCCCCCCAAAGGAACAATTTCGCTTCAAAATAGCCAAAAGTTGCAATACCCCCCCAAAGGAACAATTTTGCTTCAACATGGCCAAAAGTTGCAATACCCCCCAAAGGAACAATTTCGCCTCAAACTGGCAAAAAATTGCAATACCCCCCCAGAGGAACAATTTCGCTTCAAAATGCCAAAAAGTTGCAATACCCCCCCAAAGGTACAATTTCGGTTCAAAATGGCCAAAAGTTGCAATACCCCCCCCAAAGGAACAATTTCGCCTCAAAATGCCGAAAAGTTGCAATAACCCCCAAAAGGAACTATTTCGCTTCAAAATGGCCTAAAGTTGCAATACCCCCCCCCAAAGGAACAATTTCGCCTCAAAATGGAAAAAAATTGCAATACCCCCCCAAAGGAACAATTTCGCTTCAAAATGCCGAAAAGTTGCAATACCCCCCCAAAGGAACAATTTCGCTTCAAAATGGCCAAAAGTTGCAATACCCCCCCAAAGTAACAATTTCTCCTCAAAATGGCCAAAAATCTTAATACCCCCCAAAGGAACAATTTCGCTTCAATATGGCCAAAAGTTGCAATACCCCCCAAAGGAACAATTTCGCCTCAAAATGGCAAAAAATTGCAATACCCCCCAAAGGAACAATTTCGCTTCAAAATGGCCAAAAGTTGCAATACCCCCCCAAAGGAACAATTTCGCCTCAAAATGCCGAAAAGTTGCAATACCCACCGAAAGGAACAATTTCGCTTCAAAATGGCCAAAAGTTGCAATACCCCCCCAAAGGAACAATTTCGCTTCAAAATGGCCAAAAGTTGCAATACCCCCCCAAAGGAACAATTTCGCCTCAAAATGCCGAAAAGTTGCAATACCCCCCGAAAGGAACAATTTCGCTTCAAAATGGCCAAAAGTTGCAATACCCCCCCAAAGGAACAATTTCGCCTCAAGATGGCAAGAAATTGCAATACCCCCCAAAGGAACAATTTCGCCTCAAAATGCCGAAAAGATGCAATACCCCCCCAAAGGAACAATTTCGCTTCAAAATGGCCAAAAATTTTAATACCCCCCCAAAGGAACAATTTCGCTTCAATATGACCAAAAGTTGCAATACCCCCCCAAAGGAACAGTTTCGCCTCAAAATGGCAAAAAATTGCAATACCCCCCCAAAGGAACAATTTCGTTTCAAAATGGCCAAAAGTTGCAATACCCCCCCAAAGGAACAATTTCGCCTCAAAATGCTGAAAAGTTGCAATACCCCCCGAAAGGAACAATTTTGCTTCAAAATGGCCAAAAGTTGCGATACCCCCCCAAAGGAACAATTTCGCCTCAAAATGGCAAAAAATTGCAATACCCCCCAAAGGAACAATTTCGCCTCAAAATGGAAAAAAAATTGCAATACCCCCCCAAAGGAACAATTTCGCCTCGAAATGCCGAAAAGTTTCAGTACCCCCCGAAAGGAACAATTTCGTTTCAAAATGGTCAAAAGTTGCAATACCCCCCCAAAGGAACAATTTCGCCTCAAAATGCCGAAAAGTTGCAATACCCCCCCAAAGGAACAA